>NC_059205.1:38448643-39791143 GCF_020615455.1 Coregonus clupeaformis
CTGTTTGTACTTAGCTCCCTCTCAAGCCATTGTTGTTAGTTTTACAGCTTCCTGGTAAGGAAGGTTAGTTAGGTCTTATGTCTTTCTTGGGGAGGGATCAGCCAGGGGGGGGCGGGGATCTGGGTAAATCTGCTATTTAAGCCTCTGAAAGCGTCTCGTCCCATACTTTCCCAGGCTGATCTGGGGTCAATGCAGATGACTGATCCGTCCCCGTCCATCCGTCCGTCCGTCCAGGGATGGTCCCTCTGGACCCATGTTCCCTAACTGTCCTCATTTTGTTCTCTTTGTACAACCAGTAATTGCGTGGTTGCAGGGTGAAACAAATCCAGGGGTCTGTAATGATGTTGAAAAGTGAAAGAGGAGAACGAGACACAGGAGGTTGGAGAAGAGGGGGAGGCAGGGGAGGGGGGGGTCGCATTATTAGAACAACAGACCACTCAAAAGGAGACTATCCCTGCACCTGATCGACCAGCATCATGTGTGCCAAAATACTTCCCTCTGATCTCGGTTCAAAGACAGCAGGGAAGAGACTCAAAGCATTCGTGATGGAAGGAGGGAGGGAGAGAGGGAGGGAGGGAGGAGAGGGGAGTTGGATTGTTGGCTTACTACAAAAAGGCACATCCCTTGTCCCTGGAGCCCACAAATCATTCAAGCAAATACTGACTGGGGGACATGGAGTGCTAAAGCTGGTTTTAAAGAGACTGATGCCCTGGTATTGAGCAGGGGAATCAGCATGGCCTCTGGTCCATCCTTCCCACCGCTAGATGGACATCTGATCTGGGGGTAACTTTCCACTGCACTGAGGGAGAGAAAGATAGAGTGTGTGTGTGTTTGTGTGTGTGCGTGCGTGCGAGCGAGCGTGTGCATTCATATGTGTACATGCATACGTGTGTGTGTGCAAGACACATGCATGCGCGTTTGTGTGTGTGTGTGTGCCAGGTTGCCAGGTGGTCTGTCCTTCGGCAGAGCAGTTTAACTGTATTGGAAATGTTCTTGGAGGCCAGTGAGCAAAGCCTTCTGGGTCTGATTGCCTTAACAGTAAAGCTAATAGAGGATGATATCCTTTTAGCCGGGCCCGCTCTCTCTCTCTCTTTCTGTTAAGAATCCAGCTGTTTTCAAACACAGGAGGTTGCTGCCCTTGTTGTAAAGTCAAACTCCTGCAAGTCTAGGGGAAAGTCATTGAGGATGGCTTTGAAAAAGAAAAAAACACGAAATCTTCAAATATGGCACACGGTACATAATGGAATGGGAACACTTTCCCATCGTAAATATATTTGGTTTTTCACGTCTTCGTGAGCCATCTTACGTTTGAAGCTTTGGGATTTGTTTGGCTATGGGAAAAAATATGAATTTCTCTAAATTTACGTCCTAGTTTGGCTGAAGATACAGTAATGGAATGTTTTATGGGACACCCTCAGACTCAATTTCCACTCGCAGTACACCATGCTTGTTGGAGATGGGGAAAACCAGTCAGTACGTCTTACCACATTCTTCCTAATGGCTTTTGCAAAGCAGTGACAATGACTTGCCATTGCACTCTGACACTGTCACCACAAATAGTCATATTTTCCCACTGACACGTACTGTACATCAGCATGTGTTTTCCTTGCAATTATGAAGACCACTAAGGCACGCCATCGTAAGGTTATGGAGATGCCAATACATTTTATACTCTCATTGGTGTTGTAGGTCTTTGTTTATAAGAAAGGTTAATGGACATTTATGGTTAAAGACGGACGGACGGACAGACAGACACTTCTGATTGCAGTAGTCAAGGTCTCTGTCTTTGTCTGTCCGTCTGTCTGTCCGCCTGTCTGGTCAACTGCTCCCTTTCCTTCCCCCTCTCCAGCCCCAGCAGGTTGCAACTGGCCTGTTTTAGTGGAAGGTGTTGGTTGGGTCAGACCAGACCAGGGGGAGGAGGGACTTCAGGAGGTGACCCCTGGACCACTTCCTGTCTGACCTGTGGACATCTGTTGAAGTGATTGGTCCTCTCCCCCCCAGTGGGGAGGTCGGGGTTACCCCTCTGCGTTTTGCCATGCAAATGATTCGTGGTTCCTGCCGTGATGAAGGGGACTGCCCCTAATGGTCATTTCAGCCATGTGGATGGGTCAGACAGATCAGACAGACAGACAGACCTGTTCTAGAGAGGTGAACAGACAGGATCCCCCCCTCTCTCTCTCTCTCTCTCTCTCTCTCTCTCTCTCTCTCTCTCTCTCTCTCTCTCTCTCTCTCTCTCTCTCTCTCTCTCTCTCTCTCTCTCTCTCTCTCTCTCTCTCTCTCTCTCTCTCTCTCTCTCTCTCTCTCTCTCTCTCTCTCTCTCTCTCTCTCTCTCTCTCTCTCCTCTCTTCCTCCCTCCTCCCCTCCCTCCCTCTCTCCTTCCACGTTCAGGCCTTGTTTATGAAGAGGGATTTATAGATCTGAGAGGGGCTGTTAGCTGGCGGTGTGCTCTATCTGCTGGGATTGGGCTTTACTGGGCTCTGTCCTGACATGGGTAGGTCTGCGGTGGAGAGTAGTGGAGTAGTGGTGACACACACACACACACCTCCCACTGTGCCCTGTTAGAATTCCTCTAATGGGACCCTCATGGCAGGGTAAGGCGGTCAGCCCCAGCCCTGCTTCAGGCACTCTTTTGCAGCCAGGGGGGAACCTTTGTTCCCAGTAGGCACAACAAAAGAAAGGGGGCTCTTACTCTAACCGAGGTGGCCTGAGCTGACTTGAGCTATTTTACTTTCAATTAGAGGAGCAGGCTGAGACAACCTGGCTTGACAAAAGAATGGAAACGGTGGCGATTCAAGTCAATCAGCGGGGTTACCATGAAGGAGCTGTTGGGACACTCCATCTCACCCCCACCATCACGCACTCACCCAACATGGCCTTCCCAGCAGCAGAGGACTGAGGGAGGGGAGGGGATCCTGGGACTTTTATGAAGTCAGCATGAGGAATGGTCTCGACCTATGTGGCAGCCTCTTAAAAGGCCACGATGCTTCTCAGCAGTGTGTTCCACTGTGTGTGCGTGTGCATCAGTCAGACTCTATTGAATCCAATATCACACTCTACCCTCTCTTAGTTACAACTATCACTCCTCCCACTCTCACTTTCCCCCTCTTTCCACAAACCTTAGCCCAGACTCTGGAGCCTGCAGCCTATAACCACACACATACACACACACACACACACACACTCACTCACACATGCACGCTGGCACACAGGAGAACACACCACACATCCCACTGCATCCTGTTAGAATTCCTCTTGGTAGGAACGGGACGAGGGGCAGAGGGTCTCTCCCTCCTTGCTACCGGAGTCTAACAGTGCCATCAAGGTGACATTTACTGTAGTGGAGGTCATGTCTAACTGTAGGTGTTACAAGCCCCTCCTGACCCTCTCTGGCCCCATGTCATACATATTTAATATCACACCACATGACATCCCTGCATATAGAGTCCTCATTAAAAAAGAAAGGCTAAACATGCTAAAGAGTTGACAAGGCTGGGAGTCCCGGGCTAGGTCTGAAATAGCGCTCTATTCATCATAAAGTGCGCTACACTCTTAGAAAATAAGGCGCTATCTACAACCTAAAAGGGCTCTACGGCTGTCCCTATTGGAGAACCCTTTGAATAACTTTTTTTGGTTCCAGGTAGAACCCTTTTCGGATCCATGTAGAATCCTTTCCACAGAGGGCTCTACATGGAACCCAAAAGGGTTTTTACCTGTAACCAAAAAGGGTTCTACCTGGAACCAAAAATGGTTCTCCTATGGGGACAGCTGAAGAACCATTTTGGAACCCTTTTTTCTAAGAGTGTACATTTGACCAGAGATCGGGTCAAAATTAATGCACTGTATTATATAGGGAATATTTTTAGACGTAGCCATTTCAGACACAGCCCCAGACAATGACCAGCTCTTTCCCAGATGACCTTCCTTCCCTCCCAGCCCAGGCAGCATTCCCCTGGCTGTACGGTGGTGTTACTGTTTGGGCTTCACAGACACATTCCCTGGCTGTACGGTGGTGGTGGTGGTGGTGTTTGGACAGGTGCCTGGGGTTGTTATGTAGTACTGCAGTAATTAGCAAGCCCGCCTGAGCAGTAAACCTCCAGAGGATCCGGAAGAATCTAGTGTTTTTACGAAGGACAGGAGAGGAAGAGGGGAGGACAGGGGAAGTAGGTAGGCTAGAGGCACCCTCCCCTCCCATCCCTCCAGCATGTCTGGAGAACCCACTCCACCCCCCCACCCATCTTAACCCCCTTCTTACCCCCTCCTCTGAGATTCCACAGGAGAATGGCTTCAGCTTTCAAAACCAAACATGTTATTTGGGTGCAACTGACACATTGGCTCGGATAGTTTTTTGTTGTAACTTATTGCAATTACTAATATCTTCTGAGCGCTAGTATAATTCCAAAACAAGAGGTAACCAAACAGTAGACATAGGGAAGAACTAACCTGCTATTCTACATTTTCTGTCTTGGGGTTCACTCTGTCTCTTCTGAGCATGTGCAGAAAGACTGACCCCCCCCTGCCTGAAGCTGGCCCCCGTTACCACGACTACTCCCCAGCTATGCCACAGCTGTGCTTGCTGATTTGTAAAGTTCAAATCTCTTCAACTTTCTAAATAGGACTGATAACATTTTAGTCATTTAGCAGACGCTCTTATCCAGAGCGACTTATAGTTAGTGAGTGCATACATTTTTCATGCTGGCCCCATGTGGGAATCGAACCCACAACCCTGACGTTGCAAGCGCCATGCTCTACCAACTGAGCTACAGTAGATGGTGAACATCCCTTCCCTCTCTTAGCCTATAGATGGCCATTTTAACGGCCTCCCGTTGTCTCTCCTTTTATCGGCCCACGATGTATGCCTGCTCTCTTTACTTCTGCCAGAATTTATTTCCTTTCACACTATCTCACTCTGGCTCTTTCCCCTGTTCTTTAACACACACACATACACATGCACGCACAAACACACACACACCCCTAGTCATTATTTGCATTGGGGGTCTTCAATATTTCATTGGAACGTGGTAATCACATTACACCACTAGATCCTGTGCAGATACCACCGTATTATGGGTGAGAATTCACCACATTATTAGCAGGCTGTAATCTATGGGGTGTCATGGCGCGTTCAGACAGAAAGCAGTTAGGCCTAGGGGCTTATATTCAGTGGTAATAGACTAAACTATAGAAGCTATGTCTCAAAAGGTACCCTTTCCCCTATACAGTGCCCTACTTTTGACCAGGGGCCATAAGACTGAGTGTGCAAAACATTAAGAACACCTTCCTAATATTGAGTTGCACCCCCTACTTTTGCCCTCAGAATAGCCTCTATTCGTCGGGGCATGGACTCTACAAGATGTCGAAAGCATTCCACAGCGATGCTGGCCCATGTTGACTCCAATGCTTCCCACAGTTTTGTCAAGTTGGCTGGTGGACCATTCTTGATACACATGGGAAACTGTTGAGTGTGAAAAACCCAGCAGAGTTGCAGTTTTTGACACACTCAAACCTGTGTGCCTGGCACCTACTACCATACCTCGTTCAAAGGCACTTAAATATTTTGTCTTGCCCATTCACGCTCAGAATGGCACACACACAATCCATGTCTCAATAATCTCAAGGCTTAAAAATCCTTCTTTAACCTGTCTCCTCCCCTTCACCTACACTGATTGAACAGGTGGCATCAATAAGCAATCATAGTTTTCAACTGGATTCACCTGGTCAGTATTAGTCATGGAAAGAGAAGGTGTTCCTAATGTTTTTTACACTCAGTGTATAGGAGATAGGGTACTGTTTGGGACGCAGCCAGAGACACTGGGCTCTCACACCATGGCATGTAAGATAAATACAGCAGCACACCACTGAGTAGTGTGTTAAAGCACTGTCACACCCCCTGTTTTAGATGTAAGACGAATGTGACGGGAGTCGGGGTGAGGAGGGAGAGTGAGGGAGAGCGAGAGTGCTCCCTGATAAAGGGCTTTGTTAACCTTGTGTCGCACTAGACTGAATGGAGGGGAAAATTAGGCCTGATATGATGATAGTCATACAGGAGACTGCTGAAGGGGGAAAGGGGGGTGGAAGCTGCTAGGTAGTGTTGCTCTAAGAACATGTAAGATGGGCTGTAGACATCTCTCTGCTGAGGTTAGGCAGTGGCAAAGAGACAGAATTAAATGCAGATTAATCACCTGCTTCCAATGGCCAGTCTAAATGAGAATGGAACTGAGAGTGCAGCGGCAGCAGCGATAGCGGTAGTTGGAAATGACCATGGAGCTCTGCTGTGATTGATTGTGGGGTTAAAGACGCCCGGGGACAGAACCCATTACTGGGGTGTGAATAGGTAAAGGAGAGAGACAGCTGGGGTTTCCTTCAGACCTTTCACCCAGAGCAGAGGAGAAGAGACAGCCACTTAGCCCTGTCTGAGAGGGCTCTGAAAGGGGGAGATCTCAACCCTGCTCCCTTCTGCCCTAACCCACTCACTCACTCAGGTCAGGATTTACATTTAGCTGGTCAGATCATATTACTATAGGCTCAAGTAGGGTTGGAAATTCCGTTAACTTTCCCCAAATTCCCAGCTTTTCTAGAAATCCTGGTTGAAATCCTAGGCTCATGGTAGTGTTGTACAACTTTGATGCAGAAAAGGTGGTTAAGTCTTATGGCACATTGTTATAAACACATTGTTAGGGCTCTGTTACTTTGTGTAGTAGTAAGCGATCAATGTGGGGCAATGACAAGTATCTAACTGCACCAACATGTGTTTGCTTAAGGCAGTGGTGTGTGGTAGGTATATAACCAGTGTGTGGATGCTGTCTCTATATGCATCTAGCTCCCATTGATATCACACCAGTTATAACCAGTGTGTGGATGCTGCCTCTATATGCATCTAGCTCCCATTGATATCACACCAGTCATAACCAGTGTGTGGATGCTGTCTCTATATGCCTCTAGCTCCCATTGATATCACACCAGTCATAACCAGTGTGTGGATGCTGCCTCTATATGCATCTAGCTCCCATTGATATCACACCAGTCATTACATAGTTAGAAGCAAAGACCCCCCGCTCGTTTGTCGGCAAATCGTCATAGCGGTGAAAGAGATCTATAAAAGAGGCCCTCAATAGAGAGAGAGAAAGAGAGAACGAGAGAGATATGCAGAAAAAGAGAGCGAGAGACAGAGGCAGAAAGAGAGAGAGAGAGAGAGAGAGAGAGAGTAGACAGAGCGAGGCCCAACACACTTTCCTATAGCAATCCAAAACCACACTCTATCTCCTCCCAAAATGACACAATTACGTGATCACAACACCAGTACGAATGTCTACCTATAAACGACAGTTTGGCTTGTTATACCAGCCAACTGAGCAGAATATAACATAATGATTTGCTAGCTGCTATCAAGTCCCTCTCAAAGACACCCCCTGAGGTGAAGTTGTAGTGTAGTCCCCCCACCCCCGTCGCCACTACCACTACCACCAGCACCACCACACAGACCCAACTGTGTGTTTGTGTGTGTGTGTGTGTGTGTGTGTGTGTGTGTGTGTGTGTGGAATCATCAATTTCCTGACAGATTCTCAATCCACCCTGGTGATAAATCAGGCCCAGTGTTAATTGGTATGAAAACAACACTTTGTCAGTATATAATGTTTTATATGTCTTTCATGTCCTTTATTATAATACTAATGAGGAGCTGTATATCAAGAGAGAGAGAGCGAGAGCGAGTCGGCAGCACAGCGCGGTGCAGAGCGGCAGAGGATAAGCTCCTTAGCAGGATCACCGGGATCTGAGAGCCACAACACAGAACAGGCGGAACACAATCAGCCAGCCTCTCATTTGCAATCAGTAATTAGTATGCAAATGAGCCCAGGGGACCACACAAGTACTAGTGTATTACAAGGGTCTGATTATGACTCCTCTGGGCCTCTGGGAGAGCAGACTGAGCACTGAGAAACCTCCTCACCTCCCTCAGCTGGTGCCAAGTATCACATACCAGCACGCCGTTTGCTCCCCTACCTGTCAGTCAGGGCTCCTGGCCTATCAGCTTGGAGAATAGGCCTGGGTGGGTCGGGAGTTTTCATTGCGGTCCTATGACGTGAGAGCTGGGTTTTTCTGATGACCTTCTGTGTCTGTCCCAGCCTCTCTAGTCTTAAATGCTGGCCAGGCTTTCTACAGCTAATCTGCTGCCATGCAGAGACAATGGCTGTACATTTGACTGCTGGCCAGAAATGAACAAGCCCACCAAGGGAAATGGAAATTGTTGCTCCATTTTTGAATGGCTGAAATGACAAGCATTTGTTCATAGAACATTATTCTGTATTGATGGGGTACACTACACCCCCATAGAAGTGTAATATCTGCACTTTTAAGAATGCATTTCATGTAGTGTACTGTGTAATAATGCCATATGTTGTGGAACATTTAGATTTATTGTAACAGTGCTGTGTTTATCCTGCTGACCAATTGAATGGAAAACCACAATAGAGAAAATGGTGTATGTGACACTGTGACAAATAGGCAGGAGGCTTTTAGCTAGGTTGCTGAGGGTGAATATTACCCTCGCTGGCTAGCTGGGAAAAAGGAGAGAGAGCATCACACACAAACACACACACACTAACACACACACACACAAACACAGAGCGGCATTTCATCACCAGGCCTCTAAATGAATCCCGACAGGCTGTGAGGAAGATTGGGGCCCATTATGGCGAGCAGTGTCCTCTGACACCCCGGCCTTAAAGAGTGGCGGCCAATTGAATCCCCTGCCAAACGGCGGCCGGCTCTGCCCGTGATTTTCCCCGTGACCTGATTTAAGGAGAACAGAGAGAAGCAGGATCTATAACACCCTGACTGCCCGCTCCCTTTGTTCTCCTACAGAGCCAGGGATAGTCAGGCAAGGCATATTGGCTGTGGAGATTATAGGTGTATTGATGGGATGGGAGAGATGTGCTGGGGCTGGGGGGACTGAAGGGGGGGCCTGGGAGGAGAGGAGAGGATGCTGTTCTGCTCTGCTCTCACCCAGAGGGAGCCATTGATGCTGGCTCAGGGCCATCCACCGCAGCCCCATCCCCAGCCCCATCCCCAGCCCCATCCCCAGCCCCAGGCAAACACACACACAGCTCCTCACAGCTCCTCCAGTCTATGGCAGTGTAGAGCAGTGAAGGAGTCAGTGTACTCTGACACTCAAGCTGAACAACATCCAGTGCAGGAGGGCAAGATGTTGGCCCCATACTGGAAAATATCCGCCATCCACTATCCACACAATGGGTAGTGCAGAGCAAAGCTCATAAATGTGCCATTGATTCCCTTTGCTTTAGTATAGGGGTTAACTGATGCTGTCCCTCCCATAGCCACCCAGGGATAGTGAGCTACTGTCCACCAGACACACAGGAGGTGTACCATAAGATATGCCTGGACACAGTTTTTTTCTCCCTCCACACTGCAATAAAAGGCCTCGGCAGTGGCTCTTCATCCAGGCCAGTTACGATCTGTCTCGTTGGTTTGGTTTACAGAAGACTGTGATCACTCAGGCAAGCAGGAAAGCCAGTAAATCACTGTAGTAAAATTTTCAGAGTAAAGGCATCATGCGTTGCCCTGTCTCAATTGAGTGTGCCTGGATGTTATGTGTGTGTTTTTGTTTGGGTGTCACTACCTTCTCCATCTGTGATACTCTCCACCACTCCACATTCCTCTCTTTACTCCTCCATAGTGCAATAGGTGCAGAGAAGTCCCCATCATGTAACTTACCGTTTTGTGTCCTCCTCCTCCTCCTCCTCCTCCTCCTCCTCTCCACCTGCTCCTCCTCTCCACCTCCTCCTCCTCCTCCTCCTCCTCTCCACCTGCTCCTACTCTCCACCTCCACCTGCTCCTCCTCCTCCTCTCCTCTCCTCTCCTCTCCTCTCCTCTCCTCTCCTCTCCTCTCCTCTCCTCTCCTCTCCTCTCCTCTCCTCTCCTCTCCTCTCCTCTCCTCTCCTCTCCTCTCCTCTTCCTTCTCAGCCTCCTCCTCCCTTCCTCTCGTCCTCCTCTCCTCCTCTCGTCCTCAGCCTTCTGGGTGACAGCAGTACTACTGATGCTCCAGCAGGCCATATGCTCCACAGGGGGCTCGTTCCACCAAGCAAATATTATTGCACACTGGAATAATTTATAAGGAGCATACACACCCCCTCTCGCCCATCCCTCCATCCCTCCATCCCTCCCTAAACGACCCTCCCTCCATCCCCCCACCCCCCATACCATCCCATCCCCTTTCTGGTGGCAGAGGCTCATAGAGGTGGTATTTATTAGTGGGTTTGTTCCCTCCCTGCCTCCAATATTTCATCCAGAGAAAAGGGGCGGGGTGGGGGTGTATGGGGGGTTTGGGGTAAAGGGGTGTGTGGGGGGGATAATGACACACACTACACCACCACCGTGGGCTTCTCTCTGCTGGCTGCTGTGACAGCTGTAATTGTGGAGCACATTAAAAGGGAGAGCAGGGAACACCTAGCCCACCTTTCTCTCCCTGAAAGGACACGAGAAGTGAGCTCCTTCAAATATCAAATACATCAGAACCCGAGTGCTTTGATGAGTGCTATCCTGTCTTAATGTTTAGATTTTTGATGTCATAATTATAGGTGTTGGTTTGAACCTCTCGAAACGACGCCTAGGCCTACTGTTAAATATATGAGAAAAGGGACATCTTTCTTAGAATTGCGGGGAGGGAGACTGTGAATATGTGGTGGCAGTGTATAGAATTTGGATTGAAAGGTTTGAAGACAAGGCCCGAGGGGTCAAACCAAATGTCACATGAATAACAATGAGTCATGTGTATAAATTGGTTGCAGGTGCCTTTGGTCAACAAGGATCAGGCCACCACCATTTTTTCTACCCAATTACAAATGAGTGACGCGTCTAAATGTATCCCGTCTAAATTAAGCGTCTAAATGTATCCCGGCTAAATTACGCTTCTAAATGTATTCCGTCTAAATGACGCGTCTAATTGTATCCCGTCTAAATGACGCGTCTAAATGTATTCCGTCTAAATGACGCGTCTAAATGTATCCCGTCTAAATTACTAGTCTAAATGTGAGTTTATAACTCTTTCATTAGCAGGTTTAGCCCTCTAGTCCCTGCCATTATAGAGGCACTGTCTCATTCCTTTGTCTCTTCCCCTCCAGCCTAGCCCCTCTTAATGCTGGGAACGTGACCAGGCAGGTGGACTAAGGTTTGTGTGAGTGTGTGTGAGCTGGGACTATGGGAGGGAGTTCACCCTACCCTACCCTGTCTCTGTCCTGGCACTCACAGTGTGGTTATTGGAGCTTAATGATGCTATTCTGCCGTCCTCTCTCAGCTCAATGGTTGTCCTTTTCAAGGTGGACAGCTCCGAATAGGGTTCCATTCCTGGGGAGGGGTTAGGGGGGTGTAGGAGGGTGTATAGATACCCCCTGGGAGACTGTGGCTGTATTGTCTCCTTGGGCAAACATTCCCACAGAAAGGCAGGGGGAAGAAACCATTTGGCTCCCCCAGCTTGTGGTTCTTTTTCTGGGCTAGAGGAGGTCCCCGCCAGTCAACAGCTGGACATGACGTGACAAATTGGGGGCTTTGTCTTTCCAAGGAGGTGGGGGAGTAGAGGCCAAGTGGCTTAGGGAGCTGACATTGAAAGGATGTGTAGCCAATAGAATGGATCGTGAATCACCCCCCCGCCCCCAATGTACAATGCAAATGGCCACAGTTTAAAGGAAAATATGGTCCTGCTTTGTTATAAAGTAAAACGCTCAACTTCATTGAGGTGATAGAGACAGGGAGAGAAAGAGGGGGGGGGGGCTGACCACCCCTCTCTGCATTCCCCTGGAGACCACAGGTGAGCCGAAACGCTGATATAAGGATTTTTTACTTGGATTTTGTTACAACAGCGGATTTGGTTACAAATGAGTCTCCGCAAACCTCGTAAAACAACCCAGAATAGCAAAACGTCTCACCACTGTAATTATTTGCTGGATTCTGAGCAGCCATAAAACACGCTCTGAGCTTTGGGTTTTAAAGCTCTACTGTGATTGGGTATAAACCAAGTGGCCCTCAGACTTAAAGGGGGGATGCTACCAGATTTCTTAGTCATCATGCTGGGCTCAGACCTTAGCTCCTCAGCAAGCGGCAGCCATTTTAACTGGTCTCTCGCCTCTGTATTGTAGTGGGCCTGGGATCCCCCGCTGGCGACCCTGGGGTGAAAAAGCTCTGCATTTGACAGAGTCCACCTCTTAACTTGTTAACTTGCTAATTGGCCAGCAGTCACTTCATGAGCTGAACAATAGACTGCTAGCTGAGCGATGAGCCCCTCTTTTAGAGAGGGAGAGGGAGCGAGGGGCCAGGTGGTGGTGAGGGTGGTGGTGGTGGGGGTGGGGGTGAGGGTGGTGGTGGTGGGGGTGAGGGTGGTGGGGAGGGTGGTGGGGGTGGTGATGGGGGGGTGGTGGTGAGGGTGGTGGGGGTGGTGGTGAGGGTGGTGGGAGCAGAAAGGGGGGCAAGGGTGGAGGGATGGGTGACTTGGGGATGTGTGTGAGGCGAGTTGTGTGTGGGGTCCTGCCTGGTTGCCAGGGGGACGGGGGGCCTGATATATTGGCTGGAGGAAGGGAGTATTGGCCTGACCCAGGGAGATGGGGTGGTGGGAGGCAGGTGGAGTGCACTGTTTTACTCCCCCCTCTCTCCCTTTCTCCCGTCCTTCGGCCCCCCCAGACTCAGAGGAGCAGAGGAGTTTGTTTGCCAGCAGTGCTGGCTGGGTTGGTTGTGGGCTAAAAGGAGGTGCAGGCGTTTAGACCCAGACCATGTTAAGTAATTAGGGAGAGCTTACAGGGCCATTTCCACGACAGCTGCTCCGAGAGCAAACAGAGAGCTGCCCAGAGGGAGCCGCGGATGCATTGTGATCTGTTTGCGGGAACAAGGTTGCCAAATACAATATGGCAGCATGTGCAGCCCAGACATCCAGAGATGTCCAACCGGAGTCTGTGTATGGAAGCACAAACACTATTACAACAGAAGCACAGAAGGGAAAGAACAGGGTACAAAGTGACCGACTAGTCTTGGACCAATACACAAAATATGCAGTTTTCTGCACTATTGCAAGATTAACTAATACACCCAGTGATGATATTCAGGTTAAAATATAGGTTGAACATGGTATTTGAAACGTTTCAAAGACCTGTTGAATTTAAGGGAACATTTTAAAAAATGGGGGAGGCCTGCCCTGCCTGTCTCTCCCTGTAGTCTGTCTGATGGCATATGCGACACAGTTGGAGTCCCTGTGTTAAATAAATGGCTGGGGAGTTGGCCCATGTGTTAGCCATGTTACAATAACAGCCCCCGCATCCCATGTCCTGGCAGGCCTCAGTGTGGCACTGCAAGGCCCGGGGGGACCAGTGGGGGGGGCAGGTGAACTCATGCCTAACAGAGGGCCATTCCTATGGGCCGGCTCCCCAGCCAAGGTCCAGGCTTTACCCAGGGCCTTGTATATTTTCCTGGTTCCTCTTTATTTATCCACTGCAAATCCATCTGGAGCAGCATCAAAGGAATTTCCCCCCTTCTCTCTCTCTTCCCTCTCTTCCCCCCGCAAAACCACCAAGGTTGAGAGAGAGAAAAACAAGGTGTAACAGTGTTAGAGCGTCTGGCATGTTTACCTTGCTGTCTTAAACTTTTAACATGAACTATATCGTCTTAAACTTTTAACATTGGGAAAGGGAGGGGTTTTGCCTTGCCATCATTTCCCGCAGCTCATTTATTAGACAGGGGTTATGGGCCATGCCATTGGAACACACAAGCTCTTTTAAAGGGACTTTAGAGGGGTTTTACCTCTCTAATGCTTAGTATTTGTTTAGGTCGTTTTTGGTTGCTGCCACAACATTTCTCAACTTATTTTGTCTAGGTAGACAGCAGGTGTCATCCAGCTTTTTCCCCTGGTTGGTGTGAGGTGAATTGTCCTCACGGAGAGTTCATACAGTAGCCATTTTGCAGCTTCAGGGCTTCCACCTAGTCTTATGGTACCCATATTCTGCTCTACCTCAATTACAGCATTCTTGCTGTTGGCTGTATACTCTCTATGAAACCAGCATGTTATGTGGATGCTTAGTGTATGCCCTATCAGCATTCTTGCTGTTGGTTATACACTCCAGTATGTATGAAACCAGTATGCGTACGCCCTAACGAGGCACTACATATTGTTAAAGGCGTAACTCTTTAACCGCACCATGAGCAAACCATTAAATCAATAAGCCTGGATCATTTCAAAAGCATCCAATTAAACTTGGTCGTACAGCACTGCGTTCAAATACACTGATGTTCTCAGTCTATGGGACATGCAAACACATTCACAAACACACACCAAAACACACACGCACACACACGTTTAGCTACGAGTCCGCCTCCTCTCCCCCGTATACTGTATGTGTCGGGCGGCAGATGCCTTTCATGTGGCTCCCCGCTCTCCTTCCTAATAGCCTGCCTTGTCTGCTAGCCTGATGGGCTGTTTTCATAGCTCAAGCTGTGGCAGGGAGGGGGCAGAGTAACCACTCCATCAGTCCTCTGTGTCAAACAATACAAACATGATCTCTATATTTGGAGAGAAGCTGCGCACCGCTTGCCACACAGGAAAGGCTGAGGAAAAAGTGCCGGCGGCGGCGTGGTATCATTTAAACCCAGTGGCGTGGAATGATAAATAAAACCCACAGTGATTCGCCTCTCAGTCATGGATGTTAGAGCTGACGGAGAGAGGCCGCGCCAGAACCTCATCTCTCTTTTTCTTTCTCTCTCTCTCTCTCTCTCTCTCTCTCTCTCTCTCTCCCGTCTTTCCCGTCCCTGCCTTGTCTCTGTGGGTACGATGGGTGAAGCGTGTGTTAAGGGCTCTCAATGACGGCCTGCGTCCCCCCATGTACCCCTCCTCCCTACCCTCCTGCTTGGCATCTGTTAAGCTGCTAAAGAGAAAGTTGTGTGCTGAGACCGGTCCGTCTTGCTGGGTGGATTTGAACAAGCACATGCCTGTTCTACCCCGGTGGCCTATGAAATGAGAAAATCAGCCACTGTGATGCCGACGGGAGCAGGGCTTGGGTGATAAATCTGTGAGGGCTTTTTTGCATGTGTGTGTGTGTGTGTGTGTGTGTGTGTGTGTGTGTGTGTGCGTGTGCGTGTGTGTGTGTGTGTGTGTGTGCGTGTGTGTGTGCGTGTGCGTGCGTTGTGTGTGTGTGTGTGTGTGTGTGTGTGTGTGTGTGTGTGTAGATCCATTGAGCCAGGAGGTTGAGATTTGGGGATTTGATTTCACACCAGCAAACATCTGTGTCAGGAAACCCATCACCTTAAATGCATGACATTAAAACATGTATGAGTTAATTCTTCAGCTCCACTGACATTCATTTCTTGTTTTTTATTTCTGTGAATATTCCTCCCAGGAGTATTAGAGGTCACATTACTAATCTATAGCACTCACACAGGAAGGGTCCACCATCGTTTGACATAAAGGTCATATATTGAATAATAAATTAGCCCTAGCACAACACACATTTAAGAGTCATAGGGTATTATAATAGGTTAACTGGTCTGTCCTCTTTGTGAATTTTAAAGCCTTCACTTTTTCTAGATTTTTCCTATCTTGTGTGTGTATTTCTTGCATTTACGGAAGCTTACGTAAATATAGTCTTGTAATGATAGCCTAGTCATAGTTTTCAGCAGCCGGCTTACCAGTCTGGTTCAAACCAAAACAATAATTATTTCATGCCTCCATGTCTATGGAAAAGGATACTGTCCTGAACCAGCTGATAATATCTAGATCATATCTAGTCTGTGAGGAGAACAAGACTCTTTCATCTGTACTCAACCTCAGAGGCAGGCAGAGAGAGGTGCCCACTGTGGTCTGAGGTGTGCTGGTAACATACACACCTGGTAACATACGCACCACTTAGACAGAAGCGTAGGGGCCACTGGCCAGTACATCAGAGATTAATGACCCACAGCACTACAACCTAGGTGATAGACCAGTCACAGAGATGTCACTCTGCAACACAGACAGATCTCTCAGGTGTGTCCTTCTGTAGTCCTGTGCTTTATGAGGGGGTCAGGAGCGCCGTGCCAGCTCATTGGCTCTGGTTGAGCTCCGTGCCAGCTCATTGGCTCTGGTTGAGCTCCGTGCCAGCTCATTGGCTCTGGTTGAGCTCCGTGCCAGCTCATTGGCTCTGAGAACTATTAACCTCCCCTCTCCAGACCCAGCTGTCTCAGGTGCAGTACAGCAGGCCACAGCCTGACTGACTCCCCACTCCCCACTCCTCCTACTCCTAAAGGAGGCTCATGACAAGCACAGTCAAGCGGGCAGACATGGGCAGTTTGTCCCGTACAGGAAAGGCCTTAGCTCAGTTCAAACCCTGGGACACTCTAAATGTAAGTGTTTGGTTGCTCCAGCTAGTGTGTTTTCTACAACTCCCCTGGTGGTATGTATAGGACTGTATGTGTTTCTCATGGTCATATATACTGAGTGTACAAAACATTAGGAACACCTGCTCTTTCCATGACATAAACTGCACATGTGAATCCAGGTGAAAGCTATAATCAACTTGACACAACTGTGGGAAGCATTGGAGTCAACATGGGCCAGCATCCCTGTGGAACGCTTTCGACACCTTGTAGAGTCCATGCCCGGATGAATTAAAACTGTTCGGAGGGCAAAAGTGGGGTGCAACTCAATATTAGGAAGGTGTTCTTAATGTTTTGTACACTCAGTGTATACTTGTGTAATGTATCTCCAGTATTTCAATTGGGGAAACAAGTATCTTATTGAGGGCTTAATAATTGCGTTTTAGTTTTTTTTATAGATATTCAGCATTTTCTGCCATCTAGTAGTGCTGAGCGATTAACCGACATTTTTGTTATTTTGGGTTTTTTAAACAACTAATTGACCCATGTCGGTTCAATTATTCGAATTCCATTTCTTTTTTTCTTTTGTTTTTGTGAGCTCAATGCCCACATTGCGCAGTTTCTCTAGAGATCAATCAGATCAAACTCAAACTGTGCGATGTAGTAGGGAGTTGTAGTTTCAAACCGGCCAATATTCTACATAGTTTAGCGCAGAAAATGCGGTAATTAACTACAATGACCATAATCCATTGTGCGCCTACTTGTCCGGTCTGTGTGGGGTATTTTTTATGCCTGCTACGAGAAGAGACAGAAGAATGCGCGATTGAGAGGGATAGGGGATGGAGTTGCAGTTGCATCGCTAGGTATCTCTACCTGAAAATACATGATCTAAGTGATTGATAGTTGGTATTCAGCAGTCATAAAAGTATGCCTTATTTATTTTGAAGAACTACTAAAATAGTGATTTTGTCAGACAGCATAGTTAGCCACAGTGGACGTGTCATAATACCCATAAAAACACGGAAATGGTTCCAATGGTGTTTCTGCCATTCATGTTTCACATTGTGATTTTACCCAAAATTCTAATTAATTGTGTGTTTGGTGTAGGCTTACCTTGGCGTGACTTTTTGATAGCTGTGTAATTCTCTCTCGGACAAGGTTAGTTTTATCAACATATTCGCCTCAATTTACTATCAAAAATGTGCAAAGCTAATTATTGATAAAAGATACCTTGTACGAGAGAGAATTACACAGCTTTCAAAATGTCACGCCAAGGTAAGCCTACACCAAACACACAATTCATTCGAATTTTTGGTAAAATCACGATGTGAAAAATGAATGGCAGAAAAACCATTGGAACCATTTCTGTGTTTTTATGGGTATTATGACACGTCCACTGTGGCTAACTATGCTTTCTGACAAAATCACTATTTTAGTAGTTCTTCAAAGTAAATAAGGCCGAGAGAGGTTATCAAAACATCACGCCAGGGTAAGCCTACACGAAACACAGACAAAGTAGTTCTAAAATCCCAGACACAAAATTGAATGGTGATAAAATTATTGGAACCATTTTCGTTTTTTATGACTCTTACTGTGGTACTCAATAGGCAACAGCTCTATAGTGATGAGATGATGACTTGGAATGAAATAATAAAGTCATCAAATAAAACAAATGTAATATACACTACCGTTCAAAAGTTTTGGGTCACTTAGAAATGTCCTTGTTTTCCATGAAAACATACATGAAATGAGTTTGAATAGGAAATATAGCAAAATAGTCATTGACAAGATTAGAAATAATGATTTTTAATAGAAATAATAATTGTGTCCTTCAAACTTTGCTTTCGTCAAAGAATCCTCCATACTCCCGAGTGGAGCAGTGCTAGCTGTGCCACTAGAGATCCTGGTTCGAATCCAGGCTCTGTCATAGCCGGCCGCGACCGGGAGACCCATGGGGCGGTGCACAATTGGCCCAGTGTCGTCCAGGGTAGGGGAGGGTATGGCTGGCAGGGATGTAGCTCAGTTGGTAGAGCATGGCGTTTGCAATGCCAGGGTTGTGGGTTCGATTCCCACGGGGGGCCAGTATGAAAAATTAAATAAAAATAATGTATGCACTAACTGTAAGTCGCTCTGGATAAGAGCGTCTGCTAAATGACTAAAATGTAAAAAATTAGCAGCAATTACAGCCTTGCAGACCTTTGGCATTCTAGTTGTCAATTTGTTGAGGTAATCTGAAGAGATTTCACCCCATGCTTCCTGAAGCACTTCCCACAAGTTGGATTGGCTTGATGGGCACTTCTTACGTACCATACGGTCAAGCTGCTCCCACAACAGCTCAATAGGGTTGAAATCCGGTGACTGTGCTGGCCACTCCATTATAGACAGAATACCAGCTGACTGCTTCTTCCCTAAATAGTTATTGCATAGTTTGGAGCTGTGCTTTAGGTCATTGTCCTGTTGTAGGAGGAAATTGGCTCCAATCAAGTGCTGTCCACAGGGTATGGCATGGTGTTGCAAAATGGAGTGATAGCCTTCCTTCTTCAAGATCCCTTTTACCCTGTACAAATATCCCACTTTACCACCACCAAAGCACCTCCAGACCATCACATTGCCTCCACCATGCTTGACAAATGGCATCAAGCACTCCTCCAGCATCTTTTCATTTGGTCTGCGTCTCACAAATGTTCTTCTTTGTGATCCGAACACCTCAAACTTCGATTCGTCTGTCCATAACACTTTTTTCCAATCTTCCTCTGTCCAGAGTCTGTGTTCTTTTGCCCATCTTAATCTTTTCTTTTTATTGGCCAATCTGAGATATGGCTTTTTCTTTGCAACTCTGCCTTGAAGGTCAGCATCCCGGAGTCGCCTCTTCACTGTTGACGTTGAGACTGGTGTTTTGTGGGTACTATTTAATGAAGCTGCCAGTTGAGGACCTGTGAGGCGTCTGTTTCTCAAACTAGACACTCTAATGTATTTGTCCTCTTGCTCATTTGTGCACCGGGGCCTCCAACTCTTCTTTCTATTCTGGTTAGAGCCAGTTTGCGCTGTTCTGTGAAGGGAGTAGTACACAGCGTTGTACGAGATCTTCAGTTTCTTTGCAATTTCTCGCATGGAATAGCCTTCATTTCTCAGAACAAGAATAGACTGACGAGTTTCAGAAGAAAGTTCTTTGTTTCTGGCCATTTAGATTCTGTAATCGAACCCACAAATGCTGATGCTCCAGATACTCAACTAGTCTCAAGAAGGCCAGTTTTATTGCTTCTTTAATCAACACAACAGTTTTCAGCTGTGCTAACATAATTGCAAAAGGGTTTTCTAATGATCAATTAGCCTTTTTAAAAAAAATGATAAACTTGGATTAGCAAACACAACGTGCCATTGGAACACAGGGCTGATGGTTGCTGATAATGGGCCTCTGTACGCCTATGTAGATATTCCATAAAAAATCTGCCGTTTCCAGATACACTAGCCATTTACAACATTAACAATGTCTACACTGTATTTCTGATCAATTTGATGTTATCTTAATGGACCAGGACATTTCTAAGTGACCCCAAACTTTTTAACGATAGTGTACATAACAACTGAAATATGTTATTAGAGTAAAGTCATGTGAATAAATAATGGTTAATAAGTGATAAGCAGTAATTGGCAGTCACTACCATCACGGGACTTTTAGAAAATGCTTTTGTTCTGTGTTGTTACAGCATTCAACCAACATAATGCAGAGTGCATTTCATGTAAAAAATAAATAAATAATTGAAAACGAAACCGAACCGACCTCAAAACGCACTAATCGCTCAGCGCTATCAACTAGCTTGAGTCAAACAGTGTTCATTACCATCAGAGCTTTGTGCTATTACACTTCGATTTCATTTGGATTGTTATCTAGCGGCTTCATGACCTGGCCTAAAACCAGACGCCACAAAATCAGAGTGAAGATTTAAGAGATGTTTAAAAGGGCTGACATTCAGAGCAGCAAGGCCCTGTTCTGAATCTCCCATTGTGTTGGAGCAGAGGAGGCCTATCCACGTCTACGTCCCAAATTGAACCCTATTCCCTACAAAATGCACTTATTTTGTCCAGGGCCCTATGGGGTTCTGGTCAAAAGAAGTGTAAAATATAGGGAATAAGGTGCCATTTGGGACACAGCCCATGTGTCAGCTCCAGGGTCCCTGAGGGGCCTGGATTGCCCTCTGTCTGGTAGTCAGGCCTCTCCCCCCAGGCAGCACCAGCCTGGCTCCTCTTCCTGCAGCCTTCTCCCCTGCCTGGCCCCCCGTGTTGTGACTCCTGACAAGTCTTCCAATTTGCTCAGCTGTGTGAAAAGGCAGAGAGGCCATTGATATCTTCCCATTTATAAATGATCAGGCCCTGGGCTCGTGTTTCAGACCTGGTGTGCCCTGGCTGTCCCCCTGAGTCCCTCAGCTCCTCCAGCAGAGCTCCTCCAATCCCCCACCTTTCACACTCAGATCACATACCAACTGCCTGTGCGACTGGCTGGCTACCACCACCCTGCCTGCCACACACTGAAACCCAGAGTAGCAGCCATTGATCGAGTCCCTTCTTAGATTTAACACAGCTCCATCAGTTAGAGGAGCAGTAGGGGACCGTGTCTGTCTGTGTGTGTGCCTGCATGTGTGTGTGTGCATGTGTGTGAGTGTGTGAATGTGTGTGTGTGTGTGTGTGTGTGTGTGTGTGTGTGTGTGTGTGTGTGTGTGTGTGTGTGTGTGTGTGTGTGTGTGTGTGTGTGTGTGCGTGCGTGCGTGTCTAGCAAGGAGGATGAGGTAGCAGCAGCACATATATCCCTGACATTAATGAAGGTCGAAAGGATACCACTGTCACCCTCCATGAACAGTTAGATAATACCCTTTATTGAAAATATTAAGACCATGGCACTGCCAATATACTAAAAAGCAAATGATTATAACATTAATCAATATAATCACCTCACAAGGAGAGGATGCTGTGTCAGGAGGAATGAGATCTCCATCGATTGGCTGTACTCTCATGGTTCCTTCCTTCATATTCCTCAGCAGTAAGCAGCAGGTACCAAGGCCCAGAGGCCTTCAGTTCACAGCCTGATACGATACACACACTCAGCTATCAGTTTTCATTTCACACCTAATAATGCAGAGTTACATTGTGAATAGCAATGTAGGCTGTATAAAATTCCATTCATATAAAATGCTTCACAATTTAAAATATCTGTTCCAATGTCGTGGTTGAAGGAAAAAAAACAGGCTTGGATGCTGGATGGAGATAGTTTGAAAAGAAATCCAATGTGGCTTGTTAATTGTTCTAGTTCCTGTCTGTTGGACGAACACTTCCTATATCAGTCAGTCAGGTTCATCCCCCCTCCACTCATCCACTGCCCACCATTTTTCCTGCCGTGGTGGATTCCTTAAAACCTGATCCTGGCTGATTTTCAAGCCTTCCTGATCGATTTTCCTGGGTGAAAATAAGAAGATACAAAAGCATGTTAGACGCTCTGGAATCAGATCCAATCCATTAGGGGGGATCAATACACTGAAGGCAAAAGGGAGAAAAAAGAGCCGTTAGTGTTGACAAACCAAATAAATACAGATGCGCAAGAGAGGAGAAATTAGATTACTGTCAAAGAATCTAAGCACAACACTTTTAACCCCTAACCTAACAATCTGTGTTTACACCGCAGCACAAGGGTGAGGGAGGGGACGGGATGGGAGAGACTCGAGAGATCAGACATGGGCTACAGGCACGCTGTGGTATCCAGCAGAAATGTCTGGTCCGCACATGATTACAACCTCCCAAGGGATACTGGGTGGCATTCTAAATGCTAGTATACTACATTTACATTTTAGTCATTTAGCAGACGCTCTTATCCAGAGCAACTTACAGGAGCAAGTAAGGTTAAGTGCCTTGCTCAAGGGCACATCGACAGATTCACCTAGTCAGCTCGGGGATTCGAACCAGCAACTTTTTGGTTACTGGTCCAACCTCTTAACCGCTAGGCTACCTGCGGCCCATGATGTATGATTATATTTTAATGTTGTGATGCATGCCTAATGTAAAACATGTTTATTTAAGTTTGATATTGAGTGTTACAATGTCTGTTAAAATTATCTAAATTGTATTTGTGTGCAAATTCATACATTATCCTTGAGACATGTTTCAAATTCATACATTATCCTTGAGACGTTTCAAATTCATACACTATCCTTGAGACATGTTTCAAATTTATGCATTATCCTTGAGACGTGTTTCAAATTCATACATTATACTCGAGACATGATTCAAATTCATGCTTTATCATTGAGACATGTTTCAAATTCATGCATTATCCTTGAGACATGTTTCTAATTTGTGCATTATCCTTGAGACATGTTTCTAATACTGCTTTTCTATTTTCTCTTCTCTTTTTTTCCATGCACCCAATGTCCATTTATCCTGGGTCTTAATTTCAGGTAAGTCAATCTTCTTATCTTTTGATTCCTAAAAATACAATGTGGTCAAACTCATCCAATAAACCTCTTATGGATGACATTGACATTGTTCTGTCTGAAAAAAAATCTCAATTAGTTCTTACAATGGCAAAAGCCACATACTCACACTCCATGAATTATGATGGTCTACAAATGGGTATTACAAAGTACGAGCCGCCACCCAATTACTTCACAATATATGTTCTACCAGCCAAGTTCGTTCAGCTAAGTACATTTTTTAAGTGTTAGCAGGGTAGTGAAAACGCAACCTGTTGGAATGCCATGCAGACACTATTTTCTGCCTCCCTCCCTCCCCCCTCCCCTCCTCCTTTGTAATCCCCCCTTTCATAATTCCCTGGCAGAATTACATAGCCATGGTCTGCTTTCCAGATGGAGCCCCATGCAGCATGGTAAAAAAAACTGGCACCATCAGTTTCCCCCACCTTCCCCCACTGTCCCCTCAGCTCCCCGCTTCCTGCCACAAAACCGAGGGTGGTAGTTGGTAGTGGCACCTTTATCTCTCTCTTTAACTGTAGACAACCATCAGGGTGAGGGGAAGAGATGGAGGATCTAAGTACAGTCCTCAGAGCCCTATGTGAAGCCCTATGTCTGAGGTCAGGTATCAGGGCTGATAGCTAGCTGAAGCCTTAGGTCTAAGTGTCTGAGAGGTGAGGTATTGGGGCTGATAGCTAGCTGAAGCCTTAGGTCTAAGTGTCTGAGAGGTGAGGTATTGGGGCTGATAGCTAGCTTTGCCCTTCATCTCTAACACAGAGAGGATGTTTACTGTCTCCAGGTCAGGCTCTTGCAGGATCAGTTGAAAACCTGTCACCCTCCCTAAGCGTCTGTCCCTCTCCCCCCTAACTGCCCTGTCACAGTGGACGAGGTGCCACTCAGGTGATTCCTATTGATTTCCACTACACAATCGTGTCCTCTCCAGGTGTAAACAAGCTGGGTCATATCGATGGCACTTGAATGATCAGGGTTCTCTGGCAGCACAGCGGGTCAATAGCAGCCAATCCTCAGAGAAAAGAAAGGGTGTGGAATGTGTCCCAAAAGGCACTCTATTCCCTATATAGTGCACTATTCTCCATATAGTGCACTACTTTTGACCCGAGCTCTATGGACCCTGGTCAAAAACAGTGCACTATATAGGGAATAGTCAGTCAAACACTGGAGCTGAATGTCAACATTAAAGATGAAGAAGAGGAGAAGAAGATTGGGAAATCTGTTTCTCATCGTAAGAGCAGGTTCTATCTAATTACGTTTGTTGGACATGATTTGGAAAGGCACACACCTGTCTATGTGCGGTGCATTCGGAAGGTGTTCAGAACCCTTGACTTTTTCGACATTTTGTTATGTCACAGCCTTATTGTAAAATTGATTAAATTGTATTTTTCCCTCATCAATCTACACACAATACCCCACGATGACAAAGCAAAAACAGGTTTTTATCAGTTGTTGCAAAAAAACAACAACTGAACAATCACATTTACATAAGTATTCAGACCCTTTACTCAGTACTTTGTTTAATCACCTTTGGCAGTGATTACAGCCAAAGTCTTAATGGGTATGATGCTACAAGCTTGGCACACCTGTATTTGGGGAGTTTCTCCCATTCCTCTCTGCAGATCCTCTCAAGCTCTATCAGGTTGGATGGGGCGCGTCGCTGCACAGCTATTTTCAGGTCTCCAGAGATGTTCGATTGGGTTTAAGTCCCGGCTCTGGCTGGGCCACTCAAGGACATTCAGACTTGTCCCGAAGCCACTCCTGCGTTGTCTTGGCTGTGTGCTTAGGCTCGTTGTCCTGTTGAAAGGTGAACCTTCGCCCCGGTCTTGAGGTCCTGAGCGCACTGGAGAAGGTTTTCATCAAGGATCTCTCTGTACTTTGCCCCAATCATCTTTCCCTCGATGCTGACTAGTCTCCCAGTCCCTGCCGCTGAAAAACATCCCCGCAGCATGATGCTTCCACCACCATGCTTCACCGTAAGGATGGTGCCAGGTTTCTTCCAGACGTGATGCTTGTCATTCTGGCCAAGAAGTTCAATCTTGGTTTGTAGCTCAGTTGGTAGAGCATGGCATTTGCAACTCCAGGGTTGTGGGTTCGTTTCCCACGGGGGGCCAGTATGAAAAATAAAAAATAAAAAAATAAAAGTGATGTATGCACTCACTAACTGTACGTCGCTCTGGATAAGAACGTCTGCTAAATGACTAAAATGTAAATGTAGTAGGATGCCATTTGGGACGTATCCTTTGTATTTTAGGATGGGACTTGGAGGGTGGGTTCCTAGACATTCATTTTCCATTGGTGGGTAATTACATTTGACCAATCGTTATGCATTTATTTCCCTTTGACTTCCCATCACAAGAGATGTATTTTAGAGATGTGTGTGTTTTTCCGATCCAACATCATAATTATCGGATGCATGATTCCAGTATTCAATACCCATGTTTTTAAAGTGTGATGATGACATTATGTGATGTGGGAATTAGATTTTAGACCTTGCTTTGATATTCAGTTAAGAGCTGTCCCAGACCCTCATGTTATATACAGTTGTATTATGTCTTCATGTTTTGTGCAAGTATATGATGGTACCCATTAATAACCCTAGTTTATAGGGGCTGACATATAGCTCAGGAAATACATACCTGCATGTAATTCAAGCTAGAGCCATGCCCAGAGTAGGAGAATGAGTAACTATCGTCAGTCTCCTCTCTCTATCTCCCCACCACCCCTTGTCAATGAGAGGCACAAAGTAAGATCACAACACTATAAAACAACTTATAACAAATCAACCTGAAGTAACATCCAAGACCCCTAAAGCATCTCACTCATTCAAATCAGATATTGACTCAAATACAATTATTGCTTTATGCCATGTTTTTCATGTAGCTTGAAAGATATGGATATTTCTGACTTTATCTGAGAGATGATAAGACACAGGTCTGCCTGCCTGGTCTGAGAGTGACTGTCTCTACTCTGTGTGTGTCTCTCTCTGCTGTCACGATCGTCGTAGAGAGTAGACCAATGCGCAGCGTTAGTTGCGAACATACTTAACTTTATTATCTTTAGTGATAATATATCAACAAAACAATAAACGAAACATGCAGTCCTACGGTTTAACACAGACACAAACCAAACGGAAACAAGATCCCACAAACACTAAGGGAAACAGACTGTTTAAATATGGCTCCCAATCAGAGACAACCAGCAACAGCTGACACTCGTTGCCTCTGATTGGGAGCCACTCTGGCCAACATAGAAAAGCAACAACTAGAACTCCCACACAGAACATAAACACATGGAATCTACACACCCTGGCTCAACATATAGAGTCCCCAGAGCCAGGGTGTGACAGACTTCCCAAAGGCGCGGACTGCGACCGCGCCTCAACAAAACCCAAACAGGGGAGGGCTGGGTGGGCATTCCTCCTCGGAGGCGGTTCCGGCTCCGGGCTTGACCACCACCCTTCAATAATCCCCCCGTAGCGCCCCTGGTCCGGTCTGGCCCCGCTGGCTGGAGCTGGACTGGACATCGAAGGAGCGGATTGCTTAAGCTCCGTTGTGGAGCAGCTGACCGGTACCTGATCAGGCACCGGTGACCCAGGAACGGACCGGACCGGGCTGACGATACGCACCCCTGGCTTGGTGCGTGGAGCAGGAACGGACCGGACCGGGCTGACGATGCGCACCCCTGGCTTGGTGCGTGGAGCAGGAACGGACCGGACCGGGCTGACGATGCGCACCCCTGGTTTGGTGCGTGGAGCAGCAACGGGTCGGACCGGGCTGACGATACGCACCCCTGGCTTGGTGCGTGGAGCAGGAACGGGCCTTACCAGGCTGACGACTCGCACCCCTGGCTTGGTGCGAGTGGCAGGAACAGGCCGGGCCGGGCTGGCGACGCGCACCGTAGGCTTGGTGCGAGTGGCAGGAACAGGCCGGGCCGGGCTGGCGACGCGCACCGTAGGCTTGGTGCGAGTGGCAGGAACAGGCCGGGCCGGGCTGGCGACGCGCACCGTAGGCTTGGTGCGAGTGGCAGGAACAGGCCGGGCCGGGCTGGCGACGCGCACCGTAGGCTTGGTGTGAGTGGCAGGAACAGGCCGGGCCGGGCTGGCGACGCGCACCGTAGGCTTGGTGCGAGTGGCAGGAACAGGCCGGACCGGGCTGGCGACGCACACCGTAGGCTTGGTGCGGGGAGCAGGAACAGGCCGGGCTGGGCTGGCGACGCGCACCGTAGGCTTGGTGCGAGGGGCAGGACCAGGCCGGGCCGGGCTGGTGACGCGCACCGTACACTTGGTGCGAGGGGCTGTACCAGGCCGGGCCGGGCTGGTGACGCGCACCGTACACTTGGTGCGAGGGGCAGGAACAGGCCGGGCCGGGCTGGCGACGCGCACCATACACTTGGTGCGAGGGGCAGGAACAGGCCGGGCCGGGCTGGCGACGCGCACCGTACACTTGGTGCGAGGGGCAGGAACAGGCCGGGCCGGGCTGGCGACGCGCACCTTACACTTGGTGCGAGGGGCAGGAACAGGCCGGGCCGGGCTGGCGACGCGCACCGTACACTTGGTGCGAGAAGCAGGAACAGGCCGGGCCGGGCTGGCGACGCGCACCGTACACTTGGTGCGAGGGGCAGGAACAGGCCGGACCGTACTGGGAACACACACCACTGGCCTTAAACGGGGATCAGGAATGGGCCGGACCGGACTGGCAATACACCTCAGTACCTCTCGCCGTGCCTCTACATCTTCCTTCCCTCTTCTCACCAATGGCTCCCGTAACCTGGTGGCCTTCTGAATTCGCCCCTTATCTGCCTCCAGCAGCCCCGTCGTCCATGCCATGTGCCCCCCCCTAAAATTTTTTTGGGGTTGCCTCTCGTCCGTCCGACGACGACACTGTTGACGCCGTTGCTCCTCTCTCCGTCGCGCCTCTACCATCTCACTCCATGGACGGCGATCCATCCCGGCCTGGATTTCCTCCCAGGTCCAGGACCCCTGCCCGTCCAATATTTGCTCCCACATCCAGGCTGCCTGCTCCTGGACATGCTGCTTGGTCCTGGTATGGTGGGATCTTCTGTCCCGATCGTCGTAGAGAGTAGACCAATGCGCAGCGTTAGTTGCGAACATACTTAACTTTATTATCTTTAGTGATAATATATCAACAAAACAATAAACGAAACGTGCAGTCCTACGGTTTAACACAGACACAAACCAAACGGAAACAAGATCCCACAAACACTAAGGGAAACAGACTGTTTAAATATGGCTCCCAATCAGAGACAACCAGCAACAGCTGACACTCGTTGCCTCTGATTGGGAGCCACTCTGGCCAACATAGAAAAGCAACAACTAGAACTCCCACACAGAACATAAACACATGGAATCTACACACCCTGGCTCAACATATAGAGTCCCCAGAGCCAGGGTGTGACATCTGCCTGGCTCTGGCTGAGAGCTGGAAGAAGCCCTGTCAGCTCTGGAAGCGATATTGGCAGCCGCAGCAGTCACAAGGCTTTTATTTCCCCTCCTCTAACTGCTAATTGGCAGCTGAGGCAGCGAAAGCAAGGCGAGGGGGTGAAAAAGTGAAAAGCTATTAATGTTCATAATCATTGGGCCAAGTAATAGTTATCAGTGTTTTAGGGGCAACATTATTACCATGTAGTGAAGGGCTTGATTACTTTATTAGCCTCTTCAAGTCATTCTGCTATCGCTTACCAAGTCAACCCTCAAGACCCATCCACCCCTCCTCCCTGCCACACCCCATGAAGAAATCAAATTATGGGGACCGCACATTTAAATCACAGACCCTGTACCCCAAGTGACATAAAGAATGACCACGGGAGGGTTATTCAGAGTTCAGGACAGATAATGAAACAGCCAGCGAGGTAATAGCATAAGGAGTAGGTGTCCTGAATATGGGGGGCACTGGGAGGGGTTAATAAGAGGGGTTCATTTAGAGGGTATCTACTCCATCTGCCCCCCACTTTTCACTTTCAACCAATAAAACTCTCTCTCTCTCGTTATCTAATAGAGATGGACAGCTCCTTCTCTTTTCTTGATTTAACATTTAGCAAGGGGAAAAAACACCACAATATTATACATTTAATGAGTTACATCGTGTCTTGAATTTATTTCAACCGCTTTGTAAAGGGCTGCGATGTCTCTTTTAGAGCAATCATCATATAAATGTGTGCATCTTTTTATTTGTCTAGAATGAGTGTCATCAGTGAGACATCACCTACACACACTTCAAATAGCTGCAATTTGAACAGCACCATTAGACACGCAATGGTCTCCACAAGAAAGCTGTAGTATTGACTGGTTAGCAGTCATAACAATCTGAAGTAAAGGACAGTTGGTTTTCTCGTGGCAGCACCAAATGTTTATGGAGTTTGCAGGTGTACTGCTCCTGACAGACATACACCTGTCACTGTTTACAAGTCCAGTCAGTCCACCCTTCTCATGTTGTAGAGCCCTGATCCCTCATTACCGAATACCTCTGCTCTCCATCTCCTGTTGACTACTTCTACAGGAACAACATTGTGTGACATCTGACCTCTCCTCTGGTGCTTCACTACCTGTTTACACTTTCCACCACTGTCTGTGTGGCTAAACGAGCTCACAGAGGTCAACTTGAGGGGGCGGGCAGACTGAGACATAGTTAGCACTACCGCAATTAGAGCTCTAGTTAAAGGGAACAGTCTCATCTACTTTTCAGCCACAACATCCCAATGTGAATGTCCCTATAGCACCTAGTTTCATAGAATTACAAATAGAACACGTGAATTATAGAACCTCTATGACCTAGTCTGTGCTGGACTTGGTCATCCACTGACTCACTCAGGAATTCTAAGCAGTTGTGTTTGATGATAGCTACAGACAGTGTAGCTTTTTGAAGTGTTCTGCATGTGTATTATTCAGTTGCACATCAGAACAATGTCTGTCTGTTGTATATCTTTATTTAATGTCCAGGGGTCCTTAGTCCGTCCATATGACCTTGAACTTCATGTCCTCTGACCCAAACACTAAATTGGGCTTTAATTTCAACTCCTCCGTGACCAAACGGAAATAAAAAGCCCATTACGGGGCCTTGTAGCTTGTATCTCGCAGGCAGTGGCCGGGCTGTTGTTGACTGTCTTTTATGATGGCTGGGGATAAAGCTGATATCTCCATTTAGTAGCAGAGGCTCCATCCCTCCAGCTCCCACCCTCCCCGTGGTGCAGCTAAAGCCCCGTTCGCTGCCCCGCTCCAGGTAGCAGGCAGCAGAACGCCAGCCGGGTGATTAGTAGTAAAATTTTAATGGGGATCCATACATATGTCTAGCTGTCCTTTTTATGAGGACGCCTCCTATCAAGCAGCCAGGACCCTGGGCCTGGACCTGAGCAGGCAGTAGCCGCCCCACTCCCCACTCCCCCTTTCCTGTCCCCCTCAGTCCCCCATCCTCTAGCAGCCAGATGGTCTGTCTCTCTCCCCCGTGTTAAAGAAGCCCCCCTCCCTCCCCTGGATCACATGCGACAGTTACAGTATAGAACAGAGAGGAGAGGACGCTGGGCTGGGGCATGATATGACATTTGTGGCTCACTAACCCAGACGGCTATTAGCTACATGTACACTGTAATCTGTTGCTGGCTGCCAATACCTAACAACCATGTAACAAAATGGCCAATAGTAATAATAGCTTTTAGTTCATTTGAAACTTACTGTAGGCGCATCTTGTGAATGCTTCATAACCAATTAGATAATTAAGAAGCAGGATTCATATGGATATTGGTTTGATTGTTAAAGTTTGAAAGTTATATAACTTGAAGGGCATGTCACATGTACAGTATGTTGAGCAGTGCTCTGGAATTTTTTTTTTAAAATACAGGGTTGGATGAAGACGTGAGAGATGTCAGTTCCCAACTGATAACCCAGGTCCATCAACCACCATCCTGAGATAATAATAATACACCATGCAGCGAGGGACATTCAAATCTCAGGAACACACTCTCCATAGATAATATAAGATAGTCAATACTACCTGAGCAGGACTGACAGTCACAGTGGACTTCAACCATTCTCAGAAGGTGGATTGCAATGAGTGGACAGGCTGTTAGTTGATTAGGTTAATGACAAGAGGATCCAAAGTCCCCATCCACCAATAAATACCAGCCACCTACCTGCGTCCCGGCAGGTAAGAAGGGAGGGGACATATCCCAGTTCCCAGGCTTCTTATCAGCCACTATGTTTTGATAAGTTATCTAAAGGATGTTGGAGGCGCCTCTCTAAGCGTCCGGGGGCACAAGCTTAGTAAATAAACGCAGTTGGAGGTCAGAAAGGCAAAGGGTTCTAAAAAGGTGAAATTGCAGTTAGGGATCGAGGGATCGATATCGCGGGGTCACCCTCCTAACAAGTGGAGTAACAGAGTTAGGGCCTGTCACACCTGCACATCAGGGGCCCGGCCGGGGCCCCAAGAGAGCTGACTAATGGGCCCTAATGAGAGGAGATGAGAGGCAGGAAAGTCCTTTATACTGAGCTGGGGGCCGCAGCGCCTCGCTCCGAGGTGACCCTTTACAAGACTAACACTGCAGGCCTAACGCAATTAACACTGGCGAGTGTGGGGTTAAGACAAGGTTGCCGTTGGGATAGCGATGGCGATGGCTCTATACCTCACTCTGAGCCCGGCAGCAGGGAGAGAGGGAGAGAATGAAATATACCTCAAATTGAATCACTGGGGGAAGGTGATGGGTCCCACAAGGGCCACCACACACGCAGCCAAGCAGGAAGATACAGTGACAGTCTTAACTGAAGAGGACAAGGTCAGCGGTGACCACAGTGAGGACGGAGTCCTCCAATCAACAGCTTACTAACAGGACATATCACTAGAAGGCTGGGGGCTATTACACTGAGCACTTACGTCACTGTTTGTTTGCTATAGAACTGTATGTATCGACCTCAGTCTTTTTTAGACAACGTGCAGACAGCCAGCAATCCCAATTCCTCAAATAGGAACTTGTGAATATTGGTCTGGCTAATGACCAGATTAGATCACCCCATGCACTGAAGCAGACAGCAGACATTCTCTGGAGTCGATACCCATATTCCCTCCAACAGATATGATCAGTAGCTTCACCACCAGGCTCTACGGACCACTCTCAGAGCCTCAGTCTGCATCCCAAATGGTACCCTATTCCCCCCTATGGGCCATGGTCAAAGTAGTGCACCATGTTGAGAATAGGGTGCCATTTGGGATGTAGTTTCAGTAACAAGCCCTTCAGCAGCTTACATCTATCAGGGTTCTGCTATGTATCGACCAGGCATCTCTCTGGCCTCACAGAGGACGCAGATGCTCAGGCTATTAGCTCCTTTTGTTTGTTTTGAATGACAATAGAAAAGGAATTGGCTCATTTTTATCTTATCGTCGGTAACTCTACCTTCCCTGTGGCCAGGACAAAAACCAATCCTAATTTGGTTAGATTGGCAACATCAGTTTTTCTAATGGTTTTGAGGGACCAAAATATGGTGACATATAATGTACACACACACACGGAGGGAAGCCTTTAAAAGCAAGGCAGGCAGCCGCAACTGAAGATCTTCCGTTAGCTAACTACCGCCCATGGCTCCAGCCTGAGCATTAGAGAGGCCTGTGATTGGTTTGAAATTTATGGCGGCCATAAGTGGATTTGATTGATAGGACTGTTCAAGAGCAGTCTCTGCCTGACGCAATTTATTTTATTCATACAGAATGACCTAGGAGATGTCTTTAACCCCACCGCCACGAGCTGTATTCACAAAGACTCTCAGAGTAGGACTTGCCTTATAGACAGTAATAAGATTATATGGATGGGGAGGACCTGATCCTAGATCAGCACTCCTACGAATGTACACTTTTTGAATATGGGCATAGTTCCATGAGGAGGTATAACTGATAACTAGATACTACCCATCAAACCTTTAGTGAGCATCAAAATCACACATGTCCTCCTTACCCTCACCATTCAGCTGAGAGAGTGATACAAGAGAATGTATCAATCATGGCTGTCTCAGGTGATATGTGGTCCTCTGTAGCTCAGCTGGTAGAGCACAGCGCTTGTAACGCCAAGGTAGTGGATTCGATCCCCGGGACCACCCATACGTAAAAATGTATGCACACATGACTGTAAGTCGCTTTGGATAAAGGCGTCTGCTAAATGGCATATTATTATTAATTAGGGGCTATGGACAGGACACTATCCGCTCACAATAAGAATCAAGACATACAAAAATGAGTAAGCATAATGTTATTGTAGATCACTGTGGTATGTCCAACCCACTAATCTATTCACAATAAGCTGTGATAGTGTGTTGCAGGATGTCAGACCTGGATTGCATCCCAAATGGTTCCCTATATAGTGCATTACTTTTGACCAAAAGTAGTGCACTATAAAGGGAATAGGGTGCAACTTGGGACACAACCTTGGTGTACACTGTAGAGGGCTCTGTGAAGAAGGCCCAGCAGCATCCAGCAGGCTAAAGCTCAGGAGAGAAACCTGATCTGTCCTAAGCAACCTCTCTAACATCTCCTGTCCTCCACAAACCTCTGTGTAATGATGCCCTTTGACCTCTAGCACATCACTGCACTCCGCTCTGGGAGCCTGTGTGTGCGTGTGTGTGTATGTGTGTGTGTGTGTGTGTGTGTGTGCGAGTGTGTGTTTAAATCTCCACAACTAGCCCAATCAAAGAGGTCAGACACTTAAAGCTTAAGTACTTTGCAATATACTTTATCGCCCTTTAATTTAATTTCCATAATCTACTAATTTATATAGTTTTATTAGTTTGGACAAAACATTTTAAGAATGTTTGTTCAAAAAGGGATGCCCATATACAACCACCAACTTTTTCTTCCTTACGTACCTTGCGCACACACACACACACACATACACACACACACACACACACACACACACACACACACACACACACACACACACACACACACACACACACACACACAAAGGCAGGCACATACACACACGCGCGCGTCTATGATGTGCTAAGTAGCAGTGAGTAATAGCCCCCTCTGTGGAGGCAGCTGCTGGCTCTTGTTTACATGATAATTGATTACCCTAATTTTGAGACAGGCTGATAAATAGTGCCCTCCATTGTCAGGCCTCGCTAGAGCAGGGGGTGATAATACCTTTTTGATGATTCAATAAATAACCCATAATTTGACATTGATTGGGCTGTGAATGTGCTGAGGGGGTTGGGGTAGGGGATGGCTATTGACCCTTGTGGTCAGATAGCTGGCTGACCTCTGGTCACTAAGGTCAGCCCCCTCCCTGCCCAACTGATCTCATTATGACTGGGGTCATTTGTTTGCCTCATTGCTTATTGGCAAAACAGACATTTTGGCCTAATGGTTCCCACTTAATAACTTTTTTCAAAATGATCCCCATTGTTTTTGATAACCGAATTACAATGACATGTTTAGTATGAGCCGTATTTAAATCTAGCCCTCGAATGGATTTTTCACCTCGTTGTAAGTAGAATGGATTTTATGGTATCTGTCCCACTCAGTATCGGACCCAGTAGTACAGGGTTGTGTGTGACAAATCTTTCTGCGTTGCGTGTCATTGCCTTAATGTTGCCATTGAAGTCTCCTGATGTAGTTATTGGAGTTTCCTGGTGTAGTTATTGGAGTTTCCTGGTGTAGTTATTGGAGTTTCCTGGTGTAGTTATTGGAGTTTCCTGGTGTAGTTATTGGAGTTTCCTGGTGTAGTTATTGGAGTTTCCTGGTGTAGTTATTGGAGTTTCCTGGTGTAGTTATTGGAGTATTGATCCTGGAATGTTTAGCTTTCTGTCCTCTTCCATTTCATTCATATACACAGCAGATGCCCTTGTGCAGGGCAACTAGAACGTTCACTTGCGGTTCTGTCTGACAATCCCCCTCCCTCCTCTACTTATATCAATAATCAGGACAGACAAACCACTGGGTGTCTCAGGGAGAGAAGAATCATGCAGTCATTGAATTGGACAAATCTGGGGTTGAAAAATAGCCTTGGATCACTTTGAGAAGCAGCCCTCCGTAGAGTGACTTTCACTCCAGCAGCAGATGCATTACTGCGTTAGTACTGTAGGTTGCCTATTAAATACCTTCTCTCAATTGCCCATTATTTCCCCCAATAAAACCACTGCAGACTGCATAATCTTTTTCCTTTCTCCCGTTTTGTTTCGAAAAACATGCTTCAAATGCAACGTTGAAAAAAAAGCCCTTAATGAAGTGAAACGTTTGATGTTCTAAATAAAAAACAGACTGGCGTATGGGTGAAAGGCACAGCAGCAAATGCAGTGGTTGATCATAGGTGTGGAAAGCCAATCTTTTAAAAAGCCTAAATAAAAAAGGTCCTTCTCAGAAACTCTGCCAAAAAATGGAGGCCCCCCCCTTCCCCCACCTCCTTATATCTACCCTTGGGCCATCGGTAGTAGTCTTATTATGCAATTACTGCTAGGTAAATGCGCCTCCGCCCCAAAGTCTGGGTGGAGTACCCACATCCCACTCACACACGCCACGCTGCTCCAATGATTTAACCAGGTATGGCTACGGTATTGAAGTGGCATATGGGCATGGTAAGACGGGGGAACAAAGCTTAGCCTGCCTTGATGAAATGGCACCGGCTGTAGAGTACAAGATGAAACAGCCTGGCGTTTATTATTAAGGTGTGTTGATGGGCTGGCTAATCTGATGCCCTCTTTCCCATCAGACACCAGTGTCTTAGACTACAGATGGGCAAAGAAAGAAGATGATTAAGAACCACAGCCATTATGCTTAACTTTTGTGTGTTAGGAGGGAGAAAATCGTTCTATTCATAATTCATACCCTCAATTACTATTAATAAAGTGATATCTCGGCTAGGGGAACGGGCACGGGACAATTACATGTAGCGTATGGCATTAACATTTTTCTATTTGAACATTTACCAGTCTCAATTTCTCTTCTTGGAGTTAATAAGAGAGATGATCCCCTTGACTTTGTCATGAAATTATAGTATGGCTATAATATTCCAATGTATTAGCCTTGTGTGATGTATTCCACCCAGTTAATTGGGACTCTGGTGGGAGAGTGTGATGAGTGCCCTAAACGATGATGTTGGGAATTGGGGCATTGAGAAGAGAAAATAAGAAAGGGGGTTAGGTGGAGTTCTGTTGACCCCTCTCGGGAGTGAAGGTCAAAGCAATAGTCTCTAAAGTCCTGTGAAGTTTCAATGAAGACCCGCTGAAGGCACGTGCATAATCTATAAAGATATAGGATGCATCCCAAATGGCACCATATTCCCTCGTGCACTACTTTTGAACAGGGCTCATAGGGTCCTGGTCAAAGGTAGTGTACTATGTAGGGAATAGGGTGCCATTTGGGACGCAGCTATAGATCAGCACTCCGTCCTTCTTGTCTCTCAAATGACCCTCTTTATGGCATTGCAGCCAGTGGTACTGCAGCCAGTAGTACCAGGGACCAGCCAGGCAGTCGGTCTATTTTTGGCTGCAGTGACTGAGGGAGTGTGCCCTGCTCTGGAGCTCTGGGGAGCAGCCTGTCTGTCTTGTTTCAATCTGTGCTGTGAAGTCCCTGGATCTGAATGTGATGGTGACTGGCACACTTGGCATCCATCCTAGGACCCCATTAGACCCACACCTGCTTGCCAGTCAGGAGGCTAGATCTAGAACTCAGGACCCAGCTCAGCCCTCCCTCACAGAAAGATACTCCACTTGGTATAGGTGCCAAGCACGAAAACCCACTTGTAACCAATTCCTTGGGAGTGGACAGAAAAAAGTAAACTTTGATATGAAAAGGAAAAGTTAAAACGGCAGTAAAGTGTAGTATGTTCTGGTGTGTTGGTTGGTACTACTGCTGCTTGTGTCTGTCAGGTATAGTAGGCGCCACGTGCCTTTCCTTGGACCACAGCTATAATAGGCGGTTTACTCTGCTTTCTGGTTTCTAGGGAAATGTTTAATGGCCTCTTAATATAAAAAACGTATTCAGCGAGCGCTTGTAAAAGGTTCCAGATTGACAGCTTTGCAGACTCCCAGTGTTTTGGCCCTCTCTTGTTTTAGAGGTGGGCAAAGGAGCTGGTGAGATGGTCGTGGTGGCTCCCAACGCCAGTTTTCCATACAGGGGTGACGGTCAGCCATTATGCCCCCTTGTCCCTTGAGGGTACCATAACAGTGATAATGGCCCTCCCTGCCTTCCCGTGGCTGGTTAGTGGGGTAACCCCCCAGCCCTCCTCCATGTGCCAACCTGACTCACAGCTGTGCTGTTTTTCCTCTTCACATGGTGGACATCTAATCCCTCTAGCTTTCCTCTCAAAGGAACAACGGCATTATGTAACTCCAATTGAATTTCAATTTCCATGTCCTTATTTCACTAAAAGAGTCACCCCTTCCCCCCTTTTCCCCCACCATGCACCCCAAAAACCCCATCCCCCTCACCATATGATTTTTTATTCTGATAAATTCCCTACTCTTTATTTCCCTAGTCTTAACAGGGGCAGCGTTGCTCTCCCCACGCACGTGGCCTGCCAGCCAGGGCTTATAAAAGCTAGACTTCAATGAATGAACCCACAACGGGGTGCCTTGCACCCCGCCCGCATATCTGGTTTGATTTTAAAGCTAAATGACTAAATTCCTGCCTTCCCTTTGGAAAGCGCAGTGGAACATCGGCTCCATAAAATGCTGGGTGGGGTTGTTGGATTGTGGGGCTCCTGGTGACGGTTAGCTGTGTGGTTAGTCTGAGCCCCATGGGGCTTGTCTGGGCACTATGTGGGTGCTGTAAACCAGGAAGCTGTGCTGTTAACAGAGCCAGCATGGAGGCTGCAGAGCATGGAGACTAGACTGCAGGAGCAGCAGACGGGGCCCTGGCTGAGGGCCGGGAGGGACACTACCACTCTCTCTGGGGGTAAACAGACTAGTGGCCCTGTATTGGCCCTTGGCTCCCACCTCTCTCTGTGCCCTCCTTTGTTTTCAATGATGTGGATAAAAGGCATGGTCAGGACACCGGCAAGCTGTTTAAAGCTGGAGGACACACACAATGATTGCCTCCTCTGACTGTGATTTACTCATGGGTGACGGCTGGAGAGATCTAGTCATACAGCTAAGTGAACCAAGAAACATCCACCTACTAATACCATTTTACAAGGAAATATATATGCTTAACCTCATACTTAGAGGTAACTACGTAGCTTGGCTGAGAAGTGAATACTGTCTGTGGAGCCCTCTGCTGTACCAGCGTCCTCTCACCCTGGCAGCCGAAGCCTCAGGCATTAAATATGGGCCACCATGTCGCTGTCTGTTTCAATGATGACCAATTACACTGCTTTCAAGCATGTCTATTACAAGCTTCAATATTAGTCATAGTCATGTCTCAGTCACTTAATACTGCGAGCAGTCAGGCATCATTCTGGGTGCAGAAACTCTCTTTCTCTTCAACTTTTATTCTGACATGTTCTGGGCTCAAGTTCCCAGCCTATTCTATTTTTTGACTCCTAAATGTAATATATTTTAGTTCTGGTTTATAAGGTTCTCATAGCCACCCAGATGGCACAGGAAAACAAAGATATGAGGGAAACAATCTCATAACAATCAAAGTATTAAAAAAACACAGCCTCCCCCCCAAAAATCTTGAAATGTCATAGCAAATTGGACGAGACCATTTGCTTATTTCATTGTGGGTGGAAATACAAGAAGGCATTGTTTCGCTAATTCCCCCCGCCTTGTTACAGTGTGTGGGGCTATCTATCCTTCTAGACATGTTTAATGGTTCTTTGGCTGCTCTGACCGTGATATAAATCTGTCATAATTTATTAGAAATACTAAAGAAGAAGAGCAACATTAATCACCCTTTCTTGTTTATTAAAGCAATAAAGGTTTCACTGAGTGGTTTATCACCTAGCACCAGATTTAGAGAAGACAGGGCTTTGTAGTGTAGGGTGTCTCACTCAGAGGGACTAGTGCAATTACACCATGGGCTGCATCTCAATGGGCTGCATAGGGTTTTGGTCAAAAGTAGTGCCACTAAATAGGGAATAGGATGTCATTTGGGACGCTGACCACGGTAGCACTCTGACTCAGAGTCAATAGTGCAATTACACCATGCTAGCACTCTGAGTGCACCCCTCCCTCCCTCCCAGGGATGGTATAAGGAGAACAGGAATAATGTGGCTCTGGAGCGCAAGCTTTATTGTGTTCTCAGGAAGTATGACATCATTCTGGCCTTTGACCCAACACAGGCAGCAACGGCAGCATACTGCTTATTAGGCCGTCATTGTAAATAAGAATTTGTTCTTAACTGACTTGCCTAGTTAAATAAAGGTAAAATAAAATAAAAAATAAAAAATAGACAGGGGACATCTATATTGACTTCTCTCCTTCTATAGTGCTGATGTAAGGTGCTATTACACCTGAGATGCCTGACAATGTGCAGATAGGAGCATAGTGGTGGACAGTGGTGGTTCATTATACTGTACTATGCACTGGGGGTAGAGTCTGACCTCCAGTGAAAGTCCCAGGTGGCTGTATTTTGCACATTCACCTGACCTGAAGAAAGATAATGTACAATGGCCACGCTTGTGATTTTTAGTTTTACGACAGATCAATAATTCAATAAGACAAACACTACAAGCCCAAAAGTATGAGGACACCTGCTCGTCGAACATCTCATTCCAAAATCATGGGCATTAATATGGAGTTGGTACCCCCTTTGCTGCTATAACAGCCTCTACTCTTCTGGGAAGGCTTTACACTAGATGTTGGAACATTGCTGCGTGGACTTGCTTCCAATCAGCCACGAGCATTAGTGAGGTCGGCACTGATGTTGGGCGATTAGACATGGCTCGCAGTCGGCGTTCCAATTCATCCCAAAGGTGTTTAATGGGGTTGAGGTCAGGGTTATGTGCAGGCCAGTCAAGTTCTTCAACACCGATCTCGACAAACCATTTCTGTATGGTCCTCGCTTTGTGCACAGTGACATTGCCATGCTGAAACAGGAAAGGGCCTTCCCCAAACTGTTGCCACAAAGTTGGAAGCACAGAATCATCTACAATGTCATTGTATGCTGTAGCGTTAAGATTTCCCTTCACTGGAACTAAGGGGCCTAGCCCGAAACATGAAAAACAGCCCCAGACGACTATTCCTCCTCCACCAAACTTTACAGTTGGCACTATGCATTCGGGCAGGTAGCGTTCTCCTGGCATCCGCCAAACCCAGATTCGTCCGTCGGACTGCCAGATGGTGAAGCGTGATTCATCACTCCAGAGAACACGTTTCCACTGCTCCAGAGTCCAATGGCAGCGAGCTTTACACCACTCCAGCCGACGCTAGGCATTGTGGATGGTGATCTTAGGCTTGTGAGTGGCTGCTCGTCCATGGAAACACATTTCATGGAGCTCCCGACCAACAGTTCTTGTGCTGACGTTGCTTCCAGAGGCAGTTTGGAACTCGGTAGTGAGTGTTGCAACCGAGGACAGACGATTTTTACGCGCTACGCGCTTCAGCACTCGCCGGTCCCGTTCTGTGAGCTTGTGTGACCTACCACTTCGCGGCTGAGCCGCTGTTGCTCCTAGACGTTTCCACTTCACAATAACAGCACTTACAATTGACTGGGGCAGCTCTAGCAGGGCAGAAATGTGATGAACTGACTTGTTGGCAAGGTGGCATCCTATGACGGTGCCACGTTGAAAGTCACTGAGCTCTTCACTAAGGCAATTCTACTGCCAATGTTTGTCTATGGAGATTGCATGGCTGTGTGCTCGGTTTTATACACCTGTCAGCAACGTGTGTGGCTGAAATTGCCAAATTCACTAATTTTAAGGGGTGTCCACATACTTTTGTATGTAGTGTATATTTCAATTTGGCGACATCTCATCTAGGAATCTCTGTTTATAATTTTCATTGATCTAAATAGGGGTGAGCAGAGTCAAGGACATCAGGGAACAGTCACCATCCTCAGCATATGTAAACAAAGCAGTTACCTTTGACATTGAATGAAGGGGGAGTGTTTCTGTATTCAGCGCTGGTCCTATCTTGATGTTTTATCTGAACAGAGGAGGGATACAGACAGACAGAGATTGATATAGACCGATAACAACCTCGATCTCCAGCCTTAATGGATGATTGCTCTCTGTTTTTAGCCGGGCCACCATATCAAAGATCTCAAAGCTCATTCATAAGATGGGTCTGAAAGACATGGGCGTTGCTATTCGCAATCACCACAATCATAAATTCAGAAACCCCCATTTGGCTTTGAATAATGTAATCTTAATTTTAATTTTTTGCTCTGGATAACATAAGACAATAATGATTTTTTATGCCCCTGACATATTGTTTGGAGGGTGACATAAAACCCCAATGACATGTGACATTTGGAAAAGGTCACTCGGCCCATCTCGGCTCACGTCTGTCTTCATAACGCTGGCACTTGTCATATTGAAACTGGCATCACCAATCTTTGTCTTGCGCTCGAAACCCACCTCCCACCCTTTTGCCTCCATTTTTCCTATTTTTCTTGGTTGTGTCAGGCTTTGTTTTTCAGGGGCTTTTTTCAGGAAGAGGGGGAGAGAATTGTCACTGTAGGGAGAGGAGGAGAGGAAGCCATATCGTCCCCCCTCAGGGGCCCTGGGGGGCCACAGGCAGCATACAGCATTTCAACGCCAGCTGGAGAGAGAGGGATGGATGGATGGATGGATGGATGACAGGGAGAAGGGCTAATACTAATTTGATAAATATGTCCGAAGTGACTAGAGGCTGGGGGGTAGGATGGGGGCTAGGTGCCTATGTTCAGTCAGATGACAGAAATGGGGGGATTTGACAAGGGGTGATCTGCTGGAATTAAAGGAAATTGTGTCCGAAAATGCGTATTTTGGGGGGCTTGGTTGGTAAGAGGCTCTCAGCACACTAAACTGAAACACATTCAAATTAAGGGGAATTTTGAAGGATACATGCAGTTTTGCCTTTTGCTTTCATCACATCACATTTCATCACATCACATTCAGTGTTTTTACTCAGAGAAAGTAGAAGATTATTGGAAAAATAAGATACATATAAAAAATATATTATGACAAAAACGGCTGACAATATTATTAAATGTTAAATACAGTGGTATTTAATTGAGGGACATTTTATGTTAATTATTAATCACACAGATTAATTTATTTTATTTAATATCTCTTTCACAGTTTTAGAAATGTAACCTGTCAGAAGAGAAACCATCATCCTCTGCCTCTCTTTTCCCTGTATCTCTTGGCTATCCTCTGTTATTTCATCCTGCTGTGGAGTACCACCCTGACAACCCTCTGCTTCAAAATTACACTTTTCTGACAACTGTATCTTATGGTCTTAAAATGACTGACCTCTGACCTCAATTTCTCAATGGATGTTTATTGATTAGGACACATCCCTTTGGAGGACATGAAATATGCATTTCGATGCAGGCGGGGGGCCTGGGGTTGTAAATTGCATAGGGACTCAGTGGGCTTGCTGCTTGGTGCTGTGGGCTCACTCCTCTCACATCTCTCACCCTGACCAAGGAGGAGCATGGATAGGAACGGGGACGGGGTGGCCAGGGGTCGTCTGGGCGGCGTCGGACCCAGCTTGTTGGTAGTGGCGCCGTCCCAAATGGCAACCTACTCCCTATTTAGTGCAATATAGTGGGAATAGGGTGCCATTTGGGACACAGAAGGTGTCTGCTGGGTGGCCGGTGGAAGGGTGGGGGGGCTGAGGAGCTGGAGGCCTGGAGGGAGTTGTAGCAGGGCTGGGAGGCTGGAGGGCTGGGGGCCGATGGGCTGGAGGGATGGGAGGCTGGAGGGATGGGGGGCTGGATGACTGAGGGGTTGAGGGGCTGATGGGCTGGGGGGCTGAGTGGCTGGAGGGCTGAGGGGCTGATGGGCTGGGAGGCTGGGGGGCTGAGGGGATGGAGGGCTGGGGGGCTGAAGGGCTGAGGGGCTGGGGGGCTGGAGGGGTGGAGGGGTGAGGGGCTGGAGAGCTGAGGGTTTGCAGCAGGGCTGTAATGTACGGGTTGTAACACAGTTTTAATGGTGATGGCCATATTATAGAGAGAGCGAAGAGAGTAAAATGGGTGCTTTATGTGGCCCACCCTGTAACAGAGGCAAATAGCACAGAAGACACAGAAGTGTCCGTGCGCGTGTGTGTGTAAGTATGTTTGTGCATGTATGCGTGTATGTATGTTGGTAACACTTTACTTGACACCCAGGGTCATAACCATGTTATAATATGTCATAACAGCTGACATAACCTGTCATAACATGTCATAATATGGTCATGACACATATATTTAGACCTGTTGTGACATATATTGCATTATTTTATGGCTGGTTATGACACCTACATAAGAGTGTTAAAACCCACAAAAAAAACACACAAGGCAAAACATTCCATTACTTGTCAACAGTATGTTTATGTTATATAACATTTTCTGAAATTGACCAGATTAAATTATCATTGTAATTGCGCAGAAATTGATGTCAGACATGCACCTACCCCAATGCTCTGTTGCTGATGACTGGGATGAATGCAGGAGCAGATTTCAGGAGCAGGACAAGACACCCTCTTTTTGACTGATGACTGACATAAGGGCATGTGCTGTATGTGATAGGCCTATCTGGCTTATATGATTATGATGGTCATAATGCTTCTTGACAGTGTCATAAAGTGTATTTTCTTAGTCCAAGTAAAGTGACATAGGATGGTTATAATGCTTCTTGACAGTGTCATAAAGTGTATTTTCTCAGTCCAAGTGAAGTGACACAGGAGCGTCATAATGCTTCTTGACTGTGTCATAAAGTGTATTTTCTGCAAGTTATTTAAATGGTGAAATACACTGCTCAAAAAAATAAAGGGAACACTTAAACAACACAATGTAACTCCAAGTCAATCACACTTCTGTGAAATCAAACTGTCCACTTAGGAAGCAACACTGATTGACAATACATTTCACATGCTGTTGTGCAAATGGAATAGACAACAGGTGGAAATTATAGGCAATTAGCAAGACACCCCCAATAAAGGACTGGTTTTGCAGGTGGTGACCACAGACCACTTCTCAGTTCCTATGCTTCCTGGCTGATGTTTTGGTCACTTTTGAATGCTGGTGGTGCTTTCACTCTAGTGGTAGCATGAGACGGAGTCTACAACCCACACAAGTGGCTCAGGTAATGCAGCTCATCCAGGATGGCACATCAATGCGAGCTGTGGCAAGAAGGTTTGCTGTGTCTGTCAGCGTAGTGTCCAGAGCATGGAGGCGCTACCAGGAGACAGGCCAGTACATCAGGAGACGTGGAGGAGGCCGTAGGAGGGCAACAACCCAGCAGCAGGACTGCTACCTCCGCCTTTGTGCAAGGAGGAGCAGGAGGAGCACTGCCAGAGCCCTGCAAAATGACCTCCAGCAGGCCACAAATGTGCATGTGTCTGTACAAACGGTCAGAAACAGACTCCATGAGGGTGGTATGAGGGCCCGACGTCCACAGGTGGGGGTTGTGCTTACAGCCCAACACCATGCAGGACGTTTGGCATTTGCCAGAGAACACCAAGATTGGCAAATTCGCCACTGGCGCCCTGTGCTCTTCACAGATGAAAGCAGGTTCACACTGAGCACATGTGACAGACGTGACAGAGTCTGGAGACGCCGTGGAGAACGTTCTGCTGCCTGCAACATCCTCCAGCATGACCGGTTTGGCGGTGGGTCAGTCATGGTGTGGCGTGGCATTTCTTTGGGGGGCCGCACAGCCCTCCATGTGCTCGCCAGAGGTAGCCTGACTGCCATTAGGTACCGAGATGAGATCCTCAGACCCCCTTGTGAGACCATATGCTGGTGCGGTTGGCCCTGGGTTCCTCCTAATGCAAGACAATGCTAGACCTCATGTGGCTGGAGTGTGTCAGCAGTTCCTGCAAGAGGAAGGCATTGATGCTATGGACTGGCCCGCCCGTTCCCCAGACCTGAATCCAATTGAGCACATCTGGGACATCATGTCTCGCTCCATCCACCAACGCCACGTTGCACCACAGACTGTCCAGGAGTTGTACATAATTCATTACAACAACAACAAAGGACTTAAGAAACAAACTTTTAAACGAAAGGAAACTTCTTGGCAGGGAAAAAATACATTTGAATAAATGTGGGTTTTGACACTCTTATGTAGGAGTCATAACCAGCCATAAAATAACACAATATACAGTATGTCACAACAGGTGTAAATATATGGGTCATGACAGTGTTATCTCAGCTGTTATGACATATTATGACACGGTCATAACCGTGTTATGACGTTGGTGTCTAGTAAAGTGTTACCTGTATGGTAGTGCATGTATGCTAGTGTGCACGTGCCCTGGTGTGTGTGTACCGCAGCAGATACGCCCCTGTGTGAGCGTACCGCAAATGAGTCAGTCAGGCTAATTAAGCACAGCTGCTGACTAACAAATCAGGCTGATGTTAATGATAACTGCTTAACGCTGATGAGGATCTGAGGCTTACTGTTGTGTTCATGGAGGCTGGCATTCGTTAGCAGCAGTGGTATATTTCTAGCCTGGTTCCAGATCAGTGGTGGTCGGTTTTGTTTTTTAACAAACATGGCCTTATTTCTATTACAGCGTATTAGATGACTGTCATTCATATTCCATTCACCCAGCTCAATGTAACATCGATAGGTTTAGGCTACTACATGATACTCAAATATTCAACCTAGCCTATGAATGAAAGTTTACAATGTAGGTGCACAGGTTGAGAGAATTTTGAGTAACCAAGGTGATAGACAGTGACACATTAAATTCCTCCTTGCACACTCTTGCCTGCATCTAGCTGATCTAGGGTGTAATCATTAGTCCAACAGTTGCAAACTAGTTTTTTTTTTACATACAGATTTTACATACATGGTACTTTTATGTACAGCAATCACGTAACAATAATACATTACCGAATATAAACTCTTTAATCCCACCCCTCCGCCCCTCTCAGCCCATCCCACCTATCACCATAGACCACCCTCGTTTGGTTTCCATGTGGCATATATTTTTTAACTGTGCTGTGATATTTATGTACATTTTTAACCTTTCTAATCGCATAGTTATCCACAGATTTTGAGCTAAAGATGAAAACCTTTCCTACGAATATTATTATATTATTGATTGATTGATTCCAAATCGCCCAACACTGCTATTTGCAAGGTTAATTTTAAGTGAATGTTGGGATTTTGTAACCATTCCTGAACCTGTGACCAGAAACAAGCTACATAGGGGAAATACCAGAATAAATGATCTAGTAATTCTGTCTCTTCGCGGCAAAATCTATAGAGCTGAGATTGTTGTATGCCCCATATATGTAGCATTCTGTTGGTGGCAAGAATTTTGTATAATAATTTAAATTGAAAAACTTGAAGTGTTGAATCAAGTGTTGTTTTTTGTACCAGTTAATAAACCATGTGCCATGGAATCGGTCAATCGAACATCTCTTCCCATTCGTTTTGCAACCTGTATGGCGCAGCTGTCAACATTTTTGTCCTCAAATGAAACTGGTATATTTTTCTATTTATGCCAATTCTTTTCAGTCAATTTATATATTTAATATATGGCAGACTTGCCTCCTCCATTTTTGTGGTAAGGCTGCAATCAGTTGGTTATAAGTTTGCATTGAGCAGACATTCCCACATATTTTCGATAGCTGCATATATGACATAACTCCACCGTTTCTATTCATAATATAATTAATAAATATAATACCATAAAAAAAATCCAAGTGTTTCTATTGGACAAATTCAGGTATGTTTATCCCGGTTTCGTTCCGTTTGCTTCCGTTTAAGAAATGTTTTTCAACAGAATCGGCGCAATGAATACACCCCTGATCACAAGCAAACACAGTTTACTTTCATACCAGACACAAACAGCTCGTTGTATATATAATTCCTTCTCGTATCTATCTATGCGCTCTCCTCCTCTCACCTTTTCCCCTCGCTTGTGGACTTCTGTGCGGAACACATCAGCTGTCTGCGACCAGGCAAAAAAAACTTTCCAAGCCAAACCTTCATATCATGACTGCTAACTGCTACACACAGCCTACATCATTGTCACGTCATAGTCAACATAGGCATAGCTACTACAGCTAAGGCGTTAGTAAACCCGCTACAATCATGCAGAACAGTGTAGTCAGCAGCAATCAGTTTAGCAGTTACACCGGCGGGCCCGGTGGCAATAAATTAATAAAGCCAAAAGCTTACCTTGACTTGGAAGAGTTCCAGTGTTGGATAGCCATAGCCAGCTAGCTAACATAGCATCCCTCTCTGTTTGAACCGGGTGTTTGAGTAGGCTAAACTAGCTAGCTGCATTTGGCACTAGATAAGTACGTGAAAGTGAAAAATATATATACTACGAAATATAGCTAGCTCTCTCTCTCCCTCCCTCTCTCTTGCTTCTCCTTAATTTTGGAAGAAATTAATTTGTTCAACTATTTTCTTTCTCGCTCTGAGTCAACTACCACATTTTATGCACTACAGTGCTAGCTAGCTGTAGCTTATGCTTTCAGTACTAGATTCATTCTCTGATCATTTGATTGGGTGGACAACATGTCAGTTTATGCTGCAATAGCTCTGATAGGTTGGAGGACATCCTCCGGAAGTTGTCATAATTACTGTGTAAGTCTATGGAAGTGGGTGAGAACCATGAGCCTCCTAGGTTTTGTATTGAAGTCAATGTACCCAAAGGAGGACAGAAGCTAGCTGTCCTCCGGCTACCCTACAGAGTGCTGCTGAGGCTACTGTAGACCTTAATTGCAAAACAGTGTGTTTTAATAAATTATTTGGTGGCGTGAATATATTGAGTATAGTTTTATCTAAAAAGGATAACTTTTTTAATGTTTCACAATTTAAATTTTTATGAAATTCAGGATGGTCCTCCCCTTCCTCCTCTGAGGAGCCTCCACTAATCCAGATATGTTTGTGCTGTCTTGAACCAGGCTAGACCATAGAACTTGGCAAAACAGTACAAACAGATCTGGAACCAGGCTAGTGTATTTCTGGGAGGGTAACATGAAGAGTGAGATATTGACATATGTGGTCCAGCGTTTGGGACGCAGTGGCATGTTTTATAGAGGTGTCTGCTGCTCAGCGGCCCATCTCTTTGTCATGCTGCCTGTTGCCCTTCCTTCCTCACCACCACCACTGTTACTGTTATAAAATCCTGCTCGCTCTGTTATTCAGACCCTCTGTGTGTTTCTGATGGTTATTTAAAGGAAGGCAGCTATCTTGGGTCTTCATAATGTGTCTGTGGTATTATAACCCATACTTCCTGTATCACATCACGTCACACACACAGTCACACACCCCCAGCCAGCAAGTAGACTAGCACCTGCCTGTCCGTTATATTAAGGAAAAGGGCCCAGCGTTTGTGGTTTAACGGACTGACCTCAGTGCAGGTACACCTCTTCCTGTTATTACACAACACCAGCCCCCATTGGTCCCCAGTCTATCGCCACATACACCACAGTCCTGTCACTGCTCTCTCCTCAGTGACATAACCGTTGTCCCTCGTTCCCCAGAGAGTGAGAGAATCGAACCAACACAATTTCACACAGGGAGATTTTGAAAAGGTCTTACAGTACAATATATATTTTAAATAATATTACTGATTTTAATGACACTGTTATTATCACAGTTACAGTAATTGTACAATTTGAAATATTTTTTGTAATGAATTGATTTTCCAATTCTTCAATTAAATAAATATTACGATAGGATAACTATGTATAAAAACATAACGACATACTGCAGCTCCAGTCATGGTCTGGATCCAACAGAAGCTAATGACATGACATGTGTCCTGCCTGTAAAACCATGCTTGCTGACTCCAGACCTATGTACAGCACCACTATAGCCTGCCAAACATAAAGTAAAGCAGCAACCCCAGCACCTCACCTTCTTCTAAACCTAGCTGATACTCTGCTGCTTAAAGCACAAAAGCCCTATGGTCCCTGGTCAAAAGTAGTAAACTATATAGAGAATAGCGGGCCATTTGAGACACATCCCTGGCTGTGTTCTGCGTTGATCGAGAGCTTAAGTGAATTTAGGCTACAGAGTTTTCCCCTGTAAACATTTTAAGCAATTGAGCCATTCGGAGGCTGGGACTCATTTGCCTTTGTAAATAAGCATGTTTGCTAGCTGTGTTTCTCAGGGATCAGAAAGCTTCTAGATGTTCTCCATGTCTCTGAGATCTGTGTCATCCTCATCCCCATAGCATGGCAAGCATTTCGCTGCAATAGGCCCCTCTAGGCATAGATATGTACTTATTTCTAGTTATTGTGATCGTAGCTAACTAAATGTATTTATAAACTGGGTGGTTCAAGCCCAGAATGCTGATTGGCTGACAGCCGTGGTATATCAGACTGTATACCACGGGTATGACAAAACATGTATTTTTACTGCTCTTTACTGCTCTAATTACGTTGGTAACCAGTTGATAATAGCAATAAGGCACCTCTGGGGTTTGTGGTATATGGCCAATGCGTCGTGGATAAGAACAGCCCTTAGCCGTGGTATATTGGTCATATACCACGCCTCCTCGAGCCTTATTGCTTAAATATATCATGCCACCTAGCTTTAATTGATGCCATTCTGTCTGTTTGTTAGTGTACCTGTTGTGTAAAGTGTGAGACCTGGCATGGCAGGTGGTTTTGAAAGAGAAATTGTCTGACAGACAAACGCATGCTGTCATAGACAGCGCTCCTGATAAGGGAAAGCTTGATTGATAGATTTTTTTATTTTGTTCTGACGTCTAGCATCCACCCACGCTGGCCCTTTTAATGTAAGATAAAAGAGGGCTGCTGTCTTTTGTTTGCGGTGGCGAGGAGGTAGGAGCCTAGCTGCCTCGTGTTATTTGCCAATTTAATGTAACATACTGAAGTTGCTTCCTTGTTTGTGGGATATGTTAGCCACAAATTCCGCCAGGCAGGCAGTGACGGTAGGATTGGGAGTGATGGGAGTCCGTGTATGTTTGTATGGATGTGAATGTCTTAACAGTATTACCTGGATTAAGGCAAAGCCTATTATGCTTTAATGAAATGATCATCCTGACCCCCACCCCTCCACTCCTCCATTACCAAAACCTAGCTCCCCGTTTTCTTTCTTTTTGAATTTGCCGATTTGACTCAGACAATTACTGTTTATTATTGTAAAGAAAATAAACATACATGAACATACATGAACATAGGATGCAATAAGTGCCAAGAGGGGCTGAACATCAGACAGCCTAATGCTCATTGTCCCCCTCAATGGAAATACTGGTGGTCAATTCAAAGCACTGCACAGCAGTCACATTCTGTTGTGATTTTACTCCTGTATTATGTGTTAGATAACAGAGTACTGCTTGTAAAGATAGTCTTATACCCCTCGTAGGATCCCTTTGTCACAGGAATAGGGTTACGGTTTGAGGTGAGAGGGTTGCGAGGGTTGTGTGCGTTTTTACACTTGTCTCCTTATCACGGCAGCGTGAGCTCCTGGCTGCTCGAGTTGGGAGGAAGAACAACCCTCGCCCCTTCCCTTCTTAATCTTGTTTGTCTTTGCTAAATGAGCTACCCTTGCTAGGTGTGTTAGCAGCTAATGAATTTACAACCTGATAGTGAGGCCTAGGACTGGCAGGGGTCATAAAAAAGAAGGTAGAAAGAAAAGGTAATTAACATTTATTAGCTGCCTTGTCATCTAGAAACGTCTGTGGTGTGGTTGGTTGTATGGGACCAAAGTATGGGGTAGTATTGCAGTAATCAATTATTTTTTAATCATCTCAGGAGAGATTATGGAGTCTCCCGATGAACTCCAGACTGGCTGGAGTCTGTCAATAAACAGGGCATGGGTCACACTGCAATGCACCATGTGTATCCTGGCTTATCAACAGAATACAGCCCAGCCCGCTGGCCGCTGTCATGACACCTGGACTGCATCCCAAATGGCAACCTATTCCCTACATAGTGCACTACAAAGGGAAGAGGGTGCATTTGGGACGCATCCCCGGCCTGGGCCTGCCATCGCACCTCCACCACCTCGCCCTCAACAGCCTCTATCACCCCTATCTATATCTATCCATCCACCACATGACACAAGACTTAACTCCTATAACGAGACATAAGAGAGCTCAAATGGATCGCCCACAGCTCCTTTGAACCCTAAAGCTGAAACGTTCACAGTTCCAGTTTTCACAGGAAATGATTGTTGTTGAACACGGCATCAAAAACCGGACCTTTTTTCCTTCAAAGCCCATTTCCCCTTAGTGTATAGGAAAGAGATGCTAATGGGGAATAGATACTAGACTAATGCCTTGTTGAAGGAATAGATGGATGGATAGGGAGGGGGAAAATAGCTACATGACTTATCGAGTATTACCCATGGGGTTAATTTTTCACAGACAGTTTTCATGCCAAGTGGTAGCTGATAGTTAAAAGTTAGTAACTTTATTGCTTGAAAGGGCCTCATACATCATGGACAGTTTGTTTATCCAGCATTGTGACGGTACACTGTAGCCAGGGCTTGGCCCTGCACTGATAAATGGAGATTGCAGGAAGGTGTCCCTCTGTGTGTTCTCTGTGTCAGTGTGTGTGTCAGTGTTTGTATGTCCCTGTGTGTGTGTGTTCCTCTGACATATTAAGTAATGTTTTTAGCTCTTTAATTAATGGATATTTTAGTATTTTGAATGTATTTTTGTTTATCTATTTCCTCTTTCCCATTTTTTGCTTACACACAAAAGCATAATTATAAAAAATAAAAAAATTGTGCTTAACTATAATTTTACTGGCACAAAAAATTACACCGCCACTTTTTACTCTGTCTAAAATTTGTGAGGTCTGAAGTGTGACTGGACTGTCTTTCTCTTCCCTGTGCCTCAGTGACCTGCTGTCTGGGCGACATACAGTAATATAGATGTGTGTGTGTACAGAGAGAGAGTCTTGGCATGGCCCAGCCATGCTAGCCAAAGCCCCAATTCCTTCCAGCAGTCCATGGGGCTCTGAGTCTGGGTCCCAGCACTGTAAATTAGCTGCCTTGTCTGGAGGTTTGTAGTGTTAATAGCTCAAGGTCACTGCCATAAACTGGAGGAGACAGAGAGGGCCGCTCAGCCCAGCTCCGCTTTGCGCCAGAGCTTCTGGGGGGTGATGGTGGGGGTGATTAGGGGGGACCAGACAGTGTCAGTAGAATATATTGCAGGGTGGTCATGACACTACACCCTGCCGCAGTTGTCAACAACGCAGATCTCCCACTGTTCTCTCCGGTCCAACCGGCATCAATCTATCTCCCCTCTCTTTATGTTATGCTGTCTCTCTGATCTTAAAGAGTGCAAGGTTTTCCTCTGCCATGCAGCCCCTGTTTTAAGATCTCCAAAGTGATACATGGGGAGCATGAAAATGAACAGTTAGTTGTTTTTTACACCTAACTAACAGGGCCAGATGGGATGCTGTGAAGAATGTGTCCCGGACGGTGTTCTCTCACGACTGGCACCCCCTACAAGTGGTCTGCTGTAAAAGTGCCTTTAGGCCAGCTGCTGCTTGTACAACTGACTGGACCACGTTAAGTTGTGGTGGGTGAGTCATCACCAGACAATACCCAGGCCCTCCTTTTCCACAACACACCACTCCTTCCCCACTTACTCCCTCCCTCCCTTCCCCACAGGCCCTGTCACTGCTCTACACCAGACCAGTGTGCAGCTGTGGTTCTGTTGGTGCCACTGTCCCCACCGTCCCTGTCACAATAGAACCATTAACACTGGGCCACAAAGACACAAAGAGACCAGTACACTGCCCACATCTTAACACAGTGCATTGTTCCTGCTAGCCAGCGACGCTGCCTCGGACCACTCAATCAGTCATAGGGTGTGAATAAAACAATACGAAATAACAACACACATATGGTAGGGGTAGAATGTGATTACAATTATAAATTGTTCTTTTACAATTTGAAAATCGAAATAATGAATTACAATGATAACTGAGGATGTGCGTAATCGGAACAGCGAGCAAGCAGAGGTTTCATTTTTCAACAATATTGAATTATCTAAATGGTCCTCAGTCAAGTGCAAAATAAGAAGTCAGATTCTCTCTGTGTGTTTGAGTGTATCTCTGTGTCAGTGTCTCTGTGTGCATTGTGCAGCCCAATCGGTGGTGCTGAGGCAGAGGCTGAACATATTGTTTTCCGGCTGAGAGTGCTCTGTAATTCAGGCTCAGTGAACCTCCAGCTCCCCTGGCTGGCTCCCGGTCCCCACCAGACCTGTTGATGGGCCCTTTCCGTCAGCCCTCAGGAGGCTGGAGTGATAAATGTCCCTTATTGCTATTGTCATTGTAATAGCTCCACAACAGGCCTGTGAGATGGGGAATGGGCCAGAGTTATCACCGGCTCCTACAGGGGAAGAATACACATCAAGCTGCCAATCACCCACCCTGAAAATTGCTCTGAGATTTGAGTCCCCAGACAGCTAGCTATACGACAGCCTCTCTCCCTCTCTCCCTCTCGCTCTCTCCCTCTCCTCTCACTGCTGTTACGCTCCTCTCCTCCATTTCTTTATTTTCATTTTTAATGCTTCAACTCCTAAACACCACCACCTCCTGTCAATCGCTGAGAGCATTTTTTCTTCCCCTCTTCTGCTCCAACCCTGTTACTCCAGACGGTTCAAATAGAGCTGCTCAGTAGCGGCAGTTTGTAGGAGAGATGAGAGGCAGAGGCTCCGTCCCAAATGGCACCCGATTCCCTCCATAGTGCGCTACTTTTTACCCTATGGGCCCTGGTTAAATGAGTGCACTATATAGGGAATAGGGTGTCATTTGGGACACGGCCAATGAAGGGGGTTAATGTGTGAGCACCATCAGAAACCATTCTCAGGCTCTTTAATTTTCTATTGATCGGCCGTGCACCCATTCTGAACTGAGAATGTGGTACGATACACCGGGGAGAGACAGGGGGCTTTAGAGCCTCTCTCTCCCAGCCTCCTCCTCTACTACCTTTGTACCGTACGGTCAGACCCATGGCTGAGGATGAGGAGGCTAGTACAGGATCAGATCACCCCGGCGCTATACCACTACACACTTAGTGACTAGGACCCCTAATCAGAGGGGTTAAAGACAGCGAGGGACAGAGTAGATAGGAGCAGCCGAAGAGTAACATCTCCCTCTACTGTTAGAACTCATATCACACTCTGAGAGGAGGAGAAGAAGAGAGGAGACAGAGGCTGAGCCCCATAGACAGAGCCAGCCGTGCAAGAGAGAGAGAAAGAGGGGGAGAGAGAGGGAAAGGGATAACATCCCAATGATGTCCAATGGCAGTGGTGTGATGGCAATCACAGCCTCCAGGACCCTGTGACTCCTTTTATCACCCAGCCTACAGGTCTCTCTGCCCACTGTAATACCCACTCCTCCAGGCCTGATAGCCATCACAGCCCACTCCTCAGCTCCCATCAGCCTCTCAGCCCTACATCCCTGCCTTTATTAAGAACCCCCCCCTTCTCTCTCTCTCTCTCTCTCTCTCTCTCAACCTCTCTCCTTCTCAACCTCTCTCTCAACCTCTCTCTCTCAACCTCTCTCTCTATCTCAACCTCTCTCTCTCTCGCTCTCTCATCCTCTCAACCTCTCTCGCTCTCTCGCTCTCTCTCTCAACGTATCTCTCTCTCAACCTCTCACTCTCTCAACCTCTCTCTCTCAACCTCTTTCTCTCTCAACCTCTCTCTCTCTATCTCAACCTCTCTCTCTCGCTCTCTCTGCCATGCAGTCTCTCCACAGCACAGAGAAATCTGACACTCTGATACTCTTCTCAGACGAGGGGAAATATAGCAGGCAGCATGAGCCGCAGAGATAGAGATATGCACACTGAGGGATTATCCAAGTTCCTCCGTTTGTGACAAGGGCTGATAACGGTTAGAGCTGAAAGGGGATGGGGGCTGAGCGGGGCTGAGCATTTCAGACCGGCGGAGAGCAAGAGGTGTCAATCCATCACTGGGGGGATTTCAGGGGAGGAAACAGAATCGTCTGAATCATCCTCTCAACAGTAACGATAACGTCAGCCTCAAAAGGCTATAGGATATTGTGAAATGTATCGTCTAAAGGGGGTACAGTGCCTTGCAAAAGTATTCATCCCCATTGGCGTTTTTCCTATTTTGTTGCATTACAACCTGTAATTTAAATGGATTTTTATTTGGATTTCATGTAATGGACATACACAAAATAGTCCAAATTGGTGAAGTGAAATGAAATAAATTACTTCTTTCAAAAAATTCTAAAAAATAAATAACAGAAAAATGGTGTGTGAATATGTTAAGATAAGATCTGGTGCAACCAATTACCTTCAGAAGTCACATAATTACTTAAATAAAGTCCACCTGTGTGCAATCTAAGTGTCACATGATCTAAGTATATATACACCTCTTCTGAAAGGCCCCAGAGTCTGCAACACCACTAAGCAAGGGGCACCACCATGAAGACAAAGGAGCTCTCCAAACAGGTCAGGGACAAAGATGTGGAGAAGTACAGATCAGGGTTGGGTTATAAAAAAATATTCTAAAATTTGAACATCCCACGGAGCACCATTAAATCCTTTATAACATTTTTTTAAGAATATTGCACCACAACAAACCTGCCAAGAGAGGGCCGCCCACCAAAACCAGGCAAGAAGGGCATTAATTAGAGAGGCAACAAAGAGACCAAAGATAACCCTGAAGGAGCTGCAAAGCTCCACAGCAGAGATTGGAGTATCTGTCCATAGGACTACTTTAAGCCGTACACTCCACAGAGCTGGGCTTTACGGAAGAGTGGCCAGAAAAAAAACATTGCTTGAAGAAAAAAATAAGCAAACACGTTTGGTGTTCGCCAAAAGGCATGTGGGAGACTCCCCAAACATATGGAAGAAGGTACTCTGGTCAGATGAGACTAAAATTGAGCTTTTTGGCCATCAAGGAAAACGCTATGTCTAGCGCAAACCCAACACCTCTCATCACCCCGAGAACACCATGCCCACAGTGAAGCATGGTGGTGGCAGCATCATGCTGTGGGGATGTTTTTCATCGGCAGGGACTGGGAAACTGGTCAGAATTGAAGGAATGATGGATGGCGCTAAACACAGGGAAAATCTTGAGGGATACCTGTTTCAGTCTTCCAGAGATTTGAGACTGGGATGGAGGTTCACCTTCCAGCAGGACAATGACCCTAAGCATACTGCTAAAGCAACAATTGAGTGGTTTAAGGGGAAACATTTTAATTCCAGGTTGTAAGGCAACAAAATAGGAAAAATGCCAAGGGGGGTGAATACATTCGCAAGCCACTGTATATGGAGGGGTTTCAATAGACACCAATTTTGGTGTATTCCTGATTTGCATCTTGCATTTAAATTTCCCTATCTCTCCCCTAATCATTCTAGGAATCTCATGAGTGGATCCTGACACTATTGTGATGTACCAATGCTGGCCATATATCAGACACAGCAATTGCCCTTTTAAATCACAGATTGTCTAGGTCTGCAAGGCAACCTGACCAAACAAGCAGAACCAATACTGAGGCCAGTAGTGAGTGAATGACTGAGGAGCCAAATGCAAGCTGTCCTGTCCTGTTTTGTCCTGTCCTCTCCTCCTGTCCTGTCCAGTCCTGTCCTGTCCTGTCCTCTCCTCTCCTCTTGTCTTGTCTTGTCCTCTCCTCTCCTCCTGTTCTGTCCAGTACAGTCCTCTCCTCTCCTCTCCTCTCCTCTCCTCTCCTCTCCTCTCCTCTCCTCTCCTCTCCTCTCCTCTCCTCTCCTCTCCTCTCCTCTCCTCTCCTCTCCTCTCCTCTCCTCTCCTCTCCTCTCCTCCTGTCCTGTCCAGTGCTGTCCTCTTCTCTCATCCTGTCTAGTCCAGCCCAGTCTATTCCTGTCCAGTCCTGGCTACCATAGCATTGTATTGAGAGATGTCTAACTAGTAGCCTGCCTGGTTATTATTCCTCTGCTTTAGCGTTTTGACCCCTGGGCCATATTTCTGAGGCTCAGTGCTCCTGACACAGTCTGTCTGGCAGATGAGAATGGGAGAGAGAATGGGGGTGATGTGGCTTGTGTGTGTGCGTGCGTGCGTGTGCGCGTGTGTGTGTGCCTGCTTGTGCATGAATGCTTCCGTACATGTCTGTGTGTTTGTGCCCCCCAAATAAGGGGGGTATCCCTCCCCTCCACTCTAGACAGGTGCCATGTTAACAGCGCTAGCTGTGCGGTGAGCCCCAGCCGCTGTGGCCCCAGTCAAGGGGGAGGAGGTCTATCTACTCTGGGCTTAGGCTGTAAATGGCTTGTGTGATGGAGGTGTTAGCCTGTTTCAGTGTGCCAGTAGCTGACAGATGAGCACAGGCTAGGAACAGGAAATCCCTGCTCCACTCCCCTCCTCCTCTCCTCCACCTCTCCTCTCCTCTCCTCCTGCATGCCTGCCTGCCGTGGAAGTGGGAGCTCAGGGGTCGGGGAGTGTGTGGGTTGGGCTGGGGTGGTGTGTGTGTGTGTGTGTGTGTGTGTGTGTGTGTGTGTGTGTGTGTGTGTGTGTGTGTGTGTGTGTGTGTGTGAGTGTGTGTGTGTGTGTGTGTGTGTGTGAGTGTGTGTGTGTGTGTGTGTGTGTGTGTGTGTGTGTGTGTGTGTGTGTGTGTGTGTGTGTGTGTGTGTGTGTGTGTGTGTGTGTGTGTGTGGGTGGGTGTGTGTGTGTGTGTGTGTGCGTGTCAGGCAGCAGCAGACACAGACAAAGAGGGAAGTCTCCAGTGACGAATCAGTCAGTGGCTCACTTTCCTTTCCCCCCTGCTGTCTATGAGGACAGGGCTGGGAGGTAGTAATACAACCATGTGGTTGAGAAGAAGACTGATCATCTTTAAACTCCACACCTAACTTTCACTGACTTTGAGGCTTAAACTACGAGGGACTGGTTTCATCACACAGACAAACACACACAAACACACACAAATCCAATTCACCAGGTGGTGCTGAAATTAATCTTCTCCTCACTAGGAACAGTCCAGCAGATATCAGCTGTATAGCTGGGTTATCATAAGGTCCGGTGGTGAAGTGCTAGTGAGTAAGAGGCCACGGCTAGCGTGTGCTACGTCCGTTTTGTTGTAGCCAGCTGGTAGCGAAGAATCCGGAGTTAAAGGTCCAGTGATTCCGGCGGAATCACTGGATGTTCTGGGTCGATAACGCGCAGTGCTGACTGGCCGAATATCCGGTGATCAAAGTCCAGTGATTAAAATTAATCCCGCGGAAAAAAATCAAATGTTCTGGGTGAAACACTGCTAGCTGTGGCTAATAGCAAGTAGCTAGTCCAGTAGCTAGTTCAGTTTAGTGAGTAAGCGTGTGCTAACGGGCCAGGGCTAGCAGATGGATGGAATCTTCGTGGTTACGTCGTAACCACATCAGACGATTTCAGTCGGCAGACCAGTCGTGTAGGATCGGCGGGGCTCCGTGTCAATACTATGTGGTCCCGTCCGGTTGATAGAGAGGTAGATAGCCGGGAGATGGGCCTAGCTCAGGTTGATTAGCCAGACCACAGCGTCCGTTTTGTTGTAGCCAGCTGGAAGCGATGAATCCGGAGTTAAAGTTCCAGTGAATCAGTGATTCCGCGGAAAAACTGATATGTTCTGGGTCGATAACGCGCTGTGCAGACTGGCCGAATATCCGGTGATCAATGTCCAGTGATTAAAATTAATCCCGCGGAAAAAAATCCAATGTTCTGGGTGAAAACACCGCTAGCTGTGGCTAATAGCAAAAAGCAAGTAGCTAGTTAGCTGGCTAGCTAGTTTCAACTGGAGATTCTAGATTCTAGATAAAGGTAAGTCAATAATAGAATCCGTTCCACATTGAGTGAGGCGGGTTGCAGGAAAGTATATCTTGTAGAAGGATGAAAAGTCTGATAGGGAAATATGTACGAAAAATGTACGAAAATAGGGTATTTACAGGCTATTTACAGACAGACGATAAAAACACAACTGCACTACTTCGCCATCTTGGAATCTTAGTACATTAGCCACCAACCTTCTGAGTCAAGATCACTTTCTGAGTCAAAATGCAAGCCGATCTTTTGAAAACATGACTTAAAAAACATAAGCCTATGCAACATTAACCAATAAAAAATTGTTCTGTAGCAATGAGGTTTGTGCGGTAGGCTATAGCCCCAATACTGCATATTGGTTATGCTTGAATTGCTCTGCCAATGTCCCGTTTGGCTCAGTTGGTAGAGCATGGCGCTTACTGGGTTGTGGGTTCGATTCCCATGGGGGACCAGTATGGGGAAAATAAAGTATGAAAATGTATGCACTTACTACTGTAAGTCGCTCTGGATAAGAGCGTTTATTAAAATGTAAATGTTGTTCTTCTCAGACCATTTAGAAATTATATTTTAAAAATTAAGTACAGTATATGATCACACTGGTAATAGATAATTTGTTGTATTACTTGTGAGGCACAGCTGAGTGAGCATAATAATTTACTGGACCGATGGCCTGCATCTGATGGTCAGTCTGAGGGGGCACAGTCTTCCAGCTGATGGCAAAACTCAAGTCGCATGTTGTTACTCCTATGACCAGAGAAAGTTAAATATTTCTCGATATTAAAAAAGACACACGCCGCTAATAATAACACAAGCTTATTGGAACTCTTTGCTATAGTCATTCATTGCAGCTGCAGTGATGGTTGTAGCGTGAGTGGAAGTAGGGAGAACGCTTATAAAAGTCTTGAACAAGGTGTTGACACTAGTGCTTAATAACAACTTAAACATTAACTTACTTATAAAAACAGCGGCTTTTTTGCTGTATTCGTTGAGTCTCTCTCTAGTCATGGTTTTAAACATTTAGAAAATGTACAGTATCAACTTTGCTGTGCGTTCAAGGCTTCTTTTTAAAGTGTATGGCTCGAGGAAACTGTGCAGACACGGTGATCTGAGCTATCTGATTGGCCAGCGGAAGGCCTATAGGTGCACTTGATTTGCTCTCTGGGCCTGCCGGATAGGTGGAGTTCTAACTTCAGACACATTAAATGGTGTCAAAATAGGAACACTTTGCCTTCCCGGCGCTAGGGCTGCTAAATCAAGTGCACCTACCGCCAACAGCACGAAACTAATAAAAAAAATAGGAACGCAAGGCTTTTTTACAAAATAGGAATGCCTTGGATCGACTAGGAATACCGCGATCGACCGGTTGGTGACCAGTGCTCTAGTACTAACTGAGAGGGCCCTAGTAGTGAGAGCTATTGATCACTGTTAGTGGGGCGAGGCCAGCAGGTTAACATGTGTAAAAGGAACCCTGTTTCAGGCTGTGTTGCGGTTGCGGGGGCAGAGGGGAGAGGGGAGAGGTTAGAGATGTGCACCGTTGTCTCGGAGTACGACACTCTTCTCCCAGTGTTCGTGGGAGAGCCTGTTCTGTTCCCTGCATGCAAAGCGTGGGGTCAGGAGGCAGACCATTTGGCGTACGTGGCGTTGTTAGATATGATTGATCACCCAAACCCTCAGCGCTTTCTCTTATAACTTTCAAATCATTAAGCCTTTACAGTCTTATGCAGATTTTATGGCTCAGCCAAGGACCCATTTTCAGATCTATATTAGTGAAACAGGCAATGCTCACCGAGCCACGGCCATGGACTGTAGCCCTGTGTTCTGTATAATGGCAATCATAATATACACTACCGTTCAAAAGTTTGGGGTCACTTAGACATTTCCTTGTTTTCAAAAGAAAAGCAAATTTTTTGTACATTAAAATAACATCAAAATGATCAGAAATACAGTGTAGACATTGTTAATGTTGTAAATGGCTATTGTAGCTGGAAACGGCAGATTTTTTATGTAATATCTACATAGGCATACAGAGGCCCATTATCAGCAACCATCAGTCCTGTGTTCCAATGGCACGTTGTGTTTGCTAATCCACGTTTATCATTTTAAAAGGCTAATTGATCATTAGAAAACCCTTTTGCAATTATGTTAGCACAGCTGAAAACTGTTGTGCTGATTAAAGAAGCAATAAAACTGGCATTCTTGAAACTAGTTGAGTATCTGGAGCATCAGCAATTGTGGGTTCGATTACAGGATCAAAAAGGCCAGAAACAAATAACTTTCTTCTGAAACTCGTCAGTCTATTCTTGTTCTAAGAAATGAAGGCTATTCCATGAGTGAAATTGCCAAGAAACTGAAGATCTCATACAACGCTGTGTACTACTCCCTTCACAGAACAGCACAAACTGGCTCTAACCAGAATACAAAGAGGAGTGGGAGGCCCCGGTGCACAACTTAGCAAGATGACAAATACATTAGAGTGTCTAGTTTGAGAAACAGACGCCTCACAGGTCCTCAACTGGCAGCTTCATTAAATAGTACCTGCAAAACACCAGTCTCAATGTCAACAGTGAAGAGGTGACTCAGGGGTGCTGACCTAGGAAGAGTTGCAAAGAAAAAGCCATATCTCAGACTGGCCAATAAAAAGAAAAGATTAAGATGGGCAGTCTGAGATGAAGGTCAGCCTAGAAGGTCAGCATCCCGGAGTTGCCTCTTCACTGTTGACGTTGAGACTGGTGTTTTGCGGGTACTATTTAATGAAGCTGCTAGTTGAGGACCTGTGAGGCGCCTGTCAGTTTCTTGGCAATTTCTCGCATGGAATAGCCTTCATTTCTCAGAACAAGAATAGACTGACGAATTTCAGAAGAAAGTTATTTGTTTCTGGACATTTTGAGCCTGTCATCGAACCCACAATTGCTGATGCTCCAGATACTCAACTAGTCTCAAGAAGGCCAGTTTTATTGCTTCTTTAATCAGCACGACAGTTTTCAGCTGTGCTAACATAATTGCAAAAGGGTTTTCTAATGATCAATTAGCCTTTTAAAATGATAAACTTGGATTAGCAAACACAACGTGCCATTGGAACACAGGACTGATGGTTGCTGATATTGAGCCTCTGTATGCCCATGTAGATATTCCATTAAAAATCAGCCGTTTCAACCTACAATAGCCATTTACAACATTAACAATGTCTACACTGTTTTTCTGATAAATTTGATGTTATTTTAATGGACACGAAAATTGCTTTTCTTTCGAAAACAAGGACATCTCGAAGTGACCCCAAACTTTTGAACGGTAGTGTACATTTTCACAAACACCATAGAATATGTAAAATGTCTGACATATGATTTTACTAGTCTCAGTCCTGAAGATGTGAAAATGCATAAATACTGTATGTGTACGTCATCAATCCATGAATGGTTTGGCATGTTTACAGTGTGTGAATGTCTGTGTGCTTGCATGTGTGTGTGTGTGCTTGTGTTTGTATCCGTGTCAGGCGTGCAGTGTGGCACACCATCTAAAGTGTAGTGACAGGCGGTGGGTGTTAATAACCTGGGAGGTGGGAGGAGGTGGGAGGAGAACAGCTCTTCCCTCTACTGCCTGATGAGGCAGGCAGCTCTACCCCAGACAGGCTTCTTCTCATTCAGCCTCCACTCCAAACCTGCATTCAGCCCCACCGTTAGAATTCAATTAACTCGGCTGGCCGCTGCCATTAGAGGTAATTAGTTAAAACATCAGAGTATAAACAGTTAATTGGCTCTGGTAATTAATTCCCCCACTCAAGCATATGAGAGCGAGGGAGGGAGAAAGAGAGAGAGAGAGAGAGAGAGAGGGGGGGAGAGAGAGGGAGGGAGAGAGAAAGAGAGAGAGAGAAAAATAAAGATAGGGGGTAGAGAGAGGGAGGGAGAGCGAAAGAGAGAGATAGAGCGAGAGAGAGAGAGAGAGAGGGGGGGGGGACGGTGGTGTTGGTTGTGTTGATAAAGAGCAACCTGTGGGGGTTAGCTATCTGTGGCTGAGCTCTAGCTATCAATTACTGTTAAGCATTGTTCAGGATGAGCTCTGCGCACCCGCTCCACTCCCTGGTGGCAAACAGATGGCAAATAACACTCTCAGCAGCAGCCAGCCGACAACAACAGCCAGCCAACAACAACAGTCGACAACGTCCCCCATGTCCCTGCTAAAAGTGAGAGAGGGAGGAGGGATCCCGGCCTAGTCAACATGCAGCACTCAAGAGCTAGCTAGCTAGCCTCATCAGCTAAAACTAAACAACCAAAACAGAACCCACCTTAGGAAATGGATTTACTTTTAACAGAGTAAATTAGTGGTTAAGAGCGTTGTGCCAGTAATCGATGTGCCCTTGAGCAAGGCACTTAACCCTAATTGCTCCTGTAAGTCGCTCTGGATAAGAGCGTCTGCTAAATTACTAAAATGTAAAATGTACAGACATCAGCTCCTATTGAAGAGTGAGGGGAAGGAAGACAGTTTTTAGTGCCCTAACCATTTACCCTGTTGGGGCCGTATTAACTAGAGTATTGTTCGAAAGTGGCCGGGGGAAATGCAGTGGATGTGAATAGGTGTGAAAATAATACTAGTGTGGTGGTTAAGTGATTAGTCAGCCCCTGTGTTAAAAGTGCTGATCTCGGCCCCAGCACTGACACTGCTGTTTCTCCTCCCACCATGATGAGCCCTTTGGGATGGAAATGAGTCCTGACCAGAGCAGAGCAGCCCACTCCCTGTTAGAGGCTAGAGACACACCTCACCTCTGTACAGCTGAAGAAGTACAATTGAATAGGGGGAGTCAGTGTAGAGAAGTTGGCTTTTGACTCGCTCATCACCGCCCCTATCTGAGCTGATGAGAAACAGCGAGCCGGTGAGAAATGGTCTATCTGAATGAGGTTTGTCCACGCACTCACCCACGAGCACGCCTCATACCCTTTTACCCCACACCTGCTCAGTGCTCACCCCTCATCCCCAGCATCTCCAGAGGGAGGCAACCCAGGCCAGGACCCAGACCTCATACCCTGCCTGCTCAGTAAGCCAAGCAAGGCCCCACCTGTTCTCAGGAACGCATGATTTCTCTAGCTAGCCAAAGCTTGCAAATACATTCTACTCTACCAGCTCCCCCTCCATCTCTCCTCCATTCACTACTACCCAGGCCGTCTCTCTTTGTAACGATCCCGGCAGTCTGAGTCGGGTCCGGTCTGTGGACTAGTTTTTCTGCTCGTGATCTCCAGTTTCCCGAGGGTTCTGGAACGCTCCGGGGAGCTCTCTTGATTTCCGCACCTGCATCCCATCAGCAATCTGCACACCTGGTCCTGATCATCACCCTTCTTAGGCTCTGGCCTAACATCCATTCCCTGCCGGATCGTTAGCCATGAACAGTAGGTTTACCAGAGTATCAGTCTTAGAGCTTCTAGCGTTAGTTTTGTTGTTTTGCACCTTGTTGGTTTGTTGTTTACTTACCTCCGTTTTGTTCCATCTGCAGTCACTCGTCCGGAACCTTCATCCAACCTCTGCCTGGTGGTCGGCGGCTGCCGAGCCATGATTGGATCAACCACTGCACCCCTAACAACTAATCAACGCCGCCCGCTCTGTTCCCTGGATTGTTCAGCATCACTCTTGAATTTGTAAATAAACACTCACCTTCGTTTCAACTTACCTTGTCCTGGTCTGCTTCTGGGTTCAGGCTTTGTAACTCGTGACAGAACGATCCGGCCAGTAATGAACCCAGCGGACCTGGACTCTGTTCGCCATGCCATTACCCATCAGGAGAAGATGTTGGGCCATCATAGCACGGAGCTACAGGAGATCGCGTTGGCAGTTCGGAACCTTTCTACCGGTCTGACGGAGGTCCAGAACCAGCGCAAGTTTCCGGTGGAGGATCCACTACCGGTTTCACCCATCTCGCCTGCCGCGTCTGGAGCGGTGTCCTTCCGTGAGCCCAAGGTTCCGACGCCGGATAAATATGAGGGGGAGCTGGGAAGATGCCGTTCTTTCCTTATGCAGTGTGGGTTAGTGTTCGATCTACAGCCCTACTCTTATGCCACAGACAAGGCTAGGATAGCCTTTGTGATTGAGTTGCTGCGTGGTCGAGCGCTGAGTGGGCTTCAGCCGTTTGGGAACGACAAGACCCCTGCATGGCTTCATACCAGGGGGTTCACGGCCGAGATGAGGAAGCTTTTCGACCATTCCGTCCGAGGGAGGGACGCAGCTAGGCGCCTGTTTTCGCTTCACCAAGGAACTGCGCAGCGTGGCCGACTTCGTGATCGAGTTCAAGACGTTGGCTGTGGAGAGTGGGTGGAATGAGGAGTCTCTGCAAGCGGCCTTTTACGACAGGGTCTGTCGGAGCAGCTCAAGGATGAGTTGATCTCCTATCCGGAGCCTAGTGACCTGGACAGCTTGGTAGCCTTGTCTATTCGGGTGGATAATCGAGTCCGAGAGCGAAGGAGGGAGAAGCAATGGGGTCCGTCCAATCGATCAGCTTCTCAGGTTCCAGTCGGGTCGGGGATTGGACCAGAATACGTCGATCATCGTCCACCACACAGGATTAGTGGAGAGGTCCTGTCTCCCGATTCTGAACCCATGCAAGTGGGGCGGCACGGGTTAACCAAGGAGGAGCGTCAACATAGACGTAAGACCAACTGCTGCCTCTACTGTGGTAGCTCGGGACATTACATCTCCACTTGTTCCCGGCGGTCGTCAAACTGCCCGGCTCGCTAAAGTTGGGAGGACTTTTAGCGAGCCAGTTTCAACCTCTCAGTACCTCTGTCAGACCCCGTTTCCCGGCTACCCTTGTGAACAGGAATCAGAGCTTAGCGATTGTGACACTCTGGCTCTATGGACTTTTATTTATGGAGCCAGGGTTGTTCATTTTCACTTGGGTGTATTTCTATGTTGGTTAGTCTAGGTTGTGTGTTTCTATGTTTGGTCATTGACTCCCAATCGGAGGTAACGAGTGTCAGCTGTCGGCTCGTTATCTCTGATTGGGAGCCATATTTATACTGTTGTGTTTCACTGTGTGTTTGTGGGTTATTGTTCCAGGTTCAGTATTTTGTCTGTTGGACTTCACTATCGTCTTTTGTTGTTTTTCCGTGGTTGCTTTATTAAATAAAGTCATTATGTTTCTTGGATACGCTGCGCATTGGTCTGCTCCTTTAGACGATCGTGACAGAATAACCCACCATAGAAGGACCAAGCAGCGTAACAAGCGGCAACAGGACCTACCTACACAGGAGTTATGGACGCCTCCTAAGGATTTTTGGACATGGGAGGAGATTCGGGCTGGAAAGGGTCCTTGGGCACAACCAGAGGAATATCACCGCCCTCGTGAAGAGCTGGAGGCAGCCAAAGCCGAGAGGAGGTGGTATGAGGAGGCAGCAAGAAGGCGAGGCTGGAGGCCTGTGGACGAGAGGCAACCCCAAGAAATTTTTTGGGGGGGGCACATGGCCTGGGCGACTGGGCAGCAGGAGGCTGCCACAGGGAGAAAAGGAGAGAAGGCTAACGGAGTACGGGAGCCAGTGGCGAGTAGAAGGAGGGAAGTGTGTGTGGCACGGCGTGAAGGACTGATGTGTGTTGCCAGTCCGGTCCGGCCCGTTCCTGATCCTCGGTTGAGGCCAGTGGTGTGTGTTCCCGGTACGGACCGGCCTGTTCCTGCTCCAAGCACGTATCCTACGGGGTGCGTCACCAGCCCAGCCCGGCCTGTTCCTTCAGAGCCGTCCGCCAGACCGGGAGCCGCTAGAGCCTTCTGCCAGACAGAATCATACACCTGCTATGGAATCAGCAGGAGCCGACGCAGCCTATGCTGGACTGGAGGCTCGGGTTCGTGACGGGCAGGAGCGGCTCATGCGGATGGGAGCCGTCCTGCTGGAGGTGATGACCACTCTCCGAGGCTGGGGTCCGCCTCCACCGCCAGCCGCCCAGCCAGCACCGTCAGCCAGCCATGAGCAGCCAGATCCGTCAGCCAACCATGAGCAGCCAGATCCGTCAGCCAGCCATGAGCAGCCAGATCCGTCAGCCAGCCATGAGCAGCCAGATCCGTCAGCCAGCCATGAGCAGCCAGATCCGTCAGCCAGCCATGAGCAGCCAGATCCGTCAGCCAACCATGAGCAGCCAGATCCGTCAGCCAGCCATGAGCAGCCAGATCCGTCAGCCAGCCATGAGCAGCCAGATCCGTCAGCCAGCCATGAGCAGCCAGATCCGTCAGCCAGCCATGAGCAGCCGGATCCGCCAGAGCCGTCCAGCCAGGATCCGCCAGAGCCGTTCAGCCAGGATCCGCCAGAGCCGTCCAGCCATGATCCGCCAGAGCCGTTCAGCCAGGATCCGCCAGAGCCGTCCAGCCAGGATCCGCCAGAGCCGTCCAGCCAGGATCCGCCAGAGCCGTCCAGCCAGGATCCGCCAGAGCCGTCCAGCCAGGATCCGCCAGAGCCGTCCAGCCAGGATCCGCCAGAGCCGTCCAGCCAGGATCCGCCAGAGCCGTTCAGCCAGGATCCGCCAGAGCCGTCCAGCCCGGATCCGCCAGAGCCGTCCAGCCAGGATCCGCCAGAGCCGTCCAGCCCGGATCCGCCAGCCAGCCAGGATCCGCCAGAGCCAGCCAGCCAGGATCCGCCATTCAGTCCGGAGCTGCCCCTTAGTCCGGTACTGCCCCTTAGCCCGGTGCTGCTCCTTAGCCCGGTGCTGCCCCTTAGCCCGGTGCTGCCCCTTAGTCCGGTGCTGCCCCTTAGGCCGGTGCTGCCCCTTAGCCCGGTGCTGCCCCTTAGCCCGGAGCTGCCCCTTAGTCCGGTGCTGCCCCTGAGTCCGGTGATGCCTCTTAGTCCAGTGCTGCCCCTTAATCCTGTGGGGTTTAGTTGGGGGGTGGTCATGTGGAGGAGGTTACACAAGCGGGTAGTGACTATGGTGGGGTGGGGACCACGACCAGTGCCTGAGCCGCCACCATAGACAGACGCCCACCCAGACCCTCCCCTAGACTGTTGCTGGTGCGCCCGGAGTTCGCACCTTTAGGGGGGGGTACTGTGACACTCTGGCTCTATGGACTTTTATTTATGGAGCCAGGGTTGTTCATTTTCACTTGGGTGTATTTCTATGTTGGTTAGTCTAGGTTGTGTGTTTCTATGTTTGGTCATTGACTCCCAATCGGAGGTAACGAGTGTCAGCTGTCGGCTCGTTATCTCTGATTGGGAGCCATATTTATACTGTTGTGTTTCACTGTGTGTTTGTGGGTTATTGTTCCAGGTTCAGTATTTTGTCTGTTGGACTTCACTATCGTCTTTTGTTGTTTTTCCGTGGTTGCTTTATTAAATAAAGTCATTATGTTTCTTGGATACGCTGCGCATTGGTCTGCTCCTTTAGACGATCGTGACAGCGATTAACGCTTTTATCGATTCAGGTGCCGATGGAAGCTTTCTTGATGCCGAGTTGGTGGAACAGCTGGGGCTTTCCAAGGAGCAATTGCCGGAAGCCATTGAAGCGACCACTCTGAACGGCAGTAGTCTGGCACGTATCACGATGAGGACTGAACCGGTTAAGATGCTGTTGTCGGGGAATCATTCGGAGATGATTTCATTCTTCATTCTGCCGTCTTCCCATGTTCCTCTGGTCCTTGGATACCCCTGGCTGAAGGAACACAATCCCACGTTCGATTGGGTGACGGGCAAGGTAACGAGTTGGAGCCTTGATTGTCATGCTAACTGTCTCAAGACTGCCTGTCCCCATTCGGTTCCCAGTCAGGTGATTGAGGCTAAACCCCCAGATTTGTCCCTGGTTCCCGAGACATATCACGATTTGGGGGAAGTGTTCAGTAAGCAGAAGGCTCTGTCACTCCCTCCCCACCGACCATATGATTGTGCCATCAACCTGTTCCCTGGAGCTGTCTACCCCAAGGGAAGGTTATACAGTATCTCCCGCCCTGAACGTGAGGCTTTGGAGACCTACATCAAGGAGTCCCTAGCTGCTGGTCTCGTTCGTCCCTCGTCATCACCCCTGGGGGCAGGATTCTTCTTTGTGGGTAAGAAGGATGGCTCTCTTCGACCGTGTATTGATTATCGGGGGTTGAATGACATCACGGTCAAGAACAAGTATCCCCTGCCCTTGATGAGTTCTGCCTTCGACTCCTTACAGGGTGCTACGGTGTTCACCAAGCTAGACCCTACGCAATGCGTATCACATGGTCCGGATCAGAGAGGGAGACGAGTGGTTGACGGGTTTCAATACACCGATGGGTCACTTCGAGTATCAGGTGATGCCGTTTGGACTGACCAATGCTCCAGCGGTATTCCAGAGTATGGTGAACGACGTCCTGAGAGATATGATCGGTCTCTTTGTGTTTGTTTACCTGGATGACATTCTGATCTTCTCGAAGGAACCTTCCGACCACGTCCAGCATGTCCGGCAGGTTCTGCAGCGATTGTTGGAGAATCGCCTGTTCGTGAAGGCCGAGAAGTGCGAGTTTCACGCCCACACGACATCCTTTCTCGGGTACATCATCTCCAGGGGAGAGATTAGGATGGACCAGGAGAAGGTTAGAGCGGTTCTGGAATGGGCCCAGCCCGGTACGAGATTGCAGCTCCAGAGATTTTTTGGGGTTTGCGAATTTCTACCGCAGATTCATCCGGGATTACAGCCGTGTGGCCGCTCCGTTAACGGCCTTGACTTCCAGTATCAGGAGCTTCAAGTGGAATCCGGAGGCGGATCGAGCGTTTCTGGATTTGAAGAGGCGATTCACCAACGCACCGATTCTCTCTCAACCGGACACGGCCCGTCAGTTCGTCGTTGAAGTGGACGCGTCTGATGTGGGAGTTGGCGCCATCCTGTCGCAGCGATGCTCCACGGACAGTAAACTCCATCCCTGCGCCTACTACTCTCGCCGCCTTTCGCCTGCGGAGAGGAATTACGATGTGGGTAACCGGGAGCTTCTCGCGGTGAAACTTGCCTTGGAGGAGTGGCGCCACTGGTTGGAGGGGGCGGAGCAGCCGTTTATTGTCTGGACTGACCACAAGAATCTTGCTTACGTGCAATCGGCTAGACGTCTCAACTCCCGTCAGGCCAGGTGGTCGTTGTTTTTCGGACGATTCAATTTTTTCCCTGACGTTCCGACCTGGATCTAAGAACGGCAAGGCGGGACGCCTTGTCTCGGATGTTCTCCAAGACGGAGGAGAGTGGGTCCAAGACCGAGACAATTCTCCCCGGAACTGCGTCGTGGGAGCTGTTAGGTGGAAGATTGAGGAGGAGGTGATGGCGGCTCTTCGGACGCAGCCCGGTCCCGGTAACGGTCCACCCGGTCGGTTGTTTGTGCCTGAGTCGGTTCGTCCTGCGGTCCTCAAATGGTCCCACGCCAGCAAGATGGCTTGTCACCCTGGCGTGGCTCGGACGATGGCGTTTCTTCGCAGACGTTTTTGGTGGCCTGCCATGGCCGAGGATACTCGGGGTTATGTTGCTGCCTGTCCAGTGTGTGCGCAGAATAAGAGTACCAATCGGCCCAGCTCTGGACTACTTCACCCCCTTCCTATTCCCCGGCGACCATGGTCGCATCTGGCCCTGGACTTTGTCACTGGGTTGCCCGCTTCTGAGGGGAACACGGTCGTTCTGACTATCGTGGACAGATTCAGCAAGTTCGCCCACTTTGTGCCAATTGCCAAGCTTCCCTCTGCCTCGAGACGTCCGAGATCCTGGTTAGGGAGGTTTTCAGGGTCCACGGGTTGCCCAGTGATATCGTTTCCGACCGTGGCCCTCAGTTTACCTCTGCTGTCTGGAAGTCCTTCTGTTTGGCCATTGGAGCTACAGTCAGTCTCACATCTGGTTTTCACCCCCAATCTAATGGTCAGGCGGAGAGAGCCAACCAGAAGATGGAATCCACGCTACGCTGCCTGGCCTCTTCCAACCCCACCTCCTGGGTCTCTCAGTTGCCTTGGGTTGAGTATGCCCACAATACTCTCCCTACATCTGCCACTGGGATGTCTCCCTTCCAGTGCCTGTATGGCTACCAACCTCCCTTGTTCCCTTCTCAGGAGAGGGAGCTCTCAGTGCCTTCTGTTCAGGCCCATATTCGTCGTTGCCACCGGACCTGGCATCGGGCCAGAAAGGCACTCCTTAGAGTTTCGGACCGGTATCAGCTCCAGGCGAATCGTCGCCGGATCCCCGCTCCCACCTACACCATCGGAGATAGGGTCTGGTTGGCCACACGGGATCTTCCTTTACGGACTGAGTCTAGGAAGTTGTTACCGAAGTTCATTGGTCCGTTTGTGGTGGAGAAGGTGATCAATCCGGTGGCAGTTCGACTCAAACTCCCGAGGACGCTCAGAGTCCATCCCACCTTTCATGTCTCCTGCCTCAAGCCTGTTTTCCTCAGTCCTCTGTTGCCTCCTCCGCCTCCTCCTCCTCCTCCTCGGATGATCGGAGGTGGTCCTGCCTACACGGTGCGACGCATCATGGATTCCAGACGGCGGGGCCGGGGTTTCCAGTATCTCGTGGACTGGGAGGGGTATGGTCCTGAAGAGAGGAGTTGGATTCCGCGGCGACAGATCCTAGATGCTGACCTCATCCGTGACTTCTACCGCCTCCATCCTGGCGCTCCGGGAGTCCGCCCGGTGGCGTTCGTCGGAGGGGGTACTGTAACGATCCCGGCAGTCTGAGTCGGGTCCGGTCTGTGGACTAGTTTTTCTGCTCGTGATCTCCAGTTTCCCGAGGGTTCTGGAACGCTCCGGGGAGCTCTCTTGATTTCCGCACCTGCATCCCATCAGCAATCTGCACACCTGGTCCTGATCATCACCCTTCTTAGGCTCTGGCCTAACATCCATTCCCTGCCGGATCGTTAGCCATGAACAGTAGGTTTACCAGAGTATCAGTCTTAGAGCTTCTAGCGTTAGTTTTGTTGTTTTGCACCTTGTTGGTTTGTTGTTTACTTACCTCCGTTTTGTTCCATCTGCAGTCACTCGTCCGGAACCTTCATCCAACCTCTGCCTGGTGGTCGGCGGCTGCCGAGCCATGATTGGATCAACCACTGCACCCCTAACAACTAATCAACGCCGCCCGCTCTGTTCCCTGGATTGTTCAGCATCACTCTTGAATTTGTAAATAAACACTCACCTTCGTTTCAACTTACCTTGTCCTGGTCTGCTTCTGGGTTCTGGCTTTGTAACTCGTGACACTCTTCCCTACCAGCAGTAATGGCCCCTTTCCTCTGGGGAGAACTGAAGGAGGTGGAGGGGGTGCTGTGGATGTGCAGTGGTGGCCACTGTCTCTGTGTTCAATTCCCTTCTAAAGCTCCCTCCCACCCTCCTTCCCTCCCTCCCTCCCCCAACAGCAGCCGGGGGCCGTGGGGGGCTTGGGGGAGGCGGGGAGAGTGAGGCTGAGTGGAGAAGCAGGCAGGCTGGCAGATCTAACCCAGCAGTATCACCCTCATTTCCTGGGTCAGCGCCTGGGTAATGGTCTATTAATTTGCTCCATTCTCCCTTGTGAGGCAAAACTCAATCTCCCAGTCCCCAGCACACTGCTATACCGTCGACAAGGTGATTGATTGAATAAACAGCTGTCACTAACGTGAGCGCCCCACCACCACCAGCCACTCTCCCCTCTCACCCCCATACACCGCCCCGTCAACACCCCAGCCCCCCACTAGCACACACACACATACACACGCGTGCACACAAAACACACACCGTCCCTCATAAGAGGTGTTAAAACTTCAGTAAATCACTTAGCTAATGATTTATTACATTGTTGGGATTTGTTCACTAGAAATCAGCCTACATGATGACATTGTTTTGATCTTTGTATAGCTTATAACAAGTATGTTCAATCACATACGGTAAGTGTAAACGCACACTGTTAGCATTTTAATCGCATTTTGACAGATGTATAAATTCACACAGTTTTCCTGAACACATCCCACTTGACTAAAACAGGCAGCACAACAGAAGCTCTCCTCCTTTTCCCATTCATTCTGCTCATGGAGAGGAGATTGCCTTTGCTTTTTTAAAAGTGACAACGGGGCTGGGTTTGGAATGAGCAGTGTGATCAGTTTTGAGCAGGGCGTGGAACACTGGTATTTAAAAACACAATGCATCACTGTCAGACCCCGAGCAGGCGAGCAGCCCCCTGTGTGCTGGCTAGAGATCTCCTCCTCTCCTCCTCTTCCTCCTTTCCTCCCCGCCTCACTCCTCATACCGGCAGGCGCGGGGTGCCAAACTGAAGATGACCCCGTTCCATTTCATCAAACGTCCTCTGAATGAACAGCCAAGCTCCGTCTCCCATCCGTCTCCCAGCCCCTCCCACCCCCTCACTGCAATCAGCCCAGTAACTGTCCAGCCTGCTTAAATCACCACTTAGAATAAACCAAATCACCACACACACAGGCACACACACACATACACACACCGGCGCACACACACTCCCCTTACCGGCCCCATTGCCTTAATTCACCTCGTTTTGACTTTAAAGCCCATATTTTCCATTATGAAGATGACTTCAGGGGAATCACCTTGCGTTGATTTAGGTTTAGTGGGGAACCCAAAATGAAGGGTGACAGGATTGGTGGATTTATTTGATTGTACATGCGAGGCAGTGTCATTTTGGAGAGGGGGATGAGATGGGGATGAGAGGGGGATTAGATGGGGATAAGAGGGGGATGAGAGGGGGATGAGAGGGGGATGAAATGGAGATGAGAGGGGGATGAGATGGGGATGAGAGGGGGATGAGAGGGGGGTGAAATGGAGATGAGAGGGGGATGAGATGATGATGAGAGGGGGATGAGATGGGGATGAGAGAGGGATGAGAGGGGGATGAGAGGGGGATGAGAGAGGGATGAGATGGGGATGAGAGAGGGATGAGAGGGGGATGAGAGGGGGATGAGAGTGGGATTAGAGGGGGATTAGAGGGGGATGAAATGGAGATGAGAGAGGGATGAGGGGGATGAGAGAGGGATGAGAGGGGGATGAGAGGGGGGTGAAATGGAGATGAGAGGGGGATGAGATGATGATGAGAGGGGGATGAGAGAGGGGTGAGAGGGGATGAGAGGGGGATGAGATGGGGATGAGAGGGGGATGAGAGGGGGATGAGAGAGGGATGAGAGGGGATGAGAGGGGGATGAGAGGGGGATGAGAGGGGGATGAGAGAGGGATGAGAGAGGGATGAGAGGGGGATGAGATGGAGATGAGAGGGGGATGAAAGGTGGAAGCGATGGAGATGAGAGGGGGATGAAATTGGGATGAGAGAGGGATGAGGGGATAGAGAGGAGGATGAGATGGAGATGAGAGGGGGATGAGATGGGGATGAGAGAGGGATGAGAAGGGGATTAGAGGGGGATGAGCGGCGGTGTTACAGCCTCAGGCAAGACAAGGAGGAGAGGAAAGAAGGGGCAATCTCTAAAGGAAAGAAAAAAAGGGCCCTGCGAATCAAATCAAATTCCCCTTATCGCACATTGTTTGAAGACGTTATCAGGCAGGGTAATGCGGTTACACATTGAGTTTCAGCTGAGAGATTTCATTGTTTACTGATGTTGGCGGTTTTAGGGGGCGAGGCGATGGGAGGGATAGGAGGAGGGTGGCGTAAACACTTGATGCAGGTGGACAAGGAGAACACACTCCTTCAAGGGCACCCAGACAGGCTCCATATGTAGACACTATGTAATTCCATTTACCAAACTGTTTGTGTGTGCCGGCTCCCCTCGGCTCCCCTCAGCCAACTCATAAAGTCAGACCTTGCCGTTCGTTCTCTAGTCTTATTGTGCCTTGGTGTGCAGTTTACATGCGTGTTATTCATTAGCTGACTGTAGTACAAGCCAATTCAATGCATTCTCATACACATGCTGTACAGCGTCAGATATAGGGAATAGGGTTCCATGAGTAGTGCACTGTATAGGGAATAGGATGCCATGAGTAGTGCACTATATAGGGAAGAGGGTGCCATGAGTAGTGCACTATATAGGGAATAGGGTGCTATTTCGAACCCATAGAACTACAAAATGGTGCAGTTTGAGGCAATGTGTCAGAGTGTGATGTGGGCGCTGGAGATGGGGGTGTGAGCAGGTGGGTCTGGGCAGGTGTGATGTAGTTGTCGTTTGTATGTGTATGTTTTGTATTGTCTAAAAATCTGAAATACATTCGGACCCAAAAAATAATAAGGACCACGCATCTGATTATTAATTATGAATAGGATTTATTTGATTTATTTCGTTTACATTCTTCATTGTAACCACAATGTCACAAATAATTGAACACACACAACATGAGCAGATTAAGTTGGTCAAAACATTTCTTTATTAAAGACTGTTCGAAAGAATGTTGGTACTTATTTATTTTGATCCAAAGCAACGAATGAGTGAGTCACTCAGCTTGATGCTGACAAATCCTCCCTGGACTCTCTTTCATTCCGTTTCTTCTTCACATCAGCAAAGAAGGAATCCGTGTTTCAGAAACTCACTTTATATAGAGGGGCTATCACTCTTTCACACTGTGGTAAAAAAAAGCTAGTTTGTTATTTATAATTATTTATTTCTGTTTTTAGAGGAAGAGAAACCAATAGCCCACCATGCCTATTTTTCCAAAATCGTCAGTCCACATGTCAAGAGTAATTGCGCCATTGTATTTACCCAAGTTCTCTCTCAACACCAGGACCACTGCCAGCTATTTTTTTTGGGCCTGATGCAGGACTCTAGTGCCAGAGAAGAGAGACTCTCAGACTGAAAACACCTCCATTAATTTACGAAAAGATAGTCAAACGGTCGCGGCATAAGCTCAAAACTTTTAAAGGAAGAACCAATGTATTGACCTATGCAGAAAATACAACTCCACTCAATATGATATAGGCCTTAAGAACCTGCTTCTCGGGTTTTTCTTTAAAAGACAAATGATCATCTTCCTCTGCCAAAGACAAGTTCAGGGGCCTCTATTAATCTGGAAGTAAAAGTGACAGATCCTAGCGCGATACAGTTAAATGAAGTCAGCACATAATTGATGCTAATTGATCCTGTGTAAGTGCTGCTCGGCTGGCAGAATGGAAAGAGGGATGGAGAGAGTGATGGAGGGAAGAAATAAATGAATGAAACAAATGTATTATGTCAGAGATTTTCATTGTTCTGTGAGGCCTTGTGAGATACTTGGTGGTGGGTTATAAAAACGTGGTGACAGTGAGAAAGTGTACTATTGTCTCTGAGAACCTTTGGGAGTCATCTATTTTTAGTTTCTATGTAAACTGTCCAATTATTTAAAAAAAAACATTTTTAGTTCTCTCTCTGTTTAAATCTGACCTAACAGATTATAATTAAATGTGCTGTATATATTTCCTGCATAATCATTTAGAGCATGTTGACGCACACACATACATACACATATAGTTGAAGTCGGAAGTTTACATACACCTTAGCCAAATACATTTAAACTCAGTTTTTCACAATTCCTGACAATTAATCCTAGTAAAAATACCCTGTCTTAGGTCAGTTAGGATCGCCACTTTATTTTAAGAATGTGAAATGTCAGAATAATAGTAGAGAGAATGATTTATTTCAGCTTTTATTTCTTTCATCACATTCCCAGTGGGTCAGAAGTTTACATACACTCAATTAGTATTTGGTAGCATTGCCTTTAAATTGTTTAACTTGGGTCAAACATTTCGGGTAGTCTTCCACAAGCTTCCCACAATAACTTGGGTGAATTTTGGCCCATTCCTCCTTACAGAGCTGGTGTACCTGTGTCAGGTTTGTAGGCCTCCTTGCTCCCACATGCTTTTTCAGTTCTGTCCACATATTTTCTATAGGATTGAGATCAGGGCTTTGTGATGGCCACTCCAATACCTTGACTTTGTTGTCCTTAAGCCATTTTGCAACAAATTTGAAAGTATGCTTGGGGTCATTGTCCATTTGGAAGACCCATTTGCGACCCATTTTCCTCCAAACATAACAATGGTCATTATGGCCAAACCGTTATATTTTTGTTTCATCAGACCAGAGGACATTTCTCAAAAAAGTACGATCTTTGTCCCCATGTGCAGTTGCAAACCGTAGTCTGGCTTTTTTATGGCGGTTTTGGAGTAGTGGCATCTTCCTTGCTGAGTGACCTTTCAGGTTATGTCGATATAGGACTCGTTTTACTGTGGATATAGATACCTTTGTACCTGTTTCCTCCAGCATCTTCACAAGGTCCTTTGCTGTTGTTCTAGGATTGATTTGCACTTTTTCGCACCAAAGTACGTTCATCTCTAGGAGACAGAACGCGTCTCCTTCCTGAGCGGTATGACGGCTGCGTGGTCCCATGGTGTTTATACTTGGGTACTATTGTTTGTACAGATGAACGTGGTACCTTCAGGCGTTTGGAAATTGCTCCCAAGGATGAACCAGACTTGTGGAGGTCTACACATTTTTTTCTGAGGTCTTGGCTGATTTCTTTTGATTTTCCCATGATGTCAAGCAAAGAGGCACCGAGTTTGAAGGTAGGCCTTGAAATACATCTACAGGTACACCTCCAATTGACTCAAATGATGTCAATTAGCCTATCAGAAGCTTCTAAAGCCATGACATCATTTTCTGGACTTTTCCAAGCTGTTTAAAGGCACAGTCAACTTAGTGTATGTAAACTTCTTACCCACTGGAATTGTGATACAGTGAATTATAAGTGAAATAATCTGTCTGTAAACAATTGTTGGAAAAATTGCTTGTGTCATGCACAAAGTAGATGTCCTAACCGACTTGCCAAAAATCGAGTTTGTTAACAAGAAATGTGTGTAGTGGTTGAAAAACGAGTTTTAATGACTCCAACCTAAGTGTATGTAAACTTCCGACTTCAACTGTATATGAATGTACACACACACACACACACAAACACAGACACGCACACACACTCCCAGGCTGTGTAAAAGCTGAGTTAAAGGTCCTAGTAATAAAGCTGTGGTGCAGTGTGGGCAGGCAGCAGGCAGGTAGGCAGGCGCCTGTGAGGTCAGCAGTGTGTTCCATTGTGGAGGCAACTTTACTTGCGGCAGCTGTGCCGGGTCATAGACTCCCAGGTGAGCGCACTACACAACACTACACAACTAGAGCCCCCACCTACCCCCGCCTGCCTGCCAGCCTCCACTTAAAGCACCCCTACAATGTTAACACTTTGGGATTTCAAAAGGCGCTCCAGTCCTCCCCGAGAGCCTATTAGTAAAATGTCTTTGTTCTCTGGCCAGTACGTTACGCATTAGGGAGCTAGCAGTGCTGAGCTCTTGTTTCAGCAGCAAACAGCAGACTGCATGGGGCTCTGTAGGAGGAGAACCGACTGCAGTAGGGCTGCCTGTGTACACACACACCATGGTTACACACTCATAACAATTACAAAAATCCGCTGCATAAAAGCTATTTTAGCCAATAATTGATATAGCGCACACTGTTGCTAATATTATTGTATAATACTTGTATTTTTTAAGTATATTTTTACACAAAAGCCAGTGAAACAGTATCCACTGTAGCTACATATGTTTTTATGGACACAGATACGTAAGGCAGTTGAATTAAAGAGGCCCATGCTGTTTGAGTTCCGTTGTGAAACGCTGTGGCCCTCTGCCAGCTGTAGCAGCTAGCTGCAGCCTTCATTCAGCATAGTCTGCTTCTCTTCTTTACAGGGTGGCTTATAAAACAACATGTAAGAAGTGTCGGGGTGAGCTCCAGAGCCGTTATACATCGCCACGCACCAACCCAGCCTCATCCGGCCCACTCAGTTAAATTCACCCTCCTCACATCCACCAATAGCCATAGCCATGCACCATGATAGGGACTGTGCAGCCATTTGGCAGCTCTGATAAGACCGGCAGGCACCGGAGCACGACAGGGTTTAATACATGGATGTGGTGAAACACAACAGGACGCAACACACCCAATCTCAATCTCCTCCTCTTCTCTCTCGCTCTCTCTTTCTCTCTTTCTCTATCCATCTCTCTATCTTTCTCTCTCTCTCCATCAGGCTGCAGTCTTCCGTAGAAACACGCTCTCATTTCACCATCTGTCGTCTAATCGGCTGTCTCGATTTCTCATAACACCTCTTATCATTGATTTTAAGGAAAGGGGTTAAGTGATGGGAATACTTTAGATAATTACAGTTTGCCTGGCTGGCATGTTGTGGTGGAGGAGGGAGTCATGTGATTGAGTCTGTGTGTGCCTCAAATGGCACCCTATTCCCTATTTAGTGCACTACTTTTAACCAGGGCCCATAGGATCCGGTTCAAAAGAAGTGCACAACATAGGGAATAGGGTGCCATTTGGGATGCAGCCTCTGTGTGGCATTAGTCGTGTCTAGGAGACGAGTGGAGAGGACTTGGGCTGGTTAAGTGGAGTGGCCTGATAAAGGTAAACAGTGGCAGATATTAAAAGGAGAGATTGGGGGCCAGTGAGGCAGTGTGGGATGGGAGAAGAAGATGAGATGATCCATCTTGGCGCATTAGAAGAGATTAGGCCAGCACTCAATCAGAACTGTCAGGCCACAGCGAGCGGAGGCAGCAGCCTCTTCCTCCCTTCCCCTGGTCGTGTGGCATTTTGGTGAGGAATCTCAGCACTAAAAAGTTTTGTCAGGCCTATTTCCTTGTTATTGCCCCCCTCCTCCCTCCCCTCCTCCTCCCTCATTCCCTCTCTCCCTGCCTGCCTCAGCGTCCCCTTCGCTCCCACAGATTAAACGGAGGAGTCACCCCCCCTCTCAGAGCCAAGGGGTCCGGCGGAGGGGGGCATCCCACATTAATCATCTTTAACGCGCTGACAAGTGCCGCGTGCAAAACCCCCTCCTTCCCCAGGATTTATCTCTCTGTCGACCAATTCCCATCACTCACTGCCCTGAGGGAAAGAGAGAGACAGAGAGAGAAAGAGGGGGGTTGAGAATGAGAGAGGATGAGAGAAAGGGATAGAGAGAGAACTAGGAACTGACAAGAGACGAGGGGTAGAGAGATGGGGATAAAGTGAGAGAGAGAAAGCGGAGGGGAAAGGGTCAATGACGCAGCCACAGTATAGCATCAGAGGAGAAAGAGAGAGAGAATAGACCAATAGACAGAAAGCAGAATCAGTACCCAGATGTGGCTGTGTAGAGAGGGAAGGACCACTAAGTCCGCCTGCCTCTGTCTCTGTCTATCTGTGACTGCACCCTCTCTGTTTCACTGTTCCTCATGGTCCATGATTAATCACAGGCTGTCTGCCTTTAGTCAATCCTCTCTGGGGAGGATGTGGACACCAGACTGGGGGGCTGCAGCCACACACACAGCCACACATAATGGGCCTGTCTATAGGAAACACATTAGGCCCCCAACACACACACACGGTGGCCACTGGGCCCTTATTGATGATGCCCGTGACAGATCAGGAAAACTTTTGAAGATGTGGCATCATAGGTGAGATTGAAAGATTACCACAGGGGGATAAGAGATGGTCTGTTGTCAGGGGCTGAGATTGGACAGAGAAAGACGTTATTTGGAACCAATGTGTATCAGGAAAGGTGTGATATTTATAAATGGTGCCAAAGGACAACGCATTGGGTCATTCTCTAAAATGCAGCACTTACAGCAAATGTCTATTTGCAAGTTTAAACAGTGTGGCAAAAACTGACAAACATTAACCAAGCAACAGACAATACATCCAACTATCTTCCTGAAATTCTCACTTTAACACCCACCCACACAGACATAGAGGGAGAGAGAGAGACAGGAAGAGAGAGGGAGAGACAGAGAGAAAGAGTGAGAGAAAGAGCGAGAGAGAGAGAGAGAGAGAGAGAGAGAGAGAGAGAGAGAGAGAGAGAGAGAGAGAGAGAGAGAGCGGCAGAGAGAGAGAGATCACCCCTGCTCTAAGGCTGATGTTTATCTGTCAGCAGGTTGACAGATAGGCACGTCAGCTTGTTTTTCATTAGACTGACTGCTCTCTGGCTGCTCTCTCTCTCTCTCTCTGTCTCTCTGGCTCCCTGGTGAAATGACAGCACAGCTATGGCTAAACTTCCATCTGTCCATTCCCGGCCTGCTCTCAGCTCACAGAGAAGGGAGGAGTTTCTCACCACACAGCCCCCAGACAGAGCCACTTCAGACAATCACACTACTAACCCTAAATCAGTGGAGGCTGCTGAGGGGTGGACGGCTCATAATAATGGCTGGAGCGGAGTCAATGGAATGGTTTCCATGTGTTTGATGTATTTGATACCATTCCACTATTCCGCTCCAGCCATTACCATGAGCCCGTCCTCCCCAATTAAGGTGCCACCAACCTCCTGTGCCCTAAGTCCTGGAGCATCTGCCCCATTATGCTGTATGTAGACTCTGTGGGATGAAAGAACTAACACAGTTCGGTGTTGTGTTCATACATCTGTTGTCATTACCACACAACAAATAGGCTTTAAGCTAATGTGACCTAAATGTTTTCTTACTTGTAAAATGTACTACAAGTCTGGCAATACAATTCATTCAGTTGTTTTGAAAAACCCCGAAATATGCAGAACTTGTGTGCAGAACAAGTTCAGACTTTTCCTGGAGTGTTAAAATGGTAGTCAGTGTGAGGCTTGGGCCCTGCAGACTGTCCTGTCCACTGTCACAGCCCTGCCTGCTGCCTGCATGCCCTCAGGGAGTCCTGTCTCTGTCACTGTCTACCCACCCACACTACGTGCTGCAGAGATCAAAAAGCTCTCTCCTCTCTGAGCTAAGGCTACATATCTCAGGTTAGGTGGTGTGTGTGTGTGTGTGTGTATGTGTGTGTTGGGGTGTGACAGGTGACACGGAGGTGGTTAAGGGGCCGACAGGTCCTCGCTGCAGTGATCAGGACTCCATTACTAAACCCATTGATTGTGTACAGATGAATTAAAGGGCCTGACTGGAGAGGCGATGGGCTACACAACCACACACACTTCCATTGTCCTCAGACAGACAGGGACTCAGTACCACCACATAGTCTGTCTACCTCTTCCCACACAAACAGCACCAGAATAACGGTTGTTCTCCTCTGGTATACACAGAACTCTATTGGTATTTGTAGCATATTTAACTTTTTGTTTGAAAAAATACAGACATTAAAAACCTACACTGTTTGACAAAATGGCCATTGATGTAACATTGTAGCATTGTCACTTGCACAATTGTCACAGAACTGAAGGCCTACAGTAAAACAAAAAATGTAGGTTATTTACAATGAGCTAAATGCACATTTAAAACAATTGAAGAAGCCCATCTCCCAAAAAACTCTAAATCAACCATGGACAATAAAGTCCAGTGATTTCTATGTTTTCTCGATGCAATTGCCCACGGAATTGAAAGCACTTTATCAGCAGCAGAATGGGATTGGATCTTTCTTTGTTTACTCTTGCGGACCGTGATTGCTTTGGCATGACACAAATGATCTTGTCAGGGCAATAAAGCTGACCACTGCTGAGTGAAGAGAAGTGAGAGGGAAGGGAGACATGGGGCAAAGAGGAGAGAGACAGGTACAAAGACCGCAGGAGATGAAAGGAGAAAAGAGAGCAAAAAAGAGAGAGAGACAAAGAAAAGGAAGAAAGAGAAGGGAATGGATAGAAACAGAGTAAGAGAAGAAATAAAGAGGAAAAAAAGGGAGAGAAAGAGAACGAATGGAAAGAAATAGGACGAGCGGAGCGAGGGAAGATGAAAAGGTAGGGGCAGAAAATTAGAAATAGATGTGCAGGGATGCAGCGGGCGGGAGAGGGTGTGAGGTGAGAGAAACAGAGAGACGCAGAATTGTAATCGATTACCTATTTTTCAAAGTCACTTAAAGTGTCCAGAGTGTGGGGCTGTTAAGTAGTAGTGCTGGGGAATAGGAGTTGAGTATGCACCGGCACGCTTGACTGGGAGCCAGGCGGGGAGGAGGGGGGTAAGCTGAGAGCCACAGAGATATGGTGTGTGTGTGTGTGTGTGTGTGTGTGTGTGTGTGTGTGTGTGTGTGTGTGTGTGTGTGTGTGTGTGTGTGTGTGTGTGTGTGTGTGTGTGTGTGTGTGTGTGTGTGTGTGTGTGTGTGTGTGTGTGTGTGTGTGTGTGTGTGTGTGTGTGTGTGTGTGTGTGTGTGCGTGCGTATGCGTATGCGTGTGTGTGCAACAGTAGGGATGCATGCTAACATTGACCCTGCTAGCTCCTTACTGATGAGTCTGTACTCTTGCAGGCAATAGTTGTGACAGGCCAATATCTGGGCAGGGATATGGGCCCCTGGAGGGCCCCTGTCTGCAGTATGCTGCTCTGCGCTCTGTGTTTATGTGTGTGTTGTCTTGGAGGGAGGTGAGACTGATCCATCACCAGCTCAAACAGGGTAGCAGCGCATCACATCACTAGACAAATACAACACTGCCCTCTGAAGTCAAGGACACAGACTTTCTGGGCTTAAGGATTTATACTGAGCACAGAGCAGAGATCTAAGGCTTTAAAGTGTTTAAGACTATAGACGTTATAGCCCAGCTCTGCTGCCCTGTTCCTAGGTTACCTCCCGGTAATAGCCCTGTCCAACTGCATTTGCACACAATGGACGAGACACTTGTTGAGGACAGCTTTCGGAGCCATTATCAGGAAGGGTGCTCAGAGTCAAGCACACAAACAGGCAGGACCAAGAAAACCTGCCCTTTTCATAGCCTGTGTGTTTGTGTGTGTGTGTGTGTGTGTGTGTGTGTTTTATTTGTCTGTAGCACCTATTTTATTTTGGTACAATTCTGTTACCTCAAACCCCAAAACCATTTAGCTGTCTTCCTCTCAGTAAAACCCTGATGTCGCCGCGTTCAGACTTGGTGTCATGGGGGCGGATAAGGATAAAAGTGTCCCACTGGCTGTGTGTTCCTGATGTCAGGGCAGACAGACAAGGGGGGCAGGGGGGACAGGGGACAGTGTCTGCCGCCCGCCACCCGCCTGCCTGCCTCTACCTACACTGTTTGTCGCCCTGACAGCCCGCCCCAACAGGATATCCTGTGTCAGGGTAGGCCCATTGTTCCTGGTCTAAGAATAGACCCGTCTGATTGGCCGACTCGGGATCCAAAACAGCAAAGAGACAGAAAATGCGTCCCAAATGGCACCCTATTTCCTATATATTGCACTACTTTTGAGCAGGGTCCTGGTCAAAAGTATTGCACTATATAAGGAATAGGGTACCATTTGGGAATCAGAAAGACAGCATCAGAGAGCAAGGAGGAAGTCCCCTTCATCCAGAGTCACAGACTGAGGATATATTTTTACTAGGAGATGCTTTTAGCCCAGACATCTCCTCTATACCTAGACGTATACACACACTGGAACTCATAATGCACTCCTGTTTCCACACACACACACACACACACACACACACACACACACACACACACACACACACACACACACACACACACGTCACGCAAAGACAATGAACTGGCTCATTACATCATATAGCCTACTGTATGTCCTTCAAGCCCTTATTTGACTTCTCTGTGTTTTAAACATGTGTGCATGAGTGTGTGTACAGTATGCCTTTCCTGTAATATGGTTGAAATGATGTAGAGCCAGAATGTGATCCATGGAGTGTTGCTGGGCTCAATCAGTCGCTCACTCTGTTAGTGTTAATGAGGTAACTGGAGACATGCGTTAGGGCCCAGCGATTCTCAGTCCAGGGAAGTGAAATCTGAGGCACTTAATCCTGCTGCCCCATCCATCCCTCCCGCTTGCCTGAGGGACACGACCCTGTGGACTGATCTCATCCTAGCTTCCCTTGATGTCTCTCTTTCTCCCCTCTCTCTCTTTCTCTCTCTCTCTATCTTTCCTTCCTCCTCTCTATGTCTGTCTTTCTCTCTCTCTCTCTCTCTCTCTCTCTCTCTCTCTCTCTCTCTCTCTCTCTCTCTCTCTCTCTCTCTCTCTCTCTCTCTCTCTCTCTCTCTCTCTCTCTCTCTCTCTCTCTCTCTCCCTTCCTCCAGGTAAGAAGAAGGTGTCTCTGTATGACAGCCAGGCCCCCATCTGTCCTATCTGCCAGGTGCTGCTGCGTCCAGGAGAACTGCAGGACCACATGGAGCAGGAAATGGAGCGCCTCACCCACATGCACCTCAGGTCAGACCCCTCCCATGTTACACCACACTGAGGGGGTACAGCTGTACTCCGGAACCCCTTTATTACAACACTAGGGACATCCCCTCATTTAGGTAGGTCTACACTCCCTGTCCACTCCTCTCTAATCCACATGACAAAACACGTAGAGTAGGTACAGTTGACCCCCACAGCCATGGCATCAGCCATGGTCCTCTGTAGCTCAGCTGGTAGAGCACGGCGCTTGTAACGTCAAGGTAGTGGGTTCGATCCCCGGGACCACCCATACACAAAAAATGTATGCACGCATGACTGTAAGTCGCTTTGGATAAAAGCGTCTGCTAAATGGCATATTACATTACATTTAATACCTGCACCTCTAGTTCATTACACTCTGTAGGGATAAAGATGCACCACTCACTCAAGTATGTTTTCAGATCTACATAATTTGTTATGGCAGGAAGGGACCACATAGACTAAGCTTTTGGAGAGACAAGAGCCCCTCTCCAGCCCCTGGTATTCCCCCTAATATTGTAGTGATACCTGGGCTTTTGGAGGACTTGGTCAGCCAGGAAAACAAATCAACTGCAGAAAGCACTGACAGATGTTCATAAATCTCCTCGTCTTTGACAGAGCTTATCCATGGAAAGATAAGTATGGGAGTAGATCTGGAGGTAGACTTACAGTATCAATGACTTTCTTACTGACTGGGGAGACTTCAGCTAGAGAAAGCAGAGAGATAGGGGTTTACTTCAATAGTCAACCTGGGCTGCGTTCAAAATGGCACCCTATTTACTATATAGTGCACTAATGTACTTTTGACCAATGTCCTACTTTTGACCAAGGCCCATAGGGTTCTGTTTAAAAGTAGTGCACTATATAGGGAACAAGGTGCCTTTTGAGCTGCAGATCCAGGTTTACAATGGGATAAATCAAACCATTAACCCTTGCGATGGGAGGCTGCCATTTGAAATCATATTTCACCTTGATCCCGTGACCGAGCTCTCCCTAAGCACCCTGCTTTATAGCACCACCTATTCACCCACCCAAGGCAAAGAGCTAGGAGCCTCACTCCTTCACTCCTCATGGAAATCAAAGCACATCTTCACTTAGGGTCTGCACTCCCTCCTCCCCTAGCTATCTGAATGAATATTCCCTGTCACCTGCAGCAGTACATGTGTAACACATAGCACCAGAGCCAGCCCAAAAGGCCCGTGGCATGTTCCCCACTGTGCTCTCTCAGTGTGTGTGTGTGTGTGTGTGTGTGTGTGCATGTGTGTGCGTGTGTGTGTGCGTGCGTGTGTGTGTGTGTGTGTGGGCTCCTCTTCTCTCTTCTCCAGACTGAGTGTTATCCATCATTCAGCAGTGAGGAGTTATCATTTAATAATTAATAAAGGGCACCCTCTCCACTCTCCTACCCCTCTTCTGCGGACACGGGGAGCATGCCTGGAGGGCCCTGGTGGTTGATGGCAGCGGTTATTTAAAGAAATGGCGTCATCCTTCCTGGTTTGTCAGGGGCGGACACTGCTGAGTGTCATGGCCCGGTGATTTAGCTTCGCTTGCACCGGTCCCATTAACCCCATTGCTGTTGCCACGTGAATTATGCCTGGATATACCCCGACAACGCACCGCCGTTTAGTTTTGATTTAAGGAATATGGGGGAGGAGAAGGAGAGGTCTTCATAGAGGAAGAGGAGTGAGGGAGGGGGGGGAGTGTCTAGTGCAGAGTGTCCTTGCTCCCAGCAGCCAGTCCAAGTTCTATGTTTAGCTCCAATACAATCACTGCTGGGCTTAATGGGAGAAATGATTTCCGTTAGATGATGAATCTCCGTTCAGACCGTGTTGGAGCTTTAATCTTTTCATGTCTGTGTGAAAAGCGACGTCAGGTAATGGGGTTAGCTAAACTGGTCAGTTAGCGTTTCATAATTTCATTAATGTCTCTCACTGTATAGCCAAAATGTATTTTCAAGATGGATGGTGATCTCTACCTTTGTGTAAACCCTATTCTGCTCTGCTACAATGGCCCTAGCCTGTGGAACCCCATACAAGAGTTGGATTAGAAGGCTATGATAGGACATCCAGACCCATCCACTCATCTGTAAAGAGTATAGTATGTCCTTACAACAGCAGGGAGGTCCTCCCTTCCTCTTCCATCTATTTCTCTCTCTTTCCCTCTCATTTTCTCCCTCTCTCTCTCTCTCTCTCTCTCTCTCTCTCTCTCTCTCTCTCTCTCTCTCTCTCTCTCTCTCTCTCTCTCTCTCTCTCTCTCTCTCTCTCTCTCTCTCTCTCTCTCTCTCTCTCTCTCTCTCTCTCGCCCCACTGTGCTGTCCCATTCCTCCTGCTCTGACACAGTCGCCGGGCGAGGCACCAGCGCTACATTGGGGCACAGATAATTGGAAGTGACATGGCGAATTTGTGGCAATTTGTAGTAAATCTCCCTTTAATGATAACGTTTCATTTTGCACCAAATGAGACTTGAGTGCATGTAAAATGGAGGAGGCTGTTTAAGATGTAACATTAGGCAGATGGTGGGGGCCCTGAGTGGATGTGTGTGAGATTGGGACTAGCTGCCAGAGCCGCTGGCTCCCTAGTGGCCTTGGCCGATGGGGCCGCCTCGCCTCGCTCGTCCTTTTCCTCCACTCCTCATGTATGGAAATGGAAATCTATCATGCCCTTTACACATCAGCCTGCTCACAGGGGCAGAGAAATCTACATATCCCTCCACCCCACCACCCATCCCCTCCACATAATCAATTTGCCTCCAACGGAGCGAGCCAGAGCTGGGTGGCAAACGACACGAAAAGCGAAAAGCAATCTTTATCTCGAGCTTAAAACCCCTTCCTCCCTGACTGGGACTTGGACCATTTTCATCCTCGTTCTTTCTTTCTTTCTTTCTTTCTTTCTTTCTTTCTTTCTTTCTTTCTTTCTTTCTTTCTTTCTTTCTTTCTTTCTTTCTTTCTTTCTTTCTTTCTTTCTTTCTTTCTTTCTTTCTTTCTCTCTCTCCTTCCTTCCTTCCTTCCTTCCTTCTCTCTCTCTCTCCTTCCCTCTTTCTCGCTCTCCTTCCTTTTTTAACTTGGTTTCAGTGGGATGTGTTTGGATAGGTCTGGGAGAGAGGAGTTGCAGAGGAGGTGTAGTGGTTATTCTAAAGACATCCTATCAGGCCCCTGTAGCCAACTGACCGTTGCTAACCCTATCAACCAACAGTCTAGGAGATGAAAGCTTAGCATTCTGCAGAGCTGTCAAAGAGCAGTCAAAGTCATGGGCCGAAACATCAAACATATTCAGTTCACATTAACTTCTACTGCTTTTATGGAGATTTATATGGCCTTGTCTAGAAAAAGAACCCTATTTTTTGGGAAATCTGCTCCACTATTCACATTTATCATTAACAAAACACATTTGAACTCTTGTTTCGGCAACCTCTCTTTCCCCCCTTTTCCCTCCGTCTCTTGTCTATTTTCTTTCCTTGCTTTGTTCCTCATTTCAGAACTATGTCATTGGTTTGACATGACAGGCTGGAAGCTTTTTGCCCAAGCGTTCACATCAAAATTCATTGAAACGGGCACGTGTGAAGAAGCCGCAAGAAGCCGCACCTGCACTCCTTCCCCATCCACCCCCTCTCTCTCTCTGTATTCTTTCATCTCTCCTCTCTCTCACTCCTTTCTGTCACCTCACTGTCACTGTGACAACAGCACCCCAATGTTGAATCTCCTTGTTGTCGCTCCCTATCTGATGCCAGCCGCCAACAACAAGTCAGTTTTTGTTATTGTTTCTATGGAGTTTTGAGGTAATAAAGGGTGCTCTTCCTTTCAAGTCCTTCCAAGTGTGTAATATACACAAATACAACTTTTCCACTATGCTTGTGTAGGCTCCTACTAGGCCGAGTCTTTAAACTAATCAGACATGGTGGACGTCCTCTCAACCCTCAGCCACTAAAACCTTTGACCTGTGTTAGTAAGTACCATACTCCCACTCCCTCTCCATCCCCTCGGTGGGTCTCTCTGCCTGGCCAGTGTGACCGGGGTCTCTCTTCCAGATTGATGGTGCAGTACATTAGTTACAGTGCTCTGAAAGCAGGCCCTCCTGTACTGTCTGTCGGACCAGAGTGGAGGGATAAGATGAGTGTGACACAGCCAGCACAGACACAGATAGAGACACAGCCCAAACAATGCTGCCTCCCTCCCTACCTGCCTGTTTCCCTCCCTCCCTACCTGCCTGTTTCCCTGCCTGCCTGCCTGGCTGGTGGATTTATGATGGCGGTGAGTGCGTTTATTATCTCACAAACAGTACAGAGCCTGTGTGGCGATTTATCCCCTTTCAAGGTCCAGCCCTGATTTGTGTTGGCAGATCAATCACTAGTGCCTCCACAGAGGGGCGAGGGGCGGGGACAAGGCTTATTACCTGAAAAGGGAGGCAGGATGAGTGGTTGAACCCACCCTCACTTGCCATTCATTACACCCATACACCCATCTCTGGTTGCCTAACCGACCGGAACCTCAACCAATGGCCACGTTAGGATCAGAAAGATAAGTATTTATTATTTTGGAGATTTGATTGTAAATCAACTAATCTCTACTTCCTGTTTACCTTAGTTGGTCTCCTTAGTTTCCTTGATTCCTTCCTGTAACACCTTGTCTGTAACCTCCTGTGTGAGGCCGCGCCCCTCCACCCCTCCTTCCCTCTCCAGCCGTCCACTCCGGGGATACGCTCGCCTGCCAAATCACGTTGTCGGATTAGGACCTGGGCAAATTCAATTTCAGCGCCTTGCCAAAGCCGCTCTGAATCTGTGACTGCGCGTGGGACACAAAGCGAACATGACATGGGTGACTTTTTTTGTCACTTCGACCTGGTGCATCATTTGTGAGGCTCATAAAAATGTATCCGTGTCGCAGTGAAAGGAGGAGATAGGGAGGAGGAGCGAAAGAAAGAAAGACTGAAATGGAGATGGAGGAAGAGAAGCTAGACAGCGAAAGTAACAAAACAGAAGATAGGGGAAAAAATGAACACAAAATAAAAAATAAAATGAATGCCAAGAGGAGAGCCCCAGCCAGCCTATTCATGCACAGGAAGGAGGAGAGGGAATGAGGAATATTCACGTCTCAGGGAGAGATCTGATTTGATATGTCTCTCCCCATTGTCGACGGATGCTTTAGCCGGCCCGTTTAATATTTCTGGCCTTGTAATCAGTCATCTTCAATCCTCAATGTCGATGAGGCTGTGATTTGATGTAGCCCCCGCTAGTCAGACTCTGGGGAGTGCAGCCCCTCCCCCCTCTCTACCTACCCCCTTTCGCTCTATCCCTCTCTCCTCTCCTCCGCCTCTTTAATACAATGTTTACAAGCCAGCGCATTGTCCTCAACATATTTCAAAGTCCTAAGTGCCCGGGGCGTTTCACTGACAAATCAAATAACAGCAAAATCATTTATTTCCTGCTCCTACCACTGGCTCAGCGATGGTGGTTAGGAGAGGAGGAGAGGAGGAGAGGAGGAGAGGAGGAGAGGAGGAGGAGAGGAGAGAAGGCGAGGAAGAGAGGGGTTAAAGGGGTGGATTGGAGCATCCAAGAGAATGATTACTTCAATAAAAAAAATTATATCCCAAATCTACTTAGCAGTCGTACTTTGAGCTGTAATTGTTTCAGATACAGCATGGCCCAAGGGTGGGCAGATTGAGTGGCACAGGGGGAGAAAGGGGAGGGTAGGCGGGTTTGAATCTTGCAGACGATTAAAAGTGTGATTTGTGTTTCTCGGTGACTGAGTGACCATTTGAGCTGTCCCCTGGGTATTACGTTTGTCTGAGTGAGTGAGGGGAGAAACAGTGATGTCTTTCTGTCTGTGTGACTTTAAGCAGAATTGAGTGTTGAAAGAAGGGCGTCATCTGCACAGAGACAGAGGACTGAGGTGTCACCTGAGGGGATACTGAGAATAATATCACTTATATTAGGACAGACGCAGACCTACAGAGAGAGCGGTATAAGAACATCCTAGAAAGACATGTGACCTCAATCAAAAACATATCTATCTCGAAGTGCATCTCCCATTTGAATGGAAACACCCAAACCCACCCATACTGTAAAAATACAAATCCAATAACCTGTTTAAATCGGTCTCTCCCATCTCTCCTACAGTAAGAACCCATCACACGGACACAAGGATGGCAGTGTGGTTCCAGGAACTCCTAAGGTAAGAGGACCTCAGAGACGTTCATGATAAACCAGCAGAATCTCTCTCAGACTCCACAGCCCCAATAAGACCATTATTGTTCCACTGACCAGCTCCCTGACCAGAATTATCTTCCTCTGAACTATCTGAGCCTTATTAGGCTACTGTACTTTAGGTCTAGATCTCTGTTCCACTGAGAGGAAACCAGCGGAGCTCGACAAGGCAGTGTCTTAAGGAGAGGCAGTGTCTGGAAGGAAGGGTGTTAAGCTAGCTACTACTGTCTCAGGAGGCAGTGTCCATGCTCCAGCAAGCAGGGGAGAGGGGAATGGAGGAAGCGGCCATAGATGCACTTCCTATGGTTTCATGGCTGTCTGAGTCCTCATTAAAAAGCAGATCCAAGAGACCCTGGACAGAGCAGTTTCTGTGAACACCCAATAAGAACCAAAGGATATGGAGACAAAGGACTCTGTAAGACCAAGGACTTAAAAAGGGACTCTAACTGGGTCTATCTCCTCAGTACAATGCAGTGTTTCAAAGTGTTGACTTTGAGACACACTCCAAGCCACATAGCATTCCTGTAGTCCATTGGGACAGGGTATGTCTCTCTTATGACAGGTTAATAAGAGGTTTAATTCATGTTCTCTCAATGTTGCCACATTTAGCTCTGACAGGCAGGGGCACTGTTCTTCAGGACCCTCAGTGGATGTGTTGAGTGAAGGGAGAGAGAGAGTGAGAAAAAGAGAGGGAAAGAGAGAGGGAGAAAGAGACAGAGAGAGTCAGTGACAGAAAGATAAAAATATATATTAGTTTTTTTAAGGTGTAGTCTGGAGCAGGGCCAAGCAGCAGCCAGCCACAGTTGGCACAGAGGGAGAGCTTGATCGTCCCTCTGATATTAAAGGTAAGATTTGCTGATGGCATGTGTCCCCGCTGAGGGTAAAGATACTATGAAGGATGTCTGTCTCTTAATGATCACTGTACCTGTCTGGTAAAAGGGGACCTTTAATATCCTTAACATCTCCAAAGACACGCTTTAATGTGCTCAACAGTGTTTCCTCTACTCTTCATTCAACTGCCATTTCGGAGGACATTTACTGGGTTGAGATGAAATGGATGAACTTGATACAAATATTTAATAGAGATTGGAGACAGGTCTTTACATATTATTATGCAAGCTCGGAGGCTCACCGTGCCTCACTACTACCTTCTGGTGATGCCTGGTTCAGAGTTAGACAGACTAGGGGCTAGGGGAGAGTCAGACAGACAGGAGCTGGGGGAGAATCAGACAGACAGGGGCTGGAGGAGAGTCAGACAGAGGGGTTGGGGAGAGTCAGACAGACAGGGGCTAGGGGAGAGTCAGACAAAAAGGGGCTGGGGAGTCAGACAGACAGGGGCTGGGGGAGAGACAGACAGACAGGGGCTGGGGGAGAGTCAGACAGACTGGGGCTGGGGAGTCAGACAGACAGGGGCTGGGGGAGAGACAGACAGACAGGGGCTGGGGGAGAGACAGACAGACAGGGGTTGGGGAGAGTCAGACACAGGGGTTGGGAGAGAGTCAGACAGATAGGGGCTAGGGGATAGTCAGACAGACAGGGACTGGGGGAGAGACAGACAGACAGGGGCTGGGGAGAGTCAGACAGACAGGGGCTGGGGGAGAGTCAGACAGATAGGGATTGAGGGAGAGTCAGACAGACAGGGGCTAGGGGAGAGTCAGACAGACAGGGGCTGGGGGAGAGTCAGACAGATAGGGATTGAGGGAGAGTCAGACAGACAGGGGCTAGGGGAGAGTCAGACAGACAGGGGCTGGGGAGAGACAGAAAGACAGGGGCTGGGGAGAGTCAGACACAGGGGTTGGGGGAGAGTCAGACAGATAGGGATTGAGGGAGAGTCAGACAGACAGGGGCTAGGGGAGAGTCAGACAGACAGGGGTTGAGGGAGAGTCAGACAGACAGTGGCTGGGGAGAGTCAGACAGACGGGCTGGGGGAGAGTCAGACAGACAGGGGCTGGGGGAGAGTCAGAAAGACAGGGGGTTGGGGGAGAGTCAGACAGACAGGGGCTGGGGGAGAGTCAGAAAGACAGGGGCTGGGGGAGAGTCAGACAGACAGGGGTTGGGGGAGAGTCAGACAGACAGGGGCTGGGGAGAGTCAGACAGACAGGGGCTAGGGGAGAGTCAGACAGACGGGGGTTGGGGGAGAGTCAGACAGACAGGGGCTGGGGAGAGTCAGACAGACAGGGGCTGGAGGTGAGTCAGACAGACAGGGGCTGGGGGAGAGACAGAGACAGGGGTTGGGGAACAGGAGTCATCGTGGTTTGGTGGGAAAAGTGAGAGTAAGGGAACAGGGAATGAACAGGGACCGGGGTGAGGGGAACAGAACATGCCATCTGAGCGAGGCGTGACTGAGCATTCCCCAGTAGGTGCTTAGTATTCTGTCACACCGTGTGAAAAATGAAGAAGCTGGTTGGGGATCACAGGGGCTGCTGCTTCCTGTGCCCAGTCTGCCTTCCAGACCTTCCAGACCTGCCTACCGGTTCTAAAGGGGATTAACCTCACCCTCTTCACAGCTGCCACAACGGCCACCCGCACCCTCTCAACCACGCCATCGCCATAGCGACTTCATGCCAGCCCTGTGCCTCTTAATCCTCGGGTCAGGGGGCAACGGTACAGCAAGGCAAGATGAGGCGAGATGAACATGTTAACTAACATGGCACCTCCTGTATCTAACGCTGGTTTCAATCTGTTAATTAGTCAACACATTACAAACTATTACACTCAAGTAAAATAACAAGTAGTAGTTGATATCAGAAGTTTGTGCTAATTGACGCATAGGGATTAAAAAATGCAACATTATATTATGTTGTATATTAGGTAACAATTCCAGTTACATCAATTAATAAAAGCCACATAAATAAACAGCAGTTCCGTGATCTTGCCGTCCTGAAGCATAAAAAGCCATGCATATTGCTTAATTTACTGTCCCGGCACTAGGGGTCTGCCATTTCTCACATATTAATATTACATTATAGTTGTCGGCCACTTAAGCCCCTGCTCTCTCCTCTCTCCTTGATTAATAGGAACACATTGTAAATACAAATATTTCATAGCAGCCTCGTAAAGAGCTGGATCTCAGTCAACTCTGCCCTGTAAAGTAAGCACTATTTCCCCTTCCCCCCTCTTTCTGCCTTTTCCCCATGTTCATTTGGGAAATAAACTCAATTAAGTTTGTCAGTGGGACAGGTCTGTAATGTCGGACGCTCGTCGGAGGCTGTCAGAAGAGGTTTATAGATGACCAAAGTGTCCTGTAATGTTGGCTAGTGTCCTCCTCTCCTCCACTGCAGCATTCCCCCTCTTCTCTTCCTCTCACAACAACTGTCCTGCTCTTTCTCCTCAGTCCATGCTGTTGTCAGTGCACATCAAACGCGAGGGAGAGTCACCGGTGGTCTCCCCTCTCTCTTCTGAAGATGCCCACCACTCCGACAGATACCAGGTGAGCTGCCTGCTCTGTGCGCATGCCTGTAGAAACAGGGTGCGTTCCAAACGGCACCCTATGCCCTATAGTTTTGACCAGAGCTCTAGTTAAAAGTAGTACACGATGTAGGGAATAGGGTGCTAATTGGGATGCAAGCCAGGATGTTGCTCTTGGCCCACATATTAAGCATCATAAATCCATTATCATATCCTGTCACATGACAAAAAAACATGGATGAAAGACACTATGAAATGTACTTCTGGGAAAATAAAAGGAAAAGTCGAAGGAAGAACAGTAATGGAAGTGCAACATACAAAAAGTACCCTGCTACTCTGTTAGTGAGGTTAAACTGATTCACATTAGGCAAACTCACAGGTGCCCTACTGCGGCGATGGTCGAGATGACGTTGAGGTGGTAATTTGTTGTTTTAGTGTTGAACACATAGCATTGACTCAGCCAATAATCTGGCTCTCACATCTTATCATAGAGTGGATCAGGCATCAGCCCAGCTGCCTACCTCCCTCTATCCTCCCTGATTGTGTCCCAAATGGCACCCAATTTCCTATATAGTGCGCAACTTTTGACCAGGGCCCATAGGTAGTGCACTATATAGGGAATAAGGTGTCATTTGGAATGCGCCCCTCAAACCTCCCACTATCTCTGGCAAAGATTTGCCCAGGCTGTAATGTGTTTCCCTGTTCAGATAGGTAATCATCCACAATTTACCTCAAGCAATGCTCTTATGCTCCCTAAGCCTGGATGGTATCTCTTCTGGTCCACTGCGTCCTTGACATGTTTCCCACCTCATTCTGCTGGAGGCCTCACCACTACAGATAGGCCACGTCCCAATCAGCACCCTACTCCCCACACAGTGCACTACTTTTGATCAGACCCCTATGGGCCCTGGTCAAATGTAGTGTAGGGAATAGGGTGCCATTTTGGACGCAAACATAGATTAGTTAGGATTAAACTGCCTCATACAGCACAGTGTTTTAACCTAAGCTATAAGGTTATGATGGAGCTTCTTTCTTTTTCTTTTTTATCTAAAAGTTTGGTATTTCAAACTCATACGGCAGTGATTTATTATTTGGGTTAAGTGTTTTTTTCCCTTATACCATAAAGTAAGAGCTATTAAGTGTAAGCCATCATATCCATACATTGACACGCCTATTAAAGGGGCTGTGTTTAAAGTATTTATTTTCATTAGTAGAGCTGCTGCTGAAACCATTTCATGCAAATGATTAAACAGATACTTTTCCCCCGTTAAATGTTCGATTTCTTTCTTTCTTTTTTTGTAACATGAGCTATCATGTGGTTGTGTAAGCCATTTAGATAGTTTGCATCCAAAATGGCACCCTATTCCCTGTATAGTGCGCTATATTTGACCAGAGCCCTATGAGCCCTGGTCAAAAGTAGTGCACTAAATATGGAATAGGGTGTCATTTGGGACACACATAGTGGATCATCATATCATGGGCAGGTTGGATAAAAGCACCACTCAAGTTTCAGTGTAAGAGTCCTGTCTGGTATATGATGGACGATCCACTTGCTAGGAGTTTGAACTTGTGCCCACACTCTGTGCCCATGTCAATGAGTGGGCATCCATCCATTGCCCTCACTGGCCCTGCTGATGTCAGCACATAGCCTACACACTCTGGAAGAGAGGGGAGAAGAAAGATAGGTGGTCCCACTTAACCCATATCTTAGTGGTATTCACAATCACTGATCATGCCTGTCAGTTTAAAACAAGTTGAGATGGGGAGAATTCATAGCCTATTTCTTATGTCACTTTCATATGATGAGGAAATTACGAAACACTCATTTTCAGAAAATGAAATAAAAAGTTTGTACTATTAGTATTGACTGCAAAAAAAAAACTACGTTTAGATATGATGCATGAAACTAGTTTACCCTACAAGTTGCTTGAGACAAACTTGAATCAATCTTAAAATCTCATGTCAAGTTAACTTCCATTGAAGTCACTGTATTACGTACTGCTGCTCTCTAGTGGCCAATGGTGGAACAACACCGGGCGTCCTCTGAACTTTCACTCCTATGTTTGGTCACATGATACGCGCCAAGCCAACATGGCGACGGCGATTAACAAAGCGGCTTTGTAGGCGCAACATTCAATCCTTTGGCATCCTTATAAAATTATTGATACAAAAGTGTATTCATGGTGCTGTGTACTACCGGGAGGCCTAAATGATAGACGTGTAAAAGTGAGTTTGTCGTCTTGAAAAGGCTTTGAACAAAAACTTGACGACCCTGTTATGGAAGAGAGCATACAGCCCATAAGAGAAGTAGGTTTTTGTTTACTATCGAGCTTTAGCTTGCAGGGCACACTGTAGAATCCAAAGCAATCCAGCCATGAACTGCTACTAATATATCTATAAACATTATAAATTCAAAGGTCCATATCTAATGCATATTTTGTGTGTTTCCTTTCTTCCTACCTGTAGACATTTTTACGAGTGCGAGCAAATAGGCAAACGCGACTGAATGGTATGTATACATTTCATTTTTCTTTTAAAGTTCCTCATTCTTTTTCATAAACATCTTACACATAATTTTTTTTATACATTTCTGGTACAACATCCTGTAGAATTACTGCATAAATATTGATGAAGCTAGGTATGATATCTTCATCTGCAACTTCTCACAGCCAACTTGTATGCAATGACATGATTGGAGCCTAGCATCATTTTCTTGGTGAAAATGGTACAATAATCTTCTGAAATAATGCCAATGGCTTGTGGAATGATTTAGGCTATTTCCTAAAACAAGATATGTCCCTATCAAATAATCTTATATTCATATTTATTGAGGAGCCTATGATTGTCATAAAACAGTTTTATTTTATACTTTTTTATACATTACACTACTGAAAACACAGATTGCTCAACCAAATATCACCCACAGTTGGTGGAATTGTCAATCAAAGTTGAAGCAGCAAGCAATTGGGGAGGCGAATGTGCATCTTCAGAGTGTGAGAACAGGTTCATAGCACAGGTCTGGATGGACCGACTGACAGAGAGAGTGTGGGTCTGTGGACCCTTGACCAGGCTGTGTTTGGTTTGACCACACATTTCTACCCTGCATAGCCATAACCTTGGCTCTGCCATCGATATAACACATTATGGTTAAGTATAGCCAGAGGCCCATGTTGAACAAAGCCCTGTGTGGCCTTGCTGACAGCCCCTTCACACTGTGGACCAGCTCCAGGCTGTAGCCTACATTACAGCCGCAGAGCCTGCCCCTTGTTGCCCCACTGAGTGTGATTTCAGGGCTGGCTGGTGGGGGGGTCGGGAGCACTGGCTGCCCCTGTGTGTCTCCGTCCCTGCTTTCCCCTTGACCTAGCGCCTACACGAGCAGAGGATCTATTAACCCTTGACCTTCTTGATATGTTAACAGTCGATGACCTCTGCTGGTGCAGGCGCTACACCAAGGAAAGTGTCAAAAGTGCTCCCCTTGGACTGCACAATGGAGGCCCCCTTGCCCCCTGCTGCATTCGCCACGGTAAGAGCCTGCCCCCACGTCTCCTCCCCAACATCCCCTCTGTCAGCCAGCGGGCCCAGGCTCCCTCCCTGCCTCCATTGGCATTTGCATCAGCCTCGGCAGCAGCCTCAGTGCTGCTATGAAAAGAAACGGTGCCGACTTTGTTTAAACTCAAGCCTCCATTAATGTCTATTACCTCTCATGTGGAACCTGAATGATTCTGAGGGGGAAGCGGGGGGATGGGGTGGGGGACAAATCGTGCCGTGCCTAATTAATCGGCCCTTTCTGTCTGCGTTTAATGAAGCCCTACTCGATTACCATCACCCGTTCCCTGGCCTGGGAGAGAGATTATGAGGAGCTGTCCCAATCTCCCCAAAGTTATGGTGCGTTGTCCTTTCTCCTCTCACTGTCCCTCCTCGGGTCCCCCTTGGCCCCTTTCGTATCACAGCCACCTAAAAATTAATGTCCCCGGACGCCATTTGCAGTTAAGAAAAAGCGACAAAGACTTACGGCGCAATGGCCGCTGTTCTGCTGTGTTAAATTTCAAATTATGTGGTGGGGGAGTCGTTGAGACTAGGGCTGTAGAAGGATTGTTGAGTCACGTGACCTAGACCTACAGTAGACCATCTTTATCCATCCTATAGCGAGAGAAGGAACCAAGTTTAGGCCTATCGTCTCCTTAAACAATGTTAGTTTCTATGAGGAGAGTGAATTACTATATCCTGTGGAGAAAGAGGAGGAACCTTCTCCATGTTTAGCTTCTCCCCAAACACTGGTTGAAGAGAATAGATTGCCCTCTCTCATGGCATGGTGTTAGAACATTAGACTCGTTTCCTGGACCAAGTGGGACATCTCAGAGTAAGAGTGCTGGTCCAGGTTCTCCCTGACCATGTCGTCTTATTCATTTTGATCTAAAATGCTAAACTGATTCTAAATCAGCTCTCCTACTCTGAGATGTGTTATGAATGCGGGCCCTGACGTTAGACTAGTTGTGGCACTGAGGATGATTGTCACGGCTGCCTCTCCACTCGCTGTTGTAATTCCTGATCTTCCGGTACCAGGCTAAACGCTGTGGCATCGTCTAGGAGATCTGGGGCGCATCGTTTCCCCTCCACTCCGCTGACCCGCGTTATTGCCAGCGAGGCAGCAAACTTCTCTGACATGTTGTGAATGCCAATAGCGTTCACCGCTGCTCTTCTGCCCAGCAGAGGCGAGAGACACACAGGACACAGCTGGAGGAAAGTGGAGATCGAAAAACCCCAATAGACTACCATGAATTTACAGTGTATTTTTGGTCCATGTCAAATGCAATACCGGTTGCAATATTAAAAGATAGCCTTGTTGTGGCAGAGGCATTCTGCTGGGCTGTATTGCCTGCTATGAGCCTGTTATCCACACTGACAGGGGGTTTAATTTGAACATTCGGTTGATTCTGTTTTTTGGATTGCGTCCTCTTTTACTGCATTTCAACCAATCATGTCATTGTAGCCAAATCGCTGTCTGCTGAAGTCAATTGACTTTTTTTAACCTACCGATGTGATATTTTAGGACGGCGCTTAAAATAGAGAAATAGAAAAAAACTAAGTCCCAGATTGTCATGTATGTTTTCATGTTTCTAACCACCTCTTCCTCTTTTTCTTTGTGTTTCAGCCCGGATTGGGAAGATGAAGCGCCGGAAGCCAGAGGATGGGCAGGTATGTCCACTGTGCAGCGCGCCGCTGGCAGGGACAGAGGAGGAAATGAGTAGGCATGTGGAACAATGTCTGTTCAAGGTAGCCTCACGTCCCTACCTGTACCCTCAGCCTCGAGCCTCTAGTCAACCAATTACCATATCTCTAGTCGCTAGTCACCACCACGCTATCTAGTGTCTATCCACTATGCTCCCTCTCTTTCCCCTGGATCTGGCACAGCCGAGACACTACTTAGAAATGACATAGACATGACATAGATATGACAGACTCAGAACACATGGAAACAGTAGCCACCAGGGCTTCGTTGTCTGACAAGCTCTTCTTTTACTTGTCCACCAAGCACTGAATCTAGCTTACTCCAGTCTCAAGCTTTATGCTGATGACTTAGTTAGATAGTACCAGTTAGATGTTCAACTGAAAGAATCATTAGTCTAGCAATACACCTCTCTCTCCTGTCCAATAGTTAGCCCACCTCTCTCTCCTGTAGGAGCATCTTCTTCCTCTGAATCTCTGCTTCCTAAATAGAATAGATGGCAAGTGAGGCCTCCTGACCAACTCTTTAAAGATTCATGCTCACTCTCATTGTAACCACTTCTCCTTCGCTCACAGAATATAATTTATTTATTTATATTAATCATGCTCTCATAAACCAAATCTTACAGATTAATTAGTTGTAGTTTTACTAACACATATTGTGCATCATAGCTAGTTTTGTATGAATTAAAATGTTTAAATAAAAAATATCCAATATTTTTATGATAATGAAAGAATACTGATCATTTTCTATTTAACATTTTGATTATTTCTGACAAATTCTGACATAGGAGAACTTGTCTTTTTCGACTCCAATCCCTACCCTGTGTCTGGTTCAGTGTTGACTGTCTTTGTTCTCTCAGAGGGAGGGTGCATTTGCTGAGGATGACTCTGCAGACATGGATGGAGAGAACGGGACCCGCTTCGAGGAGTACGAGTGGTGCGGCCAGAAGAGGGTCAGAGCTACCACCCTGCTGGAAGGAGGCTTCAGAGGTACACTATACACTACATCCCAATGGACCAGATCAAAAGTAGTGCACTATAAAGGGAATAAGTGCCAATTGGGACGCAGATCTATTTTTCACTCTAAGAAAATCACTACTTTGGTTCTGATATTAAAATAACAAAACATTGGTGCAACATTTGAGCATTAACAAAGTGTTTTAGGGTAGTTGAAAGTATCATAATGATAAGAGTCTAAACCCAGTGCACCAAAATGCCTTCCACCACACAACAGGACCCACTCTGAACAACATTCCCCGCTAGTCACAATTCCCCTTCAGTATAACAACAGGTTGAGTCTGTGTATCATTGCCTTTTAAAAGGACATGGCTGGGTGCAGAGAGGCTAACATGCCCAGGGCTGTAGCCGAACATGGTGGACAGCTCTGGCTCTGTTTTCCAAATGACACCCTATTCCATACGTAGTGCACTACTACATAGTGCACCCTATGGACTCTGGACAAAAGTAGCGCACTGAGTAGGGTGCCATTTGGGACACACAACATCTGTCTCCAGCTGCAGTGTGGGGCCATGTGGCCCCGGTCCAGACAGGGGCCAGCCCAGTCTGGCCCTGGCCCCAGCCCTTTAGGAGGGAAAGGAAAACACATTTAGCTGTGCAATTGACCCGTCTGAACCCGTAAGGAGTGGTGTGTGGAAGGGAAATGGGCCAGTGACCCCCCCCAGGTTCCCCTCAGCCAAGCAATGCAATTATAGCCCTAGACCTAAAGCTGCCCACTAGGGACCATATGCTGCTCTCTCCTTCTCTCTCACATTCTCTCCATCTCACTCTCTCTCCCTCTGAAACTTATCTTATCTTATGGGAGGGCTAGAATTGAATATCAAATCCATTATCAGTAATCATTGACAACGAGACATCATTGGGATATTGACTGGAATGCTCAATAACCTGTAAGTTATCTCTTTTTAATTTCCCACTCCAATACAGTGACTTTCAAACGTAGGCTGTCAGCCAACGCAGAGAATACATTTGGCTCGTGATTTAGATGCTGATGAATTGATCCAACCTAGCCACTGTGTGCTCACCTACATGATTTGTGAATATTTAGAAGGCCATTGGTCCGTGATCAATAGCTAGTGTAGTCCGCTTGATTGGACAAGTGTATGATTTGGCTGTAGGTCAGCGTTCATTATCTCATGTCCAACAGACAGGCCTTTGCTTCACTGCAAGAGAGAGCTATGAAAATGAATTGGCCACAGGTCCTCATGGTGTGTGTCTACACATCACAGGAAAGCAAAGAGTTCTCGTCTTCTCTAAGGGCCTCTTTAAAACTCTCAAAGTCGCTAAACCCCCCCAAGTCCCCAAATTCGATCCAGGCGGTAAAACTGCATTACAAAGCCCAATAAGACGTGTGCCTTTTGGCCCCTCTCTCTCGCTACAAACCCGACCAGACAGACATCAACGGCCTACAGATCAATTTGAAATCTCGACTGAACCTCCTGAGCAGGAGGCTGTCCGGCCGTCTGTCTGTCCATTCATCTAATGAGCAGCAGACCCCTTCTGGCCGGCTGTGATAGCCCGGCGTCCTGTGATGTGACACAGATAAGGGCTGGTCAAAGCCAGAGGTGCTTTCCGCTGCTCCAGCCGGCCTGGGGAGACCACTTGAAAGTAACCCCCCTGGAAGCTCAGATGGTGGATTTGCCTTGAAAGCTTTGCTGCAGTCAGCCATGGTTCAATGGGCCCAGCCAGGCAGAATCCACCATCCACCCAGCCCGGGGGGGGGGGTGGTTGATGCGGGTAGGAGAGACGGAGACGAGGGGCTTCAATGGGATAAGAGAGGCCTATCCTCTGTGAGCCACCAGCACCACCACTGCCACCTCTCCCTTTTGAGGGGAGGGAAGAAAGGCAAAGGGAAGCCCTTTAAACACCACAGAAAAGGCGACGCCCGGGAGAGAGCGAGAGGAAAATCGAACAGGATCACTTTCTGCTTGAGACATGTGGGGCCCAGCCCTCACCTGGTCCTCCTGTGTACATGGCTTATGAGGACCTGGGAGAAAAGCACTAAAGGCTGATGTATTTAGGAAGAGGGTCAGATCTGATCCCAGCAGTCTGATAGTGAAGACCAAGGCCAAGTGGGCCGATCCTGGGAGAGAGTATTTGGGTCGGCTGACTGAAGATGGCAGCGGGGACAGAAGGCACTCTCTGCTTTGTAAACAGGCTTCAAAGATGGCGGCCATCTTTATTCCATCTCTGTCCCATCATCTCTCCAGACGTGTCCTGTAAATGCCAGCGAGATATCATGGATATGACCAGAGCCGACTGGGGAGGGCTGATAAGGGCTATAAGCACCATGGCAACCGGGTGTTATTGGTCAGGCTGTCTCATGTTGATTGGTCCCTTGACCCTCCCTCGCCACTCGCTCAGAACCTTAGCGTTGTCTCTGTCTCATCTCCAGGTGGTGGTGGTGACATATGGAGATAGGTGTTGCGTGTCACAGTCAGGTCTGTGTTACACAGGGAAGAACACATGTATTTTACATGTTCAAGTCATTGAGATGCACAAGATTGGTTAGGATAATGAGTGTGGAGGATATGCGAGGGACGGGTGCCATTTAGGTGCACTTGTGTGTGTCGGTGTGCACGGACATGTGTGTCTGTGTGTATATTGATCCTGGATGATCTGCCAGAAGGAGGGGCAAAAAGGGAGCAGCCTATCCCCTGGGGTCGGAGAGAGAGAGATGGAGGGAGAGAGGGAGCGCGTGCAGCGGCGTGCATAATGTGACTGAAAGGCAGTTATAGTGGCGCTGACCTTTTCAGGGGAGATTAGATTGCCTGCCAAGACTGGTTAAAGGGAGAGATGGGGCCTGAACTGAGCTGAGCAGCATGACCAGACCAGGCTGGCCAGCCCAACAGCATCACTACGTCCTAAATGGCACCCTATTCCCTATTTAGTGCACTATTTTTGACCATGGCCCATAAGCCTCTGGTAAGAAGTAGTGCACTTTAATAGTGAACGGAGTGGCATTTGGAACGCTGCCCATTACTTCCGACTGCTGTAGTCCTCATCCTCCTCCTCCTCTGCTCATGGGACATCAACCTGGTCTGACTTTGGACAATCCAATTTCAGCCGAACGGTTCGGCTACATGCCACTTGCTTTTACAGCATCCACTCGTTTTAGTTTCTATCAGTCAACTATCAGTGTGATGGGGATCTTGTTTTTCCTACTTGTCTTTATAGTCTTCTTCCACACTTACCGCTGTGGTGAATTGAGATTGAACTGGATCGAATGCAGCAGTTGTAGGCAGTCCATCCTTGTCGGTTCCAGTTGGGGGAAGTATATTTGAGATAAATATTTCTCCATGTCCCACTGGGTTTTGGGTTTAAGGCTAATCCTTCCTAGTAACACTTAGCAGTGGAAAGCACACTTCTTAGGGGCTGCAGCCTTGTCAGTGGGTGGGTCTCTCCTCAGCCAGAGAGCCACCACACCACAGCCTTTTGAAAATCAATGCTGTGCTGCTCTGCCTCTGTCCCTCCCATCCCCTCCTCCCATCTCCTGGCCCCAATCCCAGCCATGCATCGCTAACTAGCCGCAGGATCCATACCCTGATCAATTGATTGAATTAACAGTGATTTTTGGTTCCTTCCAACCCTCCGCCACTTTCTCCTCCCCAATATGCCTGGCCAGCGGCCGCCATTAGTGGTCGGGACGGAGGGACAATCTATTTATTTATTTTAGCTTCTCCTACGTGTCGCCACTCGTTCACAGTAGATTAATGAAATGCAGGGCATCATTTGCAGTTTATCGCATTTATGACCTCACTGCCTGGCCCGGCCGCCATACCTCCCCCCTCCTTCCCAGCAGCCTTTGAGGCATGCCCAGGTCCAGGTGTTGACTGTGCTGTGGGAGAGACAAAGGCTTGGTCTTGAAAAACACATTATTAGCCCATCCCTTGCTCTAAAGTATTTCAATCATCTCAAGGTCCCTGAATGGTGGTGGTCTATCTGGATAGGACAGGCTCCCATGCTGCCCGCTGGTCCGCTGGTCCCCTCAGCTGTCTGTTACTACTGTCTCTGCTACCAGCAGCTGAACAGACATTTATGCACCACAGCCATTGTTCACATATGCTCCACGCAGCCACGGGGACCAAATAAAACTTAAAAGGTCCCTTTTATATGATCGCTAAAAAGCATGGGCACATTGTAAAAAGGGTTAGCCTTGGTGGCAGGCAGGGACCGAGTTTTATACTCTCCTCCAGCAGCAGCTCCAGTCTCAGCACAGAGCTTCCTCCAGCCTTGACAGAGGCAGGGGAAGAGGCTGCCTGCCTTCTGGGTCCCTGTACTGGGTTGGCCTTAGAACATCTATCCATGGCTCTACATACAGTACCAGTCAAACGTTTGGACACACCTACTCATTCCAGGGTTTTTCTTTATTTTTTACTATTTTCTACATTGTAGAATAATAGTGAAGACATCAAAACTATGAAATAACACATGGAATCATGTAGTAACCAAAAAAGTGTTAAACAAATCAAAATATATTTTATATTTGAGATTCTTCAAAGTAGCCACCCTTTGCCTTGATGACAGCTTTGCACACTTGGCATTCTCTCAACCAGCTTCATGAGGGAGTCATCTGGAATGCATTTCCTTAATGCGTTTGAGCCAATCAATTGTGTTGTGACAAGGTAGGGGGGGTTTTCAGAAGATAGCCCTATTTGGTAAAAGTCCATATTATGGCAAGAACAGCTCAAATAAGCAAAGAGAAACGACAGTCCATTACTTTAAGACATGAAGGTCAGTCAATACGGAACATTTAAAAAACTTAGAAAGTTTCTTCAAGTGCAGTCACAAAAACCATCGAGCACTTTGATGAAACTGGCTCTCATTCCACAGGAATGGAAGACCCAGAGTTACCTCTGCTGCAGAGGATACGTTCATTAGAGTTACCAGCCTCAGAAATTGCAGCCCAAATAAATGCTTCACAGAGTTCAAGTCACAGACACATCTCAACATCAACTGTTCAGAGGGGACTGTGTGAATCAGGCCTTCATGGTCGAATTGCTGCAAATAAACCACTACTAAAGGACACCAATAAGAAGAAGAGACCTGCTTGGGCCAAGAAACACGAGCAATGGACATTAGACCGGTGGAAATGTGTCCTTTTGGTCTGGAGTCCAAATTTGAGATTTCTGGTTCCAACTGCCGTGTGTTTGTGAGACGTGGTGTGGGTGAACGGATGATCTCCGCATGTGTAGTTCCCACCGTAAAGCATGGAGGAAGGAGGTGTTATGGTGTGGGGGTGCTTTGCAGGTGACACTGTCTGTGATTTTATTTAGAATTCAAGGCACGCTTAACCAGCATGGCTACCACAGCATTCTGCAGCGATACGCCATCCCATCTGGTTTGGGCTTAGTGGGACTATCATTTGTTTTTCAACAGGACAATGACCCAACACACCTCCAGGCTGTGTAAGGGCTATTTTACCAAGAAGGAGAGTGATGGAGTGCTGTGTCAGATGACCTGGCCTCCACAATCCCCCGTCTTCAACCCAATTGAGATAGTTTGGGATGAGTCAGACGGCAGAGTGAAGGAAAAGCAGCCAACAAGTGCTCAGCATATGTTGGAACTCATTCAAGATTGTTGGAAAAGCGTTCCAGGTGAAGCTGGTTGAGGGAATGCCGAGAGTGTTCAAAGCTTTCATCAACGCAAAGGGTGGCTATTTGAAGAATCTCAAATATGAAATATATATTTTGATTTGTTTAACACTTTTTTGGTTACTACATGATTCCATATGTGTTATTTCATAGTTTTGATGTCTTCACTATTATTCTACAATGTAGAAAATAGTAAAAATAAAGAAAAACCTTTGAATGAGTAGGTGTGTCCAAACTTTTGACTGGTACTGTATGTCTCCATATGAGCCCATGCCATTTTCCTTATCCTTAACAGCTGAGTCTGTCTGTATTCCACCACACCACTACTATCTCCTGTCCTGACACGAGTCGGCTGTTGGTGTCCAGCCCTAGACTAGTGGGAGACTTGGCCCCTGACCACTCAATCAGCCTCCAGCACTGTGTGTGTCTCCGGGGCAGCACAGGCAGGGGGAGAGGCAGGGCCTAAGTGGAGCTGAAAGGGCCAGTCAGGCAGGAGTTTGTCTGGCGGGCCGCTCATCACAGGGTTTATAGAGGTGCCAGTCAGATCTACCGCCAGTCAGTCAGCCCCCCCAGACTGCCACACTCCCATAACCAGATAACCAGCCACTGGCAGCTGACAGACAGCTGACACAACCCCCTAAACCCCCTCCCTCTGTCTGCCACTGACAGCCAACAACACTTTACAGGAAGGGAGGGGAAATAGCAGCATCTCAACATGTCTATTTCAATCAGTCTGCTTTAGCAGAAGGTTTAATAGCTAGCTCAGATCTTTCTTACCCTGCTGGTCTACATGTGTAGAGAGATGGGGATAGGCAGACAGGGTCTGGAAGGAGGGCTGTTGTTGAAGCCCTGCTTTGCACTGTCATCCTGTCTGAAATGACAGAACTGACTGTTTGAGGTTGTGAAGTGTATACTGTATTTTTATTTTCCTCCACAATATTGAGGACGGTTGCATGGTCTGAAAGAGCCTAGACAATGACTCTGCCACCCTCCTCCCTCCCCCCTCTCCTCAGGAACAGGCTTTGCCATATGCAGCACGAAGGAGAACCATGACAGCGACGCCGACCTGGACGTGGATGGAGACGACACGCTGGAGTACGGCAAGGCCCAGTACACAGAGGCAGACATCATTCCCTGCTCCGGAGAGGACCAAGGAGAAGCCAAAGAACGGGAGGCCCTGCGCGGCGCAGTGTTGAAGTAGGTTCTCACTCATACCACTCTACTATACTCCACTCCACTCTGGCCTACTCTACTGACGACTCCTCGTCTGGGGCGTTGAGCTCCTTCTCGCAGCTTAGTTTTTTGTTTGTTTCCACTCTTTCAGTGGTGGAATGCCATCCAACAGAATAACGCCGGAGTTCTCCAAATGGGCCAGTGATGGTGAGTTGAGGCTTGGAACAAGATGTCATCTTCTGTTTTTATAGTTACCATATTGAAATCTTTTGACCGTATTGATTCATGTTTAGATCAGTTCTTATAGTTCCCCATCTCTCTCTCTGCAGAGATGCCCTCCACGAGCAACGGAGAGAGCAGCAAACAGCAGCTGCCTCAGGACCCCAACGCTGCCTGCTCATCCTCCAACGCGCCCCGGACCTGTAAAAACAGCGAAATAGAGAAGTAAGAATCATCCCGTCCTCCCCTATCTTCTCAGCCCCAGAGCGCACACACACACACACCTGCCCAGGCTGAAATCCAACCACCGCCTCCCCCAGCCCTCTCCTATCACGTTTCAATTACCCTCAAATTAGTTTTCTTTTCTTCCTACGCCCGGCTGGTTGGGTCATAAATGATGCATTTTGTGTGGTCATTTTTCCTTCTGCGGTGAGAAAGCCGGTGAATCTGTGCTTTGCCTCACTTCATCCACTGGTCTGATCACAGAGAGGGTCCCACTGTATTGATCCTCTCTCTGTAGCCGTGTGCTTCATCTGGGCCAGACACACAGCACCACGCAGGAATCCTAATTTCACCACACAAACACACTACCTCCCTCCTGCTACCTACCGAGCCAGCAGACCTAGTAGAAACACAGGGAGCCCCCAGCTCCAGTCTCCCCAGCCCCTCCCTACCAAGCAGCAGATAAATGTGAATAACCTGTTCATGTGAAAGGGCAGCCCCTCTAATTCCCTCATCTCCATGTCCTCATCCATATTCCCCGACAAGCGGCGCCCGGAAAACAATTTCCACCAGCAGCAGCATGGCCGGCCCCTCTGAATGGGTAATTGGGGTCAGAGCAGCACAGCTAGTGGAGAGAGAGGGGGATTTTGGTTGATTGCTTGCTTCTGCATGTTTGGCATATTCCCTGTTCCCCCCCTTTGCTCCTCTTGCTCCCCATTTTGGCTCAGTTGCTTCAGTTTCCCCCACCCCTATCTTAAACGTGGCCATGGGTCAAAACTGCAGTCTGTCGCTGCCTTCCATCACAATCCCCCTCTCTCTTCCTTCCTGCCTTCACTTGTCCAAGCCTCAGAGACTGACTGCGTCTGACTCCTTCCTCACATCTCATTTGTCCATTTCCTTTCCTCAGTGTCCATTTCCCCTGCTGACTCTGACTGAGATAAATGAATGTTTTGGTTTCAACAAAGCAGCCAAACGGCTCCATTTCTTATTCTCCCTCAGCCGCCATCATCATCATTGACTTCCTGTGAAGGGCTCATGTTAAACTGCATAGTAGTACGAGCGTAGCAAGTGTTTTATAAACACCCACACACTTATTTCCTCTTTCTCTTAGCTCCCGTAGTCTCACACACACACACACACACACACTTCTCCACACACACACTTCTCCACACACACACACACACTTCTCCACACACCCACAAACACACTTCTACATACCCACACACACACTTCTCCACACACACTCTTGGGAGGGCTGCCCTGCCTGCCTGGCAGGCTAAATGCTTCATTTAAATGAATCAATCAGGAGGAAGCGGCTCAGCTCAGAGTAGAGCTGGCCTAGCCACATATTAAATATCAGCCTGCTGCTGGAGAACTGAACTGGTGCATAAGCATAGCAGCTTGGGATGTATTGATCTGGGATGCGTCCCAAATGGTACCCTATTCCCTTTATAGTGCACTACTTTTGACCGGAGCCCTATGGGCCCTGGTCAAAAGTAGTGTACTATAAAGGGAATGATGTGCCATTTGGGACACAGACCTGATCTGGGCTCATCAGTACAATGTGATCACGTCTCTGGCCCTATCCCTTCCTCCCTCCACCCCTCTTCCTGGATGACTGTGTGTGTACCCAGGATGAATCTGTGTGTGTGCGGAGTGGGAGGATGAATTCATCAGCAGCACATCCTCTGGGGCAGCGTCATTATGATCCATTTGTGTGGCAGACAGACAGATTTAAACACAGTGACTGTCTGAGGGTTAGGGAGGGAAAGCCTTGTGTCCATAAGGAAAACAGTGTAAGGGGTTTAGACAAAAGTGAGTGTAGGAATAGTGAGTTTGCTCTTTTTCTTTGCTGTGTGTGTGTGTGTGTCGGCATGAAGAAAGACAGATGAGCATTCCCTAAGTGGTGAAGCCAGAAGCATGACAGCTTAGGTTGATTCATCGCTGTAACCCTGTTGAGGCTCCCTGCCTCCCCTCTCGTACACACATACGCGCACACACACACCTACATACACACACGGTCCATCTCCCTCCCACACACACACACAAACACACACATTTGCGACAGCCACAGAGACAGCCACCTCTCTGTGCCATTATGTGGTGGAAAGGGGCATTAGGCGTGTTTGGCAGGCTGGGCATAGATCACTCCCGCTGGTTGATGTCAGACCGAAGGAAGAGTAGGCCTAAGCCATGAGAAGGGCCTCCTGCCTGCCTCCTCAATCAGCTTTATTAGCTTAGCTATCGGCTGCTCTGCTCCAGATGTGACACGCCCGTGTATTTAATATGTTTCCACCAGCCAGGCAGAGAGAGAGAGGCTCACCAACCAGTCTGCTCTGGAGCACTGACTCACTGGTTGCATCTCAATTGGCACCCTTTATAGTGCCCTACTTTTGATTGTGCCCTATGGGGAAAATAAAGTTAAACGTAGTGCACTATATAGGGAATAGGGTGCCATTTGGGACATATCCACAGTCAGTCACAGTAACTCTCCAGCCGAACCTATATTATTCCCAGATATTTTGTGTTTTTCTCCCTTCCTACCGTTGTTGTCTACTTAAGCATTAAGGCACAAGGAGGTGTGGTATATGGCCAATATACCACGGCTAAGGGCGGTTCTTATGCATGACGCATCGTGGAGTGCCTGGACACAGCCCTTAGCCGTGGTATATTGGCCATATACCACAAACCCCTGAGGTGCCTTATTGCTATTATAAACTGGTTACCAACGTAGTTAGAGCAGAAAAAATCAATGTTTTGTCATACCCGTGGTATACGGTCTGATATACCACTACTGTCAGCCAATCAGCATTCAGCCCCCCCCCCAGTTTATAAAAGTCCTTATTTGATCAGGTTCCAGAGGATGTTAGGAGGATATTGTATTATATGCCAGAGGGAGATGATGTCATTCATCATAGAGAGAGGGTTGTTCTGGGAATTATAGTTTTTAACTGTTCCTCCTTAGTGTCTGTTGGCTTAGTGGGAGGAACAAGCCTGTATTATTAGTGTTGTCACAGAAGAGAAAGAGATGTGGTAGTGATTTTATTGAAATAAAAATTGTATTCAAATAAAAATAAATCATTAAATCTCATAAAATTTCAGTAAAATGTTGCCTGCATGTTGTTACATTTGGATCTTTCTGTTGGCATTCTCTTAATTTTAGTGCCAAAATCTATAAGCAAAGAAATGGGCATGCAGTGTGACAGTTTTATGGGCAATTTCCTGATACGGAAGAAATAGGCTTAATCTGAGAATCCCTTTTTAAGGAGACCAAATAAGGGATTGAATGATTTTAGAGGAACAAGAGGCTGAAATTCCCTTTTTGCTGTTTGCAAAATGCATGTATTTGTGGGGACTTTCTCAGCCCTCGTTCTCAAATTGAAATGAGGTTTGTCTCCTTTCGTTATGTTGATGCATTGTGTGTGTGTGTTGCGGTAGTGAAATCTCTGATCTCATCCGAGATGGGTAATGATCTCTTGGCATCTGGGTCGTCTCCAACCCCGCTCGTTCCCAACAAGATAAATGAGCTCTCCAATGCCGCCAATGTGATTGCTGCAAATTTTCATGCTCAACATGAAACAATGGCAGAGATTTCCATGTAGCTGCGCAAATAATTAAATCTGGCCTCAATTTATAAGTGATGACTCTACCCCACGTCCTCCTCTGCCTCTCCCCATCTCCCCCCTCAGACCCTGTGAGAGCGAGGAGCCCTCCCCCAATAGCCATCTGAGACCTTTTTTAAATGTATTTTTAAATTTAAAAAAATAATTGTAATATTTCAAACATACAATCTACTTGCAGTGAAGCCGCTCAACATTATGTCACATTAGTCATCTAACAGACTCCCATCCAGAGTGACCCACAGAAGCAACCAAGGTCAACGCCCTGCTCAAGGGCATGTCGACAGATCTCCCATAAGGTCAAAAACGGGGACCCGAACCAGCGACCCATCAGCCACCAGCCCAAGCTCCCAACCACCAGGCCACCAGCCTTCCATGATCCCCCCCACAGTTCCCCAAGAACTGCCCCTCATTCAAAGGAGAACCCCAGCCCCCCCCCCCCCACAGTCCTCCCCGAGAAAAATACAATCATTCCATTCCCCACCCACAAGACTGTCCCCAAGCCCCCAATGCACCAACAAAATGAACAAAAGACAAAGGAAAACAGCAATGCAAAAAACAAAAGACATCAAGGACAACAAAAATCAGAACAGGAAGGCCAACCGAATATGTTTGAGTGCATATTTACGTGTGTGTGTGTGTCCGTGTATGTGCATTTGAATGAGAGTGTGTGTGTGTATGCATGTGTACAAACCCCTGCACGGCATCAGCCTCAGGCAAACAGGCATTAGCTGTAACAACACTGCCTCTCAGTGTCATTCAAACATACTTTTTGTTCTGTTTTATTTGGACTTTATTTTTGACTTTTATCTTTGTCTGTCATATTATCCCCCGCCCAGCAACTCCACTCCCACTTGTCTCCAATTCCACATCCCAACCCTCAGCTTCCCTCAGCCCATCCCACCTATCTCTGCTGGCCACCCTCTTCGGATTTCTACACTTAATTATCTGTAAGGTGCCTCAGTCAAGCAGTGAAATTCAACCACAAACACCAGGGAGGTTTTCCAATGGTTCGCAAAGAAGGGCACCAATTGGTAGATGGGTAAAAAAAAACATTGAATATCCCTTTGAGCGTGGTGAAGTTATTAATTACACTTTGGATGGCGTAGTCATTACAAAGATGCAGGCATCCTTCCTAACTCAGTTGCCGGAGAGGACAGAAACAGCTCAGGGATTTCACCATGAGGCCAATGGTGACATTAAAAGCATTACAGACTTTAATGGCTGTGATAGGAAAAAATTGAGGATGGATCAAAAACGTAGTTTCTCCACAATAATAATCTAATTTACAGAGTGAATACAAAGAAGCCTGTACAGAATAACAATATTCCGAAACATGCATCCTGTATGCAATATGGCACTAAAGTAATATTGCAAAACATTTGGCAACATTCTTCGCATACAAAGCGTTATGTTTGGGGCAAATCCAATACAATACATTACTGCGGACACTTTCCATATTTTCAAGCATAGTGGTAGCTGAATCATGTTATGGGTATGCTTGTAATCGTTGAAGACAGTAGTTTTTCAGAATAAAAATGAAACGGAATAGAGCTAAGCACAGACAAAATCCTGGAGGAAAACCTTCAGTCTTCTTTCCACCTGACACTGGGAGATGAATTCACCTTTCAGCAGGACATTCACCCAAAACACAAGGCCAAATATACACTGGAGTTGCTTACCAAGATGACATTGAATGTTCCTGAGTGGCCGAGTTACAGTTTTGACTTAAACCTGCTTGAAAATCTATGGCAAGACCTGAAAATGGTTTTCTAGCAAAGATCAACAACCAATTTGACAGAGCTTGAATAATTTTTTAAAGAATAATGTGCAAATGTTGCACAATCTAGGTGTGGAAAGCTTTTGTTAGAGACTCACAGCTGTAATCGCTGGCAAAGGTGATTCTAACATGTATTGACTTGGTTGAATACTTATCTAATCAAGATATATTTGTTTTCTTTTTCTTTCCTTTTTTTACAATGTTAAAATATTTCTTCCACTTTGACATTAGAGTATTTTGTGTAGATCGTTGACAAAAATTACAATTCAATCAATTTTAATCCCATTTTGTAACACAACAAAATGTGGAAAAATTCATGGGGTGTGAATAATTTCTGAAGGCACTGCGAATGGGGGAGGAAGTGGATGTGGATTAATCCCCATTGTAAAAGGTTGTCAGTCCCCTGGGTCTCTCTTCTCCTCCTCCCTCTCTCCTGAATCTAACTGAAATTACACCAGCCAGTAATGTGCTCAGGAGGCCCTCCCTGCCTGAGAGATGAAAGGCGAAGATATAGATGGACGCTAGATTAAGATAACGGGCTGATGGAGATGGATTGCAGGGGTGCAGTGGCCCAGGGAGCCTGGCAAGGCCGGCTAATGAAATGAGAAATGGGCGCACAGCACAGCCTCCACCGCCTCCCGCAAAAATTCAGACTGAACACAGGACACTTAATGGGGAAGAAGGACAAGTTCCCTCTCGCTTTCTTTCTTTCTCTATTTATTTCTCAATCTCTCGCTCTTTCCATCCTGTGGCAGTAAGAGGGGAGGATCACAGCTGAGATTACATATATGAACTGTTCTTTGGTTCCATCCTCTTGTGTGTTCAGTAGGGATAACTTTTGAAACACTACTACTTAACTTAAGATTTGAGTTTTCCATTGTACGTTGTGCCTTTCTGAACACAACCCCAGGTTCTTTGTAGTCCTCCAAGATAGGCTTGGGCGATACCTCGGTATACGGTGCATTTTGAAATACCGATGGTATGATTTTCAATATGCCACTGCTTATAACTATAAGTTAAGTCTAAGATGTGTCATAAATTATATCCAGCTCAGGGCTCCAGCTGTGCATTTGGTTTGCTAACTTTTTAGCTAAGTGGCTAGATGTCAAGATCAAGCTTTTTGGTTGCAGCAACAACAACAAAATAGCGGCCCTTGTGTGCACTTCCGGTAATACCGTATACCCCAGTATGGTACAGAAACTGTATGAAAATGTGGATACCGCCCAACCCTACTCCAAGACCTGTAGTGTCCCAGCTACACAGAGATGGTGTAGCGGCCTGGGAAACTTTGCATGAGGTAGTATTTGAGGTTACATTGTAAGTCTTGTCAGGTGTTATCTGTACTAAGGCCACTACAACTTCAATGCCCCACAGAGTCCCACTGGGGTCACAAACCTCAGCCCAGGCCTGATTCACGGCCCTGTTTTATGCCCACAATGTTTGCTTTACTTGTATTTCCCTTAGCATAACATGCCTCAACCAATAACTTACCTCCTCTTTATAAATCATTTCAGGTTTAGCACAGGTTGTTTGGTATATTTTAAGCTGCTGTCTTAACATGGATTTTTTAGAGGAAAACCTGGTTCAGTCTGCTTTCCAACAGACACTAGGAGACAAATTCACCTTTCAGCAGGACAATAACCTAAAACACAAGGGCAAATATACACTGGAGTTGCTTACCAAGACAACATTGAATGTTCCTGAGTGGCCTAGTTACAGTTTTGACTTAAATGGCTGTCTAGCAATGATCAACAATCAACTTGACAGAGCTTGAAGACTTTTTAAAAGAATAATGTGCAAATATTGTACAATCCAGGTGTGCAAAGCTCTTGGAGACTAACCCAGAAAGACTCACAGCTGTAATCGCTGCCAAAGGTGATTCTAACATGTATTGACCCAGGGGGTTGAATACTTATCTAATTAAGATATATTAGTGTTTTATTTTTCATTAGAAATAAATGTTAGAATTTTTCTTCCATTTTGACATACATTTTGTGTAGATCGTTGACCAAAAAAATTGTTACATTAAATCAATTTTAATCCCACTTTGTAACACAACAAAATGTGGAAAAGGTAAAGGGGTGTGAATACATTCTGAAGGCACTGTATGGTGAAAGTGGTATATATATACTAATAGATGTTACGATCCAGTTTGCTAATGCCTGATGTCCAGCTGGTCTGTCTGGGTTGGTTTGGTTGGGGCTGGCACCCCTGATACAATCATCAAATGGTTGATTATTTTCAGCCCAGTGAGATCATCCAGTCCCTTCTGCCTAGAGTGTAGTTAACTAGGGGCACACAAAAACACACACTCTGTCGGCCATTCATCGCTCCCAACGGCTCAGACCTCCACATAAAGAAAGATTAAAAAACCCTTTTATTGCACGAGGGAATTAAATAACTTTTAGAATGTGGTTTCTTATAAATCACCGGCTAAATGAATATTCATCATCAAACCACGTCGTGTCTGAAAGAGAGAGAGGAGAGGAGGGTTGTTCTTTATAGGGAAAAGTTTTACTCAGTGCCGCCCAATGACAGTGTTGGTTGAGTGAACCACCACAGGGATTTATGATGCTGTTAAAGGGAAAACACCAGGCTACGGAGGACAGCGCTACTGGGCCTGCTTTATAAGCAAGCACGCTAATCAAGGCTAAATGCTTTTTTACAAGCGCCCAGCTAATAAGAGGAGATTTTAAAGCTTTATGGCCATGATGTTGCAGATTGGAGTCACAGGACAGGAGAGAATGACTGGCCTGGTGTCTCCTTTCTCTGGCTATCCTTGGCCAAGGTCTCTGTCAAGTCAAACAAGAGTTTCAAGTTGACTCGAGTCACCAACTGTATTATAATGGAATAACACCAGACATGGGAACATTTAAGCTCTTGAAATCATATTCAGCTTAACTCAAATGAAATAGAATAAATAGAAAGACAAAAACAAATCTTTATTCAATGTAGTTATTGTGCTAGGTAAGTTGAATTACGTTGTGTTGAGTGGCCTGTCTAGCTCTACTCCTGTACTGTACTGTCTCCGTGTTCCTCAGGGCCCTCCACTCCTCCTCATTGAACAACCACACAGGGCCAGTAGTATAATAAATGAAGCCATAGATAGCCAAGGCGCTGGGCCCTCCGACTGGCCACTAATCGGAGTGGGGAGCGCTGTGCCTCCCGTTGAGAGCTGGTCCAATGGTAAATCAATACTGTAGATCAGCGTTCCATCTGGCTGGAAAATGAGCGGATCACCATAAACATCTGGCCAGCACCGCGTCCTGGGCAATCATTGGCGGCCATATTGATTTAGTTATTGCTAGTTCATATGCTGCAGGACAGTGTTAAACGTACATTCTCCAGGCAGGGGCATTAATCAAGGGATATTTAGTAGAGGGCCTGAGAGGTGAGGAGGAGAGGGAGCCGTAAATCCTGGGTCAGTCAGTGTAGGTATAGGACCTGGGAGGATACAGACCGATAGACAGATGTTAAATGGGGACGTGTCATGTACACTATAAAGACAGCTCAGTGTCCTGACAAGGAAGGACTGAATGAAAAGCTCGTCGGCGAGAAATAACACACTCAAAGCAATCAGATCCTGGGACTGAGGAAGAAGATTAAGAATGATTACCGGTACACATTAAAATGGCCTACAAATACCCTAGCCTCTGGATTCCTGCGGTGCTGCTACCGTAGAGACAAAACAAGGGATTCCGTGATGTATGATCCTTTTTTCTCTGAGTGTCACTGTGACCTGACCCAAGCCTCTCCCCCTCTGTTGCAGGATCACAGAGGGCTCGAAAGCCACCACGTTCGAAGCACTAAAGGCTCGTATCCGGGAGCTGGAGAAACAGATCCTTAGAGGAGACAGATATAAGTGTCTCATCTGCATGGTAAGGAACCAACATAGTCCTTCAATTCATTCTGTACATCCATGTGCTTTTCTCTCAGTCTCTCTATGCATGTCTGCTATACCGGAGTGTTTAAACCCAAGCAACCTGCCCATCCACTACTTAAACAACTGTTGGGGTGCGTCCCAAATGGCACCCTATTCCCTATATAGTGCACTACTTTTGACCTGGGCCCGTACGGAATAGGGTGCAATTTAGGATGCGGCCTTACGGTATGCAGGCAGAGGCTTTGTGTTGACATGTACGGTCTGGTGGTTGAAGTGATTCCTGCATGGCCTTAAAGTCAGCCCTCCCTCCTCCACCTGATTGTGTGTGTGTGTGTGTGTGTGTGTCAGAGAGATGCTGTTGCACCAACTGTCATATAGCTCTGAATCCCTAGCTGCAAGCAGCCCCTTGTATTGGCTTATTACCATCGTGCAGCTTTGAGGGGGATTTCTGACCATTTCAACTGATGGTTCATTATCATTTGGTGGGGATCAATAAGCAAACTGTTGTCTTTGGTTATTGATGTCACCACGGGGATTTGACATCCATCAATGCGTCCGGTTCCACGAGATTTGATTATCTGTCCTGTCCCTAATGACTGGCTCGGCCATCCGCTCCCCTGGTCTATGTGAGAGAATCAGACAACATGGATTAAGAACAGAACACCACATACCTGAGCAACCCTTTCCTAAGTGTGTGTGTTGTGGTGGTACTTCCCCCATTGTCACTCATAGCCACACACACACCCACACCGCCATCTTCTAGTCTCACCTTGAGAATGAGTGAAGAGTGAAGAAGCCAGATTCCTCAGCTTTGGCAGCCACTTCTCCCTGGCCCGGGCCCCACAACTCTTGACTCTGTGAAAAGCAAGCAATTACTGACGCCTGTCCCTCCTAAAGGTCGTCCCAGCCCCGGGGTGACGGAGAGGAGAGGGGAAGAGATGCATATTGATCACTCCTGCCCTCCAGCGACCATCGTAAAGCTCATTTGTCATTACTGTCGTCTCCTCCCGTCACAAATCTCACTCAGCCAGGCTGAGGAGTGAAGACGCTATGCCCTTCTGCTCTGATGGACACGCCTGCTTGTTGACGGGATTTAGATTAGTCTTTTTTTAAGATGGGTGAGCGGTGAGGAAATAGCCTATTCAATAACCTGAAAGTCCAACCCACCAGCCAAGGTGGTCATATTTGACTGCTAACACCTCATCACTCCTTTTGAAAGACAAAATGGCGTGTGCTTGGAAGGCAATAGAGTTGAATATCTTTCTCTACAAGATCCTCAAGGAGTTTGTTTTGCAAACTGTTTGTGTTCTCTGAACACTTGTTAAAGCATCATACAGGCAGAAGGAGTCAGCAGGGTCCGTATCAGTGGATCTCTACCACCACCTGCTGTTGCTTTAAGGAACTGGGCACTAGATGGATGCATTTCACATCACATCATCTTCACGTTCAGTGTTCCCTGTTCTGTTTCAATGCATTTCATAGAAACAACATTCTGGCTTGTAAAATGATAATCTATGGCATGTGTTGGACATCGAACATGTTGCTGATTATTTTGCTCAGAGCCTGCTACAAGTCTCAAACATATCACATCACACGAGCTGCAACAGAAACTTTAGTGGGTGTTTCTCTCCAGTCCCTAGTGCCTCCCAGGTTGTGTGTGAATGCATGTATCGGTGTCCAGTCCGTCCGTACCTGTTTCTTTCTATGCTTTGTAGTCCGCCACATTCTTGTGCTCAGCAGTGCCCCATCTGTACTTCCCTACAGAGGAAGAGATTCCAAACAGACAGGGCTGAAGACAAGAATCTGGGCCAATCGGGGCGGGCCCTCGCGGTAACAGCGCCCAATGAGAGGCGGGTTGCTGAGAGCTGTTCTAAGCCCCTCCCCCCGCTCAGCATTTACTGTTTGTATAGAGGCTACGTTATGGGCGGCGGCGGGATTAAACGGCTGCTCCCGCTCCGGAGGGTAAGGCTCTCTGTGCTCCCTTCCCACCCTCCCTCGCCCCTCTGCCTGCCCGCCCGCCCATCACCCGGCTGGGCTGGCCACCCCCCTCCTCCATGCCTGTGCTTTTAGCTGTGCTGCCTGGTGCTTTGGTTTGATGGCGTCGTTCGTCAGGGCCTGTCCAGTGTTGTACCGTGTGTGCCTGCGACAGCATTTGTGTCTATTTGTGTCAGTCCACACAGTTCCCCTTTAACCTCTTATGTTAATGTTCCCTCTCCCCCCTCCCCCCTCCCCATGTGGCAGGACTCGTACACGATGCCCCTCACCTCCATCCAGTGCTGGCACGTCCACTGTGAGGAATGCTGGCTCAGGACTCTGGTGAGAACCCAACGCCAACCCAGCCTCCACAACACATCACAACACTGCTGTTGCATGGCAACACTACTTCATAACATTACAGCCACTGGTTTCATAGTGACTGAACTCCCTTCCTCCCTCTCTCTTTCTCTGTGGTACATTCCAACAGGGACATGGTAACACAAAATGGTCGCCCCAAATGGGTAGTTAAACTCTGAAATAAAGAGGTCTAATTCTTTCCTCTGAATTATGTCCCTCTAGGTCTGCACGCACACACAGTCTTATGTGTTTTTATTCTCCAAATTTAGCTGTTGGTCAGTGATTAGCCAGTGGAAGCTTTGTAGGTACCTCTCCTCCTCTATTCTCTTTACAAACACAGTAGTGAGTCCCACCTAACTCCTCAACCCCTGGGCAGGACTCTTTAACCCCTTATTGTATAGTGGTTTCCTGATATCAGTGGAATTCAGGCTTATTAGTGTTTTAATGATTCATCTTTCCTATAACGCCAGAAGATGTAATATGCGTTTTCCAAAACACCACGCAGAGAGAACATTCGCTAAGTGCGTCGTTGGAGCATGTGTCGATACTGAAAGAATTGAAAGAAAGGCAGCGCTGCTGTCTGATCAGCTTTCTCCATTCAAATCCTATCTTAACATTCTAATTATTCCATAATACTGACGATGGATCAGCTCCTAGAGCGATATTACCATCTAATGGTTGCAAATATTGATGCGGCTTATTCTAATGCTTACCCTACAATAATGCACTCAATCACAGATTCATTTGGCACATCATTGCACATATTGAAATATATTGAAGCAAATTACAGACAGTGTAGCCTACAAATACAATTCAATTGTCTGAACGTTACATTTATTTCAATATTATTTGAAATATAAAGGCCTATGTAGCCTACAGGCCTACTGTTTTAATTTTTCTTGGTTTTCATTAATCTTTTTATCCTTTGCTTGCTCAATTGCAAAGACATTGGCAACTTTGTATTTGTAGTCAACTTCATTTCCAAGTTATCGGTGGTCACAGAGAGAAAGATAAACAGCTTGATTCTATGTTTAGTGGAGATCTTCTGTGTATAAAGTCACGTGGAAGGGCAAAAAAGCATCTAACAACGCACTTAGCTGTTCTTAACAGGTCTGGGGCAGTCTGTAAATAACGAGTGTTTTCAAGTGCAACTTTAATAAAGATGGTTTTGGGAAACCGCTGGGAGATTAAACGATGTTCCTACAAAGGTTCTAACGATGAGCTTAGCCTTAAGATGCTTTTGGAAAACCGGGCCCTGTACAGTATGCCCAGCCAGGCAGAGAAACCTCCAGGACCGCTGCTGTAGCCTTTGTTTTGGGGAGCATTTGTTGTCCCTGATGCACTCCACCCTCTCCTTTCATCTCCTCCTGTTTTTAGCTGCTCTCTCCCAACAGGGAGACGGCTGGCGTTATCAACTAACACTTTTTGCTACTACACACAGAAGCAATTCATAAGAAAATGCTTCCCAGCCACAGCTTAGCCCTCCTACCTCCTTCTCCAATATACAATATATTAAATACACTGCTGTGTTTTTTTTAAATCACAAAGCCCTGTGTGTGAAAGACAAAGGCGGTGGAGGAAGGAGGGCGGTAGAAGGGAAGACGGAGGGGTGGTTAAGAAATGTGTGCCTGCTGCAGCAGCTTGTTCCTAATGTGGGCGTTAAAATGTTGCCCGAAGACAGCAATAAAAGCGTTGCGCGGCAGGGCTCCCCGCGTTTTGATCAAAGTAAATGCATGTAATCTAGTTAGTCAGGCAGTTTTTTTACGAATTTAATAGAGCGCAGCTGGCGTGCAATGTGAGAAGCCCACACCATACACCAGGCTCATTAAGATCAGGTAACTCCTTTATTTTATATGAAGAAATGCAAGAAAGGCCAGGCCGTCATTCCTTTGTGTAAAGAGGGGAGAGATGGAGGAACCTGGTTCTTATTGGATCCAGGGTGGAGGAGGGGAGGTTCTTAGTGGAAATCCAAGCAGTCTGGGTGAGGTATACAACAATATACAAAGACGATACGGTACGGTAGCTCGTCTGTCTGTCTGCAAGGTGGTTAGGCACTAATTTAAGTTCAGAGCGATCTTTATTCACTTTTGAAATGAACCTGTATGCTGTTAAGACATAACAAGAGAGCTTATCAGTTTGGGCTTGGTCCAAGACTCCCTAACAGTTTCTCTGAGTTCATGTTACTGTTACGGAGACCACCTCCACTCATGGCCCCTCCCCCCCTCTCCTTAGCCAGGTCATCTTTGGTCTAGACATGAGCAGACCTGTTAGGAGCCACAAATCCTCTTTGCACCGGGGTGAGAGAGCTGTCCAGGGCTACCCGGGCCCCCCAGCTGCCCCCTGACTCTAGGTGAGAGAGCTGTCCAGGCCCCCTGACTCCTGGTTCAGGCAGCATGGAGACTCCACTGTTTGCCAACAGCTGTGTGCTCCCTTGTCTGGAGGAAAGATTTAACCCTGTGTACTTAAACACAGTGTACACACACACACACACACACACACAGGGCAAACCCAGCCCACCACATGAGTGTGTCAAGGCTCAGTGTATGAACTCTACCCCCTAGTCCAGTAACTCCCACGATGTACCCTCTGCGTACTCTGCATTAATTCCAGATAGATCACAGGTCAGTCTAGATCACCTGGGTTCATTCAGATAGATCACAGGTCAGTCTGGATCACCTGGGTTCATTCCAGATAGATCACAGGTCAGTCTAGATCACCTGGGTTCATTCCAGATAGATCACAGGTCAGTCTAGATCACCTGGGTTCATTCAGATAGATCACAGGTCAGTCTGGATCACCTGGGTTCATTCCAGATAGATCACAGGTCAGTCTAGATCACCTGGGTTCATTCCAGATAGATCACAGGTCAGTCTAGATCACCTGGGTTCATTCCAGATAGATCACAGGTCAGTCTAGATCACCTGGGTTCATTCCAGATAGATCACAGGTCAGTCTGGAGCACCTGGGTTCATTCCAGATAGATCACAGGTCAGTCTAGATCACCTGGGTTCATTCCAGATAGATCACAGGTCAGTCTAGATCACCTGGGTTCATTCCAGATAGATCACAGGTCAGTCTAGATCACCTGGGTTCATTCCAGATAGATCACAGGTCAGTCTAGATCACCTGGGTTCATTCCAGATAGATCACAGGTCAGTCTAGATCACCTGGGTTCATTCAGATAGATCACAGGTCAGTCTGGATCACCTGGGTTCATTCCAGATAGATCACAGGTCAGTCTAGATCACCTGGGTTCATTCCAGATAGATCATAGGTCAGCCTAGATCACCTGGGTTAATTCCAGATAGATCCCAGGTCAGTCAGCTAGTACCTTTCAGACTTTACATACACAGGTCCCAGTGTGCTGGAAGTTAACTCATGCTCTGAGCACACACACAGGTAGTAGGCTACACCTCCTCCTCACACATCAGTGTGGTTCCAGTACCTTTCCCCATACCTCTCTTTCCTCTTAATGAGTCAGTGACAGGAGACTCGTGAGAGTTCAGTGACAGCAGGTGGTCTACATGTCCCATGTCTTTTGTGTTTGAGCTGGTGTCAGCCCTTGTAGGGTGAGAGGTTCAGCTAGATTAAATTGGTCAGGCTCAATCAAACTCTCAAAGCATTTTAAAGAAAATACTATTTGAACCCAGGGCTAATGCAGGGTGAGTGTTCAGGTAGAGACTATGCTTGGCACTTTGCATATTGTTAGGTTGTGTAGCAGCCCTCCCTCCTGCCGTGGCAGACGCCCACGTCCGTCTCTCTCCCCCATCCACCCAGGACACCACCACTAGGGTTGAATATATTCCCAGTATTTTACAAATGTTCCATCCCGAGAATAAATCACTTTGAAGCGTATTAATATGTATGGATCAAATCTGATGCTACCTTAGCCTGATGAGTCATAGGCTTATATTAAATACATTTTATAAGCCCTACATTAACAACATTTAATGAGGCAAGCCCAAAAAAGCCCAAATGATTGTGCCGTTATCCAATACATATATGATATAGGCTACTGCACATTACGCACGATAGAAAAACATAAAAGCCCATAGATGTAGCTAGCTATATGCTCTCTTGGGTAAATAAATGAAACTAGCTCCAGTAGGCTCATGTTTTTTAGTGTGAACTGTATTACTGTACTGTATTGTATTATACTGTATTATATGGACTGGAATTACATACATTGTTCAAACCATGATAAAGCAGAAGATAACATGTGATTCTGGTGCAGCACATGCGGCCTATGAAGTTACAAGTATAGGCTAGCGAATTTGATTTTAATTTTGAAATATAATAGGGCCTATTTGTATAATTAGTAAGCTGACACATACAGTACCAGTCAAAAGTTGGGACAAACCTACTCATTAACACATATGGAATCATGTAGTAACCAAAAAAGTGTTAAACATATCAAAATATATTTTATATTTGAGATTCTTCAAAGTAGCCACCATTTGCCTTGATGACAGCTTTCCACACTCTTGGTATTCTCTCAACCAGCTTCATGAGGAATGCTTTTCCACCAGTCTTGAAGGAGTTCCCACATATGCTGAGCACTTGTTGGCTGCTTTTCCTTCACTCTGCTGTCCAACTCATCCCAGACCATCTCAATTGGGTTGAGGTCGGGTGATTGTGGAGGCCAGGTCATCTGATGCAGCACTCCATCACTCTCCTTCTTGATCAAATAGCCCTTAGACAGCCTGGAGGTGTGTTGGGTCGTTGTCCTGTTGAAAAACAAATGATAGTCCCACTAAGCGCAAACCAAATGGGATGGCGTATCGCTGCAGAATGCTGTGGTAGCTATGCTGGTTAAGTGTGCCTTGAATTCTAAATAAATCACTGACAGTGTCACAAGCAAAGCACCATCACACCTCCTCCTCCATGCTTCACAATGGGAACCACACATGCGGAGGTCATCCGTTCACCTACTCTGCGTCTCACAAAGACACAGCGATTGGAACCAAAAATCTCAAATTTGGACTCCAGACCGAAGGACAGATTTCCACCGGTCTAATGTCCATTGCTCGTGTTTCTTGGCCAAAGCAAGTCTCTTCTTCTTATTGGTGTCCTTTAGTAGTGGTTTCTTTGCAGCAATTCGACCATGAAGGCCTGATTCACGCAGTCTCCTCTGAACAGTTGATGTTGATGTGTCTGTTACTTGAACTCTGTGAAGCATTTATTTGGGCTGCAATCTGAGGTGCAGTTAACTCTAATGAACTTATCCTCTGCAGCAGAGAACTCTGGGTCTTCTGAAACAGGATACAAGTGGGAAATATAAAGATCCAGTCCATTAAAAAAATTGAAGGCCCCTTACACTTCAGTGTTGTGATGCAAAGATTCTAGCAAAATGTATAGCGCATAGAATAAAAAGGTATTTTCTGACATTATTCATTCTAATCAGACAGGTTTTCTACATGGACAATACATTGGAGATAATATAAGGCAAGTGCTGGAAACAATAGAACACTATGAACAATCTGGGAAACCAGGCCAGCTATTCATAGCAGACTTTGAAAAGGCATTTGATAAAGTATGACTGGAGTTTATATATAAATTCCTGGTGTATTTAAATTTTGGAGAATCTCTTATAAAATGGGTTAAAATTATGTAAAGTAACCCTAAGTGGAAAATAGTAAATAATGGCTATTTCTCAGAAAGTTTTAAACTGTCAAGAGGAGTAAAACAAGGTTGTCCACTATCGGCATATCTATTTAATATGGCCATCGAAATGTTAGCTATTAAAATCAGATCCAGCAATAATATCAAGGGATTAGAAATCCAGGGCTTAAAAACAAAGGTGTCATTGTACGCTGATGATTCATGTTTTCGTTTAAATCCACAATTTGAATCCCTCCACAGCCTCATAGAGGATCTAGATACATTTTCTAACCTCTCTGGATTACATCCAAATTATGATAAATTTACTATATTACGTAAAATCACCCTGATTAACTCTTTAGTATTGTCCCAGTTAACCTATTTGCTTATGGTCTTGCCTACGCCTAGCGAACAGTTTTTCAAATTGTTTTTAGAAAATATATTCAATTTTATTTGGAACGGCAAACCAGACAAAATTAAACGGGCCTATTGGTCAATCGATCAATCATATAATATTACTTTTAGCAAAAAATGTTTATTTTAAATTTACAATCTGTAGAAACAATGAGAATGGAAGGGTTCAGAACTTTTGTGAAACATCACAGTACAGTTGAAAAATATATGGCAAATAGAAATCCAATATGGATGGTTTTAAGAGATAGATGGGTGATGTTGAATGGAGCTGAAGGATGGGACTAACAAAAACTAATAGCAAGATAACTAATGTAACGCATACTGTGTCCATAATAAGTACAGTTGAAGTCAGAAGTTTACATACACTTAGGTTGGAGTCATTAAAACTTGTTTTTCAACCACTCCTCAAATTTCTTGTTAACAAACTATAGTTTTGGCAAGTCGGTTAGGACATCTGCAGTGGGGAAAAAATGTATTTAGTCAGCCACCAATTGTGCAAGTTCTCCCACTTAAAAAGATGAGAGAGGCCTGTAATTTTCATCATAGGTACACATCAACTATGACAGACAAATTGAGGAAAGAAAAATCCAGAAAATCACATTGTAGGATTAGTATTTGGTCTCCTACAAACAAGCAAGATTTCTGACTCTCACAGACCTGTAACTTCTTCTTTAAGAGGCTCCTCTGTCCTCCACTCGTTACCTGTATTAATGGCACCTGTTTGAACTTATCAGTATAAAAGACACCTGTCCACAACCTCAAACAGTCACACTCCAAACTCCACTATGGCCAAGACCAAAGAGCTGTCAAAGGACACCAGAAACTAAATTGTAGACGTGCACCAGGCTGGGAAGACTGAATCTGCAATAGGTAAGCAGCTTGGTTTGAAGAAATCAACTGTGGGAGCAATTATTAGGAAATGGAAGACATACAAGACCACTGATAATCTCCCTCGATCTGGGGCTCCACGCAAGATCTCACCCCGTGGGGTCAAAATGATCACAAGAACGGTGAGCAAAAATCCCAGAACCACACGGGGGGACCTAGTGAATGACCTGCAGAGAGCTGGGACCAAAGTAACAAAGCCTACCATCAGTAACACACTACGCCGCCAGGGACTCAAATCCTGCAGTGCAAGACGTGTCCCCCTGCTTAAGCCAGTACATGTCCAGGCCCGTCTGAAGTTTGCTAGAGTGCATTTGGATGATCCAGAAGAGGATTGGGAGAATGTCATATGGTCAGATGAAACCAAAATAGAACTTTTTGGTAAAAACTAAAATCGTCGTGTTTGGAGGACAAAGAATGCTGAGTTGCATCCAAAGAACACCATACCTACTGTGAAGCATGGGGGTGGAAACATCATGCTTTGGGGCAGTTTTTCTGCAAAGGGACCAGGACGACTGATCCGTGTAAAGGAAAGAATGAATGGGGCCATGTATCGTGAGATTTTGAGTGAAAACCTCCTTCCATCAGCAAGGGCATTGAAGATGAAACGTGGCTGGGTCTTTCAGCATGACAATGATCCCAAACACACCGCCCGGGCAACGAAGGAGTGGAAGCATTTCAAGGTCCTGGAGTGGCCTAGCCAGTCTCCAGATCTCAACCCCATAGAAAATCTTTGGAGGGAGTTGAAAGTCCGTGTTTCCCAGCGACAGCCCCAAAACATCACTGCTCTAGAGGAGATCTGCATGGAGGAATGGGCCAAAATACCAGCAACAGTGTGTGAAAACCTTGTGAAGACTTACAGAAAACGTTTGACCTGTGTCATTGCCAACAAAGGGTATATAACAAAGTATTGAGAAACTTTTGTTATTGACCAAATACTTATTTTCCACCATAATTTGCAAATAAATTCATTAAAAGTCCTACAATGTGATTTTCTGGATTTTATTTCCTCATTTGTCTGTCATAGTTGACGTGTACCTATGACGAAAATTACAGGCCTCTCTCATCTTTTTAAGTGGGAGAACTTGCACAATTGGTGGCTGACTAAATACTTTTTCCCCCACTGTACACCTGTTATGAAAGGCACCAGAGTCTGAAATACAACTAAGCAAGGGGCACCACCAAGCAAGCAGCCCAATGAAGACCAAGGAGCTCTCCAAACAGGTCAGGGACAACGTTGTGGAGAAGTACAGATCAAGGTTGAGTTATAAAAAAATATCAGAAACTTTGAACATCCCACGGAGCACCATTAAATCTATTATTAAACAATTGAAATAATATGGCACCACAACAAACCTGCCAAGAGAGGGCCGCCGCCCACCAAAACTCACGGACCAGGCAAGGAGGGCATTAATCAGAGAGGCAACAAAGAGACCAAAGATAATCCTGAAGGAGCTGCAAAGCTCCACAGCAGAGATTGGAGTATCTGACCATAGGACCACTTTAAGCCGTATACTCCACAGAGCTGGGCTTTATGGAAGAGTGGCCAGAAAAAAGCCATTGCTTAAAGAAAAATATAAGCAAACATGTTTGGTGTTCGCCAAAATGCATGTGGGAGACTCCCCAAACATATGGAAGAAGGTACTCTGGTGAGATGAGTCTAAAATTGAGCTTTATGGCCATCAAGGAAAACGCTATGTCTGGCGCAAACCCAACACCTGTCATCACCCCGAGACCACCATCCCCACAATGAAGCATGGTGGTGGCAGCATCATGCTGTGGTGATGTTTTTCATCGGCAGGGACTGGGAAACTGGTCAGATTTGAAGGAATGATGGACAGCGCTAAATACAGGGAAATTCTTGAGGGAAACCTGTTTCAGTTTTCCAGAGATTTGAGACTGGGACGGAGGTTCACCTTCCAGCAGGAAAATGACCCTAAGCATACTGCTAAAGCAACACTCGAGTAGTTTAAGGGGAGACATTTAAATGTCTTGGAATGGCCTAGTCAAAGCCCAGTCCTCAATCCAATTGAGAATCTGTGGTATGACTTAAAGATTGCTGTACACCAGCGGAACCCATCCAACTTGCAGGAGCTGGAGCAGTTTTGCCTTCTTCAAAGTGGTAGGCATGTTGTGTAAATGTTGTGTAAATCAAATGATACAACCACCCCCAAAATAAATTTTAATTCCAGGTTGGAAGGCAACAAAATAGGAAAAATGCCAAGGGGGGTAAATACTTTCGCAAGCCACTGTGTGTGTGTGTGTGTGTTTATTTATATATATATATACACATTTTAGTCATTTAGCAGACGCTCTTATCCAGAGAGACTTACAGTTAGTGCATACATTATTTTTTTTTTATATATTTTTTTTCATACACCCCGTGGGAAACAAACCCACAACCCTGGCGTTGCAAACACCATGCTCTACGAACTGAGCTACATCCCCTGCCGGCCATTACCTCCCCTACCCTAGACAACGCTGTGCCAATTGTGCGCCGCCCCATGGGTCTCCCGGTCGCGGCCGGCTACGACAGAGCCTGGATTCGAACCAGGATCTTTTGTGGCACAGCTAACACTGCGATGCAGTGCCTTAGACCACTGCGCCACTCGGGAGTATACACACACACACACACAGTGGGGAGAACAAGTATTTGATACACTGCCGATTTTGCAGGTTTTCCTACTTACAAAGCATGTAGAGGTCTATAATTTTTATCATAGGTACACTTCAACTGTGAGAGACGGAATCTAAAACAAAAATCCAGAAAATCACATTGTATGATTTTTAAGTAATTAATTTGCATTTTATTGCATGACATAAGTATTTGATACATCAGAAAAGCAGAACTTAATATTTGGTACAGAAACCTTTGTTTGCAATTACAGAGATCATATGTTTCCTGTAGGTCTTGACCAGGTTTGCACACACTGCAGCAGGGATTTTGGCCCACTCCTCCATACAGACCTTCTCCAGATCCTTCAGGTTTCGGGGGCTGTCGCTGGGCAATACGGACTTTCAGCTCCCTCCAAAGATTTTCAATTGGGTTCAGGTCTGGAGACTGGCTAGGCCACTCCAGGACCTTGAGATGCTTCTTACGGAGCCACTCCTTAGTTGCCCTGGCTGTGTGTTTCCGGTCGTTGTCATGCTGGAAGATCCAGCCACGACCCATCTTCAATGCTCTTACTGAGGGAAGGAGGTTGTTGGCCAAGATCTCGCGATACATGGCCCCATCCATCCTCCCCTCAATACGGTGCAGTCGTCCTGTCCCCTTTGCAGAAAAGCATCCCCGAAGAATGATGTTTCCACCTCCATGCTTCACAGTTGGGATGGTGTTCTTGGGGTTGTACTCATCCTTCTTCTTCCTCCAAACACGGAGAGTGGAGTTTAGACCAAAAAGCTCTATTTTTGTCTCATCAGACCACATGACCTTCTCCTATTCCTCCTCTGGATCATCCAGATGGTCATTGTCAAACTTCAGACGGGCCTAGACATGCGCTGGCTTGAGCAGGGGGACCTTGCGTGTGCTGCAGGATTTTAATCCATGAATGCGTAGTGTGTTACTAACGGTTTTCTTTGAGACTGTGGTCCCAGCTCTCTTCAGGTCATTGACCAAGTCCTGCCGTGTAGTTCTGGGCTGATCCCTAACCTTCCTCATGATAATTGATGTCCCATGAGGTGAGATCTTGCATGGAGCCCCAGACCGAGGGTGATTGACCGTCATCTTGAACTTCTTCCATTTTCTAATAATTGCGCCAACAGTTGTTGCCTTCTCACCAAGCTGCTTGCCTATTGTCCTGTAGCCCATCCCAGGCTTGTGCAGGTCTACAATTTTATCCCTGATGTCCTTACACAGCTCTCTGGTCTTGGCCATTGTGGAGAGGTTGGAGTCTGTTTGATTGAGTGTGTGGACAGGTGTCTTTTATACAGGTAACGAGTTCAAACAGGTGCAGTTAATACAGATAATGAGTGGAGAACAGGAGGGCTTCTTAAAGAAAAACTAACAGGTCTGTGAGAGCCGGAATTCTTACTGGTTGGTAGGTGATCAAATACTTATGTCATGCAATAAAATGCAAATTAATTACTTAAAAATCATACAATGTGATTTTCTGGATTTTTGTTTTAGATTCCAACTCTCACAGTTGAAGTGTACCTATGATAAAAATGACAGACCTCTACATGCTTTGTAAGTAGGAAAACCTGCAAAATCGGCAGTGTATCAAATACTTGTTCTGCCCACTGTATCCCAGTCTGCGTGATCAAAACAATCTTGAAGCGTGGATTCCGATTGGTCAGACCAGCGTTGAATAGTCCTTAGCACGGGTACTTCCTGTTTGAGTTTCTGCCTATAGGAAGGGAGAAGCAAAATGGAGGCGTGGTCAGATTTGCCGAAAGGAGGGCGGGGGAGGGCCTTATAACCATCCCGGAAGTTTTAATAGCAATGGTCGAGGGTTTTAGCATCGCGAGTACAACAGTCGATATGTTGATAGAACTTCGGCAGCCTAGTCCTCAAATTTGCTTTGTTAAAATCCCCGGCTACAATAAATGCAGCCTCAGGATATGTGGTTTCCAGTTTGCATAAGGTCCAGTGAAGTTCTTTGAGGGCCGTCGTGGTATCGGCTTGAGGGGGGATATACACGGCCGTGACTATAACCTAAGAAAATTATCTTGGGAGATAATACGGTCGGCATTTGATTGTGAGATATTCTAGGTCGGGTGAACAGAAGGACTCGAGTTCCTCTATGTTACTACAATTACACCACGAGTCGTTAATCATGAAACACACACCTCTGCCCTTCTGCTTCCCGGAGAGATATTTCTACCTGTTTGCGCGATGAACTGAGAACCCATCTGGCTGGACTGATTTCGACAGAATATCCCAAGAGAGCCATGTTTCCGTGAAACAGAGTATGTTACAGGCCTTGATGTCTCTCTGGAAAGAAATCCTTGCCCATAGTTCGTCGACTTTGTTAACCAAAGATTGAACATTAGTGAGTAGAATACTTGGAAGCAGTGGGTGGTGTGCGCGCCTCCTAAGTCGGACCAGCAGGCCGCTCCGAGTGCCTCTCCTCCGCCGGCGATGTTTTGGGTGAGCCGCTAGAATCAGTTCAGTTGCCCTGGGGAGAGCAAACAAAGGATCTGCTTCGGGAAAGTCGTATTCCTGGTCGTAATGCTGGTGAGTTACCGCCGCTCTGATATCCAATAGTTTTCTCGGCTGTATGTAATGATGCAAAACACTTTCTGAGCTAATAATGTAAAAAATAATACATAATAAAACAAAATACTGCGAAGTTTCCTAAGAGCTTGTCGCGAGGCTGCCATCTTCGTCCACATATATCCACATCATTTTCCTTCCTCATGATGCCATCTATTTTGTGAAGTGCACCAGTCCCTCCTGCAGCAAAGCACCCCCACAGCATGATGCTGCCACCCCCATGCTTTACGGTTGGGATGGTGTTCTTCGGCTTGCAAGCGTCCCCCTTTTTCCTCCAAACATAACGATGGTCATTCTGGCCAAACAGTTCTATTTTTGTTTCATCAGACCAGAGGACATTTCTCCAAAAAGTACAATCTTTGTCCCCATGTGCAGTTGCAAACCATAGTCTGGCTTTTTTATGGCGGTTTTGAAGCAGTGGCTTCTTCCTTGCTGAGCGGCCTTTCAGGTTATGTCAATATAGGCTCGTTTTACTGTGGATATAGATACTTATGTACCTCTTTCCTCCAGCGTCTTCACAGGGTCCTTTGCTATTGTTCTGGGATTGATTTGCACTTTTCGCACCAAAGTACGTTATTCACTAGGAGACAGAACGCGTCTCCTTCCTGAGCGGTATGACGGCTGCGTGGTCCCATGGTGTTTATTCTTGTGTACTATTGTTTGTACAGATGAACATGGTACCTTCAGGCGTTTGGAAATTGCTCCCAAGGATGAACCAGACTTGTGGAAGTCAAAAAAAAAATATCTGAGGTCTAGGCTGATTTCTTTTGATTTACCCATGATGTCAAGCAAAGAGGCACTGAGTGTGAAGGTATGCCTTGAAATACATCCACAGGACTCAAATGATGTCAATTAGCCTATCAGAAGCTTCTAAAGCCATGACATCATTTTCTGGAATTTTCCAAGCTGTTTAAAGGCACAGTCAACTTAGTGTATGTAAACTTCTGACCCACTGGAATTGTGATACAGTGAATTATAAGTGAAATAATCTGTCTTTAAACAATTGTTGGAAGAATTACTTGTGTCATGCACAAAGTAGATGTCCTAACCGAATTGCCAAAACTATAGTTTGTTAACAATACAGTGGGGGAAAAAAGTATTTAGTCAGCCACCAATTGTGCAAGTTCTCCCACTTAGAAAGATGAGAGAGGCCTGTAATTTTCATCATAGGTACATGTCAACTATGACAGACAAAATGAGAAAAAAAAATCCAGAAAATCACATTGTAGGATTTTTTATGAATTTATTTGCAAATTATGGTGGAAAATAAGTATTTGGTCAATAACAAAAGTTTCTCAATACTTTGTTATATACCCTTTGTTGGCAATGACACAGGTCAAACGTTTTCTGTAAGTCTTCACAAGGTTTTCACACACTGTTGCTGGTATTTTGGCCCATTCCTCCATGCAGATCTCCTCTAGAGCAGTGATGTTTTGGGGCTGTCGCTGGGCAACATGGACTTTCAACTCCCTCCAAAGATTTTCTATGGGGTTGAGATCTGGAGACTGGCTAGGCCACTCCAGGACCTTGAAATGCTTCTTACGAAGCCACTCCTTCGTTGCCCGGGAGGTGTGTTTGGGATCATTGTCATGCTAAAAGACCCAGCCACGTTTCATCTTCAATGCACTTGCTGATGGAAGGAGGTTTTCACTCAAAATCTCACGATACATGGCCCCATTCATTCTTTCCTTTACACGGATCAGTCGTCCTGGTCCCTTTGCAGAAAAACAGCCCCAAAGCATGAAGTTTCCACCCCCATGCTTCACAGTAGGTATGGTGTTCTTTGGATGCAACTCAGCATTCTTTGTCCTCCAAACACGATGAGTTGAGTTTTTACCAAAAAAGTTCTATTTTGGTTTCATCTGACCATATGACATTCTCCCAAACTTCAGACGGGCCTGGACATGTACTGGCTTAAGCAGGGGGACACGTCTGGCAATGCAGGATTTGAGTCCCTGGCGGAGTAGTGTGTTACTGATGGTAGGCTTTGTTACTTTGGTCCCAGCTCTCTGCAGGTCATTCACTAGGTCCCCCCGTGTGGTTCTGGGATTTTTGCTCACCGTTCTTGTGATCATTTTGACCCCACGGGGTGAGATCTTGCGTGGAGCCCCAGATCGAGGGAGATTATCAGTGGTCTTGTATGTCTTCCATTTCCTAATAATTGCTCCCACAGTTGATTTCTTCAAACCAAGCTGCTTACCTATTGCAGATTCAGTCTTCCCAGCCTGGTGCAGGTCTACAATTTTGTTTCTGGTGTCCTTTGACAGCTCTTTGGTCTTGACCATAGTGGAGTTTGGAGTGTGACTGTTTGAGGTTGTGGACAGGTGTCTTTTATACTGATAACAAGTTCAAACAGGTGCCATTAATACAGGTAACGAGTGGAGGACAGAGGAGCCTCTTAAAGAAGAAGTTACAGGTCTGTGAGAGCCAGAAATCTTGCTTGTTTGTAGTTGACCAAATACTTATTTTCCACCATAATTTGCAAATAAATTCATTAAAAAACCTACAATGTGATTTTCTGGATTTTTTTTTCTCAATTTGTCTGTCATAGTTGACGTGTACCTATGATGAAAATGACAGGCCTCTCATCTTTTTAAGTGGGAGAACTTGCACAATTGGTGGCTGACTAAATACTTTTTTTCCCCACTGTACATTTGTGGAGTGGTTGAAAAACGAGTTTTAATGACTCCAACCTAAGTGTATGTAAACTTCCGACTTCAACTGTATATATATACATACATACATACATACATACATACATACATACATACATATGTTTGCAAGAGAAAAAAAACATGGAGGATTGGAAGTGATTACATTGATGGAAGTTACAATCTATCTGCAATATTAAAGCTGATCTACCCCTAAAACAAACAAACAAAAAAACTCTGGGTCTTCCTTTCCTGTGGCGGTCCTCATGAGAGCCAGTTTTATCATAGCGCTTAATGGATTTTGCGACTGCACTTGAAGAAACTTTCAAAGTTCTTGAAATGTTCCGTATTGACTGACTTTCATGTCTTAAAGTAATGATGGACTGTCGTTTCTCTTTGCTTATTTGAGCTTTTCTTGCCATAATATGGACTTAGTCTTTTACCAAATAGGGCTATCTTCAGTATAGCAACCCTACCTTGTCACAAGACATCTGATTGGCTCAAACGCATTTAGAAGGAAAGAAATTCCACAAATTAACTTTTAACAATGCACACCTGTTAATTGAAATGCATTCCAGGTGACTACCTCATGAAGCTGGTTGAAAGAATGCTAAGATTGTGCAAAGCTGTCATCAAGGCAAAGGGTGGCTACTAAGAATCTCAAATATAAAATATATTTTGATTTGTTTAACACTTTTTTGGTTACTACATGATTCCATATGTGTTATTTAATACTTTTGATGTCTTCACTATTATTCTACAATGTAGAAAATACAGAAAAACCCTGGAATGAGTAGGTGTCCAAATTTTTGACTGGTACTGTATGTACCTTTTCATAATATTTCCCCTAATGTTATTAGCCTGCCTACCTCTTTCTCTATTGTTGCTTCATTCCTTCCTCGCTTTCAACAGTTAAATGAAATACGTTTTGTTGTCCTTATCGTCATCATTCTAATGACATCCTTGAATAATATAGGACTAGAATTAGATGCAGAAGGCTTTCACCTCTCTTAACAAAAATTGCATGGTTATGGGTCTGAATAAATAACTGCTATAGCGTACCGCCATTGCACTTTCGCTCTTCTTTCCAACTAAAGAGCTTGTGTCCATCCTCAAATAGTGTATTGGTATAAGAAATACTAAAAAATATAATGTCCAGCAAGCTTTTCTAGTCTGGATTTTCCTGTATGGGACTCCAAGAGCTAAGGAGTGTTTTTTAAGGAGAGGCCAGTGGAGCACAGGTGTTTGCGTTTTGCGCAAGAGACAGAGGCTATAAGTTAGAAGCTTATTATGCATAACCCCTCATTACTTAGCTAAATATACGGTTAATACTGCATTGAATGTATTACCTGAAAGAGGTACGCTAGGACATCTATATATAGGGCGATGTATCAATCTAGAACAGGATTAAACATTTAGGATGCAATTTGGATAGATTTGATGGAGAGAGAAAGACTGCGAGAGAGTGCTCGCGCGTGCACTGATTTAAAGCAATGATATTCGAGTGATAGGCTATTTAAGAAATCTGCAGTTGAATATATAAAAAAACATCTTTACAATTAAAAAAACAAGGTGACCCCAGAAAGACAGATGGAGATGGGTAAATTAGACACGCATTCGGTCTTTATATTACTGTAACATAGACTATGCTGCAGCAAATGTAGGCCTACCTGTCACAAGAACAAAGTTACCATGATGAGATGATAGGGCTACATGCATTGTGAACTGGGCTCTATACTGAGATGGGCAGTCTGTCCCCACCCTGAGCATTGATTCATCATGCAGAGGCCGTAGAGAATCCAGATTTAGACAGCGCATATAATTTAACAGTTCCATTTCACGTCATGCTGTTCATATAAATTATTTATTATAATTTACCGGTTTCTCACAGTTATTTATCCCAGGAAAAGGGAGTGGTTTTGGGCGGTAAATCTCATTTACCAGGTTTCCGCCATTCCCTAACTACCACCACCTCCTCGTTTGGCACAGCGAAAGGAGACCACACAGCTTACCTTGCCCTGTTCTCAGCTTCTGCACCCGCTGCCTTTTAATTACACCCACACAACACGGCTTTATAGGAGATGGCAGTGATTCAAAGTGGTAGAGAGCAGAACAGAGCAGGAGTCCTGGAACAGGATGATGAGCAGGCTTTGATGCTCCACGTGCTCCACTATAGGCCGTCTGTCTGACTGGCGGATGCATGCATAGGGCTCTACACTCTGTGGCTGGATGTGGGCTGCATGCCAGCATCATTTGGTTAGCTACTCTTTTATGTGGTTTTATACCTGTTCTGTACTGATGTGGTTGTTTTGATCTATTACAGGACCATTTCTGTACTGTCAGTCAATTTATGTACCACATACTATTTTACCAGAGTGGTTTGACAAGCATTCTCTATGCTTTACTCAAACAAACCTTTAACTGCTCATATTGTGACCTCAACAATGACCTTTTTCTCTCTTTCTCTCCCACAGGGAAATAAGAAACTGTGCCCACAATGCAACACCATCACGTCGCCAGGAGATCTAAGGCGCGTCTACTTGTGAAGAAGACTACGCCTGCCCTGACTGGGCCTCCATCTCCAACCCCCTCCTCCCTCCATTTTTTCCCTCTTCTTATTTCCATTTGTTCTCACCGTTTTTGTTTTGGGGTATGTGAAGCCGCCCTCATAGCTTAAAGAGACGAGACTGATGTCTTGATTGACTCTTCCGATCAGGGGAGGACTGACTGACTGACTGACTGATCAACCAACCCGGTTTGAGAACAGAACCGAACCCAGTGGTCCATTATGACTGAGTGTTCTCAGAATGACAAATAAACCAACCACCCCTCACTGGCTCCCTCCACCCTCCAGCCTGTCCTCTATTGGTGGGTGGTCCACTCCACACTTCTGGTTCTGTGTGTTTTGATCCTTTAGCTCTCAGGCGACCCAGCTTTACACTGTTGTGCTACTCATGGTGCCCCCCTCCCCTGCTTGCCTCAACATCATCTCTGCTGAAAGGTGTGTTCAGGTGGGAGGAGGTGGTGTTGTAACTCCCCCCCTTTTACCATCACTGCTCGCTGTGTGTAGAAAACCCATCTTGGTTCAAGCCATCAGGACAGCCAAGCTAGACATTGAGCTGGCCGCCGGTCGTCACACCCTGCTTGAAGGCCTGGTAAGGGGGAAAGGAAAACAAGCAATTCTTTGAGCTTTCTACCAAACCCACAACCTCGGAACATCCAGAGGATCCTCTTCTTTTCAACCTCTTTTTTTCCTTCCTTCCTTCTTTTGTGGTGTTAAATCGTGAAGTCAACCAAATTCCAAGAATCAGTGCAAGCACATGTATAATAGTGTATGTTAGTTTACAGTGTTGTGTGTAAATGACATAGCGCTTACACTTGTATACATATGTGCACACATGCTTACACACATTCACACATGCGCGCACACACTCACAAAAGTATATATTAATAAAGTCCAGTTTTTAGTTTGAGTTTTGGGGAAGGGTAGCGAATGATGTTTAATCAATGTGAAAAAGAAAGCCCTCTGTATTTTTCAACCGATGTTGTCATCTTGAGGTTGAAGTTGTATTTCATTGTACAGGAATAGATTTAAGTCACAATAATAATAATAATAATAATAAACTACTCAAAACTAGAAATTCAAGGTTTAGATGGTGTACGTTTTTCCTTCAACTATACAGTAAAAGCTGTCGAAGTTTTAAACCTAAAGCAAGGAGTATATGTTTATTTTATTTTATGTTTGTTTTTATGGAATGGAACGGTTCAAATCGCTCTAACCCTAGACGAGGGGAGATGATGGCTTTGAATTGTTACGTAACTGCAACGCTGGCCAATTGAACAGCTGTTTTCTAAATCACAACCGGGAACGCAGTTGAGTTAACCTCCACCTCCGCTGCTTGTCCTCAGTTGAACAGCCTACGTGTTGAGTTAACCTCCACCTCCGCTGCTTGTCCTCAGTTGAACAGCCTACGTGTTGAGTTAACCTCCACCTCCGCTGCTTGTCCTCAGTTGAACGTGTTGATCATATCACTTAGCTTTTCTGTTTTGGCCTCCACTCTGATAAAGCCTCATAAGATGCTTCTACTCCAGAAATGTTTTTCCATTGTGCGACCCAGCCAGGCTTCCAACCTGGCAACTCGTCAAGGCAGGTCCTTCCCATCTGTGAAGGAAGGAGCGGTGGGCCGACATGTTGGCCCAGCCCAGCCCACTCTGACTGCCCAAGCCCAGTTACTGAACACTTCCCCACAGCAAGGTGTTGTGCTTTGTAGTTGTAAAACGATGTATCCTGTGATGTCTGTATTGATGTAAGCTGACAAAAAAGAAAGAAGAAATTAAAGGTTTATGACTGAATTCAAACCCCCAATGAAAACCCTGCAGATATATTACAGGGTTAAAGTTCCCTGTCACTGGGACGGGTTTCTGTCATGGATTATTTTTTTCTTTGTATTTTTTTCTAAAATCTTGAAAAGGACTGGAATTGGTCAAACTCTCAAATTATCCTCTTTTCCTAAATGCATGATGGTCATGAAAGGGGAGGTTAATTTGCCCCAGACAATCGATCTGAGATCGACTTAAGTTTCAGTCATGGGATTTTTTTGTTGCTTTAACCCCTGTAAATTAACACACGTGCAGAACAGAAATGTAAAATGTTCAGTGAAGGGGAACAATAGATGATGGCTTTAATCACAAATGCAAAGCGTTGGATATTTATTTCAGTCCAGACCTTCTGGTTTCCATTCACGTCCATGTTCTTCATGGACTAGCGTTTTCAGAACTGTCTCCAGTTTAGTGTTCATTGCGTTTTTTGTTTAGGTCTAAGATTGTCTTTGATCATATCCCTCCATTGTGGATTTAGATGCTATTTTACAACCATTATTTGAGTCATAATGATGGCTGCATTGTAGACACACAGCAGATTTGTTTTCATAAAAGCAGTATACAACATCTTTAGTAAAATATTATTGTTCCTCTAAAAGGAATGTTCTGGAGCAGCCTGTTAGAAGGGATGATCACAGGCTCGTAGAACCTCAAAGGATCTGTAGAACAATTCCACATTGTTACAAAGATTTTTTCCCAATACCTCTGTTCATTCATACAGTACATGTATGTATAGGTTTTTGTTCTAGTTTCACTTTGTAGTCACTTGTACAGGTAACCATGCATAGGCAAATGAACACATAGAGCTGTGCTATGGTATGTGTGGGGCACCTTTGAACCCATAATAGGATGTTTGAGCTTACTGCACCTGTGTGACAAGACAAGTTCTGTGAATCTGCTTCACAACACTGTTGAGAATTAAGGGTTAAGGTCTTCTCTCACTTTGTGGTTCCTTCCTTCAACTGGAGATTTATTTCAACCTGCCCCAAAGATGACAAATTGCACAAGATGATTGTGTCAAATAATTTGTGTCTTGTATATTCTTGAAAATGGTACGTGTCTTTCCCGTTTGTAAACTACATTTGACATTAATTAAATGATTGTAAATCAGAAGTGTGCCGCCTCTTCACAGATCCCATCACTCATTGTTCTCATTGCTCATTACTCTCTTTAGGTCCTGAATATGAATTAACATTAAAAACATCTATACTGAACAAAAATATAAACGCAACATGCAACAATTTCAAAGATTTTACTGAGTTACAGTTCATATAAGGAAATCAGTCAATTGAAATACATTCATTAGACCCTAATCTATGGATTTCACATGACTGGGAATACAGATATGCATCTGTTTGGTCACAGATACCTTTAAAAAAAAAAGCTAGGGGCGTGGATCAGAAAACCAGTCAGTATCTGGTGTGAACACCATTTGCCTCATCCAGCGTGACATGTCTCCTTCGCATAGAGTTGATCAGGCTGTTGATTGTGGCCTGTGGAATGTTGTCCCACTCCTCTTCAATGGCTGTGTGAAGTTGCTGGATATTGGCGGGAACAGGAAGACGCTGTCGTACATGTCGATCCAGAGCATCCCAAACATGCTCAATGGGTGACATGTCTGGTGAATATGCAGGCCATGGAAGAACTGGGACAACATGGGGGCCGTCCGTGCATTATCATGCTGAAACATGAGGTGATGGCGGCGAATAAAATTGCAATCGATAAAATGCAATTGTGTTCATTGTCCATAGCTTATGCCTGCCCATACCATAACCCCACCGGCACCATGGGGCACTCCGTTCACAATGTTGACATCAGCAAACCGCTCGCCCACACAACGACATACAAGGTCTGTGGTTGTGAGGACATTCTGCCAAATTCTCTAAAGTGACGTTGGCGGTGGCTTATGGTACAGAAATTAACATTAAATTGTCTGGCAACAGCTCTGGTGGACATTCCTGCCGTCAGCATGCCAATTGCACACTCCCTCAAAACTTCAGACATCTATGGCATTGTGTTGTGTGACAAAGCTGCACATTTTAGAGTGGCCTTTTATTGTCCCCAGCACAAGGTGCACCTGTGTAATGATCATGCTGTTTAATCAGCTTCTTGATATGCCACACCTGTCAGGTGGATGAATTATCTTGGCAAAGGAGAAATGCTCACTAACATGGATGTAAACAAATGTGTGCACAAAATTTGAGAGAAATAAGCTTTTTGTGCATATGGAAAATTCTGGGATCTTTTATTTCAGCTCATGAAACATGGGACCAACACTTTAAATGTTGCGTTTATATTTTTGTTCAGTATAGTTAAAACTAGGGGAACGTTTCATACGTTTCATTGTGAGTGATCAACATTTCTATGTTTTCCCAACAGCCAAGCCAATGATTAGGAATTCCTCTAGAATCAAGTTATTCAAAAATAGACTTTGCTGGAAATAGTAGCCTCCATTGCCATCTAGAGGCAACTAACTCTAAAGTGTTTCTAACTCCCAAACCCCCTAATGATGAGTGCTCTCCAGATGGTGCAGCATGCAGGTAGGCTGAGGCAAGGGAAAGTGTGTGTGCTTGTTAACATCACTAGAACAATCCAGCCAAAGAACACTGCCCATTCAGCAGGAACCTGTTACAGTAATTTGGTGGAATTACTACAAGATGATCATTGAAAGTAATTTTTCCCCTTGGTGCCGCTTAGATCCATGGCCAAACCTTGAATTCAACCAATATTGCCTTTCCGATGCAGAGGTAAAAAAAGGCACATCCTGAAAAAAGCTACACAATCCCTAGAATTGATGTAAGTGTTATCAGATGCTAATAAACTAGTGATGAATAAGTTAGAAAGAAGGCCGGGGTTCTAATAAACTTCCTGTGGAGCTGAACTTCACCTCCTACTCCTGCTGAAGGTTCTGGAAGCTCCCTAGGATGGAGCCCCAAAGTCAGGGTTTTTGCATCTAAATGGTAGCCTATTCCCTATATAGTGCACTACTTTTGACCATAGCCCAATGGACTATATAGTACACTATATAGGAAACCGGGTCAGTGCAATTTGGGACCTTGCCTGGTAGGTTGTTGGTGTTTACCCACCCAACAGTGAACCTGAGTCTGCTTTCCTCATTGGTTTTATGACTGGGGCCTTGCCCAGAGAGAGGTTGACTGACTGGCTATGGGCCTGTATATAGCAATCTGAGGTATGGTCAGTCTAAGACCATGGGAAATGAAGTCTGGATATCAACACTCAATCTTACCCCAACAAGCAAGGAGAGGACAGGATGGGGACAATCAGATTAGGATTGACCAGTGGATAAACACGTGCTTAACACCCCCTGAGTTTTAAGTGTGTGTGGGGTCAAAGTGGAGAAGGAGTGACCGCTAGGCTGGAGGTGAGGGCTGAGGGGTTTGGGGGCAGGAGGCCAGATTAAATGTGCCTATATGGTTAAATGAAAGTTACAGAGCCTGTATCATTTACCCCCCAGCCCAGCCTGTCAAGAGGTTGTAGGCCAGCCACCCAACCAATCCATAACTGGTGCATTAGAGGAGCTGTGGCTGAGGGTCAGGTTACGGCTAGTCTTGGAGCCTGAGTGGCTCTGGACCCAGGAAGTGGGGGCTCCAAGTCAAGGCAGATCTATAGAAATTGCTTTTGGAGGTCAAAGCTTGTCCTGATGGGGGAGTATAGAGTGTGGGGGCCATTATTGCTAGTTTACAAACATCTCCACAGACCGATCAATAGGACAGGCCTTCCCTGCTGTGTTTGGTAATTGCTCTATTGCATTGCCTGTCTGTACCAATGGTAATTTACACCTTCACGTGGGAATTTGACTTGGATCCCCTACCCTACCTCCCCCTACTAGCATCCTCCTCTTCCTCTGGCACTCAGCATATCGCTGCTGGTACAACTCATTCAATTAAGGATCTGCTCTCCACCATGGCCTTTTTGCAACATCGATCCAACCCAAGGTGGTTCATCGGAAAATAATTTGATCAGTCAGGGGATCTCTGTTTGGAGAAAAGGGAAGGGAGAGTGTTTGACATATGCCATATGGTGTTGTGTCCTTTTCTGTTTCCGACCATGGTGATGCCGGAGATATCTAACCCCACCGTTTTAGTCTGACCTATCGCAAATTGGAGGCGCCTTCAGAAAGGGCCATTTGAACCAGTTAAGAGGTTTAGGCAGGTCAATCAGCTGATCATTCAGCCAATCTCTCCTATTTACCACCTATCATTATCCTAATATTACAGGGGCAGTTATTGAATGGTTTTATAGGCTAATCATCTTTTTAAGATATACGAACTCTCAAAAAAAGAAACAACTATTTCAAACAAGTGCAAAAAGAAACTCTTCTCGTTGACCCCTCTCCAGAGTAATTACAGCTAAAGAGACAAAGCAGCCCATAGAAGCCAGCGTCTTTACTAAACCCTAGCTAGCGTGGTTGTCAATGTCTTCAGTCCTCTTCTCTGCCTAGCTAATCCCATAACTACAGTTTCACTAAATTGCTTTCATTCCATGAATGCTTAAGAGATTGGAGAATGACATTATGTGGGTTTAGAGCGGGATGTTTTTTCAATAACAAGGCGAGGTGAGACTGCTTCAGTGTGTATTCATGTACAGGATTACTGTCATCCGCTATGTGTGCAATGAGACATTAAGGCAAAGCCACCAAAGAAACCTAAAACCAACATGTGGGAGTGCTCCAAAGTTACCTTCCTAATCTCTCTCTCACAAAACTGTGACTGATTTACATTAGCTTCCTCCTAATACTTTACAGCTATTGTGGTGATATTAAAAGTTTACAATTTGGCTGCCCACACACCCACATCCCACACAGTATTGATGCCTAGTATGAAGTTATCACACTAGGCTATTATAGCCAACACATTTTTTGGCATGAGAGTTTTCCATAACATTTTATGAAATGTTTGTATGCAAGCAATAACTGCTTCAATTTCCGTTATTCAGCCAACTTGGTATTTACTCTCACTGTCCACATGGGGGCACTAAGAAGCAAGACACAATGTTTTTTCAAGGAGACAGTTCATGCCAGTACATGTTTGATCAGGCTGTCAATGGTGGAAGTAGCCTACTGTAGGTTAAAAAATAAATCACCCTTTGAAATCAGATTGATGATCAATTAAATAATAGCTGTTTTGATAGTAAACTCACGCGATAGAAGAGATGAAGTTGTGAATACATTTACATTTTGGTCATGTAGTTGTGAATACATTTATAATAATAATATGCCATTTAGCAGACGCTTTTATCCAAAGCGACTTACAGTCATGCGTGCATACATTTTTGTGTATGGGTGGTCCCGGGGATCGAACCCACTACCTTGGCGTTACAAGCGCCGTGCTCTACCAGCTGAGCTACAGAGCAGCTACAGTCATTTAGCAGACGCTCTTATCCAGAGCGACTTACAAGAGCAATTGGGGTTAAGGGCTCATTGACAGATCTGGGATTCCAACCAGCAACCTTTCGGTTACTGGCCCACCGCTCTTGACCGCTAGGCTAATTGGTGGGTTCTTCTTCTACTCAACTAACAGAGGCATATGATGCTAATAGTGTTTTCACACTTATTTTAGTAAAAGCATTATTTTCAGCCTATGTTAAATACAATAGAAAACGACGCATTGCAAAACCTTTACCTAACTTACGCTTCTGCCCAGAGTTCAAGTTAACCAGGACAGGTCAGTGTTATGTTATATTAACCTACTGCCTGGCCTGCCACCCCCCACATAGACAGGAGCATGAACCTGCCACCCCCTGTCACCCCCAGCCGCCCCCAGCCGCCCCCTGCCAAACCCCACAGCCACCCACCAGAGACAGGCTCCAGACAACGAAGGCCTTTGAATGGGCCCCGCAATGAAGACCGAGATGCTCCCACAATTACCAGGGACATTTCATCTTCTCCCTTCTGTCCCCTTCAACACACCGCCTTTCATCTCCAGTTGGCCCCAGGGGGAACACTGAGGGTTTTGTGTGTGATGATGGGGGAGAGGGGACGGGGGTAGGAGAGAGCGGTGGAGGGGAATGGGAGGGGGTGGACAAGGTTGCTGAGGGACTGCTTCGTATAGGTAGAGGTAGGAGGGAGAGAAAGGGGGAGGGGAGTTCTTAACGCAGTATCCACCTATTTTCCTATCTTGACTGGGGGAGATGACAAATAGAGATCGGTGGGGTTGGGAGGGTGAGGGAGAGAGAGAGAGAGGGTTGGGGGGAGATGACCCCCCCACTGCTGACTGACGCTGTACCTGGCCAACTGTGCATGACGTTCAGACGCCATGGCTCTGCTGGAGAGAGTGAGAGAGCGAGAGAGAGAGAGAGAGAGAGAGAGAGAGAGAGAGAGAGAGAGAGAGAGAGAGAGAGAGAGAGAGAGAGAGAGAGAGCGAGAGAGCGAGAGAGCGAGCGAGAGAGCGAGAGAGCGAGCGAGCGAGAGAGCGAGATAGCGAGAGAGAGAGAGAGAGGGGGAGAGAGAGAGAGAGGGAGAGAGAGAGAGAGAGCGAGAGAGAGAGAGCGAGAGAGCGAGCGAGAGGGAGAGAGAGAGAGAGAGAGAGAGAGAGAGAGCGAGAGAGCGAGTGAGAGGGAGAGAGAGAGTGAGCGAGAGAGCGAGAGAGAGTGAGCGAGAGAGAGAGAGAGAGAGAGAGAGAGAGAGAGAGAGAGAGAGAGAGAGAGAGAGAGAGAGAGAGAGAGAGAGAGCAGTCTATGGTCCCTTGTGGGCAGCTTTAGGTCTTAAAGGGGGAGGCCAACACAGGGAAATCAAGTTCATACAGTAGTTGTGTTCTAACATTATGACAGAAACATAGTTCAGTTTAACGGCAATGTTAATGCTTTGCAATCAGGTTACAGCAGACAGGATCGTAAACGCATATGAAGTAAAGGTAAATCTTTGCTCAGTCTAATGTAAACAGTCAAAGCAGTTCGCTAAGGCAGTTAGTTACCTATAAGCCATGTGTAAATGACTGTGGAGTATTACCACTACACATTCTGTAAGGGCAGAGATGTTGACTGTAGGCTAAAAAGACCTGTTGTTTCTGAATGGAAGGTAAACTTACAACACCAGTCTGTTGCTACTCTTTCCTTAAGTTGCTGCATAAAGTCTCGATGGGATATTCCCCAGTAATTGGATGATAATACCTCTAATTGACAGCACTAATCCGTGTGATAAGTCTGCCACTGGGACATGAGTTGGTTTAGAGGGAAGTGTCTTGTAAGTGGGCTATTGTTGTTGAGGTTTTTACAAGGCAGAGTAAACTTCGCACTTACCCCAACACACAGGAACACAATACATGGTTAAGGAGGACTTAGGTTTGATAAAGTCCACTACAATGTGTTTACAGAGTTCTATAATGTTGTTTGACTATAAAACACAGTGTTTTGTGCCAGCTCAAAGCTTAGCATGCAAATGTATTAAATGAATAAACACTCATTTCAATGCAGTGCTTTCTAAGCGCACTAACCGGTCGAGAGTCTGTCTAGGGACAATGTAATAATAATAATAATAATATGCCATTTAGCAGACGCTTTTATCCAAAGCGACTTACAGTCATGTAAAGTTGATTATGTAATGCACCGCTTATAGATGTGTTAACAAGAAGTATAACCTCAGTCAGAGCCAGCTCTTATGAACTGCTGCGAAAGGTGCTGAAGAATCTTTAAAAACACCAAGTAATAGCCCTATCTATCTCGACATTTCTACTTGTCTACATTTCTATTTCTACTTAGAGTTACTGGGTAGCGGGTAGTTGGTTTATTACACTAACTACTTCAGGGAGTGACGTCCCTGCCATACATGGGTCACAGGCTCAGCTGGCGCCGGCTGTCATTAACTGGTATGGGCCCCCCCTCAGGGTTACGAGGGACCGCCGCTATGGGTAAAATAGTATGCTATGGAAACCGGCTGTTCAGGGCTATTCACCCACATAGTCGCCAGAACCGAAAAACAATCCATGATGACAGAGTAAAACTCAGACATTTTACCATGGCCCTGTTTGAACTTTTTGATGGTTGACCCTTCACCTCAAATCAAACAAAACTATTTTGTCACATGCGCCGGATACAACAGATGTAGACCTTACAGTAAAATGCTTACTTACAAGCTCTTTCCCAACGATGTAGAGTTAAATAAGAAAATAAAAACACATGAGAAATAAAACACACATTAATTAAGCTATATACAAGGAGTTCCAATACCATATCATTGTGCAGGGGTACAAAGTAGTTGAGGTGGATACACTATATATATAAAAGTATGTGGACACCCTTTCAAATTAGTTGGTTTGGCTATTTCAGCCACACCCGTTGCTGACAGGAGTATATAATTGAGCACACCGCCATGCAATCTCCATAGCCAAACATTGGCAGTAGAATGGCCTTATTGAAGAGCTCAGTGACTTTCAACGTGGCACCGTCATAGGATGCCACCTTTCCAACAAGTCAGTTTGTCAAATTTCTGCCCTGCTAGAGCTGCCCCGGTCAACTGTAAGTGCTGTTATTGTGAAGTGGAAACATCTAGGAGCAACAACGGCTCAGCCACGAAGTGGTAAGCCACACAAGCTCACAGAACGGGACGGCCGAGTGCTGACGCATGTAGTGCGTAAAAATAATCTGTCCTCGGTTGCAAAACTCACTACCGAGTTCCAAACTGCCTCTGGAAGCAACGTCAGCACAATAACTGTTCGTCGGGAACTTCATGAAATGGGTTTCCATGGTGGAGCAGCCGCGCACAAGCCTAAGATCACCATGAGGAATGCCAAGCGTTAGCTGGAGTGGTGTAAAACTCACTGCCATTGGACTATTGAGCAGTGGAAACGCGTTCTCTGGAGTGATGAATCACGCTTCACCATATGGCAGTCCGACAGACTAATCTGGATTTGGCGGATGGCAGGAGAACGCTACCTGCCCGAATGCATAGTGCCAACTGTAAGTTGGGGGAGGAGGAATAATGGTCTGGGGCTTTTTTTCATGTTTCGGGCTAGGCCCCTTAGTTCCAGTGAAGGGAAATCTTAACGCTACAGCATACAATGACATTCTAGACGATTCTGTGCTTCCAACTTTGTGGCAACAGTTTGGAGAAGGCCCTTTCCTGTTTCAGCATGACAATGCCCCCGTGCACAAAGCGAGGTCCATACAGAAATGGTTTGTCGAGATCGGTGTGGAAGAACTTGGCTGGCCTGCACAGAGCCCTGACCTCAACCTCATCGAACACCTTTGAGATGAATTGGAACGCTGACTACGAGCCAGGCCTAATCGCCCAACATCAGAGCCCGACCTCACTAATGCTCTAGTTTGGTGACGACCAATGCCTTTTTCAGCATGATGGAGCACCTTGCCATAAGGCAAAAGTGATAACTAAGTGGCTCGGGGAACAAAACATTGAAATGTTGGGTCCATGGCCAGGAAACTCCCCAGACCTTAATCCCATTGAGAACTTGTAGTCGATCCTCAAGAGGCAGGTGGACAAACAAAACCTCACAAATTCTGACAAACTCCAAGCATTGATTATGCAAGAATGGGCTGCCATCAGTCAGGATGTGGCCCAGAAGTTAGTTGACAGCATGCCAGGGCAGATTGCAGAGGTCTTGAAAAAGAAGGGTCAACACTGCAAATATTGACTCTTTACATAAACGTAATGTAATTGTCAATAAAAGCCTTTGACACTTATGGAATGCTTGTAATTATACGTCAGTATACCATAGTAACATCTGACAAAAATATCTCATAACACTGAAGCAGCGATCTTTGTGAAGACCAATACTTGTGTCATTCTCAAAACTTTTGACCAAGACTGTAGTGTATGTCACCTCATCACTTGGCCAGTGGAATGGTTTATTGAGAGCCCATCTATAGAAGCACCACTGCTGTATCCACTTGACAGGCCAGAGATGTATAAAACAGGAAGGGGATTCCTCTGTGTGTTTTCTCCTGTTATCTCCCATCTCCAGGATGACAACACACTAATCCGTCCAGTCAATATGAAGCCAGGGGGACACCAGAGGGACACTGTTGATTCTTCCTTGTCCGTTATCCCCATAGGGGGCTATTGTTATCTTATGTATAATCATAGGGATAGACTGACCCACTTGGCACCCTGGTGTTAATACCATTGTTATCTTTGCTACTTACATTTATTTACCTCTATTATGCAAAATATAATAGACTCTACCTGGTTATTCAGTGGTTATTACTGAATATCATAGAAAACAATGTAAGTGAGGGGATTGTTTTAGTTCATGGGGAGTTGTGAGGTAAAGAATGCTTGAAATCCCACCTGTAATGGAGGACAATAGAAACTGGAGGGCAATAGAAACAGAATTATTGGCTGCTGTATTGGATGTTTGCATGAGGCTTAAAATACCTACTAAAATGCAAATGTTGGTTTTGAGTTGAGATATGAATAGATGTTGTCTTATGATAATTCAATGAGTCCAGTGGGTTTGGTTGTCAGCTGGCATTCTGTACATGCCTCTGGGTTTTGCACTTATCATAATCTTTGGGACAGAGGCTATGGCGTTTTATCAGCATGATACTGTGCATTGGTGTCCATTAGATGTGTACATTACTGTACTTTAGTGTACATTAGATATACAATTGCAGCTGGAAGACAGCAAGTTCAAAGTCTGGCCATAAGAGTCATTGGACTAATATTTTCTTCCTCGTCCTTCCTTGTGCTCTTCTTATGTTCATGTTTTATGACAGACAGGGCCTCTCCACTGTCTCTTCTTCCTGCTCTCTCTCACATTGAAAAGGACAGAGCTGGTTGCCTGAGGCACACCTGGATGGGACTGTACTCACATGTGCAAACACAGCTAGGCAGGCAGTATGGAAGGAAGACCGGTTTTAAATCCGCCATGGATGCCACACTTCATCAGCCTAACTCATGTCTGACCTGACCTGTCACTTCCCCCAAAATGGCCTGCATCCCAAATGGGACCCTATTCCCTATGTAGTGCACCACTTTTGACCAGAGCTCATTTGGGATGCAACCATTATGTATTTATATTTTATGTAATTGATTAATGAACTCCTGAATAACAAGAATCAGCATGCAAATAATAATAAGACCAAATCAACTTGGAGGTACCCAACATACTCCCCACCTATCGTCATGAGCCGTCCGGCCGTTACTAGGAACCACATACCGGATTTTTTAACAGGGTTATTTACAATTGAGTTTTCAGAGTATTATCTGCGCCTACCTAGCTCATATTCTAGACGTCGGATTAAAACAAGACTATAGCGTCCATAAAGTGACCATTGGACTTAAAACATTTCAGATTGACAATATTTGTAGGTGCAACAGTTTTTATGAAGTGTATCGCTCTCACATGCTCATTTCTGTCCATTAAGAACCAACGATGTGCTACATTTATTTTGCATTTCTGACAATGCTAACATATTTTCAGCTGAATCTCAGAGTTCTATAAGCAGGACCAGCAACTCGGTTGCTTGCGCAACAGCAGCAGCTAGCTAGTAGCAGGCTTGCAGCTGTAGCTAGGTAGCTAGCTAACACCAGTCAGATGACAAGCAAGCTAGAAGTAAAAGAAGCTAGCTTGGTATATTTTGCTATGGAAGGTTTTTCATATGGCTGAAGTCATAGGGAATGGTGGAATGTCCGGGATGGATTCGAAGATGGATCAGATGAGTCACTGGGCGGACATGGGTTTGTAAAGTCTTGGTTGTCAGGTTTGGGCTGTAAGGGCCGCCCCATCAGGGGGCTGCAGAGAGAGTTGGTCGATGGTCCCTGGCTGTCCCACGGAACATCAAGGGTGGAGGTTCCGGCAGAGGGCAGCAAAGCTCATCATATCTCTGGACAGTTAGAGGGTTTGGGTCGGAAGGCCTGGGGTTGGCATGCTGGCCACTGGAGAGGGAAGGCCCTGGGGTGGCACACTGACCACTGAAGGAGGAAGACCCTGTGGTGGTACGCTGGCCACTGGAGAGGGAAGGCCCTGGGGTGGCATGCGGACCACTGGAGAGGGAAGTCCTTGGGGTGGCAAGCTGACAACTGGAGAGGGACTGCCCTGGGGTGGCACGCTGGCCACTGGAGAGGGACAGCCCTGGGGTGGGAAGGCACCCCACCTGTGGTATGCTGACCACTGGAGAGGGAAGACCCTGGGTCGGAGCCAGAGGATGAGGCTTGGTAGGGTTAGGGTTATGGGAAACTGCCATACTGCTAAGTTATAATACACTACCGGTCAAAAGTTTTAGAACACCTACTCATTCAAGGGTTTTTCTTTATTTTTACTATTTTCTACATTGTAGAATAATAGTGAAGACATCAAAACTATGAAATAACAAATATGGAATGATGTAGTAACCAAAAAAGTGTTAAACAAATCAAAATATATTTTATATTTAAGTTCTCCTAACCTGCAACAAAAAAGTTGTAGCTGTATTGAAGTGGCGTGTTTTTACTGAATGTCGTCCACGGACTTAGATTTTTGGTCTGGTCCGGACCAAATCTGAACTAAACATAGACGTCTATAATTGGTTCAGATTTGATCCGGACCAACCTTGATTTGACCCAAACCTCTCCATGTGTCACGGATTCTGCCGAGGCTGCTCCTCCTCCTTGCTCGGGCAGGCTTCGGCGTTCGTCGTCCCCGGAGTACTAGCTACTGCCGTTCGATGTTATCGGTGTTTGTTTAGTTTTGTCTGTATTGTTTACACCTGTTCGTCATTATGTTTATTGTTTCCCTTATAATTACCCCTGTCTCTCATCTGTACTTTGTGTGTGATTGTTTTCCCCTTCACGGTTGTCTATTTTGTGAACGGGTTATTTCCTCCCTGCGTGGAGTTATTTTCTGTGTCCTGTTGGATCATTTTCGTATTAAAAGTACGTATCCGAGAGTTCTGTGTTCTGCGCCTGACTTCATTTACCGCATCTCACAGACAGTCGTGACAGAATCACACACCTTACCATGGAGTCAGAAGGAGCGAGGACAACGACTGGATCACTCGAGGAGCGCGTCCTACAACAGGCAGCGATGCTCCAAAATCTTGGTGCCGCTATGGATAACGTTATGAACACTTTGGGACGATGGGAGAGAGGAGGTTTGCCTAAACCTCCTCCAACGATACCACCACCATCGGCTACTCCTATCGTCTCACATCCGGAGTCCAGTGGGATTCGGCTCTCGCTCCCGAGGGCTTATGATGGCACCGCAGCCGGGTGTCAGGGCACTGGAGTGGGCCAACGCCGAGTGGGGAGGGATAGACGCCGCTACTGTGAACTATGCGGAGTTCACCCGCCGCTTCAGGGCAGTGTTCGATCATCCCCCGGAGGGGAAGGCGGCGGGTGAGCGTCTATTCCACCTCAGACAGGGGAGGAGGAGCGCGCAGGAATTCGCACTGGACTTCCGGACTCTGGCTGCCAATTCGGGATGGAATGAGAGGGCCCTCATCGACCACTACAGATGCAGCCTGAGGGAGGACGTTCGTTGAGAGCTGGCCTGCAGGGACACCAACCTAAGCTTCGATCAGCTGGTGGACATGTCGATTCGCTTGGATACCCTGTTAGCTACCCGCGGACGTCCAGCGCTGGGGCCGCCCATTCCATCCCCCAGCACCTCCGAGCCGAGCCCTATGGAGCTCGGGGGTGCTGGTAGTAGGGAGGCCAGGAAGGAGGCTGTCCCCTGCACCAACTGTGGCCGCCGAGGACACACGGCGGTTCGGTGCTGGGGAGTGTCTCCTCGGATTCGAGGCAGCAGGCAGAGCACTGATGAGTCATTCCCGGTGAGTAAGGTCCCAACTCACCCAGAGCTCTCTGCTGTTCATATGTGTATCCAAGTGATGTTTCCAGAAGTTTCTTCTTACTCCCAGCATAAGGCGCTAGTCGATTCAGGCGCAGCTGGGAATTTTATCGATCGCCATTTCTCATATAAGTTAGGGATCCCTATATTACCAGTCGATGTGCCCTTCCCTATCCATGCCCTAGATAGCCGGCCTTTGGGGTCGGGATTGATTAGGGAGGTCACAGCGCCACTGAAGATGAAAACGCAGAAGGGTCATGAGGAGACTATACAGTTGTATTTAATTGACTCTCCTGCGTTTCCAGTGGTGTTGGGACTTCCCTGGTTAATATCTCATGACCCCAACATTTCATGGCAACAGAGGGCTCTCAAGGGATGGTCTGATCAGTGTGTGGGGCGGTGTGTAGGTGTTTCCCGTAGGGGGCAACGACGGTGGAGAGTCCGAACCAAATGCCCACAATGCACATTCCTCCTGAGTATGCTGATTTGGCAAGCACCTTCTGTAAGAAGAAGGCGACTCAATTACCACCTCATCGACAGGGGGATTGTGCGATAGACCTCCAGGTTGGCGCGGCGCTCCCTCGCAGCCGTGTGTATCCTCTGTCTCAGGAGGAGACGGCTGCTATGGAGACATACGTCGCCGAATCCTTGAGACAGGGATACATACGGCCTTCCACTTCTCCTGCGTCCTCAAGTTAATTTTTTGTGAAGAAGAAGGATGGGGGTTTACGCCCGTGTATTGATTACCGTGGTCTCAATCAGATCACTATTAAATACAGCTATCCTCTCCCTCTGATTGCTAGTATGACGGAGTCATTACACGGGGCACGCTTCTTCACAAAATTGGATCTCAGGAGCGCTTACAACCTGGTTGTCAAAGGCTGATGTGTATGCGGTGGTGAAGTCAAGCGCAGGACACAGAGGATAAGTAAAGACAACTTTACTCGAACACTAAATACGCACGAAATAAACGTCTCCAACACTGGAGGGAAAAACACCATATGCGTAAATGATACAAAGAGTATAACACCGACACAATGCTTCCAAGACACGCGGACAATAACATACAAAGACAAAACACAAAACAGGTGAACTTATACGTGACATAATCAATACAGAATACGCAACAGGTGTACCCACTAGACATGACAAAACAAACATCGAAAACATCAAGCGGTAGCAGCTAGTACTCCGGGGACGACGAACGCCGAAGCCTGCCCGAGCAAGGAGGAGGAGCAGCCTCGGCGGCATCCGTGACAGTACCCCCCCCTAGACGCGCGGCTCCAGCCGTGCGCTGACCCCGGCCTCGGGGACGGCCAGGAGGACGCGGAGCAGGGCGCGTGGGTTGACTCCGGTGGAACTCCGTCAGGAGGGAGGGATCTAAAATGTCCCTCCTAGGCACCCAGCACCGTTCCTCCGGACCGTACCCCTCCCACTCCACGAGATACTGCAGACCCCCCATCCGACGTCTCAAATCCACGATGGACCGGACTGAGTACGCCGGAGCCCCCTCGATGTCCAGTGGGGGTGGAGGAGTCTCCCGTATCTCACTGTCCTGGAGTGGACCAGCTACCACAGGCCTGAGGAGAGACACATGGAACGAGGGGTTAATGTGATAATCATTAGGCAGTTGTAACCTGTAACATACCTCGTTCAATCTCCTCAGGACTTTAAATGGCCCCACAAACCGCCGACCCAGCTTCCGGCAGGGCAGGCGAAGGGGCAGGTTTCGAGTCGAGAGCCAGACTCGATCTCCAGGTGCGTACACTGGACCCTCACTGCGGTGGAGATCGGCGCTCACCTTCTGCCTACGGATAGCTCGCTGCAGATGTACATGCGCAGCGTTCCATGTCTCCTCCGAGCGCCGAAACCACTCATCCACCGCAGGAGCCTCGATCTGGCTCTGATGCCATGGTGCCAGAACTGGCTGATACCCCAACACACACTGGAAAGGGGTCAGATTCGTAGAGGAATGGCGTAGAGAGTTCTGGGCAATCTCTGCCCAGGGGATATACCCCGACCACTCCTCCTGCCGGTCCTGGCAATAAGATCTCAGAAACCTACCCACATCCTGGTTCACTCTCTCCACCTGCCCATTACTCTCAGGGTGGAAACCCGAGGTAAGGCTAACCGAGACCCCCAAGCGTTCCATGAACGCCCTCCAGACTCTAGAGGTGAATTGGGGACCCCGATCAGACACTATATCCTCGGGTACCCCGTAGTGCCGGAAGACGTGGGTAAACAAAGCCTCAGCAGTCTGTAGGGCAGTAGGGAGACCTGGCATTGGGATGAGACGACAGGCCTTAGAGAACCGATCCACAATGACCAGAATAGTGGTATTCCCCTGGGAGGGGGGAAGGTCCGTGACAAAGTATACCGAGAGGTGAGACCACGGCCATTGTGGAACGGGTAGGGGTTGTAACTTCCCCCTGGGCAGGTGTCTAGGTGCCTTACACTGAGCGCACACCGAGCAGGAGGAGACATAAACCCTCACGTCCTTAGCCAATGTTGGCCACCAGTACTTTTCACTAAGGCAGTACACTGTCCGGCCAATACCTGGATGTCCAGAGGAGGGTGACGTATGAGCCCAATATATGAGACGATCACGAATCTCGAGCGGAACGTACGTCCGCCCCACTGGACACTCTGGAGGAGTAGGGTCGGTGCGTAACACCCGCTCGATTTCCGCATCGACCTCCCACACCACCGGTGCCACCAGACAAGACTCCGGCAGTATGGGAGTGGGCTCAATGGACCTCTCCTCTGTGTAATATCGCCGGGACAGGGCGTCTGCCTTACCGTTCTGGGACCCTGGGATGTAAGTGAGATTTTTCACCTAGGGCGGCAGGTAGCTTAGTGGTTAAGAGCATAGTGCCAGTAACCGAAAGGTCGCTGGTTTTAATCCCCGAGCCGACTAGGTGAAAAATCTGTCGATGTGCCCTTGAGCAAGGCACTTAACCCTAATTGCTCCTGTAAGTCGCTCTGGATAAGAGCGTCTGCTAAATGACTAAAAATAAAAAAATAAAAAATAATAAAAACAAACCGGGCCAGAAACATGGCCCACCTAGCCTGACGAGGGTTCAGTCTCCTAGCTGCCCGGATGTACTCCAGGTTACGATGGTCAGTCAGAATGAGAAAGGGGTGTTGAGCCCCCTCAAGCCAATGCCTCCACACCTTTAGGGCTTGAACCACGGCTAGCAGCTCCCTGTCCCCCACGTCATAATTACGTTCCGCCGGGCTGAGCTTCTTAGAGTAATAAGTGCAGGGCCGGAGTTTAGGAGGCGTGCCTGAGCGTTGAGACAGTACAGCCCCAATACCGGCCTCTGACGCATCCACCTCCACCTGGAACGCTAAAGCGGGGTCCGGATGCGCCAGCACCGGAGCTGAGGTGAACAGGTCCTTCAGTTTACCAAACGCCCTGTCCGCCTCAGCCGACCACTGCAAACGCACCGGGCCCCCCTTCAGCAGGGAGGTGATGGGAGCTGCTACCTGTCCAAAACCCCGGATAAACTTCCGGTAGTAATTGGCAAAACCCCAAAACCGCTGCACTTCCTTAACCGTGGTTGGAGTCTGCCAATTACGCACGGCTGAAACGCGGTCAATCTCCATCTCCACCCCTGACACGGACAATCGATGGCCCAGGAAGGAGATGGACTCCTGGAAAAACAGACATTTCTCTGCCTTGACATACAAGTCATGCTCCAACAGCCTACCCAACACTCGACGCACCAGGGCTACATGCTCGGCTCGTGTAGAAGAGTAAACTAGAATGTCGTCAATATGCACCACTACACCCTGCCCATGCAAATCCCGGAAGATCTCGTCCACAAAGGATTGGAAGACTGAAGGAGCATTCATTAACCCGGATGGCATGACGAGATACTCATAGTGACCCGAGGTGGTACTAAATGCTGTCTTCCATTCATCTCCCTCACTAATGCGCACCAAGTTGTAGGCGCTCCTGAGATCCAGTTTTGTGAAGAAACGCGCTCCGTGTAATGATTCCGTCATACTCGCAATCAGAGGGAGAGGATAACTGTATTTAACAGTGATCTGATTGAGACTACGGTAATCAATACACGGGCGCAACCCTCCATCCTTCTTCTTCACAAAAAAGAAACTAGAGGACGCAGGAGAAGTGGAGGGCCGTATGTATCCCTGTCTCAGAGACTCGACTATGTATGTCTCCATAGCCGCCGTCTCCTCTTGAGACAGAGGATACACATGACTACGCGGAAGTGCAGCACCTGCCTGGAGGTCTATCGCACAATCCCCCTGTCTATGAGGTGGAAATCGCGTCGCCCTAGTCTTGCTGAACACGAGTGCCAAATCATCATACTCAGGAGGAATGTGCAGTGCGGGCACTTGGTTCGGACTTTCCACCGTGGTCGCCCCTACGGAAACACCTAGACACTGCCCGACACACTGGTCAGAACACTCCTTGAGAGCCCTCTGTTGCCACGAAATGGTGGGGTCATGGGCGATTAACCAAGGAAGCCCCAGCACCACGGGATACGCAGGAGAGTCGATCAGATACAACTGAATTATCTCCTCATGACCCCCCTGCGTCTTCATCTTTAGTGGTGCTGTGACCTCCCTAATCAACCCAGATCCCAACGGAAGGCTATCTAGGGCATGGATAGGAAAGGGCACATCTACTGGTAGGAGGGGAATCCCTAACTTAACACAAAAATTACGATCAATAAAATTCCCAGCTGCGCCTGAATCGACTAGCGCCTTATGCTGGGAATGAGATGCAACCTGGGGAAATACTACTGGTATATACAGGTGAACAACAGAGAGCTCTGGGTGAGTTGGGCGCCTACTCACCTGGAATGACTCCCCAGTGCGTGACCTGTTACCTCGATCCCCTGGAGGCCCTCCCCAGCACCTAACCGCAGTGTGTCCTCCACGGCCACAGTTGGTGCAGAGGACAGCCTGCCTCCGGATCTCTCTCCTCCTCTCTCTAGCGCCAGCACCCCCGAGCTCCATAGGGCTCGGCTCGGAGGTGCTGGGGGATGGAATGGACGGCCCCAACTCTGGACGTCCGCGGGTAGCCAGCAGGGTATCCAGACGGATTGACATGTCCACCAACTGATCGAAGTTTAGATTGGTGTCCCTGCAGGCCAACTCTCGTCGAACGTCCTCTCGCAGGCTGCACCGATAGTGGTCGATGAGGGCCCTCTCATTCCACCCCGCATCCACTGCTAGAGTCCGGAAGTCCAGGGCGAACTCCTGTGCACTCCTCTTCCCCTGTCGGAGGTGGAACAGACGCTCCCCCGCCGCTTTACCCTCTGGGGGATGATCGAAAACAGCCCTGAAGCGGCGGGAGAACTCTGCGTAGCTGATGGTGGCGGCGTCTATTCCCCTCCATTCGGCATTGGCCCACTCCAAAGCCTTGCCGGATAGACAGGAGATGAGGGCGGAAACGCTCTCGTATCCCGAGGGCGCCGGGTGTATGGTTGCCAGGTAGAGTTCCACTTGAAGAAGGAACCCCTGACACCCGGCTGCGGTGCCATCATATGCCCTCGGGAGCGAGAGCCGAATCCCACTGGACTCCGGAGATGGTATGATGAAGCTGGCCGATGGTGGTGGTAATGTAGGAGGAGGTGTGGGCAAGCCTCCTCTTTCCCATCGGCGCAGGGTGTCCATCACGTCTTGCATGGCGGAGCCGAGTCGATGGATCATGGCGTCCTGGCTGCTGACCCGATCCTCCAGTGACTCGGGCACCGCCGCTGCTCCTGCTGACTCCATGGGTTGGTATGTTATTCTGTCAAAGGCTGATGTGTATGCGGTGGGAAGTCTGGCGCAGGACACAGAGGATAAGTAAAGACGACTTTACTCGAACACTAAATACGCACGAAATAAACGTCTCCAACACTGGAGGGAAAAACACCATATGCGTAAATGATACAAAGAGTATAACACCGACACAATGCATCCAAGACACGCGGACAATAACATACAAAGACAAAACACAAAACAGGTGAACTTATACGTGACATAATCAATACAGAATACGCAACAGGTGTATCTCGTGGAGTGGGAGGGGTACGGTCCGGAGGAACGGTGCTGGGTCCCTAGGAGGGACATCCTAGATCCCTCCCTGTTGACAGAGTTCCACCGAAGTCACCCAACTCGCCCTGCTCCGCGTCCTCCTGGCCGTCCCCGAGGCCGGGGTCGGCGCACGGCTGGAGCCGCGCGTCAAGGGGGGGTACTGTCACGGATTCTGCCAAGGCTGCTCCTCCTCCTTGCTCGGGCAGGCTTCGGCGTTCGTCGTCCCAGGAGTACTAGCTACTGCCGTTCGATGTTATCGGTGTTTGTTTAGTTTTGTCTGTATTGTTTACACCTGTTCGTCATTATGTTTATTGTTTCCCTTATAATTACCCCTGTCTCTCATCTGTACTTTGTGTGTGATTGTTTTTCCCTTCACGGTTGTCTATTTTGTGAGCGGGTTATTTCCTCCCTGCGTGGAGTTATTTTCTGTGTCCTTTTGGATCCTTTTCGTATTAAAAGTACGTATCCGAGAGTTCTGTGTCCTGCGCCTGAGTTCGTTTACCGCATCTCACAGACAGTCGTGACACCATGGGGACCCCAGGAAAACTTGATTGCTGACATGCAAAACATTTTGGGACTATTTTACCAATGGACTAATGAAACAAATACCAAAATAGTTTTCCTTTAAGATGCTTTTGGGAAACTGGGCCCTGAACAATAAAGACATATTTTGCATGTGGAAATGTTATATAATTTTGTATAATCACCTTCCAGTGTATAAACCATAAGAAGTAGGCATTGGTCTGAAGATAAACACCACAATGCCTACTCCACCCATGCCCTTCCAAGGTTTTTGAGCACACAACTTTGACCTACTACAGTAGATACGTTGGTCAATTGTATATATACACTACCAGTCAAAGGTTTGGACACACCTATTCATTCCAGGGTTTCCTTTATTTTTAATATTTTATACATTGTAGAATAATAGTGAAGACATCAAAACTATGAAATAACACATATGGAATCATGTAGTAACCAAAAAAGTGTTAAACAAATCAAAATATATTTTATATTTGAGTTTCTTCAGAGTAGCCACCCTTTACCTTGATGACAGCTTTCCACACTCTTGGCATTCGCTCTACCAGCTTCATAAGGTAGTCACCTGGAATGCATTTCAATTAACAGGTGTGCCTTGTTAAAGTTAATTTGTGGAATTTCTTTCCTTCTTAATGCGTTTGAGCCATTCAGTGTGTTGTGACAAGGTAGGGGTGGTATACAGAAGATAGCCCTATTTGGTAAAAGACCAAGTCCATCTTATGGCAAGAACAGCTCAAATAAGCAAAGAGAAATGACAGTCCATCATTACTTTAAGACATGAAAGTCAGTCAATACGGTACATTTCAAGAACTTTTTTCAAGTGCAGTCGCAAAAACCATCAAGCGCTGTGATGAAACTGGCTCTCATGAGGACCGCCACAGGAAAGGAAGACCCACAGTTACCTCTGCTGCAGAGGATAAGTTCATTAGAGTTACCAGCCTCAGAAATTGCAGCCCAAATAAATGCTTCACAGAGTTCAAGTAACAGACACATCTCAACATCAACTGTTCAGAGGAGACTGCGTGACCTTTATGGTCGAATTGCTGCAAATAAACCACTACTAAAGGACACCAATAAGAAGAAGAGACTTGCTTGAGCCAAGAAACACGAGCAATGGACATTAGACCGGTGGAAATGTGTCCTTTGGTCTGGAGTCCAAATTTGAGATTTTTGGTTCCAACCGCTATGTCTTTGTGAGACGCAGTGTAGGTGAACGGATGTTCTCTGCATGTGTAGTTCCTACCGTGAAGCTAGGAGGAGGAGTTGTGATGGTGCTTTGCTGGTGACACTGTCTGTGATTTATTTAGAATTCAAGGCACACTTAACCAGCATGGCTACCATAGCATTCTGCAGCGATACACCATCCATCTGGTTTGGGCTTAGTGGGACTATCATTTGTTTTTCAAAAGGACAATGACCCAACACATCTCCAGGCTGTGTAAAGGCTACTTGACCAAGAAGGAGAGAGATGGAGTGCTGCATCAGATGAGCTGGCCTCCACAATCACCAGACCTCTAACAAATTGAGATGGTTTGGGATGAGTTGGACTGCAGAGTGAAGGAAAAGCAGCCAACAAGTGCTCAGCATATGTGGGAACTCCTTCAAGACTGTTGGAAAAGCATTCCAGGTGAAGCTGGTTGAGAGAATGCCTAGAGTGTGCAAAGCTGTCATCAAGGGAAAGGGTGGCTACTTTGAAGAATCAAAAATCTAAAATACATTTGGATTTTTTAAACACTTCTTTGGTTACTACATGTTTCCATATGTGTTATTTCATAGTTTTGATGTCTTCACTATTATTCTACAAGGTAGAAAATAGTAAAAATAAAGAAAAACTCTTGAATGAATAGGTGTGTCCAAACCTTTGACTGTGGGACCTTATATAGACAGGTGTGTGCTTTCCCTATCATGTCCAATCAATTTAATTTACCACAGGATGATCAATGGAAACAGGATGAACCTGAGCTCAATTTCAAGTCTCATAGCAAAGGGTCTGAATACTTACATGAATAAGGTATTTCTGTTTTTTATTTTGTATTCATTTGCAAACATTTCTAAAAAGCTGTTTTCACTTCGTCATTATGGGGTATTGTGTGTAGATTGATGAGGAAAAAATTATTTAATCAATTTTACATTTACGTCATTTAGCAGACGCTCTTATCCAGAGCGACTTACAGTTAGTGAATACATATATATTTTTTTATACTGGCCCCCCGTGGGAATCAAACCCACAACCCTGGCGTTGCAAACGCCATGCTCTATCAACTGAGCTACATCCCTGCCGGCCATTCCCTCCCCTACCCTGGGCCAATTGTGCGCCGCCCATGAGTCTCCCGGTCGCGGCCGGCTGCGACAGAGCCTGGATTCGAACCAGGATCTCTAGTGGCACAGTTAGCACTGCGATGCAGTGCCTTAGACCACTGCACCACTCAGGAGTAAGTCTGTAACGTAACAACATTTGGAAAAAGTCAAAGGGTCTGAATACTTTCCGAATGCACTGTAGGCCTATTGTAAATGTGTATTATTGTAGTGTCATCATCTTTATTGCAAAAAGAAATACAAATACACACAATTTTAAGCTACATAGTCATTTGACAGAGGTAACGATAAGCCCATTGATCAGCACAGCAATTGATAAAACAGGACCATGTTTGCAAAACAAGTGTTTCTGTGCTTATGTCAATATTACACAGGTAAGCTAATGGTTACTGACATGTATTGCTAAAATAAAAAGTTTAAGGAAACACAGGCAGGCACCACATTACTACAAGACAAAACAGCTCGCTCAATCAAGCATGATCATCTGGTAAGCATAAAAGCAAAGCTTGCTTTCATATAATTATATAAAAGCTTGAAAAGGTAGTGGAATGAGATTAGTGAGGTGTGTGAAGAATCCAATACTTTAACTTGTATGCGGTACAAATCCCATTATTGTGGAAGCACCTCCTCTAAGTGTATGGATTAGGCTGTTTGAGAAGGTTTAAATCCTAAACAACCTGCCTACACATTGTTTGAAGTACAATAGACCAACATAGCTACAGTAGTAGGTCAAAGCTGTGTGCTGGAAAACCTTGCTAGAGCATGGGTGGAGTAGACGTTGTGGTGCTCATGTGAATTACTTTCTACTTTTCACTTAAAACATAGTTTGTAATAGTCATAGGGATAGACTGACACATTTGGCATCCTGTTGCTTATACCTCTGTTATCTTTGCTACCTTTATTTATTTACATTTTAGTCATTTAGCAGACGCTCTTATCCAGAGCGACTTACAGTTAGTGAGTGCATAAATTTTTTTTTTTTCATACTGGCCCCCCGTGGGAAGCGAACCCACAACCCTGCCTTTACAAGCACCATGCTCTACCAACTGAGCTACACGGGGCCCATTTACCTCTATTATGCAAAATATAATAGACTCTACCTGGCTATTCAGTGGTTATTACTGTTGTTATTAATATCATAGGAGACAATGTAAGTGAGGGGATTATTTGAGTTAATGGGGAGTTGTGAGTTAAAGAATGCTTGAAATCCCACCTCAAAATAGACATGCCTGTAATAGCCACTGGAGGGCAATAGAAACAAATGAAAATTCCTGTTTGCTGCGTAGGATGTTTACATGAGGCTTAAAATACATACTAATACGCAAATGTTGGTTTTGAATTATCTTATGTTATGGTTTTGTTGACAGCAGGCTATGGCTTTTTATCAGCATGATACTGTACATTGGTGTCCATTAGATGTGTACATTAGTGTACTTTAGTGTACATTAGATATAGAATCGCAGCTGGAAGACAGCAAGTTCAAAGTCTGGCCATAAGAGTCATTTAACTAATATTTTCTTCCTCATCCTTCCTTGTGCTCTTCTGATGTCAATGTTTTATGACAGACAGGGCTCCGAATCAACAAGAGGTCGATCAAGATTTAGACACAATGCCAGGGCACTCCCTCCCTCCCTCCCTCCCTCCCTCCCTCCCTCCCTCCCTCCCTCCCTCCCTCCCTCCCTCCCTGCAGGCCTACCTGCCTCCCTCCCTCCCTGCCTGCCTGTCACCCTCCCTGCCTGCCTGCCTGTCTCCCTCCCTGTCTGCCTCCCTCCCTCCCTCCCTCCCTCCCTCCCTCCCTCCCTCCCTCCCTCCCTCCCTCCCTCCCTCCCTCCCTCCCTCCCTCCCTCCCTCCCTCCCTCCCTCCCTCTCACCCTCTCACCCTCCCTGCCTGCCTGCCTGCCTCCCTCCCTCCCTCCCTCCCTCCCTCCCTCCCTCCCTCCCTCCCTCCCTCCCTCCCTCCCTCCCTCCCTCCCTCCCTCCCTCCCTCCCTCCCTCCCTCCCTCCCTCCCTGCCATATATCTGCTGTAGGGGGATACACGAGGGGCAGGGATGCCTCCACTGTCTCTTCTTCCTGCTCTCTCTCTCACATTGAAAAGGACAGAGCTGGTTGCCTGAGGCACACCTGGATGGGACTGTACTCACCTGTGCAAACAGAGCTAGGACGGCAGTACACTCTTAGAAAAAAAGGTACTATCTAGAACCATAGGAGAACCCTTTGAAGAACCCCTTTTGGTTCCAGGTAGAACAAATCTTTGTCATAGTTTTTGTTTTCTTTGCAAATATTGCTTTTGAAATGATTCTGCTTTCATATTCCCTCGTCTCCAGAATGTGGATGTGGATCTGAAGTCTCCCATGACAGTTAAGGTCAAATTCATTATACAGGTGCAGGAAACCTCTACTATCCTAAAGAGACACGCAACCTATCAAATGCATGTTTTTATTCCTTTACAGTCAATTTGTACTTTCATATCCACTTCATTATGACTAACCCATGAAGAACGCAACATTTTTTTGTGATATGCTATTGAAACATTTTGCACGAGAATTCTTTCAATGAATAGAGTAACAGCCTGCAATTCTCAGTCAAAGGGTTTCGTTGCACAAAGACAGTCTAATTTTAGTGTCTCTGTCTTTTTACCTTCCCCCAGCGCTTTCTTTTTGTGGTGAAAAACGGATTTGATGTAGCTGGACAATGAGTGTGTGATTTAGATTTCCTGTTTGAGAGTGTCATATTATTTGTCCTGAGGCAGTGCTGTTTCAGAATACTTTGTGTTCCGGTCGGAACAGTGGAAACCAGACTTCCCAAAGGTTCTTTATGTCATCTGTTGAATACAGGGATGCAAAGGCATTGTGATGTGATTTATACAGGTACTGCTGGCTCCTATGACCTCTGCAATGTGAACAGTCTATTTGATATGGCTCTCCCTTCTTCTATACAGTATGTCTTGGAGAAAAAGTGCACATTGAAGCAGACAAAAGCTTTTGTTCAAGTTTGATAATGAAAGGGTTTCAAACAGCTATTTATGTTTCTACTGTGATTTTAGACACATTCATGTTAAGATACATCAGGCAGATAGCTGAGACTAATGATAATTCTCTATTAAATCCCTTTCATTCAAGACGGGATGTTTTGTTTGTTTGTGAACAGTTGAATTACAGCAACCAGGGTATTTCAAAATGGAATGAAACATGAATCACTGGCATACTCAGTGAGGTCCATTTCTTTCACATGGCACAGTCTGCATGGAGGCACAGTCTGCATGGAGGAACAGCACATTTGAGATGGATTGCCTTTTCGTGGTTGAGCATTATATTATGGAACTCAGGCATTCTGTTTACTTCCATGTCAGAGTCGCTTGCTTGAAGAGTTCAGACAAGGCAGGTAAACAGACAGTAAGGAATCAGCACCAGGAAATGTTAAAGATGGATTCTGGGCTTCTATCTGTCCAAACATGCCCATAACCTTTAAAAATGCTTTTACACTTGGGGAAGAAGTCTATTATAGGTGTGTGTTGGCATGCTTCTTGCTGATCCAATGTGTGTGTGTGTGTGTGCGTGTGCGTGTGTGTGTGCACATGTGTGTGTGTGTGCGTGCGCATGTGCCAATGTGTGTGTGTGTGTGCACATACACTACCGTTCAAAAGTTTGGGGTCACTTAGACATTTCCTTGTTTTCAAACAATGGCATGTTGTGTTTGCTAATCCAAGTTTATCATTTTAAAAGGCTAATTGATCATTAGAAAACCCTTTTGCAATTATGTTAGCACAGCTGAAAACTGTTGTGCTGATTAAAGAAGCAACAAAACTGGCCTTCTTGAGACTAGTTGAGTATCTGGAGCATCAGCAATTGTGGGTTCGATTACAGGATCAAAATGGCCAGAAACAAATAACTTTCTTCTGAAACTCGTCAGTCTATTCTTGTTCTGAGAAAAGAAGGCTATTCCATGCGAGAAATTGCCAAGAAACTGAAGATCTAGTACAACGCTGTGTACTACTCCCTTCACAGAAGAGCACAAACTGGCTCTAACCAGAATAGAAAGAGGAGTGGGAGGCCCGGTGCACAACTGAGCAAGAGGACAAATACATTAGAGTGTCTAGTTTGAGAAACAGACGCCTCACAGGTCCTCAACTGGCAGCTTCATTAAATAGTACCTGCAAAACACCAGTCTCAACGTCAACAGTGAAGAGGCGACTCCGGAATGCTGACCTAGGCAGAGTTGCAAAGAAAAAGCCATATCTCAGACTGGCCAATAAAAAGAAAAGATTAAGATGGGCAAAAGAACACAGACACTATTTGACCAAGAAGGAGAGTGATGGAGTGCTGCATCAGATGACCTGGCCTCCACAATCACCCGACCTCAACCCAACTGAGATGGTTTGGGATGAGTTGGACCGCAGAGTGAAGGAAAAGCAGCCAACAAGTGCTCAGCATATGTGGAAACTCCTTCAAGACTGTTGGAAAAGCATTCCTCATGAAGCTGGTTGAGAGAATGCCTAGACTAGAGTGTGCAAAGCTGTCATCAAGGCAAAGGGTGGCTACTTTGAAGAATCAAAAATCTAAAATATATTTTGATTTGTTTAACACTTTTTTGGTTACTACATGATTCCATATGTGTTATTTCATAGTTGTGATGTCTTCACTATTATTCTACAATGTAGAAAATAGTAAAAATAATGAAAAACCCTTGAATGAGTAGGTGTGTCCAAACTTTTGACTAGTGCTGTATATAAAGTGTAATATTGTGATGCAAACTCAAAATTGAATACATTTAAACTCTGACATGGTACAGGTGTCTTCTTTTTTTCTAAGCCCATAACCATGTGTGTGAAGTGTATACTTTTATTTCAGAGTACATTTGTTTAAGACTACCAATAAACACTCTTCTGTGGTACTCTTCTTTACACTGTAGACAATCATGATAAACTGATTACAACAGACAAACAGTATGTAGCATAAATCTTGATTGCCCTATTTTAAGCTGTAGCTGGCTCCCTTCTGCTAGAGAGCATGCGAGCAGCAAGAGAAAGGAATCAGTTATGCGGTCAAATGATTGGCATGTACAGCATGCAGCTACCTGTCATAGGAAATAAGGTATATCTCTTGGTTTAATATGCTTAATCATCAGCTGGAGGGAATACTTGGAGAATACCATTACAGTCACTTCACACACAACTCCAGTCTCCAGACTACTGCGGGGTTTCTCTGCCCCATTTATAGAGTGAGGGTTATATCCCCAGCCATCCATTGCAAGTGTTTTGTCCATAGAAATAGAATCTAGATTCTATTTCTATTGTTCTGGGAAATGTTAGTTATTTCCTCATTTTACAGTATTTTGCAGTATCTTTTTCATGATGCAAAACACCAAGTACTGTAAATAGACTATTTTTTCTGTGTAGCCTACAACTCAGCCATGCACCCGATGGCTTCTACAATACCTTGTGACGAGTTAATGAAAAGTTGTGGAGTGAAGAGGTTTGACTGTTGACAGAGAGAGGGACAGGTGAACCACTTGACAGTAATCAAGAACCCAATGGTCACTCTGACAGAGCTCTAGAGTTCCTCTGTGGAGATTGGAGAACCTTCCAGAAGGAGAAACATCTCTGCAGCACTCCACCAATCAGGCCTTTATGGTAGAGTGGCCAGACGGAAGCCACTCCTCAGTAAAAGGCACAAGACAGCCCGCTTGGAGTTTGCCAAAAGGCACCTAAAGACTCTCAAACCATGAGAAACAAGATTCTCTGGTCTGATGGTTCTTGGCCTGAATGCCAAGCGTCACATCTGGAGGAAACCTGACGCCATCCCTACGGTGAAGCATGGTGGTGGCAGCATCATGCTGTGGGGATGTTTTTCAGCAGCAGGGACTGGGAGACTGGTCAGGATTGAGGCAAAGATGAACGGAGCAAAGTACAGAGAGGTCCTTGATGAAAACTTGATCCAGAGTGCTCAGGACCTCAGACTGGGGCAAAGGTTCTCCTTCCAACAGGAAAACGACCCTAAGCACACAGCCAAGACAACGAAGGAGTGGTTTCGGGACAAATCTCTGAATGTCCTTGAGTGGCCCAGCCAGAGCCCGGTCTTGAACCCGATCGAACATCTCTGGAGAGACCTGAAAATAGCTGTGTAGTGAGGCTCCCCATCCAACCTGACAGAGCTTGAGAGGATCTGCAGAGAAGAATGGGAGAAACTCCCCAAATACAGGTGTGCCAAGCTTTTAGCGTCATACCCAAGAAGTCTCAAGACTGTAATTGCTGCCAAAGGTCTTCAACAAAGTACTGAGTAAAGGATCTGAATACTTATGTAAATATAATATTTCAGTCTTTTATTTGGAATACATTTGCAAACATTTCTATAAACCAGTTTTTGCTTTGTCATTATGGGGTATTTTGTGTAGATTGATGAGGGAAAACAAACAATTTCATCCATTTTAGAATAAGGCTGTAACGCAACAAAATGTGGAAAAAGTCAAGGGGTCTGTATACTTTCCGACTGCACTGTATATGAAGAGTGATTAATGCATGTAGTCCTCTGCTGAACACTACAGAGGACCTACCTCATCAGTGACACCATCAATCTTAAAACACATACATTTATGTAAATAACTCAGGGAAAGTTGACATATACCTGGCCCCACTTCTATCACCACTTAAGTTACATACCATCTCTAATCATGATCCTCTTCTCACAAGACATCTGACATCGCATACATGTTGTCACATCTCCTCCCGTTGCTCCCCCCCGGCGCTCTGATTCGCCGGTCTACTGAGCCACTGGAAGGAGTGAAGACGGACTCCGTCCGGTCATGGCCAGTTCCCACCACCATCAAGGGCCTACAGAGCTTCCTGGGCTTCGCTAATCTCTACCGGCATTTCATCAGGTCCTTCAGCTCCATAGCTGCCCCGCTCACCTCTCTCCTTAAGGGTGGGCCTCAGAAGCTGGTCTGGAACCCTGAGGCTGACGCTGCCTTCAAGAGGCTGAAGGAGAGGTTCACCACAGCGCCCATCCTAAAACACCCAGATCCATCTCGTCCTTTCATCCTGGAGGTGGACGCATCGGAGGAGGGCGTGGGTGCGGTCCTCTCCCAGCAGCACAGTAAGCCAGAGAAAATGTATCCCTGTGCCATTTTCTCTAAAAAGCTTACCCCCGCAGAGAGGAACTATGGAGTTGGAGACAGGGAGCTGTTGGCGGTAGTCCTCGCTCTGGAGGAATGGAGACACTGGCTGGAGGGCGCAGTCCATCCATTCCGGATTCTTACTGACCACCAGAATATGGAGCACATACGGGCAGCGAATCGGAAGAACTCTCGTCAAGCCAGGTGGGCCCAATTTCTCACTCTATTCCAATTAATTCTGTCCTACCGCCCAGGATCCCAGTATGTGAAGGCCAAGCACTCTCCAGGATGCACCATACCGGAGAAAGGAAGGATCTGGAGGGTCCTATCCTGCCCTCGTCTCTCATCGTTGCTCCTGTCATTTGGGATGTGGACGAAGACATCCGCCTGGCGGCTCAGGAGGACCGCCTGCTGATCTGGGCGCACACCACCCTTACGGCAGGGCACTCTGGAATTACGCGCACCCTGCATTCTCTAGCCCAAAGATATTGGTGGCCCACCTTTGCTTCTGATGCCTCCCACTACGTCAACTCCTGTTCCGTATGTGCCCAAACGAAGACACCTCGGAACGCCTTGGAAGGCAAACTAGTTCCTCTCCCAGTGCCTCAGCGACCTTGGTCACACCTGTCCATAGACTTTGTCACCGACCTTCCACATTCTGATGGCTTCACCACAGTCATGGTGGTCGTAGATCGGTTCTCCAAATCATGCCGTGTTTTGCCACTAACTGGTCTTCCTTCTGCTCTCCAGGTTGCTGAGGTCCTGTTCCAACAGGTCTTCCGGCATTATGGACTTCCGGAGGACATCGTCTCAGACCGTGGCCCCCAATTCACCTCCCGAGTGTGGAAGGCTTTCCTGGAGAAGATCGGGGCCACGGCCAGCCTCACTTCCGGGTATAGGCCTCAGTCGAATGAGCAGGTGGAGCGCATGAACCAGGAGCTGGGGAGGTTTCTTTGTTGCCACTGTCAGGACCGGCAGGGTCAGTGGGCGAGGTTTCTTCCCTGGGCAGAATATGCCCAGAACTCCCTCGTTCACTCCTCCACGGGGCTTACTCCCTTCCAGTGCGTCCTGGGGTACCAGCCGGCCCTGGCCCCTTGGACACCCAGCCAGACCAATGCGCCTGCTGTCGACGAGTGGTTCCACAGGGCCGGACAGGTCTGGGACGCCGTCCATCTCCAGAGGGCCATTTGTCGGCAGAAGGACCAAGCCGACCGCCACCGCAGTGAGGCTCCTGTGTTCCAGCCTGGGGATCGTATCTGGCTGTCCACAAAAAACCTCCCTCTCCGCCTGCCCTGCAAGAAACTGAGCCCCCGATTTGTGGGGCCGTTTAAAGTCCTCCGGCGGATAAATGAGGTATCATACCGGCTGCTCCTTCCCACTCACTATCGTGTCTCACCCACTTTTCATGTGACTCTCCTCAGGCCGGTGGTTCCTGGTCCTCTGGCAGATGTCGTCCCCCCCGGAGTACGCCTCCTCCGCCCCTGGACATTGACGGGAGTCCGGCGTATACAGTGAGGTACCTGCTGGATTCCAGGTTCCGTGGGGGACGGCTCCATTACCTGGTGGACTGGGAGGGGTACGGTCCTGAGGAGAGGAGCTGGGTTCCGGCTGGGGACGTTCTGGACCCCAACCTAATTCGGGACTTCCACCGTCGCCGCCCTGACCGGCCCGCTCCTCGTCCTCGGGGTCATCCCCCTGGCCGGCGACATCCAGCGGCTGGAGCCGCGCATCCAGGGGGGGGGGTACTGTCACATCTCCTCCCGTTGCTCCTCCCGCGCTCTGATTCGCCGGTCTACTGAGCCACCGGTCTGAGCACACCACCTCGGCAACACCGGAATGGAAACCCAACACACCCTAATCACCTCCAGCGCACCTGCACCTCATCATCTCATCACCACCCCTATTTAGCCCTGGACTGTTCTGGATGATGTTGTGTGTGATTGTTTAGCTTCGTGCCATTTACTTTATCTTTGTTATTTTTCGTTGTCATTGTTTAGTAAACCTTGACCTTGTTAATTCCTGCGTCTGCGTCCTGCCTCTTCGTATACTCAGTACTCGTCACACATGGACATGTCAGACCAGCCTAAATGTAAAGTGCAAAGTGTCACTTGCCATATCATCATGATGATGCTAAATGCATCATATGAAGCAAAACGCATCATCATAATGATGTGGCGAGTGACACTTTGCTTCTCGAATGTCCAATATCTTGAAAACTTGACTTCTGAGATGGAAAACATTTTGGGACTGTATTAACAGTGGACTAATGAAAATAAATACAAAAATATAGTTTCTGAGTGGATTTTTCCTTTAAGGTATCACAGCCTGTTTGACTCATGATCGTGAGAAATAAGAGAAAGAAAACAGAGCTAACCTTTACTTAACTGCTTGTGGCTTGTATCAAACAGTGCTGTTTGTAGACCTTTCCTGCAGTCAAATGACCAAATCGCCCTCTAGTGGCATCATGGGTGGAATGTTATTAATATTTTTCATAATTTCATAATTAATAAACGTTTCTTTTTTTGTGCCTCGAAATCCGGTGTTTCTATGTCAAATGGTTTTGTTATATTTCAGTCTTCTGTGATGGTACAGGTGTCTTATTTTTTGTAAGCCCATAACCATGTGTGTGAGATGTATACTTTTGTTTCAAAGTAGATTTGTTTGACTACCAAGAAACACTCTGTGTGTCCCTGATTTAGCCCACTGCAGTAAAAGGTTTTAATCTTGACATACATAACAGTACCTTTCTACACGCTTATCTCGAGGAAGTATATTCTATCCTGAAAGAGCCAAACACTCAATGATCTGTACTTTGTGCAACTACTACAGACATATTATTCTGGCAAAAAAGGAAGGTGATCTGTTCATGACTGTACAATGACCTGTGCGTTGATAGTTTCATAGGTGACATAATGCCGATTGCCTTTCAAACTCAATTAACTGTATCAGTGATCTGGAACAATTAGCCTCTATCAGAAACAACACGTTTCCCTTTAACTCTTTCAAAAAATAACTACCATTCAAGCAATGAGGCATGAGGTGTTGTGTGTAGTGCGCTCTGTATTTCAATAGCCTGTGCTTGCCACATATTGTGATGTCATCCTACCATAACCAAACAGTCCTGGTAATATCCCAGTAAAATCACCTCAAAAAGAGAGGAAGAAAAAATAAATAACCCAATGGTCTTGTCTAGTTATGTGTTTATAATTTGATGATAGTTGTGTCACTGCCCCTGGTGCCCTAAAACCTTTTTTTAAAAATCATTCTGTCAGCAAGCACAACAGCTGTGGCATTGGAGAAGAATGCTCTACTGAAAACAACCACTGGGAGGCAGTATATTTCAGTTGTATTAAAACAAAACAGGCTTTATAATCCAATGTAGAATAAAAACGCTTAATGATTTGTTTACATTGAAAACTTTTAAAGACAATATCACTATTTTATGTTTGCATGCTGTTATGCACCAACAGCTTATAAATGTAAAATAATGATATTGTTATCATATATTGCGCTTTATAGTATAATTGCTCCGTTATCATGACATTGTTTGCCTGAGTGTCTCCCCTGTCTGTTGACTATGTGACTGTTGGAATTAAACAGCCGGCCAGATGTCTGACGGTAATCAGGTTGCTTTATTATCCATAGAAATGTTACCTGACCGGCAGGTTTGTGTAAACTTCATGTCACAGTAAGTTCACTTAGAGCTTGTGGTAATTTTGTGTCATTTTACTCTACCAAACCAATTAGAAGCACACAATGATTGGCACTGCCTCTGATGGTTGTTGCCTTGTGTCTTCCTTCTTTGAGAAAAGTACGAGCCAGCAAGGTACACTCTTAGAAAAAAAGGTGCTATATAGAAGCAAAAAGGGTTATTTGACTGTCCTCATAAGAAAACCCTTTGAAGAACCCATTTTGGTTCCAGGTAGAACCCATTAGGTTCCAGGTAGAACCCCTTTACACAGCGGGTTCTACATGGAACCCAAATGAGTTCTACCTGGAACTAAAAAGGGTTCTACCTGGAACCAAAAAAGGGTTCTCTTATGGGGACAGCCACATAACCCTTTTGGAATCCTTTTTTCTAAGTGTGTATATGTCAACTTTGTGTATCATTGTGTATAATGTATTCTACCATACCCATAAGATAAACACACAATGCCTGGTGCTGAGAAAAGGTATGTGCTAGCCAGGTATATGACAACTTTTCCTGAGTGATTTCTTTCCAGAGAAAGGGGTTACTGTCCAGAATATTGATCCTGTATCTCAGATGTTGGCTGTTGATTACACAACTGATTACACAACCTCAACGTGACCAAGACAAAGGAGATGATTGTGGACTACAGGAAAAAAAAGAGGACTGAGCACGCCCCCATTCTCATCGACGGGGCTGTAGTGGAACAGGTTGAGAGCTTCAAGTTCCTTGGTGTCCACATCACCAACGAACTATCATGGTCCAAACACACCAAGACAGTCGTGAAGAGGGCACGACAAAGCCTATTCCCCCTCAGGAGACTGAAAAGATTTGGCATGGGTCCTCAGATCCTCAAAAAATTCTACAGCTGCACCATCGAGAGCATCCTGACTGGTTGCATCACCGCCTGGTATGGCAACTGCTTGGCCTCCGACCGCAAGGCACTACAGAGGGTAGTGCGTACGGCCCAGTACATCACTGGGGCCAAGCTTCCTGCCATCCAGGACCTCTATACCAGGCGGTGTCAGAGGAAGGCCCTCAAAATTGTCAAAGACTCCAGCCACCCTAGTCATAGACTGTTCTCTCTGCTACCGCACGGCAAGCGGTACCGGAGTGCCAAGTCTAGGTCCAAAAGACTTCTCAACAGCTTCTACCCCCAAGCCATAAGACTCCTGAACAGCTAATCATGGCTACCCGGACTATTTGCACTGCCCCCCCACCCCATCCTTTTTACGTTGCTGCTACTCTGTTAATTATTTATGCATAGTCACTTTAACTCTACCCACATGTACATATTACCTCAACTACCTCAACTAGCCGGTGCCCCCGCACATTGACTCTGCAACGGTACCCCCCTGTATATATAGCCTCCCTACTGTCACTTTATTTTACTTCTGCTCTTTTTTCTCTCAACACTTTTTTTTTTGTTGTTGTTTTATTTTAACTTTTTTTGTAAAAAATAAATGCACTGTTGGTTAAGGGCTGTAAGTAAGCATTTCACTGTAATGTCTGCACCTGTTGTATTCGGCGCATGTGACCAATAAAATTTGATTTGATTTGATTTGATTTGATGAAGAAACATTTTCAGGAAACAAACAAAAAAATTAATCCTCAGTCCTCATACTGTATACTTGAACTCATCACTATGTTCTCTATCCACTCCTCATATCCCTGGAAGTCCTTATCACCTGATCTGTTGCCTGACATTGCCAGTTACTTATCATCCACAAATTGAACGACAGTGACAGCAAGATGCAAGAGGACTGTCGCCAGTTTGTTTGAAATCAAGTGTTATTTTATTATGAGCCGTCTGCTGTGCCATTCTTTACTGTGTGTGCTAGCACTCCCTGGGGACGCGTCGTCACGTCTGCAGGTCCTTATCACACCATCATGTTTTTTATGAGCTATTGGATCAGTCAGGGGCAATAATGGGATTATGGTTTCTGCTGCAGCCGCCACCGAGACTCCGTCTGACGGAATCCAACACACACACACTCCTGGAACCATGCCGAGAAAGTAAGAGCGAGAGAGAGAAGGGGGAGGGAGGATAGAGAGAGAGAGAGAGAGAGATAGATATATATATATATATATATATATATATATATATATAGAGAGAGAGAGAGAGAGAGAGAGAGAGAGAGAGAGAGAGAGAGAGAGAGAGATGGACAGAAAACACGTAGGACACAAAAAATAAGCTGAGATGGATATTAAAGCTTAGGGCAAACAAACTGACCACTTACCAGAATCTCAGATGTTTGTATCGTTTTCATTTTGATGTGTGTAGAGTCATTTTGTCAGGCACATGCGTGTATTGTGTACCACTCTTTGCCTGGCTGAGTATAAACTTTGAAGGGTCAGTGGCGACAGAAATAATAAATGTTAGAATTTTCCTTTATGAAAGAGAGAGAGAGAGAGAGAGAGAGAGAGAGAGAGAGAGAGAGAGAGAGAGAGATGGGGAGGGCGGACTCTTAGATATTAGATACAATGGTGCCACTGCCACTGGTGCAATGGGATCTAAATAGAAAATCACCAATGTAAATTGCCGTCTCAACTCAGTGCTTTGGAGTTGCGCAGTAGCGAAAACCTGAATTCCCTCTTTTCATTTTGGAAGCATCTCGTTGTGTTGTAGAGTCCCGGGGGGACCTCCGATACATGCCGTGGCCCATGCCCCAGCAACTCTGGAGAGACGCCACATACCTCCATGCCTTCTGGGTTCAGAGGCTCTCTCTTTCTCTCTTCTCCCTCCTTTCTCTCTGCTTCTCAAACTTACAATGTATTCACACACGCTCAAAAGCATGTAAACACACGTGCACACACACGTACACACATACATAACTAAGCAAACACACACACGTCTGATGTGAAACATATCCCATGAAAATCACTGTACTTCCAATCACGTGTTCTCGTGCACCAAATGTAGCTTGACTTGTTCGTCAAACTCGATAAGGGAGTCAACTAAATGAGTAACATGGTGATATAAAAATGTGTGTCAATTGAGAGTGAATTCAACTCATAAAGCATATTGGGTAAATCTTTACATGACAGTGTACTTATTACTATGTAATTACTTCTATAAAAAGTTAGGTTGAGCTGGGGTGTGGACATGAAGCTAGGGTACACTGTAGGCCTAAGGGTGGCAAGTGTCTTCACAGACATTTTCAATCTCTCCTTTTCCCAGTCTGTAATCCCAACATGTTTCAAGCGGACCACCATTGTCCCTCTTCCCAAGAACTCCAAGGTAACCTGCCTGTTCCCAAGAACTCCAAGGTAACCTGCCTCCCTCTGCAACTGGATCCTGGACTTACTGACGGGCCGCCCCCAGGTGGTAAGGGTAGGTAACAACACATCTGCCACGCTGATCCTCAACACGGGGGCCCCTCAGGGGTGCGTGCTCAGTCCCCTCCTGTACTCCCTGTTCACCCATGACTGCATGGCCAGGCACGACTCCAACACCATCATTAAGTTTGGTCCGAACTTACCAAGACAGTCGTAAGACTCCTGAACAGCTAATCATGGCTACCCGGACTATTTGCATTGTCCCCACCACCCCACCCCACCCCCTCTTTTACGCTGCTGCTACTCTGTTTATTATCTATGCATAGTCACTTTAACTCTACCCACATGTACATATTTCCTCAATTACCTCGACTAACCGAGGTACCCCCTGTATATAACCTCCATACTGTCATTTTATTTTACTGCTGCTCTTTAATTATTTGTTATATTTATATTTTACTTATTTTTTTACTTAACACTTTTTTTCTTAAAACTGCATTGTTGGTTAAGGGCTTGTAAGTAGGCATTTCACTGTAAGGCCTACACCTGTTGTATTCGGCGTATGTGGCAAATAACATTTGATTTGATTTGGACTTAATTCTCTGTACAGGCCTATGATTATGACGCCGATTCTGATCTAACCATAAGTGAATATGTTGTGCCACTGGCCTGGGACAATTGAAATTCAATATGTAGCCTAGATGTAGTCTAGTAGGCTCACATTAACTAACGTTAGCTAGCTAGCTAACTTAGCTGATTCATTGTTGCCCGTGCGAGGAAGTCAGGCTAGCAAGCATTTTAGCTAGGTAGCCTATGAACACAAAAACTGAAAGTGTACTGTATGACAGAGCCATAGACTGTTTTGCCAACATGAAAGAGAGGAGGATGGCATTGGCGTTCAACTAGACTACAAGTAGGGTGAGTAAAAACAAAAGATATACAAAAGTATGTGGACACTCCTTCAAATTAGTGGAATTGGCTATTTCAGCCACACCTCAAGCACACATCCATGCAATCTCCATAGCCAAACATTGGCAGTAGAATGGCCTTACTGAAGAGCTCAGTGGCTTTCAACATGGTACCGTCATAGGATGCCACCTTTCCAACAAGTCAGTTCGTCAAATTTCTGCCCTGCTAGAGCTGCCCCGGTCAACTGTAAGTGCTGATATTGTGAAGTGGAAACGTCTAGGGGCAACAACGGCTCAGCTGCGAAGTGGTAGGCCACACAAGAACGGGACCGCCGAGTGCTGAAGCGTGGCGCTTAAAAATCATCTGTCCGAGTTCCTAAACACTCACCACCAAGTTCCAAACTGCCTCTGGAAGCAACGTCAGCACAATAACTGTTCGTCAGGAGCTTCATGAGATGGGTTTCCATGGCCGATCAGCCGCACACAAGCCTAAGATCACCATGCGCAATGCCAAGCGTCGGCTGGAGTGATGTTAAGCTCGCTGCCATTGGACTCTGGAATAGTGGAAACGCGTTCTCTGGAGTGATGAATCACGTTTCACCATTTGGCAGTTCGACAGACAAATCTGGGTTTGGCAGATGCCAGGAGAATACTACCTGCCCGAATGCATAGTGCCAACTGTAAAGTTTGGTGGAGGATAAATAATGGTCTGGGGCTGTTTTTCATGGTTCGGGCTAGGCCCCTTTGTTCCAGTGAAGGAAAACCTTAACACTACAGCATACAATGACATTCTAGACGATTCTGTGCTTCCAACTTTGTGGCAACAGTTTGGGGAAGGCCCTTTCCTGTTTCAGCATGACAATGCCCCCGTGCTCAAAGTGAGGTCCATACAAAAATGGTTTGTCGAGATCGGTGTGGAATAACTTTTTCCTGTTTCAGCATGACAATGCCCCCGTGCTCAAAGTGAGGTCCATACAAAAATGGTTTGTCGAGATCAGTGTGGAAGAACTTGACTGGCCTGCACAGAGCTCTGACCTCAACCCCATCGAACACCTTTGGGATGAATTGGAACGCCAACTGCGAGCCAGGCCTAATCACCCAACATCAGTGCCCAATCTCACTAATGCTTTGTGGTTGAATGGAAGTGTCACGTTCGTTTAAAGAAGGGTCGGACCAAGGCGCAGCGTGATATGCGTACATGTTTATTAACGATAAACACACGACAAAACAACAAAGGAAACGAAACGTGAAGTCCAAAGGTACAACACAACAAACCTTACACGGAACACAACAAAATCCCACAACACAGGCAGGAAAACTGGCTGCCTAAGTATGTTCCCCAATCAGAGACAACGAGCGATAGCTGCCTCTGATTGGGAACCACACCCGGCCAAACATAGAAATACAAACCTAGAATATTCACACCCTGACCAAACTAGCTAGAGTTCTATAGGCCAGGGCGTGACAGTACCCCCCCCAAAGGTGCGGACTCCGGCCACACAAACCTGACTGAATAGGGGAGGGTCCGGGTGGGCTTCTAGCCTCGGTGGCGGCTCCGGCGTGGAGCCGCTGACCGGAGCTGGCTTGGGCACCAGTGGAACGGGCACGGGCCGTGCCAGACTGGCGATGCGCACCACTGCTTGGTGTGAGGAGCAGGAACAGGCCGGGCCGGACTGGTGACACGCACCACCGGCTTGGTGCGTGGAGCAGGAACAGGCCGGGCCGGACTGGCGACGCGCTCCACCGGCTTGGTGCGAGGAGCAGGAACAGGCCGGGCCGGACTGGCGACGCGCACCACCGGCTTGGTGTGAGGAGCAGGAACAGGCCGGGCCAGACTGGTGACGCGCACCACCGTCTTGGTGCGAGGAGCAGGAACAGGCCGGGCCGGACTGGCGACGCGCACCACCGGCTTGGTGCGAGGAGCAGGAACAGGCCGGGCCGGACTGGCGACGCGCACCCCCGGCTTGGTGCGAGGAACAGGCCGGGCCGGACTGGCGACGCGCACCACCGGCATGGTGCGAGGAGCAGGAACAGGCCAGGCCGGACTGGGGACGCGCACCACCGGCTTGGTGCGAGGAGCAGGAACAGGCCAGGCCGGACTGGGAACCGGCGCTGGAGGTCTAAGACTGTCTCCGTCCTTTACACTCCGCGCCCCGTCCTCCTCCAGTGAGGACTCCTCCTTGAGCCCCCACGAGTGCAGTGGTCGGGGCTCCTCTCTGTCGCTCCCCGACCACCCTTTTAGCCCCCCCAAAAACATTTCTTGGGGCTGTCTCTCCTTCTCCACCCTGATCCCTTTCAGGGCCTTCATCTGCCTGATCCTCTCTTATCTTCCGCCAAGTCCATACTCTCTGCTCCTCCACCTGTGTCCAGGGTGTCTGCTGCTCCTGGGCACGCTGCTTGGTCCTCGTTTGGTGGATTCTTCTGTCACGTTCATTTAAAGAAGGGTCGGACCAAGGCGCAGCGTGATATGCGCACATGTTTATTAACGATAAACACACGACAAAACAACAAAGGAAACGAAACGTGAAGTCCAAAGGTACAACACAACAAACCTTACACGGAACACATCAAAATCCCACAACACAGGCAGGAAAACTGGCTGCCTAAGTATGATCCCCAATCAGAGACAACGAGCGACAGCTGCCTCTGATTGGGAACCACACCCGGCCAAACATAGATATACAAACCTAGAATATTCACACCCTGACCAAACTAGCTAGAGTTCTATAGGCCAGGGCGTGACAGGAAGCAAGCCCCAGCAGCAATGTTCTAACATCTAGTGGAAAGCCTTCCCAGAAGAGTGGAGGCTGTTATTGCAGGAAAGGGGGGACCAACTCCATATTAATGCCCATGATTTTGGAATGAAATGTTCGACGAGCAGGTGTCCACATACTTTTGGTCATGTATTGTATGTGTAGTTGAATTTATTCTGCCAGTATTTGACTTGTCTTTTTGTTGTCAAGGCCTTATTGTATATCACGGTGGTGTATGAACGAATGGGTTATAGAGCAAACAACGCAATTATCAGAACATAGGTTGTAACGGTCTAAGGCGGTCTAAGGCACTGCATCTCAGTGCTAGAGGCGTCACTACAGACCCTGGTTCGATTCCAGGCTGTATCACAACCCGGCCGTGATTGGGCGGTGCACAATTGGCCCAACGTCGTCCGGGTTTGGCCGGGGTAGGCCGTCATTGTAAATAAGAAATTGTTCTTAACTGACTTGCCTAGTTAAATAAAGGTTAAATAAAAAAAATTAAAATATGGCTTTTTTACTGGCTTGGCTTCCTCAGTGATTCTACCCCTGCACCACTACTGTTTGATTTGGATTATGGCTAGGGTTTGGGTTGAGCCGGGGTGTGGACATGAAGCTAGGGTAAGGGTTATGACTATCACTACCCTAGTCAGTATTTTTCATACTGCAAGTCACTTATCTAATGCCAGACCATATTCGTCCTATCTACAGGCAAGCCACTCTCAGTGTCTTAGCAAATGAGATGGCGCAAATCTTTGTCAGGGTTAATGTTATAGCTAGCTTAGCTATATGAAGAACGCACATCTGCACGGTTTCACATTGTACATCACTCTGATGTTTAATGACATGTCCCACTCATTCTGACCACCCATTCATGCATAAAGCAACACACTATCATAAACCATAACAACCGCACCGCTTACCATACAGTACATAACAGTTACAATATATCTGTCCTTTATGTATTTTGTATATTAGTTATGATTGCTAATAATCAGGTTTCACCAATATGTCTTGAGGGCAAAGGTGTACAGTACAGTGTGATCCAAAACAATCAGCCCAAAAAGAGAAACCCCCACTTCTATCAATCAATTCTGATGTTCTTTACTGCAGATTAGATTGTAAACTGCATGATAACTACATCCTGGACCCATTTAATATTATATAATTAGTTATTCCCCTGATCTCAGTGCATTATGGAAGAGCAGGTGATTTGTTGTAACTCTACACTGTCTGGTGTGATTATGTGACATACAGTCCCTTTGGCGTGTAGATAGCGAGGATCTGCTGTCTTCAGCCTGGTCACTTTCTCTTTTCAGTCAAATTGGAAATACCTCTCAACGTGCTCTGTCTTGCTTCACACATTAATTTAGGTTTGATCAATATCTCCTCTAAATTGTATTTCTTGGTTTTTCTTAAAGGTTCAAGTAAACAATGGCAATCACCTAATGTGTTTAGTATAATGGTTAGTTTTAAAGAATGCTTTTGAGCAATAGATTTTTACCACCTGAGGAACATTGCCAAGGTGGGGCCGTTTCTCTCTCAGGCTGATACAGAGAGACTCATCCATGCTTTTATTACAAGCAGGCTGTCAACTGTAATGCTCTCCTGTCTGGTCTACCCAAGAAAGCCATTGGTCAATTGTAAAACATACTGAATGCTGCAGCACCGGTACTGACCAAGACTAGACAGAGAGCACATATTACACCGGTTTTAAAGTCTCTGCACTGGCTGCCTGTGAGTTTCAGAATACATTTTAAGATTATTCTATTGGTGTTAAAATCAATCCACGATTGTGCACCCCAATAGATGTCAGACATGCTTTTAAGTTATGTACCCAGTAGGTCCCTCAGGTCCTCTGGCACTGGCCTTTTAACTAGCCCAAAGCCTATGACCAAGAGGTATGGAGCATTTAGTTATTATGCCCCCAGCCTCTGGAATAGCCTGCCAGAAAACCTGAAGGGGGCCGAAACTGTGGACATATTTAAAAGAGATCTTAAAACCCATCTTTTTAGATTTGCTTTTCCTTGGGGTGCTTTTTAGTAATTCAGTTTTTGTCATACTTTAGTTTTTTAACTTATGTTTGTTGTGTAGTAAATATTTCAGCTTTTATTTTCATTGTTTTTTATTTGTTTTTTCCTGTGAAGCGCATTGCGTTGCAGTCAATGTCTGAAATGTGCTGTATAAATAAAGCTTGATTTTATACAAATAAAAAAATAAAACATCTTACCTAACTCTCCTTTTTTGTCATTTTACCAGACTGATTTTGTCAACTTGACTTAATTTTTTGTAGGCGTCCATCAGTATTATAAATCCATGTTCAGGAGCAAACTGAAATCCATGTATGTACATGTGTACTCTCTAACAGTTAACCATACATTCAGGTAGCAGAATGAAACTCCTTTTGAAGTTCATGGAAGAAATTAACAGGAAGCCCACTGAAGGTGCATTGGCAAACATTTAACACAAGCTTTTTGATCTCACCTCAGTAAGAGCTTCTTGGACCTATTTGAGAAATGTGGTAACTGAAACAGCATCACAATCTACCCCAGTCAGCCTGGACCACTGTTCTCGGGTGGTTGATGTTCTACACTCTAAAACAAATCTAGTTGTTTCAACTAAATATTATTAAGTAACTGGTTAAACAGCCTTTTGTGGGTGTGTTTTTAATTTTATTCAGAATAATGTGTGAATACGTGTTGTGTTTCTTAATCCTCTATTTACAGTCAAAGTTCAGTTTGCTGAGGGGGAATGAAGTGTTGATTCAGAGGCTGATTGTAGCAGGTTTGCACAGCTGTGAACTTGTACATGTTGTAGTAATCAGAGGCTTTCTCCTCCCTGCTGGTTGGTGTAGGTTGGACGCACAATATGCACTGATATGGAATAGACTGTTTAATTGCTTTACTCTAAAACAATAGTGAGATCATTAACAAGAACAGTATCAAAACTTAGCATGCAATTTTGAGAAAGGGCATTTGAGGACCAACGTACTGTCTTTGTAGAACAAGACAAGCATGGCATGTGACCAGTACAGTATGATAGCAGATGATAAACTGTCAATCTATCGTCATAGAAACGACTGACCTGGAGATAGCAAGGGAGCGTTAGGTTTGTAGAGAGTGGCATAGCGGTTCATGACTCACAACGAGCTCCACCCTCCTCTCCAACCTCAGCGCTGCTGTTTCCTGCCACTGGACGGACCAATGAGAAGACGAAACGGCAATGTAGAGGTGTGTATGGGTGCAGAACAGTAAGGGTGGGGACCCTGAAAAGCAGCTTAGGTTTCCTTCGCGTGAGTCATCGTCCTGTCAATAAGATCGGGTTGGGACTGAGAAACATACTACCAGTTTAGGACTGTAAAACAACGAAGCAAGGTGACATAGAAATATAAAATTCAACAATGGCTTTCTGTGTAAGTGTGGCAATAGTCTTTCATGCATTATGGCATTATCTTTAATAGCTGCAGCAGTTAATGAACTGCTAATCAATGAAGCCACAAGATGAGCATCACCACCTGGCTACATTACCTGTGGTACTAGACTGTTCACAATCAAACGTGAGTAAATGGTTCCATTTCTCATGCAACGAGGACTGCCAGACTCATTCCCACATTCACTTAATCCCTTGCATACATACACATGTATTAATAACTAACTATTACTTGACTAATGATATATGCATTTAGTGGAAGAGCACTATGCACTGATATGGAATAGACTGTTTAATTGCTTTACTCTAAAACAATAGTGAGATCATTAACAAGAACAGTATCAAAACTTGTTAATGAGAACCACACCTCAGCAAAGAGAACCACACCTCAGAATGGTCCCAAATATAGAGCGCAAGGAACTCCCATAAAGCTGTCTTGACTCCAGGCTAGCAGGTAAACATAGCTAACTCCTGTTTATTCTACATCAGGGGTTCTCAAATATTAACAAACCCCCACCTCGCAACCCATGCCACCCCAAACCTTTCACACCCCTCTTGTTGGCAGAGAGAAACATTTTCAGTTTTAAAGCTCATTTCCTGCAATTCTACACATTGTCCATGTGCTGGACTGACCCTCTGCACTATACAGGTACAGACAATGATATCTCTCTCTCTCTCTCTCTCTCTCTCTCTCTCTCTCTCTCTCTCTCTCTCTCTCTCTCTCTCTCTCTCTCTCTCTCTCTCTCTCTCTCTCTCTCTCTCTCATTATGGCACAACAAAAGACGAGTTCATGTCACACGGGTTCATATCAGGTGCTCCATCTACCTTTCATGTGTATCGTTAGTATACTTTGTGGTAGGCCATGGTTAGTCGTTATTTGATCGGCTGCTATGTACTAGGGCAAATCTGGAAACCTGATCTCTATACCAATCCAAAGTGCCTCTCACAAGAAACGTTTGGATCTGTTTGAACAGAGTAACCCATGACTGCTGAGTGTTTGTTTTCCAAATATTGTAATCAGATCTCAGCCCAAAAATTACCTTTAAGGCTGTGTTCACACAGGCAGCCTAATTCTGATATTTTTTCCACTAATTGGTCTTTTGAGCAATCACATCAGATCTTTTCACATCAGATCTTTTCAGAGCTGATCTGATTGGTCAAAAGACTAATTAGTGAAGAAAAAAAAGATGAGAATTGGGCTGCCTGTGTAAACGCAGCCTATGTGTGTATATTTTTGGGGAACTGAATAAGGAGTGGTACAGATTGTAATTCAGGCAAGGTGTCTCAACCGTACTGGGTATAGTCAACCAAGTCCCATGTACAGGCGATTCCCTTTTCACGTACTAAGCATGACTGTAAAGTATTTGTGTCACTACCTGCATATTGTTGTTACAGCTTATTGTGGTGAACTCTTCGCCTCCTGACCTGTCTGTGTGAGGACTGAGGACTGCGGAGGTGGTGGATGATCATGTTCTTGGAGTAGTTCATGCGCCCCTAATGTGCCACTAGCTAATGGTCTCCAGAACAGAGGCATTTCCTCTTCTGATGCTTGCCTGCCGCTAGGGGACCAGGTCCCCTTCCGTTAGCCTGCATGTCTCCATCAGTTAACCTCAGATCTTTAACTACGTAACGCACGGCAACAGGGGGCTACTTTGTGGTCATGTCTACTCTACCTCTGCATCCAGAGTTTATAGGCCACACAAAGCGAACAGAAAACAAGGGATTTCCCCACTTTTCTACCCCTGTTAACGCAAGAAAAAAGGGAGGTGAAAACCCACGGCAAGCAATAGCCATATTTCTCCTATAACAGATTATAATTGAATTCCTTTGCAAAGGGATATCTAATGTGTTCAGAATTGACAGTACCGTTCCAGTACTAGTGCAGCACAACAACTTCAGATCCCAATACAACGAAATGGGAGAGGCTCTTTCTTGCAAAGTATGGAATGACTCAATATGATGATTATGGAAACACAAGGGCCGCCCATTTCCATCTTTGCCGAGACCTTTGGACTCTGTTAACTCTTTAACAATCCCCTGGTCCTCGTGCATATGGCCCTGCAGACACATACTTCCTCACGCATCCTGTCAGCCGTGAACAATCTGAGCCGAGTGTCAGCCTGTTAATGACATCAAAGGGGAATGTTTGTCTTGGTACTTCGTGGTTATAGCTCCAGGCTAATGGGCAAATAAATGGTGCAGGTTGCTTGGAAATGTATTACTTTATTTACTTTATTTGTCTATAAAGTATAATTTCTTAGATGCAATTAGTGTCTAATCTGTGTATTTTTTATGGAGAGCACATAGACAATGTGGATGTGAATACCTTCCTTTCTCTGCCGCAGCCTCTCTAAATCTATGTGTGTCGGGTGTTGGGTACAGCAGAACTGTCTTTTATGGATTATTAATAAAGTATTATTCTTCCTTATTACCTAAACTGACTACAAAGTGATACAGTTAATATTATCAGGAAATTGGGCCTAAGTGGTACCAAATATGTATGCGGGGTCAGTTTTAGTCAGAGAGTGTGAATGTTTCCCCTTTATGTGGCACCTTTCTGAGATTGCTTTTCTTTATGATGCCGAGTCATTTCTCTCTGGCCCCTGGCCATGTTAATAGGGTCTCTTAATGATATATACGGTATGTGATGTAAGGTAAGGCTGGGGACTGCCAGGCTCGGAGGTAAGTCTCAGAGACCAAAGCTGGCTGCCTCAACTCACTGCCTGCTGCAGCACTGTCAGTACTGTGAGGGCATGCAGGAAGCTGGGTGGTTGGGGAAGCTGATAGAGTAGATAAAAATCATGACTCCCATAGCAGGGGGTCAACTCTTATTGTAGCCTAGGCGCTATTATGAAATAGGAATCCATTTATAGCTGACACTTCCATTGTTTGTTCTATAGAATAAATCCATGATAGTTATTGTAATATTGATATTATGTTTTCTTTAAGGAATTGGCCACATATATCTTTTTTTTTTTTTGGGGGTGTTTAATACAAACTATTGCTCTAAGTTGGACTTTTGTCAAAAGGAGACATCCTTCATATTCAGATTTTGACACTAAAATGGAGGTTGTGTTACCAGGGCAGTGATTAGAGGACCAGGGAAGTGGCTTCCCTCAACTCTATAGCTCCGGTTCACTCTGAACATACACAACACTGTTACTTTAGCTTAGTTACAGTATATAAGGCCTTTACTGCAGGAAGGTAAAAATGTAGTTTGACCAGACTCACAACCAGTTGATTTGATGGTGGAGGTATTTCTCCTTCACCATGGCAGCCCCAGGCCCTGACTGTGTACCCACTACCCTGCAGCTGATGAGTCCAGACATGGCCAGATCCTGATCTTTATCTGACTCTCGTGGGCCTCACTGCTGCTGCTGATGCCTTCAGGGATCCCCTGGTCTCGCCTACCCTCTGCCTCCATACAACACCTTTTAGTGGCCCCATAGGCTGCCTCAGGACACCTAAACCTTACCTTTACCTCTGTCTGTTTGGAAAGTTCAATCAAATCAAAGTGTTGACATGTGTTTGTGTATCACGTCAGGCTATGCTTGAATGGTGTGGACAGACCTGCTCATAAATTGTAATCTACATCAACTGTACATATGGGCTGGATAAAGTGATGGGATTAACATTTTAAAGGCCCATTGCAGTCAAAAACTAGATTTGCCTGTGTTTTATATATACTTCCATACTATGAGGTTGGAATAATACTGTGACATTTTGAAAAGAAAGATAATGCCCTTTCAGTGTAAAAGCTGTTTGAAAAGACTGAATTTCAGCCTGTTTTGGTGGGATGGAGTTTTGGCCTGCCTGGTGACATTGCCAGGCGGTAAATTGGTTAATAGACCAATAAGAAAGAGAGTTCCAAACCTCTCTGCCAATAACAGCTATTTTTCCCCTCCCCACACAGACCACTCCCAGACAGTCCAACAAAATTCTTGCTTGAGAAATTGCTCTTTGCTAAGAAGCTATTTTTGTTTCTTTCTGACCATTGTAATTTAAAACAATCACAGTAAGGTACATAATTGTTACCCAGAAATTATTTGATATTGAATTAAAAACAGCTGCATTGGACCTTTAATGTTAAATCAAACATATTACTTAAAAATGGCTTTATCAAACAGCTGACTATTAGCATTTATACTCCATGCCTCTCCTACAATGTGTCCCAGGAGGTGATAGTGGCTCTGGCCTGGCCTAGGCTGGGATGTATCAGGCAGCAGTGCTGAGTTATTGTAGTGTTGATGGGGGAAGTGCTCTCTGGTGCTATGTTCTTTACTGCTAATCAGCTTCTTTGCCAGAACCAGAGCAAGGTGCTGTACGCCTGGATGGGACTGCCATGCCCCTCTCTCTCTACAGACCTGACCCAGGCAGCTGGTGACGTGGAGACAGGGCAGGAGGGCAAGGCATCCCATCTACCCCTGTCTGCCATCCAGGATGATTATTCTACACCTCAGCCTGAAACAGCCACCGACAGCCAGCTGTGAAAACATAGGGAAGAGCCAAAAGAGGAACACGAGTTTAGCCTTTGGATCACCTTTGATCAGTCAATCTACTGCAATGCTAGTGAAGCCTCAAAATTACCATTGGAATTTAATAGAATGTCAAATCTACTGACCACTAGATAGACTGTCTACTGTCCTGTTTATTGCTGTTTTAATTGTACTTGTTACTACATTTACATTTTACATTTTAGTCATTTAGCAGACGCTCTTATCCAGAGCGACTTACAGTTACTAATTGGTTAAGACTAAGTAAAATCAGTGTGATGTTCTCTATTTCTTAGGGCTTTCTAGCAAACTCTTGTTCATCTTAATACAAAGCTTGTGACCATGCATAACACCCATGCATTCAGAATCCCTCTTATCTCAAGCCTATGCTATGTGAGACACCTCATGATAGACATTTGAGATGTTCATTGTCCGACTCCTAAGCTCAGCTCTTAACATCGGGGACCCAGCCCTTTTGTGTACACAGTGCGGAACTCTTTGAACCTCTCTGTGTCATTTTAGCACATCCTTTATTCACAGTGGGATTATTGAGAGTATTTGCTGTTGCTTTTTGCTGTTTCTGTTACTATTGAAGAGTTGAAACTATACCTACTTGTTGTCATTTGCATGGGATTGGTGCGGTGGGGACTTGCGTTCATGTCCCTCTTGAGGGAAGGGTTGAGGTTGTCAGAGGTTGTCAGAGCTTCTCTTCCGGTTATGGTAAAGGATTACTCTCCTTTTCAGAGGTGTCATGCCCATAGGTGGCACAGGGGCACGTGCCGCCTCAAATTTGTCCTGATATATACAGTACCAGTCAAAAGTTTGGACACACCTACTCATTCAAGGGTTTTTCTTTATTTTTACTATTTTCTACATTGTACAATAGTAGTGAAAACTACTTTGAGTTTTCTTCTTATATTTGAGATTCTTCAAAGTAGCCACCTTTGCCTTCATGACAGCATTGCACACACACTCTTGGCATTCTCTTAACCAGCTTCAACTGGAATGCTTTTCCAACAGTTGAAGGAGTTCCCACATATGCTGAGCACTTGTTGGCTGCTTTTCCTTCACTCTGTGGTCCAACTCATCCCTAACCATCTCAATTGGGTTGAGGTCGGGTGATTGTGAAGGCCAGGTCATCTGATGCAGCACTCCATCACTCTCCTTCTTGGTCAAATAGCCCTTACACAGCCTGGAGGTGTGTTGGGTCATTGTCCTGTTGAAAAACTGACACATTTCCACCGGTCTAATATCCATTGCTTGTGTTTCTTGGCACATGCAAGTCTCTTCTTATTATTGGTGTCCTTTAATAGTGGTTTCTTTGCAGCAATTCGACCACAAAGGCCTGATTCACAGTTGATGTTGAGGTGTCTGTTACTTGAACTCTGTGAAGCATTTATTTAGGCTGCAATTTGAGGTGCAGTTAACTCTAATGAACTTATCCTCTGCAGCAGAGGTAACTCTGGGTCTTCCTTTCCTGTGGCGGTCCTCATGAGAGCCAGTTTCATCATAGCGCTTGATGGTTTTTGCAACTGCACTTGAAGAAACGTTCAAAGTTCTTGAATTGTTCCGTATTGACTGAACTTCATGTCTTAAAGTAATGATGGACTGTCATTTCTCTTTGCTTATTTGAGCTGTTCTTGCCATAATATGGACTTGGTCTTTTACCAAATAGGGTTATCTTCTGTATACCACCCCTATAATAATAATAATAATAATATGCCATTTAGCAGACGCTTTTATCCAAAGCGACTTACAGTCATGCGTGCATACATTTTTTTTTTTTTTTGTGTATGGGTGGTCCCGGAGATCGAACCCACTACCTTGGCGTTACAAGCGCCGTGCTCTACCAGCAGAGCTACAGAGGACCACACCCCTACTTTGTCACAACACAACTGATTGGCTCAAACGTATTAAGAAGGAAAGAAATTCCACAAATTAACTTTTAAGAAGGCACACCTGTTAATTGAAATGCATTCCAGGTGACTACCTCATGAAGCTGGTTGAGAGAATGCCAAGAATGTGCAAAGCTGTCATCAAGGCAAAGGTGGCTACTTTGAAGAAACTCAAATATAAAATATATTTTGATTTGTTGAACACTTTTTTGGATACTACATGACTCCATATGTGTTATTTCATAGTGTTGATGTCTTCACTACTATTGTACAATGTAGAAAATAGTAAAAATAAAGAAAAACCCTTTGACTGGTAGTGCATATATTATAGGTTCCGAATCTCTCAACCTCATAACTAGCTACCAAGAAGCCATTTCAGGCTATCAATCAAGTTAATAGCTAGCTTGTCTAACTATCTTAGCTGGCATACCTGCTGGCAAGGTTGGTAGACTTTAGAAAAGCAAGCAATATCTAAATATACTGAATAAAACTCACATTCCTTTAAATCTTTTACCCAGATTTTAGCTGAGATGCAGAGAAGCATATTTCGTTTCTTTAAAAAAAGAACCACCAGACAGGAGGATACAGACAGCTCAAGAGGTATGCTTATATTTGCAGATTTAAAAAATAAATAAAATAAATTACAATTAAGCATAATGATTATGGCTCTAGATTGCAGGAAAAAGCTGTTTCAGGTGTTTGAAAAATTCAAAATTCTCCAACATCCTCACGTACTCAGTGCTCCCTCAGATTCTTGGGGTGCATGATGCCCCTGCTACTTTTTCTTCCATAGAAACTCCACCTGTGTAAAGGGAGCTCAGTTGCCAAGTCCTGACTAATGAATAAAATATTAGCTTTCTCTGTGTATAATATGTGTAATATTAAATGAATCATATTTGCTTTTTTTATGTCTGATATGGCCCAGAGAGTACAGTCAAATTAAACCCACATTTTAATATAAAGATGTGGTTTATTTAGTTACAATGTCTTGTCACCACACACCACAAATTCTTATTCAGTGCAATATACAAGACCAAACAGGCATAGAAGAAGTAGTTGGAATCCAGTTGTGTGTGTTTGGAGTTGGAGCAAGGCACCAGCGGTGTTTGATAGGTTCCCCCGCTGTGCCCTTTTTAGCTCCTGGCAGAGCAGGCCAAAGGCTAGGGCTGGCCTGTGATTGTAACCCCCCACAGAGCCTGAATGAGGGCCTGCCTTACTTCAATTACCTGCCCAGCCCCATGAAACACAAGGGTTTACAGCTCCAATCCAATTGAATCCCCAGGCAATAGAGGCCAGGGAGAAAGACAGCTAGCAGGTAGTAATGGCCGCTTAAATGGCAACAACATTCCTCAGTGTGCAGCCCCTCCTGACTCCTGTTCCAGGGGGAGATCCCAGGGAAGCCTGCTTGCACACTGCTGGGAAGCCCACGGAGCAGACAAGTGGCATCAACAGTCCCCAACCCAGTGGCCATCAATCATTAGGCTTCAATCAACCTCCTGGTCAGAAGTAGCTTGATAGCTCTCATGTAGGCCTACTTCTACTATTAGTGCTATCATGCTCCATTATGGTTATGTAGGCCTACTTCTACTATTAGTGCTATCACGCTCCATTATGGTTATGTAGTCCTACTTCTACTATTAGTGCTATCATGGTCCATTATGGTTATGTAGGCCTACTTCTACTATTAGTGCTATCATGCTCCATTATGGTTATGTAGGCCTACTTCTACTATTAGTCATATCATGCTCCATTATGGTCATGTAGGCCTACTTCTACTATTAGTGCTATCATGCTCCAAAATGGTTATGTAGGCCTACTTCTACTATTAGTCCTATCATGCTCCATTATGGTTACGTAGGCCTAGTTCTACTGTATGTACAATAAGTCGATAATCCATGTGCCACGTTACATATCGTGAAATGAGTTAAATGGTAGTCATGATAAATGTGCATTATAGCCACCTTATATCAAGATGCATAAAGGTGAAGCTTAGGTGACTAGTAATTGATGACACATCCAACAACTTGTTAATAGCAAAGTGTGTTGAGTGACTAACCATATAAAACTCAGATCTTTTATGCTGCTTTATTGGGCTTAACCCCTATGACTCAGCCACCAACTAGCTCACCTGTAGTCAGTATCCAGCCGGCCTCACCCAGGTCTCAAGGCCTCAGACTGGGCACAGTCTATACAGGATTATAGAAAGGAAACCTACAGGAAACCTTACAAACGCCTGAACTTGCATAAGACTGATCTGCTTGACAGCTTGCCATTTAGGAACTTGTTCAAACCAATGACACCACTTTTCACCAGTTCTCTCCCCGCTGTCCAACAGGATCTAATATGATTTAAATCTCTAGATTGTACATTTGGCAGCAGCATTTTCATCGTTAATCTATGGCGTCGATAATGCATAGTTATTTTGGATCCTATTTCAGAACATGTAATTGGTCAGAATAGGCCTTAGTAAAGTAAATGGTATTCTGCACTAGCTGATCCATATTTGGCACTTGCGTGTATTTACGTCACTAGCCGTTCCCCTAAGAACAGTGTGCTGGTAGTGGCATCAAAGGGAAATTACTGCTGTTCTTTTGGCTGTCAAACTCAGTGTTGTTTTTGGCTTCAATCTTTGCATCTGATCCACTGGAACATTGACCGTTCCGTTATATTGGTACTTAAACACATTGTGTTGCATTTGAAGCTCAGTCATGGAAATATTTCCTCCCTGCCAGGAAAGATGCAGGAATCGATTACTACTTTAATTGATTTGTTTTGAACTCTTATCACAAGCGTGAACCTTTACCAATGTGTGCAGCACTTCTGTTGACAGCATGTTATTTATTTAAAAGAAAAATAAGTTATTTTAGCATCCCAAGAGGAATATCTGAGATCTGTATATGGTCATGGAGTAATTATAACAATAAACTGAACCGCTCTACAGTTAACGTTGAATGGTTAGACAACATCAGCTTGCTTTTTTAACACATTCCATGCTGTAATCACTAAACTGGTTGTGATTTTGACACGTAATAGACAGCAACACATTTCTAAACACATTTTAATCAATTAAACTGATTTAGGAATGTCTAAATAAATCAAAATGAAACATTACAATAGTTGTCATATTTTATATATTTCTGGAAAAGAAAACAGAAAAAACAAGCACAATTTATTGATTACACTTGACTAACCAATCATTGTCTTTAGAACTTTCTGAAAACATTACACAGTGTCAGTTTTGATATAAGAAATAGTACATTAAATTACACTAAGCATCAATGTGCATTTCTCAGTTTCCCTTTTAGACAGGTACAAAAGAGCGTTTGGCAGTGGTGCTGAGCACCTGGATAGAGACTCACCTGAGAGGCTCACCTGTGTGTGTCTGCTGAAGCATCCAGGCAGGTTTGAGGGTCTGCAGGGGGTCGGTGTTGTAGTAAGGGACCCTGCAGAGAGGGGAGGAGGGCTCCTTATGACCCCCAGCAGGCAGCTCCACTCCCTGCCCCAACCCTGCTCTGCTCTGCCCCAGGCCTGGGCCTACACCACCACCAAAACACTGCACGGCAGGGGACACGTCCGCTAGCCAGACCCATACACCTGTGGGGAGGTAGCTAGGCTCTGGCCCCCGGCCCTCGGCCACACCATAATTTACTTAACCCTTAAATTACCGATGCTGTCTGCCCTGGCGGCCGCAGGCAATGGTGATCACTCATGTTAGATTGACTGTTTTATATCCAATTTATATTTGATTTGCCAACAACATTTTTCAACTGTACAGTAGTATGCTTTATATAGTAATAGTCATATTTGGTGATACATTTACTGTAGCTACAGTAGTGTGACATTCAGTACAGCAATACTGTAAGTGGACCTCATTTCAATATGAATAGCAATCTAAATCAATTGGGATTGTAACAACACAGACATTTTACTGATGCTATGATGTAGTGTTTTTACAGCTGTAAACTGGATTTAAACTGTAAACCAGATTCCAATGGGGGCACATTAGATTACAGCACCTTAAACTGTCCATTCGACCCACAGAGAGCGAGAGAGAGAGAGAGAGAGAGAGAGAGAGAGAGAGAGAGAGAGAGAGAGAGAGAGAGAGAGAGACGGACCTGGGCAGGTCTCTGTGAGCTCCACAGGAGGTCCTGGGATAGGAGCAGCCTGGACAGACCAGACTCAGCAAGGGGTAGCCTCACCTTTGAAGAGAGGGCAGGTAGATGAGGGCCACGCCAAGGAAGAAAGCTGTTATGTTCCTGCAGCTCTGATGAGATTCCTACCGGTATTCTAGTCTCCCCGGGAACAACCGAGGATGCTTTAGGGTATATTTGGGCGTTTGCTTTCAGTTGATTGATTCATCAGAAAGAATTGTGCACAGACACCCACTTAGGAACAAGACAATGATATACGTACACGCACACACATGCTTACAAACAGAGTCATAAATGTTGGTATGGCCTGTATGTCCGCCTACAGTATATTGAGTCAGTTTTTGTAGATCTTTCAATATAGGCCATGACAGAATAAGGCGTTTTCTGAAAGACAGTGAGAATTGTTCATTGTTCTGACACACCTAACAGCCCTAAAGACTCGCAATGCAGGTAAATGCTGATAAGCAACACAATAAGCGCATCCCAGAATGATATTTTTGACAGTCCCCAGGTCCAGAACAAATTCAAGGAAACGTACAGTATTATACAGAGCCATGAGGGCATGGAACTCCCTTCCATCTCATGTAGCGCAAGTGAACAGCAAACCTGGTTTCAAAAAACAAATAAAGCAACACTTCTCCCCCATGTGACCTACTTGTTGTGTGTATGTACTGACATGTAACTGATAGATGCACACACACGCATACTACATGTTAATATTTTTAAATGTATGTAAATTGTAAAGTATTTTGTCTGTAATGTATTTTTCGTTATGCTATTTGAATCCTAATAAATCAAATCAAATGTCAACCTTTTGCTTTCATTTTGTTTTAGCTCCATTTGATTGCATTTCGAAAACAAAGTGACCATAACTCACCAAAGTGAGTCATTTTGTATTCTATTCTGACAAGTGTAGAAATGCCCCTGGAAATATTTAATATTTACAGTTTATTGCTTGTTTCTGAGTATAGGTCTTTATCACCAGAGAGGAGTATATGTGTTTATTTGCTAAATATGTCTATTCTGGGGCCCAGTGTGCGTTTGCAGGCTGACCCATGGCAGGTATAATAACCACAGTTCAGTAGTAGGCCCTTAACCAGATGGAAAGGTGAGTTGACCTCTTCCATGTAAACATTACCACGCGAGTAGAGGGGCTTCCGATTTCCAAAGGGGCTGGAGAGAGTTACTGCTATGTGGTATGAAGCTAGCAGTCTAACTCCCCCAGACCACTGGAAATATTATATTCAACATACAGTATATACTCTATTAACAAGCCAGATAACTCCCTAATAGACTTATAGTGAACCATTTGTAAACAGAAGAATACTTTATGAAGTGTATTTGAAAATAACATTTTGAATGCATGTTCATCTACATAAAACTGATGGTGAAGAGTGATAATTATGACAGCGTGTGAAGGAGGGTAGTCTTTTTACTATAGGTTTTGTCATGGTCTGATTGGGGTTTATTATAACTGTAATTGGGGTATAATCTCACATAGTAATTTCTGTGAAGGCCATTGATGAGTGCTTGTGTATGTGTCTGATTCAAACAAAAATATATCCAGGCTTGTACTTGGCTTCACAATTATTTAGAAATAATAACCATTGAGTTTTGTCTCCATAAAAAACCTGTGTCCCCTATATTTTGTAATTATATGATAGCTCCATCAAGTGGGTTTTTGCTGTGAGGGGCTGTATTCATTTCACTCAACAATTATTGAATGCCCCTGAAAAAAGAGCGCTTCAGTTTTTTATAACCAGTATTGTTATCTGCAGGGGCATCATGCACCCTAAAAATCTGAAGGAAGTTGGAGAATTTGGCCTTTTTCAAACACCTGAAACAGCTTTTTCCTGCAATCTAGAGCCATAATCATTATGCTCAATTCTATGTCAAAAATATATTTCTTTTTCTGCATATGCCAGCTAAGATAGTTAGACAAGCTAGCTACTCTAACTTGATTGATAGCCTAGAAATGGCTTCTTGGTAGTTATGAGGTTGGGAGATTGGGAACCTGTCTGGGCTAGCTAAAGCCAACTTCATAAAATTGCTAGGTGGCTAGTAGTATGACAGAGAAACAACAACAAAAATTATAGTAATTTTTGTATTTATTTAACTGGACATACAGTATCTGAGGGGGCCCGTGCTCCTGTGCCCCCTATGGGTATGACGCCTCTGGTTATCTGGTATTGCAATACCATACTGAGTAAGCCTTTATTGTAATACTGACAAAACTAGACACACTGTACCTAGTTGTGTCAATACTAAAATATAAGGCCTGTCAGTATTACAATACCAGATAAACAGCAGTGTTTATAAATGATGAGGCTATGCAAGAATCTTATAATTGGGGGGATTATTTATGAAAATAAATTGTTTGTCATGAAGCCTTTGGTTTTTAATCAGATAAAATGTGACTTGTATGTATCCTCAGCAGTGACTCACGACAGCCCACAGACCCATAGAATGCTCTCCTGCCCCTTCAAAGCTAAATCCTCGCTGCCCAGAGCTTTAGAATTCCACCACTTCCAAACAGAACGTCAACTGGAGACATGTTGTTTGATCTCTGCTGCTCCCCTGAGAATAGTGCTGCTTTAAATACGATGACAATAACTGAGAAAGAGAGAGATAGAGAGTTTCTTAAGCAGCTACAATTACACAGAACACAATGTGTCCCCCATCTTTGAAGCAGTGTCACTCTGGGAAAGTGACAGGTGAGAGGAGTTAAAGTTAAAAGAGATGTACAGTGGGGAAAAAAAGTATGTAGTCAGCCACCAATTGTGCAAGTTCTCCCACTTAAAAAGATGAGAGAGGCCTGTAATTTTCATCATAGGTACACGTCAACTATGACAGACAAATTGAGGAAAAAAATTCCAGAAAATCACATTGTAGGATTTTTAATGAATTTATTTGCAAATTATGGTGGAATATAAGTATTTGGTCACCTACAAACAAGCAAGATTTCTGGCTCTCACAGACCTGTAACTTCTTATTTAAGAGGCTCCTCTGTCCTCCACTCGTTACCTGTATTAATGGCACCTGTTTGAACTTGTTATCAGTATAAAAGACACCTGTCCACAACCTCAAACAGTCACACTCCAAACTCCACTATGGCCAAGACCAAAGAGCTATCAAAGGACACAAGAAACAAAATTGTAGACCTGCACCAGGCTGGGAAGACTGAATCTGCAATAGGTAAGCAGCTTGGTTTGAAGAAATCAACTGTGGGAGCAATTATTAGGAAATGGAAGACATACAAGACCACTGATAATCTCCCTCGATCTGGGGTTCCACGCAAGATCTCACCCCGTGGGGTCAAAATGATCACAAGAACGGTGAGCAAAAATCCCAGAACCACACGGGGGGACCAAGTGAATGACCTGCAGAGAGCTGGGACCAAAGTAACAAAGCCTACCATCAGTAACACACTACGCCGCCAGGGACTCAAATCCTGCAGTGCCAGACGTGTCCCCCTGCTTAAGCCAGTACATGTCCAGGCCCGTCTGAAGTTTGCTAGAGTGCATGTGGATGATCCAGAAGAGGATTGGGAGAATGTCATATGGTCAGATGAAACCAAAATAGAAATTTTGGGTAAAAACTCAACTCGTCGTGTTTGGAGGACAAAGAATGCTGAGTTGCATCCAAAGAACACCATACCTACTGTGAAGCATGGGGGTGGAAACATCATGCTTTGGGGCTGTTTTTCTGCAAAGGGACCAGGACGACTGATCTGTGTAAAGGAAAGAATGAATGGGGCCATGTATCGTGAGATTTTGAGTGAAAACCTCCTTCCATCAGCAAGGGCATTGAAGATGAAACGTGGCTGGGTCTTTCAGCATGACAATGATCCCAAACACACCGCCCGGGCAACGAAGGAGTGGCTTCGTAAGAAGCATTTCAAGGTCCTGGAGTGGCCTAGCCAGTCTCCAGATCTCAACCCCATAGAAAATCTTTGGAGGGAGTTGAAAGTCCGTGTTGCCCAGCGACAGCCCCAAAACATCACTGCTCTAGAGGAGATCTGCATGGAGGAATGGGCCAAAATACCAGCAACAGTGTGTGAAAACCTTGTGAAGACTTACAGAAAACGTTTGACCTGTGTCATTGCCAACAAAGGGTATATAACAAAGTATTGAGAAACTTTTGTTATTGACCAAATACTTATTTTCCACCATAAATATATTCATAAAACATCCTACAATGTGATTTTCTGGAAATCTTTTTCTCATTTTGTCTGTCATAGTTGACGTGTACCTATGATGAAAATTACAGGCCTCTCTCATCTTTTTAAGTGGGAGAAGTTGCACAATTGGTGGCTGACTAAATACTTTTTTCCCCACTGTATGAGTTTGTTAGTTATTTATTTAACAATTTATTAACCATTTTCATAAATTCTTCTAAGTCTGTTTGTTTGGTTACCAAGGCAACTACTGTAGCTATCTAGAAAACTTGCTAGCAACTTCAGTGCACGTTGAATACATTTCTACTGGCAAATGAACACACTATTACTGGCAAATGTGTGTGTTTATAGCCGTGGTATCCTTACATAACTGACTACCCATTCAGAGAGAAAGAAGACACTGTCAACAAACAAGGATATGGTAAATAATGTATATCCTAGTCTTGCTAGCACTGTCCCATTCATTCAAGAGGAGATTCATAGCCTGTGAATAAAGCCATGGGCCATGAAAGTAAGGAAACTATCCTCAGAGGGAACAAGACCCTCTCAGGGGCCACAGTGTAATGTGAGGGAAACTTTCTTTCTCACTGCCTCAGAAACCAGCCTTACCTGGTTATCCTGCCCCAAAGCCCCTGGAGCAGTCTCTAAACCCCCATCTCCACTCCCCACAGCATGGTCAAATCACCTCAGTGTCCTGTTACCATTTGACGTTTGAAGTTACAAAACAACAATGGTGAGAGAAAGGAGAGGACATGCATTACAGTTTGCGTGTCCATGTGTTCACTGTTAATTACAGTTTGTTTTAAAGGGGCTATTCAGGCACCAGGGAGTTCAAGCTGCTCAGCTCATAGAAAACTCCTGTGTCACAGTCCCTTGGGGTTGTGGCGATAGACGTCACATTGAAGCAGGGCTCCAGCCTCCAGCAGTAGGCCTACTGTGGCTGGCTGGGCCTCCGGGGACAATACACCAGGTCGGAGTACAGTAGCCATAAGCAGGTACCTCTGCTTCCTGTTTTTGGATATGTAGTTCTGAAAAAAGAGGGGGTGATTGAGAGAGGGTGATTACGATCATGTCACGCGTGTGCAGTGCACATTTAGAGCGGTACCGGTACCCCCTGTATATAGCCTTGTTATTGTTATTTTAACTGCTGCTCTTTAATTATTTGTTACCTTTATTTCATATTATTTTATATTGTATTTTTTTGTGTGATTTTTTTGGTATTCTTCCTTAAAACTGCATTGTTGGTTAAGGGCTTGTAAGTAAGAATTTCAGTGTAAGGTCTACACCTGTTGTAATCGGCACATGTGACAAATACAATTTGATTTGATTTGATGTCACTTTATAATTTGGGGAGAACTTTCGATGGGTCTTGCCAGGAAGCTAATCCTGAAGACGGATGTTATACCATCATTGACAGTGGATCTTGCAAGCGCTGACCATAATGTAAGTATCAGAGTTTGATGAGTCTGACACAGTATCCAACATTTTGGGGGGATCAGCGGGCTAACGTTAGATAATGCAACTGTGGCTGTGGCTGCTTTGACTTGTGAACGGTATACAATGCATTCGAAATGTATTCAGACCCCTTGACCTTTTCCACATTTTGTTATGTTACAGCCTTGTTCTAAAATTGATTAAATTGTTTTTTTCCCCTCATCAATCTACACACGATACCCCATAATCACAAAGCAAAACAAGATTTTTAGAGATTTTAGCAAATTTATAAAAAATAAAAACTGAAATATCACATTTACATAAGTATTCAGACCCTTTACTCAGTACTATGTTGAAGCATCTTTGGCAGCGATTACAGCCTCGAGTCTTCTTGGGTATGACGCTACAAGCTTGGCACACCTGTATTTGGGGAGTTTCTCACATTCTACTCTGCAGATCCTCTCAAGCCCTGTCAGGTTGGATGGGGAGCGTCGCTGCACAGCTATTTTCAGGTCTCTCCAGAGATGTTCAATCGGGTTCAAGTCCGGGCTCTGGCTGGGCCACTCAAAGAAATTCAGAGACTTGTCCGGAAGCCACTCCTGCGTTGTCTTGGCTGTGTGCTTAGGGTCGTTGTCTTGTTGGAAGGTGAACCTTCACCCCAGTCTGAGGTCCTGAGTGCTCTGGAGCAGGTTTTCATCAAGGATCTCTCTTTACTTTGCTCTGTTCATCTTTCCCTCAATCAGTCTCCCTGTCGCTGAAAAACATCCCCACAGCATGATGCTGCCACCACCATGCTTCACCGTAGGGATGGTGCCAGGTTTCCTCCAGAAGTGACGCTTGGCATTCAGGTCAAAGAGTTCAATCTTGGTTTCATCAGACCAGAGAATCTTGTTTCTCATGGTCTGAGAGTCCTTTAGGTGCCTTTTGGCAAACTCTAAGTGGGCTGTCATGTGCCTTTTACTGAGGAGTGTCTTCCGTCTGGCCACTCCACCATAAAGGCCTGATTGGTGGAGTGCTGCAGAGATGGTTGTCCTTCTGGAAGGTTCTCCCATCTCCACAGAGGAACTCTAGAGCTCTCTCAGAGTGACCATTGGGTTCTTGGTCACCTCCCTGACCAAGGCCCTTCTCCCCCGATTGCTCAGTTTGGCAGGGCGGCAAGCTCTAGGAAGAGTCTTGGTGGTTCCAAACTTCTTCCATTTAAGAATGATGGAGGCCACTGTGTTCTTGGGGACCTGCAGAAACTTTTTGGTACGCTTCCCCAGATCTGTGCTTCGACACAATCCTGTCTCGGAGCTCTACAGACAATTCCATTGACCTCATGGCTTGATTTTTGCTCTGACATGCACTGTCAACTGTGAGACCTTATATAGACAAGTGTGTTCCTTTCCAAATCATGTCCAATCAATTGCATTTACCACAGGTGGACTCCAATCAAGTTGTAGAAACATCTCAAGGATGATCAATGGAAACAGGATGCACCTGAGCTGAATTTCAAGTCTCATAGCAAAGGGTCTGAATACTTATGTAAATAAGTTTGCAAAAGTTTCTCAAAACCTGGTTTTGCTTTGTCATTATGGGGTATTGTGTGTAGATTGATAAGGGAAATCCATTTTAGAATAAGGCTGTAACATAACAAAATGTGGAAAAAGTCAAGGGGTCTGAATACTTTCCGAATGCACTGTATTTTCTGTAACACACATGATAGTCACTATGGTTTTTGTTCTTCCATCCCCCTACATTGAGTCTGAGAACTGCCAGCACACAGCTGGCACGAAGGAATGTTTTCCACAAAAGGAGATGCGTTGTGCATAGTATTTGTAATTTACCCCTGAAAATCATATTTTGACATTCCATTGTGTGGGTTGTTGTCTTACAGTTGATGTAGCTTGTGTCATTGGGACTAATCATGATTTAATAGTTATTCATTTCAAATCTGCATTTGAGCATTTCAGGCACACAACAATTCCAAATACCAACATTGAAAGTTTCACGACCAAAAAAGTACACAACTAAATATTGCATATTTCAAATTGAGTACTTAAAAAAACTCAGAAAACACATTGTAGAATGAGTAGATCACTACATCAACGAATTGATAGCATCATAGCTCAGAACAGTAAATAGAAGGAAATGAAATTGTCTACTCATTTAACAAACATTTCCCTTTTCAAAAAAATTGCCCAGTGTGAGAGGCTTCAATCTTGGGGATGACAGAAGCCAAGTGGGTGACTGCAGCCTGCTTGTTTGAAGCGGGGTACATGGATCCCTCTCCTCTCCCGCTCCCCTCCCCATCAATCTCTGTAGTTGGTTGCATTTCCTAAAGACTAAGTAATTCACTTTTACGTGATATGATATGAGATTTTGTATATATATTTTTTGCATTCAGAAGAGAGATGAGTGTTTCAAATTGCACAAATCAATGAGTCCTGCAAACTGTAGGGCGGCTGGGTACCTATATTAGGCTTATGGCTCTATTCTTTAAAAAAATGTTTATGTCAAATGATGTCTCATCATTATTTCTCACCTTTATTTCTCATGAGTGTTCATGTTCATGTTCATGTTAAACTGTAAACTGTAAACTTGGTCAATATTTCTGCCATGCTGGCCTATTGTAAATGATCAAATAAATGTCTGATCAATACATACAATTCTGAACATATTGTCATTTATACTGCTAATGCAGAGGCACCAATAAATTGTCCAGTACACTTCTTGTCTACTGTTTTCATGAACACTCCTTTATTTCTAAGCTTCTAAAATGACTCAGGCTTTACTAATTATTGTGAAGAAGTGTATCAGTGAACTGTATTCTGTAATAAGTTACAAAACAATATAAATGTAATTGTGTATTGCTGCTGTTTGTCTGATATCCAACAGTCTTACAGCTCTGTTGCCCATGATAGCATTTTGCAGAGAAAATGGGTTGAGGCATACTATTTAGGCTCAGAATGACATGTGGTCCATTGTTTACCTTGTCATCAATGACATATGGCCCACTGTTTACCTTGTTACCTGGCAACAACCACAAGGTTCAAATAGCTGTCAGTCAAGGCAAGCTCATGCATATACAGTAAGCTCCCCGCCCACTCAGCCTGATCTTTCAGGCTTCCTGATAGTTAGAGATGAGAGAAAAGGTACAATTTCTTCAATTCTGAGCATTTTAATAGTGTAACAATATTATGGGTGATGTTTTGGTTCTTCAAAGGCTATTTTTACTTCGGAAGTAGGATGACTGTGTGGGACCTTTTAAGAAAGTTGAAGCTCATTTACTGCATTTCTATACAACTTGAAAACTCTAAAATGCTATTTGGAGAAAAGCAAAAACAAGCCAAAATGACCCCAGCCATTATCACATTAGTTACTGTAGTTTCATACACCTCAGTCAATCTACAAACACATAGCCTATTAGCTATACAATTAGCCACTACACATTAACTCACATGAACTCAGCACCGGATTAAAAACTGTAATTTAATACCTACAGAGGGAGCAGAAAAAGTATTTTATGAACAAAAGGTAAACAAATAAGTTTGCTATACATAACCTTTTTTAATTTCCTGCAATTTTACACATTTTGCCATGGGGTGGGGAGATATTTTTGCAGTTTTTAAGCTAATTCTGTGAAATTCTACACATTTTGCCATGAGTTATTATGTAGGGTGTTTACCCATAAACATGATTTGGAAAGGCACACACCTGTCTATATAAGGTCCCATGGTTGACAGTGCATGTCAGAGCAAAAACCAAGCAATGAGGTCGAAGGAATTGTCTGTAGAGCTCTGAGACAGGATTGTGTCGAGGCACATATATGGGGAAGGGTACCAAAACATTTATGCAGCATTGAAGGTCCCCAAGAACACAATGGCCTCCATCATTCTTAAATGGAAGAAGTTTGGAACCACCAAGACTCTTCCTAGAGCTGGCCGCCCTACCAAACTGAGCAATCGGCGGAGAAGGGCCTTGGTTAGGACAACCATCTCTGCAGCACTTCACCAATCAGGCCTTTATGGTAGAGTAGCCAGACGGAAGCCACTCCTCAGTAAAAGACACATGACAGCCCGCTTGGAGTTTACCAAAAGGCACCTAAATGACTCTCAGACCATGAGAAACAAGATTCTCTGGTCTGATGAAACCAAGAGTGAACTCTTTGGCCTGAATTTCAAGCGTCACGTCTGGAGGAAACCTGGCACCATCCCTACAGTGAAGCATGGTGGTGGCAGCATCATGCTGTGGGGATGTTTTTCAGCGGCAGGGACTGGGAGACTAGTCAGGATCAAGGGAAAGATGAATGGAGCAAAGTACAGAGAGATCCTTGATGAAAACCTGCTCCAGAGCACTCAGGACCTCAGACTGGGCCAAAGGTTCACCTTCCAACAGGACAACGACCCTAAGCACACAGCCAAGACAACGCAGGAGTGGCTTCGGGACAAGTCTCTGAATGTCCTTCAGTGGCCCAGCCAGAGCCCGAAATTGAACCCGATCTAACATCTCTGGAAAGACCTGAAAATAGCTGTGCAGCGACGCTCCCCATCCAACCTGACAGAGCGTGAGAGGATCTGCAGAGAAGAATGTGAGAAACTCCCCAAATACAGGCGTGCCAAGCTTGTAGCATCATACCCAAGAAGAATCAAAGCTGTAATCACTGCCAAAGGTGCTTCAACAAAATACTGAGTAAAGGGTCTGAATATTTATGTAAATGTAATATTTCCATTTTTTATTTCTAATACATAAGTACACATTTCAAAAAACACTGTTTTTGCTCTGTCATTATGGGGTATTGTGTGTAGATTGGTGAGGGAAAAAAACAATTGAATCCATTTCAGAATAAGGCTGTAACGTAACAAAATGTGGAAAAAGTCAAGGGGTCTGAATACTTTCCAAATGCACTGTATGTATACAAAAGTTTGGACACACCTACTCATTCAAGGGTTTTTCTTTATATTTACTATTTTCTACATTTAGGAATAATAGTGAAGACATCAAAATTATGAAATAACACATATGGAATCATGTAGTAACCAAAAAAGAATGCCAAGAGTGTGCAAAGCTGTCATCAAGGCAAATGGTGCTACTTTGAAGAATCTCAAGTATAAAATATATTTTGATTTGTTTAACACTTTTTTAGTTACTACATGATTCCATATGTGTTATTTCATAGTTTTGATGTCTTCACTATTATTCTACAATGTAGAAAATAGTAAAAATAAAGAAAAACCCTGCAATGAGTAGGTGTGTCCAAACACATATATATATACAGTGAGGGAAAAAAGTATTTGATCCCCTGCTGATTTTGTACATTTGCCCACTGACAAAGAAATGATCAGTCTATAATTTTAATGGTAGGTTTATTTGAACAGTGAGAGACAGAATAACAACAAAAAAATCCAGAAAAACGCATGTCAAAAATGTTATAAATTGATTTGCATTTTAATGAGGGAAATAAGTATTTGACCCCTCTGCAAAACATGACTTAGTACTTGGTGGCAAAACCCTTGCTGGCAATTACAGAGGTCAGACATTTTTTGTTGGCCACCAGGTTTGCACACATCTCAGGAGGGATTTTGTCCCACTCCTCTTTGCAGATCTTCTCCAAGTCATTAAGGTTTCGAGACTGACGTTTGGCAACTTGAACCTTCAGCTCCCTCCACAGATTTTCTATGGGATTAAGGTCTGGAGACTGGCTAGGCCACTCCAGGACCTTAATGTGCTTCTTCTTGAGCCACTCCTTTGTTGCCTTGGCCGTGTGTTTTGGGTCATTGTCATGCTGGAATACCCATCCACAAACCATTTTCATTGCCCTGGCTGAGGGAAGGAGGTTCTCACCCAAGATTTGACGGTACATGGCCCCGTCTATCGTCCCTTTGATGCGGAGAAGTTGTCCTGTCCCCTTAGCAGAAAAACACCCCCAAAGCATAATGTTTCCACCTCCATGTTTGACGGTGGGGATGGTGTTCTTGGGGTCATAGGCAGCATTCCTCCTCCACTAAACACGGCGAGTTGAGTTGATGCCAAAGAGCTCCATTTTGGTCTAATCTGACCACAACACTTTCACCCAGATCTCCTCTGAATCATTCAGATGTTCATTGGCAAACTTCAGACGGGCCTGTATATGTGCTTTCTTGAGCAAGGGGACCTTGCGGGCGCTGTAGGATTTCAGTCCTTCACAGCGTAGTGTGTTACCAATTGTTTTCTTGGTGACTATGGTCCCAGCTGCCTTGAGATCATTGACGAGATCCTCCCATGTAGTTCTGGGCTGATTCCTCACCGTTCTCATGATCATTGCAACTCCACGAGGTGAGATCTTGCATGGAGCCCCAGGCAAAGGGAGATTGACTGTTTTCTTTTGTGTTTCTTCCATTTGCGAATAATCGCACCAACTGTTGTCACCTTCTCACCAAACTGCTTGGCGATGGTCTTGTAGCCATTCCAGCATTGTGTAGGTCTACAATCTTGTCCCTGACATCCTTGGAGAGCTCTTTGGTCTTGGCCATGGTGGAGAGTTTGGAATCTGATTGATTGATTGCTTCTGTGGACAGGTGTGTTTTATACAGGTAACAAGATGAGATTAGGAGCACTCCCTTTAAGAGTGTGCTCCTAATCTCAGCTCGTTACCTGTATAAAAGACATCTGGGAGCCAGAAATCTTTCAGATTGAGAGGGGGTCAAATACTTATTTCCCTCATTAAAATGCAAATCAATTTATAACATTTTTGACATGCGTTTTTCTGGATTTTTTTGTTGTTATTCTGTCTGTCAATGTTCAAATAAACCTACCATTAAAATTATAGACTGATCATTTCTTTGTCAGTGGGAAAACGTACAAAATCAGCAGGGGATCAAATACTTTTTTATATATATATATATATACACATACACTACATGACCAAAAGTATGTGGCCACCTGCTCGTCGAACATCTCATTGCAAAATCATGGGCATCAATATGGAGTTGGTCCCCCCTTTGCTGCTATAACAGCCTCTACTCTTCTGTGAAGGCTTTCAACTAAATGTTGGAACATTGCTGCTGGGACTTGCTTCCATTCAGCCACAAGAGCATTCGTGAGGTCGGGCACTGATGTTGGGCGATTAGGCCTGGCTCGCAGTCGGCGTTCCAATTCATCCCAAAGGTGTTCGATGGGTATGAGGTCAGGTCTCTGTGCAGGCCAGTCAAGTTCTTCCACACCGATCTCGACAAACCATTTCTATATGGACCTCACTTTGTGCACAGGGGCATTGTCATGCTGAAACAGGAAAGGGCCTTCCCCAAACTGTTGCCACAAAGTTGGAAGCACAGAATAGTCTAGAATGTCATTGTATGCTGTAGCATTAAGATTTCCCTTCACTGGAACTAAGGGGCCTAGCCCGAACCATGAAAAACAGCCCCAGACCATTATTACTCCACCAAACTTTACAGTTGGCACTATGCATTGGGGCAGGTAGTTTCCTGGCATCCACCTAACCTAGATTTGTCCGTCGGAATGCCAGATGGTGAAGCGTGATTCATCACTCCAGAGAACGCATTTCCATTGCTCCAGAGTCCAATGGCGGTGAGCTTTACTTCACTCCAGCCGATGCTTGGCATTGCGCATGGTGATCTTTGACTTGTGTGCAGCTGCTTTGCCATGGAAACCCATTTCATGAAGCTCCCGACTAACAGTTATTGTGCTGACATTGCTTCCAGAGGCAGTTTGGAACTTGGTAGTGAGTGTTGCAACCGAGGACAGACAATCTTTACGTGCTTCAGCACTTGGTGGTCCTGTTCTGTGAGCTTGTGTGGCCTACCACTTTGCGGCTGAGCCGTTGATGCTTGTAGACATTTCCACTTCACAATAACAGCACTTAGAGTTAACCGAGGCAGCTCTAGCAGGGCAGAAATTTGACAAACTGACTTTTTGGAAAGGTAGCATCCCATGACGGTGCCACGTTGAAAGTAACTGAGCTCTTCAGTACAGTCTATTCTATTGTCTATGGAGATTGCATGGCTGTGTGCTCGATTTTATACTCCTGTCAGCAACGGGTGTGGCTGAAATAGCCAAATCCACTAATTTGACGGGGTGTCCACATACTTTTGTTTATATAGTATATGTATATACAGTTGAAGTCGAAAGTTTACCTTAGCAAAATACATTTAAACTCAGTTTTTCACAATTCCTGGCATTTAATCCTAGTAAAAATGCCCTGTCTTAGTTCAGTTAGGATCACCTGTAACGATCCCGGCAGTCTGAGTCGGGTCCTGTCTGTGGACTAGTTGTTATGTTCGTGATCTCCAGTTTCCCGAGGGTTCTGGAACGCTCCGGGGAGCTCTCTTGATTTCCGCACCTGCATCCCATCAGCAATCTGCACACCTGGTCCTGATCATCACCCTTCTTAGGCTCTGGCCTAACATCCATTCCCTGCCGGATCGTTAGCCATGAACAGTAGGTTTACCAGAGTATCAGTCTTAGAGCCTAGCGTTAGTTTTGTTGTTTTTGCACCTTGTTGGTTTGTTGCTTACTTACCCCCGTTTTGTTCCATCTGCAGTCACCCGTCCGGAACCTTCATCCAACCTCTGCCTGGTGGTCGGCGGCTGCCGACCCAGGATGGGATCAACCACTGCACCCCCAACAACTAATCAACGCCGCCCGCTCTGTTCCCTGGATTATTCAGCATCACTCTTGAACTTGTAAATAAACACTCACCTTCGTTTCAACTTACCTTGTCCTGGTCTGCTTCTGGGTTCTGGCTTAGCAACTCGTGACAGAACGATCCGGCCAGTAATGAACCCAGCGGACCTGGACTCTGTTCGCCATGCCATTACCCAGCAGGAGAAGATGTTGGGCCATCATAGCACGGTACTACAGGAGATCGCGTTGTCAGTTCGGAACCTTTCTACCGGTCTGACGGAGGTCCAGAACCAACGCAAGTGTCCGGTGGAAGATCCACTACCGGTTTCACCCATCTCGCCTGCCGCTTCTGAAGCTGTGTCCTTCCGTGAGCCCAAGGTTCCGACACCGGATAAATATGAGGGGAGCTGGGAAGATGCCGTTCCTTCCTTATGCAGTGTGGATTAGTGTTCGATCTACAGCCCTACTCTTATGCCACAGACAAGGCTAGGATAGCCTTTGTGATTGAGTTGCTGCGTGGTCGAGCGCTGGAGTGGGCTTCAGCCGTTTGGGAACGACAGGATCCCTGCATGGCTTCATACCAGGGGTTCACGGCCGAGATGAGGAAGCTCTTCGACCATTCCGTCCGAGGGAGGGACGCAGCTAGGCGCCTGTTTTCGCTTCGCCAAGGAACTCGCAGCGTGGCCGACTTCGTGATCGAGTTCAAGACGTTGGCTGTGGAGAGTGGGTGGAATGAGGAGGCTCTGCAAGCGGCCTTTTACCAGGGTCTGTCGGAGCAGCTCAAGGATGAGTTGATCTCCTATCCGAGTCTAGTGACCTGGACAGCTTGGTAGCCTCGTCTATTCGGGTGGATAATCGAGTCCGAGAGCGAAGGAGGGAGAAGCAATGGGCTCCGTCCAACCGATCAGCTTCTCAGGTTCCAGTCGGGTCGTCAAACCGCGCGGCTCGCTAAAGTTGGGAGGACTTTTAGCGAGCCAGTTTCGACCTCTCAATACCTCTGTCAGACCCCGTTTCCCGGCTACCCTTATGAACAGGAATCAGAGCTTAGCGATTAACGCTTTTATCGATTCAGGTGCCGATGGAAGCTTTCTAGATGCCGAGTTGGTGGAACAGCTGGGGCTTTCCAAGGAGCAATTGCCGGAAGCCATTGAAGCTACCACTCTGGACGGCAGTAGTCTGGCACGTATCACGATGAGGACTGAACCGGTTAAGATGCGGTTGTCGGGGAATCATTCTGAGATGATTTCATTCTTCATTCTGCCGTCTTCCCAGGTTCCTCTGGTCCTTGGATACCCCTGGCTGAAGGAACACAATCCCACGTTCGATTGGGTGACGGGCAAGGTAACGAGTTGGAGCCTTGATTGTCATGCTAACTGTCTCAAGACTGCCTGCCCCCATTCGGTTCCCAGTCAGGTGATTGAGGCTAAACCCCCAGATTTGTCCCTGGTTCCCGAGACATATCACGATTTGGGGAAGTTTTCAGTAAGCAGAAGGCTCTGTCACTCCCTCCCCACCGACCATATGATTGTGCCATCAACCTGTTCCCTGGAGCTGTCTACCCCAAGGGAAGGTTATACAGTATCTCCCGACCTGAACGTGAGGCTTTGGAGACCTACATCAAGGAGTCCCTAGCTGCTGGTCTCGTTCGTCCCTCGTCATCACCCCTGGGGGGCAGGATTCTTCTTTGTGGGTAAGAAGGATGGCTCTCTTCGACCGTGTATTGATTATCGGGGGTTGAATGACATCACGGTCAAGAACAAGTATCCCCTGCCCTTGATGAGTTCTGCCTTCGACTCCTTACAGGGTGCTACGGTGTTCACCAAGCTAGACCTACGCAATGCGTATCACATGGTCCGGATCAGAGAGGGGGACGAGTGGTTGACGGGTTTCAATACACCGATGGGTCACTTCGAGTATCAGGTGATGCCGTTTGGACTGACCAATGCTCCAGCGGTATTCCAGAGTATGGTGAACGACGTCCTGAGAGATATGATCGGTCTCTTTGTGTTTGTTTACCTGGATGACATTCTGATCTTCTCGAAGGAACCTTCCGACCACGTCCAGCATGTCCGGCAGGTTCTGCAGCGATTGTTGGAGAATCGCCTGTTCGTGAAGGCCGAGAAGTGCGAGTTTCACGCCCACACGACATCCTTTCTCGGGTACATCATCTCCAGGGGAGAGATTAGGATGGACCAGGAGAAGGTTAGAGCGGTTCTGGAATGGGCCCAGCCCGGTACGAGATTGCAGCTCCAGAGATTTTTGGGGTTTGCGAATTTCTACCGCAGATTCATCCGGGATTACAGCCGTGTGGCCGCTCCGTTAACTGCCTTGACTTCCAGTATCAGGACCTTCAAGTGGAATCCGGAGGCGGATCGAGCGTTTCTGGATTTGAAGAGGCGATTCACCAACGCACCGATTCTCTCTCAACCGGACACGGCCCGTCAGTTCGTCGTTGAAGTGGGCCGCGTCTGATGTGGGAGTTGGCGCCATCCTGTCGCAGCGATGCTCCACGGACAGTAAACTCCATCCCTGCGCCTACTACTCTCGTCGCCTTTCGCCTGCGGAGAGGAATTACGATGTGGGTAACCGGGAGCTTCTCGCGGTGAAACTTGCCTTGGAGGAGTGGCGCCACTGGTTGGAGGCGGAGCAACCGTTTATTGTCTGGACTGACCACAAGAATCTTGCTTACGTGCAATCGGCTAAACGTCTCAACTCCCGTCAGGCCAGGTGGGCGTTGTTTTTCGGACGATTCAAGTTTTCCCTGACGTTCCGACCTGGATCTAAGAACGGCAAGGCGGACGCCTTGTCCCGGATGTTCTCCAAGACGGAGGAGAGTGGGTCCAAGACCGAGACAATTCTCCCCGGAACTGCGTCGTGGGAGCAGTTATGTGGAAGATTGAGGAGGAGGTGCTGGCGGCCCTTCGGACTCAGCCCGGTCCCGGTAACGGTCCACCCGGTCGGTTGTTTGTGCCTGAGTCGGTTCGTCCTGCGGTCCTCAAATGGTCCCACGCCAGCAAGATGGCTTGTCACCCTGGCGTGGCTCGGACAATGGCGTTTCTTCGCAGACGTTTTTGGTGGCCTGCCATGGCCGAGGATACTCGGGGTTATGTTGCTGCCTGTCCAGTGTGTGCGCAGAATAAGAGTACCAATCGGCCCAGCTCTGGACTACTTCACCCCCTTCCTATTCCCCGCGACCATGGTCGCATCTGGCCCTGGACTTTGTCACTGGGTTGCCCGCTTCTGAGGGGAACACGGTCGTTCTGACTATCGTGGACAGATTCAGCAAGTTCGCCCACTTTGTGCCTATTGCCAAGCTTCCCTCTGCCTCGGAGACGTCCGAGATCCTGGTTAGGGAGGTTTTCAGGGTCCACGGGTTGCCCAGTGATATCGTTTCCGACCGTGGCCCTCAGTTTACCTCTGCTGTCTGGAAGTCCTTCTGTTTGGCCATTGGAGCTACAGTCAGTCTCACATCTGGTTTTCACCCCCAATCTAATGGTCAGGCGGAGAGAGCCAACCAGAAGATGGAATCCACGCTACGCTGTCTGGCCTCTTCCAACCCCACCTCCTGGGTCTCTCAGTTGCCTTGGGTTGAGTATGCCCACAATACTCTCCCTACATCTGCCACTGGGATGTCTCCCTTCCAGTGCCTGTATGGCTACCAACCTCCCTTGTTCCCTTCTCAGGAGAAGGAGCTCTCAGTGCCTTCTGTTCAGGTCCATATTCGTTGCCACCGGACCTGGCATCGGGCCAGAAAAGCACTCCTTAGAGTTTCGGACCGGTATCAGCTCCAGGCGAATCGTCGCCGGATCCCCGCTCCCACCTACACCATCGGAGATAGGGTCTGGTTGGCCACACGGGATCTTCCTTTACGGACTGAGTCTAGGAAGTTGTTACCGAAGTTCATTGGTCCGTTTGTGGTGGAGAAGGTGATCAATCCGGTGGCAGTTCGACTCAAACTCCCGAGGACGCTCAGAGTCCATCCCACCTTTCATGTCTCCTGCCTCAAGCCTGTTTTCCTCAGTCCTCTGTTGCCTCCTCCGCCTCCTCCTCCTCCTCCTCGGATGATCGGAGGTGGTCCTGCCTACACGGTGCGTCGCATCATGGATTCCAGACGGCGGGGCCGGGGTTTCCAGTATCTCGTGGACTGGGAGGGGTATGGTCCTGAAGAGAGGAGTTGGATTCCGCGGCGACAGGTCCTAGATGCTGACCTCATCAGTGACTTCTACCGCCTCCATCCTGGCGCTCCGGGAGTCCGCCCGGTGGCGTTCGGCCGGAGGGGGGTACTGTAACGATCCCGGCAGTCTGAGTCGGGTCCTGTCTGTGGACTAGTTGTTATGTTCGTGATCTCCAGTTTCCCGAGGGTTCTGGAACGCTCCGGGGAGCTCTCTTGATTTCCGCACCTGCATCCCATCAGCAATCTGCACACCTGGTCCTGATCATCACCCTTCTTAGGCTCTGGCCTAACATCCATTCCCTGCCGGATCGTTAGCCATGAACAGTAGGTTTACCAGAGTATCAGTCTTAGAGCCTAGCGTTAGTTTTGTTGTTTTTGCACCTTGTTGGTTTGTTGCTTACTTACCCCCGTTTTGTTCCATCTGCAGTCACCCGTCCGGAACCTTCATCCAACCTCTGCCTGGTGGTCGGCGGCTGCCGACCCAGGATGGGATCAACCACTGCACCCCCAACAACTAATCAACGCCGCCCGCTCTGTTCCCTGGATTATTCAGCATCACTCTTGAACTTGTAAATAAACACTCACCTTCGTTTCAACTTACCTTGTCCTGGTCTGCTTCTGGGTTCTGGCTTAGCAACTCGTGACATCACCACCTTATTTTAAGAATGTGAAATAGTGTAATAGTAGAGAGAATGATTTTTTTCAGCTTTTATTTCTTTCATCACATTCCCAGTGGGTCAGAAGTTTACATACACTCAATTAGTATTTGGTAGCATTGCCTTTAAATTGTTTAACTTGGGTCAAACGTTTCGGGTAGCCTTCCACAAGCTTCCCACAATAAGTTGGGTGAATTTTGGCCCATTCCTCCTGACAGAGCTGGTGTAACTGAGTCAGGTTTCTAGGCCTCCTTGCTCGCACACACTTTTTCAGTTCTGCCCACACATTTTCTATAGGATTGAGGTCAGGGCTTTATGATGGCCACTCCAATACGTTGACTTTGTTGTCCTTAAGCCATTTTACCACAACTTTGGAAGAATGCTTGGGGTCATTGTCCATTTGGAAAACCCATTTGCGACCAAGCTTTAACTTCCTGACTGATGTCTTGAGATGTTGCTTCAATATATCCACATAATTTTCCTTCCTCATGATGCCATCTATTTTGTGAAGTGCACCAGAACCCCCACAGCATGATGCTGCCACCCTCGTGCTTCACGGTTGGGATGGTGTTATTCGGCTTGCAATCCACCCCCCTTTTCCTCCAAACATAACAATGGTCATTATGGCCAAACAGTTCTATTTTTCTTTCATCAGACCAGAGGACATTTCTCCAAAAAGTACGATATTTGTGCAGTTGCAAAACCGCAGTCTGGCTTTTTTATGGCGGTTTAGGAGCAGTGGCTTCTTCCTTGCTGAGCGGCCTTTCAGGTTATGTCGATATAGGACTCGTTCTACTGTGGATATAGATACTTTTGTACCTGTTTCCTCCAGCATCTTTACAAGGTCCTTTGCTGTTGTTCTGGGAACTTTTCGCACCAAAGTACGTTCATCTCTAGGAGACAGAACGTGTCTCCTTCCTGAGCGGTATGACGGCTGCGTGGTCCCATGGTGTTTATACTTGTGTACTATTGTTTGTACAGATGAACGTGGTACCTTCAGGCGTTTGGAAATTGCTCCCAAGGATGAACCAGACTTGTGGAGGTCTACCATTTTTTTTTGGTCTTGGCTGATTTCTTTTGATTTTCCCATGATGTCAAGCAAAGAGGCACTGAGTTTGAAGGTAGGCCTTGAAATACATCCACAGGTACACCTCCAATTGACTCAAATGATGTCAATTAGCCTATCAGAAGCTTCTAAAGCCATGACATAATTTTCTGGAATTTTCCAAGCTGTTTAAAGGCACAGTCAACTTAGTGTATGTAAACTTCTGATCCACTGGAATTGTGATACATTGAATTATAAGTGAAATAATCTGTCTGTTAACAATTGTTGGAAAAATTACTTGTGTCATGCACAAAGTAGATGTCCTAACCGACTTACCAAAACTATAGTTTGTTAACCAGACATTTGTGGAGTGGTTGAAAAACGAGTTTCAATGACTCCAACCTAAGTGTATGTAAACTTCCGACTTCAACTGTATATAATTTTATTTTTTACAGAATTCCGGACCTCGATAATGACTGCTGTTTTGATCAAGCCTTGCTCAGGAACGTCGCTTTGATAAGATCTTATACGTTTGAAATGGTTAATGAATCATTGTCACTGAAGGAAAGAGACTGGAAAGATCGTTTACAGAAAGACCAGAGTTGTATACCTATTTTTACCGTTTTTTATCTAGAGGTAACAAGCACACTATAGAAATTGATGAGAATCAAACGAGAGTTATATTTTGAGCAGAACACAACATGCCAGGATGACTCATTTCACATAGAGGGAGGTTTTTGTCTCATCTTTTATCCTGATATCTGACATTTTCTTGGACCACCCAAACTTCACTGTGGATTTGTGACTTTAGTGTTCTACTGCTTATCCAGATGCAGGTTTCACTGTTTTACTGAGAGAGTTTTGCCCAGTCTGTAATAATAGACACGTCTCGAACACCTAATTCAATGCCTTTGTCAGCTACTTCAATGAGTCACAACATTTTCTATAGCTCTAACTGTCATCCTTCGCCCTCCAAAGAGAATCTCCAAGAAAGAACCTCACAGGATGTGGGCCTTTTAAGGCAGAACCTGCCAGAGAAATGTTTTTGCCAGTGGCTGTGAACATTGACATTGGGCTCTTTATCTCGCCCCCATCCCCATCAGCCTAAATTGGATAATTAGATGTTGTTTTTTCTATTCATGTGGTCATGGTGCGATCTTATCATGGGCGCCATTTCTGGAGAAGGACCTGTGGAAAATGGCAATCTGTGTCTGCTTTTCCATCGATTACACTGTCGAATTGTGTGGTCTGTGGTCAAGTATGGGAACTGGCGTTATGTCGCTCAGTCTGGGTTTGTGTAGGGGCTTAGTTCAGGTCCCAGTTGTGACATAAGGCTGTCACATCTCATTTCCACATCGCTGGGGCCAGCAAGGAGCCTCAGATCTGGTTTACAATGAGGAAGGAATGGGGTACATGGCTGGCTAGCTACCGTTGTTTTCCAAACAATTATATGGTTTAGCAAGAAATGTGGACCTCTAGTTTTGTATGTTGTGTAGATTAGTAGTGAGCTCTTTTACCTCGACTGACAAAATGAATTCCCTTGCCTCACGACTCATCGGAATTTAGGCATTGTACAAAACAAGTCATAAGAGATTGGATCGTCTCTAACCAAAGCCAATAACAATTTCCGAAACACCACTTTACCCACGTGGGTTCAGGCTCTGGCCCAACCCATCGGTTCCTGGGACCAATCAGAATGGTTTGAATGTATTCACATTCAAGAAATCATCAGGGAGGAGATCAAATCCAGACTCATCATGGAGAAGAAACGTTAGTGGGTGTGGCGTTTAGCACGAGCGATGTGGATGGGTAGCCAGACAAACAATTCCCATCAATACCCTTTACCACCAGCCACAGCTTAGTGGGGGAACTGTTTGTGAGACTGATGAAGAAGATCTGGCTAGAAGAAGAGGCAATAAATCAACCTATTACTAGTGAAGATGCTATTCAAACAAAACTGATGATATGTGCATTTGGTGTAATACATTTGTTTGAATATCTTACCACAAATTATGCAACTTGGAAAGGATTTTGATACTCAGGCATCAGGTTGTACACACTTTCCAATATGTTCTGGGTATATTTCCAGAAAGTGCCTTCCTCAACGGACAAGTCTCCACATATTCAATCTCAAATTCACTTTCTCACCATCAAAAAGAATATGGCATCGAATTCTGCTCCTAGAAATGTATAGTCATGATCTTGCATGGCTTTGTAAACAACAGGCATCAAATTGACCTATTACTAGTGTAGATGAGTCATTCACTTTACAGTAAATTAAGAACATATTCAAACAAAATGTACAATAGGTGTAATGCATTCATTTGAATATCTACAGTCGTGGTCAAAAGTTTTGAGAAGTATTGGTCTTCACAAAGTTTGCTGCTTCAGTGTTTTTAGATATTTTTGTCAGATGTTACTATGTTATACTGAAGTATAATTACAAGCATTCCATAAGTGTCAAAGGCTTTTATTGATAATTACATTAAGTTTATGCAAAAAGTCAATATTTACAGTGTTGACCCTTCTTTTTCAAGACCTCTGCAATCCGCCCTGGCATGCTGTCAATTAACTTCTGGGCCACATCCTGACTGACGGCAGCCCATTCTTGCATAATCAATGCTTGGAGTTTGTCACAATTTGTGGGATTTTGTTTGTCCACCCGCCTCTTGAGGATTGACCACAAATTCTCAATGGGATTAAGGTCTGGGGTGTTTCCTGGCCATGGACCCAACATTTCAATGTTTTGTTCCCCAAGCCACTTTGTTATCACTTTTGCCTTATGGCAAGGTGCTTCATCATGCTGGAAAAGGCATTGTTCGTCACCAAACTGTTATTGGATGGTTGGGAGAAGTTGATCTCGGAGGATGTGTTGGTATCATTCTTTATTCATGGCTGTGTTCTTAGGCAAAATTGTGAGTGAGCCCACTCCCTTGGCTGAGAAGCAACCCCACACATGAATGGTCTCAGGATGCTTTACTGTTGGCATGACACAGGACTGATGGTAGCGCTCACCTTGTCTTCTCTGGACAAGCTTTTTTCCGGATGCCCCAAACAATCGGAAAGGGTATTCATCAGAGAAAATGACTTTACCCCAGTCCTCAGCAGTCCAATCCCTGTACCTTTTGCAGAATATCAGTCTGTCCCTGATGTTTTTCCTGGAGAGAAGTGGCTTCCTCGCTGCCCTTCTTGACACCAGGCCATCCTCCAAAAGTATTCGCCTCACTGTGCGTGCAGATGCACTCACACTGCCTGCTGCCATTCCTGAGCAAGCTCTGCACTGGTGGTGCCCCGATCCCGCAGCTGAATCAACTTTAGGAGACGGTCCTGGCGCTTGCTGGACTTTCTTGGGTGCCCTGAAGCCTTCTTCGCAACAATTGAACGTCTCTTCTTGAAGTTCTTGATGATCCGATAAATGGTTGATTTAGGTGCAATCTTACTAGCAGCAATATCCTTGCCTGTGAAGCCATTTTTGTGCAAAGTAATGATGACGGCACGTGTTTCCTTGCAGGTAACCATGGTTCACAGAGGAAGAACAATGATTTCAAGCACCACCCTCCTTTTAAAGCTTCCAGTCTGTTATTCTAACTCAATCAGCATGACAGAGTGATCTCCAGCCTTGTCCTCGTCAACACTCTCACCTCTGTTAACGAGAGAATCACTGACATGATGTCAGCTGGTCCTTTTGTGGCAGGACTGAAATGCAGTGGAAATGTTTTTTGGGGATTAAGTTCATTTTCATGGCAAAGAGGGACTTTGCAATTAATTGCAATTAATCTGATCACTCTTCATAACATTCTGGAGTATATGCTAATTGCCATCATAAAAACTGAGGCAGCAGACTGTGAAAATTAATATTTGTGTCATTCTCAAAACTTTTGACCACGACTGTCCTGTATTACCAGAAATTATGCAACTTGGACATGATTTTGATCCTCAGATATCAAGAGTCTCCACATGTTCAATCTCAAATTAACTTTCTCACCATCAAAAAGTATACGCCATCAAGTTTTGCTCCCAAAAATGTTTATTCATGATCTTGCATGGCTTTGGTCTTCAATAAATGTGGTTCTGAGAGCGCCTCTTTTCAATGCTACATCAAATGAATGTGCACAACTCATCATTCTATTACTCATCTCTGCTCAACCCTTGAATAACATTGAAGTCGTGGAAATATGCAACAACTATATTGCTATAGCATGGCAATAAGCAGTCAGTTTTGTACAGGGGCGCAACTTTGGTTTTAGAAGTGGGGGGACATAATAATAATCATTATTTTTTTTTTCCAGTCAGATAAACACTCCAAACAGCCTACCCGACTGCTCGGAGGCGTCCGCATGGTCGCAAAGCACACCGTTGCCTAATTTTGTATCACATTCCAATGCTAAAACTGTGCAATTTCAGAATGTGGGGGGGGGCATGGTTTTGTACATTGACAGTAGTGCTCCATTCTGGCCTGATCTCTACCTCCCATATCTGTAAGGAGGAAATGATATGCCCAGTGCACATCTTCCACACAGCTTTAGAGTTGAAGAAGTTAAGCCAGGATGAGTCTTTTTCTGGTGAGATGTACAGACTACTATCTGATTTCTTCTGCTGCCTGATTGTTGTTTTGCATTCTCTTGTCATCTGTCCAATTGTTGTCCGACTACAGAGATGTCTGGCATGCTGATGGGCCTACGGTTCCCTTTGAATGGCATCTAGTAATCCATGCAGATCTGTCTGAGGTGAAGGACTTTGTGACCTGATCCTTACCCCAGTCAGCATTGTCTTTTCAGGAACTGTTTTGGTGAGATAAACTATATGGTATGTAACCACATGGCTATTGAGATGTATCAGCATGCTATGATAAACAGGACATCTATGTTAGTGAATGATGTTGCTACTGATATTTTTTTTCTACGATGATTCAGATGGTCAGAGTAGAGGACCGATTTAGAATCCAAACTGTCACAACCGACATACTACCAAGAAACAAGATAAACCACCAACAAGATTATTATGTTGTGGTAGATTGGTTAGGACCCATTTTAGATTTGCCTGTAAGAAGGCTATGTAACAAACCGTCTTTTCCTGCTAGCACTGATAACTAGCTGATAACTTCTTTATTGAGGAAAAATGTACGACTGTGAAATGTGGTTGTCTCACCTCGCTCCGGATAAGAGCGTCTTCTAAATGACTAAAATATAAAATGTATGTAAATTACCTATTGTCCCCCTAGTCTCAGTACTGTCTTGCTAGGAAATACAGCAGGTCCTGCTGATGACAGCTTGGCATCAGAAGAACATATTGTAGCTAGCTGGAGTGTGTGGCTGCTCCTGGTAATCGACGGTACAGTAATCGCTCATACACAGGCCGGTCGGGCCAAAGGCAGGTGGAGATAGCGCTTCAGCACCAACGGAAACGCAAGAGGGACTGCGTGATAAGGAGCTAGGACCGCTCTCCCCAGGCTCCAGGTCTATGTGATAGGCAGAGTGAATTCTCAGAATGAATGACACTGCTCGGGGAAAAGCTTTGCGCTCCAACCTCTTTTCACTTGCTCTTTATGGACGAATGTGAAACACACTATGGTAGAGAGATCTACCATGAGAGCAGCTTTATAATCAGCAGCTGCTCTGTAGAATTTGTTGAAGACAAACAAGTATTCCCATCCCCATTTTACTAATCCCTTTCCCCCAGGGAACTGTATCCAAACTTCTCAGGTCTGGGGGAGTGGAGCGACTGAAACTCCAGTCACCAGAAACTCACACCACCAGATGCCATCTACACTTGTATGTCTGGTATTAGCATCTTGGATTCAATAATGCCTGTGCATAATGATGGACAACCACTACAGTGTCTTTAAAAAAGACTGTGAATGCCTTTAATGTTTTGTTTGAGAGAACTTTCTCAGAACAAATTATTATTGAGTCGTCCAGGGTAGGGGAGGGAATGGCCGGCAGGGATGTAGCTCAGTTGGTAGAGCATGGCGTTTGCAACGCCAGGGTTGTGGGTTCGATTCCCACGGGGGGCCAGTATGAAAAAAATAAAAATAATGTATGCACTCACTAACTGTAAGTAGCTCTAGATAAGAGTGTCTACTAAATGACTAAAATGTAAAATGTAATGAGTCTGTCATTTGAATCAACTGATTATTAACAGGTTCACATCACATTGTCACATGGCCGTGTTACATCAATCTTCCCTAAGGTGACATGGCTTGGTCCTAATATGGGAGATGCCAGTCATATTTTATGGATGAGGAGATGATAGCTGTGAGCAGCACTATAATTCTGTTAATCTGGTCCCGTGTAGCTCAGTTAGTAGAGCATGGCGTTTGCAACACCAGGGTTGTGGGTTCGATTCCCACGGGGGGCCAGTATGAAAAATGTATGCACTCACTAACTGTAAGTCGCTCTGGATAAGAGCGTCTGCTAAATAACTAAAATGTAAAATCTAGCCCTGGGCCAGGCCTGTCCTGTTCACCATTCCAATCAAGGCTTTCATTAACTGGTCCAAATTATAGACTGTGGAACCGGCTTGGCCTCTTTTAAGAAGTTTTCCTGCTTTTATTAGATTGCAGTTGCACCACCAAAAACATTGTAATGTGAATTAGTTGTAGCCTAATAATTAACTATATTGTAATGTGTGTTTTCTATTCTGTTTTGGGTCATGTTTTACATGAATTTGTACAGATGCTATGTAGTAACAAATAATTTTAATTACTTGGTGTAATTACATGCAAGTAGCAAATAGTAAATATAAAAATTGAATATTCATGCAGAGTTTTACTTTATTCATCATTGTCTCATGCACCTTATCAGAGCAGTTACCATGTACAGCTGAGTAACTTAATTCTGTACCAAAGTATTTATCAGGCTACTGAATGCTGTCACGTCCTGTTTAGTTTTGTATGAGATGTTCTGTAAGGTAACAGTAGCAAAAAATGAATAAATACATCACAGGAAATCATTTTACAAGGTTTTATCAAAATTGTATCCAAAATACTGACATAAATCATGTCTAACCAATGCCAGCTCTAATTACTGGTTTGAATATGAGGGGAGGAGCTTGTGTGTGACAAGTAACACTGAGCACTTGCACTTTCAAACACGTGAAGGGACTACAGGTCTAAATCTCATAATCGGTTAAATAATAGGCTCATCTTCCTGTCAGCATTTCAAAGGCCAACAGATTTAATTTACAGTAGACTTGGTGAAAAGGGGAGTCATTAGATAATAACATTATGAAACAGCTTACCTCAGCAGAGCCATGCACAAGATTCAAACAGTACTTTTACATCACAAAAGTATGTTACAAATGACCAAATTCATATAATGCCAACCCTACAATTTACATTTTTGCTATACAGCTCAACAAGTATTTGCATACAGACACGTTTCAGCTTTATAAACCAGATATAAATCAATCAATAAAAAAGTTCACTATTTCCCTCCTGTTTTGCCATCACTATGTAACCATTCAAGTGTGTGTATGTTTTCTACTGATAAGTCTATACTGCGCTCAACATACAAATTCACTTGAGAGTATTGACAACTGTCATTCTTCTTGAAAGCAGGTTGAATGAGTCATGTTCATTCCAGGGGCCTGGAGAACAGAGCATGTATCACAGTGTGTTGTATTTATTCACCTGAGTAGGCTCTTTCTGTACCTGACAGCCTGCTCAGCCATGTCACATGCCCAAGACATGTCAGGGCATGGCCATTCACACGCTCTCCCTCTATATCTTTATCATCACAAATACAAATACATTGGGCCAATGGGCAATAGGAATGGGTGTCAGGTTTTAAAATCAAAAGCCACATGAGTGTGAACATTGCCAGGTTTTGCCTATGGGAGTTTTACCCCAGTGGTTTAACCTAAAAACCCACAGCTTTGCCCCGGGCAAAGACCGCAATACATTTATTGTAAGTGTTTGTTGTAAAGACAATACATGGCTTCTCAGATAAAACCATGGCTTTGTTTCCAGTTTGTTCCCTCACCCAACGGCATTGGCTGCCATACTGTAGAGTACCAAGACTGCACACAGGATGCTCATTTGAGTGTCTTAACAAAAAGATAAATACTGTATAAAAAATGTGCTATTAACAATTGTAATGTTAAAAAGCTCCTTTCAGTGAATGGTCAGTCTCTTGAGATTCTTGTGAATAATAGAAAGGCAATGACACACACATCTGATAAAATAGACATCCCAGAGTCTCTGTTGTGGATAAGGGCCTTGCTTTGTCCCACGACACTCAACATGACAATGGCAACCCCATTGACAACTGAGTATATGCATTGGTTTCAGGGGGAACTGTATTAAATTAGTGAGGTGTTTCTCGACAAGGGCATGTAGAGTACTTATACTTACACCTGGTAGTCATTAGAATGGTCATGAGTATCACTGCAATAAACCCCACTGACTGTGCAAACCTATTGGATATATTGAATTTCTGTCTCAACATCCCGGATTTTGTGTTAAACGCTCTAACAAGCTTTCTCTGCCTTTAACCTTGTTCTGAACGCCTCCAAAACAAAGGTCATGTGGTTTGGTAAGAATAATGCCCCTCTCCCCACCAGTGTGATTACTACCTCTGAGGGTTTAGAGCTTGAAGTAGTCACCTCATACAAGTACTTGGGAGTATGGCTAGACGGTATACTGTCCTTCTCTCAGCACATATCAAAGCTCAGGCTAAGGTTAAATCTAGACTTGGTTTCCTCTATCGTAATCACTGCTTTTTCACCCCAGCTGCCAAACTAACCCTGATTCAGATGACCATCCTACCCATGCTATATTACGGAGACGTAATTTATAGATCGGCAGGTAAGGGTGCTCTCGAGCGGCTAGATGTTCTTTACCATTCGGCCATCAGATTTGCCACCAATGCTCCTTATAGGACACATCACTGCACTCTATACTCCTCTGTAAACTGGTCATCTCTGTATACCCGTCACAAGACCCACTGGTTGATGCTTATTTATAAAACCCTCTTAGGCCTCACTCCCCCCTATCTGAGATACCTACTGCAGCCCTCATCCTCCACATACGACACCCGTTCTGCCAGTCACATTCTGTTTAAGGTCCCCAAAGCACACACATCCCTGGGTCGCTCCTCTTTTCAGTTCGCTGCAGCTAGCGACTGGAACGAGCTGCAAAAAACACTCAAACTGGACAGTTTTATCTCCATCTCTTCATTCAAAGACTCAATCATGGACACTCTTACTGACAGTTGTGGCTGCTTCGCGTGATGTATTGTTGTCTTGACCTTTGTGCTGTTGTCTGTGCCCAATAATGTTTGTACCATGTTTTGTGCTGCAACCATGTTGTGCTGCTGCCATGTTGTGTTACATTTACGTCATTTAGCAGACGCTCTTAGAGAGAGTGTTGCTACCATGTTGTTGTCATGCTGTGTTGCTACCATGCTATGTTGTTGTCTTAGGGCTCTCTTTATGTAGTGTTGTGGTGTCTGTCTTGTCGTGATGTGTGTTTTGTCCTATATTTGTATTTTATTTTAAAAAAATTATCCCAGCCCCCGTCCCCGCAGGAGGCCTTTTGCCTTTTGGTAGGCCGCCATTGTAAATATGAATTTGTTCTTAACTGCCTTGCCTAGTTAAATAAAGGTTAAATATTTTTTATAAACAAAAATAATGACAATGGAATGGAAATTACAATGGAAATGTGGATGAAGAACATAGGCTAGATATTTGAAAATATATTTTAAATGCCTCATCCAGTCATTGCGCTAACGCTAGTTAGCAATTGCGCTAACACTAGTTAGCAATTGCGCTAACACTAGTTAGCAACTTCCTTCAAACTGCACGCACATACATAAAAAGTGTATCCACAAGTTAATCTGAATCTGGGGAAATAGATAAAGGGCTTCATTGTCAAAATCCCAAACTATCCCTTTACTATCCAAGTTGCTCTCAGCTCAGTGGGCTAAGGAAATAATTTTGGGTGACAATGCCTGAAAGTCTATGTCCAATGAGCATAGTATTAGCATGTGGTACACTATCCACAAAGGTTTCAGCTCAGTCAGGTCAACTGTGAATGGGAAACAGTTAGGGTAAAGCAGAGAGAGAACAACCGAACCTGCAGCTATCACGGAGTCTCTCTGGGCGTCTGCCTATAAGCAGCCCAAAGGCTTCCATGGCAACCTGCAGGGTTATAGGATGGACCGGTTCCACCTGTTTGGTTCAGGAGCAGTGCCACAAGTCTGCTCTGATGATCAACCCAGGATTATTCTGTCAACTGTCAATATGAGTTTGTTTAACCCAGCTAGAGAGAGCCATTAATAGTGTATTTACAGTGCCTTCAGAAAGTATTCATACCCCATGACTTATTCCACATTTTGTTGTGTTACAGATTGAATTCGAAATGGATTACATTTATTTTATTTTCTCACCCATCTATAAACAATACCCCACAATGACAAAGTGAAAACATGTTTTTAGAAATGTTTGCAAATGTATTGAAAATGAAATACATAAATATTTACATAGACCTTTTAGTCATTTAGCAGACGCTCTTATCCAAAGAGACTTACAGTTAGTGAGTGCATACCTTTTATTTTTCATACTGGCCCCCCCGTAAGTATTCAGACCCATGAGTCCATACATATTAGAATCAACTTTGGCAGCAATTACATCAGTGAGTCTTAAGAGCGTTGCACACCTGGATTGTACAATATTTGCACTTGACATAGATTTTCAAGCTGATTGATTTAAGTCAAAACTGTAACTAGGCCACTCAGGAACATTCAGTTTTGTATTGGTGAGCAACTCCAGTGTATATTTGGCCTTGTGTTTCAGGTTATTGTCCTGCTGAAAGGTGAATTTGTCTGTTGGAAAACAGACTGAACCAGGTTTTCAATTAGGATTTTGCCTGTGCTTAGCTCTATTCTGTTTATTTTATCCCAAAAAATTATTCCCTAGTCCTTGCCGAAGACAAGCATACCCATAACATGATGCAGCCACCACCATACTTGAAAATACAGTACCAGTCAAAAGTTTGGACACACCTACTCATTCAAGGGTTTTTCTGCATTTTTATTATTTTCTACATTGTATAATAATAGTGAAGACATCAAAACTATGAAATAAAATATATGGAATCATATAGTAACCAAAAAAAGTGTTAAACAAATCAAAATATATTTGATATTTTAGATTCTTCGAAGTAGCCACCCTTTTCCTTTGATGACAGCCAGGTCATCTGATGCAGCACTCCATCACTCTCCTTCTTGGTCAAATAGCCCTTACACAGCCTGGAGGTGTATTTTGGGTCATTGTCCTGTTGAAAAACAAATGGTAGTCCCACTAAGCGCAAACCAGATGGGATGGCATATCGCTGTAGAATGCTGTGGTAGTCATGCTGGTTAAGTGTGCCTTGAATTCTAAATAAATCACAGACAGTGTCACCAGCAAAGCACCCCCACACCTTCACATCTCCTCCTCCATGCTTCACGGTGGGAACCACACATGCGGAGATCATCCGTTCACCTACTCTGCGTTTCACAAAGACATGGCGGTTGGAACCGAAAATCACAAATTTGGACTCCTCAGACCAAAGGACAGATTTCCACCAGTCTATTGTCCATTGCTCGTGTTTCGTGGCCCAAGCAAGTCTCTTCTTATTATTGGTGTCCTTTAGTAGAGGTTTCTTTGCAGCAATTCGACCATGAAGGCCTGATTCACGCAGTCTACTCTGAACAGTTGATGTTGAGATGTGCCTGTTACTTGAACTCTGAAGCATTTATTTGGGCTGCAATCTGAGGTGCAGTTAACTCTAATGAACTTATCCTCTGCAGCAGAGGTAACTTTGGGTCTTCCTTTCCTGTGGCGGTCCTCATGAGAGCCAGTTTCATCATAGCGCTTGATGGTTTTGTGACTGCACTTGAAGAAACTTTCAAAGTTCTTGAAATGTTCCGGATTGACTGACCTTCATGTCTTAAATTAATGATGGACTGTCGTTATTTGAGCAGTTTTTGCCATAATATGGACTATCTTCTGTATATCCCCCCTACCTTGTCACAACACAACTGATTGGCTCCAACGCATTAAGGAAAGAAATTCCACAAATTAACTTTTAACAAGGCACACCTGTTAATTGAAATGCATTCCAGGTGACTACCACATGAAGCTGGTTGAGAGAATGCCAAGTTTGTCCAAAGCTGTCATCAAGGCAAAGGTGGCTACTTTGAAGAATCTCAAATATAAAATATATTTTGATTTGTTTAACACTTTTTTGGTTACTACATGATTCCATATGTGTTATTTCATAGTTTTGATGTCTTCACTATTATTCTACAATGTAGAAAATAATAAAAATAAAGAAAAACCCTGGAATGAGTAGGTGTGTCCAAACTTTTGACTTTTTCCAGTTTTACTTTAGTGCCTTATTGCAAACAGGATGCATGTTTTGGAGAAGAAAAAAAATTATGTATAGGCTTCCTTCTTTTCACTCTGTCATTTAGGTTAGTATTGTGGAGTAACTACAATGTTGTTGATCCATCCTCAGATTTCTCCTATCACAGCCATTAAACTCTGTAACTGTAAAGTCACCATTGACCTTAGGGTGAAATCCCTGAGCGGTTTCCTTCCTCTCCGGCAACTGAGTTAGGAAGGACACCTGTATCTTTGTAGTAACTCTATGTATTGATACGCCGTCCAAAGTGTAATTAATAACTTCACCATGCTCAAAGGGATATTCAATGTCTGCTTATTTAAATTTTTGACCCATCTACCAATAGGTGCCCTTCTTTGGACAACCTCCATGGTCTTTGTGGTTGAATCTGTATTTGAAATTCACCGCTCGACTGAGGGACCTTACAGATAATTGCATGTGTGGGGTACAGAGATGAGGTAGTCATAAAAAAATCTAGTTAAACACTATTATTGCACACAGAGTGAGTCCATGCAACTTATTATGCGACTTGTTAAGCAAATTTGTACTCCTGAACTTATTTAGGCTTGCCATAACAAAGGGGTTGAATACTTATTGACTCAAGACATTTCAGCTTTTGATTTTTTATTAATTTGTGAAAATGTCTTAAAACATAATTCCACTTTTACATTATGGGGTATTGTGTGTAGGCCAGTGACACAACATCTCAATTTTATCCATTTTTAATTCAGGCTGTAACACAAAATGTAGAAAAAGTCAAGGGGTGTGAATACTTTCTGAAGGCACTGTAGGGGGATGTACAAAATGAAGAGCAAGGATATTACATAATGTCTATAGTCAAAGTTAATTGATTGTATCCAGACAACTGCACAACAATAATCTCTCAGAAGTCCATTTTTTTATGAATTACTGTTGACAGATACTACCTACACATTAGCTGATCTCGAACAAAATGAACCTTCTGACTATCATTTCTAAACAATCATTCAGTAACACTAGGTTCAAAAAAATGTTGGGCAGAGAGGATATCTCGTTAGTAGGCCTGGTGTGTGTTTTATAGCTCTATGGTTTCCATTAATAGAAAGCCCTATCATTACAAGTGGGTTGCTCTTTTGAGAAAAACAACTGAAAGCAGACACCTTTTTCTGTACTGTAATATAATGCACAGTAGAGTGCAGCTGTAGGAGCACACTCTCCTCAACCTCCAGGGCAATAACTGATAACATCACACCAACCATCTCAGCTGCTCCAGATGGGTCCGTTTTCAAGTAGTAGCTGGGTTGTTCCATGAATAGATTACATTTTGCGTCCCTTCGATATTTTCAGTAGAAAACATGTTTTTTATGAAGTTGAGCATGTGCTCTTTATGACAAAATGTTAAAACTAGGTGAACATTTTTATTTTTACCAAGTTACACTACCCAAAATCAATGGTGGCCACTGATTGGCTGAATACCCGGGCATGAGGTGGTTGAAGTTGTCAACAAAGCACCATGACAGAAATATGATGGCAAGTTTTCGAACTACCGGTAGTTTCTTTGAGAAGATATATAAAGTGATCTGTACATTTAAACAACAGCATAAATACACCTATTTCACTTTTGCATGTCAAAAACCGAATGACCACTGCTGCACATGCTGCCACTGTTTTGAGCAGATTAGATTAAACTATTTAGAACGAGCAGCCAGCTCACGAATGAACGAGTGCACCATGGAGAATGCAACAAGCATGCAGATGCAATAAGTGAAAACACATGATCTAACTGGGGATAGCTAGCTAACATAATGTCACAAAGCATGATGCTCTAGCCAGTTAACTTTCCTTCTGAATTAACTTAATATTTCCGATTTAGTCAGATATTAGTTTAGAAAGACTTAAAATTGGCATGGACGCTAACTAGCTTGCAAGCTATCAGCTGCTTGTCAAAGATAACTGGCTAATTTGACAAAAAAATTGACCAAACTATTTCTCTATGTTCCAAAAAATTACTGTAGCTGGCAAATTAATTTGATCATGCTTTGTGATACACCCAGTTTTATGCTGTTTTAGTCCACACAACATGTCGCCCTGTCACCTATAGTAGAACATGATGAATATGAAAGCTTATTTCTCTCAAATTTTGTACACACATTTGTTTACATCCCTGTTAGTGAACAATTCTCCTTTGCCAAGATAATCCATCCACCTGACAGGTGAGGCATATCAATAAACTGATTAAACAGCATGATCATTACACAGATGCACCTTGTGCTGGGGACAATAAAAGGCCACTCTAAAATGTGAAGTTTTGTTACACAACACAATGCCACAGATGTCTAAAGTTTTGAGGGAGCGCGCAATTGGCATGCTGACTCCAGGAATGTCCACCAGAGCTGTTGCCAGAGAATTGAACGTTCATTTCTCTACCATAAGCTGCCTCCAACGTCATTTTAGAGAATTTGGCAGTACGTCCAACTGGCCTCACAACCGCAGACCACGTATAACCACGACAGCCCAGGACCTCCACATCCGGCCTATTCACCTGCAGGATCATCTGAGGGGGGGTGGGGGGGTGGGGTTCTGTCTGTAATAAAGCCATTTTATGGGAAAAAACTCATTCTGATTGGCTGGGCTTGGCTCCCCAGTGGGTGGGCCTGGCTGCCAAGTGGGTGGGCCCCTCCAAGGCCCACCCATGGCTGCACCCCTGCCCAGTCATGTGAAATCCATAGATTAGGGCCTAATGAATTTATTTCAATTGACAGATTTCCTTATATGAACTGTAATTCAGTAAGATCTTTTAAATTATTGCATGTTGCGTTCATATTTTTGTTCAGTATAAATACATAAGTACACAGGACAAACCATGGAGAGGAAACAACTTATACTTACAACTAAACGTACAGCAGTACATGGATATAGATATCTATACAAAATACGGTACCTCCTTTAACACGTGTGGTGAAGACACCAGAGAAATTCTTCATGTAGTTTTTACAGCACCAGAAAGTTTGTAACTGCATATGGGGTTTGGTGAACAAAAATATTAAATGTACTAGATGTTCACAGAAAGCCAGCAGGTTCCAGCACAGTCCAGACAACAGACTATTTAACAATGCAGGCGTATGCGCTCAGGAAGAGCTGAATTGCTGATTACCAAGCCAGCCAGCCGGCCACTTCCCAGCCAGTGTTATTTCTTTTCTTTTCCCATGATTATCCCAAGATTCTGTATTTGTTCCTACTTCCTCTCTCCTTGACCAATGGCCTCACCTCCTTTGATATATTAGAAAAGGTAGCGTTTCTGTGTTGCTTTTTCATGTCATGCAAGGCAGCGTATTTATATTAGATAGCGGTGGGTTTTCCCTCTGCTACTGTGATGGAGGATAATTACTAGTGACTGGGAGTCACCAGATTAGATTGTAATTGATTTTTCGAAGTGCCTGAGTGAAACTACAGGAAGACAAACAGAACAGTGGGAAAAGAGGGGGAAGAAGAAGAAATACAGACTACAGCATGTCCCAACCACTTCTAGGTTATTATTATCATGCATCAAAGAGAGAGAAGAAGGATGTAGGATGGTCTAATGACCAACACAACCTGATGAAAGGACCAACAACATTTCAAATGAAAATATATTTTAAAAGGTTTCTGCAACACAAACAAAACAACAATCAGTAAAAATCTCTAATTGTGTGCTCTGTCCTGAAAGGAGACAGAGAGTAGAGAAGCCTTCTAGGCTTGTTCAGACAGATAACATGGTCAGCAGGCTAAGAGAAGATAGAACAGGAAAGTGGGCAGTGATGGTGGGCACAAATATTTACTTGGTCACACTAACACACTTTGTCCAAAGAGAGAGGTGTCTCTCCATGGTCCATGGATGGGGTAGAGAGAGTGATATGGCTGCCATGGATTGTACAGTAAACTTAACTACTGCTGTACGGGAATCAACCTCCATACTGCTGACACAGCGTGATATTTTATTTTATTTTGAACAGACATGGTCCATCTGGCTTAGTTTGTGATGACTGACAGTCATGTGGTAGAGAAGGAGAGCCAAATACAGGGCAGAATGTTGAGTGATTCAAAAAGAAAAGGTTGTCATCATCAATCAGCGAAGAGGTGGAGTAGATTCTGCAGAATGTATGTGACTAAACCACAAAATATATTTGATAAAGCCACAATGTGTAATCTTGACAGTTGTCTTACAGCCTTATTCTAAAATTGATTTTTTTTTTAAAATCCCGCTCATTAATCTACACACAATACCCCATAATGACAAAGCAAAAACAGGTTTTTAGAAAAGTCACATTTACAGTCGTGGTGAAACGTTTTCAGAATGACGCAAGTATTGGTCTCCACAAAGTTTGCTGCCTCAGTGTTGATGATGGCAATTTGCATATACTCCAGAATGTCATGAAGAGTGATCAGATGAATTGCAATTAATTGCAAAGTCCCTCTTTGCCATGAAAATTAACTTAATCCCAGAAAAACATTTCCACTGCATTTCAGCCCTGCCACAAAAGGACCAGCTGCCATCATGTCAGTGATTGTCTCGTTAACACAGGTGAGAGTGTTGACGAGGACAAGGCTGGAGATCACTCTGTCATGCTGATTGAGTTAGAATAACAGACTGGAAGCTTTAAAAGGAGGGTGGTGCTTGAAATCATTGTGCTTCCTCTGTCAACCATTGTTACCTGCAAGGAAACATGTGCCGTCATCATTGCTTTGCACAAAAAGGGCTTCACAGGCAAGGATATTGCTGCTAGTAAGATTGCATCTAAATCAACCATTTATCGGATCATCAAGATCTTCAAGGAGAGAGGTTCAATTGTTGTGAAGAAGGCGTCAGGGCGCCCAAGAAAGTCCAGCAAGCGCCAGGACCGTTTCCTAAAGTTGATTCAGCTGCGGGATCGGGGCACCACCAGTGCAGAGCTTGCTCAGGAATGGCAGCAGGCAGGTGTTAGTGCATCTGCACGCACAGTGAGGCGAAGACTTTTGGAGGATGGCCTGGTGTCAAGAAGGGCAGCAAAGAAGCCACTTCTCTCCAGGAAAAACATCAGGGACAGACTGATATTCTGCAAAAGGTACAGGGATTGGACTGCTGAGGACTGGGGTAAAGTAATTTTCTCTGATGAATACCCTTTCCGATTGTTTGGGCCATCTGGAAAACACCTTGTCCGGAGAAGACAAGGTGAGCGCTACCATCAGTCCTGTGTCATGCTAACAGTAAAGCATCCTGAGACCATTCATGTGTGGGGTTGCTTCTCAGCCAAGGGAGTGGGCTCACTCACAATTTTGCCTAAGAACACAGCCATGAATAAAGAATGGTACCAACACATCCTCCGAGACCAACTTCTCCCAACCATCCAAGAACAGTTTGGTGATGACCAATGCCTTTTCCAGCATGATGGAGCACCTTGTCATAAGGCAAAAGTGATAACTAAGTGACTTGGGTAACAAAACATCGACATTTTGGGTCCATGGCCAGGAAACTCCCCAGACCTTAATCACATTGAGAACTTGTGGTCGATCCTCAAGAGGCAGGTGGACAAACAAAAACCCACAACTTCTGACGAACTCCAAGCATTGATTATGCAAGAATGGGCTGTCATCAGTCAGGATGTGGCCCAGAAGTTAATTGACAGCATGCCAGGGCAGATTGCAGAGGTCTTGAAAAAGAAGGGTCAACACTGCAAATATTGACTCTTTGCATAAACTGAATGTCATTGTCAATGAAAGCCTTTGACTCTTATGGAATACTGTAATTATACTTCAGTGTACCATAGTAACTACTGACATAAAGATCTAAGAACACTGAAGCAGCAAACTTTGTGGAGACCAATACTTGTGTCATTCTCAAAACTTTTGACCACGACTGTATATAAGTATTCAGACCCTTTACTCAGTACTTTCTTGAAGCACCTTTGGCAGCGATTACAGCCTCAAGTCTTCTTGGGTATGACACTACAAGCTTGGCACACCTGTATTTGGGGAGTTTCTCCCATTCTTCTCTGCAGATCCTCTCAAGCTCTGTCAGGTTGGATGGGGCGCGTCACTGCACAGCTATTTTCAGGTCTCTCCTGAGATGTTCGATCGGGTTCTGGCTGGGCCACTCAAGGACATTCAGAGACTTGTCCCGAAGCCACTCCTGCGTTGTCTTGGCTGTGTGCTTAGGGTCGTTTTCCTGTTGGAAGGTGAACCTTCAACCCAGTCTGAGGTCCTGAGCGGGTTTTCATCAAGGATCTCTCTGTACTTTTCTCCGTTCATCTTTCCCTCGATGCTGACTACTCTCCCAGTCCCTGCCGCTGAAACACATCCCCACAGCATGATGCTGCCACCACCATGCTTCACCGTCGGGATGGTGCCAGGTTTCCTCCAGACGTGATGCTTGGCATTCAGGCCAAAGAGTTCAATCTTGGTTTCATCAGACCAGACAATCTTGTTTCTCATGACCTTTAGGTGACTTTTGGCAAACTCCAAGCGGGCTGTCATGTGCCTTTTACTGACGAGTGGCTTCAGTCTGGCCACTCTACCATAAAGGCTTGATTGGTGTAGTGCTGCAGAGATGGTTGTCCTTCTGGAAGGTTCTCCCATCTACACAGAGGAACTCTAGAGCTCCAGGAAGAGTATTGGTGGTTCCAAACTTCTTCCATTTAAGAATGATGGGGGCCACTGTATTCTTGGGGACCTTCAATGCTGCAGACATTTTTTGGTACCCTTCCCCAGATCTGTTTCTCGACACAATCCTGTTTTGGAGCTCTACGGACAATTCCTTCGACCTCATGGCTTGGTTTTTGCTCTGACATGCACTGTCAACTTGGGACCTTATATAGACAGGTGTGCGCCTTTCCAAATCATGTCCAATCAATTGAATTTACCACAGGTGGACTCCAATCAAGTTGTAGAAACATCTCAAGGATGATCAATGGAAACAGGATGCACCTGAGCTCAATTTTGAGTCTCATAGCAAAGGGTCTGGCTACTTATGTAAATAAGGTATTTCTGTTTTTTGTTTTTTTTATACATTTGTAAAAAATTCTAAAAACGTATTTTCACTTTGTCATTATAGGGTATTGTATGTAGATTGATTAGGAATTTTTTACAATTTAGTCAATTTTAGAACAAGGCTATAACGTAACAAAATGTGGAAAAAGTAAAGGCATCTGAATACTTTCCGAATGCACTGTACCTTGCCATTTGCATTTAATTAATGCTATAAAATGCCTGTCTTTAATCCCATTTGTAAAACACATTTATCTGCATCAGATCCTGCAGGATTAAATAACCTTTTCATATAGAGTCATTAGTAGAAACATTACATCCATTCAATTTTCCAAATCTAGTCAAAATAAATGCATCATATACAAAGCCCATCGAAACTGTGCTTTTTTATTGTGGCGTGAATGTAGTCTAGTCTGCAAAAAATAATTGTATCTTTGGACATAAACCCATTTGTGTAAACAGCATGTATACTGTACATGTATGACCATGTCATGGGAGTGGACCACTCACTGGTGTAGCACACTCCCGCAGCCCCCGCAATTATGGATATTAACTGGAAAATGATCGTAAGTTGTTTCTTGCAATAACCCTCTTTGACTTTAAAAAATATTCTCTCAAAACTTTGATTCTTAAAAGATGTCAGGAGATTTGGTCAACCCTGTCAGATTAGTGTAAAATCTTAAATTAATCAGGAATGAGCAGGGTCAGCTATACCATAAGGACCCCTTATTCATGTTCTCATTGCATGTAGTGCAACAAGACCACTCATGGTTTGTAAAGTTCTCTACGTTTGATAGATTTAAACAAACAATATGGAATCACCATGGCCACAACCATAAACTGTCAACTCCATCTGCCTGATAGATTAAAACATATTTGGTTTTAGAGTCATAAAGCAACTGAGGAAAAACTAAATTGCTACTGTGTATACAACTTGAATGAAGAACAAAAATTCAATTTTTGTAAACGTAATCAAACGTAAACTCAGTCAGAGTGCTGAAAGATATGATAGAATGGTTATGTTTGTCCATATTTTACAAATGTTTGTAATTAACTTTTATTTTTAGAGGCAAAAATATGTTTGTCTTGAGGATCTGTTGTCAACTCTGTCAGTGGCTTGTCAACTTCATCACTGATGGCTAACCCCCTTAAAATAGAGATTTTTGGTCAATATTCTGAAAAAAATATTGTAATTACTGTTCTGCAACATATGCTTAAATAATTGAAGTATTTGCTGTGCTAGACCTAAGGGATAATGTTTGCTTTATAAATATTGTTTTTATGTTCTAAATTTGGCAGGCCCCCGCGAAACTGCGCTATGCTACTGGGACCACTGCTGTGTGGAAACAAATCATACTTTCCCACCACCTGTTATGTTGTCTTTCACTGATACCAATGGTTGCTGCAGAAACTCAAGTTAGATTTGCAAGCTATAATGTATAATCACAATAATACGTCATTGTGAGATATGGTTTAGGTGTTAGGTTATGAGAAAATTACAGTCCAGAGAGACCAAGACGATTTTTGGATTGAGCTGCTTGCAAAATAATGAATCAAGACAAATTAAGTCCCATCATAGATTTCCTTGTGAGTAAAACAAAATATATCCAGGAAGGTAGGCCATGGCACTGTCTGTCAAATTGACATCTTCTTAATTGTTTAGAAAACAAGAGGAGACTTCCTCTCTTTGAACACGGAGAAATAGGAAAGGAGAAAACGACCCTACCAGCCATTACTATCTTTGTTTCTATTTGTCCTAGATGTCTTGGGCTGATATTGTATTTGATTATACAAGATAGTTATTAGCTTTCTATTTTTGTTCCTTTAAATCTAAAAAAAATAAACAATTTGAATAGGCTGGTAGAAGTTGTATCATGAACATCTACAACATTTGGTTTCGTTTTGGTTGACATTGAGCCAAAACACAAAAACGGCTATCTACTGGACATGAAATTGCCTAGTTGAGTGTGTATGACACTGTAAAAAAACAACAACAAAAAAACACGTGCGAGCGCATGTGTAGTAGGCGTGCAGAAGAGTGAAAGTGGAGGAAAAGAGTCCAGTTTTTCCTCAGGAAACTAACTCCATTTCCACTTGGCTACAGACACAACGGTTACTCTGGAATCTGATTTGCGTAGGCAGTTTAAAAATAACGGGGTATAAAGGCATGGTCACACATATGAGGAATTGGGCAGTCCACTCCGCACATGAGCTCTAGATAGGCTATAAGTCTCTGGTTTAAAGATGATTCACACATATCTCTTACTCATAATGTTTTGTTTAAATTAGAAACTCCTAACTGCATACTTAATGTAGTCTATATAAAAAAATTAAATGTATATATATATATATATATATATATATATATATATATATATAAGCGTGATGGTGCATGGCACTTGAAGCACAACTTTGGCTGTCCAACAAATGTTTCACATATGTTTTATTGCAGCTGGTCATATCATGTTGAACATAAGACAATATTTGTTTAATTTCTCTTTAAACTGTATATTTCCAGGTTTAAAAAAAACATTACGCAATTCTTTATTGTATTTATACAAATACCTAACATATTTGTACAATTCATCTTCGTCATCAGGGTGGCAAGCCTCGCAGATGTTTTAAACACCTGTAATGCTCTATGTGCCAAGCACCTCCATGTGCATAATAATGAAGCCAACGAATGGGCTTGTTTATGTAAAGATCATTCACAAACATGTACACTAACTGCTTTGTCTACCGTCAAGACTAACAAATTGTTTCGATTGCCCTGTTAATGGCATACGTTCACACATTTCTAATTGTTTAAATGTTAAACAACTAGTGGATCAAGTTGAGACAAATTATTGATATTAGGTCTATCCATAGATTGTCATATCGTTGCAAAATAAGGTCTGTTGAAGAGGGGTAAAACGAAACTCTGGAAGTAGCTGGATGTTTTAACTTGCAAATAATGCATTCATCAGTTGTTACACTTAACTCAGTGTTAGGCCTAGGATTGGTTCTTTTAAAACACTTGAAAATATGTATTTTTGAGTGGTCTAATTTAGAAGACCATAATGTCATATTGAAGTTTAGAAACTATTATCTCATTATTTCAGATAAATTATATCAGACAAATTCTCCGATTATTGAAATAATTGCATAGCGAGTTTGCACAGGGTGAGTGTCGCCCCCTTCGGTTATACATAATGGAATCTTACGAGGAGCAGTTGGGTTCGATTTGGCAAGGTCTCAAAAGTCCTTGGTTTTGAGTGGGAAAGCAAAGGGGACAATGATTCAAACGAATATCAATAAATATATATGTAGGACACTTCTCCTTATAATATATAATATGGTTAGAATAATATTATACTAGAATCATATTAATACATGCTTATTACATGGTTATTATTATTGATTAATCATTGAATTGAAATAAGAGTGTAGTTGCAATTGTTGCAATAGATGCAATTGTACACTTTTTACCACACAAATCATAATTACAAATTAAACCTGGCTTTGTAAAAATGTAATATCATGACAGCTTTATCTGCAGTAAAACTCACTGAAAAGAATGAGTGTTATATGCCCCATACAACCTTTTTTCTATTTAATTAACCCCAACATGCTATGGCTTTTACTAAATAATATTTTGATATTTTGTAAGACTTTAAAAATGTATTTCACTCATACAGACACTGGCATTTGGTGACAATAAAGGACATGTAAAATAGTAGTTAGCCTACCTCAACACTTCACCCTATTGGTCGACAGGTGAGACGCCCCCGCTAAGTCCGCCCAGTACGGGGCTATAACAAGCTGGCACTAGTCATCAGTAGTTACATCGTTTGACTTGGATCGCAACCCATCGTATCGTTAGATGTTTTGGGGGTAAATCTGACAGTTTCGTTTGGTTTACTGAAGGCGTAAAAGGTTGAATAGAATAACATTTTGCAATGGCTCTCGCTGATGCGATGCTGCGGTCGATTACTACGTTTTCCAGCAGTCCGACTATGGAGGAGAAGCAGTCTGCAATTTTCCATGTAAGTGTAATTTTTTCTATGTAATTTCTTCAACTGAAAATTGCTGAACATTTTTATGTCATTGGGACGATAAATATGTATAGCCTATTACACAAATAAAAATATACAACTGTTTTGGAAAGAGGTTCTTGACTAAAACAATGTTTGAATGCCAATTTCGTTTTATTTACATTATAGGACTGGAAAGTTGATGGTTGCCAGACCAGCGCAACAGGTGACGATTTGAAATCCCAGATCGAAGTGGAGTTCAGTATCGTTGAATCACCTGCGGTGACCAGAGATGAAGACGACCTGGGGAAATTCTTGGATTTAGAGTTCATTTTATCCAACACCATTGGATCTGAAAGTGGAACCAACAACAATAACAATTTATCTGCTCAACAGTCGTACTCCTACTCACTGCCTGAGTCCCCGGAAAGCTGCAGCACAGGGCATGACAGTGACGGCTCTCAACTTACACCCAATGCTTACGGCAGCAGCAACTTCAACACAAGTCCCGGGCACAGTCTGGTAGCCGAGCTGCTGACCCCCGAGATGAACTATCATAGCGACACACTACTAGACTACAGCCTGAAACAGCCTGCCACGGACAGGCCGGAGTATACTGAACTGCGTGCCTTGAACACAGCCACTGACACTGCAGTGCACTTTCAACTGACTAACTCTCATCCCATGGGATATAAAATAAAGACAGAAACCACTGAGCAGTCGTGCATGATGGCAGGTGACTTCATGGGACACATGTATGAACAGAAACACATGCGTTCCATGCACACAGCGTTCGCGCACCATCAACCTGCTGCTCAGGGGTTTGCATCTCACGACATGCAACAGAGTGTGTCCCGAGACGGGATGGGGCGCAAAGACTGTCACTTGGCAGAGATGAACTCTCATCACCAGCATTCTCACATTGCACACCCGCAACAGTATGCGCCATATCCACCACAGTACGCCCATCACCAAGGTGCGCAACAGTACGGGATGTTCAGAGAGCCCATGCGGGTGCGCCATCCGTCCATGTCGGGGGTAATATTGACACCACCATCATCACCACTTTTGGAGTTCTACGCACCAGAAGATAGCAAACCCAAACGGGGCCGCAGGTCTTGGGCGAGAAAACGCACCGCGACGCACAGCTGTGAATTCCCTGGATGTGGGAAGACTTACACCAAGAGTTCCCACCTAAAGGCTCACATGCGAACACACACAGGTAATTCTATTTTTCATTTTAGCATTTTTTGTTGGTATCTGCTATCATGTAGAAAATGTTAGCCCCGTTTTTCTAATGATTTTACCCACAAAAATGTAGCCTAACTGTATTTTTCTTGTAATCCATAGGCGAGAAACCATACCATTGCAATTGGGAAGGCTGCGGGTGGAAATTCGCGAGGTCTGACGAGCTGACGCGTCACTATAGGAAGCACACCGGTCACAGGCCTTTCCAGTGCCACCTGTGCGAGAGGGCATTCTCGCGCTCCGATCACCTTGCGCTGCACATGAAGAGACACATGTAAACAGAGAAAGTTGGATCTGACTTTCAACGTTCTATTTTTGTATCATGGCGTTGGACATGACATGTAAATGCTTGTACATATTATCATTCTCTTCTAAATTATGGAAGTACAGTATTTAATTAAGGAAAAGTAGAGCCTTTCTTGCTTACTCTTCAATTTATGAGTGTTGGTGACTGCTGATGGTTGCTATTTTGGCTTTTGAAATAAAACACTGAACAAGGGCAGGACCCAATATGTCTTTACATACTGTACATGTTAATGGCCATCTATCACTTAGGCCTACTGCATCATTTTGATACTTCAGGTCAGGGTTTTTCCTTTTTTGTTGCTGTTTACAAGAAACATCATTACCTTTTCTATGGTTTTCTATAGTTTTTACAATAAAATTATGTACATTTAAAAACTGATAGTTTTTTTCTATTGAATTGTTTGAAGGCTTACTATGCTTCTCAAAGTGCTCTTAAATAAATCAGGTACTAAACATTACTTTTCAATGTTTTATACATTTTGTTTAAATATATTATGCTAAAGTTGTAAGGAAATATTGTCAGAAAACTGTACTATACATACTTGAAGTTCTGGGCAAAATATATTTTTAAAGTATAATTGTAAGGGCAATGCATTTTCATTCCTGGACAACAGCAAATTGTTTTTTACTCTGTAAGAGCAATAAGTCTATTAATTATGTTACTTTGAACTGCATCAAAGCAAATATAGTTTTGTAAAATCACCAAGACAAAGTGTTAAAAGAGCTCTGTGTTTTATTAAAATAAAATTATGTGGAAATAAATAGTTTTTCTTTTTCATTAATCATGAATAGTGTTCACATTACAGTATCCAACAAAGGTCTGGCCCAGAAATGGATCTAGTATGAGTTCTAACATGCTTTTTATAATATTAACAGGTAACACTTTTGTTGAGGCTTCCTAAGACCTGGCGGCCTGAGGAAATACTACTGAACGTGGCCTATACCGTAGATCTATACCGTAAATCTAAATATTTATTATTTACACCTTCACAGAAAGATTTGCATAGGCATAAAAGCTGTCCTAATGTCATATTTTGGTTTCCTCATTTTGAATTCAAAGATCTGATAAATATATAAATCAACACCCATGTGTCTCCTTAAATACAATGAGCCATGCTCATTTAGGCCTACATCTTTGAATTCAAAATGAGGAAACCAAAATATGTGTGGCTCTTTAGATTGATATCTTACACTCTTAGAAAAAAAGGTGCTATCTAGAACATAAAACGGTTCTTCGGCTGCCCCCATAGGAGAACCCTTTGAAGAACCCTTTTTCGTTCCAAGTAGAACCCTTTTGGGTTCCATGTAGAACCCTCTGGGATAGGGTTTTACATGGGACCCAAAAGGGTTGTACCTGGAACCAAAAAGGGTTCTACTTGGAACCAAAAAGGGTTCACCTATGGGGACAGCCAAAGAACCCTTTTGGAACCCTTTTTTCTAAGAGTGAGGGCAGGTTCCCATCTTCACTGAGTAATAATAGTACTCTTTTATGCAGCATTTCATGCCAAAATGTTTGTACTTGTTGCCTCAAGACGTGTTAATTTGACCAACTTCCATTTATTAGGCTACATTTAAAGTGAAAAATGCTTTCAATTCTATCATCTACCTCATGAGGGCAGTCTTGCACCATTGCACTGATGTAAGCCAGCAGTAACCCCTCCAGAATTCAATTGAGCCAAGTCAAGGCAAGGATATGCCTTCTTCCTTGGTCTTAGTATTCATGAAATGGAGTATATTTGTTTCCTTTCATTTCCACACTTATCTAAATAGAAACACAAAACACATTTCCTGACATAAAGCAGTCCTTACAAAAAGTGATGATCCACACTGTAATAATAATGCAATTAAAATGTGGTCTCTTTATTCATGATTCATTCAGGATTATCCGTAACCATGGTAGCATCCACATTAATATAGAAGTGTTTAGAAACATATTCTATTCTTATTTACAATACAAGTGACTCCAAAATGACACAATACATTATTTACCATTCATTTCTATTGGGCACAAAATAATCTGAAACACAACAAAAACAAACAGCAAATGCATCCAAAAAGTTTGTAGAGTCACAAGCTTGATGTAATCATTGTGTGCTAGGAATATGGGATCAAATATTAAATATGATATATAGGTGGTTCAACCTGTGTTTCACTTAGCATAGCGTTGGGGACACAATGTTTACTTGAAATGTGTCCCTTCCCTTTCAACAGATAGGCATCCTAAGTGACTGTCTATGAGTCTTATGTTTGTAGGGAATGAGGGTGTGTATAATAATTTACCGTTTCCCAAATATAGGCTTAACTATATCTAATCCTTTTGGACAGTTGACTGTGCCATTCAATAACTGTATCATAAAGTAGAAGTAGACATATGGTCATAAGTGTTGATACACATTAGTTCACATTTTAGTATTATACAGTTTTACACAGTAATAACACATTCTCTAGAATCCAATTATTGACATAGTCAAAGCACATGGCAGATTTTAACTCATGTATGTACACAGTTTGACTATAAGTGCAGCAGCGCAGCTGGTACTGTACCATGGATTGTTTAATTAATTAATATTATTTATATAATAATAATAATAATAATAATATGATATGCCATTTAGCAGATGCTTTTATCCAAAGCGACTTACAGTCTTGCGTGCATACATTTTACGCAGGGGAGGTCCCGGGAAATCGAGCACACTATCCTGGCGTTACAAGTGCCATGCTCTACCAACTGAGCTACAAAGGACCATTACTATTGTGAAGCATAATTGCTATGGTAATTTGGAATGTCCAGTCAATGAGCATTATGGGTAATAGGCCTAGTCATCCTACAGATTTAAAATTGGCCTACAAACGCTTACATCAAATGCTTTATGATAGCATCATCTCCCGTACTAACAGTGCCTTTCCAAACACAAAAACTGGAAAATAAACAAATAACCATCTAATAATACTGAGAGAACGTTGTCAAAGTTAGTTAAAAGCCCACATTTTTATTTAGAAGACTTTTGCCCAGTGAGTTTTGCAGACCAAAGGACTTACCCAACAGGCCTAGCTGATGGCTAGTAAGGGGCCTAAAGTCTTGTGCCTCACGGTCCGAGTGGCTCTACGCCTCCTGCGGACTGGGCGAGAAGTGGATCGTCTGCATCAGGGCATGATTCTTATACCCAGTGAGTGGCTGGGACTAGGTTTGGGCGGTATCCAGATTGTCCTACTTTTATAACGACCTTGTGCCATACCGGGATATTCGGTAATACCAGCACTGAACACAAGGGGCGCTATTTTCAACCCCCACTGAGCCTTTGTAATCCGAGGGAATGCTAACAAGTACATACATGTAAAATCCCATAGAGAATGCTAGCTAAATGCTACCAAGCGCATTGTGAACATTTTATACAGTCTCTGACCTAAAGTATTTACAGGACAGACATCCCAGCTCATAAAGTTATACAAGTAACAAAAAAATGCAACTCACAGTTTGCTGCACACACAGCACAAATATTAGACAGCGACATTCTTGATCCAGGAGACGATTCTCTGCTGTTACCAAGCGAAGCTTGATTTTGGAAGAAGCTAATCATAAAAAAAATAAAACATATTTAGGGGGTAGATCAGCTTTAATATTGCAGATAGATTGTAGCTTCCATCAATGTATTTGTCTGCATAATTTCCAATCCCCCATATATATTTTTGTAAATATATATATATTATATATATATTTTTTGTAAATATATATATATTTTTGTAATGTAATGTATTTTTTTTGCAGCCCCCTCGTCCCCTCCAGAGGAACAGCAGCTTGGACCTGGACCAGGAGGATCAGTGTGTTCTGACACCGGTCACCCACGTGTCACAGTGAGTCTGTTTCCCTTTCAGTCTGTGGTCTATGGCACGTTGTGTTTGCTAATCCAAGTTATCATTTTAACAGGCTAATTGATCATTAGAAAACCCTTTTGCAATTATGTTAGCACAGCTGAAAACTGTTGTGCTGATTAAAGAAGCAATAAAACTGGCCTTCTTGAGGATAGTTGAGTATTACATTTACATTTTAGTCATTTAGCAGACGCTCTTATCCAGAGCGACTTACAGTTAGTGAATACATATATATATTATTTTTTTTTATACTGGCCCCCCGTGGGAATCTAACCCACAACCCTGGCGTTGCAAACGCCATGCTCTATCAACTGAGCTACATCCCTGCCGGCCATTCCCTCCCCTACCCTGGACGACGCTGGGCCAATTGTGCGCCGCCCATGAGTCTCCCGGTCGCGGCCGGCTGCGACAGAGCCTGGATACGAACCAGGATCTCTAGTGGCACAGTTAGCACTGCGATGCAGTGCCTTAGACCACTGCGCCACTCAGGAGTATCTGGAGCATCAGCAATTGTGGGTTCGACTACAGGATCAAAATGGCCAGAAACAAATAACTTTCTTCTGAAACTCGTCAGTCTATTCTTGTTCTGAGAAATGAAGGCTATTCCATGCGAGAAATTGCTAAGAAACTGAAGATCTCGTACAACGCTGTGTACTACTCCCTTCACATAACAGCGCAAACTGGCTCTAACCAGAATAGTAAGAGGAGTGGGAGGTGCCGGTGCACAACTGAGCAAGAGGACAAATACATTAGTGTCTAGTTTGAGAAGTCAATACTTTGTAGAGCCACATTTTGCAACAATTACAGCTGCAGGTCTCTTGGGGTATATCTCTATCAGCTTGGCACATCTAGCCACTGGGATTTTTGCCCATTCTTCAAGGCAAAACTGCTCCAGGTCCTTCAAGTTGTATCGGTTCCGCTGGTGTACAGCAATCTTTAAGTCATACCACAGATTCTCAATTGGATTGAGGTCTGGGCTTTGACTAGGCCATTCCAAGACATTTAAATGTTTTCCCTTAAACCCCTCGAGTGTTGCTTTAGCAGTATGCTTAGGGTCATTGTCCTGCTGGAAGGTGAACCTCCGTCCCAGTCTCAAATCTCTGGAAGACTGAAACAGGCTTCCCTCAAGAATGTCCCTGTATTTAGCGCCATCCATCATTCGTTCAATTCTGACTAGTTTCCCAGTCCCTGCCGATGAAAAACATCCCCACAGCATGATGCTGCCACCACCATGCTTCACTGTGGGGATGGTGTTCTCGGGTGATGAGCGGTGTTGGGTTTGCACCAGACATAGCGTTTTCCTTGATGGCCAAAAAGCTCAATTTTAGTCTCATCTGACCAGAGTACCTTCTTCCATATGTTTGGGGAGTCTCCCACATGCCTTTTGGCGAACACCAAACGTGTTTGCTTATTTTTATCTTTAAGCAATGGCTTATTTCTGGCCACTCTTCCATAAAGCCCAGCTCTGTGGAGTGTAAGGCTTAAAGTGGTCCTATGGACAGATACTCCAATCTCCGCTGTGGAGCTTTGCAGCTCCTTCAGGGTTATCTTTGGTCTCTTTGTTGCTTCTCTGATTAATGCCCTCCTTGTCTGGTCCGTGAGTTTAGGTGGGCGGCCCTCTCTTGGCAGGTTTGTTGTGGTGCCATATTCTTTCAATTTTTTTTATAATGGATTTAATGGTGCTCCGTGGGATGTTCAAAGTTTCTGATATTTTTTTATAACCCAACCCTGATCTGTTTGGAGAGCTACTTGGTCTTCATGGTGCCGCTTGCTTGGTGATGCCCCTTGCTTAGTGGTGTTGCAGACACTGGGGCATTTCAGAACAGGTGTATATATACTGAGATCATGTGACATATCATGTGACACTTAGATTTCACACAGTTGGACATTATTTAACTAATAATGTGACTTCTGAAGGTAATTGGTTGCACCAGATCTTATTTAGGGGCTTCATAGCAAAGGGGGTGAATACAATAACATTTCTGTAATTTTTTTGTGTGTATTTTTGGACTATTTTGTTTATGTCCATTACATTAAATCCAAATAAAAATCAATTTAAATTACAGGTTGTAATGCAACAAAATATGAAAAACGCCAAGGGGGATGAATACTTTTGCAAGGCACTGTATATACAGTGGGGGAAAAAAGTATTTAGTCAGCCACCAATTGTGCAAGTTCTCCCACTTAAAAAGATGAGAGAGGCCTGTGATGTTCATCATAAGTACACGTCAACTATGACAGACAAATTGAGAAAAAAAAATCCAGAAAATCACATTGTAGGATTTTTTATGAATTTATTTGCAAATTATGGTGGAAAATAAGTATTTGGTCAATAACAAAAGTTTCTCAATACTTTTGTCTGTCATAGTTGACGTGTACCTATGATGAAAATTACAGGCCTCTCTCATCTTTTTAAGTGGGAGAACTTGCACAATTGGTGGCTGACTAAATACTTTTTTTCCCCACTGTATAGCACCAGTCAAAAGTTTGGACACACCTACTCATTCAAGGGTTTTTCTTTATTTTTACTATTTTCTATATTGTAGAATCATAGTGAAGATATCAAAACTATGAAATAACACATATGGAATCATGTAGTAACCAAAAAACATACAAATATATTTTACATTTGAGATTCTTCAAATAGCCACCCTTTGCCTTTATGACAGCTTTGCACACTCTTGGCATTCTCTCAACCAGCTTCACCTGGAATGCTTTTCCAACATTCTTGAAGAAGTTCCCATATATGCTGAGAACTTGTTTGCTGCTTTTCCTTCACTCTGCCATCCGACTCATCCCAAACCATCTCAATTGGGTTGAGGTTGGGGGATTGTGGAGGCCAGGTCATCTGATAAAGCACTCCATCACACTCCTTCTTGGTAAAATAGCCGTTACATAGCCTGGAGGTGTGTTGGGTCATTGTCCTGTTGAAAAGATAGTACCACTAAGGCCAAACCAGATGGGATGGCGTATCTCTGCAGAATGCTGTGGTAGCCATGCTAGCTAAGTGTGCATTGAATTCTAAATAAATCACAGACAGTGTCACCAGCAAAGCACCCCCACACCATACCACCTCCTCCTCCATGCTTTACGGTGGGAACTAAACATGAGGAGATCATCCGTTCAGCCACACCGCGTCTCACAAAGACATGGCGGTTGGAACCAAAAATCTCCAATTTGGACTCCAGACCAAAGGACACATTTACACCGGTCTAATGTCCATTGCTCGTGTTTCTTGGCCAAGGCAGGTCTCTTCTTATTATTGGTGTCCTTTAGTAGTGGTTTCTTTGCAGCAATTCGACCATGAAGCCTGATTCACACAGTCTCCTCTGAATGTTGATGTTGAGATGTGTCTGTGACTTGAACTCTGTGAAGCATTTGTTTGGGCTGCAATTTCTGAGGCTTGTATCTCTAATGAACTTATCCTCTGCAGCAGAGGTAACTCTGGGTCTTCCATTCCTGTGGCGGTCCTCATGAGCCAGTTTCATCATAGCGCTTGACGGTTTATGCGACTGCACTTGGAAGAAACTTTCAAAGTTCTTGAAATTTTCCGTATTGACTGACCTTCATGTCTTAAAGTAATGATGGACTGTCGTTTCTCTTTGCTTATTTGAGCTGTAATTGCCATAACATGGACTTAGCCCTATTTGGTAAAAGACCATCTTCTGTATACCACCCCTACCTTGTCACAACACAACTGATTGGCTCAAACGCATTAAGAAGGAAAGAAATTCCACCAGTCTTCTTGGGTATGACGCTACAAGCTTGACACACCTGTATTTGGGGAGTTTCTCCCATTCTTCTCTGCAGATCCTTTCAAGCTCTGTCAGGTTGGATGGGGAGCGTCGCTGCACAGCTATTTTCAGGTCTCTCCTGAGATGTTCAATCGGGTTCAAGTCCGGCCTCTGGCTGGGCCACTCAAGGACATTCAGAGACTTGTCCTGAAGCCACTCCTGCGTTGTCTTGGCTGTGTGCTTAGAGTCGTTGTCCTGTTGGAAGGTGAACCTCCGCCCCAGTTTGAGGTCCTGAGCACTCTGGAGCAGGTTTTCATCAAGGATCTCTTTGTACTTTGCTCCGTTCATCTTTCCCTCGATCCTGACTATTCTCCCAGTCCCTGCCGCTGAAAAACAGCGTGATCTTGCCCCCTCCATGCTTAATTGTAGGGATGGTGCCAGGTTTCCTCCAGACGTGACGCTTGGCATTCAGGCCAAAGAGTTCAATCTTGGTTCCATCAGACCAGATAATCTTGTTTCTCATTGTCTGAGAGTCCTTTAGGTGCTTTTTGGCAAACTCCAAGCGGGCTGTCATGTGCCTTTTACTGAGGAGTGGCTTCCGTTTGGCCACTCTACCATAAAGGCCTGATTGGTGGAGTGCTGCAGAGATGGTTGTCCTTCTGGAAGGTTCTCCCATCTCCACAGAGGAACTCTGGAACTCTGTCAGAGTGACCATCGGTTTCTTGGTCACCTCCCTGACCAAGGCCCTTCTCCCCCGATTGCGCAGTTTGGCCGGGCGGCCAGTTTTAGGAAGAGTCTTGGTGGTTCCAAACTTCTTCCATTTAAGAATGATGGAGGCCACTGTGTTCTTGGGGACCTTCAATGCTGCAGACATTTTTTGGTACCCTTCCCCAGATCTGTGCCTCGACACAATCCTTTCTCGGAGCTCTACGGAAAATGTATTCGACCTCATGGCTTGGTTTTTGCTCTGACATGCACTGTCAATTGTGGGACCTTATATAGACAGGTGTGTGCCTTTCCAAATCATGTCCAATCAATTGAATTTACCACAGATGGATGCCAATCAAGTTGTAGAAACATCTCAAGAGTCTCATAGCAAAGGGTCTGTATACTTATGTAAATAAGGTATTTCTGTTTGTAATTTTAATACATTTGCAAAAAATTCTAAAAACTTGTTTTTGCTTTGTCATTATGGGGTATTGTATGTAGATTGAATTTTTTAAAAAGTAGTCCATTTTAGAATAAGGCTGTAGCGTAACAAAATGTGGAAAAAGTCAAGGCATCTGAATACTTTCTGAATGCACATACATACATACACACACACACACACACACACAATATATATATACATACATATAAAATATATATAGGTTATCCTACTTACAAAGCATGTAGAGGTCTGTAATTTTCATCATAGGTACACTTCAACTGTGAGAGACGGAATCAAAAAAAATAATGTAATTAAGTAATTCATTTGCATTTTATTGCATGACATAAGTATTTGATACATCAGAAAAGCAGAACTTAATATTTGGTACAGAAACCTTTGTTTGCAAAAAACTTACAAAAATTACAGACCTCTACATGCTTTGTAAGTAGGAAAACCTGCAAAATCGGCAGTGTATCAAATACTTGTTCTCCCCACTGTGAATATATATATATATATATATATATATATATATATATATATATATATATATATATATATATATATATATATATATATACAGTGCCCTCCACTATTATTGGCACCCCTGTTTAAGACGTGGTCGAGGACTTCCAAAAATTCTCCTTTTTTTTAAAACAACATAGAACCCAAATGCAAAAAAAGAGAAAAATCCAACCTTTTATTTAAGTACATTACTTTGGTGGTAAAAAAAAAATCACACATTTAGAAAAAAAATAACTTGAAATCATGTGTCCCACAATTATTGGCACCCCTAACAATTCCGCTGAAAATTTTAATTGATTTTTTTTTAAATATATTTTTCTGTAGTTGCTAAAGTTGCTCAGGGTATCTAGGAACTTTTAATTAGTAATTCATGACTTCCTGTTTCCCTGGGGTATAAATATGACGTGACACAGAAGCCTAATTCTCTTACCCATTTGTCAACATGGCAAAGACAAGAGAACACACCATTCAAGTAAGGCAGATTTGTGTCGACCTTCATAAGTCAGGCAATGGCTACAAGAAAATAGCCACTCGCCTTAACTTGCCCGTATCTACAGTCAGAGGAATCATTAAGAAGTTTAAAACAACTGGAACAGTGACAAACAAGGCTGGAAGAGGTCCCAAGTTTATCTTGCCACAACGCACAGTGAGGAGGATGGTAAGAGAAGTAAAAAAAAGTCCTAAGCTCACTGTCACAGAATTGCATCAAAGAGTGGCATCTTGGGGTCACAAAGTCTCCAAAACAACCATCAGACGCTCTCTACATGCCAACAAGCTGTTTGGGAGGCATGCAAGGAAAAAGCCTTTTCTCACTAACACTCACAAACGTAAACGTCTGGAGTTTGCTAAGCGGCACTGGGACTTCAACTGGGATCGTGTGCTTTGGTCAGATGAGACTAAGATTGAGCTTTTGGCAACAAACACTCTAAGTGGGTCTGGCGTAAAACAAAAGAAGAGTATGCCGAAAAGCACCTCATGCCCACCGTGAAGTATGGTGGAGGATCTGTGATGCTGTGGGCCTGTTTCTCTTCCAAAGGCCCTGGGAACCTTGTTAGGGTGCATGGCATTATGAACGCTTTGAACTACCAGGACATTTTAAATAAAAACCTGATGGCCTCTGCCAGAAAGCTGAAGATGGGTCGTCATTGGGTCTTTCAGCAGGATAATGATCCAAAACATGTGGCAAAATCTACACAAAAAATGGTTCAGCAGTCACAAACTCAAGGTCCTCCCATGGCCATCTCAGTCCCCAGACCTCAACCCAATCGAAAACCTGTGGGGCGAGCTAAAGAGGAGAGTGCATAAGAGAGGACCCAGGACACTGGATGATCTAGAAAGATTGTGCAAAGAAGAATGGTCAAAGATCCCTCTCTCTGTGTTCTCCAATCTTGTGAAATGTTATAGGAGGAGATTAAGTGCTGTCTTGTTGGCAAAAGGGGGTTGTACAAAGTATTAACATCAGGGGTGCCAATAATTGTGGGACACATGATTTCAAGTTTTTCTTTTTCTAAATGTGTGATTTTTTTTTTTTACACCAAAGTAATGTACTTAAATAAAAGGTTGGATTTTTCTCTTTTTTTGCATTTGGGTTCTATGTTGTTTAAAAAAAAGGAGAATTTTTGGAAGTCCTCGACCACATCTTAAACAGGGGTGCCAATATTTGTGGAGGGCACTGTATATATATATATATATATATATATACACACATACATACCTTTTTAAAATATATTTTCCTTTATTATTAACATTTTATGTTGGTGCTTTTCTATTTACCAATTTCTGTGTTCTATGTTTGTGCTTTTCTAATAACCGTTTTCTGTGTTCATGCAATTGACTGATTGAACGAATTCTCACTATCAGTATCTGCAATTTGGTAGTACGCCCAGACCCTTGTTTTGAGATCGAAAGATATCTCAGTTTCAAGGTCTCAGCTTAGAGAGAAGCCTCGTGAGGTCACATGCATGACCCAGTATTGGTCGGTCACATGTTAATGATGAATTAATCATGCAAATATAACTTGTCTGTATATAAGAGAACTAATGGGACTGTCCCGGTGGAGCTCCTGATCGACGTGTACTTTGTGCATTGAGTTGGTTGGAACCTCTCAAGCGCGCTGATAATAAACAATTATTCATTTAAGATTGACTTTAAGTGTCCCTGTGTAGAATTTCCACGACCCGCCATTTACATTTTAGTCATTTAGCAGACGCTCTTATCCAGAGCGACTTACAGTTACAGTTAGTGCATACATTTTTCATACAGGCCTCCCGTGGGAATCAAACCCACAACCCTGGTGTTGCAAGTGCCATGCTCTACCAACTGAGCTACAGGAGGCCTAATTGGAGTAAACTAATGGACAACAACAGCTAGGCTTCTACTTCCAGCTTATACATACTATATACATTTTACGGGCACAATCTATTTTACAATAGTTATATTTTGTTTGTTTTTACTCCTATCCATCCGCTACCCACAACCCCTACCATCTATTTCTGAAGACTATCCATTTCTATTTCTATTTGCCATATATTTTTAACTGTGCTGTTTCACAAAAGTTCTGAACCTATATACATTTTACAGACACAGTATATTTTAAATGAGTTATCTTGTTATTATTAGTCCCAACCTTTAGCTCCACTCAACCCCTCCTATCTATATTGGATTTCTATTGACCTTATTTTTTTCAACTGTGCTGTGATGTTTCACAAAAGTTCTGAACCTTTCTATTCTCATAGTTTCTACAGATTGTAAATTAAAGATAAACATTTTTGCTAAAAGTATTATATTATTGATTGATTAACTATGACTTTTCAAATCAACCAGTAGTGCTATCTGCATAGAGCTCCAAGTAAATGTTGCAATTCTTCAGCCATTCCTGGACCTGCGACCAAAAACAACCTACATGTGGACAATACCAAAACAAATGATCTAATGATTCTGTCTCTTCACAGCTAAATCTGCAGAGCTGGGATGGTTGTATCCCCCATATATATATAAAACATTCTATTGGTTGCAATAATTTTGTATAATATTTTAAATATAAACATTTTGGTCTTTAATGCAGGGCCGACAGACAAGTTCCTTACTCCCCCCCCTCCCCCCTCCCCCCTCCTTCCACTTGCCTCTTCCATTTTTTGCTGCAAGTAGTTGGTTGTAATTTTGGGTAGAGCAGACATTTCCATATATTTTTGTTAGCTGCATGTGTGACATAAGCCAACCACTTAGCTAGATAGCTAACTAGCTACTAAATTAGCTAACCAAATGTTGAACTGCAGAGCATTTAGGCCATTTTAGACAGTTAACTTAATAGTTGTAAGATATCTAGCTGGCAAATATTTAGTTGTGAATTCCATACTGTAACTAGATCACCTGGCGCGTGCTGCACAACAGTGAGTGACTCACAAGGCTCCGGTCTCTCGGCGTCGTGTGCTTGTAAACAAACACCATGTGAATGGGGACTACTAGTAAGCTTCCTAATGAAAAATGATGTGACAGTTGAAATAAAGAACGCAATCTTCTTTATCAATACGCACAAGTTGATCGCAGGTATTTACTTAAAAAGTAGACATAAATATTCAAATGTATAAGAAAATGTTTTTTTAAAATCATTTTGGCGGTATTGAAAAAACCATACTGTGGCTATTTCCAAAAACCCCGGTATACAGTGCATTCGGAAAGTATTCAGACCCCTTGACTTTTTCCACATTTTCTTACGTTACAGCCGTAATATAAAATATATATATTTTTTATCATCCTCATCAATCTACACACAATACCCCATAATGACAAAGCGAAAAAAGGTTTTTAGAAATTTTTGCAAATGTATAAAAAAACAAAAACAGAAATACCTTATTTACATAAGTATTCAGACCCTTTGCTATGAGACTCGAAATTGAGCTCAGGTGCATCCTGTTTCCATTGAACATCCTTGAGATGTTTCTACAACTTGATTGGCTTTCTCCTGTGGTAAATTCAATTGATTAGACATGATTTGGAAAGGCACACACCTGTCTATATAAGGTCCCACAGTTGACAGTGCATGTCAGAGCAAAAACCAAGCCATGAGGTCAAAGGAATTATTCATAGAGCTCCGAGACAGGATGGTGTCGAGGCACAGATCTGGGGAAGGTTACCAAAAAATTTCTGCAGCATTGAAGGTCCCCAAGAACAGTGGCCTCCATCATTCTTAAATGGAAGAAGTTTGGAACCACCAAGACTCTTCCTAGAGCTGGCCACCTGGCCAAACTAAGCAATCGGGGAGAAGGGCCTTGGTCAGGGAGGTGACCAAGAACCTGATGGTCACTCTGACAGAGCTCCAGAGTTCCTCTGTGGAGATGGGAGAGCCTTCCAGAAGGACACCCATCTTTGCAGCACTCCACCAATCAGTCCTTTATGGTAGTGTGGCCAGATGGAAGCCACTCCTCAGTAAAAGGCACATGGCAGTCCGCTTGGAATTTGCCAAAAGGCACCCAAAGACTCTCAGACCATGAGAAACAAGATTCTCTGGTCTGATGAAACCAAGATTGAACTCTTTGGCCTGAATGCCAAGCGTCACGTCTGGAGAAAACCTGGCACCCTACGGTGAAGCATGATGGCAGCAGCATCATGCTGTGGGGATGTTTTTCAGCGGCAGGGACTGCGAGACTAGTAAGGATTGAGGCAAAGATGAACAGAGCAAATTACTAAAAACCTGTTTTTGCTTTGTCATTGTGGGGTATTTTGTGTAGATTGATGAGGGGGAAAAAATGTAATCAATTTTAGAATAAGGCTGTAACGTAACAAAATGTGGAAAATGTCAAGGGTTCTGAATATTTTCTTACACTGTATACGATATACCGCCCAAGCCTAGCTGGGACCCGCGTTTTTTATAGGCTTTGCCTGGGGAGCAAAATGACGTTGTAATGGCATTGACATGACGCAATAGTAACCATGCCATTCCAATCACGTAAACCGGGAAAATAAACAAAAATACAAAACACAGCGGAACATAAAGTTGACAGAATAATGCGCTTATTTTGTGACTAAAATTAAGAAAATTGGCCCAAAATTGTAGGAGGAGATCCTCCCGAAGCTTAGAGTCCTTTGCGTATTATAATATAGATGGAGTAAGTAATTAAAAAATTTGTAGAATTGCAGGAAATTAGCTTTAAAACTGCAAAAACGAGGTGGAGGGCCCCCCCAACCAAATCTCGCTTAGGGCCCACAAAAAGGCTAGAGCCGGCCCTGGAAGGAAGCAAAGCTAAATATTATGAGTATTGCAACATGGAACAGGGCCCAGATAATACAATGGGAAGCCTCTCTCTCCCCAGACTGTATTCTCGAAACTTCCCACTATGCAGCGCACTGCCGTCTCTGATATCCCCCACGACTCAGCCTCCCGCCTGTTTTAGCAACGAGGTAAAGCATTACCCATCGCTCAATTACATTTCATCCTTTCTTTAGCCTACTCATTTTGTTTACCTCTTTTTCCGAATGAAATAGCTGTCTCTCTTCAATGACATGTGGATGCCACCATCATCATTTGAACACCACACCTGTCTCTCTCCTCTGACATCGTCAAAGACACATCCTGTGAATGATACAGACATACATTGTAGACAGCTATTAGATGTAATATTATCCTGAGATTGTCATTATCGTACCTCATTCCATGATATATGGTGGCTAAATTACAATGCATAGTAGCCTACTGCATAATAAGGTTTTACTGTTTCTTACAGCCCGATTTCACACACAAAGGAGCTATAGCGTTCTCCTCAGCACGTGCACGCACGTTTCAAAAGCATGTCAGAAAAGCTATATGACCTTAAATGTGATTATCATCAATGACAGTAGGCTATCGCTTATCATCATCATAATTTGTTTGGGGGACGGGACCTAAAATCATTCACTTATTCCTACTTAGCCTAGCCAAGGCTACTTTGTGTTAATTTACAGCATAGGACAAGACATGCCCATTCTAACAGGTCGGTGAAGAACAAGGTAGCTTACTAGAAGTGGAGCCTTGGATGGAACTTTGATTAAACAGGTTGTGGCGGCCATATAGATCCTATTAAATGAATCATATTAATTATCCTATTAGTATGTTATGGTGGTGGCTGGATCAATGCACGCGCTGCTGCTCATAATTCAAGACTCCACTTGTGGGCGTAGCAAATTATTAAGAAAATAAAAAGGCGGTGCATATTTTCAAAGAGGAGGGACCGAAACTCCGCGAAGAGGAAGGCACCAGACAATGTAATGCAACTACGAAAATTCAGTATTGACAAAACCTGCCACCAGATCTTTACGAAACCACGCTATGGTAAGCAATCAATTACACAAAACATTACAATAAGATGATCATGCATTGTTAAAGCTAGTTTTCTTGGCACGTTCAGTAGTTTGAATAGGGGCATCAATCAACCTTACTACTAACCCACAGTAAAGACAAGGGCACGTAACGTACGCTAGCCATGTGTGGATGCTGAAATATGATTTTTGCCTTGACTTTAAAGTTACTTAAAATTAGCTTAGTTAGCTAGCTAGCTAGTTGTTTACTCCGATAATTATATATATATTTGGGAAGAAGGATGAGATAAATAGCCATTTCAACGCTAGCCAATTACATTGTTAACCTGTAATAACTGGCGTGAATAAGCTATCTGCAACTGGCTGTACTTTCTATTTGTAATACCATACCCTTCTTTTTGAATGAACTCTAGCTACAGTGGTGCCTTGGTTACTGATATGTAACACCAATTTCAACATTGCGACTCAACACGTGGCAGTGTCAGATAACGTTAACGGTAGGCTACTTCCCCAGTTGTTGTGCTGACATCATGGAATGGATATGTTGACGATTCTCACAGCGTATTTTAACAGACATTAGCTGCTGTGAGAATCATCAGCATATCCATTCCATGATGTTAGGGCTTCATCAATGTAGAGGAAGTCTCTGTGGTTTCATAAAGCAACGTTAGATATTTCTCAAAAAGTTAATTTAGCTTAAGTCTACAAACATTAAAGGCATATTCTGCCATTTCAACATCCTGACTGTTTGGTCAACTGAGGGATGGGGCTTGATCAGCCTGGGGAAATAGCGTAGCTCATCATCCTATAATTCATAGATCAAGATGGTGTTATTAAACATGTTTGTTTACACTCAAATGATAGGAAAACAAACAATGGACTAATAGAGCCTGAGACCTTCGGTTATGATATGATGATACAGTTATACTAACCATGAGGCATTTGTAAGTTATATTTAACTAATTTCAGCCATTATTATCAATGCGTATCATTAATTGTAATGACCATGGGACTGCTGTAAATATTGGACCGTAATTTAACTTAACACCTGTATCCCCCATGAACATTTGTGGATTTCCCCTATTTAATGTGTTTATTAGTAACAGTAGCCTTTGGTTATTGTCAGTTGCTATCTATAACCATACTCACTTTGATGCTTGTGTAAAATTGTGCTTGTGTAAAATTATTATGTGAGAATTTTCAAATGGGCAAAAAATTATTTGGTTTATTAGTTCCTGAGTGACTGTTAATGTTCTTAGTGGCAATGTGATTTTTCAAAAGGCCTATTTCGTCCTTGCTGCTGCTGTGAAGTGGTGCTACCCCCAGAGGTCAATGTTGCCATTGTAAATGTGATGGGTGTAATGGTGTAATGTTACTTGTCTCAGTATTTCAACAGGTTGGACCAAAACCAGTTTGAAATAATATTATTACATTTATATTATGCATTCATGTCAGTTTTATGTATAGTATGAGTTTTGTTTCTTTCTTCCTATTCTAAAAATAGGGTACTTTGTTACACTTTACCTTTGAAAATGGCACAGGTACTTAAACTACTACTATGGCTTGTGAAGCAATCTAGGTGTCCTTTATTTAAATATCCACCCTAAACGTCACCTTGTTTACGAGGATTCGTTTCCAAATGTCAAAAATATTCTACATTGAAAATTAGTAGTAGCCTAGGATAACTACTACTATGGTTTGTGGATTTCTTGAACATTCTTCACTTACACTGAGTGTACAAAACATTAGGAACACCTTCCTAATATGGAGTTGCACCCCCTTTTGCCCTCAGAAAAGCCTCAATTCGTCGGGGCATGGATCTACAAGGTGTCGAAAGAGTTCCACAGGGATGCTGGCCCATGCTGACTCCAATGCTTCCCACAGTTGTGTCACGTTGGCTGGATGACCTTTGGGTGGTGGACCATTCTTGATACATGCTGTTGAGTGTGAAAAACCCAGCATTGTTGCAGGTCTTGAAACACTCAAACCAGTGCGCCTGGCACCAACTAGCATACCCCGTTCAAACATGCTTAAATATGTTGTCTTGCCCATTCATTCACCCTCTGAATGGCACACATACACAATCCATGTATCAATTGTCTCCAGGCTTAAAAATCTTTATTTAACCTGTCTCCTCCCCTTCATCTAGACTGATTTAACAGGTGACATCAATAAGAGATCAAAGCTTTCACCTGGATTCACCTGGTCAGTCCATATCATGGAAAGAGCAGGTGTTCCTAATGTTTTAGTCCAATAGAAATGTTAGTTTTAACTGTTTGGACTAATGATTAGCCAACATCCCTGGGGTGTATTCATTAAGGAAACCGTTTACCGTTTAAGAACCAAACAGAGGAAACTAAACAGGGAGGGACCTACCTGAATTTGTCCAATAGAAACTCTCGTCTGTGTTTTCCATTTGGAGTAAACAGTTTGTTACAAAATGTTTTGCAACAGACTAAACGTTTTGCCACAGAATCAGCGTAGATAAGGATTTTTAAGCCTTGAGACAATTGAGACATGGATGTGTTCCATTGAGGGTTAAATGGGAAAGACAAAATATTTAAGAGTCTTTGAACAGGTTATGGTAGTAGGTGCCGGGTGCACCGGTTTGTGTCAAAAACTGTACCTCTGCTGGGTTTTTCACACTCAACAGTTTCCCGTATGTATCAAGAATGGTCCACCACACAAAGGACATCCAGCCAACTGTGGGAAGCATTGTAGTCAACATGGGCCAGCATCCCTGTGAAACGCTTTCAACACCTTGTAGAGTCCATGCCCCGACGAATTGAGGTTGTTCTGAGGGCAAAAAGAGGGCTGCAACTCAATATTAGGAAGGTGTTCTTAATGTTTTGTACACTGTATAGGCCTAGATCAAAGGCATGTGTGATAGGCCTTGTAAGTTTGTAATACATAAGTGTGACTGGCTTCAGCAGTCACACTTTAATCATTGTACAACTTATTTCTGACTCTTTATTCTTTAGAATGCTATTTATCATAAACGTTTTACGCACCCTAAAGACAAACCTAGATGTCATTGCTCAACAGAAAAGAGAACTAAAGGAGTCACTTCGACAACCAAACCAAAACAGAAGGGGTTTCAAACAGGTTCTGAATTCACCTATGGGGGTGCCAACTGAAAGTTGGTAAAGCAACCAGGAAAAGGGTCATAAAACCACCATGGATGTCCACTAGATTTGCCTCAGAAAAGTAGTGATATGTTTGATACTGGCGCGTCGAGGCATGCGTCAAAATCGCTAAGCAGCGTGCCGATGCGCGTATCACTTTATCAGAAGTATGTCATCAATGACCTTAGCCCACATATATTGCTGACCAGCAGATGTCACTAATGTGCATTGTGAACAGATAGTGACGCTCAGAGTAATGAACAGTTTTTCAGCACAATTTGTTGAAAGCGCCGAAGCCTTTAGAAAGCCTTGGTTTCCCATCACTACAGAAAAGACAAAAACTAAAGTAAAAACCCACACAAACTTAGGATAGGGAGTTACAAAGAATATTGACCAACATAAACCGGGAAAACCACCAGATTCACGTTTTGTTTGGCTACCTAAAGTGGAAGTGCTGTAACTCGCACCTCAACTAAGATGAGCTGTAGTTAACCCAACATCTCCTCTCCAACTGCTGCACTGGGCCAGCAGGTCTTAAATACCATCTGGGGCAGCACAAGTGAAACACATCCTCACTAATGAGATGACACGCTGGGCCAGCACAGGTGAAACACATCCTGACTAACGAGGTGAACCCAATCAATGCACGCCACCCCTAATCAGGACGTATCCAAAACCAACCTCAAAATGGAGAGAAAAACCAAAGCCTGTAACACGCCATTTAAGCTAGAAACGCCATTCAAACTTTAAAATGTGCAGACCGGTCTGGAATAGGTTGCTTGTATACAACGGTTTGGTAACATTTATACTTTTTATACAATTGTCCTCCCAAAAGTCATCCACTTTAATGGGATTTCTTCAACATTCTTAAGCTCCCATATTCCGAGTGGGTATTTACAATTCCCCCACCTTGGGGGAAACACGGGGGAGTTGTCATAGACTGCAAGCAAAAAAACATTTTACATGTTGCTTAAGAGTGCATTTCAAGTGTTATTAGTCGTATGTACAGGATACACATGGTATACACCGTCCAACAAAATGCTTACTTGCTGGTTCCTTCTCAACAATACAACAACAATAAGAAATATTAAAAGACGAATGCAAAGTAAATGGCTCAGTAGAATATATATATATACACTGCTCAAAAAAATTAAGGGAATACTAAAATAACACATCCTAGATCTGAAAGAATGAAATAATCTTATTAAATACTTTTTTCTTTACATAGTTGAATGTGCTGACAACAAAATCACACAGAAATCAAATGTATCAACTCATGGAGGTCTGGATTTGGAGTCACCCTCAAAATTAAAGTGGAAAACCACACTACAGGCTGATCCAACTTTGATGTAATGTCCTTAAAACAAGTCAAAATGAGGCTCAGTAGTGTGTGTGGCCTCCACGTGCCTGTATGACCTCCCTACAACGCCTGGGCATGCTCCTGATGAGGTGGCGGATGGTCTCCTGAGGGATTTCCTCCCAGACCTGGACTAAAGCATCCGCCAACTCCTGGACAGTCTGTGGTGCAACGTGGCGTTGGTGGATGGAGCGAGACATGATGTCCCAGATGTGCTCAATTGGATTCAGGTCTGGGGAACGGGCGGGCCAGTCCATAGCATCAATGCCTTCCTCTTGCAGGAACTGCTGACACACTCCAGCCACATGAGGTCTAGCATTGTCTTGCATTAGGAGGAACCCAGGGCCAACCGCACCAGCATATGGTCTCACAAGGGGTCTGAGGATCTCATCTCGGTACCTAATGGCAGTCAGGCTACCTCTGGCGAGCACATGGAGGGCTGTGCTGCCCCCCCAAAGAAATGCCACTCCACACCATGACTGACCCACCGCCAAACCGGTCATGCTGGAGGATGTTGCAGGCATCAGAACGTTCTCCACGGCGTCTCCAGACTCTGTCACGTGCTCAGTGTGAACCTGCTTTCATCTGTGAAGAGCACAGGGCGCCAGTGGCAAATTTGCCAATCTTGGTGTTCTCTGGCAAATGCCAACGTCCCGCACGGTGCTGGGCTGTAAGCACAAACCCCCACCTGTGGACGTCGGGCCCTCATACCACCCTCATGGAGTCTGTTTCTGACCGTTTGAGCAGACACATGCACATTTGTGGCCTGCTGGAGGTCATTTTGCAGGGCTCTGGCAGTGCTCCTCCTGCTGCTGGGTTGTTGCCCTCCTACGGCCTCCTCCACGTCTCCTGATGTACTGGGCTGTCTCCTGGTAGCGCCTCCATGCTCTGGACACTACGCTGACAGACACAGCAAACCTTCTTGCCACAGCTCGCATTGATGTGCCATCCTGGATGAGCTGCACTACCTGAGCCACTTGTGTGGGTTGTAGACTCCGTCTCATGCTACCACTAGAGTGAAAGCACCGCCAGCATTCAAAAGTGACCAAAACATCAGCCAGGAAGCATAGGAACTGAGAAGTGGTCTGTGGTCACCACCTGCAAAACCAGTCCTTTATTGGGGGGTGTCTTGCTAATTGCCTATAATTTCCACCTGTTGTCTATTCCATTTGCACAACAGCATGTGAAATGTATTGTCAATCAGTGTTGCTTCCTAAGTGGACAGTTTGATTTCACAGAAGTGTGATTGACTTGGAGTTACATTGTGTTGTTTAAGTGTTCCCTTAATTTTTTTAAGCAGTGTATTTTTTGCATAAGTATAAGACAAGAAGGCACAATTTATAGTACAATATTTACACGTATCAGGGAAGGGGGAATTTCACACTACTTTTGGATTATAAGGATCATAAGTGTGGCGAACAGCATTTGTTTTCCCCACGGTTTCCGTTGTAGTTGTTTATGACTTGAATAGTGACTCAGACCATTGTAAGAACTCCCATTCTAAAACTGACTTACAACATTCTATTCACTGTAAACAATGTGACTTTTGACACAAACAGCTACATTGACCACTTTCCCAACAAGTATGAAATCTTAGTCTACATCTCTCCTATTCAAATCTGAAATCAGAACAGAAATATATTCTACCAATTCAAACGATACAACTGTTCTAGTAACTGCCTCAACTACTTTCTGTCAAATTTGACCATCTTCAACCAAGAAAAGTTGAATATCAAGAGGAACCCTAGTTAGCTGTTGTTGACTGATAAGTATCACAGCTAGCTTAGCTGCTAACAATCACGGATAGCTGGCTAGCTAGCTGCTAGTTAACAACCAAAATATATAGAATAGTGGCAAAGAAATGACTCACGTGTTTGAAATAATCAGTCTGCATTTATTGCTGTTATAGTAAAGTGCCCTAGTAGTTCCATCATGTCTTTCCAAATCCTAAATCCATCCATCCCTTCGGCATGGGTAAACAAGGCAAGCCTGCCGGGCAGTTCGTGCAGCCTGCCCTGCCCCCACGTGGGGTAGCTAATTTGAATATCTAAGTGTATGCACGTCTCATTGGCTGAACTGGCAAATCAGCTGTTTTTGACCAGTAAATGGCCCACATCATTCTGTTGTTTCCTAACAAGCGAAGCAGGGGCACAGAGAAAAGCAGCTTTTTAGCATCCTTAATCATGAAAAGTAATCTATTTAATTCATATTGTATTTAATTTGAAGTCATATTTCATAGACATCTGAAACATTGGACAGTTACTTTAAGAACTATAGATGTATCACATCAATCAAGTGTTAGGCCTACTTGCATGTGAAAATGTCATGGGATGCATTTGCTCCATCGTAGAAAGAAATCACTTTGGTGCAATTTTCACAAGTATGTGGTACATTTTCACAACTCTAAGCACTCAAATCTAAACAGATCATCAAAATGGCTCATCTTTCAAAACTCTTAAGCACATTTTAAATTGACTGATTACAGCAGGTGTCAACGCAACATGTAAAGTGTTGGTCTCATGTTTCATGAGCTGAAATAAAAAATCCCAGACATTTTCCATACGCACAAAAAGCTTATTTGTCTGAAATGTTGTGCTCAAATTTGTTTACAACCCTGTTAGTGAGCATTTCTCCTTTGCCAAGATAATTCATCCACCTGACAGGTGTGGCACATCAAGAAGCTGATTAAACAGCATGATCATTACACAGGTGCACCTTGTGCTGGGGACAATAAAAGGGCACTTTAAAATGTGCAGTTTTGTCACACAACACAATGCCACAGTTTTAAGGGAGCGTGCAATTGGCATGCTGACGGCAGGAATGTCCACCAGAGCTGTTGCCAGAGAATTTAATGTTAATTTCTCTATCATAAGCTGCCTCCAACGTCGTTTTAGAGAATTTGGCAGTACTTCCAACTGGCCTCACAACCGCAGACCACGTGTAACCACGCCAGCCCAGGACCTCCACATCTGGCATCTTCACCTGCGAGATCGTCTGAGGGGGCATGCTACAGAGTATTTCTGTCTGTAATAAAGCCCTTTTGCTGGGGAAAAACTCATTCTGCTCCCCAGTGGGTGGGCCTGGCTGCCAAGTGGGTGGGCCTATGCCCTACAAGGCCCACCCATGGCTGCACCCCTGAAGCAGTCATGTGAAATCCATACATTAAGGCCTAATTTATTTATTTCAATTGACTGATTTCCTTATATGAACTGTAACTCAGTAAAATCTTCGAAATTGTTGCATGTTGCGTTTATATTTTTGTTCACTATAATATTTGTTTGAAATATCATTTTTTTTTTGGGGGGGACAAACTCAATGTAATTTAAAATGACTAAAACCAAATCGAAACTATGTAGAAATGATAATGGACCTACATTCATACAGTTTCTTGACAGTGTCCATCTCGCTATTAATCACCGAAATGAAAGCTAGACCGTCAGGGAGCATAGAAAATTCCAAAAACGGTGGATAGAGGACAATCTTTTGCTAATTTTGACAGCGAGGAAATATAATACATTTTCAGTGCAGCCCTCCTGACCTCGTTGAAGACCGAATGTGGCCCCCCGAGGCAAAATGAGTTTGACCACAGATTATCCATTATATTGACCAGATACTCTAGTGGCTGCTCTGTCTTAAATGTCTTCAAAAATGGAAGGCAGTCAGGAGGAGGCAAGATCAGAAGGAACCATTCAAGCCAGTGAGAGGGCAGATACGCATGTGAACAACAGGCACAACGGTTTCCACTAGTTATCACAGCCACAAAGTCAAAATTGGCTAAATCGTAAAAATTCATGAAAACAACAATTTGCTTTTGGTTTTAATTGAAGTTTAGGGTTAGGCATAATGTTAGCAGTGTGGTTAGGGTTAGGTTTAAAATCACATGTTAAGAAGATAATTTATAGAAATAGGCGGGGTTTGTGACTTTGTGGCTGTGGTAACTTGTGAAGTTGCTGGGATGTCACGTGTCCTACTTATATCAGTACACTCGTAACAACCTAATCATTACGACACTTCTATTAGATAAAATAAGCAACACATAGCAAATAAGCCATAAAATTGTTTGTTAACCAAATTCGACACTCTCATGGACCTCCATACAAAACTCCTCGCTGCTGGAGAAGACAGATTCTGGCCCCAGTTATCCCTCTCGCTTTGCCTCTTCCTATCTGGTTTGACACCCCAGGAGTACAACAAACAAAGTCACTTGTTCACTGCACCAAATCACTCTTTCAATTTGCATATATATTCAATCTAAGTATCTGCTTTTCACAATGCAATACTCACCAGGGTTCACATTAGCTTTAAGAAATCTTCATTTTCAAAACGCAGACCATCAAAATATCGGGTTTTATATTGAAAGTCAATTGTGTTTTTTTGCTTCAATAGAGGGATTAGGGGCGTGCAGCTATATTTTTACTTCACACAAAATACATTAGTGCAACACATTCGGCAGAAAATAGCTGAATTTTCATCAGATGACAACAGAAGTGCAACGCTATTTGGCTAGCAGCCATACATAAATAAATTAGCTTACAATGAAAAAAAAACGATGCATGGCCATCATATTTCTAATGTTTATCATAGAAAGAATGTAGCCAGCTACATTTCCTAATGCTTTGCTTGAAGTTAATCTTGCATTTTACCAGAGAAGAGTACACAGAGAAAAGTAAGAAGAAAATTGGCTCAAATAAATGTTTCTTGTATTTGTCACATTAAAAAACAACAACATTTTAGTCATTTTAGCAGACGCTCTTATCCAGAGCGACTTACAGTTAGTGAGTGCATACATTTTCGCACCGAATACAAAAGGTGTAGGCTTTACCGTGAAATACTTGCTTACGAGCCCTTCCCACGATGCAGAGTTAAAAAATAATAATCCCAAATTTAAATGGTAACACGAGGAATAAAATATATTCAATTTACATAAGTATTCACACCCCTGAGTCAATACATGCTAGCATCACCTTTGGCAGCAATTACAGCTGGGTAAGTCTCTAAGAACTTTACACAACTGGATTGTACAATATTTGCACATTATTATTTTTAAATTCTTCAAGTTGGTTGTTGATCATTGCTAGACAGCCATTTTCAAGTCTTGCCATAGATTTTCAAGCCGATTTTAAGTCAAAACTGTAACTAGGCCACTCAGGAACATTCAATGTTGACCTCGTAAGCAACTCCAGAGTGTATTTGGCCTTCTGTTTTAGGCTATTGCTCTGCTGAATGGTGAATTTGACTCCCAGTGTCTGTTGGAAAGCAAACTGAACCAGGTTTTCCTCTAGGATTTTGCCTGTGCTTAGCTCTATTCCGTTTCTTTTTATCCTAAAAAGAACTCCCTAGTCCTTGCCGATGACAAGCATACCCATAACATGATGCCACTATCATGCTTGAAAATATGAAGAGTGGTACTCAGTGATGTGTTGAGTTGGATTTGCCCCAAACATAATGCTTTGTATTCAGGACATAAAGTTAATTTATTTGCAACATTTTTTGCAGTTTTACTTTAGTGCCTTATTGCAAACAGGATGCATGTTTTGGAATATTTTTATTCTGTTCAGGCTTCCTTCATTTAGGTTAGAATTGTGAAGTAACTACAATGTTGTTGATCCATCCTCAGTTTTCTCCTATCACAGCCATTAAACTCTGTAACTGTTTTAAAGTCACCATTGGCTCGTGGTGAAATCCCTGAGCGGATTCCTTCCTCTCCGGAAACTGAGTTAGGAAGGACGGCTGTATCTTTGTAGTGAATGGGTGTATTGATACGCCGTCCAAAGTGTAATTAATAACTTCACCGTGCTCAAAGGGATATTCAATGTCTGCTTTTTCTTTTACCCATCTACCAATAGGTGCCCTTCTTTGCGAGGCATTGGAAAACCTCCCATGTCTTTGTGGTTGAATCTGTGTTTGAAATTCACTGCTCGACTGAGGGACCTTACAGATAATTGCATGTGTGGGGTACAGAGATGAGGTAGTCATTCAAAAATCATGTTAAACACTATTATTGCACACAGATTGAGTCTATGCAACTTATTATGTGGCTTGCCATAACAAAGGGGTTAAATATTTATTGACTCAAGACATTTCAGCTTTTCATTTTTTATTAATTTGTAAAAATTAGCTGGGGTAGCTGCCTAGTGGCTATTCTGATGGTCTGGGGGTAGAAGCTATTGGGCAGTCTGACAGTTTTTGCCATGATACTCCTATACTGCCCGTGTGGGTCTGAGTGATGGAAGATGGAAGCGGGGAGAACAGGCCGTGGCCGTGGCTGAGGTCCTTGATGATCTTCTTGGCCTTCCTGCTACACCTGGTGTTGTCGGTGTCCTGGAGGGCAGAAAGTGAGCTCCAATGGTGCATTCGGCTGAGCGTACCACCCTCTGTAGAGCCTTGCGGTCAGCGGCGGTGGAGTTGCAGTACCTGGCCGTGATGCAGCCCGACAGTATGCTCTCGATTGTGCTCCTGTAGAACACCGTGAGGGCCCTTGGGGACAGGCCAAATTTCATCAGCCTCCAGAGGTTGAAGAGTCACAGCCATTCCTTCTTCACCACGGTGTCCGTGTGGTTTGATCATTTCAGCTCATCGGTGATGTGTACGCCGAGGAACTTGAAGTTTCTCCACAGCGGCCCTGTTGATGAGGATGGTGGCATGCCCAACCTGGTTCCTCTTGATGTCCATAATCAGCTCCTTTGTTTTGCTGATGTTGAGGGAGAGGTTGTTTACCTGGCACCACGCCGTCAGACTGCCTACCTCTTCTCTGTAGGCCGTCTCGTTGTTATTAGTAATCAGGCCTACTACTGTCGTGTCATCAGTCAACTTGATGTTGGAGTTGGAACTGTGTGAGGCCATGCAGTCGCTGGTATACAGGGAGTACAGTAGAGGAGGCACTCTTGTGGGGCCCCCGTGTTGAGGCTCAGTATGGAAGAGGTAATGTAGCCTACCTTCACCACCTAGGGGCGGCCCATCAGGAAGTCCAGGACTGAGTTGCATAGGGAGGAGTTCAGTCCCAGGGTCTTGAGCTTTGTGATGAGCTTATGTTATTGAAGGCCGAGCTGTAGTCGAAGAACAGCAAATCAAATCAAATGTTATTTGTCACATGCGCCGAATACAACAGGTGTAGACGTTACCGTGAAAAGCTTACTTACAAGCCCTTAACGAACAATGCAGTTTTAAGAAAATAGAGTTAAGAAATATAAAGTAAAAAATAAAAACAAATGAAAAAAGTAACACAATAATGAGGCTATATACAGGGGGTACCGGTACCGAGTCAATGTGTGGGGTTACAGGTTAGTCGAGGTAATTTGTACATGTAGGTAGGGGTGAAGTGACTGCATAGATAATAAACAGCGAGTAGCAGCAGTGGAAAAACAAAGGGAGGGGGTGTCAATGCAAATAGTCCGGGTGGCCATTTGATTAATTGTTCAGCTGTCTTATGGCTTGGGGGTAGAAGCTGTTAAGGAGCCTTTTGGACCTAGACTTGGCGCTCCGGTACTGCTTGCCGTACGGTAGCAGAGAGAACAGTCTATGAGTTGGGTGACTGGAGTCTTAGACAATTTTTTGGGCTTTCCTCTGACACCGCCTAGTATATAGGTCCTGGATGGCGGGAAGCTTGGCCCCAGTGATGTACTGGGCTGTACGCACTACCCTCTGTAGTGGCTTACGGTCGGATGCCGAACCGTTGCCATACCAGGCGGTGATGCAACCGGTCAGAACGCTCTCGATGGTGCAACTCTTTGAGGATCTGGGGACCCATGCCAAATCTTTTCAGTCTCCTGAGGGGGAAAAGGCGTTGTCGTGCCCTCTTCACGACTTTCTTGGTGTGTTTGGACCATGATAGTTTGTTGGTGATGTGGACACCAAGGAACTTGAAACTCTCGACCCGCTCCACTACAGCCCCGTCGATGTGAATGGGTGCGTGATCGGCCCTCCCTTTCCTGTAGTCCATGATCATCTCCTTTGTCTTGCTCACGTTGAGGGAGAGGTTGTTGTCCTGGCTGTCTCATTGTTGTCGGTGATCAGGCCTACCACCGTTGTGTTGTCAGCAAACTTAATGATGGTGTTGGAGTCGTGCTTGGCCACGCAGTTGTGGGTGAACAGGGAGTACAGGAGGTGACTAAGCACGCACCCCTGAGGGGCCCCGTGTTGAGGATCAGTGTGGCAGATGTGTTGTTGCCTCCCCTTACCACCTGGGGGTGGCCCGTTAGGAAGTCCAGGATCCAGTTGCAGAGGGAGGTGTTGAGTCCCAGGGTCCTTAACTGAACTGTAGTCAATGAACAGCATTCTCACATAGGTGTTCCTTTTGTCCAGGTGGGAAAGGGCAGTGTGGAGTGCGATTGAGATTGCGTCATCTGTGGATCTGTTGGGGCGGTTTGCGAATTGGAGTGGGTCTAGGGTTTCCGGGATGATAGTGTTGATGTGAGCCATGACCAGCCTTTCAAAGCACTTCATGGCTACCGACGTGAGTGCTACGGGGCAGTAGTCATTTAGGCAGGTTACCTTCGCTTTCTTGGGCACAGGGAGTATGGTGGTCTGCTTGAAACATGTACACTACCGTGCAAAAGTTTGGGGTCACCTAGAAATGTCCTTGTTTTCGAAAAAATAAAATAAAAATGGTCCATTAAAATAACATCAAATTGATCAGAAATACAGTGTAGACATTGTTAATGTTGTAAATGGCTATTGTAGCTGGAAACGTCTGATTTTTTATGGAATATCTACATAGGCATACAGAGGCCCATTATCAGCAACCATCAGTCCTGTGGTTGTGTTTGCTAATCCAAGTTTATCATTTTAAAAGGCTAATTGATAATTAGAAAACCCTTTTGCAAGTATGTTAGCACAGCTGAAAACTGTTGTGCTGATTAAAGAAGCAATAAAACTGGCCTTCTTGAGACTAGTTGAGTATCTGGAGCATCAGCAATTGTGGGTTCGATTACAGGATCAAAATGGCCAGAAACAAATAACTTTCTTCTGAAACTCGTCAGTCTATTCTTGTTCTGAGAAATGAAGGCTATTCCATGTGAGAAAAAGATCTCGTACAACGCTGTGTACTACTCCCTTCACAGAACAGCGCAAACTGGCTCTAACCAGAATAGAAAGAGGAGTGGGAGGCCCCGGTGCACAACTGAGCAAGAGGACAAATACATTAGAGCGTCTAGTTTGAGAAACAGACTCCTCACACTATCTCAACTGGCAGCTTCATTAAATAGTACCCTCAAAACACCAGTCTCAACGTCAACAGTGAAGAGGCGACTCAGAGATGCTGACCTAGGAAGAGTACACATGTTCATGAAATACAATGGCCGTAATCACCCCAGACACACCTGGCTAACTTGATGGGTCATGTAATCATCTGGCGAAGTGGAGTCTTTTGTTTAGACATGTAGCTAGCTAGTTAAACAATGAACCGGCATAATCCCAACTCATACTACTACCACCAATACAAACTGATTGTCATAGCTGCAGTATGAATCTGCAGGTATCTAAAGCTAACCAACTGGGTTCAATGTTAGCTAGCTAGCTAATATTAGGCTTTAACTAGCAATGCAAATGGATTTCTGATTCTAATAATATTACTACACAGATGATACACATAACGTTAGCTAGCGAGCCAGCAAGCTAATGTTCGCTAGCTAGCGAACAGTACGCTTTAACTTGCAATGAAAACGACTTTGACAAAATTAGAAACTTATAATATCTGAAAATGTTTCTAGACCCTTACCCGTATACATGGATGAATGCTTCACGGCAGACTGGAACTATTTAACTCCGTTTTGTTTGTAGCTACATCTTGTTTGGCCAATGTTGTGTCAAGTTACTCCAGTTCACGCTGACAGTGGCGTGTGCAGAAAGTAGCCCATCACAACTTTTTCCAACTGATCTGTTGATAGCACCTGCTAAATTCAGGGCATCAATATTGTTGAGAAAAGTAGCAAAACTTTTGTCGCTGTCAGGTGTCAGTGTGCAGCACAGGACACAGAACTGAGTAATAGACTAACTTTACTTGAAAAACAACAAATCTAATTACCACGCAGGGAAATACATCAGCTCACAGCAGTATGAACACCAAACAAAGAACAATCACGCACAACACCATGAGGGAACCAGAGGGTTAAATAGGGAAACAAATTAACGTGATGGGAACCAGGTGTGTACAATACAGACAAAACAAATGGAAAACAGAAACGTAGATCGGTGGCAGCTAGAAAGCCGGTGGCGACGACCGCCGATAGCCGCCCCGCACAAGGAGAGGCACCAACCGGTGGAAGTCGTGACAGTACCCCCCTGACGTGTGGCTCCAGCTGCGCGCCGACACCGACCTCGGGGACAACCCGGAGGACGAGGCGCAGGACGATCCGGGTGGAGACTGTGAATTTCCTGCAGTAAGGAAGGGTCCAGGATGTCCTGCACCGGCACCCAGCATCTCTCCTCCGGACCGTACCCCTCCACGAGGTACTGAAGGCCCCTCGCCCTACGCCTTGAGATCATGATGGCTCGCACAGTATACGCCGATGTCCAGCGGGGGCGGAGGAACCTCCCGTACCTCAGACTGCTGGAGCGGACCAGCCACCACCGGCCTGAGGAGAGACACATGAAACGAGGGGTTAATACGGTAATCAGGGGGGAGCTGTAACCTATAACTAACCTCGTTCAGTCTCCTCAGGACTTTAAATGGCCCCACAAACCGCGGACCCAGCTTCTGGCAGGGCAGGCGAAGGGGCAGGTTTCGGGTCGAGAGCCAGACCTGGTCCCCCGGTGCATACATCGGGGCCTCACTGCGGTGGCGGTCAGCGCTCGCCTTCTGTCGCCTGATGGCCCGTTGCAGGCGCACATGGGCAGCGTCCCAGTTCTCCTCCGAGTGCCGAAACCATTCACCCACCGCAGGTGCCTCGATCTGGCTCTGATGCCACGGTGCCAGGACCGGCTGATACCCTAGTACACACTGAAATTGAGACATGTTAGTGGAGGAGTGGCGGAGGGAGTTTTGGGCCATCTCTGCCCAGGGGATGAAAGCCGCCCACTCCCCCGGCCGGTCCTGGCAATAGGACTGCAGAAACCTACCCACATCCAGGTTTACTCTCTCCACCTGCCCATTACTCTTGTGGTGAAACCCTGAGGTCAGGCTGACCGAGACCCCCTGACATTCCATGAACGCCCTCCAGACCCTTGATATGAACTTGGGACCCCGATCAGACACTATATCCTCAGGCACCCCGTAGTGCCGGAAGACTTGGGTAAACAGAGCCTCCGCAGTTTGTAGGGCCGTAGGGAGACCGGGCAAAGGAAGGAGATGGCAGGACTTAGAAAACCGATCCACAACGACCAGGATCGTGGTGTTACCTTGTGACGGAGGAAGATCCGTCACGAAGTCCACCGATAGGTGTGACCACGGCCGTTGTGGAACGGGTAGGAGTTGTAATTTCCCTCTGGGTAGGTGTCTAGGTGCCTTGCACTGGGCGCACACCGAGCAGGAGGAAACATAAACCCTCACGTCCTTAGCTGAAGTGGGCCACCAGTACTTCCCACTAAGACAGCGCACTGTCCGACCGATGCCAGGATGACCAGAGGAGGGTGACGTGTGTGAGCCCAACAGATCAATCGATCCCGGACATCAATCAGAACGTACAGACGCCCAACCGGACACTGGGTGGGAGTGGGCTCCGTACGTAACGCCCGCTTGATGTCTGCGTCAACCTACCATACCACCGGTGCCACCAGGGAAGAAGCCGGAAGTATGGGAGTGGGATCCGTGGACCGCTCCTCTGTGTCATACAACCGGGACAGTGCGTCTGCCTTAGCGTTCTGGAAACCTGGTCTGTAGGATAGGGTGAAAACAAAACAGGTGAAAAACATGGCCCACCTTGCCTGGCGAGGGTTCAGTCTCCTCGCCGCTCGGATGTACTCCAGATTGAGGTGGTCAGTCCAAATGAGGAAAGGGTGTTTAGCCCCCTCAAGCCAATGTCTCCAAGCCTTCAGAGCCTTGACAACAGCTAACAGCTCCCGGTCCCCCACATCATAGTTTCGCTCCGCCGGGCTGAGCTTCTTTGAAAAGAAAGCACAGGGGCGGAGCTTTGGTGGCGTACCCGAGCGCTGAGACAGCACAGCTCCTATCCCAGCCTCGGACGCGTCCACCTCTACTATGAATGCTAAGGAGGGATCCGGATGAGCCAGCACGGGAGCCGAGGTAAACAGAGCCTTCAGGTGACCAAAAGCCCTGTCCGCCCCAGCTGACCACTGCAGTCGCACCGGTCCCCACTTCAGCAAGGAGGTAATGAGAGCCGCTACCTGACCAAAGCCCTGGATAAACCTCCGGTAGTAGTTTGCAAACCCTAAGAACCGCTGCACTTCCTTTACCGGGGTTGGAGTCAGCTAATTACGCACGGCTGAAATGCGGTCATTCTCCATCTCCACCCCTGACGCGGACAGGCGGTACCCTAGGAAGGAGACGGACTGTTGGAAGAACTGACATTTCTCAGCCTTGACATACAGGTCATGCTCCAACAGTCGACCAAGCACCTTGCGCACCAGGGACACATGCTCGGCGCATGTAGCGGAGTATATGAGAATGTCATCTATATACACCACTACACCCTGCCCGTGCAGGTCCCTGAAGATCTTGTCTACAAAGGATTGGAAGACAGACTGATGGAGCATTCATCAACCCGTATGGCATGACGAGGTACTCATTGTGCCCAGAGGTGGTACTAAATGCCGTCTTCCACTCATCCCCCTCCCGGATACGCACCAGGTTGTACGCGCTCCTGAGATCCAGTTTTGTGAAGAAGCCTGCCCTGTGCAATGACTCGGTCACACTGGCTATGAGAGACAACGGGTAACTGTACTTCACCGTGATCTGATTTATACCCTGATAGTCAATGCACGGGCGTAAACCTCCATCCTTCTTCTTCACAAAAAAGAAACTCGAGGAGGCAGGTGAAGTGGAAGGCCGAATGTATCCCTGTCCCAGAGATTCGGAGACATATGTTTCCATAGCCGCCGTCTCCTCCTGTGACAGAGGATACACGTGACTCCTGGGAAGTGCTGCGTCTACATGAAGATTTATTGCACAATCCTCCCGTCGATGGGGTGGTAATTGAGTCGCCTTCTTTTTACAGAAGGCGAGAGCCAAATCGGCATATTCAGGGTGAATGTGCATGGGGGAGACCTAGTTTGGACTTTCCACCGAAGTTGCACCTATGGAAACACCTACACACCTCCCTGAGCACTGATGTGACCATCCCTTCAGAGCCCTCTGTTGCCACGAAATAGTGGGGTCATGATGGGCCAACCAGGGAAGCCCCAACACCACAGGAATCCACCCTCCTGCGTTATCATACATAGTGGAGCTGTGATCTCCCTAATCAGGCCCGATCCTAAAGGACGACTATCTAAGGCATGTACAGGAAAGGGCACATCAACAGGAACAATAGGGATCCCTAATCTAATCTAAGTGCAAATGCACGGTCAATAAAGTTCGCAGCTGCGCTTGAATCTACTAGCGCCTTATGCTGGGAATGCAGGGAAAAATCAGGAAACTTTATACAGACATACATGTGCGCAACAGGGAGCTCTGGGTGAGTCGGGTGCCTACTCACCTGGGATGATCCACCAGTGCCCTGCCTGCTGCCTCGACTCCCTGGGGAACCTCCCCAGCACCGACCAGCAGTGTGCCCTCTGAGGCCACACTTGGTGCAGGAAACGGCCCCACCTCCGGTCACCCTTAGAGCAGCACCTCCGAGCTCCATAGGGGTAGGGTCGGAGGTGCTGGGGGATGGAATGGACGGACCCTGATCCGGACGTCCGCGGTTGGCCAACAAGTTATCCAGCTGGATGGATAAATCCACCAGCTGGTCGAGTGTAAGGGTGGTGTCCCTGCAGGCCAGCTCCCGACGAACGTCCTCCCATAGACTACACCGGTAATGGTCGGTCAGGGCCCTCTCAAAGCGCTGGCAGCCAGGGTCCTGAAGTCCAGTGCGAAGTCCTGTGCGCTCCTCTTCCCCTGTCTGAGATGGAACAAGTGTTCCCCCGCCGCTCTCCCCTCAGGCGGATGATCAAAGACCGCCTGGAAACGGCGGGTGAAGTCCTCGTAGCGAACCAACGTAGCGTCTATCCCTCCCCATTCGGCGTTGGCCCACTCCAGCGCTTTCCCCGACAAACAGGAGATGAGGGCGGACACTCTCTCGTAACCTGAGGGAGCCGGGTGGACGGTCGCCTGGTAGAGCTCCACCTGGAGCAGGAACCCCTGGTACTCGGCAGCCATCCCATCATAGGCCTTTGGACTAAAATGTAAATGTAATGTATATGTAAAATTATAAATGTATCAATTGACAACAATTAAGGTTGGTATAGGGTTAGTATAGATTTAAGCAATAAGGCACAAAAGGGTGTGGTATATGGCCACTATACCACGGCTAAGGGCTGTTCTTATGCACGACGCAACGCGGAGTGCCTGGACACAGCCCTTAGCCGTGGGATATTGGCCATATACCACAAAACCCAGAGGTGCCTTATTGCTATTATCAACTGGTTACCAACGTAATTAGAGCAGTAAAAATACATGTTTTGTCATAGCCGTGGTACACGGTCTGATATACCACAACTGCCAGCCAATCAGCATTCAGGGCTCGAACCACCCAGTTTATAATACAACTGCTAAGCTGTTTTAGTAATCGCATCAGCTACTTTTTCAACTACTTTTTCTATCAACTTCTGGAAACAACTGTCGTTTTGACCACTTTCCCAACAACTTAAGACAAAAAAGAGCGTATGAAATCTTAGTCTAGAAATAACTTAAACCAATCAAGAGATACAGCTGCTTTAGTAACCACATCAACTACTTAAATTAAGTTAACGTTCCACTGTTGAATTTACTGCCATGGAACATTGAGAATTGTCAGATTATATCACTGGGAGGAGCACATTCTAAGACTGATTATGCCACACAGATCACTCTAACCCAAAAAAAAACACTATAACAAACCCACACTCACTAAACACTCTACAATAGCTATCCCACATAGTATAGGTAACCCTACCAATCTACAGCAATCACTATTACTACTGCTATTAGGCAAACTACTACTACTACTACTACTACTACTACTACTACTACTACTACTACTACTACTACTACTACTACTTTACTACTACTACTACTACTACTACTTTACTACTACTACTACTACTTTACTACTACTACTACTACTACTACTGGGCTACAGTCACTATTTCCACTACTACTGCAGTCATTACGTCTACTGTTACTATCCCACTAAAGGCTACTATCCCACTGCTTATTATACAGTCAGTACTACCCATTTTTCAACACTAGCCTCTAAAAACGTAAACTTCTAAACTACATAAATGCTTTTAGACAGCATAAGCAAGTCACACAATTATACTTCATGTCAAATTACCTTTTCTAGTTTGTATCAGATAATTTGCATCATGCCATTAGTTAGGCTATGACACGACACAAGCCGCATTTAGGGCTGTCACTGTCTTGGAATTTGAGGTTATTACCGACATAACCATAACCATTGTAGAGGGGGCTTTTCTCTGTGGCTTTTCTCTGCAACTTCACTATTACCATTACACTTAATTATTACCAGTAGCATTTCATTATTAATATTCAAGTTAATACCTCAAAATATGAGTCTAGTATACAAATGAAGAAGTGTCTGATTCGAGAGGAATTACCAAAAAATACAGATTTTGACGCACTAAACCATTCACACCAAGTCCGATGTGTTTTTCCCTCGACTTTTCCGAACAATTCGCATAACGTCACCGATAGGATGAATCATGAAAGGAGCTTGGCTATGTTTAATTCACTTGCACCCCATTTAATAAGAGAGGAAACGTAAAACTGGCACCTGTCGTCATTCCTCGCACATATGCTGACCCTGCAACAAGATACCGTTTTTCCGCCTATCTGATTAAAGAGATGAAGTCCAGACAGGCTAGGCCTATTTTAGGAAACTTTCTGAATGGACATAGAGAATTAGTGAACTCATACACGCACACCCACCTAAAAGGACCAATCAAAGCTGCCTGCAGCGCATCTCACTCAGAAACATAAGCAAATCACATTTGTCCTTTCCCAAAAACGTATTAAAGACCTTGCCTTAGCCTCAACTCCTTTCTGTAGGATATTAAAACAATTATAGGATAATGTAAAATCAATGTAGCTTATCATATGAATTGACGAGGAAAGTTTTAAGGGGGATATATATAGAGACAGCTGTGATAGGCATGAAGATGAAATTGACAACCGTTAGAAAATAGAAACACATGCACGCAACCTGTCCATAGCCCAATGATCAGCCAACCTGTCCATAGCCTAATGATCAGCCAACCTGTTCATAGCCCAATGATCAGCCAACCTGTCCATAGCCCAATGATCAGCCAACCTGTCCATAGCCCAATGATCAGCCAACCTATCCATAGCCCAATGATCAGCCAACCTGTCCATAGCCCAATGATCAGCCAACCTGTCCATAGCCTAATGATCAGCCAACCTGTCCATAGCCTAATGATCAGCCAACCTGTCCATAGCCTAATGATCAGCCAACCTGTCCATAGCCTAATGATCAGCCAACCTGTCCATAGCCTAATGATCAGCCAACCTGTCCATAGCCTAATGATCAGCCAACCTGTCCATAGACTAATGATCAGCCATTGATTTTAGTGAAGCAATGGGTGGTAATGTTGACACTACATTTTAATTTGAGTGCTTTATCTAAATCTGTGCAACCACTTACTGATAAGGGTAAACGCCGGCAGATATTTATTTTATTTTAGAGTTGCCTATAGCAACAGGTGGTCGCCTAGATTCATGATGCATTCATATATTAATTAACTTCTAACTGACACATCTCTCTGTCTTCTTCACTGTTCCCTTCTTGCACAATTCACACAACTCCACTGGCCTATCTCTTCCCCCTCTCTCTAGCTCTTGAACGAGTAGCTTATATATAGACAATGAACAGCAATATAGTTTGAAACTTATTTCGAGCTATTTTTTAAAACGAATTGGCCTAGGTCTATTCGAGGAGAGAAGCATTGATCAATCCTCTTGCTTGCTGAATGGCTATAAAATAGGCTACAGCGTTGGCAATGCACTGGCGGTGAAGTTTGAATGGCGAGAGTGACGTGTAGCCTAGCTCTCGTGTGATGTGATAACATTGGCTAAATTGATACCTTACTGCACTGATGCATTGCAAGCGTAAAAAATAAGTTAATTAATTCACACAACAAACCCACAGACGTGTCAGTGGCAGTGTCCCAGATATTTCTCCTTTCCTTAGAACGTATTAAAAAACCTAGGCCTACCTTAGGCTTTCCGAAAGTAGGCTATAAGATAATGAATTGACCAGGACAGTATGAAGGGAAGAGAGACAGCTATGCTATAGTATGAAGATGAAATTGACAATCATTAAAATAGGAACAAATACAGAGAACATGTCCATAGACTTTTTATCAGCGTTGTTTAGTCTATAAATTAAGAAAAGATTCCGTATCAAATTTTACAATTCCAGGTTGGATAGGATTGGTAGCATTGGCCATTTGACACAACATTAGCGCATTATAGACCTCAGAGCCAGAACATCTTTGTCGACTGCTGTTGAATAATTACTGAATAGTCAGACACATCCAACCTTTTTAAAGGCGCACTATGCAGAAATTGCTCCGCCATATCATGGTTGCAAAAATTCTTATAGTTTGCCTAATGTAAGTTTATGTGACAAAACAAGCAAGTATAGTGTAGAGAATCATTGTACCATCTAAACCACTCTGAAATATATTTTCCATAACCAAAAATATAGTATTTTCAGCTGTTTGAAGCTGGTGTACAAAACCGAAAGTAAACGACGCAAAAGTAAAACTTAAGAACGGGAAGCATAGAAATAGAGCACATAGAACAGATCTACCGCTTCGTAGACTTGCTTTCAATGAGAATGACAGATCTGTAACTCACATTCAGGGGTGGAAAAAGTACCCAATTGTCATACTTGAGTAAAAGTATAGATACCTTAATAGAAAGTTACTCAAGTAAAAGTGAAATTCAGCCAGTAAAATACTACTTGAGTAAAAGTCTAAAAGTATTTGGTTTTAAATATGCTTAAGTATCAAAAGTAAAGGTAATTGCTAAAAAATACTTAGGTATCAAAAGTAAAAGTAAAAGTATAAATCATTTAAAATTCCTATTATTTAGCAAAGCAGACGGCACAATTGTCTTGTTTTTTTAATTTTCGGATAGCCAAGGGCACACTCCAACACTCAGACATTATTTACAAAAGATGCATTTGTGTTTAGTGAGTCCGCCAGACCAGACCAGAGGCAGTAGGGATGACCACGTGTTCTCTTGATAAGTGTGTGAATTAGACTTTTTTCCTGTCCTGCTAAGCATTCAAAATGTAATGAGTACTTTTGGTTGTCAGGGAAAATGTATGGAGTAAAAGTACAATATTTTCTTTAGGAATGTAGTTGAAGTAAAAGTAAAAGTAGTCAAAAATATAAATAGTAAAGTAAAGTACAGATACCCCAAAAAACTACTTAAGTAGTACTTAAAATAATGTTTACTTACTTACTTTACACCACTGCTCACATTTATATGTGAATTTGGTCGGGTCGCCCCCAAAAGTGACATATTGCAGCTTTAAAAGAAGACCGATTTTATTTATTTACTAGCAAGCAATGAAAATGTGCATTGTATTAAAGAAAGTCCACACATCAAACATGTTTCTTACTGAAGTGCCACAGCCTATAGGCTAGCACTTCTACATCCCCACGCATCTAGCGGATTAGCTGCTTGAGCATCAAACGACAGTTGGAAAGAGGAGGAGATGTAGACAGACTAAGTTAGCAAAACAATTGTTTATAATCATTAGTAAACACTCCCGCAATTAGGTCAAGTTTATCTACATGAAAATAAAGTTAATAAAAATAAAAATAAAAGGAATGTAGACCTATTTAAACAGTTTTGACGGTTCTTTTTTTTTCTCATGGCAGTCTGAAATTCAACAATGCACTAAATCAAAGCAGTGTGTAGCCTAGACCTACTGAGTAGACTACATTCCAGGTATCACAGTGTGAATTAGGAAAGTGTCTCTGTGACACTCACTTGTGCATTGTGGGAAGACGCTCAAGAGGAGGGATGGGTGAGAGACAGACAAACAGAAACAGCACTGTAGGCCCTAATGGAAATTTCCCAAAGCTCTATAATGAATCTGAAAGGAGACTGCAGTGTCCACTGTGTACTTTTGCTTTCATTGTTGTTTTTGGGAGGGTGTTAGCAGTGCATATCTCACAACTAACCAGGCATATACAAGAGGACATTTCAGAATGCCAGGCATGCAGTAATTTGAAATGCAGTGATTAGTGTTGCCACGGTAATATCACGGTACCAAAACATCATGATACTTATGATACCAACATTTTAGAATACCGTAGTACTATTTCATATGACACAACAACATTTTTCAGCAATACCGATCTAAAGAACCCGCTGGCGCGTTTATAAAGTCAGTTTTGTTTATAACTTCTGGAGAAAAAAATTAAGCAACAGCAACTATTCTCTTGTATGTGCCTCTTCAATAATGTCCACTTCATTTTCATGCACATATCACGTGTGGCAGCTGTAATCTGCCAGCTGCATCCCCTTCCAGCCATCACTCACCTGCTTCACTCCATCTGCTCTTACTGCACATCTATTCCATCAGTTTTTAAAATATGGCGAGTGGGTATAGAGACCCTGATCAGTCTTCTGTTGTTACATTTGTATGTTTGATACGTTGGAGCAGCACGCAGAGTGAGCAAAGTTGATACATTGTATATCATTTCATCCCTGGTATAACCATATAAGCCTAATGTAAGCCTAAACTATCAAAAATCAATCTCTTTCTGGTGCTCCTTACATTCTGTTTGGTGCCTAATGTTTTTAACCTATTACTGCAGTGGGCTAAATCAGGGTCACACAGAGTGATTGTTGGTAGTCTTAAACAAATCTACTTTGAAACAAAAGTATACACCTCACACACATGGTAATGGGCTTTTAAAAAAGGAGACACCTGTACCATGTCAGATATAGAGTTGATTCAATTTTGAGTTTGCATCCCAATATTACACTTTATATACAGTGCCTTCGGAAAGTATTCAGACCCCTTGACTTTTTTCACATTTTGTTACGTTACAGCCTTATTCTAAAACGGATTTAAAAAATAATAATCCTCAGCAATCTACACACAATACCCCATAATGACAAAGCGGAAACAAGATTTTAGAAAATTTTGCAAACGTATTAAAAATAAAAAAACAGATACCTTATTTATATAAGTATTCAGACCCTTTGCGATGAGACTCTAAATTGAGCTCAGGTGCATCCTGTTTCCATTAATCATCCTTGAGATGTTTCTACAACTTGATTGGAATCCACCTGTGGTAAATTCAATTGATTGGACATGATTTGGAAAGGCATACACCTGTCTATATAAGGTCCCACAGTTGACAGTGTATGTCAGCGCAAAAACCAAGCCATGAGATCGAAGGAATTGTCCGTAGAGCTCCAAGAAAGGATTGTGTCAAGGCACAGATCTGGGGAAGGGTACCATTCTTAAATGGAAGAAGTAGAGCTTCGTAGAGCTGGCCGCCCGGCCAAACTGTGCAATCGGGGGAGAAGGGCCTTGGTCAAGGAGGTGACCAAGAATCCGATGGTCACTCTGACAGCGCTCCAGAGTTCCTCTGTGGAGATGGGAGAACCTTCCAGAAGGACAACCATCTCTGCAGCACTCCACCAATCAGGCCTTTATGGTAGAGTGGCCAGACGGAAGCCACTCCTCATTAAAAGGCACATGACAGCCCACTTGGAGCACCTAAAGACTCTCAGACCATTACATTTTAGTCATTTAGCAGACACTCTTATCCAGAGCAACTTACAGTTAGTGAGTGCATACATTTTCATACTGGCCCCCCGTGAGAATCAAACCCACAAGCGCCATGCTCTACCAACTGAGCTACACGGGACTACACCGACCAATCCCGGACGACGCTGGGCCAATTGTGCGCCGCCCTATGGGACTCCCAATCACAGCCGGTTGTGATATAGCCTGCAATCAAACCAGGGGGTCTGTAGTGAAGCCTCAAGCACTGAGATGCAGTACCTTAGACCACTGTACCACACGAAAGCAAGATTAAACTCTTTGGCCTGAATGCCATGCGTCACGTCTGGAGGAAACCTGGCACCATCCCTACTGTGAAGCATGGTGGTGGCAGCATCATGCTGTGGGGATGTTTTTCAGCGGCAGGGACTGGGAGACTAGTCAGGATCGAGGCAAAGATGCATGGAGCAAAGTACAGAGAGATACTTAATGAAAACCTGCTCCAGAGCGCTCAGGACCTCAGACTTGGGCAACGTTTCCCCTTCCAACAGGACAACAACCCTAAGCACACAGCCGAGACAGCGCAGGAGTGGCTTCGGGACAAGTCTTTGAATATCCTTGAGTGGCCCAGACAGAGTCCCGACTTGAACCCGATCGAACATCTCTGGAGAGACCTGAAAATAGCTGTGCAGCAGTGCTCTCATCCAACCTGACAGAGCTTGAGAGGATCTGCTGAGAAGAATGGGAGAAACTCCCCAAATACAGGTGTGCCAAGCTTGTAGCATAATACCCAAGAAGACTCGATGCTGTAATCGCTGCCAAAGGTGCTTCAACAAAGTACTGAGTAAAGGGTCTGAATACTTCAGATATTTCCGTTTTTATTTTATAATATATTAGCAAAAATTTCTACAAACTTGTTTTTGCTTTGTCATCATGGCGTATTGTGTGTAGATTGATGAGGAAAAAAAACTATTTTAATGAATTTTAGAATAAGGCTGTAACCTAACAAAATGTGGAAAAAGTGGTCTGAATACTTTCCGAAGGCACTGTACATCACAGAAGACTGAAATATAACTGTTTGACTTAGAAACACTGGATTTTCGTATTTTTGTAAAAAATAATATTGATTAATTATGTAATTATGAAAATTATTAATAACGTTCCACCCATGAGGCCAAAGAGGGCTCTTTTGGTCATTGACTGCAGGAAAGGGCTACAATTGGGAGCAGCGAATATGTGTTATTACTCGTTTTAAGAGTAATAACTCACGTATGCCTGTCAATGAGAGATATGCACCAAAATTCAGGTGACTCACACAGATCTTAGGTTATTAGCAGTGACTAAGGTTAGATTCTATCTACAATTTACATAACTGTGTGGTAGCTAAAAACCTAAGTGGACAGTGGGAAATAATTTACTTTTCCACTGGAGTAGGCTAGATGATAGGCTAGCAGTGGTTGGTGGATAACTTGTAAGAGGTTATCTGATCGAAATTGGACCCTCTATCAGTTAGCCTATCTCTAATGCTGCGTTTAGATGGTACGAGGTAGATGGTAGACGGCAAACCGGATGTCATTTTTTTCAATGAGAGCACGACGGTAAATGCCGTTGAGGCTGTCAGCCGCCAGAATTCAAATATTTCAACTTTTGCCGTCTGCCGTAGCGTTGTTTTCTACCGGATGTTGATTTGCACTGTTAGTTTACTGAAATCACCATAGCAACGCATACCGTCATGCTGGCTTGCTTTTGCCGTCGCCCTCTATCTTGCTTTCTTGTCCTGCTATACCAACTGGGATGACGGTTTTTGCATCCCTCGTCTAAACACAGCATAAGTGGTTTGTCAGTTTTGAGGTCAATATTTTCCAGGTGCCAGTCTGACAACTAGCCCCTACCCTACCCTAGCCCTTAAGAATAACCCCCCTGCAGTAACCACAGGAGGCATGCCTGACTTAGGTTTGATCCTCCTGAGGTGGGTTGTAAAAATCTGCACCTACCACTCGCAGACACAGTTCCCAGTGATATCAACAATACAGTCAGTGCCCGTTACTGGGCCAAGGCCTTATTCCACTAATCCAGTGAAAAGATTAACCTGGACTGGCCTGGTGCGTGTGTGCACGTTCCTTTGTATGTGTGTGTGTGTGCGTCTGTGTGTGCGTCTGTGTGTGCGTCTGTGTGTGCTTCTGTGTGTGTGTGTGCGTGTGTGGGGTGTTCAATGCATGGAGGGCCCGTAGATGGTAGCAGAGATTATGGCCTTGAAAAGAGCTTCCACATTCACAGCATTCTCAGCAGCATTTGGCTAGAATGTCTGGTGCTGAAGGAGTTCACAAAGGGATCTTCATATGTCATCACTGTTCATTCAACCATAGCTAATTAAACCACCCCTACCTGTTCCTTGTACCTCTTATACCACACATTTTTTATTAAAACATATATAAAGGCTACATTCATTTCTCGGCTGAACAGATACTGTGACATTATTCCATGAGTTTGGATGCTTCTTGGTCATGCTGTAAGTCAATGCCAATATACAGAACGAGCATGTACCAACCTGTGTCAGTCTCAGTGGTGGTTACTCATAGGTTACCTCAAGCTTCTATTTACTTGAATGAACGGTCATACAGTAGATTCAGATTCCACTCCTCCTCATCAAAGTTACGGCTCTTGCTCCTGTTTTACCATCTTAGCCAATATTTAGTGCGCCTATTTTGAGATTGAGATGAGCTTGTGTTTAGTTTTCACCCATTGCAAAGGAAACAATCCAAAGAGAATATGCTTTGCTGTATTACAGCCAAACATCCTTAGCTGAAAGGTGTAGTAGTGTGGTGTTCCTCATACCCACTCCAGACATAACAGTGGGGATATAAAGGGGAAGCAAATAAACACAGCTAATGATAGCCTAATGCCAGTAAATACTATGATAATAACTTTAAGAAATTGTTCCTAGAATGTGTCTTTCCCTCAGGAGGAGTAAAAACGCAATCCTAGGCAACACAGTGACTATGGTCTGGTTTCAATTATGGACTCTTTTGGGATAGAGAACCTATGTCACTACTTTATCTGCTTGAATAAAATGCAAAATAGTAGCTAGCAAGATGGAGATCACAGAGGTTATTTTTAATGAGTGCTGTTCGCAAGTGGCTAGTTTGCATCAACTACCTTAACTAAAACCACTGCACAGGTTTTGCCTGCAAACTTTGTTTTTGAATCGTGACCTTCTGGCATGTCTGCCTCGTGATTTGTTGGGAGAGCCCTGATTCCCCCCCCTTATCGAAGTAGGCAGTGATGTAGTTCTTCTATGCCAAAAGAGTCCATCATTGAAACCAGACCCAAGTCACTGTGTTGCCTAGGATCGGGTTTTCAAGACTAAGCAGAAAGTGCCATAGGCCTAACCAACAAGCAGCAGTGAGGAACTGTAGTGTGAGTCCCCAGTGCTATCTATAGGGTGGTGGTGGGTGGGTGGGTGGAGGGCAGGGGAGGAGGTGTAGTATCATGTAGCTACAGAGACAGTAGGAGGAGGCCAATCTTACCATAGCAGATTGTCATTACTGCTTGTCCTGTAGTGATGGGGGAAACATCTATACAGTTACATATCGCAATATTAAGTAGCGATTATTTATTTCAAATATTCTAGGTAGCATTAGCTAGCGCTAGTCGGCTGTACCTGCGCTAAAACTAATTTTCTCATGCTCTCTCTCGTCTCACTGCAGCAGACATATAGTGAGTAATATGTTTGGAACATCCAATCGCATTAAAATTGCAGTGTTGAATCGCAATACATATAGAATGGTGATAATCGCAATACATATCGTATCGACACCTAAGTATTGTGATAATATCGTGAGGTCCCTGGCAATTCCCAGACCCATTATCCTGCCATTGCTTAGGATAGGAGTAGTGGGATTGGAGTTCAACTAGCACCACTTAGCCTTAAATTGACTACAAAGAGGCTAAAGGACAAGGTCCAAGTGAGTTTTAGGACCTGTCCACTTTGAGAAGGCCATTGTATAAATTAATCTGTTTGATGTTATGGCAGACATCGGCATGCATGCTTCACCCATTTCTTCTATAATCCCTGCCAAAGCCAATTGTCACGACTTCCACCGAGGCTGCCTCCCCTCCTTGTTCGGGCAGGTTTCGGCGCTCGTCGTCAACGGCTTACTATCCACTGCCGCTCCATATATCATCATTCCATTTGTCTTGTCTTGTTAATTACACACACCTGGTTCTTATCCCCTCATTAGTCCGTGTATAAGTGTTCCCTCTGCCCCCTTGTCCTTGTGGGTGATTGTTTATTGTGAGAGTAGTGTAGCTCGGTGGAGCTACTCGCACTTTGTATTGCCGGGGTAGATATTTCCCCTGTGCCTGTATATTGTTGGAGTATCCCATACTGTGTATTGCCAGGGTAGAGAGTTTCCCCTGTGCCTGTTTTCGTGTGTCGCTATCCAGCGCAATCGTGTACGACGGAATAAACTCTGTATTCGGTGATTTACCCTCCTGCGCCTGACTCCTTCTATCACACTCATGACACCAATATTGATCTCATTGATCTCAGCCTACTTCAAATGATTGGCCCTCAACTAGAACAACATATCTGGTTAATATGTAACACCACTTCCAGATCCATTTGTTTGGCAACAATAACTGGATAGCATATCTATCTTGACTGAGAACACATGAGCACATCGAAACTGTCCACAGGACTTTTAATGCTTAAACATGATTGAACAGAGTTAACAGCACTGCCCTATAACGGCTATTCCCAACTATCTCAATAGTTGGGCAGCTAAGCATGATAAACATTCAGTTTGTGATAAAAGCACCAAATTTGATACGCGTTCATTCATTCAACATTCTCTCCCATGTTCTGAGCTGGCATATCAGACCAAGGAGTCGTTCCTGTAAGTTGTGTGCTGTTTACTCCTTCATCAATGTTAATGCACAATATTTGCCACATGTGCTAGGTCTCCCAAACTCGGTCCTGGGGCCCCCCGTGGGTGCACGTTTTGTTTTTTGCCCTAGCACTACACAGCTGATTCAAATAACCAACTGATCATCAAGCTTTTTTAAATCTTCTTTTAAAATATATATATATATACATTTTTTTAGGGGGTAGATCAGCTTTAATATTGCAGATAGATTGTGGCTTCTATCAATATAATTGTCTGCATCATTTCCAATCCCCCATATATTTTTTTCCTTCTTTATTATTTTCCCCTAACCCTACCACCCCTCCCCTAATTGAAGTAAACTAATGGACAACAATACTTAGGCTTCTACTTCCAGCTTATACATACTATATACAGTGCCAGTCAAAAGTTTGGACACACCTACTCATTCCAGGGTTTTTCTTTATTTTAAATATTTTCTACATTGTAGAGTAATACTGAAGACATCAAAACTATGAAATAACACATATGGAATCATTTAGTAACCAAAAAAGTGTTAAACAAATCAAAATATATTTTATTTTTGAGATTCTTCAAAGTAGCCACCCTTTGCCTTGATCACAGCTTTGCACACTCGTGGCATTCTCTCAACCAGCTTCATGAGGTAGTCACCTGGAATGCATTTCAATTAACAGGTGTGCCTTGTTATTGTGGAATTTCTTTCCTTCTTAATTCGTTTGAGCCAATCAGTTGTGTTGTGACAAGGTAGGGTTGGTATACAGACTAGAGCCCTATTTGGTAAAAGACCAAGTCCATATTATGGCAAGAACAGCTCAAATAAGCAAAGAGAAACGACAGTCCATCATTACTTTAAGAAATGAAGGTCAGTCAATCAAGAACTTTGAAAGTTTCTTCAAGTGCAGTCGCAAAAACCATCAAGCGCTATGATGAAACTGGCTCTCATGAGGACCGCCACAGGAATGGAAGACCCAGAGTTACCTCTTCTGCAGAGGATAAGTTCATTGGAGTTACCAGCCTCAGAAATTGCAGCCCAAATAAATGCTTCACAGAGTTCAAGGAACAGACACGTCACAACATCAACTGTTCAGAGGAGACTGCATGAATCAGGCCTTCATGGTCGAATTGCTGCAAGGAATCCACTACTAAAGGACACCAATAATAAGAAGAGACTTACTTGGGCAAAGAAACACGAGCAATGGACATTAGACCGGTGGAAATCTTTCCTTTGGTCTGATGAGTCCAAATTTGAGATTTTTGGTTTTTGTGGGGGTGCTTTGCTGGTGACACTGTCAGTGATTTATTTAGAATTCAAGGCACACTTAACCAGCATTGCTACCACAGCATTCTGCAGCGACACGCTATCCCATCTGGTTTGCGCTTAGTGGGACTATCATTTGTTTTTCAACAGGACAATGACCCAACACACCTCTAGGCTGTGTAAGGGCTATTTTACCAAGAAGGAGAGTGATGGAGTGCTGCATCAGATGACCTGGCCTCCACAATCACCCGACCTCAACCCAATTGAGATGGTTTGGGATGAGTTGGACCGCAGAGTGAAGGAAAACCAGCCAACAAGTGCACAGCATATGTGGAAACTCCTTCAAGACTGTTGGAAAAGCATTCCAGGTGAAGCTGGTTGAGAGAATGCCAAGAGTGTGCAAAGCTGTCATCAAGGCAAGGGGTGGCTATTTGAAGAATCTCAAATATGAAATATATTTAGATTTGTTTAACACTTTTTTGGTTACAACATGATTCCATATGTGTTATTTCATAGTTTTGATGTCTTCACTATTATTCTACAATGTAGAAAATAATAAAAATAAAGAAAAACCATTGAATGAGTAGGTGTGTCCAAAGTTTTGACTGGTACTGTACATTTTACGGACACAGTATATTTAGTTATATTTTGTTTGTTTTTAGTCAAACCCTTCAGCTACCCTCAACCCCTCCCATCTATCTTTGAAGACCATCCATTTCTAGCTGCCATATATTTTTCCACTGTTCACAAAAGTTCTGAAACTTTCTATTCTCATAGTTTGTACAGATATAAAATTAAAGATAAACATTCATCAAGCTTTGATTATTTGAATCAGCTGTGTAGTGCTAGGGCAAAACCCAAAATGTGACCCGTTTCAGGAAGCTAGGCGTATGTCGCACGTCACTACGTCACAGGAGAGGCATTTGAACGTTAAAAAAAGTTTTTATCTAAATGTTTTTTTTAGCAGAAATTGCTTCTGAAACGTGAACGGTCATATGCCTTAATAACAAACGTGTATGCCATCTATAAATACGAATAAATAAAATAAATGTACAAACCTAGTTGGTTTAGCCATGGAAAAAGACAGGATCCTTCCCGCTAGCCATGATTGGCTCAGATAATGGATGGGCTGGACATGCCGAGAGATGAGTTTGGATTGGTCTGCCATGTAGCATGCTTCTGTCTGTAACATGAGCTTTTCAGTATGTGTAGATAATCCTTGCTATCGCGGCTTTTTTGAAAGATATACCGTTAGCCACGGATAACTGCAAAAGTGTTGCTACTGCTCTCAACAACATTGCTGCCCTGTATTTAGCAGGCGCTATTGACAAAGATCAATGGGAAAAAGTTGTGATGGACTACTTTCTGCACACGGTCAGTGTGAACCGGAGTGACTTGACACAATGGGCCAAACAAGCTGTAAAAACAAAACAGAAACAACACAGGACGTCTTTCTTAATTAAAGGGGTTCCAGTCTGCCGTGAAGCATTCATCCATGTATGTGGGTAAAAGTCTAGCTAAATTTTCAGTTTTTATATGTTTCAATTTTTTCAGGAAGTTGTTTTCATTGCAAGTTAAAGCGTACTGTTAGCTAAGTAGTGAATGTTAGTTTGCTGGCTCGCTAGCTAACATTACGTGTATGATCTGTGAAGTAATATTATTTGTATCGCAGAAAGCCATTTGCATTGCTAGTTATAGCCTAATGTTAGCTAGCTAGCTAACATTGAACCTAGTTGGTTAGCTTTAGCTACCTACAGATTCATACTACAGCATTTCATGCATAGTGGATAGCTATGACAATCCGATTTTATTGCTAGTACTGTATTGGTTGGGATTATGGTTCATTCTTTAGCTATCTAGCTAGCTATATGTCTAAACAAAAGACTCCACTTCGCCAGATGATTACATGACCCATTAAGTTAGCCAGGTGTGGCTGGGGGTGATTACGGCCATCTGTTGTATTTCATGAACATGCATACATTTCTAGACAATAGTGACCCATCCACATAACTAGATGTTGCTGAGGGGTGGTTATAGCATTTATTTCACATGACCCATCAATTTAGACAAGTGTGTCTGGGTAAGCATAATCTAATAATGATAATATATTAATAACATGTTTTTATCTAAACACTTTCTATTTTTGATATTGCAACTATGCAAATATGCAAGTAACCATTTCACTGTACCGTTTATACCTGTGCATATGACAAATAAACTTGGATTTGATTTGATATAGTGTGTGTTTACTAGAGATGGTAACGTGAAGAACAACATGACCTGTACCAAAGTCAGATTAGGATATAGGCCAAGGACTAGATAAAGTGTATTTTTACCTGGAGTTTTTCCTTATTGTAGGCTACTACTTTCACCACTTTTAGTCTTGAAATCTTTGGTTGTTTACTACACTACTTTACTCGCTCTGTTTAGCACATGGCCTCACATGTGAATCCTTAAAGAGATGGGTGGGGCTAAGGCTTAAGAAGAAATATCAGCCTGCGCAGAGAAGCACAAGATTGAACTTCACTCAACTTTCTAGAGTTTTCCGCCTTAGTTATTAACACTATCAATGTTTCCCTTTACTGTGGGAATTGTGATTGAATCAACGCAATATTAGCCACTTTCAATACAACATACCGAAACAAAACAAGATATTTTGTTGCAGGCAGAACGCATCAGAGTAGGATTCTATTGCATTGACACGCACGACTCAGGCTCGTACTCTCCACAGACCGGTGCGGCATAACCGTTCAGAGCTGCAGTAGGCCGATATGCAAATAGACCATTGCCATATATGGATCTGTGCCATTCACTTTGAACTGGACTGTGTTTACAGCATGAGCGGTCGTGAGTAGATGCGCTTGTTTTGAGATCAAAGCAGTGGCTTGTATTCATGGATGCCAAGAAAAAAAGAAAAAACATACAATTATGTATCTTTTGTCTCTCAGTTTTTTTCGTAATTTTCCTTCAATTTGCAAGAGGCTGAATGTATCTCACCAGAGAAAGCATCCAAGCGAGCGAAACAGCGCCCCTCTGTCTCTGTAGGACATCTATCTGATGCTGTCTGGTCATAAAGAGTATGACGTTGTTGCCGCCCGTAGCATTGAATGCAAGGGAAGCCAGCGAGCATTTGGCATCCCTTGATAAAGAAAGTATAAAATAATAGCCAATCAGCGTTGAGCTTAACTGATTTAGCTCAATTGTGAATGGACCTGACGCTCCAAAAAAAAGTGTCAAGGGAAGCCAGTTTGGATTTAGCTTCACTCCTATCACATCGCATGAAGAGAAATACATCATTGACAGAAACAACTTGAATTGTTGCATCTCGTTGTGTTGTTGACCTCCGATGGCTAGCTAAACTTCTCCCTTTCCTAAATTAGCCATGAATGGAGATAGGGATTTGGACTTTAGTTTTTACTTAATTCTCCGTACTGTTCAATGATTATAATGGCGATTCTGATCCAACCATAAAGTCATACATTGTGCCCTTGGACTGAGAGGATGGATGTTCAATATGTAGCTAGATGTAGAAGGCTAATGTTAACTAGCTAACGTTGCCTATGAAAGGAAGTTAGGCAAGCAAGCATTTTAGCCTAGGACAACAAAAAATAAAAGCGTGTACTTTATGACAGTCATAGACCGTTTCCTCAACATGAAAGAGAGGAGGATGGCATTGACATTTCTCTACAAGTAGAGTGAGTCAACATGTTTTTTCTACTTTCACGAACACACACACACACACACACACACACACAAATCAGAACCATGGACAGCCACATCATATTTAGCTTACGTTGTTTGGACTAAATTGTTTTTGGTATCTTTTGGTTGTCACTGTATTAGACTAAGCATAGGTGTTACGAGTACTGATATACGAAGAGGTAGGACGCAGACGCAAGAATTAACAAGGTCAAGGTTTACTTAATAATGAGAAAGAGAATAACAAAGAGAGAGTAAACGACACGACGCTTAACAATCACACACAACACAATACTAAACAGTCCAGGGCTAAATAGGGGTGGTGATGAGATGATGAGGTGCAGGTGCGCTGGAGGTGATTAGGGTGCGTTGGGTTTCCATTCCGGTGTTGCCGAGGTGGTGCGCTCAGACCGGTGGCTCAGTAGACCGGCGAATCAGAGCGCCTGAGGGGAGCAACGGGAGGAGACGTGACAATAGGTGATTTGATGTTGTTGAATTGTTGAAGTTGAAATGGTGCTGGAATAGTGGAGGCAGCTCCTGTTTTCTTTGTGACTTGCGGTAACTCTCCGTGGTTCTAAATCAATACTTGTTTAGTAGTCCGAAAATGTCCGAAACATTAACTTGCTTGACCATGCTGTAGGTCATGTGTAATATGGAATTTTTTTCTGGCTTGGCTTCCTCAGTGATTTTATCCACGCACTGCTACTGGATCAAAGCAAGAGCTTTGAACCGAGTTTGGGAAACCCTGTGCTAGGTGAACTGTATCTGTGTGCTGCTTACTCCTGCATCAAGGGTCATGTAGCCTAATTATTATTGTACAGTGTATCATGTAGGCTTATTGTTATTACTAATTGTTAGCTTATACTTTTCTTACAAAAGTTGGAATTAGGCTAGTTTTTAGAACTGTAAAACATATTTCAGTTAATGTTTTTAGTGTAGGCTAAGTGGCATGCTGTGTAACAACGACTAAAATAAACTTGTCACTGTACTTACAAGAATAATTACACAATGAGAATGTGTGGGATAAATTGTTACGCAATATATTATACCTAGGCTAGTTACTGTAAATCATTTTTTACAGTGCAGCAGGAGCCTTTCTCCACAGTTGGATAAGCTATAGAGTATAGACTACTCAAATAAATTCATAAATGATTTGGACATACTAATTTTAGGCAATGGGCATTGAAATTGAGAACACAGAAAAGGAAAGGAGAAGGGACCTGTACTTTTCCACCAATAACTCTCTTTCACTCCTCCAGGGGTGGAGCAGCACTCATATGTACTGTACATACTACTAGAGCAGACCTGAGGGAAATTAACAGAACTGACTGAGTGGAGTGCATGGGATAGTTATATGTTGGTCCACTCTGCAGACAAGTTGGTTCTTCACTTCAGAGCCTATCTTATCTAGTAGCTCCTTTGAAAGCCAACACTGTCTGGTAAAACCCAAAGCCTGTTCTATCTTTGAGGGGCATTGCTACTTCTGTGATGATAAGACTTGGCTTTTAACCTAGTTTTCTTTTACTTGTTGCATCAACTTAACTATTTATCCCTGGGCATGTTTGATTAATCAGTGTTTTACATTTGAATGGGAGCTATACTGTCATGAGCCCTCTCACTCCACCGGGTTACCACCTTAATTGGTTTCCACTATCTTCCACTCTGCTCACCTCCCTCTCTCTACTCAGCCTAACTAGCTCCACCTGTCCCTGCTCTGCTCGGCTCTAATTACTCTGCCAGCTGCGCTGCATTACCCACTAACCTCTCCCAGTATATTAGGCCCTGTCTTTCAGCTCTCCGGTGTCAGATCGTCTGCAAAGCTCACACCCGGAACCTGTTTGCTCGCGCTTCTGGCTCACCCTGGTTTTGTGACCCCGGACCTGCCTGTTTATTGGATACTCTTCTGCCTTAGGAGATCCAGACCTGCTTCTGCCATTACGACTCCTGACTACTCTTCAATCCCGGTAACTCTGACCAGCCTTCTGCCTTGCTACTACGTATTTTGGATTCCCTTGAACTGTACTGCTGCCTGGTTTCATTCCGCCCTGTTGTGTCTGTGTCTCCCCCAGGACTTCTGGACCACCCACCACCGGCTTCATAGGACGCATCGCTGCCACTGGGGGGCACAGACCCAGCGTATTGGACGGGATCCCTGTTACCCCTGGAGCCTTCATTCACTCCCTACTTCCCTTTTCCCTTAAGTTTAATAAACTTTCTGGTGTGACGCAATTGTGGTCCTCTGGTCGTCTGTCTGAATCGTGACAGTACGATCTGACCATCATGGACTCAGCGCACACTTCCCCCGACATGGAAACCGAAGAGCCTGAGCAACCCACCGCCATGCTACGCCTGGAACACACTGAGAGAGAGCTAGGCCGCATGAGCGGCGTCATCTCCTCTCTGCTTCAGGTCGGCCACCAACAGCATCAGCAGTTCCAGCAGCACCAGCAGCAGTCCCAGCAGCAGCAACAACAACTCGCCATGATCATTCAACTCCTCACCAACCTGACCCCAGCCAGTCTGCCCACCAGCCCTGCCCCGAGTTACCTGCCCCGGTCATTGCAGCCGCTGCTCGGAACCCAAGATTGGAAACCCCGAGCGGTTCAACGGCGATTCAACCCAGGTCCGGCCATTCCTGACTAGCTGCCGACTTCAGTTCTCCTTGCAGCCAAGGACCTTCGCCACGGAGGGGACTAGAGTTGGGTATGCCATCACTCACCTGACGGGCCGAGCTCGACTCTGGGGAACAGCAGAGTTCGAACGTCAAACCCCCGCATGTGCAACCTTCGACCTGTTTGCTGAGGAGATGCTGAAGGTGTTTGACCTGGATTCACCAACCGCAGAGGCGTCTCGTGAACTGTTCAGTATTCGACAAGGCAGACGTACAGTCGCAGACCATTCCATCGACTTCCGAACCCTGGCTAGACGAAGTTCTTGGAACACACCATCGTTGGTGGACGCGTTCTTCCATAGTTTGGCTGACTATATCAAGGACGAGTTGGTCTCCCATGAACTGCCTTCCACTCTTGATGAAGCCATCGCACTGACTGTCAGGATCGACAGAGGGATACAGACCCGTCGTCGTGAGAGGGGGCGCCAAGGTCCACCTACTACCGGCATTCGGAGAGATCCGACTGGGCTCCTGTCATCTACTGCCACTCACCCAGGTCAGCTTGATCAGTCTGAGCCTATGGAGATTGGGCGAGCCTCTCTCACTCCTGCAGAGCGCCAGCGACGCTTCACCTCAAACCTCTGTCTCTATTGTGGAGGTGACGGACATCGTGTGGTAACCTGCCCTTTAAAGGGCCGAAGCTCACCGGGCATAGGGGAGTCCGGTTGAGTTCAATGACCATCCAGTCCTCCGACCGCAAACCCCTGCTGCAGGTTCACCTCCGCCTCTCTGACTCAACTCACACCCTGGCTGCTCTGGTGGATTCTGGCGCCCGAAGCCAACATAATGGACATCAAGCTGGCACGCCAACTGGGACTGGAGAACCTCCGTTTGACACCTCCTATTCCTGCCCGGGCACTGGACGGACACTTACTCGGATCGGTCACTCATGTCACGGCCCCGGTCTCGATGGGTCTGTCCGAAACCATCAAGAAACTATCCAGTTTCACCTGCTCCCCTCTCCAGGCCAACCCCTCATCCTGGGTTACCCATGGCTCCGCCCGGCACAACCCTCAGCTCGACTGGGTGACCGGGGTGATCAGGGAGTGGGGAGAGGACTGCCACCGAACCTGCCTGCTTGCCGCCGCACTACCCCCCTCGGCCAGTACCTACTAACTCCGCTCCTGACCCCTCCAAGGACCCTGTGTCGATTCTGCCAAGTCCCTGCATCGTTGCAGCTCTGACCTGGGCTGTTGAGGAACAGGTGCTGGAGGCTCTCCGTAACCAGCCAGGTCCCAGCACTTGCCCAGCTGACCGCCTTTTTGTCCCCGAAGACCTGAGGTCCCAGGTCGTTCAGTGGGGACATGACTCCCGCCTAGCTTGTCACCCTGGCTCCACCCGCACTTACAACCTGCTCGCCCAGAGGTTCTGGTGGCCCTCTCTGAGGAAGGATGTACGGGAATTCGTCCAAGCCTGCCCCATCTGCAACCAACACAAGTCGTCCTGCCAGCCCCCCAGCCGGATTGCTGCAGCCCCTGCCTGTGCCCAGGAGTCCGCTGGTCCCTGCTGCGCCTTGTCCTCCTCCTCCACGGCTCGTCGATGGTGGTCTGGTTTACACCGTCCGCCGCCTGCTTCGGTCCAGACGGAGGGGTAGGGGTCTCCAGTACCTCATTGACTGGGAGGGCTATGGACCTGAGGAAAGGACCTGGGTGCCAGCTAGTCGGATTGTGGATAGGACTCTCATCACCGCTTTCCACCAACGGCATCCTGATCAACCTGCAACCCGTAGGGGCCGCCCCAGAGGGATCCCTAACCGTCCTGCCCGCTCGGCTTCCTGTCCTGTGCCTGATCCTGTCTCGGGACCTGTCCCATCTCCCGACCACGGCCCTCCGGCTTCCTCCGAGGATGAGGACGTTCGCTCGGACCGTTCGGAGGAGTTCTAGCCCTCCTCCGGCTCCCCTCCTCCCGCCCGGCGTGGTGTTGCTCTTGGGACTTCTGGGGCCGTCCCTTGGGGGGGGGGTTCTGTCATGAGCCCTCTCACTCCACCGGGTTACCACCTTAATTGGTTTCCACTATCTTCCACTCTGCTCACCTCCCTCTCTCTACTCAGCCTAACTAGCTCCACCTGTCCCTGCTCTGCTCGGCTCTAATTACTCTGCCAGCTGCGCTGCATTACCCACTAACCTCTCCCAGTATATTAGGCCCTGTCTTTCAGCTCTCCGGTGTCAGATCGTCTGCAAAGCTCACACCCGGAACCTGTTTGCTCGCGCTTCTGGCTCACCCTGGTTTTGTGACCCCCGGACCTGCCTCTTTATTGGATACTCTTCTGCCTTAGGAGATCCAGACCTGCTTCTGCCATTACGACTCCTGACTACTCTTCAATCCCGGTAACTCTGACCAGCCTTCTGCCTTGCTACTACGTATTTTGGATTCCCTTGAACTGTACTGCTGCCTGGTTTCATTCCGCCCTGTTGTGTCTGTGTCTCCCCCCCCCCCCAGGACTTCTGGACCACCCACCACCGGCTTCATAGGACGCATCGCTGCCACTGGGGGGGGCACAGACCCAGCGCATTGGACGGGATCCCTGTTACCCCTGGAGCCTTCATTCACTCCCTACTTCCCTTTTCCCTTAAGTTTAATAAACTTTCTGGTGTGACGCAATTGTGGTCCTCTGGTCGTCTGTCTGAATCGTGACATATACACTGAGTGTACAAAACATTACGAACACCTGCTCTTTACTGACCAGGTGAATCCAGGTGAAAGCTATGATCCCTTATTGATGTTAATTGTTAGATCCACTTCAATCTGTGTAGATTAAGGGGAGGAGACAGGTTAAAGAAGGATTTTTAAGCCTTGAGACAATTGAGACATGGATTGTGTATGTGTGCCATTCAGGGGGTGAATGGGCAAGACAGGATTGAAGTGCCTTTGAACGGGGTATGGTAGTAGGTGCCAGGCACACCGGTTCATGTCAAGAACTGCAACGCTGCTGGATTTTTCATGTTCAATAGTTTCCCTTGTGTATCAAGAATGGTCCACCACCCAAAGGACATCCAGCCAACTTGAAACAAATGTGGGAAGCATTGGAGTCAACATGGACCAGCATCCCTGTGGAATGCTTTCGCCACCTTGTAGAGTCCATGCCCCGACGAATTGAGGCTATTCTGAGGGCAAAAGGGGGTGCAACTCAATATTATAAAGGTGTTCCTAATGTTTTGTACACTCAGTGTACATCATTTATCCTAACACACTGTGGAATGTCAGGTCAACAGACTCCCAACACATTGATGCTGAAGATGATAAAGAGAGAGTTTATCCAAGTTACAAAATGACACATCGGTTTTGTTACCCTCTAAGCAGTCCCTGGCACTGTTTCCACATGCTAACATTTAAGCAATTGTGGCACAAATCCCATTCAAGTCATGGGACCGATATTAGCATTTTTTGCACATCATGTCCAAATCATCCGAAAGTATCTCAAATGTATTGAGAAGCTCAACAGAGTCTCCTATATATGTTTTGAGCATGGATTGCTGGTATACCATGTCCATAGACCGCTTACAGGGTAAGGAAACCAATATGTTGAAAGGGCATTGGGTCATTGTACTTTTTTCCCCCTTTAAAATAAATAGGCATAATAGTTTTGTAATGCCCATAATTGACTCCTGGAAGCCTTTTTTTTAATGGTGTAATCATACCTAGATACATTGTATTATCATGTACAGTGCCTTCAGAAAGTATTCACTACGGCTGTGGTAGTCATTACATTTTGTCAGCTGGTTATTGTCATGCTTCCCACATTTGTCTAATGGTAATTGGCCGTAATTAGCATAAACACGTAATTAGCATAAACACGTTTAGCATCTCCAGGCCTCCACGCATACAAGCCACTGATGCACGCCTTTGGAACATCTACATTTAAAAAAAGTAGAATAAATCAATTTAATATACTGTTCACCATCACAATAAATACATTATTTATTTTAGGCAGGTCTAAAGAAACATTATGATATGCAGAAATGTTATTTCAGAAGAACCGAATGAAGTTGGCCTACTGTCTGTTATCTGGCTATGCGCCATGCCATAGGCTGTAAGCTTGTTCATTTAGCAGATAAGATATGCGTATAAGTCCCGTGCCTTTATTTTATATAAGAAGAATATAATTGAACTTAGCTGAATAAAATAGAAAGGATATTTTTTCCATTCCTGAGCGAGTGCGCATATGAAGTGGCTGTGTTGAGCGTAAAAGTGATCATTTGAAACAGGTCCTATACGCTAGATTTAGAGTTATTTGGCCATTTTAGTTGTGCATGATACACACCTTAGAATGTAAATGTCTTAGAAGTCAAATCATATATGGGCTGCATGATGCGACTATAGGCTATTGATGATTTCAGAAAGTAGCAAAAAAAGCTTGTGCTCTGTTTCTTGCCTCAGGCTGCACATGTTGTTCTCTCATCAAGTGATCATATTTTCACTATTCTCAATTTAATCTTGTCTTTACTAATATGTCAAATTAGTTTCGATTTAGAATGGCCCATTATCAAATGGGCAGGAACAGGGGCAGGGGAAAAAATACATGTTATCCATATGCACTGGAATAGTGAATGGAGGCCGCTTTCCCTCTGGTTCGTTTTTCAGGCTACTCCAGTTATTTCACTCCAAGCATCAACCACTGTTTGGGAGCATGCAGCCTCTCGCTGCACGGCAGGTGATATTTTGCCCAAACTCTGTATGTCATGGGCTCTCCAACCCTGTTCCTGCATTTACCCAGTTCTTCATTTGGGAAACCTAGTGAAATCTTTTCGGGAACATCGATAATAACATGTATTCCCAACTAAACATATTTCATTAAACTGTTGACAGCCCCTCTCTCTGCGCACTGGAGAAGGAGAGAGAGGAGGAGATGGAAACACACAGTTGTGAGCTATTCTGTAGCTAAAGGTAATGTGTTAGCCTATTAATTATGAAAATATATGCCCTATTACTAGGCTATTAAAAATCAAATACAAATTCACTATAATTGTAGGCTTAGCTGCCCTGCCCTGCACAATCAACCAACAGCCTCGTACAAAAATGTACCATGGTAGTACAATTAAAAAAATACCATGGTACTATCATGTTTTTTTGGTCACAACCATGGCAGGAAAAAAAACATGATAGTACCATTGTAGTTTTTTCATTGTACTACTAAAATGCCATGGTATTTGCACCAGTACCATGGTATTTACCTGCCATGGTAGTGACCAAAAAAACACAATATTTTTTTCATTATACTAGCTACAATGGTACAAAAATGAACCATGCTAGTATAATGAAAAAAATACCATGGTTTTGTACTAGCAGCATGCAGTGAAACATGAAAGCATGGTAGTTGTTTACAATGTATTATGATGGTCTGTGTCCCACCGTTTTCCAGGTAAAGTGACCAAAAACGTAGTAATTTATGGTACTCACATAATGCAACATTGACTACTCTGCAATGGTAAGTGTAGGCCTAGTACACCCGTAAACCCCTTTTAGCTCGTAGTGAAAACCCACAACACACATGTTAGTGTAGTGTACCCTCTTAAACCTTGGGACCTGGATAGGGTATGGTGAGAAGAATGAAGGGAGTCTGAAACCTTGAAGATTTAAAATACTTTATCTGGTGCTTCTCTCTTCAATAAAGTTTTCAGTTGGCTCTCTCTCATTCAACTGACTTGGCTCTACTCTTATACAATTCTAAATAGCCAACATACTAAAAAACAATTTGTTAAAATGTATAAATGATCATCTTATCTCATAGATACATTTTCATCATGTAATTCTCAATATACAGTGCCTTCGGAAAGTATTCAGACCCCGGCACTTTTTCCACATTTTGGTATGTTACAGCCTTATTCTAAAATGGATTACATTTTTTTCTCTCATCAGTCTACACACAATACCCCATAATGACAAAGCAAAAACAGGTTTGTAGAATTTTTTCAAATGTATTAAAATAAAAAAAACGGAAATATCACATTTAAGTAAATATTCAGACTCTTTACTCAGTACTTTGTTGAAGCACCTTCGGCAGCGATTTTAGCCTCAAGTCTTCTTGGGTATGATGCTACAAGCTTGGCACACCTGTATTTGGGGAGTTTCTCCCATTCTTCTCTGCAGATCCTCTCAAGTCAGGTTGGATGGGGAGCATTGCTGCACAGCTATTTTCAGGTCTCTCCACAGATGTTAGATCGGGTTCAAGTCCGGGCTCTGGCTGGGCCACTCAAGGACATTCAGAGACTTGTCCCGAAGCCACTCCTGCATTGTCTTGGCTGTGTGCTTAGGGTTGTTGTCCTGTTGGAAGGTGAACCTTCGCCCCAGTCTGAGGTCCTGAGCACTCTGGAGCAGGTTTTCATCAAGGATCTCTCTGTACTTTGCTCCGTTCACCTTTCCCTTGATCCTGACTAGTCTCCCAGTCCCTGCTGCTGAAAAACATCCCCACAGCATGATGCTGCCACCACCATGGTTCACCATAGGGATGGTATTGGCCAGTTGATGAGCGGTGCTGTCACGCCCTGACTCTAGGGACTTGTATTTGTTGAGTCAGGGTGTGTATTTTCTGTACTGGGTTTGTCTATGTTAGTTTCTAGATCGTTTAGATCTATGTTGGCCAGGGTGGTTCCCAATCAGAGGCAGCTGTAGCTCGTTGTCTCTGATTGGGGACCATACTTAGGTAGCCTGTTGGCACTAGTGGGGTGTGGGATCTTGTTCCGTGTGAGGTATGTTATTTGTCTACCTTGGACTTCACGTTTCGTTTGTTGTTTTGTCGTGTGTTTAGTCATTAATAAATATGAATGCATATCACGCTGCGCCTTGGTCTTTCTCGTCCGTAAACGATCGTGACAGGTGCCTGGTTTCCTCCAGACGTGACACTTGGCATTCAGGCCAAAGAGTTTGATCTTAGTGTCATCAGACCAGAGGATCTTGTTTCTCATGGTCTGAGAGTCCTTTAGGTGCCTTTTGGCAAACTCCAAGCGGGCTGTCATGTGCCTTTTACTGAGGAGTGGCTTCCGTCTGGCCACTCTACCATAAAGGCCTGATCGGTGGAGTGCTGCAGAGATGGTTGTTCTTCTGGAAGGTTCTCCCATCTCCACAGAGGAACTCTGGAGCTCTGTCAGAGTGACCATGGGGTTCTTGGTCACCTCCCTGAACATGGTCTTCTCCCTTGATTGCTCAGTTTGGCCGGGCGGCCAGCTCTAGGAAGAGTCTTGGTGGTTCCAAACTTCTTCCATTTAAGAATGATGGAGGCCACTGTATAATTGGGGACCTTCAATGCTGCAGACATTTTTGGTACCCTTCCCCTGATCTGTGAAGGATTACTTTATCCTATCCCAGGTATTCCTTAAAGAGGTGGGGTTTCAAATGTCTCCGGAAGGTGGTGAGTGACTCCGCTGTCCTGGCGTCGTGAGGGAGCTTGTTCCACCATTGGGGTGCCAGGGCAGCGAACAGTTTTGACTGGGCTGAGCAGGAACTATGCTTCCGCAGAGGTAGGGGAGCCAGCAGGCCAGAGGTGGATGAACGCAGTGCCCTCGTTTGGGTGTAGGGACTGATCAGAGCCTGAAGGTACGGAGGTGCCGTTCTCCTCACAGCTCCGTAGGCAAGCACCATGGTCTTGTAGCAGATGCGAGCTTCAACTGGAAGCCAGTGGAGTGTGCGGAGGAGCGGGGTGACGTGAGAGAACTTGGGAAGGTCGAACACCAGACGGGCTGCGGCATTCTGGATGAGTTGTAGGGGTTTAATGGCACAGGCAGGGAGCCCAGCCAACAGCGAGTTGCAGTAATCCAGACGGGAGATGACAAGTGCCTGGATTAGGACCTGTGCCGCTTCCTGTGTAAGGCAGGGTCGTACTCTCCGAATGTTGTAGAGCATGAACCTACAGGATCGGGTCACCGCCTTGATGTTAGCGGAGAACGACAGGGTGTTGTCCAGGGTCACGCCAAGGCTCTTCGCACTCTGGGAGGAGGACACAACGGAGTTGTCAACCGTGATGGCAAGATCATGGAACAGGCAGTCCTTCCCCGGGAGGAAGAGCAGCTCCGTCTTGCCAAGGTTCAGCTTGAGGTGGTGATCCGTCATCCATACTGATATGTCTGCCAGACATGCAGAGATGCGATTCGCCACCTGGTTATCAGAAGGGGGAAAGGAGAAGATTAGTTGTGTGTCGTCAGCGTAGCAATGATAGGAGAGGCCATGTGAGGATATGACAGAGCCAAGTGACTTGGTGTATATTAAATTAATTAAATTATCAAAACATCATTAAAAAATAACAATCCGCCTAACTTGGTGTTTCATATCCTCTGCTTTATAACTCGCTCAACTCTTTTTCACAGCAACTATTTATCTTCTTCTTTGACGTTACAGTCAAACTAGGACCAACAATAGTAGCCTGCCTCTGACTTTGTTAGAAAATTGCCCATACTGGTATATGAATTCATCAATATAATGCCAACCAACCTCTTTTGTGCCATTTATCATAATTGTGCATTACCATGGTAGAATGTATAATGCAGTTTAAAACCATGGTATTTCCGTGATCCACATCTATACTATGGTATAAATGAGGCAATACCATGGTATTATTTAGGTGCATGGTAGTACCATCATACTTCAATGCTAAAACCATGGTACATTTCCATGATTCAGACTATACCATGGTATAAGTGAAAGTACCATAGTAGTACCATGATATGAATGAAAGTACCATAGTAGTACCATGGTACATTTTTGTACGGGGCATTGCCTAGGCCTGTACGTTCTCTCCTAGACTCATGGATATACATTTTGGAGCATAGCATAAGGTAACCAGTCCATCCAGTATGCTAATAATACAGTCCACACTCAAAGGCGATTACTAGAATTTGTTTAATTTTGGAGTATAGGCTAGACCAATTATGTACCAAAGACATTTTAAATCAGTTTTTCATATGTTTTTCTGCCGTTCCTAATATGCGGTAGGCTATGTATTGTATAACCGCACAATCATTATTTTTAATTTGGTAATTATTTTCGGGCTTGTGCTCATAGTCCTATGCATATGCCTGAACTCTAATATGCATATGGTGTTTTGAATTAATCATCACCTTAGAAAGCGCTGTCCATTTCGTTGTGTTAGGCTTTGAAACAACGTCCACAATGACCATGTTTCCCACTCAGTTTCAACCTGTTGTTGAACTTCTTTCTTCAAATATATCAGGATGAGGTGAGTTTTAAAAGCACTGTTTTGATGATAAGTGTTTGATGTGATTTTCTATTGCATTTGCATTGATGTCAGAGTGGTTAGAGGGACAATAGAGCCCCGAGGACCAGGCCATTAGGACCTGATGGTAGTTAGCATGTTGGGTACTACCAAAGCATATCCAGAGTGCATAAGAGGAGATTACCGTGACTCAACGGTCACGTGAAATTTTACTGCGGTCATGACTCATGACTGCCCGTGTGGCGGTAACACGGTCTCTGCAACAGCCCTAGTATTCACACCCCTTAATTTTTTCCACATTTTGTTTTGTTACAGCCTGAATTTAAAATGTATTAACATTTCATTTTGTGTCACTGATCTACACACAATACCCCATAATCTCAAAGTGGAATTTTGTTTGTCGAACATTTTTGAAATTAATACAAAATGTAAAGCTGAAATGTCTTGAGTCAATAGGTATTCAACCTCTTTGTTACGGCAAGCCTAAATAAGTTCAGAAGTAAAAATGTCCTTAACAAATCGCATAATAAGTTGTAATTATAATAGCGATTAACATAATTTTTTTATGACTACCCCGTCTCTGTACCCCACACATACAATTATCTCAAATCAAATAAAAGTTTATTTGTCACATGCGCCGAATACAACAGGTGTAGGTAGACCTTACCGTGAAATGCTTACTTACAAGCCCTTAACCAACAATGCAGTTCAAGAAATAGAGTTAAGAACATATTTACTAAATAAACTAAAGTAAAAAATAAAATAAAAAGTAACACAATAAAATAACAATAACGAGGCTATATACAGGGGGTGCCGGTACCGAGTCAATGTGCGGGGGTACAGGTTAGTCGAGGTAATTTGTACATGTAGGTAGGGATAAAGTGACAATGCATAGATAATAAACAGCGAGTAGCAGCAGTGTAAAAACAATAGACTTTTGGACCTAGATTTTCTGTAAGGTCCCTCAATCAAGTAGTGCATTTCAAGCGCAGGTTCAACCACAAAGACCAGGGAGGTTTTTCAATGCCTCGCAAAGAAGGGCACCGATTGATAGCTGTGTAAAAATATAAAAAGCAGACACTGAATATCCCTTTGAGCATGGTGAAGTTATAAATTAGGCCTTAGATGGTGTATCAATACACCCAGTCACTACAAAGATACAGGCATCCTTCCTAACTCAGTTGCCGGAGAGGAAGGAAACTGCTCAGGGATTTCACCATGAGGCCAGTGGTGATTTTAAAACAGTTACAGAGTTTAATGGCTGTGATAGGAGAAAACTTTACAAAACATGCATCCTGTTTGCAACAAGATACTTAAGTATACAAAGCGTTATGTTTGGGGCAAATCCAACACAACACATCACTGAGTACCACTTTTCATATTTTCAATAATGGTGGTGGCTGCATCATTTTATGGGTATGCTTGTCATCGGCAAGGACTAGCGAGTTGTTTAGGATAAAAATAAACGGAATACAGCTATTAGCACAGGCAAAATCCTGCATTCCAAAATCCTGCTTTCCAACAGACACTGGGAGAAAAATTCACCTTTGAGCATGACAATAACCTTAAACACAAGGCCAAATCAACACTGGAGTTGCTTACCAAGACAACATTGAATGTTCATGGGTGGCCTAGTTACAATGTTGACTTAAATCAGCTTGAAAATCTATGGCAAGACTTGAAAATAGCTGTCTAGCAATGATCAACAATCAACTTGACAGAGCTTGAAGAATCTTTAAAATAATAATGGTCAAATATTGTACAATCCAGGTGTGCAAAGCTCTTAGAGACTTACTCCAAAATACTCAGCTGTAATCTCCTCCAAAGGTGCTTCTACAAAGTATTGACTCAGGGGTATGAATACTTATGTAAATTAGATATTTCTGTATTTCATTTTCAATACATTTGAGAAAAAAAAAAATCAAACATGTTTTCATTTTGTCATTATGTGGCATTGTGTGTAGATGCGTGAATTTTTTTTATATTTAATCGATTTTGAATTCAGGCAGTAGCACAACAAAATGTGGAATAAGTCAAAGGGTATGAATACTTTCTGAAGGCACTGTATGTATGATATTAATTATTGCTGTGTAATTCAATTGAAATATGATGAATTTTAGCTATAGTGAATGTTAGTGAATTCTTCCATGGAATTAATTAGCTTATAGGATAAACAGCATCTTCCTCTGATACAGAGAGCAATTGATTTCAATGTGCTCCAAATGTAAAGCGTTTGAGTTTAACAAATGTACCATTGTTACATAATTTAATAAAAGAGAACAATGCAGACATCAAATTCAAAATCAATTTATGCTGGGAAGTAATTATACACTATTTGTTTCTCATGTTCTTGGGTTAATTTTGATAACTGCTCTCTGCACTTGTTGTGCAATGTGCTGTCAATGACAAGTCTGAGCTTTTCCCCTAACAGTTGACTAATCTGTTTGTACAATAGCACATTGTTATAGCGACTGGTTTTCAGGAAAATGTCAATCTAGTTTTCTCTCCAATCTGGACATATATCAGCATCCTCGCCACTGGTGCCTTTTGTCAGCTAAAGACAAGTGTCTTCAACCATTATAAAGGGAGGGACAAAAGTGCAACTTTTCATGAGTTTTTTCCCAGTGATGAAATAATTGTTTGAAATTGGGAAAGGAACTAAAAGTGTTGCCTCCACCCCCCTCCTTGTCACATGTCCCTTTCAGAGCATAGAAAAGTTCCTGGATTAGGGGAGAATTAACACAAAGGAGAGACGCCACTTCAGCCACGGTCTGAAACAAGGGAATCGAGAGAGCAACGGGGCGAAGCAGCACGCGAACCGCTGTTACTGAAACACACCAGTATCCAGAAGAAGACGAGTCCCCAAAAAGAGACCTGCACAGCAGCACGGACATAGACTACATCCTCACGGAAGAGAGAGAGGTCCCTCCGCTTGAAAGCGCTCCTGACTGAAGCATGGAGGAAAAGCAGTTTTCGGGGATTCTGGTGAGTTTACGTTTTTGTTTGTTGTATTTCTATTCAGTCTTTCCCCCTCCCTTACTCATCTCCTCACACACCCCGTCAGAGACCGAGGAGAGTAGAATGCCACACAAGTGTCTGGTGGGAAGACTAGAGGAGTCTTGTTTAGGACTGATAAAAGGACTTGTTGAGGCTACTCTTCTTTGATGGTAGCCAATCACACTTGAGCTGCAGTATTGTTTTGTCAATGATGAGGGATAGCAGTGTGCAGCTGTTGACCAGCAGTTGAACATTAGTTGACCCTATGCTGCTGATCATGTGTCCCTTTGTTACATGACAAACACCCAGGTGGTCACTGGTCTAGCCCTATGAACCAAGGATCAGCTAACTGGATGAAAACTGGAAAGACCTATAGCCTACCTAACAAAATGTAGGCAAATGAAATAAAAACATGTCTACTGTTTTTATTGTTGCTTTGTTCATTATAAAAATAAAAAAAAGTTAATGTAGTTAGAATTCTAGCTAGTTGTAGAAACTTTAGCAAAATTATTTAATGTGGAGTAATGTGGAGTTCTCATGAGATGTTACCAGCTACAGTCAAGGCCAGTAGTGAAGTAAAGTTTGTGTTATTTCCCAAGTTTTCTGTTCATTTCTCTCTGTAGCCCTATTGCCACTTAAAATGTGTAGTCCACACTGAAATGTCAGTGAACAACCCACTTTTTTTGTTGTACTTAATTTTCCCTGAAATATAGTTATTCTAATGACATTTGTTAGGGTTATAGTGCCACATTTGTACTGTTTGTTGGAGATAATTCAATGTTTACTTTAAAGGCTATGAATTACATCCTCTTAAAATATTACATTATTTTAGTAAAGGAAAGTAAATCATGTTTCACACCAAAAATAAAATGTTATTGCATATCAAGCAAATATCTGGTCAGTGACTTGAAAGGTCCTTTAGATAATAAACAGTATGTTCTTGGGTTAAAGTCATTAAATAGCACTTTCATTTGAATGCAATTTTTGCCTTTTTTTTGTGTGAAGGTTTATCCAATTGGTTTAGCCTATCATGTGAAGACAGAGGCCTAACCTATTTATCAAGTCGACAAGGTGTTACCTGTACTTGATCAATGTGATTCTCCAAGATGCTCGCTTGAACTCAGCCAGACATTCCTAAGTGTCCTGTCTATTGTTTTATTTATTTTGTATGTGTTTAATGTTTAAATAACTTGTATGAAACTGGTTTTGACTGTCCCTAATATTTCATGCCATGCCTTTATCCCTTATCAATTTTGACTACTGAGAAGATGTTTCGTTTCTAAGAAACACTGGGGATAGTGGCTAGCAGCCACCCTTGGCCACAGTATTGGTACTGAAGTAACTGGACCTTGGGTGGCTTTACCCAACCAGACCCATGTGTCTGTCAAGCAGGTATACTGCAGGCGGATAGTTTGACTTGGCCGAGGTGGCTTTCGCAGCAGACACTTCTGTAATTGTCTGGACAGCGTGTCCCTGGCCGGGGGCCACTGAGAAACTCTCCACTGAACTCAAATATAGCTTATTCACTACTTTAACTGCCTTAACTGGAATACATTACACATCTTGCTAGGCTAAATTAAATGATTCAGTAATTTAATAGTAGAGGTTATGATGTAATTTTCCGGAGAACTAGCGTAACTTGAAAAATCTTACACAAAATACATATTTTGAATGAAATGTACTGGCTCTTGCAGGTTGTTCCAGGGTTATACAGTTGTAGTCCCCTGTAGCTCAGTTGGTAGAGCATGGCACTTGCAATGCCAGGGTTCTGGGTTCGTTTCCCACGGGGGGCCAGTATGAAAAATGTATGCACTCACTAACTGTAAGTTGCTCTGGATAAGAGTGTCTGCTAAATGACTAAAATGTAAAAAATGTAAGACCGTTTGATATACAGTTAGCTTATAGAATAAGCAAATAAACATAGCAATTTATTTGTATTGAATTTCATAAGTGTGTCCTACTAGTCCTAGTCATCAAACCACTCTGTAAATAAATATTTTTAAGGCAAGGCCTCAGTAACAACATCACATGTTCTTCACAACAACATTTTCACATTTCACAATGCTGTTAGTAAAACAGAGAGACAGACAGAGAGAGAAAGTAAAACCTCTCTTATCTGGACAGGAAAAAAACATAAGAGTAAGGTCAAACCTTGAGGTCAAACAGTAAGGTCAAACCTTGAGGTCCAAACGTGAAGTCATAAGTAGAAAGAGCCAAAAAATCCCTCCCCTCCTGTGATTGGTTCCCCCCTGCTTCGGTCCCCATGGCTGAGTCTGTTGTCTTCCACTGAGAGACAGTGATGCTAGTCATTCCACAGGACTGAGCCCTTCTCCCGCTATCAATAACTGCCACGGCTTCCTTACATACAGTGTATTATATTACATACAGTAGAATTGCCTCAATCTTTAGATTGTAGTTTTTATGATATTATGTTTTAGAAGTTGTATACTTATTTTATAATAATAATAATAATATAATATGCCATTTAGCAGAAGCTTTTATCCAAAGCGACTTACAGTCATGCGTGCATACATTTTTTGTGTATGGGTGGTCCCAGGGATCGAACCCACTACCTTGGCGTTACAAGCGCCGTGCTCTACCAGCTGAGCTACAGAGGACCATTTTCACCATTTTCACTTACTGCTAAAATTGCTCTTTCTAGTTTTCTATCTATTTGAGTGCTTACTTGCCATGGACATGCTGCTTATTCTGCTTGGAATTGTGCATTAGAAACCCAAGTCTGACTCTTTCCAACCTTTCTAAGAGAGGCCTTATCCAGCATCTTGTATAGCTTATGGACTCACTTTCCCTGAGTTGGCAGCCGGATGAGGTTTTGGCGCACCATTTTACGAGACAGCTAGCTGTCTTATGCATTGAGAGAGGATATGTCGGGGAAGGGACACGCGTCACGTGTCGTTGTGCCTCTTCTGTAAACGTCTAAGACAGTGTTTCCCCTCTCCAGTCCTCCAGTACCCACCATCAGTACACATTTATGTATCTGATTTTTGTATCTGATTTAACTTTTCAACTAATCATCAAACCCTCCATTAGTTGAATCAGGTGAGTTTGTCAGGGGCTACAACAAAAATGTGTGCTGTTGGGGGTACTGGAGGACTGGAGTTGGGAATCACTGGTCTAAGAAAGCGAAGAGAAAGAATGCAAGTGAAACAGACATTGAAAACATATTTGTGCCCGGTAATGACAGGAGGGTGTTTCTGCTTGGCCTGTCAGAGACGAAAGACTAAAGATCAGTAGCAGAGCGACTGTTAACTGTAGTGACTTCTTGCACCCCCCTCCCCTGGGTACTAGGGTAGTGCTGCAGTGTGTTGCATTTCCCATGGGCCGCCTGCTAATGTGAGCATCTCTGCAGGGTCCCGTAGGACAGGAACCATTTCTGCACATATCCCAGTTAAGGAGCATTCTGCCATGAAATGGTTTGCAGTAGGCTAGCTGCAGACTAAGAGATGCAAAAATGTTTGTTCCATAGCGATGAAAAGGGGGGAAAATAAGTATATTGCCAATATTGATGTAGTTTGTCCTTTATGTTTCTTACTTGTTTACATTCTCACCTTGGAAAACTGGCAAGACATGTACTGTAGTATTGAGGTATGAATGATCTAAACAACTTGTATGTTGTAAATAATTGCCTTGCCATGTGAAGTTTGTGTAAAGACAACAGGTGGCGAGCTTAAATTCATCTGTCCCTCAGTCTTCAGTCTGCTTAAAGCTTTCCCATTCCTTCTTATGTAAGGAGGACCATATTGAGCCGTCAGTCACTCACTTGAATTAGCTTGAGTGTTCACATCTTTGTAACTCTGCTGCCTTTGGGGGCATGGGAACAGATGTGAGGGAGCAAAGGGGAAGTCAAACATGATTTCTGTTTGTTTGAGCCTCTGACTGTACAGTGCAGTGCACCAAGCAGCAGAGCCAGGGAAAATGCAGCCACTGTGGCGAAGGTACAATGGGGGGACAAGGGCCACCAAATGCCAAACTCGTCCACTGCTGCGATTCCTTTAAAAAGTTTCCCCATTGAGTTTCGGCCTTTAGATTTCATTTGAAGAAACCACTCAGGCTGAACATTTGGTTTTTTTTCCTACTTTTCTTCCTCTCTCTTCTGTTTAATGGCAGCCCCCTCCAAATAAAGGATAAACAAAGAAAAAAAAGAGAGAGAGAGAGAGAGAGAGACCCACTTTCGCTGGCTAGTTTGTGAAATTATGGACAGCAGTTGAGCATTGTGTTCCCTCAAGAGGCCTCTTAAATCTTCTCATCTCTTTTATTATTATTATTTTTCAACGGTCCTATTGAGGTCCTTCAAAGACTTTTCACCCCATATTTAGGTAATTTGTTGCGCTTGAACTCAACCTGCTCTGCCCCTTGTCTAGTGAATGGGCGATATAGGCATGGGACGAAGGGGGGTCTGCTGTTCTCAGGGCCCCCTCTCAGTAACACCCGCCTTCACATTATTTAGCACTTTGATTCCTTCCATGTCCAAGGCCCCCCGAAAGCATCTCTCGTTCCCCCACCATTTCAAATCATGTTTAGCTTTGAAAATGTTTAATTGCAAAATAAATCGTGTAGCCGCCTTTTTTCAACGAAGCGTCACAAACCATGGACTATGTAAATAGGTTAAAGTTTTCTCTTTCTCGCTCACATTCCATTGCACTAGATTTGCAGTGGCAATATGTGCATACATATGTAGCCTAATATATTCATTATTTCTCCAAAAACGTATTGTTTTGAAGTAATTTAGTAATATAACTAATTATTCTGTTGAGTTGTTATCATGACTTGACAAAGATAAGTCTTCCTTTTTAGCACATAGCAAAACATTTTATTTTGAAATTATTAGAATAAACTTTTTACAGGGCCTTCATTCACCCTTGTTGTCACTAAACACGAATGTTAATGAGTTGTTTGTCTCTTATAAAAGGTTTTATCTGATTTTGAAGTTATGAAAGTATGTAAGAATAATGAAATGGGGCCTACCTACAGTGGCTAGCATGTATGCAAACACATTTTAATTCTAATTCTAATTTTGATCCCGTGCGAATTATTTCAGTAAATTAATGGTAGCCTAACTCTTGAAAAAGCACCTGTACTAATACAATGTTAGATTTCAACCTTAGATTTCAACCAAAAAGCTATTTTGGACAATTATATTTGAATTTAGTTTTTTCCCTGCAAAGCCCTCTTAATTTCTATCACTTCTCAAAAAAATTCAGGTCGACAACGATTTCTGCTGCTGCTCTTCTAATTTGCTCATTGTTGAATCCACGTGAGGCGAACTAGAGTCACATGTACCTTACTTTCATCCCCAGCAATGGTCCCATATGTTTGTCAAAATTTGTATGTTGTGTGCTTTATCTGGCCCGATTTGTTCCCCAGCTACTCCACTGAGCCCCATTCTCCCTGAAGGCAATCTGAGCTACACGCTATTTATAAAGAATTAACAGCTGGGGCCCTTCCAGCTAAATTACGGAGGGGAGATATTATCATGGCAACTTCAGGTTAACCCAAGCGTTAGAGATTGCTCTCCTGTGTCCCTGAAAGCTGCCAGGCTAAACAGAAGTCACTCTTCAAACTGGAAGAAATGCTCAGGACGTTGTTTTCCGATCATACCTCAATGAATTTGTCCTTTTGTTGCCCGGACAAAGGCTATTAGATGCGCCAAAAAAAAGGGCAGTTTCTGACCACTCTGCTTTCTGTCCTCCACTTTACCTAGTCTGTCCGGCGAGAGAGATTCTCCAGAGCTATTTTCAGTCACTTTTCTGTTTTTCAGTCTGAACTGTTGAGAAAATGTAGGGTTATCCTAGTTTTCCTTGTACCAAGCCTTCACACACCCCATCACTTAGGGGAACCTAATCAGAGGTGATGAGATATTAAGTTAATTGCAATAACGGACAGAGATCTAAATGCAGGCGGATTTAATAGGACCAAACATCATTACCATCTCCACGGGAGAGCTGAATTTCTCTGAGCACTGCACTGGATACTAGATTCATCACTAAAGAAGACTAGACAGAGAGATCCATCATACCAATCTACTGAGAGGTCTCTACGATAATGTTGGGAATGATTACTAAAAGCGTCCCTGTGACCCTGTCTACACCTGATATTAAAATGTGTTCTGTAATCGGATTCTGTACAGTGAGATCAGATGTTCTACAGACCACACTCAATAGTTATTTTGATCCCAATAGTTAGACTATTGTTACCCCTGGGGGCGAAAAACTAATCAGTATTGCTAAAATAGTTCAAATGAGGAGAATGGTAAGAATGAGTCCTACATTTTGAGCAAGGGCAGCTCAGTGTTTCCCCTATATTCATTGCCGGCATGCCCAAAAATATGATTATGGGGAGGGTAAATAATTCTTGGGATGGTAAAAAAGTTTTCAGTGTAAACTTAAACAACTAAAGCCTGATATAAAGTATGTAGAAAATATATATTTTTAAATAAGATAATCTTAGAGAACTAACAATCACCAATTAGGGAGAATCTAAAATTCCCAAAATGTCATGGCATGGGCCCCCCATTGATTTTCTAATAATGTTTGAGTCACCCAGATAGCATAAGAACACGGCATAAGCCATGGCAAAAATGTGTAGAATTGCAGGAAACTAGCTTTAAAACGGTAACATTGTCTCTCTGCCCCATTCCAAAATATGTAGAATTGCAGGAAATTAGCTATAAAACAGGAGGACCTTTAAAATGTAGGATCGGAGACCGCACCATTGGCCACAGCCACTATGACGCACCCCAGTTGCATAAGCTTCACTCAAAACTGAATAAGATCGCTCACAAATGGATGTTCTATGTGTGTGCTTTCCTATTATTTAAAATCAATCAGCAACAAGCTTTGTGTGTCAAGCAGTAGGGTAACAGTCATGTTGGATGGCGCTTGCTTTTGCAATATTTTGTCTATATTTGTGTGTGTGTGCGTGTCTGCGTCAGTATCTCTAGTCTGCAAACCAACTGAGTGAGAATACGATCCGGAAACGGCACATCAATAGGGCAGCAAGTTGCTAAAGTGACATGTTTGATCAGCAGTAGTAATTTAGCCCACACTGAAGCCCCTTGTTTGGCTTGTCAATAGAGGCAGCGTGCTCTGAATAGGAAAGAGTCCCAAAGGCGGCTCATTTCAAACCGTCCTGGGACCATTCTGTGCCACTTCAGTGATTGTTTTGTTTTAATAAGATTGAGGTGTTGTTGAATAATAATAGGGGGATTTTCTATCTTATACCTGATATAACGGTAGCCATACCCTTCCAATAAGTGTAAAGAATGCTTGCATATTTGATGGGCTAGACTAGAACTCAAATGCTCTCAGCAAATGAAATGGGTATGTGGTGAGATCTACTCTCTAATAGGAGCGTAGTAGGAAATAAAGACTGCAAGTTTAGAATTGAAATGGAACACCCAGTGTTAATCCACACACAGCCCCCCCACCCTCTCTCTCTCGCTCTCGCACGCTCTATTAGGACTGTGGCCTACTCCTGCTCTCTATAGCAACTGGGCTTTTCTCAGGCTGCCGGGCCGCCTCATTGATGGGCTGTGCACAGCCAGACGAGCCTTCCTAAATTCTTGCATGCCTTAGTCGGAAGTTGTCCCGTCCCAATGGCGCTCCTCACCCTGCCCCCTCGCCACTACCATAATCCTCGAGTGGCGCAGTGGTCTAAGGCACTGCATCGCAGTGCTAGCTGTGCCACTAGAGATCCTGGTTCGAATCCAGGCTCTGTCGTAGCCGGCCGTGACCGGGAGACCCATGGGGCGGCGCACAATTGGCCCAGCGTCGTCTAGGGGAGGGAATGCATGGCGTTTGCAACGCCAGGGTTGTGGGTTCGATTCCCACGGGGGTATGAAAAATAAAAAAATAATGTATGCACTCACTAACTGTAAGTCGCTCTGGATAAGAGTGTCTGCTAAATGACAAAAAAAAATAATAATCAAAATAATCAGTATCATTAGTATGAGGAGTGTGGTGGTGAGTTCTCAGGGAGGTCCCTGTCTCGTTTGGGGGTTAGCCTATGTATTCTTAGCAGCAGGGTTGTGTGTGATGGGCAGGGTATGACTGACACCCAGTAGGGAGGTGCCATGAAAGGTTTAGTTTAACCTGTTTACCTCCATCATCTCCTGTCCTGGGAGTTTCTGTGGAGTCAGAAGGTTGAACTATTGCTCTCTTCCCAAGAGACCATGCCAGTGTTTGCCCTGCAGCCATTTATATGTGGCGCTGCGTCACGGAAAAATCATTGCCGCCATGCCCAAAAATATGGAACATGAACAAATATTTCTGCTGAGGCGCACTTTGAAGATGCTGGAACACTCCACATTTACTTTTCCTCTGCAAACAAAATGAGTAATGAATAGAAAAATCTGACAACCTCATAGTCGAATAGTTTATCTATTGATCTAGTCGGCTTGTTGTGTGTTCTATGCGAGAAAAATATTCCTCTTGAGGCGCATTCAAGTTGAGTGCCATAGGGAGGGAAACATGCATTTTGACAAGCGGTCAGTCAATGCACAACAAGTCTTGCAGTCACCGGGAAAACAGCAGTTTTGATGGACTTTGTTAAAAAGAGGGGTATCCCAGCTTTCCATTCCTACTTTATTTATTTCTCAACTCCTAAATATGCACGAACTGCATCTTTTTAAACCCAGAGGGGGGGGCATGAAGTGGTTTCTGTGAGAAGTACAGGCAGTGTTACCCTGGTGGCAGTTTACCCCAAGCTACCCTAACAGGTAGGCCTACATTATATTAACTGTGTTTATGTACATTTTTTGGGACATACAAGTCATCAATAGGATGCTAACTAGTTCAAAAATCACATTTGGGATCTAGCTAATCATTAGCCCAATAGGGTAAATGCAGACAGGCAACCGCTTGCTTGAGACTATTTATTTATTTATTTATTTATAGCCACTATGCTGCATCCGTTGGGCTACAGGTGATAATGCTTATTGCTAATAGCATACCTGATAATATGGTTATAGGTTATAGAGTGCATTCGGAAAGTATTCAGACCCCTTGACTTGTTCCACATTTTATTACGTTACATGATTGGAGTCCACCTGTGGTAAGTTCAATTGATTGGACATGATTTGGAAAGGCATACACCTGTCTACATAAGGTCCCACAGTTGACAGTGCATGTCAGAGCAAAAACCAAGCCATGAGGTCGAAGGAATTGTCCGTAGAGCTCCGAGACAGGATTGTGTCGAGGCACAGATCTGGGGAAGGGTACCCAAACATTTCTGGAGTATTGAAGGTCCCCAAGAACATAGTGGCCTCCATCAGTCTTAAATGGAAGAAGTTTGGAACCACCAAGGCCCTTCCTAGAGCTGGCCACCCGGCCAAACTGAGCAATCGGGGGAGAAGGGCCTTGGTCAGGGAGGAATGCCAAGCGTCACGTCTGGAGGAAACCTGGCACCATCGCTACGGTCAAGCATAGTGGTGGCAACATCATGCTGTGGGGATGTTTTTCAGCGGCAGGGACTGGGAGACTAGTCAGGATCAATAGAGAGATGAACGGAGCAAAGTAGAGATCCTTGATGAAAACCTGCTCCAGAGCGCTCAGGACCTCCGACTGGGGCGAAAGTTCACCTTCCAACAGGACAACAACACTAAGCACACAGCAAAGACAACACAGGAGTGGCTTCGGGACAAGAATGTCCTTGAGTGGCCCAGCCAGAGCCCGGACTTGAACCCGATCGAACATCTCTGGAGAGACCTGAAAATAGCTGTGCAGCGACACTCCCCATCCAACCTGACAGAGCTTGAGAGGATTTGCAGAGAAGAATGGGGGAACTCCCAAATACAGGTGTGCCAAGCTTGTAGCGTCATACCCAAGAAGACTTGAGGCTGTAATCGCTGAGTAAAGGGTCTGAATGCTTATGTAATTGTGATATTTCAGTTTTTTTTTTTATACATTTGCAAAAATGTCTAAAAACCTGTTTTTGCTTTGTCATTATGGGGTATTGTGTGTAGATTGATGAGGAAAAATAACAATTAAATGAATTTGTTAATAAGGCTGGAATGTAACATAATGTGGAAAAAGTCAAGGGGTCTGAATACTTTCCGATTGCACTGTATGCATGGTTCAATATGTTAAAATAATTGTACCAAATAATTGTACCAATATGGTGTCAGCATTGTTTTATTTTCATTCATTTTAGAGTAGAATGCCCCCCCACCCCACTTCCGCGACCTTCCCCCCCAGGATACACTGGACCATGCCATTACAATGACAATCCTTATGTGCAAATGTTAGTTTCAATGATTCAATTTACATTCCTGCAGTAGTTGTAAAGGGAAAAAAATAAACGATTTGAACAGATCCGGGCAATTACAGAGCATGGCACCTGTGATGTCTAATTGGAGCTAAATAGCAGACATAAAAGGACAATTAGATAAACAAGTTCCCCAACATGTCAACTGGCTATTATTGTAAGTAATCCTGTCTCTTTTCCTGGTCATAGTCACCCCTCTCCACAACTCTCTCCGTTCAACTATTGATAAGCGGCAGGCAAAATAGTGCAGTGCAAATCCTCATTAAATCTGACCTATTCTGGGGCTGACTAATAGGAGTTGGCTGTGGCCCCTGTAGAGTTTCTAATGACCTACAGTGTCAAAATCCCCCACCGCCACGCTTGTGGCTGCCTGGGCCTCATATAGAAGCCCAGAGGAGCTCTGCATGTGTGTAATTGATTCCACTATCCCACACACACCACACACTCGTTCATCTGCAGACGTTTAATACTAAAGAGCATGCAGAAAGTGTGCTGTCGCCTAGCTCAGGGTTTCCCAAACTCTGTCCTGGGGCCCCCCCTGGGTGCACGTTTTGGTTTTTGTTGTAGCACTACACAGCTGGTTAAAATAATCAAAGCTTGATGATGAGTTGGTTATTTTAATTAGCTGTGTAGTGCTAGGGCAAAAACCAAAACATGTACCCAGAGGGGGCCCCAGGACCGAGTTTGGGAAACCCTGGCCTAGCTAAGCGATTTCGTTCCTGATCATGATTTTGTCTGCAGTACAATGACAAAAAGCTGTAGCATTACAGTATTTGACAACTGCTGCAGCAATGGATACTACATATTATTTAGCCTTCATCTCTGGTCAGTTATTTAAAAAACTAAAATATATATAATTTTATATTTTTGTAAATATATTTAAAGGAAGATTGTGGAAATGTATTACTTTATTACTTATTTATGCTTGATTACTAACATAACTTACCACTTTATGTTGTTCAATTCAAAAGCAATGTATCTGCTAATCTAATTTTAAATGTCTTAAATTACATTTGGCTAATAGTAGCGTAATTGATGGAATATTAGTTTTTCTCTTTAAAAAAGCAATAGAGCACAACTGCTTTATTATGTGAGCCAACTTTGTTTACTTCCCTTTTCTTTTTAAACTGATGTGTGTACATCATCATTTCCTCCAGTGAGGGTATGGTAATTTGCCTTTATGCAACCTCATAGTGTAATGCAAAGTCATGTTCCAACACTGATAGAGAAATCAGTACCTTCCATCTTGGCCAGCCAAATGGGAAGCCAAATGACCGCAGTCACCGTAATAACCGTTTGAATAGCAAAAAAAATGTGGGGGGCATATTTTCTCTTCACCTACGCTCCTGACTGCATGTGCTGCCATAGAAATAAAATGAGTAGAACGGCATCCCCATTCAAGTCAATGGTGACATAATGGGTGGACTGGCATGCATTGCAAGTGTAACTATAGGAGCAAAGCAGGAAGTAAAATATGTGCTAAAATATGTGCAGTGACTTGTTGATTCAACTCAACTGGGCGGCAGGTAGCTTAGTGGTTAAGAGCATTGTGCCAGTAAATGAAAGGTCGCTGGTTCTAATCCCTGAGCCGACTAGGTGAAAAATCTGTTGATGTGCCCTTGAGCAAGGCACTTAACCCTAATTGCTCTGGATAAGAGTGTCTGCTAAATGACTATAAAATTAAAATAAAAAACAGACATTGCAAAAAATACATTCCATGGCATGATCCACATCAGTTGTCATAATTTGAATGAACATGCTACATTACAATGTAAATTATTGCATCACAATACCAGGCAGCCATAGATGCGGTAAAGGACTCAATAGATCGCAGCCATTCCATTGACCAGATTGGCGCACATTCAATACATCTGTTTTAGCAAAGTGGATATTTGTCAAATCCGTCATGATTTATGTATTATAACAGGCCCACAATCTGGTCACTTAAGTCCGATTTGGATATATTTGTGACTGCTAAATGCTAACTCCTGTTCGTATAAGCTAGTTGGCATAGCTAGTATACACAAATCGGTGGTGGTAGTCAAATTCGTTTTTAAATGTAATGCAGTTGATTGGTAACGATGACATGAACATGTGTTGGAGTTGACATCCATAAAAGCATTATACTCTGATTTTTACCTCAACATAGTGTAAAATACACATATAAACAATAGCCTAATTCTAGGCTAATTTTACTGGGGGGCAATGAGGAGACTCAAGATATTTTCCCCGTGGCCCTTTCCCCCACGCATTTCCATGGCAATTACATTGTTTTGGTTGAGTTCGATTTACCTCTTTACCTCATCTATTGCAAGTGTACCCATGAGTTTACCAGTCAAATTGCCAGAGTTAGTTATTTTATTTTCATGCATATCCGTCAGTTATACAGTAATTGTGCCAGCCCTACTCATGGAGTCTATCCACTGAAGCGGTTGCCACCATTGTCCCCCACTATCAAACATCCATTAGGATCCATGCCAGGTGTCTGTCAACTTTTGACACCACTAACAGGATACTTTGTGCAGGACTTGGCCAAAAGCAGAGTTTTGAAAGGCCTCCTTTGTGACACATTTTGGCATTTTGTTTAACTCTTCCTTACATTGTGATGCAATTCTAGTTCTCTCACTTAATGCTGTCTTTGTCACATATCGGTTGGCCATACATAGTCAAGAGCACAACAAATAGGGTATCTTTGAACCTCTGAATAAAGAAAGAGGAAAGAGCATGAATAAAAAATGGGTGGGGGGTATCCTGCAAGCATGTTGTAGGCAGTGAGAAATGTATATGCCCATGTGCCTTTTGCACTACATACAGGGAGGAATTGGCAATGTCAAGGGACAAGGATTTGAGAGTCAAGTGTTCATGAATGGAAGTGTTGGTGGTCTGGGTGCAGCTGCCTTGAAAACAAGTGGAAGAAATGGAAAGACAGCAAGGGTAGTGAGTCCAGTGGAAGCGCACGGCTCCTCACTTTTTCTTTAATCTCTTGAGGAAGGCTTGGCAGGAGCCCTGACTCCAGGCAGCTAAACCAGCAGCTCCCCTCGCTCTGTATGCAGCCAAGGTGCTGGAATGACAACAACCCATTCATTGTGGAGGTAGAGGCAAAAGCTGTGGATCTCTCCTGTCTTTTTTGGGGAATGGGAGGGGGGTATTTTCCTGAAATCGTGAAGTAGAACAGAAAGGGGACACAGAGAGGGAGGGCAATAAAAGCAATAGAAGGAGAGGAAGGGAGGGAGGGTGAGTGAGAGTGGGGAGGGAGAGAGAGCGCTACCATGCCGAATGATTGAGAGAGGCGGAGAGGAAACAGAACTCCATCAGATGAAATGAGGTGAAAATAATTCAGGCATTAATCAACCCAGGGCAAAAAGAGGCTGTTCTTTTTTTCCCCTCTTTCTGCGGAACCGAAAGGAAAGGTGTGAATGAAGAACTCAGTAGTGGAAACGAGAGAACCACTGGGCACTATCAAACCATGTCAGAGTCCAACAGCAATGCAGCCTGTACAGCTGACCAGGTCAGTTTTTTTTACTCATTCTTTTCATCTTGTGTCCTATTTGATACACAGATGTGATACCAATGATCTCTAGCAAAATGTTGTCATTTTGTCGGCTCGTGGAGAAAACCTCGGACAGTTAACTGTTTTAAAAAAAAGGATTGGATGTTTTAGATTAGAGGGAGAGAGTGAGTTTATACAAACTATCAAAGCAGCAATTGTGTGGAGCTGCCCGGACGACGGTACAAGGTCCTGAAAGAATTGAATGAATCAAGACGACCTATTGTCTGGACTGCCTTATTTTTCGGCGATCATTCAGGGGGTCTGTGACGACTCAATAGCCCCCATACCACGTGAGAAGGGGGATACAGCTCTTTAAAAACCAGACCACGTGTGGCCGGACTGAAAAGTTTTTATAACTAATTGCAGTGGGAAGTTCTGGTGGTGCTGGCTGAGGGGTGTGTGATAGAGTTTCTAAGGAAGTGGGCAGGCTAACTGTGTGAAAGAGTGACAGAGTGAAGGGAAAAGTGTAATAAAAAGGGGGATTGGCTCATATTTACGTTTTTTTCTCTCTTCCTTTGCCACTCTCTTTAGTGGCCAAGGGACTTGTCAGTTAAACAATTCCACTAAAAGATTTGTTTAAAATAAAATATATAGATATCCGTTATGGCACTTTGTTCCTTGACAATTTATGTGGAGCGCCAAGTCTTGTCACATCTTTCGGTTGGCCGCTGTGAAGATTGAGTAAGCCTCCTAGAGTTCAGTAGCAAACACAAAGAAACGGGCCGCTGAGATCATTGCACATACTTTTAAAGAAACATTTCTATGAAGATAAAAAAATGGGGTCGCTCGCGGTAGGTAAAGCTTGAATTTAGCACAATTTTTTCAGAGATATATATTTTGATTGTACGTGTGTTTGCCCCTGTTTGAAGTGTGTGTGTGTGTGTGTAAAGTTAATGTAATGTCAATTTGTTAGAGCCATGCATCTAAATGAATGTGCTGTGCCCCTAGTAATGTAGGGGAACTTAAAGGGTTGACTAGTAGTCATCAAGATTTCTCATCTGTAGAACAATTCTTCATTTACAATGGAAAGAAAAATGTTGCTTGTTGCACCACAAAGTTGTCAAGCCAATATTGATTGGTATAACTCTCTTAAAAGGCTCATGGCCTGTTAGGTATAACGCTTATCTATTTGGTCTAACTTGAGGCGGGGCTGTTCTCAATGTATCTTTTTTTAAATGCTTGACCTAGCAGATACTGAACATCAGATCCATTTGTCTAGTGTGTCCACAAACAGTCCATTTAGAACGTTGAGTTTCCTATTCCCTGTTTGCAGACTATCTTCTTATCGTTCACTTTCTGTGATGCCTCGCCTCCTATCGCCACCTTATTAGGATGGACACAGACTTGAGTGAAAGTCTTCTTATCTATGTAGGGCGAAACAGCCTCTATTTACACAGATGAAGGGATGGCCCTTGGTGCATGTGACAAAGGATGCAATCAATGTTTGTACAGTTATTTCCTTGAATGATGCAATGTCGCTGTGATTCAGTCCTGGTATGCGACATGCTCTAGAATCTATTTGATATTGTGTGCTTCAGAAAGTTCAGATTTCAGGTAGCATTAACATCAGCGTATACCTGGTACTGTATGTCTGTTGGTCATTTATAAGTGTCACAATGCTATAGACATAACCCTAAAAGTTGATATAGACCACATACTGTTTGATTGGTGAATTGCATAGTAAGCCATTGGCGATTATTGACGTTTTATGTTGAAGTTATACTGAGAAGTCTCATTGAATAAGTTACAGTAGTTGTTAGAGGTGAACTACTGCTGTACTGTGTCGACTGGTTTATCTGACAGGACGATGGGTCACAGAGAGAGCTCTAGGATCAGGTGCACCTGACACGGCAGACCCTTCAGACAGACAGACAGCGCCTTGTCGCTTTGTATAGGACAGCTACCTACCTACCGCACAGCCACACACCCCTGACTGACTATCATGTGTCATAAGTGACTCTCTCTGCACCAAAGGGGATGTGACATTTTTTTATTACTATACTTTTATGGTATATGCTACTGCTGTCCTCTGTAGCTCAGTTGGTAGAGCATGGCTCTTGCAACGCCTGGATAGTGGGTTCGATTCCTGGGACTACCCATATGTAAAAAGTTGATGCACGCATGACTGTAAATCGCTTTGGATTAAAGCATATGCTAAATGGCATATATTATATTATTATAAAACCACTTCATCTTTTTCAACGGATATTTGTGGTCCTCTAAATTCATTTTCTGTTTGAGGTCAAGTCCCATTTCCTTGTTCATAAAGGAGCCGGTCTAGCCTACATTAATTCTCTGCGGTAGTTTGACCCCACTGTTAGGAATACAATTGTCTAAGGTCATCTGTGATTGTAAAGCATGCTTGAGTAATAATTGAAGTAATAAGAACTTCAGAAAGATGTGGTAATTGCATGGTAGGCTGGTGTAGACACTCTGACTTAGTCTGACAGCCTTTCACAATGAGGAAAAATGTAATGCCACTCCAACGTCATCCCTTGGTTTCATAAAGACAGTTTTGGCTTCATTTGATGGTGATATTGCTTGAAATCTGCTTGAAATTGTTGCCGGGGTCCGGAGTCATGATAGATTGTAGTTTGGGCATATGCTCAACTTGCAAGATTTATACATTGATTTTGATGTAAAGATTTGCCCACAAATTGTTGTTTAATCCTTATGTATTTTCATTTTATTTTTTCTTTACTGAATTGTAGTGGGCTGATTTTGTGCCTTGAAGTAAGTGGCTAGATATACCCTAAATATCACCGACACAGAAGTCTTTAAATTGTCCGAACAGTTTTTAATCGGAAAAAAATATATTGCAGTTGAAAACATAGCTTGGAATGACACAAATGATTTCACTATACATAAACAGATTTGCTAGATCATCAAAGGCAGTGCCAGAAAGCTAATGAGGGCTGCAGAGTTAGAAAGCAGATATTTTTTCCCTTGGAGGCTTTGGAGCAGATTACTGTTGTTTCTAAATCTGGGTATGGCTCTGTTATATTAGTGTACTGCATATTTAACTTCAATACCCTGCAGAGCAGTTTGGCTGCAACGTTAGACTAATTCTGCAACACTGTAATAAGATGATTAACTCCTGTAAAAATATCCCTCCTCATTCAAACATGTTCTTTCACCAATTGCTTCTTATTATAGCGGATAAATGGATGAATGAAGAGGATTCTCTGAAATGATGGGATTGATTTAATGCCAACAGTACTATTTAGGCCTGGTTACTGTAAAAATGTACTTATGTTTTTGGTGAGCAATTGGTGTTAAATTAGCTAAATTAGTGACTTCCACTTTTGAAACACATCCGACTCCAATTGAACATTCATTCCCACATTTTTTCCGGCCTATTTTCAGTGCTTCCATCTGGGTGCAGGTGGTGTTGAGAGGGACAGTATATGGAGCGGAAGTCAGTGGTTGGAGTGTTTACGCGCAGGGAGAGATCGAGGGCAGGCAGCAGAGGGGCGAGTGCACAGACATGTGTGCTCGGGGCCTCTGGCTCACCCAGTGCTGTGGGCTCTGTCTCCAGCCATGCTGTGCTCCTGGACCCACAGCTGGCAGCGAGGAGAGGAGAGGAGAGGAGAGGAGAGGAGAGGAGAGGAGAGGAGAGGAAGCTAGCCCTACACTGCAGTACAACACAGCCTGGCTGGCTGGGTCCAGCCTGGCCGTGCTGCAGATCACTGTTGGGTGTTCTATACTCTCACTGCTATATAAAAACGATCTAATAATTCACTGCTAGTGAGATCAGTATGAAGACCTAGTGGACCTAGGCTTCGTCCCAAAAGGCACCTTACTCCCCTTATAGTGCACTAGGCCTACAGTATATAGGGAATAGGGTGCTATTTGGGACACTACATAGTGTTCAGGCTGGTTTAACCTGGCCTGCAGACATACTGCAGATAAAATAATAAACGCAGATGGGACCGCCCACTGTGAAGTTTGAGTTTCCTTCTATGCAATAAATACAATGTAAGAAATACAGTTGGTTCAAGGCATTTTGAAACATAACATAACTTTTCTCAATGTAATACAGTAGTCACCTACCTAGCATGACAACGATAAACATTATACAACAATAGCAGCGATTGATAGGTCTAATAGTCAGTGTTAAATCATTTAGATTAGTACAGACATCTAGGCCTAGTTCTTAAGATGGTCATAACATTCCTGAACTATTCTCACTGACCTGTCACATTCCACCAAAAATATTGATTCTTGTAAACATTAAAAGTGCAATATGCAGAAATCACTTGCTAAAATTCTAATAGTTCGCCTAATTTCAGTTGATGTGACAAAACAAGCAATGTAGAGAATCATTGTCCCATCTAAATTCTGTGAAATATATTTTCAATAACCAAAAATCTTGAATATTCAGCTGTTTGAAGCTGGTGTACAAAACCTGCTTTTTAGACTTGCTTTCAATGAGAATGACAGATCTATAACAAACATTTCTATGTGAATTTGGTCGGGTCACCCAGAAAGATACATATTGCAGCTTTAACCACCCGTGAATCATCGTAATGTGGGTCAAACCCCATACCAATTACAAAAAAGTATGTGGACACCCCTTCAAATTAGTGGATTCGGCTATTTCAGCCACACCCATTGCTCACAGGTGTATAAAATTGAGCACACAGCCATGAAATCTCCATAGACAAACATTGGCAGTAGAATGACCCGTACTGAAGAGCTTAGTGACTTTCAACGTGGCACCGTCATAGGATGCCACCATTCCAACAAGTCAGTTTGTCAAATTTCTACCCTGCTAGAGCTGCCCTGGTCAACTGTAAGTGCTGATATTGTGAAGTGGAAACATCTAGGAGCAACAACGGCTCAGCCGCGAAGCGGTAGGCCACACAAGCGCACAGAACGGGATCGCTGAATGCTGAAGCATGTAGCGCGTAAAAACTATCTGTCCTCGGTTGCAACACTCACTACCGAGTTGCAAACTGCCTCTGGAAGCAATGTCAGCACAATAACTGTTCGTCGGGAGCTTCATGAAATGGGTTTCCATGGCCGAGCAGCTGCAGACAAGCCTAAGATGCGCAATGCCAAGCGTTGGCTGGAGTGGTGTAAAGCTCGCCGCCATTGGACTCTGGAGCATTGGAAACGCGTTCTCTGAAGTGATGAGTCACGCTTCACCATCTGGCAGTCCGATGGACAAATCTGGGTTTGGCGGATGCCAGGAGAACGCTACCTGCCCGAATGCATAGTGCCAACTGTAAAGTTGGGTGGAGGAGGAATAATGGTCTGGGGCTGTTTTTCATGGTTTGGGCTAGGCCCCTTAGTTCCAGTGAAGGGAAATCTTAACGCTACAGCATACAATTGCATTCTAGACGATTCTGTGCTTCCAACTTTGTGGCAACAGTTTGGGGAAGGCCCTTTCTTGTTTCAGCATGACAATGCCCCCGTGCACAAAGCGAGGTCCATACAGAAATGGTTTGTTGAGATCGGTGTGGAAGAACTTGACTGGCCAGCACAGAGCCCTGACCTCAACCCCATCTAACACCTTTGGGATTAATTGGAACGGCGACTGCGAGCCAGGCCTAATCGCCCAACATCAGTGCCCCGACCTCACTAATGCTCTTATGGCTGAATGGAAGCAAGTCCCTGCAGCAATGTTCCAACATCTAGTGGAAAGCCTTCCCAGAAGAGTGGATGCTGTTATAGCAGCAAAGGGGGGACCAACTCCATGTTAATGCCCATGCTTTAACAGTGAGGGACTCTTCCTACTTTTTTGTAGAATATAGCAGACTTCTTTTGAAAAGGCCATATGGGACTCCTTTTGTCTCCACTGGATGTTGTGAAGTGGATTCAGTTGGGTGTCATTCCATTCCAAGCATTGATGTTTTGAGTGGTTGATTAGCCTGGATGTCAGTGAATGCATTTCCTCTGGATGACTGGCTGGCAAGGGGTCTGTGCTAAAAGTGCTATGGCTGCTGAGGACTGCTGCATGATGACAGGGGATTTATCACTCTTTACTCTGAGTTTACCACAGAGGACCGTCGTCAAAACATAGGTCTTTCCGATTAGATAGTCCAGTGCTTATGCAAATCCCGTATTTGGTGCAGACATTAAAGAACAAGGTTTGATAGGTTCAAGAGAAGCGTGTCAGTGTGTTAAGTGTGTGAGAGCTAGGTGACTAGAAGGTTGGTTGTTTCCTCAGGCTCCGGACCTGTGGAGGCATTGCATGCGTCCTAAATTGCACCCTATTCCCGATGTAGTGCACTTCTTTTGACCAGTGCCCATAGGGAACAGGGTGCCATTTGGGACACACACATTGGCAGGTCAGGTTCAGTTTGATGGCCTAGGAACTTCATATAGAGTACCCTAGCATACAGTAGAGTCCCATGACTCCTCTACCGCAGCTCAGTGTCTGATCTACAGTGCAGTGTTGTTAATGACATGACAGACCATGCCCTGGAGACCGGGAGCATGGCTTGGAAGAAGCAAATTAGTCCTCAGATTTGGGACTGTCACGAATGAAAGCAAAAGCAAGGAAAGAGAAGTCTCCCTCGCCACAAAACCTGCTTTTTGAGTTGAATGGGCATCTCTCTCAACTAAACATCTTAAAAACAGATTGTGGAACACATCTAGGATGCAGTTGGCTGAACATATTTTCGAAAAGTCATTGGTGCAGATTTTGATAGGCACAGCACACTCTAAAAGTAATGTTAGACTTCCAGTCATCTCATTGAGAAGTTCTCAATAAGTCAGCAAAATTAGTCTAGTTGATTTGCTTACCTGCATGTTATTGTCTATTGGGTACTGGCTGAACAAAACACCAAATAATATATGTGGTTTTCTTTAAAATGATCAACTGACTTCCCCTGCTCCCAGCATACTAAACCAGACCTCAGCCATGTGTGTGATGATGGGAGGCTGTCAGGACCTGATGCTAACAGACTTTCAAGATGTGTATGTCCTTCTAATCATACCGTCTTACAGTATTGCATGACTTTGTCTTCTCTTGTTTAAGGAGAGGCAAAACTGGGTCAATTTATGTGATCCTGAAATTCTTGAGAGTACCTTTATAATGATGAAGACTTTAAATTGCCTCATCCTGCCTTGAATTGAATTGGTAAAGTCAGTCTTTAAGTTTTTGTCAAATCCTACAGTAAATGTAGTCTGCCTTGTCTCATTGTCAGTTTTCTGGAACAACATGGGATGTCTGTTTAAATTGTACTGTAGCTCAAAGCTATACAGTCAAATGATGACCAAAGAATAATGCTCATTCATGGTTGAGCAGTGTGGCAGTTACATGTAGCTAAACTGCTTTGTCAACCGCAATGGAGTTCAAAGTATTGCTGGGTGAATTGTCATAAAAAGGAGTTCATTACATTTCCATTTTAGTCATTTAGCAGACGCTCTTATCCAGAGCGACTTACAGTTAGTGAGTGCATACATTAATTTTTTTATTTTTCATACTAGCCCCCCGTGGGAATCGAACCCACAACCCTGGCGTTGCAAACGCCATACTCTACCAACTGAGCTACATCCCTGCCGGCCAATTGTGCGCCGCCCCATGGGTCTCCCGGTCACGGACAGCTACGACAGAGCCTGGATATATTTGATGTCAACTGAATATTTTTGTCAGGGAGAGAGAGAGAGGGATGGATTTGGGGTTGAGATGGGATAAGGTGTGTGTTTGTCTATACTGTATGTGTGTGATTAAAGGATTCTCTAAGTGTGTGTGCGGTTGGTTCTCTATGTGTGTGACTGGGGGAGCGAGGTGGAGGTGAACAGCTTGCTTTGGCCAATAGCTCTGCAGGCTGTCTCCCGCATCACTTAACGGCCATGCCCAGTGAACAGTAATTTAATTATCTAGTTAAGCGAACCGCGTGACTGAAGCGAGACCTGGTTGTCTGCACAAATCAGCGCTGACAGTTTTTTCTGTAGAAGTGTCTATAGCTCTCAGCCATGTGCAAAAATCCATCCAGTTATTGGATTTGAACACGATCCTATTAATGTTATATTTTGATGTGATTATTATAAGCATATAGGTGGCTAGAGAACCTGGGTTTCCAGAGACTAGCAGGAGTCTGACAACCCGAGACTAGTGGCAACTTAACTACGAACATTGTCAACTGTCAAGGTGTTTTACTCGTAGCTATTAATTAGCCTAATGCTGTCTTGCATTTTTAAATCAACCCCCCCCCCAAAAAATCTAAATGCAAAACATTTAGCCTGAATGCAAAACTATTCCATTTATATGAGTCTGTCTATGCCTGAGCAGTTCCCACAGCCTAATAGCATTTTTTGACCAAGCAACTCTGTTGACATGTCTTTAGTACATCTATTGTCATACACATTAGTAAATAAAAAAGGGCAGGAATATAGCCTACATTTCAAGACTATTGTAGAATTTGGCCATTACTATGGATAAACGCTCAACAACTGTTCTACATTTTTGTTCAACATCAAATATTGTTCTGATCCCAAGAACGCATTATTATTGTTGCACAAGGCAACAAACAGGATGTAGTTGCTAGTAACTGGCTATTTTGCCCAGCACTTGGTTCCTGACTTGGAAACCACTCCTACTGCGCCCCAGACTCCACCTCACCCCTAGGGAAGGGTAGCTAGATGCAACATGGAGCCCTAGGGTGTATTCACTAGGAACCAAACAGAACCAAACGGAACGAAAAGGGGAGGGACGCTTTCCATTTGGAGTAAACGTTTTCCGTTGCAAAACGTTTTGGACTAATGGTTACACCCCTGGTAGACCCTCCATAAGTATAAGTCAGATACTCAAGTTGCTCAGCCACTGACTGACTGACCCAAGTGGCTTTTGCGTCAGTGCTGGGAAGTCCATTTGGGTGTAAGGGGTATGTGACCAACAGTTACCATGAAACTCTCAAAGGTAAGGCTATTGCAGTGTTTTTGGAATGTATGCCTATTTTTTGGGATGTACTTGGATGCCATAAAAATGTGCAGTGTATTGTGGGATTTGTATTTACCCGTTCAGTTTGTATTTTTAATATAGTGTGGTCCTACAATTGATACTGTTTATATCTGAGTGGGAAACATTTTTTTTTGTGATTGGATATTTAATTGAATATATAGTTGTTTATTATAGTTTTAAGTAGATTTGGGTTGGCAGACTATTTACCTAAATTTTGCATATTGCTTAAAAAAATATATATATATATATATATATATATATTTGATGTGTTGTTTTTTTTTGGGGGGGGGGGGACTGTTAAACTGTAATCCAAATATTTGATTTAATGTTTTTATATCAAAATATAAAAAATGTATATCTACAATTTGAAATTCAATCAAAATTCTGTATGACCAAGATATGACTTTCAATAACTTTTAAAGCACACTTTCTCAGATATTCTAAACAAAGTCCTAGTTTAACGATAGAAAGGGATGTTTTGCTGTCCATGATGCAGTATAGGATCAAGTCTTCCAGCCAGCTACCCTGGGGATCTTGATGTGATTGTGACTGTAAGCAGTGTTTGAGTGATGTAACCCAGAGATGACCCCTGCTTCTGGGAGGCCATCAAAGCCCTCCATTTGCTGTGACTGGGCCCAATTTTCCCCTGTCTTTCCTGACAACTCACCATTACACTTAATTAATCAACCATGGAAAGTAGGTATTCACACCATGCCCAATGGGATCTAGAGGAATGTGGCCCTCCACTAGCCGTGTGAGAAGCCACAGTCTCGCTGTATTTAGTGAAATTACTTTCACCTCACATACATTTTATAATGTGGCCTTTAAGGACATTGAGGATCCAGGTCTATTTAATCACAGTTGAGTACAACTGAACCCACTCGTGTTTACTCCCAAGGTGACGTTAGTTAGTTAGCTAGGGTATCTACAGGTGGCACTTTAAACGAATTGTTACTGGAATGAGTATGTATTAGTCACTCTTGGTTGACTTTGATTTGAAGTTTGATAACAACCTGGTCTTTTATCAACTTCAGTTATTTTCAAATGACATTCAAACTCAGATAGAATGGTTGGTAAAAGGGGTGTTAAGATACTCTGACAGAGCTCCAGAGTTCCGCTGTGGAGATGGGAGAATCTTCCAGAAGGACAACCATCTCTTCAGCACTCCACTGAGCTTCCAATGTTAGAGAGTTGTTGGGAGGGTGTTCTATTGATGGAAGAGTCTTCACTTCTGAGCAATAATGGGTATTTTTTAAAACGTTTTATTGAACAAGTTTCAAACCAACAGCCACACATGTCTCTTTTTTTAAACGTAACTTTTTCTAAATGCTTTTTAGAATTGGCCTAGCTACATAAAGCCCAAATCACATGGGGAGACGTCCGTCAAGGGCGTAACATTTTTGTGCGAGAGTAGCGAGCATCAATTCACATACACTGCGTAGCTTATGCCAATGTAATTGTCAGGATAATCCATAATAAACTGTTTTATTCTCTTGAAATCAGAATTCCTCTAGTTTTCCAGCCGTAGCTGGTATAAATAAAAAAAGAAGTGCTGACCAAGCACATTCCCTCCATGTCACGCCCTGACCTATAGAACTCTAGTTAGTTTGGTCAGGGTGTGAATATCATGTGTGTGTTTTCTATGAGGACATTCTATGTTTGTATTTCTATGTTCGGCCGGGTGTGATTCCCAATCAGAGGCAGCTGTCGCTCGTTGTCTCTGATTGGGGATCATACTTAGGCAGCCAGTTTTCCTGCCTGTGTTGTGGGATCTTGTTTGTGCTCGGTGAGTTTGGCTTGTTAGTGTATAGCCTTCTGACGTCACGTTTCGTTGCCTTTTGTTGTTTTTGTATGTTTATTCAGTTTAATAAACATGTATGCATTTCATTCTGTGCCTTGGTCTGACCCGTTCTTCAACGACCGCGACACTCCATCAATCCTTCCTTCTATCCCTCCTTTCTTCTTATCTGTTTATTTAGGGATGTCCTCAGTGAAATACTGTTGGTTGGTGAGGATTGTCGGAAGCTTGCTAACCTATAGCGGTTTCCTCTAGGCTGCAAAGGCTCAATGTTTTGTCTGATGGTTGTCTTAGTGATGGTGAGCTAAAAGCCTAATCTCAAGCGTTTTGATTGACCTCAGCGATTTTACTATAGGTCTACATGCCCAAAAATAAGTGCACTGACCAGGTTAAATGCAACTGTGATAGCATTTGTACTTATTTGGTTTCTGAGATGGTTTTTAGTACTTGATTGGTTTCTGAGATGGTTTTTAGTACTTTGTTGGTTTGTGAGATGTTGTGCTCCTTCTGATTTCCTTTTTCAACACCTCTGTATAACTCTAGGTCAGCCAGCAAGTACTGAGCATATGACAAACAAATATATATTTACAAGACCTAGGCCAAAGAGTTGAATAAAAATCCATAAAACAAGATCTAATGTACATTGTGTGGCCTACAGTGCATTCGGAAAGTATTCAGGCCCCTTCCCTTTTTCCACATTTTGTTACTTTACAGCCTTATTCTAAAATTGATTAAATAAAACATTTTCCTCATCAATATACACACAATACCCCCTAATGACAAAGCAAAAACAGGATTTTAGAAATGTTTGCAAATGTATTAAATATAAAAAACAGATACCTTATTTACATACGTTTTCAGACCCTTTTCTATTAGACTCGAAATTGAGCTCAGGTGCATCCTGTTTCCATTGATCCAACTGGATTGGAGTCCACCTGTGGTAAATTACATTTGTTGGACATGATTTGGAAAAGGCACACACCTGTCTATATAAGGTCCCACAGTTGACAGTGCATATCAGAGCAAAAACCAAGCCATGAGGTCGAAGGAATTGTCCCTAGTGCTCCGAGACAGGATTGTGTCGAGGCACAGATCTTGGGAAGGGTACCAAAACATTTCTGCAGCATTGAAGGTCCCCAAGAACACAGTGGCCTCCATCATTCTTAAATAGAAGAAGTTTGGAACCACCAAGACTCTTCCTAGAGCTGGCTGCCCGGGCAAACTGATCAATCAGGGGAGAAGGGCCTTGTTCAGGGAGGTGACCAAGAACCCGATGGTCACTCTGACAGAGCTCCAGAGTTCCGCTGTGGAGATGGGAGAATCTTCCAGAAGGACAACCATCTCTTCAGCACTCCACCAATCAGGCCTTTATGGTCTGCTTGGAGTTTGCCAAAAGGCACCTAAAGGACACTCAGACCATGAGAAACAAGATTCTCTGGTCTGATGAAACCAAGATTGAACTCTTTGGCCTGAATGCCAAGCATCACATCTGGAGGAAACCTGGCACCATCACTACAGTGAAGCATGGTGGTGGCAGCATCATGCTGTGGGGATGTTTTTCAGTGGCAGGGACTGGGAGACTAGTCAGGATTGAGGGAAAGATGAACGGAGAAAAGTACAGAGAGATCCTTGATGAAAACCTGCTCCAGAGTGCTCAGGACCTCCAACTGGGGCGACGGTTCACCTTCCAACAGGACAACGACCCTAAGCACACAGCCAAGACAACGCAGGAGTGGCTTCGGGACAAGTCTCTGAATGTAATTGAGTGGCCCAGCCAGAGCCCGGACTTTAACCCGATCTAACATCTCTGGAGAGACCTGAGAATAGCTGTGCAACGACGCTCCCCATCCAACCTGACAGAGCTTGAGAGGATCTGCAGAGAAGAATGGGAGAAACTCCCCAAATACAGGTGTGCCAAGCTTGTAGTGTCATACCCAAGAAGACTCAAGGCTGTAATCGACGCCAAAGGTGCTTCAACAAAGTACTGAGTAAAGGGTCTGAATACTTATGTAAATATGATATTTCAGTTTTTTAAAATGTCAAATCTGTTTTTGCTTTGTCATTATGGGGTATTGTGTGTAGATTGATGAGGAAACTTTGTTTTAAAATCCATTTTAGATTAAGGCTGTAACATAACAAAATGTGGAAAAGGTCAAGGGGTCTGAATACTTTCGAATGCACTGTACATACAGGCTGATTTGATGGTTTGTCACTATTGTTCCTTCAGTTATGGTCAGGAGTCTACAGTCCCCAGTAATAGTGATGGAACAGGAGGTAACTAGCTGTGTGAATCAGGTGCTGGGGTACATGTGCAGAAGTGTGTTAAGGTCCCCTGGTGTGTGTGTGCGCATGTGTGTACTCAGCTATGATAAGTGAACATGCACAATCTCCCCCCATGTACAGTGCAACTTGGAATTGTGCAGTGCTGAAAAATCTCTCATACATAGTAATGTAAAATGCTATGTTTTGTTTTTGTTATCAGTCTCCTCTTCCCTATTTCCCCCCCTTGCTGATCTTGTATTAAATGAAAATGAGTTGTATCCTTAAACTGTAGTTTATAGCCTATCACTCAGTCATTTGGGCCAGTCCTTCGCATAGTTCTTGGTACAACAAACAAAGTTTAGGCATGTGTCATGTCTCACTCTCAGGCAAGTAAACAGTCTGATTTTGGGGGATAGTGCTGCTCATCGAGGCGCAGTAGGCTACATAATGGCTTGTGATGGTTGCATGCCTAGTGAGGATGCAGGCAGGGGTTGTCAGTAAATGCCAGGGAGCTCTGGGCCGCAAGCCGGCCTCGTAGGCTGGAACTTTACAATAACAGACACAATTTAGGCTTTTCCTGTTGGCAGTATGGCATGCAAATCAGGTCTCATCTACTCTACTGTGTGTACTGTAGTAGTAAGCTGCTTCTCTGGGACTCTTGTCAGGCCCTAGGTTGGGTTTACACTCAAGTGAAGATGGAGCATGTCTATCACCATGACAGGGTCGCAGCTGTCATTGGCCATGCTTTGTTAGGAGTGTGCCGCTGTCCATCAAATTAGCTGGAATGGTAGAGTGCATTGGTCTGTGTGTGTTTTAGTCAATGTTTTAGTTATGTGGACCAAGACCTAGGCAGGTTTTAATAAAAGGAATTTGGCTATCATGTTATTTGCCAAAGTCTTAGCACTGAATGTGAATCGTCTTTACATAGACTTTTAGCACACTCACCCTTTCTCCCTTCCTTGCACGATTCAAACGTTTCTCTCTCTCTGTCTCTCTCTCCCTCTTCCTCCCACCCTCTCTCTTTCTCTCTGTCCCTCTTCCTCCCACCCTGTCTCTCTCTCTCTGTCCCTCTTCCTCCCACCCTCTCTCTTTCTCTCTGCCCCTCTTCCTCCCACCCTCTCTCTTTCTCTCTGTCCCTCTTCCTTCCACCCTCTCTCTCTCTCTCTGTCCCTCTTCCTCCCACCCTCTCTCTTTCTCTCTGTCCCTCTTCCTCCCACCCTGTCTCTTTCTCTCTGTCCCTCTTCCTCCCACCCTCTCTCTTTCTCTCTGTCCCTCTTCCTCCCACCCTCTCTCTTTCTCTCTGTCCCTCTTCCTCCCACCCTGTCTCTCTCTCTCTCTGTCCCTCTCCCCCCTCTCTATATCTCTCTTTCTCTCTGTCCCTCTCTATATCTCTCTTTCTCTCTCATGGGGTGCACCTGTGTGCAGTGCACTGGAAGGAGGCAGGACATTGGGAGTTAGGCTGGGGCCGGGGCCACTGATTTGGAAGGGCCCTTCAGAGAGAAGGAGAGAGAGAGAGAGAGAGTGATAAAGAGAGCGAGAAGAGAATGTGTGCAGATTACATAAAGGGCAGTGGGCCCAGCTGGGCGTGCGATGTGGATGGGAAGGGAAGGGAAGGGAAGGGAAGGGGCTGAGTGTGTGGATCTGCATGGGGCGGTCTGTCACCACATTGCCTATTTAGTGCTCTGCTTTTGACCAGGCCCTATAGGGTGTATGGAATAGGGTGACATTTGGGGCACAGCCTAGTAGCAAGGTCAGAGAGACAGCCTGGAGAGAGAATCGGAACAGATGGTGGAGTGGACAGGAGTTGGAATAGAGCAAATCCTAGAAATAATGTTACCTCTATAGTTTACCAAGACTTTTCCAATGTTTCATGCATGGAAACAAGTCCTATCAGTGCTTGGTTAAGCCTATGTAGAGCATTTTAAGTCAAAGTTATGTTTTATGTGCTGAGTTTGTTACTATGAGTGAACTATGAGTTGCATCATGTGTTGACAGACTTGGCTTCTCACAGGTGGAGGAGCTGGAGGTGGGAGGCCAGCCGGTCAGCAGGCAACATGTAGCAACCCAGTCTGTCTGCCGTGTTGTGTTGTGTGGGTTGGCTGGACTCTCATTCCACCCTGGGCCCTCTCAGCTGTACAGCTGCCCTGCCCTCGCCTCACACTGAGCAGGTGTGCTCCTCCTCCAGACTCTCAGCACTTAAAAACACACTTGCACGCACACATGCACACACACCACACACACACAGGCATCACACTGAGGAGAGCAGCCTCCACACACACATTGCCACACATCCGCACAGGTGCATATGTCTCACACACTTAATGGACAGCCAGAGATAACTAAATAATAATGTTATTGATATGCAAGAGTTTTGTTTGCTGATACTGTATTATTTATCCTCTCTTTAGTTTACAATTCAACACAGAGGGGTTGGGGATTCTTGTGAAAAAGGTTAACTTTGTTTTTAAATGTAACATTTGGGCGCAACCAGACTCCAAACATCACTAGGGGGCAATCACGAAAAGATGGAATTTTTCTGTTGTTTTGTTTGTCTTTATTTTTGCTGATGAATAAGTCTTCTGCCTGCGCGAGGCTGACTCTGCTGGGAGCAATGGCCCAGGGAGCTCAGCAAGCAGGCTCATATGGTGCTGTTAGACCGTGTGTGTGTGCTCGTGCTTCTGCGTGTGTACTTAGCTTCCCATATCACTCTGACCGCACATAATATCCAATGTGCACACTCCCAGTGCACTCCAGGCCACACCGTAAGAGACACCAAAACCAAAAACCCACAGCAATCCGAACCTTTGTCACATTTATGATTACTGTAGTATAACATTTACCTGAATGACTTGTGTTGAAAGTATAACATGTTAAATACTTATTAATGCTTCTGTGGTGCCATGGGAAGGAACAAGTGTTGCTCTGGCTGTGTGAGTTAGAGGCAGATGAACGTAACAGAGTCTCAGTAGTGAACTTTTGGGGTTAGTGAGGTCAGGTCAGAACGAGGACCATCTGACGCCAACAGATGGAGGGAAGAAACTTCAAATCAGGACGACAAGACCAAATGTTGATTTTGTGCACACAACGAACGGTTATTTCAGTTTAAATCAAGTTTGCTCCAATGCGCCCACCTTGACTTCGGAGTTGTAACATGCAATGTAGAACTAGGCCTATAACTGGACAAAAGGAAAGAAGTACTCTAGAATTAAATCATTTGTGCATTTTTGCCATCTGCAATTTTAGCCTAACTACTGCCTACATGACATCAACACTTTTTGTTAGTGTTGGGCATCTACAATGCAGCATAGTGACTATTCACTAGTACAGTAGCCTATTTCACACTGTCTTGCTGGTTTGTATTCAATATTGGTGCAAAGTGCACCTCGGAACTGTACATTCAGCTAAATGTACGTAGTTGGCCGAATAGGCCTATTCGTTGAGGTGTGTCTCATTGAGCCTGGAGGTTGAATAAATACAGGTCTCTCTTAACGTTCAAACATCTCTAACGTTCTTCTCTCTTTGTGTTCTAGAATGGAGCTGTTCCAGGGGAACCCGTGAAGACGGATAAGAACTCCAGGAGAGGGAACTGGGGGAACCAGATAGAGTTTATCCTCACCAGCGTGGGCTATGCTGTGGGCCTGGGAAACGTATGGAGGTTCCCCTACCTCTGCTACAGAAATGGAGGAGGTACGTCTTCACACTCAGAACACATTAATTATATAGTAGTAATAACAGCAATGCATTCTAGTTTATCCACAATACCTTTTGCAGTGTTTTGAAAATGTTGTCAAGTTTAAGTTTACGTTCCTCACATTGTGTCAGATGGATCCAAGTCATTCTTAGCTTCATTCCCACTCAATTCAAATGTGTTCACTCCTACAGTTGTCTTTAGTCTTCTATACATTTTGGGACCAGGGATCGCCATAGAAGGGCACACAGATACATAGCTGAGTATAGAGCCAAGGGGACTGGTGTAGCTCATGGCTCTGCAGTAATAACACCACAGTAGACTATCAGCTGGCTGAGGCCTGGGCTACGTCCCAAAAGGCACCCTATTCCCGATATTGTGCACTACTTTTGACCAAGGCTCATAGGTAAAAAGAAGGCTCTGGTCAAAAGTAGTGCACTATAGGGAATAGGGAGCCATTTGTGTCGCAGCCTGCTCCTCAATCTCCAGTCCTTCCTTTAACCCATGATTTCAGACTACAGTCCCAGAGGACAGGTTATTCCCCAGACCCATTGGCGCCAGTGGCGCCCCGTTAAACCAATCAAGCAGACAGAGGATTGCTGCCTGGTTTAGCATCACCCTCTGTCTGATGCTCCCTGACCTCCTTCACCTCTTCTGGTTGGCATAAACATAAATATCGCTGACCTTGTAATCTGACAACTCACTGCATTATGTTGCAGACATAGGGATGCCAACTTTTCTATATGAGCTAGGCAATTTTTCTATTCTAGACACACACATGACCTTAACATTTGACTGCTCATTCACTGTGCATTACATAGCAGAAATATGAAATTGTCAATGTCATGAAATGACAACTTTTATATTTATGAAAAATAATTATATTCTAGACACAAACATGACCTTAAAATCTGTCCATTCACTCACAGAGCATTAAGTAGCAGAAATAGGATATTGTCACAGCATGGAATGCCAATTTTTCTGTATATTGTTAGATTTTTCGTTTGAATGACCATTAGGTAAGCCATTGGTTGTGAGCAATAATAAACATATGCATACTTACAATAAATAAAAGTGTAAAGATTTAAATAACACAAAGCTGAATTCTAAACAATTTCATACAAATGTTTTGGCTTGACTAACTGTTGACCTGTCCCTGTAGAGTTGACTGACCCACATGTTGTTGTTGTTCTACAGGAGCCTTCATGTTCCCCTACTTCATCATGCTTGTGTTCTGTGGGATCCCCCTGTTCTTCCTGGAGCTCTCCTTCGGACAGTTCGCCAGCCAGGGATGCCTGGGGGTCTGGAGGATCAGCCCCATGTTCAAAGGTGAGCCAGTTAACAACCACTGCTGCCATTGGTCAGTCATGTTCAAAGGCAAGCCAACAACCACTGCTGCCATTGGTGATTGGCATTACATCACTGCTATTGGTCAGTGGCATCCAACTAATCACTGACTGTATCTCATGCTTAGGAAACTGAAAGATGGAAACTAAATGGCAACATCTATTGTCTGCTTGGAATGCATATGCGTAACGTAAAAATTGAAAAAGTATTTTCAACATTACTTCAGTCAGAGAAACCCACTCACCTGTTCAGCTCCTGGTATCATTCTAATGTTGTTTCACTCCCTCTCCCTCACCAGGTGTGGGCTACGGGATGATGGTGGTGTCCACCTACATCGGTATCTACTACAACGTGGTGATCTGCATCGCCTTCTACTATTTCTTCTCCTCCATGACCAACCTGCTGCCGTGGACCTACTGCAACAACCCCTGGAACACGCCCACCTGCAACGGCGTGGTGACGCCCACGGGCATCAACAACACCCTGGCCAACGTCACACGCAGCCTGGTCACCGGGGCCGCCGAGGTCGCCGTGGAGGTGGTCAATAAGACCAAGAGGACCAGCCCCAGCGAAGAGTACTGGAAGTAAGGCCTAACCGGACCCGGAGTCAGTTATCAATCTTTATTTGAATCCCAAAAGATCTTGTTCTAGATAAGGGCTGTGACGATACCTGTATTGCACATTGTTTAACATGGTAAAAATGAAGCAGACCAAACTTTTTGGTCTTTAAAAACCTGCTGTATGTAAAATATTGTGAGCTATAGCTTGGAAAATAAATAAATGTGACTCTGGATGACAACATAATGATGTTTGTTTCCAATATTAGGGCTGTTTTCCTAAATAAGTTAATATTGCGATACTGGTATCGTCCTGGCCCTATTCTAGATCTGTTGAGTGCTGGAAGTAAGGCCGAGTGTAGAATGAAATTTTTTTTTGTATGCACTCACTAACTGTAAGTCGCTCTGGATAAGAGCGTCTGCTAAATGACAAAAATTTAAAAACGTGTAGGGTTGCAAAATCCCAGGTTTTCCAGAAGACCTGGTTGGAGAATTCCAGATTTCCTGCTTATTCCTTTCTGATTCTGGGAATTTTAGGAGTTACCGTAATTTTTCAACCTTACAGTACCTGAGTGGGAAGGTGTGGGCACGGCTGACTCTGACTCAGGTGTACTAGATTAAAGAGACTGGAGTGGAAGCTGCAAGGGTTAATACACACTATTACTCCTAGATACATGTATGTACAGTAAAGCAGCACCCGACGGGTTTTGGCACATAAAGTATGTCTGACTATGGGTTAACAAAATAGTGTTTGTGTATCTCTGTAAGGCTATGTTTGAGATGCTAGATGCTTCAGTTGATTTAAACAAGACCAGTCAGAAAAGAAAACAGTCAGGCAGGCATGTTTGCCTTGCTAATCTGGGCCTACGATTAATCATCCAGCCTTCAACAAGCATTACTCATAGTTTACTGTGTCTGAAGTACACACCATTAGATGTTTAGTATATTTTCCTAGAAAATAATATGATCTGTATTCCTAGTAAATGGGGAGGAGTGTAGCTGTTTTATGCCCCTAGCATTGAGAATAGGGCTCATTCAAAGGAAGCAGTGTGGTTGGTTAATGACTTTCTAAATGTTTTGTGCTTAGCTTTCCGTCCGGGTGGGGCTGTCTCAGTCAGTATATCATGAAAGGAGTCGTTGTTCCTGTCAACTGTCAGTAAAGATAATCCATTGTGTTGGCACCAAGTTGTTTTTGGTCGTGCTGCTTCATTGAAATATGGGCTTCGCTCGTTGAATTGCCAGGGTACATCCGAACGATACTTTTTCTCTATCTTTCATTAAGTAACGTATTGCCATTATTTGTCCCTGCAGCACTGACTCTATATTCTACATTTCTCTATCCAGACGTTGTTGTTGTGAATAGACACTGTGATACGTTTTTTCCCTTCCCCACAGACACTACGTGCTGAAGATCTCAGACGACATCGGGAATTTCGGGGAAGTCCGTCTCCCTATTCTGGGATGTCTGGCCGTGTCCTGGGTGGTGGTCTTCCTATGTCTCATCAGAGGAGTCAAGTCTTCAGGAAAGGTGAGGTTTATTTTCTTTCTTTCTTTCTTTCTCTCTAGCTCTCTCTCTCTCTCATCTCCAAATGTCATTGTTTGGGCCAGTTGTTTTTACTGGTCAAGTAACTTAGTCTATGGTCAGGAAGAACTCCTGGTCATAGTGTATCATTGACACACATTAGGAGATCTTCTCACTCATTCTTCACCTCTCGATGTTCCCCAGGTGGTGTATTTCACAGCGACGTTCCCCTATGTGGTGCTGACCATCCTATTCATCAGAGGCATCACCCTGGAGGGAGCTGTCACCGGCATCAAGTACTACCTGACCCCACAGTGGCATAAGATCCTTGACGCTAAGGTGTGGATAATCATATAGAAATAACATAGTTATGTACAGTTGAAGCCGGAAGTTTACATACACCTTAGCCAAATACATTTAAACTCGTTTTTTCACAATTCCTGACATTTAATCCTAGTAAAAATTCCCTGTTTTAGGTCAGTTAGGATCACCACTTTATTTTAAGAATGTGAAATGTCAGAATAATAGTAGAGAGAATGATTTATTTCAGCTTTTATTTCTTTCATCACGTTCCCAGTGGGTCAGAAGTTTACATACACTCAATTAGTATTTGGTAGAATTGTCTTTAAATTGTTTAACTTGGGTCAAACGTTTCGGGTAGCCTTCCACAAGCTTCCCACAATAAGTTGGGTGAATATTGGCCCATTCCTCCTGACAGAGCTGGTGTAACTGAGTCAGGTTTCTAGGCCTCTTTGCTTGCACACACTTTTTCAGTTCTGCCCACAAATGTTCTATAGGATTGAGGTCAGGGCTTTGTGATGGCCACTCCAATACCTTGACTTTGTTGTTCTTAAGCCATTTTGCCACAACTTTGGAAGTATGCTTGGGGTCATTGTCCATTTGGAAGACCCATTTGCGACCAAGCTTTAACTTCCTGACTGAGATGTTGCTTCAATATATCCACATAATTTTCCTTCCTCATGATGCCATCTATTTTGTGAAGTGCACCAGTCCCTCCTGCAGCAAAGCACCCCCACAGCATGATGCTGCCACCCCCGTGCTTCACGGTTGGGATGGTGTTCTTCGGCTTGCAAGATCCCCCTTTTTCCTCCAGACATAACGATGGTCATTATGGCCAAACAGTTATGTTTTTGTTTCATTAGACCAGAGGACATTTCTCCAAAATGTACGATCTTTGTCCCCATGTGCAGTTGCAAACCGTAGTCTGGCTTTTTTATGGCGGTTTTGGAGCAGTGGCTTCTTCCTGGCTGTTGTTCTGGGATTGATTTGCACTTTTCGCACCAAAATACGTTCATCTTTACCTGAGCGGTATGACGGCTGCGTGGTCCCATGGTGTTTATACTTGCATACTATTATTTGCACAGATGAACGTGGTACCTTCAGGCGTTTGGAAATTGCTCCTAAGGATGAACCAGACTTGTGGAGGTCTACCATTTTTTTTCTGAGGTCTTGGCTGATTTCTTTTGATTTTCCCATGATGTCAAGCAAAGAGGCAATGAGTTTGAAGGTAGGCCTTGAAATACATCCACAGGTACACCTCCAATTGACTCAAATGATGTCAATTAGCCTATCAGAAGCTTCTAAAGCCATGACGTCATTTTCTGGAATTTTCCAAGCTGTTTAAAGGCAGTCAACTTAGTGTATGTAAACTTCTGACCCACTGGAATTGTGATACAGTGAATTATAAGTGAAATAATCTAACTGTAAACAATTGTTGGAAAAATTACTTGTGTCATGCACAAAGTAGATGTCCTAACCGACTTGCCAAAACTATAGTTTGTTAACAAGAAATTTGTGGAGTGGTTGAAAAACAAGTTTTAATGACTCCAACCTACGTGTATGTAAACTTCTGACTTCAACTGTAATTATATGCCATTACTGTAGTTAAGTACTACTTTATATGAGTTGTAAACAGTTACTCTTTATTACTCGTATAATAGCTCTGTAGCTCTTCATAGCGTAACGTTATAGGCTTATTGGCTTTCTCATAACACAGCTGTTGAAAGAGACTGCTTGATAATCAGATGTAATATGCCTCAGATATGAAATAAGGGTGTTCTTCAGTGGTTGTATTGACACGTTTGTCCATCTGTTTGTCTGTCCAGGTGTGGGGAGACGCTGCCTCTCAGATCTTCTACTCTCTGGGATGTGCATGGGGAGGGCTCATCACTATGGCCTCCTACAACAAGTTCCACAACAACTGCTACAGGTACTCTACTCTTCCTCTCCTCTCCACTTTACTATCAAATAAACCCTGTGTGCGTCCCAAATGGCACCCTATGGGCCCTAGTCAAAAGTAGTGCACTATAAAGAGAATAAGGTACCATTTGGGACGCATCTCCTGTCTGAGTTCAGGGTTTTTTCTGGGTCAAAAAGGGGCTTAGGTGGTGTGAGTGGCAGGGGGTGTGGCAGAAGGCATGGCAATTAGCATTTTTAGAGAACATTTTAGGGCCCCCCATCTTGGTGCTGTAGAGAAATTTGAGCATTTATAAGCCAAATTCCTGCAATTCTACACATTTCTCCATGGAGCCGAGTTTGAAAGCTAATTTCCTGCGATTTTATGCATTTTGCCATGGCTAATGCTGTGTTCTTTTGCTCACACTTAATAACTAAATGAATACTGCTAAATGGCATTTTCAATTCTCTCTGACTGTCTAGCTTTTATTTTGGTTATTGTTAGTTCTCAAAGATTAGACTATTTATAAATATATAGGTCCATTATCTTTTATACATAATTTAAAAATCTGTTTTTGTTGTTTAAGTTTACACTTCAAGCGTTTTTTCCATCCCGAAAATGTATTTAAAACATTTTTAAAACACTGTTTGGATTTAGGCAACCAAAAAAATGCTTCGGCGGCCTGCCCAAGTATTACAATGGCAGAAAGATCCCTGGTGTTGTGTAAGCGGTTACACTGCAGTAGTTCTTCGTGTTCAGTTGGAGTGAATCAGGAAGGGTCTTTGTTGCCTCTCTGGGTGCGATCACGCTACAGTGTCAGCAGAGATTAACAGAAATGGTGCAGAATGGAGGAGGGCAGCTACAAATTGCAAGAATTGATGGAGTATGGTGTGATGGTGTGCACTGCATGCCACTGTACTGAACTGTACTGTAGGTGGAGGACAGAGGCAGCGCACTGAGAGAGTGAAGGAGACAAAATTATGTCATTTTTTGACTGCTGTTAAGCCTGTGGTTGCATTGTTAACTTTGTAGTTTGCAGTAGTCCAACTCAAAACTCCCCTGGAAACTGGAAGAGGTTTTCTCTTCTCTATAACACCACCATGTGGTTGAAGGGCAGAAGTGATGGACAGTATACTATAAATCAGGGGGACCAAATTAGACATTCTGTTTTCCTGGGACCCAAGCTTAGGAAAATATGCAACTATACATAGATATCAGTACATTTCATTGCCCTTATACCTAAAGCAAACGTAATATAGACAGAAACAAATAACAATTAAATGAAATACCCATATAAATATTTATTAATGTTTATTTCCCCCCATTAAAAACATTCTTACATATCTGTCTAGGTCGGAACTGTTGCTGTTAAAATACAAGAAATCACTTTCATTCTGAACTGGAATAAACTGATTGATCACATCACACAGATGTAGACAAGAAAACATAAGCACAGTCCTAATGAGAGGTGTGTGGCTGGTTGAAGTTTTCAACAAGCATGTCTATTCTGGGCTCAGTTTTTGACAGTGCAACACTGAGGTCATGCTCAACATTGAGACTGTTTATGTACTTGTTTTTTAAGTATGCCAGAGTTGAGAACCCTGACTCGCATAGGTATGTTGTGCCAAAATGGATCAGAACATCTACTGCTTTCTCAGGCAGGCAGCTTCCTGCTGTAGATGTGGAACCCAGAACTGTGTGAGTGTGTTTGCCTCAAAAAGCATCTTGCTTCAATCAGTTTATTCCAGTTCAGAATCAAAATTATTACTTGTATTTTAACAGCAACAGTTCCAACCTAGACTTGTTTTCAACAATAATTTCTACAGTAAGATGTACAGTAGACCTGATCATTTTTCATCTTCATCTGTACTGTTACTAAGGGTTGCACTATCAGTAGCTAGCTAGCTTGCTTTGGCTAACGTTAGCTATTAGCTGTGTACAAGGCCAGGGGATTGTTTGAAAGAGAAACTCACATCTACTACTATGAGAGCTAGTACTCCCTTATTTCTGCTGATCATCACCTGTTATAAAATGACAACAATGCCTTGCTAGCTGACTTACTTTTCCACTGTCGAGCAGTTGCGCTTGGCCAAATAAATGCCAGTAATTTATGAAATAATTGTACATTTACTCTGACACGTCGCGACCCACCATTAACAAGAAGTGGGTCGCGACCCATACTTTAAGAATGGCTGCTATAAATCAATGATAGTGTAGTAAGTACTGTAACTACAAACCCACCAGTTGTAAGATAGCAGGAAACATATTTCTCACGTCTTTCTCTCTCTCTCTCTCTCTTTAGTATGTATCATGATTTTTATTATGCAATTAAGATAGTTTAGTATGAATTTGAACTGGAAATATGTATTACATTTACATTTTAGTCATTTAGCAGACGCTCTTATCCAGAGCGACTTACAGTTAGTGAGTGCATACATTTTTCATACTGGCCCCCCATGGGAATCGAACCCACAACCCTGGCGTCGCAAACGCCATGCTCATGTATGAGGGTGAAATGCACCGATTGCCTCTTAGTGGACCGATAAAACATAATGCTGGTTAAGACCTCTTATGGATCGGACCCTTTTTTTCAATTTTCGCCTAAAATGACATACCCAAATCTAACTGGCTGTAGCTCAGGACCTGAAGCAAGGATATGCCTATTCTTGATACCATTTGAAAGGAAACACTTTGAAGTTTGTGGAAATGTGAAATGTATGTAGGAGAATGAAACACATTAGATCTGGTAAAAGATAATACAAACAAAAAAACATGTGTTTTCAAATATTTTTTGGGTTCCATCATCTTTGAAATGCAAGAGAAAGGCCACAATATAATATTGCAGTTTAGGCGCAATTTAGATTCTGGCCACTAGATGGCGCCAGTGTGTGTGCAAAGTTTCAGATTGATCCAGTGAAGAATTGCAATACTAGACAATTTTGTATCAAGTCTGCCCAAATGTGCCGAATTGGTCAATTGATACATTTTCAAGTACATAACTATAGAGAACATACAAAAAGGATATGGTAGTACAAAATGTAAGTTTACACTTTAACTTTCACTCATCTAGATGGCTGGGTGGGGTGGGTGTGGAGCCAGAGACAGCAGGGGTTCAAACTGTAGAACCCAGTTCCTACATTTGAATATAAAAATTGATTTTATCAAACAAAACTATGCTACATTTTATCTCTGGGACCCTTAGGATGACAAATCAGAGCAAGATTACTGAATGTAAGTACATTATTTACCTTCAGAGGTGAATGTATCAAACGAGTTGCTGTGCTAAGTTTTTTGTTGTTGTGCACTCTCCTCAAACAATAATAGCTACTGTAAATTGGACAGTGCAGTTAGAAAAACAATAATTTAAGATTTCTGCCCATATAAGACATGTCTATGTCTGCTGTTACTCACAACAGTCATGCTAATCATATTAGCGCACGTTAGATCAACCGTCCCATATATATACGGGACACCGATCCCGTAGAGGTTAATGCAGTATACTAATAACCATCTCTTCCTGTTTTCTCTCCATTGATTGGTCACCCATACAGAGACAGCATCATCATCAGCATCACCAACTGTGCGACCAGCGTGTATGCAGGCTTTGTCATCTTCTCCATTCTGGGCTTCATGGCCCACCACCTGAACGTGGATGTATCTGAGGTGGCCGACCACGGCCCCGGCCTGGCCTTCGTGGCCTACCCAGAGGCCCTCACTCTGCTGCCCATCTCCCCCCTCTGGTCCCTGCTCTTCTTCTTCATGCTCATCCTGCTGGGCCTGGGGACACAGGTGAGTCAGTCAACCACCATGACATCCTGTCTGTGTCCCAAATGGCACCCTATTCCCCTAGGGCTCTGGTCAAAAGTAGTGCACTATGTAGGGAATAGGGTGCCATTTGGGACGGAACCCCTGTCCAATGGGACTACTTTTCGATGTCATTTAAAGCTGGAATCCTTAATGGTGAAACTGCCACGTCCGTTTGCGATATTACAACAACAAAGAAGTTACTGCAAACAATGAACACTGTTTTTTCCCTCTGACATTATTGCACGCGCGATAGAACAGCAGAAAATGTACTGCAAATTTTTTTACCACGATGTGCGACGCTCCTCACCTCCGCTTCGTCAACAAAACAAAAACAATAACAACGGCCGTGGGGCAGACAGTAGTGCTGTCTTCCCCAATAGTCAGTGGGGCTCAACTTGACACGTTGATTTTGGAGAAAAAAAAATTATGTTGGAGAAAGTGGGTTTTTGAGAGAAGTCAATGCTGAGTGTTGACCTGTCAATGTGTCCCTGTGTGCAGTTCTGCCTGCTGGAGACCCTGGTGACGGCCATCGTGGATGAGATCGGTACTGACTGGATCATTAGGAACAAGACGGTGGTCACAGGAGGAGTGGCTATAGTGGGCTTCCTGCTGGGGGTGCCGCTCACCACACAGGTAATGGACAGGAGATGTTTACACACACACCAACAACCATACACACAAACATACACATGCATGCACACACACACATAAACACACACTTAATTATCCAGGCACAAATGTTCAGGATGTATACTGATGTTGTGTTCTCCACCTGTGCTCTCATGTATTTAGGCTGGGATCTACTGGCTACTGCTCATGGATAACTACGCTGCTAGTTTCTCTCTGGTTATCATCTCCTGCATCATGTGCATCTGCATCATGTACGTCTATGGTGAGTCCAACTGTCTTTCCTCGATTATAAATGCCTATCGTCCACAATGCTCTCCAAGGCTATTGGTGAAAGTGAATCAAACTGACTGGAACGGAATGACTGACAACATGCTGTACTGTTTGTGTTCAGGACACAAGAAATACTTCAAGGATGTTGAGATGATGCTGGGTTTCCCCCCTCCCATCTTCTTCCGGGTCTGCTGGAGATTCGTGTCGCCCATCATCATATCTGTAAGAGAATTTCATCAGCCTCCTCCCCAGTAGCTACCACCCAGTGCCTCCTTGTTGACATGTTTTAGAGGCTTGACCTGCTCTGCATTCCATTACACTTGTCTAATCCTCGCTAATCCGTATTGCTCAACAAAACTGTCATGCAAAACACCTGCCAGAATACCAGAATGACCTAGGACACACACAAGTGATCACTTAAGATATGTACTGGATGAGGATTGAAATAGGGTATATTCTGTTAAAAGAAATGACTTGACCCTGATGATCCCTCTTCTCTCTTTGCATTTGCAGTTCATCCTGATCTTCACAGTGATCCAGTACAAGCCCATCACCTACAACGACTACGTGTACCCTGGCTGGTCCTTAGCCATTGGCTTCCTTATGGCCATGTCCTCAGTCACATGTATACCCATCTACGCTCTCTACAAGATCTCCAAGTCTGAGGGAACCACATTTTTAGAGGTAAAATCCACAGGATCTCTGTTTAGAGCTCTGTCTGTCTTTAGTGTTGGAAGCAGACGTTGTTCGCACTAGTAGTTTTTTTTCCCGTTTTTTCTGTTAAATGACACATTTAAGGTCTTTGAACTGAAAGAAATGAAGGATCGTAAATGAGAACCCGATTGGTGTCATGTTATTCCATAACTTGCATTACATCACTTTCTCAACTTCTTTACCTGCCTCTAATTAGCAATAAATAATAAACCTGTGTCCCTCCCATCGCATTGACCTCTGACCCTTTACCCCTTACAGCGGTTGAAGAATTCGTGCAAGGCGGACATCAAGTGGGGCCCGGCCCTGAGTGAGCACCGGATAGGCCACTACGCCGCCCCAGTCTCAGAGGGAGAGGTGGAGGTGCGTCCCCTGAAAGAGGAGCTGAAGGAGAAGGAGGATGAGAAGAGGGATGAGATCAGCCTCACCATCCAGGGCAGCAACGGCTCCACAGCACACAACACTACCCCCAGCGCATAGAGGCCCCCCCCTGGGCCAGCGCCAGCCCCCACCCAACCACCCCTCACCCTTTCTCACCGCACCGTGGGGGAGAACCCGCTCGCTGGAGACCTTTACATATTGTAAGGGCTTATTATTTCTAACCTCTAGAGAAATTGGTCGTCATCCAAAAGAATTGTACTTCTTGTTTCAACATCATTTCATAATGCAGTTTCTTATAAACATTTGATTTGTTCTCTTCTTCATATTATGCAGGAGTTGAAGTAGAAATACACACTGTGTAGCACAATAGGGGAGGGACAACATTTTTCTCCTTCATCTGTAAAGAAATCCACTCGGAATTGGCAACTTTTCTAGCGACAGTGCTGGCGGTTTTAAAGCTGGAGACCAAATGTTCTTTGGATCAGTGTAGACACATGGCACCACTCTAGGGATTGATCATTCCCTTCTGTTGTTGTATCTACCGTATAGCTTTTGGCTCTCAGTACCCTCTAATACACTATAGTCTCCACTACTCAGACTGTTACGTATGCTGCTTTAGGGTTACCCAGAACAACTCATACTGGAGTAAGCCAATGGCTATTTAGCTACTCCTAAATATTTCATTTTAACTACACAGTAAAGCCATTGTACTTACAATGTTGGCAAACAATTAACATACATTACAGCACCAACTCCCCACACACACAGAGAATGTTGGTCTCCAGCTTTCTGAACAGCCACCCTGACTGAAGCCCATGATTTCCTGATGCCCATTCTCAGGGTCCCAAAACGATTTACTACTTACTGAACACGTTCAATACCTGAGTACATTTTCTTTGATTATGGTAGGCTTTACATAAGAGAGGGAGCTAAGAAAAAGACAACCATAACATGTTCATACACAAAAACAAATGGGTGGATGGATGCAACTAAGTACAATAAAGTGCCATCTCTCTTTTAGTCTTCCAGGTATTTCCGTGGGAAATGCATCTCACGATGTGGCATCTCACTTGTGAAGGGAACGTTTAATTGACGACAGAAGCAGCTACAGATGTAGGATCTTAATTTGACCAGTTTCTAACAGCAGGAAAATAATCATGCAGCAACAGGGTGATCAAATTAAGATCCTACATATGTAGCATAACGAGGAGGGAGGACACGTGGTGTTGCGTCATAGCCTCTGTTACTCACAAGTAGGATTTGCTCCAACAAGGCATGTTACCAAAAACATGTTAAACATGCATGAACTTTAATATCTCAGTGGCATAGCTGGAGTATGTGTCTTTGTTAACTTTTTCAAAACTGAGAGACTTGCATCAGCAGGTGTCTTTGCAGAGGAAAATAAGTGTATTTACAGGCGTTTTAAAGCTCTGAGCCAAGTAGTGGTGTGATTGGATGTGGAAACAGGAAGGAGAGAGGCCATTGGTTGGCCTGGAGATGGAGCTTGTCTCCACAAGAATTAAAAAAAAAAAACAGTTACTGAATTATGTAGTTTATATGTAGTTGTATAGTATCATTCTGTCAATAGAATTATCTTATTTTATCTTTCATTATTGTAAAGTAACATAGTAAATAATTATAAGGAAAACATGTTTATTTTGTAAAGAAGCTACAGTATCTTAAGAAATAACAGTAATGTTTACCATTCCTTATCCATTACTTGATTTTTATTGGTAATTGATTTATTTTAGTGGGTTGGAGTGGGAGAGAGATGTATTTGTCACTTTGTGACAGGATGCTGTGGGGTTGGGTTTAGGGTGGGAGTAGTGCTCGCACAGATTGCTGGAATTGGCAATTGTCAAGAAGTCCCATCTCTCCAACCAATTCAATGCATTCGTCTCCACTCTGTTACATTGCATCTGTGTTGCAGTGAGGCAAAGACCTGTCTGTGGTAACATTGTGAATCCACTGGGTCCTTGCCTGGCCTGCACTGATGGAGAGAGGTAGTCTGGCAATGCAACTGCTAAAGTGCTAGCGCATCGCATCTTGGTGAAACTTCAGATTTGTTATTTCTTCTTTAACCAGTACGTCACTGTATATAATATTCAACATCTTTGTCTGACTGCATAAATCCAGTTTCTGCTGTCGTATATATGACTATGAGTTGTTCTCCTTCCATTTTACTTCAGTTTCTCTGTGTTAAAAGTGTCATGACAGTTAGCTATCCAGACACTCAGGGGAGTAGGTAGTTACTTAGTGGTTAAAGTCTTTGGTTATTTGGTTCCAATTGGCCTCTTATTGCCTATGTAGGGCACTAGGGCTCTGGTCAAAAGTAGTGCACTATAAAGGGAATAGGGTGCCGTTTGGGACGTACCCAAATTCGTTGGTTATTTGAACTAAAACAAAAAGCACACCAGTAGGTTAGATGCAGCCCAACAGACTCAAGCTTTACTTCAGATGAAAACAGACTAGTGTGTTCTCCTATAATGCTAACAGAAGAACAGTACGGCCACACTAATCAAACTGTTCTAAAGCAGAGTAGTAGTGGTCCTGGAATGGCAATAGCACAGGATATTAATAATGATGATGGTTTTAACTGATGTGTTCTATACACTATGAATACATTACATTTAGGTAATAAGGAGTTTACAGCAGATGTAAATGGTTGAGCTAAGGTGGGTTAGTATATAATGGCCCTGATGACAGGATTTGATAACATAATGAAATGATGTATGATTATTCTAGACATGCCGGCTCAGGTCAGGTTGCCTCTGGATACTTCCAGGGAGTCCTCTAGGACTTTTATTTCTTCTTCCTCCTGTTACTGTTAAACTGTTGACTTGTAGTCCTCTTCTTTATTAGCTACAGTAGCTAGAAAGTTAAGGATAACCACCACGCTATTGGAACCCTTTGGTCTCTGCTGTCCACAGAGCTCTTCCTCTATGAGATACTTGTACAGTCATGTAAAAAAAAAAACCCGGAACTGGTGTTTGTGTGTTTATTTGGGGTAGGCGGGGTAAAAAAAAAAATATTGTAGTAAAAGTAGCCGATGTTAAGTGTAATATGTATTTGTGTGTAGTCGATACCTTACTGCTGAGTACTGTTCTTAGATCAGGATAGTGTCAGTATTGATGTTATGTAATTCTAATCAATCAGTAACTATCAATTTTGTCATGTAACAAAACAATCTACCTTTTAAGAGATCTTTTGTTTTTGTACTAAAAAAATATATATTTTATTGTCAAGATTTAATCTACCTTTATCGTGTTCTAAAAGCCAGCTGATATCAAAAGTATTGCCAAACAAAAGCTTGGGTTGAAACTTGAAAATCAAAGGAATACATTTTACAGTATGTTCTGTTGGAGGTACATAACATGTCTGCAGCTACAGTGGGGAGAACAAGTATTTGATACACTGCCGATTTTGCAGGTTTTCCTACTTACAAAGCATGTAGAGGTCTGTAATGTTTATCATAGGTACACTTCAACTGTGAGAGACGGAATGTAAAACAAAAATCCAGAAAATCACATTGTATGATTTTTAAGTAATTAATTTGCATTTTATTGCATGACATAAGTATTTGATCACCTACCAACCAGTAAGAATTCTGGCTCTCACAGACCTGTTAGTTTTTCTTTAAGAAGCCCTCCTGTTCTCCACTCATTACCTGTATTAACTGCACCTGTTTGAACTCGTTACCTGTATAAAAGACACCTGTCCACACACTCAATCAAACAGACTCCAACCTCTCCACAATGGCCAAGACCAGAGAGCTGTGTAAGGACATCAGGGATAGGCTGGGATGGGCTACAGGACAATAGGCAAGCACCTTGGTGAGAAGGCAACAACTGTTGGCGCAATTATTAGAAAATGGAAGAAGTTCAAGATGACGGTCAATCACCCTCGGTCTGGGGCTCCATGCAAGTTCTCACCTCGTGGGGCATCAATGATCATGAGGAAGGTGAGGGATCAGCCCAGAACTACACGGCAGGACCTGGTCAATGACCTGAAGAGAGCTGGGACCACAGTCTCAAAGAAAACCATTAGTAACACACTACGCCGTCATGGATTAAAATCCTGCAGCGCACGCAAGGTCCCCCTGCTCAAGCCAGCGCATGTCCAGGCCCGTCTAAAGTTTGCCAATGACCATCTGGATGATCCAGAGGAGGAATGGGAGAAGGTCATGTGGTCTGATGAGACAAAAATTGAGCTTTTTGGTCTAAACTCCACTCCCCGTGTTTGGAGGAAGAAGAAGGATGAGTACAACCCCAAGAACACCATCCCAACTGTGAAGCATGGAGGTGGAAACATCATTCTTTGGGGATGCTTTTCTGCAAAGGGGACAGGACGACTGCACTGTATTGAGGGGAGGATGGATGGGGCCATGTATCGCGAGATCTTGGCCAACAACCTCCTTCCCTCAGTAAGAACATTGAAGATGGGTCGTGGCTGGGTCTTCCTGCATGACAACGACCCGAAACACACAGCCAGGGCAACTAAGGAGTGGCTCCGTAAGAAGCATCTCAAGGTCCTGGAGTGGCCTAGCCAGTCTCCAGACCTGAACCCAATAGAAAATCTTTGGAGGGAGCTGAAAATCCATATTGCCCAGAGACAGCCCCGAAACCTGAAGGATCTGGAGAAGGTCTGTATAGAGGAGTGGGCCAAAATCCCTGCTGCAGTGTGTGCAAACCTGGTCAAGACCTACAGGAAACATATGATATCTGTAATTGCAAACAAAGGTTTCTGTACCAAATATTAAGTTCTGCTTTTCTGATGTATCAAATACTTATGTCATGCAATAAAATGCAAATTAATTACTTAAAAATCATATGATGGGATTTTCTGGATTTTTGTTTTAGATTCCGTCTCTCACAGTTGACGTGTACCTATGATAAAAATTACAGACCTCTACATGCTTTGTAAGTAGGAAAACCTGCAAAATCGGCAGTGTATCAAATACTTGTTCTCCCCACTGTACATGACTGTTGGGGAAAGTATATCATAACAGTGTTAATCAAGTTTACATAGTAATAATGCCAACAGTATTAAACCAACACCGTGGTACTATACTGCAGCGACCTCCAGGTACAATATAGCGACTGTGCTGTAAATTCCTTTGTGTAAACATACTGGCCTTTTCAATTTGGTGGAGTATTTTACATGTGCATATGTGGCAAAAAAATTCAAGAAATCAAACACCAAAATCGGTAACATTGTAACTGCAATAAATAAGACATTAGATCAAAATATCAATGTATTGGGGAAGTGTTTTAGAATTTAAACTAATTGGTCAATAAGGAATGGGTTCAACCAAATGTATCATATCCAGAGTAAGAAAGGGTGACTTAGTTTTCATCTTATTCTTTATTTTTTGCACTGGGATTATTATTTCATTAACTTGGCATTTGGTTAGACCCTTCCTTTAAAATCAATATAAGCAGATAGTGTAAAACGTGCACTCAAGGACAAATTGGATGAGTATTCATATTTTTGGGACATTGTATAGAAACTCATTGTTCATCATCTCATATTGAAATCGCTGTAGTAAGTCTTCTATATATGGGATGTAAGAAATGAATACATGTTACCAATTCTGAAAACTGATAGTCGGCCTCTACTGTACTAAAACTGTGATTTATCTACTCTGTGGTTCGCTACGATCACCGAGGAGATCGCTTGAATTTCTTACTCATAAACATGTTTTTACACATTTTTTCAGCACTTTAAATCAAGTCATTTGTGTTTATAACATATCTAACAATACAAAGTTCAATTTTGAAATAAGGCCTTTACAGTGGTCTGCACAAGCTGCTGTGTCAACATGTCAGCAGAGAAGACACCATGTTATGCCATTGTAAATTCTATCATAGTGGAGAATAAAGCACAAATGAAATGAACACAGTACTGGTACTTTCTCATATCTAACCATGTCTCTTGAACTTTAGGGCCAAAATCCATTGAATTGTCTTAGTCATGTCAGCTGTATATCGTAAACTGTTCCATTACAAATGGTAAATAAAATCTATTTTAAAGATCACTCAAGTGTGGTTCATGTCCCATTTGTGTTTTCTCTTTCTGAACAGGCTGTGGCTTTAGTTAGATGGAAGAAAGCAGATCAGTAATAAAACATGTATTACAGGCATATGAACATTTATTTATCCAAATACAGTCACATTTATTTACTTCAAAATACATGCAATACATGGTTAAGTTAGGTAGATCAAAATTGAATCATTTCGAAAGCATCCAACCATATTGTGTCTTGTGTTCACTTTCAGGTCTTCTATCAGTCTCTTGAAAATGACCACATAACATCCCTGTGTCTCTTGGCTCATTGTGGAAGACTTGGATTACTTTATATTAAAGAGATTACGACATCCCTTTTACAAGTATGAGTATTATTGAGCTCTGATGAGACACTTGTCTCCTTTTAGGACCAGATTCTGGCGGTAGAACATACATGACAGTATCAGAGACTCACTATCCTCTGCTTCTGTAGTAAAGAGTTCAGTTCACGAGGAGCTAACCAGGCTGTCCCCCTGCTGCGGCAGACACAGGCGCCTGGCCCCACTCTGCCCTCTGCTGGCTGGCCTCTGCACAGTGGGGGGAGCAGGGTGGAACATGCTTACGGGGCTCATCTGCTCCGGAGGCTGTGTGGAGGAGCAAAGACGATGGTGGCCACCAGGTAACAAGGGCCAGCTGTTCACTGAGTCTGACCATGAGTCATCATGTCTTTGAGCTCCCTCAGTCACAGACACAGGCTGACCACTACGCCTACAAGTTCTGCCCTTTATTCTCTGTTCTGAGGCAGAGTTGAGGTAGGATCCATGGGTGGTTACTGTACTAGCAGAGGGGACCAGGGGTGGTAGGTAGCTGTCCATGTCATGAGTGGTGATGGTGGGTTCTCTGTTGCAGGGGTGGGAAGCCTCAGAGCTCTGGCTGTGAGTCCTTGGATGTTTATGTTCAGAGGGTTGGAGAGGGCTGGATTCTCTGGTGTTGGGTGAGCTGCATGGCTGGCCTCTCATCCTGTCTAACGGAGGAGTCCTCCTTATTAGAGGTGCTACTAGTGGTGGACTGGGCCTGGTATGTGGAGGATGCGGTCTGGGGGCCACCACAGGGGTCAAGTCTCTTTGTGTCTCATCCGCAGACAAACCTGTCCATCCTATCGACCTGGGAATAGCAACATTGCCATTAACACCTTTCATGACAGCAAAGATCAACTAGGTTGCAATTAGCTAAATACTTTCGACAGATACTGTAAGTGATGACCTTGGGCTAGATTCTATCAGATCCGCTGACACCTGCATATCGGTTGTTTTGGTGGTGTCGGAGTTGGCACTGTGTTAGAGCTCTCAAATCCACAAGCGGCTCCCAGCATTATACCTAAAGCGGACATTGCCATTGGCTGCACAGAGTCGCTTTAACTGAAATCCCATGCAGCCTTGTTTACCAATCCGAACACTGGAATGTGAGATGTAATCTACACCTCGATTAGGATGATAGAAATCCTCATTATTTTGTTTAATGATTTTCAATATGAGCCTCATTATCTTTTTATCTACAGCCTACACTTTCTCATTCTAAACTTCTAACGCCAGTCGGATGGGTGTGGCTTTGACACAATGACCGCAAGAGCAGCTGCTCACCAATTTGACGACTCCAACGCAGTTCCACCTCGAACAAATAACATTTGATTTGACACCGCCATAACATCTGCAAAGCGGGTGTTGGCTATCGCTGGTTAACGCTTGATCTGAATGAATTTAGGCCCTTGTCTGGGAAGTATGCATGTTATCCTTATCAGACAAATAATCAAACAGATCTAGAGACATGCGTTGGGCTTGACAGCAGAAACCCCTGAAAGCCTGTAAATCCACAGAACAGAAGTTAAAAGTTGTAAAACAGGTATTTTGGATCTGTTAGAAAGGAGAGTATAGAGCAGACTAGAGGCCAACCTGGATCTGCTCTGCAGGCGTGTTTCCACAGGGGAGGAGGAGGGACAGTAGGTGAGGCTGAGGCTCTGCCTCTTCAGATCCATCTGAATGACTCTCCTCTCCTCCTTCAGCTCTGCAAATCAACCCACACCAGGAGAAAATCACTCACACACATTTTTACAACGCTATTCTGCAGCAGTCAGGCAGATTGGAAATGGTGAGAAGACTGACAGCCGGGTCGGCCTCTTTGAAATAAGCGCCATGACCCAAAGGCCAAGATAACGGAACATTGAGAGGTTATACCTGTTGACAGAGTGATGTAGTTCAATTACCACTCTAAAGTGATATCTATTAACCATTATCTTTTTCACCCGATTATTTGTGTACAATGTTTTTCAATATTTGTAGCAGATGAGAACTTGACAACACTGGAAAAAAAGGAGAAGTTAAGTATTTTTGCAACAATAAACCACTAGATGGTAGTGAGGCTCAATTTATCTGATTTTGTTCGAGATATAGGCGAACATGTCAGTAATTTATGTCAGGTCAATACAAGAAGAAAGAAAAGTAACCAACTGTGTTTTTGGTAAGTGTTTTATAGGAAGTGTGCATTGCATAAATGTATGTAGTTCTGTCCTTGTTATGTACTTGTGTATTAAATGTTTTATATTATGTCACGTTTTGTGTTTTGTGTAGACCCCAGGAAAAGTAACTGATGCTTTAGCAGTAGCTAATGGGGATCCTAATAAAATACTAAATGTCAAAAGACTTAGGACACATGTTACCAATTTATTTGCCTGGCTACCCAGACTCCTTGCTCCAGCCAAACTCTATGCCACGCCCACGGACGTTAGTTTCTTCTCCACAATGAGTCTGGATCTGAGTACCTCCCCGACCCTTCACCGAATGCGAACACATTCGGGGCCGTCTGATTGGTCCAAAAACTGATGGGTTGAGCCAGAACCAGAACACACGTGGGTAAAGTGGCGGTTTGAAAATGAATCATTGGCTTTGATACTCTGATTGGTTAGAGATGAGCCAATTACTGATTACTTTATTTTGTACAACACCCATGGTGCCCCTCGCCACCACAAGCAACTTCAATGATGGCAGTCTCAGACTAAAGTATGAAGCGAATGACAGAGCAGCGTAAGAATTTAGTGTGAGTCGTCAGGTTACCAAATTTGAAACTTCGCCCCAGTCTGAGGTCCTGAGTGCTCTGGAGCAGGTGTTCATCAAAGATCTCTCTGTACTTTGCTCCGTTCATCTTTGCCTCGATCCTGACTAGTCTCCCAGTCCTTGCCTCTGAAAAACATCCCCACAACATGATGCTTCCACCACCATGCTTCACCGTAAGGATGAGTCTTGGTGGTTCCAAACTTCTACCATTTAAGAATGATAGAGGCCACTGTGTTCTTGGGGACCTTCAATGCTGCAGAAATGTTTTGGTACCCTTCCCCAGATCTGTGCCTCGACACAATCCTGTCTCGGAGCTCTACAGACAATTCCTTTGACCTCATGGCTTGGTTTTTGCTGTGACATGCACTGTCAACTGTGGGACCTTTTATAGACAGTTGTGTGCCTTTCCAAATCATGTTCAATCAATTGAATTTACCACAGGTGGACTCCAATCAAGTTGTATACACATCTCAAGGATGATCAATGGAAACAGGATGCACCTGAGCTCAATTCGAGTCTCATAGCAAAGGTTCTGAATACTTATGTAAATAAGGTATTTCTGTTTTTTATTGTCAGGGCAGTGTAGTTCACAGGTTACTGAAGACACCAGAACTCATGAAACCATTATGGATCTGAGCCCAGTCACCTCTATTAACTCTGGGCTCTGATGTTCCGCTGGTTCAATACAGATCTGTTATGTGGACCAGGAAAGTATATTACTGTTAGGTTGCAAAATGCTGTTAACTTTCCCAAAATGTCCAGGTTTTTCAGAAATCCCTGTTGGAGGATTGCTGGATTTTCTTGCTTTTTACATCCTGATTCCAGGAATATTCCTACCAGGATTTCTGGAAAACCTGGGAATGTTGGTAAAGTTACCTGAATTTTCCCACCCTAATAGTGTATGACTGTACTGTAACTGTATCACTCACCTGTTACAGTTGGCTCTGGAGCCTCAGTGACATCACGCTGTGTCTGGTGCTCCTGTTCCACACTCTCCTGCAAACAGCGAATCACAGACAAGACAAAACACCACAGAACAGGTCAACTACCAGAGCCAGCTACTGGTGAGTTAGAGCCATGTAACCCAAGGACACAGCTGACAAATGAGAAATAAGGACGATGGTGGGAGATGGGTGGGGGTGTTACGACGTGAGCGACGAAATGATTCACAGGCAGCAGCAGTGTTCAATCCATAAGAATTTGGACTCTCTTTTAACATCTATATCCAGACTCAGGACATAAACCACAGCTCCAACCAACAGGCTCTTTTCTCTGCTGGCAACCGGGTCATATCTGTCCTCGTTTTACAATACCACTGGTAATGGATGATCATTAGCTAGGAGTCCGACCCACCCACCAGCCCTGCTATTTGCTTTGAGGTATTTACGTAAAGTCTCACTGTCTGCCACTGGCATATCATGGAGCTATGCCTCGTCTTGACTCCCCACTGTGTAGCTAACGGAGGGGTGCCGAGTGCCTAGTGCCGCCAGCTGATCGTCTTGGTTTTTTGAAATGCAAACAAACAGAAGTGGAGAATGATCTAGTTACAGAGGCGGCTATTCATTTTAGATGTGAGGTCTGACTGATGGAAGGGTGGTTAGACTATCCTGGCTCAGGCTGCTACCAAGGGAGATGGAATACCAGACTGGTTCTGCATCCCTAATGGCACTCTATATATTCCCTATGTAGTGCACTACTTTTGACCAGGGCCCATTGGGGGAATAGGGAATAGGGTGATATTTGGGATGTAGACTGGGACTGGGAGCTACACAGCCCACTGCTTCTCAATGGAGTGTTGACTCAAAACCTAAACCCTGCTTCGCATAAATGGCTGCCCTTTTACTCTGAAAATAAAACAGCCTATTATTTCACTGCGGTGCAGTGGTAAAAGGATAACTCTCCACACCTCTTTCTCAGTCTATTCTTTCTCCTACTTAAAGCAGTGTTATATGGGCTCTATTTGGGACCATGCCTACTAGTCTACAAACTTTCAAAGCTTGAGGATAATGAGATATTGGGGTAATTTAGTCATTACTGTAGACTGCCTGACTGATAAAATTACAGATCCATTGCAGGGACATAGCACTCTACTTTCCTGGTCCACGGCCAAGTCCATCAATTAATTCCACCAACCCCCATTAGAGGAAAAGGGACATTATACAAATGTTTGTAAAAAATGATGATTGATTGCTGCATGCTAAATGTGAATGAGATCATACAGTACCCGGGCTTGGTTTTGGCTGACTAGATGATGTTTCTGGCTGTAATGGGAAATTACAGTGCCTTGCAAAAGTATTCATCCCCCTTGGCGTTTTTCCTATTTTGTTGCATTACAACCTGTAATTTAAATTGATTTTTATTTGGATTTCATGTACTGGACATACACAAAATAGTCCAGATTGGTGAAGTGAAATGAAAAAAGGAACTTGTTTAAAAAATAATAATAATAAGGGAAAAGTGGTGCGTGCATATGTATTCACCCCCTTTGCTATGAAGCCCCTAAATAAGATCTGGTGCAACCAATTACCTTCAGAAGTCACATAATTAGTTAAATAAAGTCCACCTGTGTGCAATCTAAGTGTCACATGATCTCAGTCTATATACACCTGTTCTGAAAGGCCCCAGTGTCTGCAACACCACTAAGCAAGGGACACCACAAAGCAAGCGGCACCATGAAGACCAAGGAGCTCTCCAAACAGATCAGGGACAAAGTTGTGGAGAAGTACAGATCAGGGTTGGGTTATAAAAAAATATCTGAAACTTTGAACATCCCACGGAGCACCATTAAATCCATTATTAAAAAATTGAAAGAATATGGCACCACAACAAACCTGCCAAGAGAGGGCCACCCACCAAAGCTCACGGACCAGAAAAGGAGGGCATTAATCAGAGAGGCAACAAAGAGAACAAAGATAACCCTGAAGGAGCTGCAAAGCTGTTTTTCATCGACAGGGACTGGGAAATTGGTCAGAATTGAAGGAATGATGGATGGCGCTAAATACAAGGAAATTATTGAGGGAAACCTGTTTTAGTCTTCCAGAGATTTGAGACTGGGACGAAGGTTCACCTTCCAACAGGACAATGACCATAAGCATACTGCTAAAGCAACACTTGAGTGGTTTAAGCGGAAACATTTAAATGTCTTTGAATGGCCTAGTCAAAGCCCAGACCTCAATCCAATTGAGAATCTTTGGTATGACTTAAAGATTGCTGTACACCAGCGGAACCCATTCAACTTGAAGGAGCTGGAGCAGTTTTGCCTTGATGAATGGGCAAAAATCCCAGTGGCTAGATGTACCAAGCTTATAGAGACATACCCCAAGAGACTTGCAGCTGTAATTGCTGCAAAAGGTGGCTCTACAAAGTATTGACTTTGGAGGGGTGAATAGTTATGCAAGCTCAAGTTTTCTGTTTTTTTGTCTTATTTCTTGTTTGTTTCACAATAAAAAATATTTTGCATCTTCAAAGTGGTAGGCATGTTGTGTAAATCAAATGATACAAACCCCCAAAAAATCAATTTTAATTCCAGGTTGTAAGGCAACAAAATAGGAAAAATGCCAAGGGTGGTGAATATTTTCGCAAGCCACAGTATGTGATTAATTGTCCCCCACAATTAAATCTGGGAGGGAATTGCGGATCTCTCTCCGCCCATTAGTACGTTCATACGTTAGTCACACTGTTATTTCTCAGACAGAATTGATTTTGACAAAACTTGGGTGAATGATGCATCTTGCCATAGAGATCTGGCATTTACAAAATTACACTGATTGGCCAAATGGTGGCCCTATAACGAGATTGAAAATGGAAACTTTGAAAGGTCACACCTCTCACCCTGTTTGACCTAAAGTCATGAAATTCAGTGCATACTGTAGGTCCCTCTCCTCACAAGGACCAAATTTGCGTCAGGGACCCATAAGGTCTGCCATGATGGAATGTCCGCCATTTTGAATTTTGTGAAGAACACTTAAAAAGCTACTATTCTGGCACTGAATGACCGATCTGCACAAAACTTGATTTTTGGCATCTATGGACAAAGGTCTCTCAACACAATATTTTCCAGACTAGTACCTAAAACAACATGGCCACTATTGACCAATAAACATTCACGTGAGCGTGGTCTGGCACATAAATGCATATAAATCAGTCAAGGATATTCACATTGTTACAACATTTGGTACATATGTTGCAAACACTGTCAAGACTCAACATATGCAAGAACATTCATAATAACGGGCACATGTTTACAGACTTTTTCCCTTGACTTTTTCCACATTTTGTTACTTTACAGCCTTAATCTAAAAAGGATAAAATAAATAAAAATCCTCAGCAATCTACACACAATACCCAAAAATGACGAAGTGAAACAGGTTTTTAGAAATGTGTACAAATGTATTAACATTTAACATTTACATTAGTATTCAGACCCTTTGCTATGAGACTCGAAATTGAGCTCAGGTGCATCCTGTTTCCATTGATCATCCTTGAGATGTTTCTACAACTTGATTGGAGTCCACCTGTGGTAAATTACATTTTTTGGACATGATTTGGAAAGGCACACAACTGTCTATATAAGGTCCCACAGTTGACAGTGCATGTCAGAGCAAAAACCAAGCAATGAGGTCGAAAATAATTGTCCGTAGAGCTCTGAGACAGGATTGTTTGTGTCAAGGCACAGATCTGGTGGCCTCCATCATTCTTAAATGGAAGAGGTTTGGAACCACCAAGACTCTTCCTAGAGCTGGCCGCCCAGCCAAACTGAGCAATAGGGGGAGAAGGGCCTTGGTCAGGGAGGTGGTCACTCTGACAGAGCTCTAGAGGTCCTCTGTGGAGATGGGATAACCTTCCAGAAGGACAACCATCTCTGCAGCACTGTGGTGGCAGAATCATGCTGTGGGTATGTTTTTCAGCGGCAGGGACTGGGAGACTAGTCAGGATCGAGGCAAAGATGAACGGAGCAAAGTACAGAGAGATCCTTGATGAAAACGACATGTTTACTTTTGCCTTGTTATTTTCATGTATTTGAGTCTATAATTAGTACTGATGTTCTTACCATTGACCTGTTTAACTGACAGTGTCAAATGTCTGCCAGTGTTGAATGTGATGGTTAAAGTTTGATGCCAGACTGAGCTGAGGTCACACTGATAATGTATCTGTGACACTGTGTGATTCTATAGCAGCTGAGGTTGTGACTTCCTACAAGACTCTTGGGATGGTGTCTACAGAACATTCATTGCTGTGTGATTAATATAGAAGGGCCTTCTCAGAGGAGGCCCTTTAGACATTTTCTTTGCTCAATTCTTGTAATAAACCGGATGGATTTTTGATTGACATTATTAACGACCGCTATCATTTTTGTTCACCTGAAAATCCCCTTTACACTGGCTAAGTATTTTGCTTCTGTTCATTATGCCTTTGAATTGCACTTTACATCCTACAAAAACGCTGGTAGCAGAAACATCTCTAACAGACACTGTGCAATCCCATCCTAGTCCCTACATCTCAGGAGACGTGTCCTGCGTGTGATAGTGGGTTGGAGATGTGTGTTGCGGCACATACAAAGATGGTTTCCCCATCTGTTGGGCTGGGAACACCTACATCTGGTGTTCCGTTCTCTCTCCTTCAGTGCCAGATGAGCAGGACAGAGGGGCAGCCAGCCCAGCTCCAGAGTACATAGACTAGAGTACTCTGTACTGTCACACCCTGATCTGTTTCACCTGTCTTGTGCTTGTCTCCACCCCCCTCCAGGTGTCGCCCATTTTCCCCATTATCCCCTGTGCATTTATACCTGTGTTTTCTGTTGCCAGTTCGTCTTGTCTCGTCAAGCCTACCAGCACCCGTACTCCTGTTTCTCTCTAGCCCCTGTTTTTCTAGTTTTTCCAGTTTTGACCACTCTGCCTGCCCTGACACTGCCTGCCGTTCTGTACCTTACCGACTCTGCCCTGGATTACCGAACTCTGCCTGCCCTTGACCTGTCGTCTGCCTGCCCCCTGTTTTGTAAATAAACATCTGTGATTACAACTGTCTGCATCTGGGTCTTATCCTGAGTTCTGATAGTACGAACTGACCATGACTGACCCAGCAGACTCGGACAAGCTCCGCAACGCCGTCTCCTCCCAAGGAGCCACCATTGGGAGGCACGAGGAGTTACTTTGAGGTCTTATGAAAGGATTCCAGACCTTGGCGGAACGCCATTACCGTGCCTTGAATACATTGCTGGAGCAATTTCGCAGATTATCTGTTCGACAACCGGCCATGACAGTAACCTCTCAGCCCCTCAGTAACCCCGCTGTCATCAGCGCATCTCTCCAGGCCACCCCGGCTTCCCGAGAACTCCTCCGGAATGCTTCGCTGGAGAGTCAGGAACCTGTTGGCCGTTTCTCTCCCAGTGTTCCATCATCTTCGAGCTGCAGCCCTCGTCCTTCCCCTCGGACCGCTTGAAGATAGCGTACCTCATAATGCTGATGTCCGGGAGGGCTCTCGCCTGGGCTACTGCGGTGTGTGAACAACAATCTGCCGTGTACTTCAGTCTGGAGGAGTTTGTGGCTGAGGTGAAAAAGGTTTTTGATTCTCCGTTGTCCTGGAGAGAGGCTGCCTGGAAGTTACTCCAGCTTCGTCAAGACTCCCGCAGTGTGGCAGACTATGCGGTTGATTTCCGCACGTTGGCTGCCGAGAGTGCCTGGAACCCGGAATCCCTGTTCGACACGTTCCTTCATGGATTATCGGAGGAGGCTAAAGACGAGCTCGCAGCCCAGGAGCTGCCTACGGATCTCGACTCGGTCATCGCCTTGACCATCCGGATCGATGGGTGGCTACGGGAATGTAGGAGGGAGAGGAGGTCTGATTCCGGTCCCACTCGCTCGCCCAATGATCCCACCTCGCCTCCGAGGAATCCCGGAAGTCCCCGGCATCTACGTTCCCGAGAGAATCCGAGGTTACCCGAGTTCTCCCAAGAGTCTCCGAGGTCTGCCGACTCGCCTCTTCCAGAGCCGATGCAACTCGGCAGAGCCAGGCTGTCTCCAGCCAAACGTCTATATTGCGGGACTACCTATCATTACGTGTCTACCTGTCCATTAAAAGACCAGAGTACTCTGGTGGGCCATACAGAGAATTTTCCTTCTCCCCTTACTCGCACCCCTCTCCATGCCCTCCTGCTGTGGGGCGACCATTCAAAATCTCTCCAGGTTCTCATTGACTCTGGGGCCGATGAGAGTTTAATGGACGCTACCCTGGTGTCAGAGCTGGGCATCCCCACTCAGCCCCGCTCCATTCCCATGGACGTCAAGTCTCCTTAGGTTCCCGTGGTATTGGGGTTTTCTTGGCTCCAGCGACACAATCCTCTTATCAACTGGACTGCTGGTGCTATCCTGGGCTGGAGCCCATTCTGCCACGGCCATTGGCTGAAGTCGGCGCAGCCTGCCCCGGGACATCTTCCTGTGGGCTCGGAAGAAGCCTCGGACCTCTCCGCATTCCCGCGGAGTACCAGGACCTCCGGGAGGTTTTCAGCAAGGCCCGGGCCACTTCGCTTCCTCCGCATCGACCCTATGACTGCGGGATCGACCTTCTCCCGGGCACTACACCACCCCGGGGACGGCTATATTCACTGTTGGAGACCAAGGCTATGGAGACATACATTGAGGACTCCCTGGCTGCAGGCTGCAGGGTGTATCCGCCCTTCTGCCTCCCCCGCCGGCGCAGGGTTCTACTTTGTGGAGAAGAGGGACAAAACCGTGCGCCCGTGCATCGACTACCGGGGCCTCAATGACATCACAGTTAAGAACTGCTACCCGCTACCACTCATCTCCAGGGGGCCACTATTTTCTCTAAGTTGGACCTGCGGGTAGGTGATGAGTGGAAGACAGCCTTCAACACTGCTAGCGGACACTATGAATACCTGGTGATGCCATTTGGTCTGACCAACACTCCTGCTGTGTTCCAGGCCCTGGTCAACAACGTTCTCCGCGATATATTGAACATCCTCGTCTTTTCCCGCTCAGCTCAAGAACACGTTCTCCACGTCCAACAGGTCCTCCAGCATCTCCAGGAGAACCAGCTTTTTGTCAAAGCAGAAAAATGCGAATTCCATCGCTCCACCTTCTCCTTCCTTGGATACATCATTGCTGCTAGTAATGTGCAGATGGATCCCGGAAAGGTTCGCCCCAACCCACGTCCAGAGTGCAGCTGCAACACTTCTTAAGATTTTCCCATTTCTATCACCGTTTTATCCGGGGTTACAGCACCCAGGCTTCCCGCCTTTCAGCACTCACCTCTCCCAAGGTCCCGTTCACGTGGTCCCCAACTGCTGACCGGGCGTTCCTGGACCTTAAGCACCGCTTCACCACAGCTACCATATTAATCCATCCGGACCCATCCCATCAGGTCGTGGTGGAGGTAGACGCTACAGATGTCAGAGTGGGGGCCGTCCTGTCCCAGCATTCTGCCCTGGACCTTAAGCTGCATCCCTGCGCCTTCTTCTCCCATTGTCTTAATGCCACGGAGAGGAATTATGATGTGGGGAATCAAGAACTACTCGCGGTGAAGATGGCATTAGAGGAGTGGAGGCACTGGTTAGAGGGGGCGGAACATCCATTCATTGTGTGGATGGATCACAAGAACCTGGAATATCTCTGCACCGTCAAGCGTCTCAACTCCAGGCAAGCTCGATGGGCCCTGCTGTTCACCCGGTTCAACTTTACCATCTCCTCCCGCCCAGGGTCCAAGAATGTTAAGCCGGATGCGCTTCCATGCCGCTATAGTCCCACTGTTACACCCTCGGACCCAAGACCATCCTTCCTACCTCGTGTCTGGCGGCTCCACTCATCTGGGGAATAGAGAACCAGGTCCGTGAGGCGGAGCGTTCCCAGCCGGACACCGGGGGGGTGGGGGCTCGGCTAATCGGATGTTATTCCCAGATGATGCCCGCTCCCCGGTCCTGGAATGGGCTCATTCTTCCAGGCTTGCCTGCCACCCTGGCTCCCGTTGGACCCTGGCCTTTGTGCGACAATGCTTTTGGTGGCCCACCATGGTCCCTGACGTCTCCGCGTTTGTCACCGCCTGAACTCTGTACTCAGAATAAGACTCCTCGACAAGCTCTGACTGGCCTCGTTCAACCTCTTCCTGTCCCTCACCATCCCTGGTCACATATATCTCTACACTTTGTCACTTTGTCATCTGTCTGATGGCAACACAACTATCCTCATGGTGGTGGACAGGTTTTCCAAAGCCGGCCATTTCATTCCCCTCCCCAAGCTACCCTCTGCCAAGGAGACGGCCTAGCTCATGGTGAAGCACGTCTTCCGGATCCATGGACTTCCGGTGGACATGGTCTCTGACCGTTGTCCTCAGTTCTCGTCCCGGTTCTGGAAGGCGTTCTGCACACTCATTGGGTCGTCGGCAAGCCTGTCCTTCAGGTTTCACCCCCAGTCTAACGGCCAGTCGGAGCGAGCCAATCAGGGCCTGGAGACGACTCTTCGTTGCCTCCGCCAACCCCACCAACTGGAGCCAGCAACTCGTGTAGGTAGAATACACAAGCAACACCCTCCCCTGCTCAGCCACTGGTCTCTCACCTTTCAAGTGTTCGATGGGTTATCAGCCCCCGCTGTTGCCGTACCTGGAAGAGGTTCCGGTCTGCTCTTCTCAAGACCACCTCCAGGTATCGACGACAGGCGGAACGCCACCAGACCCCGGCTCCCCGTTATCGTCTCGGGCAGAGGGTATGGCTGTCCACTCAGGATCTGCCCCTCCGGGTGGAGTCCCGCAAACTTTCCCCCTGTTTTATCGGCCCTTTCCCCATCTCTAAGATCCTTAGCCCCTCTGCTGTTCGTCTTCTGTTGCCCCGCACCCTCCGTATACATCCCACTTTTCATGTATCAAGGATTAAACCTCTCACAGCCCTCTGTCTCCTGTTTCCATCTGGGTCTTATCCTGAGTTCTGATAAGTACAGTAGGAACTTGGACTAATTGAAAGAGGATCAATATTGTGCAGCAGTGTGTTTGGCCAGATCCCTGGAAAGATTTAGTGTCTCTGGCCTCAGCAGTAACCTTAGATTGAGGCTTTGCAGGCTGGGCGTATGCAGGAAATAATATGCAGATTGCCAACAGCGGTTGAAGGCTGAAGGTAATCAGGTCCATCTGAAGGGGGCTTGGTGATGATGACTGTCCTAGGTCAACAACAAGTCACATTGGTTCTCGCTGTGTTAACCAGGCGGCTGTATGTGTCGGTGGCAGCCAGCTCTTGGCTTTTGGAGGAGCAAAAGGCGTGTTCTCTCTGTGGGGTCTTTGACATATTATATTCTCTTTTTCATGGCCTTGGCTATAGCTCAAACCCAAGGTGTAAGCTGTTGAAGGCTTATTCAAGGACATCCCAAAGAAAAGCTGACAGAGAAGAACTTACCTTTTACAAGTGTTCAGAGTATTCTGTCTCTCAGTCCAAGCACATAGGGTACTGCAAGTGCAGTATATTTTCTCAGAGCACAGACAACATTTAAACTGGAACAATAGTGTGAATTTACAAAACAGCAACCTCTCTGGTATTGACTGGAATCAAACCACATTTTTACCTGCAGAAACTGCACTTGGCTTTTCAGCGCCTCACATTCTTCGGTCAGAACTGATCTGGCAGTGAGGAGAGAACACAACTGTTAGGTTAAACTCTAAAACCATATTATTTCTTGACCTTTTAAAAATGATAATGAATGCACATTTTAGTAAAACTAATAAACTAAAGAAAAGTGTTAAACAAAAAAGTATTCAAATGTATACATAGCATGATATCAAGTTGCAGCTTTCCAGGAACTTGGCTGCTGGTTTTCATTGAATATGGCCTTGAATCCTAAACAGACAGCCAAATGCACAATAGCATGTACTACATCCATATCTATTATAAGACTTTACTTATGGTATTGAGGGAGCCGTGGCCTATTTCTCTTTCTCGGTTATGTAACTATTGTTGACTTAATTCACTTCTTTCTTTTTTAGAAGTAAAGGAATCTTCTGCATGCTGAGGTCTGGTATTCATTTTCTTACAATGGGGGCTTTGTTCTGTGCGGGGATGGAGAGAGGAGAGGGCTGGCTGGCCTCCACCCTCCGCCCTCCATCTCCTCTCCCCCAGCTCCCCTCCAAGGCAAGCGCAGTGTTTGCATTCCCCTCCTGGCCTGGTTGGGTAGGGAGCTCCAGATGCCTGGCTCTGGCTGTCACAAGGCCAGGGGGAAAGGGAGAGGGAACCAGGCTGGAAGACACAGGCGGGAGAGAGGAGAGCAAGACAGGAGAACAGGGGAGAGGAGAGGGGAACTATGACCAGGAGAGAGAGGCCATGGATCTTTACACTGTAGATGACAGGACAGGAATACACTATAATGGAGAGAATGAGAACAGAGGAAGGTAGAAAGAGACAAAGCAGGGTGGATGGAAGCTGGCCAGTCCTCCTATCGTTTAGCTACCCCCTTTCTCTTTACTGTAACGCCATGTTTGCACAATGATGAAGACATGTCTGGTCTGTCCAAACAGGCAGATTTAAAGACGGCCAGAGTGGCAGAAGTCTGAAGAGAAATCTGACTCTGCACAGAGGAATGTGTGAGGAGGAAAAAAGGGTCCCATTCCCCACAGTCCCACAGCTGTATTCATTTCATTACAACACTTCTCTGACTGTGGCTCACATTTACCCAATGGCTCATGGTCTTTCCTGTCTGGGACTCTTCATGGATACAGACTAAGGTCTTGCAGTCATATATTCTGCCTTGCAGACAGACTATAAGTACTACTGTCTATCACAAAACTCATTTCAACTGGTTGCATTTTAAAGGACGCATTACCTAAACATTGGTCTGTAATTGACATTTTTGAAATGTTGCTCAGTGACTTACTTGAGGTGGGCCACAACGTCCTCTATGTGGTTGACATTCAGCTTGTGTTTCATGTCATCAATGTCATCTTGGCTGGTAGTAGAGCTGACTGAGCTCCGGGAACAGGACCTGTGGGACCAGAAATGCATGTCTAAGGTGCATCCACATGACAGATAAGTAGAAATACACAATGACAACGTGTGTTTGCAACTGTCCTTTTCCCTCTTGTGTTGTAGCAGTTGTATTACAGTATGTAAATGTATCTTACTCTTGACAGTCAGACTAACCTTTCTGCATGTTGGCTCTGGCTGAATTGTATTCCACTAGGGGTAGGCCTACTATTCACATTGTCACAACGACTGTTATGGACACCCAAGGCGTAATTCACCACACTAGGACTGTACCGGAATATGTCTGCATCTCCATCCCTGAAAATCAATAGATACACACAAATAACCACCAACATAGTGCGAAGGAGTCAGAGAGGAGGTAATAAGATGACAAAGGAAGGATAGGAATAGTGAGGCACCAATTTGGCAACCCCTAGCACCCCAGTTTTGACCCGTTGGTGCAACACAAAGTGAGTGTTGTATGTCTGTCAATCCTGACAGGCCGGGCGGACAGCAGGCCTGTCCTGCTTTCTGTAATCCCCTTGTCCTAATCTTAAGACTACCATGCTGAAAAGATTAAAGCAGTGGAGCAGAGAGAGAGAGAGAGATGGGGAGAGAGAGATAGAGAGAGAGAGAGAGAGAGAGAGAGAGAGAGAGAGAGAGAGAGAGAGAGAGAGAGAGAGAGAGAGAGAGAGAGAGAGAGAGAGAGAAACAGAGCAAACTAGAATGCTATTTGGCCCTAAACAGAGAGTACACAGTGGCAGAATACCTGACCACTGTGACTGACCCAAACTTAAGGAAAGCTTTGACTATGTACAGACTCAGTGAGCATAGCCTTGCTATTGAGAAAGGCCACCGTAGGCAGACCTGGCTCTCAAGAGAAGACAGGCTATGTGCACACTGCCCACAAAATGAGGTGGAAACTGAGCTGCACTTCCTAACCTCCTGCCAAATGTATGACCATATTAGAGACACATATTTCCCTCAGATTACAGAGATCCACAAAGAATGCGAAAACAAACCCAATTTTGATAAACTCCCGTATCTACTGGGTGAAAAACCACAGTGTGCCATCACAGCTGCAAGATTTGTGACCTGTTGCCACAAGAAAAGGGCAACCAGTGAAGAACAAACACCATTGTAAATACAACCCATATTTATGTTTATTTATTTTCCCATTTGTACTTTAACTATTTGCACATTGTTACAACACTGTATATATACATAGTATGACATTTGAAATGTATTTATTCTTTTGAAACTTCTGAGTGTAATGTTTACTGTTAATATTTATTGTTTATTTCACTTTTGTTTACTATCTACTTCACTTGCTTTGGCAATGTTAACACACATTTCCCATGCCAATAAAGCCCTTAAATTGAATTGAGAGAGAGAGAGAGAGAGAGAGAGAGAGAGAGAGATGGGGGGAGAGAGAGAGAGAGAGAGAGAGAGAGAGAGAGAGAGAGAGAGAGAGAGAGAGAGAGAGAGAGAGAGGGGGGGAGAGAGAGAGAGAGAGAGAGAGAGAGAGAGAGAGAGAGAGAGAGAGAGAGAGAGAGAGAGAGAGAGAGGAAATGGGAATGGTACAGCAGCAGCAGCAGCCCTGCAGCCTCCAAGAGTCACCAGCCATGGAGCAAGGCCTGTTGGATGAAGGGTGAGGAGAACACCCCAGCGGTGTCAAAGTGGGGATGTTATGTTACTAGGCTGAGGGATTTCAATCAGGAGGCTGCGCAAAAGTGGAAAGTGGCATTTAGCTGCACCTGCCGAAACTCTTTTGATCTCCTGAAAAAAGGCTGTTGCAGATGCTGGCCAAGGATGCCCAACCTTTTTTTGAAATCACAAAGGGTTACATAATTACGGAGAAATACTGCTCAAGTGGAAAACAGGAAGATAGGACTCCCCCATGAACCCCCCAGGACTAAACCCCAAAACCAATGACCGGAAAAGCTTACAAAATGCATCCTCTCTTTTTGGTCAAAGCCAACATCTAGGCTATGGCCTGTTATGGATAGCTAACTCTGACCCATATATCAGCAAACATTGAAGCTTTGAGCTTTTGAGTCCTACTGTATGCCTGAGTCTTACACCACAGTGCACAACTTCTAGTGAACAAGATTGTGTGGAGGGTGGAGGGTGAGTAGAGGTAAGAATCCCATTTCAGTGGCAGGCTGCTAGTGGAGCTACCGGGTCTAGCTATAATGACAGGAACAGAGGCTACATTGTGAGGCAGTGTAGTACATATCACTAAGTAGCTTACTCCCAGAGAGAGGAGGAGTCCTGATCTCAGCTAACAAAGATGGCATAGATGCCCGCCGCAACATCAACAACCACACCAGACCATTCAAATCCTCCTCCGTCCTGGAAGATTGATAAACTACAAATGTAAAATAAGTTACACCACAACCACAGCCACTTTTAACGTTTCCCACCTTACAGCTCCTCCTGCTCCAATTGTTATGCTAGTTCCGTTCCGAGATTTAGGACCTCCTTGGGCCCGTTTTCAGAAAGCCTATTTATTCAGAGTACTCTTCACTCAATGGGCATTCAGCGTAGCCCCTATTTCTCTCCATAATGGGACAGGTGCAGCTGCACTGAGGACGCCGACCACAAATCTCTAAGACAATGGCATGGAGGGAGGACCACACAAGGGGACAGGTGATCTGAAAAGTTGCCAACCAGCTCCATTAAATCAGTTCACTTTCAAAGCAAGATGAATCATAGCTGCTAAACTCAGACACCCTTGTTCATTAAAGTCCTCAGCTCTAGGGTATTTAGTCAACTCAACAGTTTCCTGCTTTGGGTAGGATCGATTGGTCAAGGATAAAGAGAAAGCTCCAAACCTGGAGCGATATTAAAGGGAAATGATCCAGCAGCTTTGTCCTGAAAGCAGATCAGCTGATTTACAGTGAGGGTCTTAATTTTCTAATCAAAGAGAGGGGGATCATGGAGGATATACACACAGACTATATCCCAAAGGGCACCCTATTCCCTACATAGTGCACTACTTTTGACCTGAGCACTATATAGTGAATAGGGTGCCATTTGGGATGCATCCACAAACACAGGGCAGAGGCAGAGACCAACAGGACCAACCAGCAGGCAGCAGCGTGGTTGGCACTTGGCAGGGATTCAAAGCAGAACATAGTGTCAGGGTTAACATGGCACTGATACCTAAAGTCCCAGCATTACCTCGTTGATTTGTCCACAGGACGTCTGGACATACTGACAGGGTTTGTTTGAAGTGGGTTTAAGATGAAATAATTCCTGAATGATACACATTCCTAGACTATTCCTAGTATACCCTTTAATAGTCCTATAGTCTTAGCAAAATCTGATCTGATTTAAAGTAACAATAAAGCTATGAATGACATTATTTGTGAGATAGCCACTGCCAATACATTCTAACTGGTGCATCACATTTATTGGATACAATCTTCAGTGATTTGTGTTTTTCCTGAATGGCAACAAAAACTAAAATTATAGGGGCAGAGTTGAGGGGGAGCTACATTCTTCAGAGCCTCCTCCAGTTGCTGACAGAGAGGCCTCCCCTTCAAATAGGTACCTGTAAATTACTGCCTTTTGTTGGACAAACAGGCTCATCCGGATGCAGGCCTAGTGTTGGGTAGGCAATATTAAAATAGGGCCCCCATTTGGGGGGGTCTGGGTGACTTGTTGCTTTAGGCTACACAATATAAAACAATACTTTAATGTAGGAGATTATGAAACCTCAATCTGCCTTGTGCTTTGACTATTAGACCCATAACATTTACAGCCATTTTGTAACATTACTATCTTCTTTGATCTAATTATTACCAAACCATTTGTAACTAACTAAAAACACAGTAAGCATTTAAAGTTATCATTGTTGAAGAAAACTAAAGGTACAAAGTGTGAAACAAGGGTCCTGACCCCTAGGCCCAACCCTTTCCCAGTGGAAATATAAGTTTCAATGGTTCTACTGGGGTCAGAACATTTATCACCTGGAACTAACAAAAATAGGCAGACAGACAGGGATGGAGAGACGGGGAGAAGAAGCCTGGCCTTGGAAACAAAATCCACAGACATCCCAACAATGTCACGTTCTCCTTGGTCCTCTGTCTGATGAATGAAAATGTAAACATACAGTGGGGAGAACAAGTATTTGATACACTGCCGATTTTGCAGGTTTTCCTACTTACAAAGCATGTAGAGGTCTGTAATTTTTATCATAGGTACACTTCAACTGTGAGAGACGGAATGTAAAACAAAAATCCAGAAAATCACATTGTATGATCTTTAAGTAATTAATTTGCATTTTATTGCATGACATAAGTATTTGATACATCAGAAAAGCAGAACTTAATATTTGGTACAGAAACCTTTGTTTGCAATTACAGATATCATATGTTTCCTGTAGGTCTTGACCAGGTTTGCACACACTGCAGCAGGGATTTTGGCCCACTCCTCCATACAGACCTTCTCCAGATCCTTCAGGTTTCGGGACTGTTGCTGGGCAATATGGATTTTCAGCTCCCTCCAAAGATTATCTATTGGGTTCAGGTCTGGAGACTGGCTAGGCCACTCCAGGACCTTGAGATGCTTCTTACGGAGCCACTCCTTAGTTGCCCTGGCTGTGTGTTTCGGGTCGTTGTCATGCTGGAAGACCCAGCCACGACCCATCTTCAATGCTCTTACTGAGGGAAGGAGGTTGTTGGCCAAGATCTCGCGATACATGGCCCCATCCATCCTCCCCTCAATACAGTGCAGTCGTCCTGTCCCCTTTGCAGAAAAGCATCCCCAAAGAATGATGTTTCCACCTCCATGCTTCACGGTTGGGATGGTGTTCTTGGGGTTGTACTCATCCTTCTTCTTCCTCCAAACACGGCGAGTGGAGTTTAGACCAAAAAGCTCTATTTTTGTCTCATCAGACCACATGACCTTCTCCCATTCCTCCTCTAGATCATCCAGATGGTCATTGGCAAACTTCAGACGGGCCTGGACATGCGCTGGCTTGAGCAGGGGGACCTTGCATGCGCTGCAGGATTTTAATCCATGACGGCGTAGTGTGTTACTAATGGTTTTCTTTGAGACTGTGGTCCCAGCTCTCTTCAGGTCATTGACCAGGTCCTGCCGTGTAGTTCTGGGCTGATCCCTCACCTTCCTCATGATCATTGATGCCCCACGAGGTGAGATCTTGCATGGAGCCCCAGACCGAGTGTGATTGACCGTCATCTTGAACTTCTTCCATTTTCTAATAATTGAGCCAACAGTTGTTGCCTTCTCACCAAGCTGCTTGCCTATTGTCCTGTAGCCCATCCCAGCCTTGTGCAGGTCTACAATTTTATCCCTGATGTCCTTACACAGCTCTCTGGTCTTGGCCATTGTGGAGAGGTTGGAGTCTGTTTGATTGAGTGTGTGGACAGGTGTCTTTTATACAGGTAACGAGTTCAAACAGGTGCAGTTAATACAGGTAATGAGTGGAGAACAGGAGGGCTTCTTAAAGAAAAACTAACAGGTCTGTGAGAGCCGGAATTCTTACTGGTTGGTAGGTGATCAAATACTTATGTCATGCAATAAAATGCAAATTATTTACTTAAAAATCATACAATGTGATTTTCTGGATTTTTGTAAGTAGGAAAACCTGCAAAATCGGCAGTGTATCAAATACTTGTTCTCCCCACTGTATATATTTTTCTCAAAATTCAACCATTAGGCAATCATGGCATAAGAAGAAGTGTTGGTGTTTGACAATTTGATAAATGCTTTATCAATTCCAAACTGAATAACAAACTAGAAGAGGAAGGGAAAGGAATGCCAACAGGGTAATGGCAGTAGTTTCTTCCAAAGCTTTTTTGTTGTTGCTGATATTCAAAGAAGTTGTCACCAGTGATTAATAGACTATGTTGTATTAACATGTTGTTGTTACATAGTACTTAAGTAACTGCACTATAATTGCATAGTATTGGTATGTGTCCCAAAATGGCACCCTATTCCTTAGATAGTACACTACTTCTGACCAGAGCGCTATGGGCCCTGGTCAAAAGTAATGGACTATATAGGGAAAATAGTGCCATTTGGGACGCAGCCATGGAGTTGAGTAATCACACAAGAGTCTTCTCCTCACCTGCCCTCTAGGGCTGCTCTCTCTCTCACGGTCCCCAGCAGCAGTTGGATCTCAGATTTCAGCAGCTCCTTGATGGCAGGGGGGTCAGACAGGGGGGAGCGAGGTCTCTTCGGCCTGTTACCCAGTTTATGGTGCACCGTCTGCCAAATCTGCTGCCACGTAGTCACCTGGAAGTTGGAAACATGGGGAGACATGGGATAGGAAATCAGGAGACAACGCTGTGTAACTTCAGGCTTATAATGAGCGATGAGTCATTATGAATGATGAAATATCAGAAAGACCTGTGAAATGTACATTATATTCAATTGAGACCCTGGCCCATCGAAATCTTATAATTCACATAAGTGTTCTATTTAATATGCGCTGGCCACTGTTGGGCATAGAACTACTGCATGGGTTTTTCAGTTGGCTGGTTTCCCCCAACAAGTTTGCACACTACTCTTTAAAAACACTACCTTCAGGGAAAAAAACAATTAAAGGGGCTACTGCTGAAAAAAAAAAAAAGTGTTATGAAACTGTAGCCAGACAGAGATTAAAAAAAAGGAGAGAGAAAAAGTCTAGCAAATATTCTGGCTGATGGCAGAGCGGTAGAGCCACAGTGCTGGTAAAGAAGTTTAAAGTCTGGAGTCTATTAACATTTTCTGCACCTGGTCCCTGACATTCAGTGTCTATGCTCCATGGAAAGGCCAGCTTCAAAGCCCACTGCTGTCCAGAGGAGAACGTTTAAACACGGTCGGTCCCTGTGTCTTTCAATCTGGCTGTGCCCTCACATATGCACACACACACGCACACACACACACACTACCACTATGTCTAGCTGAACTCCGGCCAGGCATCCACACACTGCTTCCCATAATGCCCCAGCCAGCCATTCTCTAAGCAGGTGTTTATGGAGTGAGCCCCCAGGATGCTAACAACAGTAACAAGCTGTTCATTGCTTTATTAATCTCCAAGTGAAACCCACCAGACGACATGGGGAAGGAATTACAGTGTGGTTAACCTCAGTTGTTGACTCATTGGTGTTGTTGTAACTTCACAATAGAGATTGAAGAGGTTGAATGTGGAACATGATAAACATTTGAAATAGGCTAATCTAATAATATATTTTTCATGCTATCCATCCACAAACCAAACATTGACTGAATCGTATGCCATACCCAGTGACACAGGCATTACTAATGTCTGGAGAACATATGATAGCTCAAACCCACATGGTTTGGCAGAGATCCAAGAACATGTGCCCCGGCCTCCTCATTTCCTGTGTTAAACTTAAAAGGAGCTGTCTATTTCATCTGAACTACTGCAGACAATGGTGACCTTGATGGAGAAAAGGCCAGTCTGGGTAGTATTATTATGATATCTCATCTAGAGATTTAACGCTAAGGGAAAGCATAAATTTACTACAGGGTAGAAAGCAACAACAAAAAATACTGAGGGAAATGCAAGGCTGGCTGAGTGAATAGGGCTCAAGTGCTTTGTTTCTAATACTTACTAGAAGTCCTTCCTTCCCTACCTACATGTACAAATTACCTCGACTAACCTGTACCCCCGCACCTTGACTCGGTACCGGTACCCCCTGTATATAGCCTCGTTATTGTTATTTTATTGTTACTTTTTATTTTATTTTTTACTTTAGTTTATTTAGTAAATATTTTCTTAACTCTATTTCTTGAACTGCATTGTTGGTTAAGGGCTTGTAAGTAATCATTTCACCTGTTGTATTCGGCACGTGTGACAAATAACATTTGATTTGATTTTATATCTAAAGAGTTTTTAACCAGTCGGTGCATAGAAATATGTCAGTGTGACCCTTTAAGTCATGTATATGCGCATATTGATCTTATCAACAAGGCAGGATTAGCCCTCTTAACCCCTCGATTGGCCCCCTGACATGCTAAGCTAATTTGAGGGCCTGTGTCATTTTTCTTCTATTCACACAACTATTCCTGGGGTCTCCTTCATTAGTTGTTTGGCCTGTAGAGTGTGACTGTATTTACACTACTGAACTGATCTAATATGGACATTTAAAACATTGTCCCTAGCAGAACATAATTGTAGGATAACATCACTGGGGAGAGTTAAGACTGGAGACCCAGACAGGAAATGGGTGGTTTCATACATATTTATTTTTCCTTTTTGAATATGAACCCTACATGATCTACTTCATTCAAAGGTATTCCTGCATTCCTAATGGAGTTGTAATTCCCTAGCCAGCCTGGTACAATATTATGCAAATTACGCATATCCTTTTTTGCTGACAGCCTTTCTGTCCCTGTTGACCTGTTGTATGCTACTTGATAACATCTTCAGACGGAGTAGTTGGCTTCAGAACAAACAGTGTAAAGCAGTAGGTGGCCCGTTAGCCAAATATGTCACATGGGTGATTTTATTTGCCTCCTCCCCCCCAGTTTCATGAGCAAAAAAAAAGAGCAAATAATTTCCGTTGTTGGACATAAAAGGACTGTAAAATCACCAGGAACTCAGCTCAAAGTGATTTTAATTTAGGAAATATGTTCCCAAATATTCCCACACATAAATATAGAGACATATGTGAACGTCTCCCAATGTAACCAAGGTTTGAAATTATTCTGTTTTTGTCAAATACTATATCTATTTGGGATTCTTGCGGTCAATTTGCAGTGTACAAATTATTTTTAACTATGTTCCGTCCCCCCGACCATCCGCTCAAGAAAAAAATTGGCCAGCGGATGAATGTAATTGGGGACCCCTGGTGTAAAGAAAGACTCGAGCCACAGTGTGTGGGTTGATTTGGAACAATCTGAGGACCTAGTCTTGAATAGCTGCATGTATAGCCTCACTAGAGCTCCTAGTGTTTTACACAGCATCTCATTGTACATTGTAGAATCTACCTAAAGCTTTCATGTCTTGCCTTTAATTGTGTCATGTTCACAGTTTCATGTAATCTATTTAAAGTACTAATGCATAGCATTTGCCAACCACATATACTTATCTGGTAGTTATTTCTATCTTGAGTTGTTAGGAAAGTTTATTGAGTCAAGGGAACTTGCTCAAGTGATTTCCAGTCCACCCTTATTGTTTTGGCCAAATGTAATGTGTCAGCTATTGCTGATTGCTACCTAAAGCCAGATATTTGAACAATGCACGACCATGCTCAGTCATTCCTCCAACATGAACAGCACCCTTAAAGTGACAATCAGCAGATGAAACAATAACAAAGTAACTCCCCACCACTGTTTCTGTAAAAAGCTGATGGATTGGGCTGGAGAAATGTAACCACTCTCAAATTCATAGACAGAGCTATGGATGCAAGAAGTGACCATCCATGATATCAAAAGTATAGTTTTAACAATATTTTGAAGCTATACAGTGTTTGTTTACATTTACTTTGTTTACAAACATTGGAGTAAAACAAGCTTATATTTTGGGTTCTAGTGGGGTACGACAGTTGAACTAGCTAAGCTCATATGAGGCATTTATAAGTTATATTATTAAAGAATCAATGGATACAGATAGCTATATCATTCATTTATACATTCAAACATGTATGTAGCAACTGCAGATTGCCCCTTTAAAATGGCTTGGTCCTCACCTCAGAATAAATCTCTGTGTACATGTCAATCAAAGTATCTCCAAGCAAACCCCGGATTTCTGGGAGCTCTGGCTCGGGGACATGCTCCACGATAAGATTCCACAGCGAGAGTGGACATTCGGATTCTTCCATGAAGGCACCTAGCAGTTTAAACGGTCGAACAGAGGAGAGAATTTAAAGTAGTCATTGAAATATGTCTGGCCTAGAAGTCATTTGCTTCCTAATAATAATTTGCCGGTTTTGCCAGCAGTAGCAGAAGTGTGCTCGTGGGTTGCCTGCCTCATTTGGCTACTACTGTTGCTAACTAGTTAACGTTAGCTAGCTAGCTTGGTTAGTTGTTAGATAGCTAAAGACATTTACAAGAAAGTCCAGCATCTCAGTAACATTAATTGAGTAATTTAATGCACATTCTATTTGTGCTTAAATTGTACATTTTAAAACTGTTGAGAGAAACGTTAGCTAACCTTCTAGTTAGTAAATCAAAGACTAAACTTACCTTGTTGTTGCTTCCTGTATCCAGTGTAAACATTCTTGTCTCCAAGGCAGAAATATCGCGAGATCAGGATCCTCTACCTCTGCTTAGAATAAACTATTTCTAGCACAAGGCTGGTGTAAATAAAATGTTCAATAGTTTAATTTTGGCACTGGAAAATCCATGGGAACATTATTTCAGCTTCATGTTATAGACTACAGTTATTTTTATTTTTTTAATAATTGTTTTTCCTATTGCATTAACCAGGTTGAATACAAAGTCAAAGCAGATGTATTTTCTATAATAACCACACATGAATATCTTATTTCATACAAAGGAACGATAACAAAAAGAGAGCAATGTCTTATCTCAAAGGCAGTTTAAATATTGTGTTTGACCATAATGAGTAGGAGGTTATAGCTCACAGGCAGGGACGGACCAGAGTCTAAGCACTAGACTGGGTAGTCACGTGTAAATTGAAACATAACCCCCATAGAGGCGTAATCACTTTCCCTCTCTTTGCACGTTTCTTGCCTCGGATCTGTGCGAGACCGGCTGGGCATTCGAGAATATAGCCGAAATTGTAGGCTAGATGCACATCTGAAACTGTTATTAGGATTTTATATTCTTCAACAATGTGGCAGAAACTGCTAAATGACCATAAACACTAAAGCACATTTTTGATTTTTTTAAATCCTGGACACTGGAAAAACACAATCTCTTTCGTCTTGTTTTGGATTGTTTTTTGGTCATGAAAATGGTTTCAAATCAGCACTATTCGATGGGGGTTATGCGTTCCGTGTTGTCTCTACTGTTCTGTATCCAGTTCGGTCTGTCTTTCTCTGTGGCTGGACATGAGAACACCTGTGATGCGAACGGCAGCGTCTACTATGTGGGAGAATGGTACTTTCTAGAATCGGACCACTGCACGCAGTGTGAATGCACCACAGAGGGGTCATCTTGTGCACGGACTGAGTGTACCTCTTTGCCGGCCGCTTGCATCCATGTCAGCCACTATCCCACTGACTGCTGTCCAAGATGTGAGAAAATAGGCTGCGAGTACCGGGGAGTGGTGTACGAACTGGGACAAAACTTCCAGGTAGGCTACAGCAAGCATAAGCCCCTACTTGGCACGAGATGATCAAGTGAAACTTTACCTGGAATGAATAAACATAATATTTATTTGATGTCATTTACTTCTCAAATGTCTATTGAGTTGACTAATATTGAATTTCTTCTTACTATAATAAGCGTTGTGCTACGTCCTGAAATCGGCTCTCCAAAGTCTCTCTGTGCGCAATTACGCATCAGCAACTTTGGAGATACTTTTTTCAAAAGTAACGTATTTGATTCACTGTTAACATGTCTCTTAATATATCACTGCATAAGCGTCTTATGACCCAGAAAAACTTGAAAAGCAGTACATTTCATTTTCTTTCTTTTCCGAAACATCTCTGGGCGTCGGACTGTTTCTGGCACTGCATGCTGAACAATTTTCGAATATGGTTAAATTGCGCCACCCTGTGGTTTGTTGTAGAACTACTAACTGCTATGAAAGCTTGTTCTTTCAAGTTTGATACAGTAGTAGCTGAAGCTTTTACTGACAGGGACTGTAACTGGTGAAGATACTGCCACATGGAGGCAGTATGATGCTGTGAATGCTACACTTACAGCAAGTCTATTCAAATGTGACAGTGCATATGTAAATTGAGAGAACAGATATAGACACAAATCACCCACTTGATATTGAGGTTCTTCTGTAGGTACATTGTAAATATTTTAATAATCTCCTTCATAGTCCTCAACCATAAAGCATTTATTACACATATATAATCACATCTTAAACATGGCATTATGGTTGTTATATGTCAGACTTCACCTTTTCAGATATATCTTGAAATGGGCTATAGGCTAGCATCTACACTAATGCTTATAGCTCAGGAAAACCAACATGCTGACACAGTTAAACTTGTCACAGGTAAATTGAAAGCACCTGCATAAGTCAATCTTATCGTTGTAGAATCAGTCGACTGCCCTGTCTCTATGAAAGAGCACTTTCTTCTGTCCAACTGCTCATGTCGAACATTGATATCTGCCAGTGGCAGTCTAAAGAACACTTGCATCCCAAATGGCACCCCATTCCCTTTTGGGCTCTGGTCAAAAGTAGTGCACTATGAAGGGAATAGGGTGCCATTTGGGACGAGGCCTCTGTCTCTGACAGCCTGTGTTTTGTTCTGTTTGTTTGGCAGCCCAATGAGTGCGAGCAGTGTACCTGTGACAGTGACGGCATCGCCCGCTGCCTGGTGGCAGACTGCGCCCCCCCGCCCTGCGTCAACCCTATCTACAACAAAGGGAAGTGCTGCCCAGAGTGCCCAGAGGGTAAGTAAACTGACCTGTATACATCTCATGGTTATTTGACATAGAACCCCCCACCATACTCAGCAGCACCATCTTGTAAAACAAATCCTGGGGAGAACCCTGAAAAGTATTTTGTTCCATTCTATTCAAGCCAAAGGGAGATGAAGGCTAGAGACAGGGAATATGATGTTCAGACTCCTCACATTGTCTATTCTCTGTGAAAAGTTCTTCATAATTTACCCCTTAGAGTGATGCATGCTGTTAGTTTTGTCACATTACTATTGTCAGCACCACAAGCAACAATATATGAAGGTGATCATTTATGCAAACAAATGGAAGTAGAGGTAGTGGGGGGCAGAAATAGCAATATCAGCATGAAATAATCCGCTTCACGCACCATTACCAATTACTGATTCTCTCTCTCTCCTGTTCTGCGGAGACACTCAGTCGCTTTTAAAAGGAAGTTTATCAAGTTGGAAAATAGCCAAATGAAGATGCATTCATTGTTTGAGTTTAGGTGGTCTATGACCGCGTAATTAAGAGTATATCGTTTTTTCAATCACAGTACTTCGGAGGTAATCAATATTTATTGTCTGAAGTTCACATTTCTACTGATCATAAAAATACCCTCTCCTCTTTATGGTAGAGGTGACCGTTTATCCCCATGGAAAGAGAAGCGCAAAGGAAAATATCACAACCAAATAGCAAGTTAACAGAAATGATTGTGTGTGTGTGTTTCCCCAGGGCCCAACTGCTATGTGGATTCAACCCGGAGCCAGGTAATTCCAGGGGGTGAGCCAGTGTGGGTGGACTCCTGCACCAAGTGCCGCTGTCACGACTCAGGTGATGCTGGCTACTGGGAGGGCAACCGCTTGGCCACCTGTTCCCGCGTACGCAACTGCACCCCAGAAGAGGCTAGCCAGAAGAACTGATTAAGTAGGACCAGTCATTTGCCCTGGTATAGGGTGAAGTTGCCCCTAGACACAGATTTTGGGTCAGTTTAGAATTTCCCCCCACTAATGGTTAATGTTAGGATTGGGGGAAGGGAAGCTGATCCTAGATCTGTACCTAGAGGAAACTTCACCCCAGACCGATTTTCCCCTGAATGTTTGGTGGTTATCAGCAGGACGGTTAGAGCGTTGGGCCAGTAACTGAAAGGTCGCTGGTTCGAATACCCGAGGCGACAAGGTGAAAGAACCGGTCAATGTACTCTTGAGCAAGGCAAGAGATGGTTTGGGACCATCTCATGATTCTCATCTTGTTATTAGACCACTTTTGATATCTTTAAACACATCTGAATACCTTTGGTGTGGGAGTGAACTATCTTTTTAACATTATTTGCCCAAAACATTTCCTAATGTAGTTGAAGGAGGGGACAGTTTGACCCAACTGAGTCTGAAGACCTCTGCTTTTGTGTGTGTACTCTAAACAAGGATTAAGCAGGTGAAGTAGCCACATATTTCTACACTAGTAAGAATGTTTCAATGTAGTGTAGATTATAGGGACTATACTACATTTTGGGATGTTATACTTCTCTAGTAGTGTTATTGAAAGATTTTGACCAACTTTGATGGATATTAATTGAGGTATACCATCTCCATCTTATTTGAATTAGTCATGAATGGAACATTAAATGTATGAAAATAATTGAGAGGTTCTGTAAGCTAAATGCTTGTGTAAGCAAAATGTTTTTTTTAATGAATATTATAGGTTTGTAAACTATAAACAATTCACTATCAAGAATGTCAGAGATTCATAGGTATGAACATGAAAACGTAACAATGTTCACTTTCTTCCTTTACGTCCATTCTTAAGGGACCATAGCATGAAACCCATTAAAGGAAAGACATCGTTCTTCTTGTGTATGTTGTTGTGCAGCATATTGGTCCATGCTGGCATGGATAGACTTTATGCCAACATCCAAGCTTTGTCATTTCAGGCAAGGCTCTCATTACACTTCTCTAGTCGACTCTCCTAATATAGTGTCTCTTGAGTATGTTATTGAAGATGTATGTTGTTTATCTTTTATCCATGCCTTTAGGAACTCCCTCCATCCTTCATTAAAAAAAACCCAATGTCAACTTACAGTAAGTGAAAACAAAGTGTCCTTGTATGTCCATTAATTATACTGTCCACTACAGTGTGCTGCCATTGTTGTGTAGAAGGATGTTTATTTATTACACACTGGATGTCTTGTCACTAAGGGGATGCCAGCGGTTCATTGTCCAATTTCCCCAAATCCCTCTTGTCGACAGTTTGGGGACAGCGCTCGCCCCTCAACAATAACTGTTCGGTTTTCTGTTCAAACGAGTTATGGGATGGATTTATCTCTGAGACAGTATGAACGTAGTTTTAACACTACCTAGAAATGATCCTTTCTTTGTAATGCATCCACTGATGGGAGCGGGGCTTGGTCAACACTGCCATTAGTAGATCATTCTAAAAACGTGCACCACATTACTAGAATTCAGCTAATGCAAACAATTTCCACCCAAGGCGTATGATCCCCTTAGAGCCAGTTTCTGTCTAATATATAACAAAGTAGTTTAGCGTTTCAATTTGAGCTGCAATGCAATGTGATGGTGTTTCTGAACCTCCCTCTGAAGGAACAGCAGTGGCTCAACTATTATAATCAGTTATTATGCTACCAGTTCCACTTTGCCTTTGGAAGCAGGAGAAGGTTCTATCACTCTATTCTCTTCAGTCTCAGTACATTTTCGATTATTCCTCATCGATGGAGAAACGTTTTACAGGTTTCTTTGAATGCCATGGCAACTGGACACAATGGATGGGGAAAAAAACAAGTATCAGCCCCCTCGTCAGGATGGGTACATCCCAATGGCACCCTATTCCCTACATAGTGCACTAGTCATAACCAGAGCCCTATGGGCCCTGTTGAAAAGTAGTGCACTATAAAGGAAGTAGGGTGTCATTTAGGACGAAGTTGACAATGCAGGTGAAACATATTTTCTCATCTGGCAAGGAAAAACAAACCAATCACATGAGTGTATCTCATTTACCATCTGATTTATTGATTGTATAGAAAACGTTGGTTTGATATAACATTATGCATTCTATATAAGATATAACATTTTCAACATTCAATGTACAAAACCTAGATACAGTACATCTTTAAAAATGCACTCAAGCTTGAAGGCCCAAGGCAGTCAGTAGGTGATGTTGTTCTCCAATGCCCTCATCCTGTCATGTTTATCTTTCAGTTACCCACCACTTCCTTGAAATGACTGCTCCGACAGTGAGGGAAATTTTTGCTCAATGGGCATTAGGTTGAAACTTATAAGTAGAAGGGGGAAGCCGTGCAGTGTCTGCCAACAGATGGATAAAGAGAGAACTCTCCAAACGGTGGACAGTACCTTAGTTTGCCACCTGTCTGCTTTTCTTATTCAAGGCTGCATCAAAAACATGGTCAACGAAGAAAGCTGATGCTTTCGCAATTATCCATTTCCAGGACAAAACTGAACACAATAATAGTTGACTGTGGGGAGGGAGGGTGCAGAGGGATGAGTCCCAAATGGCACCCTATTGCCTATATGGGCCCTGGTCAAAAGTAGTGCACTATGTAGGGAATAGGGTGCCATTTGGGATGCAGCCGAGGAGCGGTGCTGTATCACTGCTTTATAGCTGGCGAGTTGTGTGGGAGAGACAGTCCTGGGAAGGATGTCTCTAAGCTTGTGCTGAAATGTCCCCATGTCAATATGCATCATATCAAATCTGTATTATGCAGTACCTACAATGTAATATCACAGTCACTATGTGTGGGGTAGTGGGGCAGAATACAGACAATAGGCCAAACAAGATAATATCATGGATATACCAATATTAATCATGACTAAATGGATATAATAGTACCAATCTAATTGATTATTCCTGTAGTAGCCTACTTGTGCATGATCTCCATATAGATATCAAGTCAACAGAACAGACTGAGTTCTATTGAACGTGTTCTCTGTTCACAACACAAATGACATGATAATGCCTGTCCATGCACCTGTAACACATGATCACTAGCTGTTGATGTCTGATGCAAGTCTGATATGTACAGAAATCACATTCTGTAGTCTACTGTACAGTAAACCGAATATCCACCAATTGTACAGTAAGATCTTTGACTGAAGTTCTGATAAAAAGCCCAGTCTGTAGACCTCACCAGCCGATTTGACAATCATTGGCAAAAACGTTATTTCTATTTTTTTATCAAAGCATTTCATTTAATGAAATCAGTGACTAAAACTTCAGTACCAAGTATTTTCAGGGTTGTGTGCTACTGCATCAGTAGTAAGCTCTTTCTGCTAAGCAGATTTTAGGTAATGATGATGCTAGCTATATATAAAAGCTTCTTCCCACAGTTCCAAGTATATTTAGCCTTTTGGAACATAAAAGCAGAAGCTTGGCAGCATGATGAATCATACTATACTGGGACCATAGGCAGTAATATGTCAAACTCAAACTCCTATGGTCCACAGCCATCAGAAAGCAGTACATACACAGTATTCACCCATTTGACAGAAGTAATGACATCCAGAATACAGTAGCATAAAAGTGCATTGGTCTCCAGTGTAGAATGGGGAGTGTAGAATGGGGAGTAGAGTATTCTCTTTGCGAGATGCTCTCACACCAGTAATAGTACACTCAACAATGAAAAGGCAGCAGAATGAGAGAGAGAAGAGAGAGGATTGTTGAAGTCCTCCTGATATTTCTATAGAGGAGCAGTGTGCTTCAGACACAGCTGTATGTGTATTCATCAGATGATCAAGTACAGAAACACTGTGGTGTTCACACAGACACACACGGCACATGGAGAGAGGGACGGCAGAGCCAGGGAGGGAAATAAAAGGCAATAGAGGGTGTTGTAAAGAAACAACAAAGAAGGGAAATGCACTCGATGCACTTTAAAAGGCTCTTTAAAATAAACAGGGGGACGGGTTGGTTGGGGCATCTCTAAATACTCACTGTCTCAAGCCTGGCCAAGAAAACCATTGATAGTACAAAAGAGAGATTTCCACATCACTTCATACAACAGAATGAAGCATTCCTTATCATTGCCCCTCATAACAATTGTGAAGGCATCAGTTTGGTGTTTAGGCAGTACACAAAAAGGAAAAGGAGAGAATGAGAGAAGAAAATGCTTCCTTATGTTAAAAGGCTTTTTTACACTGGTGGTGTTAATAGTGAAATTATATTTTATGGGCTGGTTTTCCATTTATTCGAAGGGACTCAATCCTGAGGAAATAACCAACTTCAGTTCTGTTCTTATCACCTCAGTGCTTCTGACTTTGAATGGATGGAATGAATGCTACAATGCAAATATTCACCATACTAGACTGTCCTTATCAACATTATTCACAATTTAAACCATTAGGTTATCAATGCCTTATCATTTTCTTTTCAAAAACGTGGATGACATTTTGAAATAAAAATAAAATAAAACAATGGAGCAAAGAGTATTGAATTTTGAGCAATAGATTATCCTCTTCTAAAACTGTCCTGGACCCATTGTCATACAGCAAAAGTTTACACTTCCATTGGTATCTAATGTAACCTTCTCTGTGAGTGAGAACACGTCAACAAAAGAGTCTCTAATAATCACCTGTCAGAACCATGCCAGAAGTTCACCTTCTCTTCTATTTACTGGACCTTTCACCTCCACAAACAGGTCAAAACTAGTTCCTTGGATAGCCATATCCATCCACTACCTGGAGGTCTTTATTCACTCAACCTCGTTTCCCTCCACAGAAAGTCACACTTCTTTGTCTTTCAAAATAAAGAGACCAAAGAGAGACCGGAGTTGGTGCACATTGTCGCTCTCCTCCAGCACCGTTTGTCAATGTCAGAGACATGGGAAATGGGGAAAGCCTGTGTTGGATGCAGGCACAGACAGTACACATTCATTTTGCAACAATATTGTATGTTCTGATTGACAGATTCTCACAGAGAGATCAGGGCAGTTCTTCTTGGTTCTGCTCCAGTAACTCTGAATCCCAAACCCAACCCCAACCCCCAGCATATCAATGATCCAATATGATATGACTCCTCTTGAACCCTGTTGCTTTGTGTTATCAGGACCGAGACACCAGTAGCACTGGACTTTGTCATCCTGATCCCTATTGCTGTGTGTTTCATGTACAGTGTGTGCATTTCCAGAACAGCACTGTCGCCAGGGGAATTAATCTGAATCTGATCTGATATATCCTCCGTCCTCATCTATTCCTGACAGCTAGTCAGTCAGTCAGGGTCCCAGCCATGTTGTAGGCCTGCCGTAACCGTTGAGCTGTCGGCAGGGTGGGACTGCAACGAGTGTGTACCGGTATCCCCACTCAGACTGGGCTGTGAGGGGCCAGGGCAGACTCATAGCCCAGGTCAGTGGGGGGTATCTGGGTCAGGCTGAGGGAGGTGTAGGCGGAGATGAAGGCTCTCTGCTGTGCATTATAGTTCTCTCCCCCATCTCCCTTCCTCCTCCATCCCTCCCTCTCCATGTCCAGGCCGGGGCTCTCTACCTGTCTAGCCCCTGAAAGGCCGGGGCGGGGGCTTGCCGATCTCCACAGAGATGTTGGTGTAGAGAGGGTACTTCTTAAACTGGACCACGCGGTACGTTAACGTGCTGATCCCGTCTCTCTTCATAGTGTTCTTGGTGTTCTGGATCTTGTTGAATCTGGAGAAGAAGAGGCAAAAACTCATTATTATTACTGGGAAATGTTATCATTGTAGCAAACAGTGAAATATTATTGCATGTTTTACTTTTTTTATCACAATCATCATGGCTAACATTTTGGTTTTGCATGTTTCGTGTTAATCCCATATTGGCCAACAGGTGGTGCTATGGGCATGTACTGGAACTCAGAGGACAAATACAGGAATCGTCCATCTGTAACAGTCATCCACTGTCCAATGCCAAGGCTACAATGCCCCATGATTTTCTCCGATTTCCTTTTACTGTTTGAAAAGAGGTAGGGATTCAGAGTACATAAACTGCTTCAGTAGCCAGCAGTGCATATCCAATCTTCAAAGAGCAGTGAATGGATCAAACAATATGTATTTTTATGTGCTTGGACATAAACCCACTACGACACAATCCAAATCAACCCAAGAAGAACCCTGCAGCAGCACCTTGTCACTTACAGCTAAACAGAGATTTCTCTACACGCAGATCTAGTCAGGAATCTAAATTAAAGCGAAATTACTTTTAGGCTAAGAGCCCATTAAATGAGAGGGGAGGAGGTAGTGAAAGAGAGAAAGAGAGAGATAGGGAGGGAGGGAGAGAGAAAGAGAGCGAGAGAGAGAGAAAGGAGGGGGTAGAGCGAGAGAGAGAGAGCAAGAGAGAGAGAGAGCGAGAGAGAGAGAAAGAAGGGGTAGAGAGAGACAGAGAAAGAGCGAGAGAGAGAGAGAGCAAGAGATAGAGAAAGAGAGAGAGCGAGAGAGAGAGAGAGAGAGAGAGAGAGAAAGGAGAGGGTAGAGAGAGACAGAGAGTGAGAGCAAGGGAGAAAGAGAGGGGGAGGGAGAGAGAGATGTATCTATAAATCTATCAAGAGGAAAGAGGATTAAAGGCAATAGCCTGAATGTGCTGTACTACTATACTTAATCATAGTCTCTCAATGATCTCACAATGAGGCCTGTGTTCGAGATCGGAGCTATTCTCACGTATTACATAAATATGGACTGTAATAGCAGGCAACCTTCAGAGTAAGCATCCCCTATTCATGTTTTGGTATCAACTTATATCGGCAAGACAGCAGCCAAAAAGCCATAAAATCACTATCTTAGCATGAGATGATGATTTATGAAGCATTTTTGATGATGACGCTACTCTGTGGAAGGAGGAAGTCTAGTATTCATTGAGTTAATATGCATGAGTCCACGGTGTAAGGCAGCGCCAACTAATCTTTTGGAATAATGATGAATGGTAGTCTTTCTTCTTTTGGCAAGCCGTATGTCTCATTATTATGCCTAAATCACATCTCCTACTTCCTACTGACCAAACAGAGCAGGATGAGTGGCAGTAACATAATAGTAGAGGTGGTCAACATTAATCATCAAAAACATCCGCTTTGGCCGTGGTCAGAGATTAGAACCACACTCTCCTGGATACGCTGAAGGATGCCCTGGAATGTCTGGTTGGTAAGATTGGGATTGCAACGGAAGCTGCATAATGATGGTAAACTAGGCTAATTTGTTGACCTAAGAATCATTTTTGGAGGCATAATGCATTTTCCTGCAAGGACAGATACAACATAATAATTAGAGTGCAAGGATAGAATAATTAGTTTTTTACAGGAAATAGGCTAATACAGGTTTGTAGGATAGTGATTTTACACTTATTGTTCTTCTTGTGCAGCCTTTCTCTAAGTACTACACACATCATGAGTATATGGGCGTATTATGAGCTTATTATTAAAGGGGCAGTGCAGTCAAAAACGTGATTTACCTTGTGGAAGAATGGTGTCGCATCCCTCCAATAGAGTTCCAGACACTAGTAGAATCTATGCCAAGGTGCATTGAAGCTGTTCTGGCTTATGGTGGCCAAACGCCATATTAAGACACTTTATGTTGGAGTTTCCTTTATTTAGGCAGTTACCTGTATATTGCAACACTATAAGGTTGGAATGATACTGTGAAATGATGAAAATTATGATAATGCACTTTTAGTGTAAGAGCTGTTTGAAAAGACCGCCTGAAATGTCAGCTTGTTTGGCTGGGTGGGGTTTAAGTTCATAGACCAATAATGAAGAGAGTTTGCCCTCCTCTCCGCCAATAACAGCTAGTTTTCAGGTTACACATCCCTCCCATTAGGCTCCTCCAATTAGGCCCCTCTCTCAGATTACTCCCAGACAGTCCAAGTCTTCCTTGAGAAATTGCATTTTGCTAAGACGCTATGTTTGTTTCTTTTAAACCATTTTAATTGAAAACAAGGTATTTAATTGTTTCCCAGAAATGATTTGATATTGAGATAACAAAGTCTGCACTGGACCTTCAAAACATCAGAGACCTTAATAACCTAACCCCAGTGTTCTGCCCTCATCGGGTGCCGATGACATGGACATCAATTAAGGCAGCCCCCCGCACCTCTCTGATTCAGATGCAAAAGACACATTTCGGTTGAATGCATTCCCCTTTCCCTTCCCCAATACGCTGTTAGAATTTTGAGCAGCGCTCTCTCTCTAAAAGGTTTGGCTATAAAAGCCCAGACCCTTTCAAGGCCTTTCTACTTCCCTCCATTTTAAAACCCAAATGTATTATTTTACGAATCAAAACACTTCAAATAATCCCCAAAGTATTTTAATGAGGGACAAAAAACATTTTTTAGGGAAGTTTCCCTAATAGGGGTTTCTCTGTCTATCTTTCCTCTTCAAGGCATTTATGAATTATTTATTGGCACCAAATAAATTGAGTCCATGACAGCTTTTCGCGAAAGCTGAAGCTCATGGATCAGAATCAAGTCAGGCTGGAGAATAAAGTGTTGGAAATGACAGTCAAAGGATCTCTCTCTCTCTCTCTCTCTCTCTCTCTCTCTCTCTCTCTCTCTCTCTCTCTCTCTCTCTCTCTCTCTCTCTCTCTCTCTCTCAATTCAATTCAATTTGTCTGTCTGTCTGTCTATCTCTCTCTCTCTATCTATCACACAGCGAGTCAGCGACAGATTCTTTCAAACTAGTCTCTGATGTATTGGTTGTCATAAAGCCAACGGCAGGTAGCTTAGTGGGTAAGAGCGTTGTGCCAGTAACCGAAAGGTCGCTGGTTCTAATCCCCGAGCCGACTAGGTGAAAAATCTGTCGATGTGCCCTTGAGCAAGGCACTTAACCCTAATTGCTCCTGTAAATCGCTCTGGATAAGAGCGTCTGCTAAATGACCAAAAAAAATAATAAAAAAAATAAACGTGACCGATGCTGACCCTGCTCTTGTTGTCTATAGAAGTCAACTGGTGTCAATTCAGCAAGTAATTACTCTGACCCATATAAGAGTAACCTAGCTGACATGACACAATTTCATTTCTACAAAAACAAGCCTTGTAATTCATTTCTGATAGCATGTCCTATACTACATGACCCAAGAATGTACATACATCACAGTGTGTTCATGCAGGAAAGATACATCTCTTAGAAATATGTTATGTGATGGTACATATTAGGTAGGTATTAGGTTCAAGGCAACCTGTTCCCTATAGTGCACTACTTTTGACCAGGCCCTGTGGTAGTGCACTATAAAGAGAATAGGGTGTCACTCGGATTCATGTTGATTGGGATTGCATGGTAAGTACTTAGATCAGTATCTATCAACCCATCCACCTTTCACACAGCCACAAGCCAAACAGACAACAGCACGCTTCCCTGGCTCTGTCAGCACAGCAAACCCCTCTTACATCAACATGTTTCAATTCATTAGGCGCAGCAACAACAACTAATTCATTTATATTCAGCTATTCTCTCATCTCCCATGGAAATGAGTTTATTAGGCTCTCGCGCTAGCTATGCAAGGGCTCTGCATTGGTTCATTATTAGTATTGTCTGAGGCACTCATCAACATGAGTGTTGTCTTCTGTGGCTGTTATCTTCACACACTGGAAATCATAGGGAGTGGGAGTTCATGGAAAACTAATAGAACCAAGATCAGGCTGATGATTAAATGGCCGCCCCATGGTTATTTAGCCTTCCGAGCATGGTAAGAGCCAGCAAGGGGGTTGGATGTGATCAATAAAAGCCTGTAACTTCTATAGTGCGTGCGCTCATGCTATGCAATAATAATGTTGTGCAAATTGCAGCTCAGCTCTGTAGGGTTCTGGGGTTTGACAACAATCAGAAGTAATAGCGCTGCATATAGCCATGCAGTTATCGATCTGCTCTTTTTAGAGTCATTGATGGGTCGGCTATTCATGCATGAAAGAGCCCTCTTAGCAGTGAATAAACAATGATAATCCATTTCTATGATGGGTGTTATGAGGTTATTTTCCAACCAAATCTATGGGATATGACATGGGGGGATTCACCTTAGAGCAGCCTTATAAATGTGAGTTGGCATTATAATGTGTTGAGTGTGAGATAACCTTTATCAAAAAGACAACTTTGGTAACTGAGCAAACAATAGATACAGTACCTGTACTTTCTGTACCTTAAGGAAAAGTCTGATCCCAGATCTGTTTTGTGCTGTCCTGACAACTCCTATGTCATTGTTGGCAAGACAGCACAAACAGATCTGGGACCTAGTGAGGAAAAGATAGAAATCAAATGCAAACCTTTGTGGGTTGGGTTCATTGTGTTTGTCTCTTTCGTGTTTGATCATCCTGTAGCGGCCAATCCGGACATCCGGTCGAACCACCTTCATCCCGTTGAGGGTGATCCTACAACAGAGTCATGGTTTAGAAAGGATCAGAGTTTGCGTCCCAAATGGCACCCTATTCCCTACATAGTGCACTACTTTTGACCAGAACCCTATTCCTATTGACCCTGGTCAAAAGCAGTGCACTACATAGGAAATAGGGTGCCATTTGGGAAGCTACCATTATCACACTTACAGCCATAGAAATATAAGTCATAACCGCTCCAAAACCGCTGTAGCAATGCCAGCCATGACCAGACACTCTCATAGCAATGTTAAGTTAAGCTTTAGCTGTAAGGCAACAACAATGGGGTAAAGCAAGGCACTGACTGTAGACACCAATCTGTACAAACTAAATCCTAGAACTATAATAAGAAATTACTGTATATTCCTTTACGCAGTGATATGGAACCGTGTGTGTGTTCGGATGTTTACAATGTTTGGTTCCCAAGATGGGATGAAATGGTTTTATTTCTCTCTGTAATGCTCTGATTCATGCTGGATCTCCTGTGTTACTGGTGCAGCCAACCCTGATATTACAGTTTGTATCTGTGGGCCTCGCTCTTACTGACTGACAAACAAACAGCAAAACACATTGCTTCTGCATCCCGCCATCAAAGCCTCATTAGAACATATGAGAAGAAAATACCAAGCGAGTCAAAAAAACATTTATGAATACAAATTCAGTAGAACAGATTGAAGAAAACTCAGGCTCTTCCCAGTAAGTGTCTCTTAGCGTTCCTGAAGGGTCCAGCCAAAGCAGTCATGCTAACCATCTTGGAAAACAAAGGCATTTGTTTGAGTAAAATGCTGCTTCCAGCTGCTTGATTGCTTGAACAATCGGCTCATTATAATCTCCCCATTTGGCTCTTTATCTGTGTGGAGCCCCTGGAGAAGAAATTGGTCATGTGAGCATCACGTTGCTCCAGCTTTAGCGATAGGCTAGCTGCTGCTTCTCTCTCAGGACCTCCCTCTTTCTCCGGAGTACATGATGGAGATCAATAACATAAACAGTGTGTATGTGTGTGCATGTGTCCTGTCTGTGCGTGTGTGTCCGTGTGTTAGGGCTTGTGGGTTTCTCTTCCATTAACACCAGTGAGGAGGCTTGGTAATACATAATGCAGAGAGTTGATTTGAAATAATCTCCTTGTATATTCCTGACCCAGAAACAACATCACTAAGGATTAAGTGACGGAAATATAGACAAATAGCATAGATTGCATCCCAAATGGCACCCTATTCCCAATATAGTGCACTAATTTTGACCAGGACTCATATTGCCCTGGTCAAAAGTAGGCCAACTGGGTCTGTGTCAAGTACTGTACACCTACATGAATATGATCCACTTCAGGCCAGTTACATACCAGCTGGAAACTGAACTATTCAGTGACTTCTTTGGCTTTAAGACATTATGTAGTGTTAACCATGGTTTCAAGGTATCAGGTGGAAAAAGCTCCAACCAACTACAGTGATTTCAAGGAGATAAGAGGGCAGGTAGAGGGATGGGCACGGAGCTCAGTCTCAGCTCTATCTCCCAATCAATGGTTAGCCTCGCCTGGTTAATCCATGTGTGAGTTAATCAATACTATGGTACTTAGTTTGTACTGTAAGCTGAAGAAAGTGGGCCACCCTGTCTGGATGTACTTTCAAAATCATTTCTTTCACTTGATTTTTTCTGACAAAAGAAAATGTACAGACATCAGCAGGAGGTTAGGCATACATCCTTTTTGACAATTTCTTTACTTTAGGACAAGTTGAGGAGAAAGAACTCTAACACGTTCCGGGAACAGCCTTCACCAAAAAACGTAATTGATTGTAAGATGTGAATGTATTGTAAGATATAGTGTCCGTGACATGAGCTGTACTGTATAATATGCCATTTAGCAGATGAGACAACATGGGTGTCTGACAGGTTTCTTTGTCATCATTTACTGTTCTGTTTGGTCATAAGCCATGGGACTACATGTGGTGCTGCTGCACCCTTTGATGCATTAACTTGACTTCTTTCCTCCATGTTTTAACATCCTGCTGTCTCAGCCCAGCGAGCACACAAAAGTGGCTCAATGGTATTGAACAGTGTTGTGTGCCAAGGATCTGTGGGTGCTTTCATTCCGAACCAGATTCCTTGAACTCCATCAAACCTTTTGAAACCAATGATGAAGAGGGGGAATGATGAAGAGAGAGCATTGAGCAATATAATATAATAATATAATCCAAAGCATTTTTGGAAGAAAATAAAATAGAGAGGAAATAAATTCCTGTCTTTGACCTTGCACAACAAAACTCTGAAAACGTGGAAGATGTGTTGTTCATTCCTCTCTTAGGCACAATGAGATAAGATCATCGTTGCTGAAAAGGAAGATATCTGTTTTCCTAGATTTACATTGCCCTTAGAAACAAAGTAGTATTCAGGCTCAGAGAAAGGAGGACAAACATTAGTATGATTACATTGTCCGTTTTTTGTATGGTTGTATGGCTCATAATAATGGCTGGAATGGAGTGAATAGAATGGTATCGAACACATGAAAACTATATGTTTGTTACTATTCCATTCACTCCATTCCGGCCATTATTATAAGCCGTCCTCCCCTCAGCAGCCTCCACTGCTGCAAAATGGTTGCTCTCTCGCAATGCATACATATATTGCAATGCTTGTCCCTCATTGACTTCCTTAGTATTCTCACATTGCCACTGATATCATTCACTCTCTATGTAGCTGTTAAATATTACAACAAACAATTAACAAGAAATCATTGTTTTCCTGAGGCACAGTGGTAGTATTGATATAGCTGTCTGGACAACTAATTTGTCCTTGCGTGCCTTTTGATTGGATTAAGAATGTCTCCAGCTTTTTTTCATTTCTCAACAGTCTTGCTTAATTGCATTAGACTCTTGGAGTCGAGGGGAATTGGAATCTGCCGCATCCCCTCATTTCACTCTGTCAGAGCCAAAATGAGAGGGGTGCTGCTGAGAAAGAAGCCAGTGGGGAGAGACGAGGAGATGAGCGAAGCGAAGCTGAAATCGCTCATGTTGGATTGAGAGTGTGTTTGCTCTGTCTGTGATGGTCTTGCAGACTGCGGTGGTTCTACCTCTCTGCTGCCTGCCCACTCTCTGTCCACTCCCTCCTGTTTCCCTCTAATTAGAAATAGTCACACGAGGGCAATCGAGAAATGAGAGTCCTGCCAGGGCTGGCACTTTTCTCCTCTATCGCCCTCGCTCTATTACAGACAGACCAAATGTAGACTAGATAGTTTGCCCATGTTTGAAATAAAAAAGATGACAATTTCAAATAGGCTATGACTTGGGATTGTATATTTATTGAGTAATCTTCTTTGAAATGGTCTCTCCTCTATCTGTCTGTTGTAATCAGTATAAGCTAGGTGTATATTTAGGCCAGGGAGAGCCTGTCTGTCTGTCACCAGAGACAGTCAGAGCTCAGACAGTCAGTCACCTTAGTAGTAGAAGTAAATATGAGGGAACTAACTCTCCCTCCAGGGCCCTGTGTTTCACTGCAAAGATGCTGACAGTCAAGGAGTTGCCCATCCAAGACACTGGATGGATATGCTGCTCTTCAGTTGTACGTACATGCCCAGGAGGGGTGACAAAGACAGAGCTTTTTAAGTTTCCTTCCATTCCGGTTGCTGGTCTCTGGGTGAATGGGCTCTACAGGAAGCAGGGAAAACAGTGTCATCTATCTGTTTCTCCACTACTGCCAACATCACCTCCAGCTATTTCTGTCTACCCTTCCCTCCTTCACTCAATGAAACTGTATAGTGAGGACCTTCAACAAAGCTCATATTAGCCAATCAAATAAAGGCTTGAAAATCACCACTTTCTTTCCCTCTTTAACTGTTTATTTGGGTGGGGGTAAATCAACCCAGACATATTTATGAAGAGGTACGATTGTTAAAAAGGGGTCATCACAGTTGGAGATGTTGGCACTGTCTGTAACGTGAGTTATTCCCTCCAAGCAAATCATAAGGGATATTACCCGGCAGATTCTGACAGCATTGCACAGAACCAAAAGCACTACAATAAATGAGGAACTCCCCACAATATTTAGTTGTCCTGCTTGCAACCTTAAATCAGTGCTACAAGGTTGTGAGTGCATTACTGCTCCTCACCACTAATAGTGCTATACTACCACTGGAGTTAAAATACAGTATAGCCTATGCAACTAACCTATCATAAAACGCAAATATCACAAAATACACTTTGAACTCTTAACATATTATAGAGCAGAGTGCATCATGATTCATGAAAAAAACTAAACCAGTTTTGTCTCTAGTCTTTACTGCTCTATGGAGAGATTTTTGGTTATTGTCATCTTCTGTCCTCTTCTGAACTGTGTGTCAACACACTACTCCCATAATCACTCTGATCCCAGTAAGCCTCCCTCTCATTGCTGGAAGATCTGTTGTGTTACATCAGCTATTATTACCATCTGGGATTGTGGACCAGTCTGCCAGTGCTAGGCCTGCTGAGCCCACTGAATCTTAGTCATTAAAGGAAGCACTCTATACGCTCTTTCTCTCTCTACAAGTCATAGGTTAGCCTACATAGATGATGTGATTTTAACACTAGAAAAGCCTGGCCTCGAGCCATCCCGTTCTGAGCCAATGACCAGTCATTTTGACTGCAACATTCTAACAGTCTAATAAATACATTTCATGTATGCTATCAGAAAAATAATCATTTGGTTGTGTTTATGAAGGTCCTGGGTCACATTAGAATACGAATAAAAAAATATTTAAAAGAACACAATAGCATTTTCTTAGTTTATGTTACTGTAGGCCAGGGATCATCAACTAGAGTCAGCCCTAGGCCAATTTTTTGTTGAGCGGATGGTTGGGGGGCCGGAACATAATTACATATAATTTGTAGACTGCAAATTGATCGCAAGAAGCCCAAACAGATTTAATATTTGACTAAAACATAACCACAATTCAAGTATTAAATCCATCACAAAGAAATTATAATAATTTTGGCAGGTCTTAAGAAACATTATGAAACTAAGAAAATGTATTTCAAAATAACAGAATAGCATATTTGAAGTTGTATTATGTTATTAGTAGCCTGGGCTATATGCTGCCGCATGCTCACGTATGGAGGGCATGGAACAGCTGCTATTCTTGGAAAAAGTTATATTTTGAAATAGAACTCATCTCTTAACTTTTTAGAGTTCTTTTGCAAAGGTAAGTGTTTTAGAAACCTCATAATCTGATCTTTCTCTCCAAGGTCAATATAGTTTGGTTTTTTTATATTCTTTTTTATTTCTATTCGATTTTATTTGGAATTTAGTTCAGTTTCAGTTTGTTTTCAGACTTGATTTGCTAGTATTTATTTAGTTTCAGTTGTATAAAAATATTTATAATTCGTTTTTTATATTATTTAGCTTCAGTTTTAGTTTTAGTCTTCGGGACAGAAAGCATGAGTGGGCCAATGTCACGCCCTGGCTCTGGGGACACTGTTATGTTGAGCCAGGGTGTGTATTCTATGTTTGTATTTCTATGTTGGCCTGAGTGACTCCCAATCAGAGGCAACGAGTGTCTGCTGGTTGTCTCTGATTGGGAGCCATATTTAACTGTCTGTCTTTCACTTTGTGTTTGTGGTTTCTTGTTCGTGTTGGTTTGTGTTTAAACCGTAGACGTCACGTTTTCGTTTGTTGTTTTGATCGTGTGATTATTAAATAAATATAAATATGTTCACCTTCAACGCTGCGCATTGGTCTCTCCCTGACGATCGTGACAGAAGAAACCACCAAAACCGGACCAAGCAGCGTGTCCAGGAGCCATCGCTAGCAGATCTCCGTGGCAACCTCGACTGGGTCAAGCCTAGTGAGGAGCAGAGAGGGTGGACTTGGGAACAGTTGAGGAAGAGCTTCGACTGGGTCAAGCCCATTGAGGAGCTGAATAGCGGGAGTTGGAGACAGAGGAGCGAGAGTTGGGCGAAACGATAGAGGCCTGGCCCACGGGGAGGAGAGACCCCCAGAAAATTTTTTAGGGGGCTCACGACGTCGGGGCAGCAGGAGGCCGCGATAGAGCGGTCCAGCGGGTTGGCAGAGGAGGCCGCCAGGTTACGGGGGCCACTGGTCGAAGAGGGGATGGAAGGTGGAGAGGCACGGCGAGAGGTACTGGGGTGTGTTACCAGTCCGGTCCGGCCCGTTCCAGATCCCGGTGTAGGGCCAGTGGTGTGTGTCCCCAGTACGGTCCGGTCTGTTCCTGCTCCCCGCACCAAGTCTGTGGTGCGTTTCGTCAGCCCTGTCCGGCCCGTTCCTGCTCTCCGCACCAAGTCTGTGGTGCGCGTCGCCAGCCCAGTCCGGCCCATTCCTGCTCCCGCACCAAGTCTGTGGTGCGTCTCGTCAGCCCGGCTCGGCCCGTTCCTGCTCCCCGCACCAAGTCAGTGGTGCGCTTCGTCAGCCCGGCTCGGCCCATTCCTGCTCCCCGCACCAAGTCTGTGGTGCGTTTCGTCAGCCCTGTCCGGCCCGCTCCTGCTCCCCACACCAAGCCAGTGGTGTGCGTCGTCAGTCCAGCACGGCCCGTGCCTGTTCCCCCACACCAAGCCAGTGGTGTGCGTCGCCGGTCCGGCACGGCCCGTGCCTGTTCCACTGGTGCCTGGTCCGGCACCGGTCAGATGCGTTACGCCGAGCTAGAGCAATCCGCTCCATCAGTGTGCAGTCCAGCTCCGGCCAGCGGGGCCAGACCGACCAGGGGTACTTTGGGGGTTGGAGAGGGAGTGGGGATCAGGCCCGGAGCCGGATCCGCCGCCAAGGCGGAGTGCCCACCCGGTCCCTCCCCCTGTGGTATTGAGTTGGCGCGGTCGGAGTCCGCGCCTTTAGGGGGGGGTACTGTCACGCCCTGGCTCTGGGGACACTGTTATGTTGAGCCAGGGTGTGTATTCTATGTTTGTATTTCTATGTTGGCCTGAGTGACTCCCAATCAGAGGCAACGAGTGTCTGCTGGTTGTCTCTGATTGGGAGCCATATTTAACTGTCTGTCTTTCACTTTGTGTTTGTGGTTTCTTGTTCGTGTTGGTTTGTGTTTAAACCGTAGACGTCACGTTTTCGTTTGTTGTTTTGATCGTGTGATTATTAAATAAATATAAATATGTTCACCTTCAACGCTGCGCATTGGTCTCTCCCTGACGATCGTGACAGCCAAGCTAGAAGCAATTTGTGTTGTATAGTTTTTGTGTGTTTTTTGTTATGTCAATTCTTGCAACTACAATTCTTGCAACAGTAATAATAAGGTGATGGGTCAGGTCATAGGTTAAGTTAGGTTTAAAGTGGCAATCAGCAGTTGCTACATCCATACATAAATTAATGATATGTACCCATTGATTCTTGAAGAATATAACTTATAAATGCCTCATGAGCGTAGTTCATGTTTCGTTCCCCATCAGAACCCAAAATATAAGCTTGTTTAACTCAAATGTTTGTATAAAAAAGTAAACAAACACTGTAAAGCCTCAAAACATGGGGCTCTACTCAATCTGTATCGCTCAAGTGTTACAGATTGCACAATAGAAATGTAAAGGTAATTTCCAATTGAGCCGACTTATGCAGCGTTTACCGTGAATTCAGTCTCCGAACATTGCCTTTAAATTTCAATTATGCTTTAACACTGAACTTCCGCGATATGGATTGAATAGAGCCCATGGTTAAAACTATCATTTTTATATAATGAATGGTCAGTCCTTGCATCAATAGCTCTGTCTATGAATTTTAGAGTGGTTAAATTTTCCAGCCCCATCCCTCAGCTTTTTACAACTGCTGATTGGCCCTTTCAATTATAAACTCAATCTCAATGTGGCTTGGATTTAAAAGGAATAGCACTGACGCCCATGTTTACACCAATCCAATGCTTTTTCACCTCAGTAGGACATGTAAGAAGAATCAAGTTAGCTACCTAGCCGATTCTTTCCCTGTTAGCTAGTGATTGAAATGTAGTCTCGGATATCCCAGACCTTGGAGCATCGTAAACTAGGCAAGCAACCCATCTGTCTCGAGAAACGAATAGTGATGCACAAACTAGCCCTGTTTGTAACATCACCATCTCCTGGCAGTATTTACCCACCAGATTCAGTAGCTTGAAACCCCCCCAAAAGCTGTAAAACCCCACTAAAAACCCCATTCGATTTTTGCCCAAAGTAAAATAAAATCAAAAATACAACTGAACATAATTCATGATGGTTTGTATTTAATTTTAGTTCGTTTTGGAGTCAAAGATAGTTTCAGTATAGTTTTAGTTTTTCAAATGGGTTGTTAATTATTGTATTTTATTTTACTAAATAAATGTTTCATGATTAGTTTTTGTTTTAGTTTGTTTACTATAATAACCTTGTTTCTCACTTTCTCTATATAGAAATAAAACGTCTTACCTGCTTGTGACTCGGTAGGAGGATTTTAAAAAGTCACTTTTTGGCGCTCCGTTTCCCTGCCTCTGTGCAATTCCAAGCTGCGCTGGCCCATCTCTTCAATTTGACAATTGATAATATTGTCACCCATCAGACTACTGTCAATTCAATCTTGTCTTCAGGCTAATTCTATTGTTATACAGTGCATTCGGAAAGTATTCAGACCCCTTGACTTTTTCCACATTTTGTTACGTTACAGCCTTATTCTAAAATTGATTAAATAAAAAATGTTCCTCATCAATCTACACACAATACCACATAATGACAAAGTGAAAACAGGGTTTTAGACATTTTTACAAATATAAAAAACAGAAATACCTTATCTTGTGAGTATTCAGACCCTTTCCTATTCAGACCCTTTGCTTTGAGACTCGAAATTGAGCTCAGGTGCATTCTGTTTCCATTGATCATCCTTGAGATTTTTCTACAACTTGATTGGAGTCCACCTGTGGCAAATTCAATTGATTGGACATGATTTGAAAAGGCACACACCTGTCTATAATAAGGTCCTACAGTTGACAGTCCATGTCAGAGCAGAGCAAAAACCAAGCAATGAGGTTGATGGAAATGTCCGTAGAGCTCTGAGAGAGGATTGTGTCGAGGCACATATCTGGGGAAGTGTACCGAAAATTTCAGCAGCATTGAAGGTCCCCAAGAACACAGTGGCCTCCTTCATTCTTCAATGGAAGAAGTTTGGAACCACCAAGACTCTTCCTAGAGCTGGCCGCCCGGCCAAACTGAGCAATCGGGAGAGAAGGGCCTTGGTCAGGGAGGTGACCAAGAACCCGATGGTCACTCTGACAGAGCTCCAGAGTTCCTCTGTGGAGATGGGAGAACCTTAAAGAAGGACAACCATCTCTGCAGCACTCTACCAATCAGGCCTTTACGGTAGAGTGGCCAGACGGAAGCCACTCCTCAGAAAAAGGCACTTGACAGCCCGCTTGGAGTTTGCCAAAATGCACCTAAAACTCTCAGACCATGAGAAACAAGATTCTCTGGTCTGATGAAACCAAGATTGAACTCTTTGGCCTGAATGCCAAGCGTCACGTCTGGAGGAAACCTGGCACCATCCCTACGGTGAAGCATGGTGGTGGCAGCATAATGCTGTGGGTATGCTTTTCAGCGGTCCAGAGTGATCTTTGATGAAAACCTGCTCCAGAACTCAGACTGTTTTTGCCTTGTCATTATGGGGTATTGTGTGTAGACTGATGAGAAAAACAATGTAATACATTTTAGAATAAGGCTGTAACGTAACAAAATGTGGAAAAGGTGCAGGGGTCTGAATACTTTCCCAATTACATTTACGTCATTTAGCAGACGCTCTTATCCAGAGCGACTTACAAATTACATGATGAAAATGTATCTATGAGATAAGATGATAATTTATACCTTTTAACAAATCATTTTTTAGTATGTTGGCTATTTAGAATTGTATACGAGTAGCCAAGTCAGTTGAATGAGAGTGAGCCAACTTTATTGAAGAGAGAAGCACCAGATAAACTATTTTAAATCTTCAAGGTTTCAGACTCCCTTCATTCTTCTCACCATACCCTATCCAGGTCTCAAGGTTTAAGAGGGTACACTACACTAACGTGTGTTGTGGGTTTTCACTATGAGCTAAAAGGGGTTTACGGGTGTACTAGGCCTACACTTACCATTGCAGAGTAGTCAATGTTGCATTATGTGAGTACCATAAATTACTACGTTTTTGGTCACTTTACCTGAAAAACGGTGGGACACAGACCATCATAATACACTGTAAACAACTACCATGCTTTCATGTTTCACTACATGCTGCTAGAACAAAACCATGGATTTTTTTTGAAGAAAAAGAAAATTAATGTTTTTTTGGTCACTACCATCGCAGAAAAATACCATGGTACTGATGCAAATGGTAGTACAATGAAAAAATGAGTGTGTGCTAAGCTTGTAGTGTCATACCCAAGATGAATCAAGGCTGTAATCACTGCCAAAGGTGCTTCAACAAAGTACTGAGTAAAGGGTCTGAATACTTATGTAAATGTAATATTAAAGTTTTTTTTTTAAATACATTTGCAAAAAATTCTAAAAACCTGTTTTTGCTTTGTCATTATGGGGTAATGTCTGTATATTGATGAGGGGGGAAAAAACAATTTAACCCATTCTAGAATAAGGCTGTAACATAACAAAATGTGGAAAAAGTAAAGGGGTCTGGATACTTTAGAATGCACTGTATGTGTGAAATTAGTTTAAATATGGTTAAGATGTAGTTTTGATGGGCCATCAGCTGACTGCCGGTGAATGAGCGGCAGGGGGGGACATGTCCTTTTAAAACTGCTTTTAATACAAATTCTGTCCATGATATCGAAAATCTAACAACATATGTACAGTGGGGAGAACAAGTATTTGATACACTGACGATTTTGCAGGTTTTCCTACTTACAAAGCATGTAGAGGTCTGTAATTTTTATCATAGGTACACTTCAACTGTGAGAGATGGAATCTAAACCTGCTCCAGAGCGCTCAGGACCTCAGACTGGGGCAAAGGTTCACCTTCCAACAGGACAATGACCCTAAGCACACAGCCAAGACAACACAGGAGTGGCTTCGGGACATGTCTCTGAATGTCCTTGAGTGGCCCAGCCAGAGCCCGGACTTGAACCCGATCGAACATCTCTGGAGAGACCTGAAAATAATTGTGCAGTGACGCTCCCCATCCAACCTGACAGAGCTTGAGAGGATCTGCAGAGAAGAATGGGAGAAACTCCCCAAATACAGGTGTGCCAAGCTTGTAGTGTCATACCCAAGAAGACCTGAGGCTATAATCGCTGCCAAAGGCGCTTCAACAAAATACTGAGTAAAGGGTCTGAATACCTACAGTGGGGAGAACAAGTATTTGATACAATGCCGATTTTGCAGGTTTTCCTACTTACAAAGCATGTAGAGGTCTGTAATTTTTATCATAGGTACACTTCAACTGTGAGAGACAGAATCTATAACAAAAATCCAGAAAATCACATTGTATGATTTTTAAGTAATTAATTTGCATTATATTGCATGACATAAGTATTTGATCACCTACCAACCAGTAAGAATTCCGGCTCTCACAGACCTGTTAGTTTTTCTTTAAGAAGCCCTCCTGTTCTCCACTCATTACCTGTATTAACTGCACCTGTTTGAACTCGTTACCTGTATAAAAGACACCTGTCCACACACTCAATCAAACAGACTCCAACCTCTCCACAATGGCCAAGACCAGAGAGCTGTGTAAGGACATCAGGGATAAAATTGTAGACCTGCACAAGGCTGGGATGGGCTACAGGACAATAGGCAAGCAGCTTGGTGAGAAGGCAACAACTGTTGGCGCAATTATTAGAAAATGGAAGAAGTTCAAGATGACCCTCGGTCTGGGGCTCCATGCAAGATCTCACCTCGTGGGGGATCAATGATCATGAGGAAGGTCAATCACCCTCGGTCTGGGGCTCCATGCAAGATCTCACCTCGTGGGGCATCAATGATCAAGAGGAAGGTGAGGGATCAGTCCAGAACTACACGGCAGGACCTGGTCAATGACCTGAAGAGAGCTGGGACCACAGTCTCAAAGAAAACCATTAGTAACACACTATGCCGTCATGGATTAAAAAATCCTGCAGCGCATGCAAGGTCCCCCTGCTCAAGCCAGCGCATGTCCAGGCCCGTCTGAAGTTTGCCAATGATCATCTGGATGATCCAGAGGAGGAATGGGAGAAGGTCATGTGGTCTGATGAGACAAAAATAGAGCTTTTTGGTCTAAACTCCACTCGCCGTGTTTGTAGGAAGAAGAAGGATGAGTACAACCCCAAGAACACCATCCCAACCGTGAAGCATGGAGGTGGAAACATCATTCTTTGGGGATGCTTTTCTGCAAAGGGAACAGGACGACTGCACCGTATTGAGGGGAGGATGGATGGGGCCATGTATCGCAAGATCTTGGCCAACAACCTCCTTCCCTCAGTAAGAGCATTGAAGATGGGTCATGGCTGGGTCTTCCAGCATGACAACGACCCCGAAACACACAGCCAGGGCAACTAAGGAGTGGCTCCGTAAGAAGCATCTCAAGGTCCTGGAGTGGCCTAGCCAGTCTCCAGACCTGAACCCAATAGAAAATCTTTGGAGGGAGCTGAAAGTCCGTATTGCCCAGCGACAGCCCCGAAACCTGAAGGATCTGGAGAAGGTCTGTATGGAGGAGTGGGCCAAAATCCCTGCTGCAGTGTGTGCAAACCTGGTCAAGACATACATGAAACGTATGATCTCTGTAATTGCAAACAAAGGTTTCTGTACCAAATATTAAGTTCTGCTTTTCTGATGTATCAAATACTTATGTCATGCAATAAAATGCAAATTACTTAAAAATCATACAATGTGATTTTCTGGATTTTTAGATTCCGTCTCTCACAGTTGAAGTGTACCTATGATTAAAATTACAGACCTCTACATGCTTTGTAAGTAGGAAAACCTGCAAAATATATATATGTATGCAGTCAAAATGACTGCCTCAGTGCTTCTAGTGTTAAAGAGGGAAGAGTGCTGTCACTGACATCCCTTCACTCCGGCACCCATGGATCTCAGATCAATAGATTGTGGGCATGGCCGTATAGCACTGAACAGGGACATGGACTCCCACGAGCTGTGATTGTGTTGGCAGGCCCCAATTTAGGCGAAGATGCCATGTATTGTTGCAGAGAACCCAGGGGAAGGAGCCAGTGGAACAAGAGAAAGAGAGACACTAGCAACAGGCCAGGCCCCATCACTCACACATCACCATCTCTCTGGGTGCCTGGGGAAGAGACCTTCACCACCACCCCAGTCACAGACCAGTCTGAGTCTGCATCCCAAATGGCACCCTATTCCCTATATAGTGCACTACTTTTGACCAGAGCCCTGTGTGCCCTGGTCAAAAGTAGTGCACTACGTATATAGGGAATAGGGTGCCATTTGGGACACAACCTGAGTCTATTCACTGCTGCACGCTAGCCTAACACCAGGCATCACCATCAGTCCCTGCCTGGCCATGAGATCCAGTGTATATTCAGGGGAATTTCAAATTGCTTTATATAAAATGGCTTTAAAAACAAGTGAGACTTTAAAAGGTTCTGGATTTCAATGAAAGACAACCTTCTTGCTCTTTTTTCTATGCTTATTTTGGTGTCTACAACGTTGACTTCAGCCTTTCACACTCATGTATTGGGTGCAGAATGGGGGAGGATAATATTCCAGCACATCCCACATCATCCACTGAAAAAAAATTGGTCTGTTGAAGGAAGCATCTCGGGGGAAATCTTAACGCTTTCATGGATCAACTCTACTGCAGCTACTATCAAGCTAATAAAGTTTTTACTCCCCCAACATCATCCCTCCAATCATGTCTTCTCTTCAGATGCGAGGGCTCGGGGCAGACACACACAAAGAAAGATTCCTTTTATCACATACTGTAATGCACATCCTGCCAGTCTCTATCTGTGATGCAATAATCCCCTGTATACCGTCCCACATCCCATGGAAAGGGGCCAATTCGAAACACTCTATTTACCTATTTTGTGTTTTGTGTTATCACTTTGGGAACAGAGTTGGGTTCGTAGATGGAATGGTGGAAGTCACATATCTCCTGAGCGAAAGGGAAGATGATAGATGACATGAAAGAGCGATCTATTCTCCTCTAAAACAAGTGTCAGTAAAATGAGAAACTGCTGCTCTATTGTCTGACAAAAACGTATACAATGAAATCAGGACCGTCTGCGAGCAGCACTGAGAGATAACATTGTTGGGATGAACAATTACTTTATATCTGGTCATTCAATATTTTTTTTATTTCAATGATAAAGTCAATATTTTTTTTATTTCAATGACAAAGTCAAATGACAGGCCAGGCATACATTTTGCATTTAACAAGACCTGTAGCTGTGCCCACTTCACTCTTGCAATATCTTATCTGTGCCTTTAAAATGTTATCATCATTAAATAATGAAAAGCTTCTAAAGTACAGGCACTTTGCAGCAATGACTAATACTGGAGCAATAGAGATTTTTCTGCATAATATGCAAACTACTGAAACAGCTACATGTATAATCTAAATGTCAAATACAATGGCTGCATTCATTTTCTGGTATGGTGCTGGGATTGATGGGAGTTTTATATTAAAAAATGTTCTGCCCTGCAGTCTTACCTGTTATAGATGTCGTCATCTTCTCCTCCCCAGCCCCAGTACTCGTTGGGGAAGCCATTGATCTTGAGAAACTGTTTTTTGCTCAGCCCGGAAACCCCGCCAAAGTACCCCGCATAAGGAAGCCTGCAAGAGAAAATAACTGTCAAAGAATTGAGGCAGTTGTCAGCTTTGAGTTTCACGACAGATCCTGGCATTTCAAAACAACAAGCATGTCAAATATGAATACTCTACTGTATTGCATTCAAGACAACAGAAAATTACAACAAAACATTTATTCATGCTTTTCATGTGCATAGTGTAACAAATGGAGCAGAAGTAACAAAATACAAGTACATTAACAATGTATTGTTTCTACAGCTAGCTCAGATTGTTTTTTTAAAGAAGTTCGGAACTATCGCTTGATGTGAAGTGCAATTATTTATGCACATGACTTGAAGCTATCAATATATTGGGAAAGGGAGAAAGAGTTTGTGTCCCAAAGGGCGCTCTATTCCCTACATAGTGCACTACTACCTATGGGCCCTGGTCAAGTAGTGCACTCTATAAGGAATAGGGTGCCATTTGGGACATAATCATGTTGCTGGTGCTTTAGACGGGGGAGTGGGACGTGGCTCAATAAAGGCACTCGTGTTCAGAGACAGACTACATAAGGTCTCAGTAGCAGCAGCCTTTCACCCAGAGCCTTTCTACAGAGCCCAACTGTAATGTTCCAGTACAGTGCTGAAGGTTAGCAGTGTCATGTCGGGTCCCTGAAGTCTGCCTCAGGCCAGTGGTGATTGGTGTGCGACAGGCAGCTTCATGTTTAAAGACGACAAGCACAACACTAATGAGGCCATCTGCTTAAGCAGCAGCCTTCACAGAAACAGTGTGGAGAGAGAATCCTTCTTTATGTGTGTGTGTGTTTGTGTGTCTTTGTGTGTGTGTGTGCATGTGTGTGCACGAGTGCTTCTCCAATTCTACAAGGTTGTGTAAGTTATTAGAGACATGTCGTAGCCTCTCTGGGTCAGGAGAAAGCCCCATCCAGTGTGAATTCCATACACTTTACAAATGGGATTATCTTCATCACAGTTTATTGATATTAGCAGTCAACGCTAGTGCACTGGGAGACTTGCATAAACTGTCTAGCAAATAGGCTGCTTAGTCCACATACACTGGATACAAAGCCTGGCTAGACGTTGAGGAATTGTGTTCAATCAATCTGTTACAAATTACACAGCAATTTGCATTCTACAGTGAGGGAAAAAAGTATTTGATCCCCTGCTGATTTTGTATGTTTGCCCACTGACAAAGACATGATCAGTCTATCATTTTAATGGTAGGTTTATTTGAACAGTGAGAGACAGAATAACAACAAAAAAATCCAGAAAAACGCATGTCAAAAATGTTATAAATTGATTTGCATTTTAATGAGGGAAATAAGTATTTGACCCCTCTGCAAAACATGACTTAGTACTTGGGGGCAAAACCCTTTTTGGCAATCACAGAGGTCAGACATTTCTTGTAGTTGGCCACCAGGTTTGCACACATCTCTGGAGGGATTTTGTTCCACTCCTCTTTGCAGATCTTCTCCAAGTCATTAGGGTTTCGAGGCTAACGTTTGGCAACTCGAACCTTCAGCTCCCTCCACATATTTTCTATGGGATTAAGGTCTGGAGACTGACCTTAATGTGCTTCTTCTTGAGCCACTCCTTTGTTGCCTTGGCCGTGTGTTTTGGGTCATTGTCATGCTGGAATACCCATCCACGACCCATTTTCAATGACCTGGCTGAGGGAAGGAGGTTCTCACCCAAGATTTGACGGTACATGGCCCCATTCATTGTCCCTTTGATGCGGTGAAGTTATCCTGTCCCCTTAGCAGAAAAACACCCCCAAAGCATAATGTTTCCACCTCCATGTTTGACGGTGGAGATGGTGTTCTTGGGGTCATAGGCAGCATTCCTCCTCCTCCAAACACGGCGAGTTGAGTTGATGCCAAAGAGCTCCATTTTGGTCTCATCTGACCACAACACTTTCACCCAGTTCTCCTCTGAATCATTCAGATGTTCATTGGCAAACTTCAGACGGCCCAGTATCTGTGCTTTCTTGAGCAGGGGGACCTGCAGGATTTCAGTCCTTACCAATTGTTTTCTTGGTGACTATGGTCCCAGCTGCCTTGAGATCATTGACAAGATCCTCCCGTGTAGTTCTGGGCTGATTCCTCACCGTTCTCATGATCATTGCAACTCCACGAGGTGAGACTTGCATGGAGCCCCAGGCCGAGGGAGATTGACAGTTCTTTTGTGTTTTTTCCATTTGCGAATAATTGCACCAACTGTTGTCACCTTCTCACCAAGCTGCTTGGCGATGGTCTTGTAGGCCATTCCAGCCTTGTGTAGGTCTACAATCTTGTCCCTGACATCCTTAGAGAGCTCTTTGGTCTTGGCCATGGTGGAGAGTTTGGAATGTGATTGATTGATTGCTTCTGTGAACAGGTGTCTTTTATACAGGTAACAAACTGAGATTAGGAGCACTCCCTTTAAGAGTTTGCTCCTAATCTCAGCTCGTTACCTGTATAAAAGATCTGGGAGCCAGAAATCTTTCTGATTGAGAGGGGGTCAAATACTTATTTCCCTCATTAAAATGCAAATCAATGTATAACATTTTTTACATGCATTTTTCTGGATTTTTTTGTTGTTATTCTGTCTCTCACTGTTCAAATAAACCTACTATTAAAATTATAGACTGATCATTTCTTTGTCAGTGGGCAAACGTGCAAAATCAGCAGGGGATCAAATACTTTTTTCCCTCACTGTATATCCAGGCAGGTAAAACGGCATGGAGTGAATTGCCTGTTAGGCATGAGTGTCTTGAGGGCTTTTTGCAACTTTAATGCCACTTGAAGGCAAAAAATATGTGGATAGGGCTAGGATGTTGCTGTGACCATATTACCGCCACACCTGCAGTCATGAGTCATGACCGCAGCAAAATTCAATGTGAATGTTGAGTCATGTTAATCTCCTTTTATGCACTTTGGACATGCTTTGGTAGTATCCAACATGCTAACTACCATCAGGTCCTAATGGCCTGGTCCTCAGGGCTCTATTGTCCCTCTAACCACTCTGACGTCAATGCAAATGCAATTACAAAATTACATCAAACACTTATCATCAAAACAGTAGGCCTCACTGTGACTGATGTACAGCTGGTGCACGAAATCTAATCTTAAGGAAGTCTCGAGATTTGGCTCGCCTGAGGTAGAGTATCTCATGATAAGCTGTAGACCACACATATTTACCAAGATAATTTTCTTCTACATATTTCGTAGCTGTCTATTTACCACCACAAACCGATGCTGGCACTAAGACTGCATTCAATGAGTTGTATAAGGCCATAAGCAAACAGGAAAACGCTCATCCAGAGGCAGCGCTCCTAGTGGCTGGGGACTTTAATGCAGGGATACTTAATTCCATTTACCTAATTACTTCCAGCATGTTAAAATGTGCAACCAGAGGGAAAAAAACCCTACACGCAGAGACACGTACAAAGCTCTCCCTCGCCCTCCATTTGGCAAATCTGACCACAATTCTATCCTCCTGATTCCTGCTTATAAGCAAAAACTAAAGCAGGATACACCAGTGACTCTGTAAATAAGGAAGTGGTCAGATGACGCAGATGCTAAGCTACAGGACTGTTTTGCTAGCACAGACTGGAATTTGTTCCATGATTCTTCCGATGGCATTGAGGAGAACACCACATCAGTAACTGGCTTCATCAATAACTGCATCGATGACGTCGTCCCCACAGTGACCATACGTACCCCAACCAGAAGCCATGGATTACAGGCAACATCTGCACTGAGCTAAAGGCTAGTGCTGCCGCTTTCAAGGAGCGGGACTCTAACCCGGACGCTTATAAGAAATCCCACTACGCCCTCTGACGAACTATCAAACAGGCAAAGAGTCAATACAGGACTAAGATTGAATCGTACTACACCGGCTCCGACGCTCGTCGAATGTGGCAGGGCTTGCAAACTATTACAGACTACAAAGGGAAGCACAGCCGCGAGCTGCCCAGTGACACAAACCTACCAGACGAGCTAAATCACTTCTATGCTCGCTTCGAGGCAAGCAACACTGAAGCATGCATGAGAGCATCAGCTGTTCCGGATGACTATGTGATCACCCTCTCCGTAGCCGATGTGAGTAAGACTTTTAAGCAGGTCAACATTCACAAGGCCGCAGGGCCAGACGGATTACCAGGATGTGTACTTCGAGCATGTGCTGACCAACTGGCAAGTGTCTTCACTGATATTTTCAACATGTTCCTGACTGAGTCTGTAATACCAACATGTTTCAAGCAGACCACCATAGTCCCTGTGCCCAAGAACACTAAGATAACCTGCCTAAATGACTACCGACCCGTAGCACTCACGTCTGTAGCCATGAAGTGCTTTGAAAGGCTGGTCATGGCTCACATCAACACCATTATCCCAGAAACCCTAGACCCACTCCAATTTGCATACCGCCCCAACAGATCCACAGATCATGCAATCTCTATTGCACTCCACACTGCCCTTTCCCAACTGGACAAGAGGAACACCTACGTGAGAATGCTATTCATTGACTACAGCTCAGCATTCAACACCATAGTGCCCTCAAAGCTCATTACTAAACTAAGGACCCTGGGACTAAACACCTCCCTCTGCAACTGGATCATGGACTTCCTGACGGGCCGCCTCCAGTTGGTAAGGGTAGGTAACAACACATCTGCCATACTGATCGTCAACACGGGGGCCCTTCAGGGATGTGTGCTCAGTCCCCTCCTGTACTCCATGTTCACCCATGACTGCATGGCCAGGCACGACTCCAACACCATCATTAAGTTTGCCGATGACACAACAGTGATAGGCCTGATCACCGACAACGATAAGACAGCCTATAGGGAGGAGGTGAGAGACCTGGCCGTGTGGTGCCAGGATAACAACCTCTCCCTCAATGTGATCAAGACAAAGGAGATGATTGTGGACTACAGGAAAAAAAGAGGACTGAGCACGCCCCCATTCTCATCGACGTGGGCTGTTGTGGAACAGGTTGAGAGCTTCAAGTTCCTTGGTGTCCACATCACCAACAAACTATCATGGACCAAACACACCAAGACAGTCATGAAGAGGGCACGACAAAGCCTATTCCCCCTCAGGAGACTGAAAAGATTTGGCATGGGTCCTCAGATCCTCAAAAAGTTCTACAGCTGAACCATCGAGAGCATCCTGACTGGTTGCATCACCACCTGGTATGGCAACTGCTCGGCCTCCGACCGCAAGGCACTACAGAGGGTAGTGCATACGGCCCAGTACATCACTGGGGCCAAGCTTCCTGCCATCCAGGACCTCTATACCAGGAAGGCCCTAAAAATTGTCAAAGACTCCAGCCAGCCTAGTCATAGACTGTTCTCTCTGCTACCGCACGGCAAGTGGTACCGGAACGCCAAAGTCTTAAACCTGCATTGTTGGTTAAGGGCTTGTAAGTAAGCATTTCACTGTAAGGTCTACCTGTTGTATTCGGCGCATGTAGCTTAGTGGTTAAGAGCGTTGTGCCAGTAACCGAAAGGTCGCTGGTTCTAATCCCCGAGCCGACTAGGTGAAAAACCTGTCGATGTGCCCTTGAGCAAGGCACTTTACCCTAATTGCTCCTGTAAGTCGCTCTGGATAAGAGCGTCTGCTAAATGACACATTTATTATTTTATTTTTTTATGTGGCAAATATAATTTGATTTGATTTGATCGATCAATTTGAAGAAAGAAATTCAGCAACAGGTTGAAACTGAGTGGAAGACATGTTCATTGTGGATGTTGTTTCAAAGTCTAACACAATGAAATGGACAGCGCTTTCTAACCCATATGCAAAACACACAAAAAAATAAAAATATTTAAAATAATGATTTTTCCGTTATACAATACAAAGCCTAACGTATATTACACACAGCAGAAAAACATTAAACAAACTGATTTAAGATGTCTTTGGTACATAATTGGTCTAGCCTATACTCCAAAATTAAACTAATTCTAGTAATCGCCTTTGAGTGTGGACTGTATTATTATGCATACTGGATGGACTGGATACCTTATGCTACGCTCCAAAATGTATATCCATGAGTCTGGGAGAGAACGTATAGCCCTAAGCGATGCTGTTGGTACAGTGCCTTGCAAAAGTATTCATCCCCCTTGGTGTTTTTCTTATTTTGTTGCATTACAACCTGTAATATAAATGGATTTTTATTTGGATTTCATGTAATGGACATACACAAAATAGCCCAAATTGGTGAAGTGAAACGAAAAAAATTACTTGTTTAAAAAAAGTATAAAAAATAAATAACGGAAAAATGGTGTGTGAATATGTATTCAACCCTTTGCTATGAAGCCCCTAAATAAGATATGTTGCAACCAATTACCTTCAGAAGTCACATAATTAGTTAAGTAAAGTCCACCTGTGTGCAATCTAAATGTCACATGATCTGTCACATGATCTCAGTATATATACACCTGTTCTGAAAGGCCCCAGAGTCTGCAACACCACTAAGCAAGGGGCACCACCAAACAAGCGGCACCATGAAGACCAAGGAGCTCTCCAAACAGGTCAGGGACAAAGTTGTGGAGAAGTACAGATCAGGGTTGGGTTATAAAGAAATATCTGAAACGTTGAACATCCCACGGAGCACCATTAAATCCATTATTAAAAAATGAAAGAATATGGCACCACAACAAACCTGCCAAGAGATGGCCGCCCACCAAAACTCACGGACCAGGAAAGGAGGGCATTAATCAGAGAGGCAACAAAGAGACCAAAGATAACCCTGAAGGAGCTGCAAACATTTTTATTTTGCATCTTCAAAGTGGTAGGCATGTTGCGTAAATCAAATGATACAAACCTGCAAAAAATCAATTTCAATTCCAGGTTGTAAGGCAACAAAATAGGAAAAATGCCAAGGGGGGTGAATACCTTCGCAAGCCATTGATTGTGCAGGGCGGCTTACAGTTTGCCTACAATTAGTGAATTTGAATAGCCTAGTAATAGGGATTTGTTTTATATTTTCATAATTAATTGGGTGGCACATTACCTTAAGCTATACAGCATTTCTCACCACCATGCGTTTCCATCTCCTCCTCTCTCTCCTTTATTCCTTTATTGAGCGCGCAGACGGGCTGTCAACATTTTAGTGAAATATGTTTCCTTGCGAAAACATGTTACTATCATGTTCCCGAACAGATTTCACTTGTTTCCCAAATTAAGCACTGGGTAGCTGCAGGAACAAGGTTGGAGAGCCCATGGCATACAGAGTTTGGGCGGAATATCACCTGTCGGGGAGCGAAAGCATGCTTATATTTCTTTCTCAGCTGCTCATATTAAGCACATGCTCCGCTATAAAACCGAAGTAGCCTAGAAAACGGACCAGCGGGAAAGCGCATGGCCTCCATTCGCTATAGATGCATACAGATTACATGTATTTTTTCCCTTGCCCATTTAATAATGGGCCACTCTAAATCAAAACACATTTTACATATTAATAAAGACAAGATACAATTGAGAATAGTCTGATGGGTGAAAATATGATCACTTGATGAGAGAACAGCGTGTGTAGCCTGAGGCAAGGAACAGAAAGCAAGCCTATAGTCACAACATGCAGCCCATACTGTATATGTTTTCATTTCTAAGACATTCTAAGGTGTGTATCATGCACAACTAAAGCTGCCAAGTAACTCTAAATCTAGCATATAGGACCTGTTTCAAATTATCACTTTTACACCCAACATAGCCACTTTATATGCGCATTCGCTCCGTAATGGGAAAAATATCCTTTGTATTTTATTCAGCTAAGTTCAATTATATTCTTCTTACTATAAAATCATATAATATAAAATAATCACAGCGGATTGATAGCATATCTTGTCTGCTAAATGAACAAGCCTACAACCTATGGCATGGAGCATAGCCAGATAACATACAGTAGGCCAACTCATATTCTGTTCTTCTGAAATACATTTTCTTCATATCATAATGTTTCTTTAGACCTGCCTAAAATAAATAATGGATTTATTGTGATGGTGTATATTAAATAGATTTGTTAGAAAGTGTTAGGATTGGGTTGCCCTTTGGCCCCATACACAAAGACTGAAAATTTAACATCACAGTGCATTGGGCGAGTTGTCTGGAATCCAATGAAAGGCAAAATGAAAGTTCCTTTCAAACTCAGTCAAAAGAACTGGAGATGAGTCTCAGATAGTACTTTTGCTTTTACTTTAGTGAATCTCACCATTATATTCAGCAAAACAGGTTACATCATCCTGTAAAAATAATGTGTGCAGTCCCAAAACAATATCTTCAAACTTTTATATAAGAACTATCCCTTTAAAAGCATGCACATTTCCAAATCAATAAATTTAAAACGCCAGGAGATTGGAGAATATAGGCTTGAAAAACTAACAACAGATTTCATTCAGAGTAAAATATAAGTGCGAGTGACAGTCCATAATACAATTGACCTACCTGAAGCCAAACTTGTCCATAGCGATGGCGAAGTGTCGTGGCTGGTCGTAACAGTGGTAGAGGTTACGGTCGTCCATAGGGATGAGATCCACGTCGCTGAAGATAAAGCAGTCGTACTCTGCATCCTTCAGGGCCTCTGTGTAGCCCACATTCAGGAGCTTGGCTCTGTTGAAAGTGTCCTCACCAAGCTGCAAGATAACATAGAAAAAACACTGGTCAGAAACGGATGGACACACTGAGATCTACTGTAGGGGAATTAAGTTACATTTGCCATAGTTCAAGCAAAAATGTCATAGTTGATGGACTTAACATATCGGGTTCTGTAGGAGGTATTTGCAAGCCTAAATAGCAAGCTTGTGTTGATATAACTCTCAGATCATTGTGTGCATAAACACAGTATATTGACAAAGAAACATGTTGTAGAGAACTCCACAGGAAGAATGGCTTACATCAGATGTCCGACAACTAAAATTAAACTATGCTATGTAAAAAATACTGCATCACAACTTGCTTCCCTTATTTTGATAACAGATCCAATCATAGTGTCTCAGGTAAAGTACCGTATCAGTTTTAAGATTTGAACTCATAATCTAGTTCAACACGTAATCCCTTGTAATCCTGTAATACCAGAGATTCAACCAAATAATCCTCAGGTAAAATCTTAAGGTTATTTGCGTAACCCCGGTTCTCTGATAATAGAGTAAGGTGTCTCACAATGGGAATTTGCTGGATAAGCAATTCACTACAGAAGGTCCAATCACACTGCATCTGTCGTAGACAGACAAGTCCTGTGGCGAAAGAGGCGGGGACCCTGCTCAATATAAGAGAGAGGAAGAGGCTAAGTGAGAGGTTTTACTCCGCCAAAAACTGTCCATGAAAATAAGCCCACGATGTGAGGAATTTTTGTATGAAGGTCAATGAGTGTCGAATTTGATCAACAAAACATTTAATTGGTAATTTGCTACGTGAGGTTTATCTGATTTAATAGAAGTTTTGTAATGGTTAGGTTGTTACGAATACACTGATATAAGTGGACGCACGTGGCATTTAGGCAACTTTGAAAAAAAGAAAACCACTTTATATCAGAGTTGTGCCTGTTTTCTTTAAGATAGATAGAGGACTCATCATGGATATAACACGTTTTAGCATGGACATTGCCATTGAGGGCTTCCACAATTTTTAAGTGGTCAACTGGGTGGGGAGTAGGTGACTCCTATGAGTTGGGAGCAATCAGCCAATGAAGAAGAATACAATTGTCTACTTTAAAATGGAGATAGCCACAATGGCACAGTCCATGCGGTCACATACACTATAATGGCACATATACAGTGAGGGAAAAAAGTATTTGATCCCCTGCTGATTTTGTAAGTTTTCCAACTGACAAAGACATGATCAGTCTATCATTTTAATGGTAGTTTTATTTGAACAGTGAGAGACAGAATAACAACAAAAAAATCCAGAAAAAAACGTCAAAAATGTTATAAACTGATTTGCATTTTAATGAGGGAAATAAGTATTAGACCCCTCTGCAAAACATAACTTAGTCCTTGGTGGCAAAACCCTTTTTGGCAATCACAGAGGTCAGACGTTTCTTGTAGTTGTCCACCAGGTTTGCACACATCTCAGGAGGGATTTTGTTCCACTCCTCTTTGCAGATCTTCCCCAAGTCATTAAGGTTTCGAGGCTGACATTTGGCAACTTAAACCTTCAGCTCCCTCCACAGATTTTCTATGGGATTAAGGTCTGGAGAAAGGCTAGGCCACTCCAGGACATTAATGGGCTTCTTCTTGAGCCACTCCTTTGTTGCCTTGGCCGTGTGTTTTGGGTCATTGTTATGCTGGAATACCCATCCACGACCCATTTTCAATGCCCTGGCTGAGGGAAGGAGGTTCTCACCCAAGATTTGACGGTACATGGCCCCGTCCATCGTCCCTTTGATGCGGTGAAGTTGTCCTGTCCCCTTAGCAGAAAAACACTCCCAAAGCATAATGTTTCCACCTCCATGTTTGACGGTGGGGATGGTGTTCTTGGGGTCATAGGCAGCATTCCTCCTCCTCCAAACACGGCGAGTTGAGTTGATGCCAAAGAGCTCGATTTTGGTCTCATCTGACCACAACACTTTCAATCAGTTCTCCTCTGAATCATTCAGATGTTCATTGGGAAACTTCAGACGGCCCTGTATATGTGCTTTCTTGAGCAGGGGGATCTTGCGGGCGCTGCAGGATTTCAGTCCTTTACGGCGTAGTGTGTTACCAATTGTTTTCTTGGTGACTATGGTCCCAGCTGCCTTGAGATCATTGAAAAGATCCTCCTGTGTAGTTCTGGGCTGATTCCTCACCGTTCTCATGATCATTGCAACTCCACGAGGTCAGATCTTTCATGGAGCCCCAGGCCGAGGGAGACTGACAGTTCTTTTGTGTTTCTTCCATTTGTGAATAACTGTTGTCACCTTCTCACCAAGCTGCTTGGCAATGGTCTTGTAGCCCATTCCAGCCTTGTGTAGGTCTACAATCTTGTCCCTGACATCCTTGGAGAGCTCTTTGGTCTTGGCCATGGTGGAGAGTTTGGAATCTGATTGATTGATTGCTTCTGTGGACAGGTGTCTTTTATACAGGTAACAAACTGAGATTAGGAGCACTCCCTTTAAGAGTGTGCTCCTAATCTCAGCTCGTTACCTGTATAAAAGACACCTGGGAGCCAGAAATCTTTCTGATTGAGAGGGGGTCAAATACTTATTTCCCTCATTAAAATGCAAATCAATTTATAACATTTTTGACATGCGTTTTTCTGGATGTTTTTGTTGTTATTCTGTCTCTCACTGTTCAAACAAACATACCATTACAATTATAGACTGATCATTTCTTTGTCAGTGGGCAAACGTACAAAATCAGCAGGGGATCAAATACTTTTTTCCCTCACTGTACAAAGATGAGTCCTCTACTGTATCTATCTCTATGGCCTGTTGTTCACACGTGTATCTGCCCTCTCATTGGCTAGAATGGTCCCACCTGATCTCGCCTCCTCCCGTCTGCCTTCATCTTTGAGGACATGTACAGTGCATTCGGAAAGTATTCAGACCCCTTCCCCTTTTCCACATTTTGTTACTTTACAGCCTTATTCTAAAATTGATTAAATAATTGTTTTCCCTCATCAATCTACACACACTACCACATATTGACAATGCGAAAACAGGTTTTTAGAAATACCTTATATACATAAGTATTCAGACCCTTTGCTATGAGACTCAAAATTGAGCTCAGGTGCATCCTGTTTCCATTGATCATCCTTGAGATGTTTCTACAACTTGATTGGAGTCCACATGTGGTAAATTAAATTGATTGGACATGATTCGGAAAGGCATACACCTGTCTATAATATAATAAGTGCATGTCAGAGCAAAAACCAAGCCATGAGGTCGAAGGAATTGTCCGTAGAGCTCCGAGACAGGATTGTGTCGAGGCACAGATCTGGGGAAGGGTACCAAAACATTTCTGCAGCATTGAAGGTCCCCAAGAACACTGTGACCTCCATCATTCTTAAATGGAAGAAGTTTGGAACCACCAAGACTCTTCCTAGAGCTGGCCGCCTGGCCAAACTGAGCAATCGGGGGAGAAGGGCCTTGGTCAGGAAGGTGACCAAGAACCCAATGGTCACTCTGACAGAGCTCCAGAGTTCCTAGTTGGAGATGGGAGAAACTTCCAGAAGGACAACCATCCCTGCAGCACTCTACCAATCAGGCCTTTATGGTAGAGTGGAGAAAAGTACAGAGAGATGCTTGATGAAAACCTGCTCCAGAGTGCTCAGGACCTCAGACTGGAGCAAAGGTTCATCTTCCAACAGGACAACGACCCTAAGCACACAGCCAAGACAACACAGGAGTGGCTTCGGGACATGTCTCTGAATGTCCTTGAGTGGCCCAGCCAGAGCCCGGACTTGAACCCGATCGAAAATCTCTGGAGAGACCTGAAAATAACTGTGCAGTGACGCTCCCCATCCAACCTGACAGAGCTTGAGAGGATCTGCAGAGAAGAATGGGAGAAACTCCCCAAATACAGGTGTGCCAAGCTTGTCAAATTGGAGAGAAGGTCTGATGTGAACCAGTGTGAACATTTCACCCTCGCCACGTGACTTCCGTCTCGCTTCCGCATTGTCTCCGTGCTGCTCTGCTGTTTGTTGCTACTTGGCTACCTAACAAACTATTCACGTTTTACTTTTAATAAACGTTTAATCAATCTCTGTGTTCAACAAATTTACCAACTTTTTTAGTTTTGTCCTCACTCATCTTTTTTCGTTAAACTTTTTTCACCCCCGGACGTTTATCCCGAGACAGAAGAGTCATTTTCCTGTGCGTTTTAGCTGCCAACTTTACGTTATTTTCCTTTTTTCCATCGCAACTTTTTTCCCTTATTCAACTTTTTCACTCCGGACGCTTTATCTGGACATGGTTCATCAACATCTTCAACAGCCGAAGCTAAGTAGTAACATTAACATGATGTCTTCTAATTGCAGTCGCTGTACTTCGCTGTACTCATAATATACAGGGAGAATTCTCGCCTTACGGCGAGAATAGCTGTGCTACAAGCCCAGCTTCAGACGCAATCGTTAGGCAAGGGTAATATCAGTGTAGGAAAGGAAGAAACAGCGTCTGTGCCACCAGTAAGTACAGACAGTAATGTTAGTATAAATCCCCCGCACAGTCCCCGCAGCCGGACAACTTTCTCATGGCTTCTGGAGGGAAATACTGTTGGAATGCTCAACCGGTGTCGCTCATTCAGCCGACAGAAACCTTCAACCGGTTTTCCCCATTATGTAGCGAGTCGGAGTCTGAGTCTGAGTCTTCTCTAGTCTCTACTCCTCCCGTTACGGGGTCTGAGACTCCGAAGGCTCCCACCATTAGCTCTGACAAATTGAAAACCCTAGTCATTGGCGACTCCATTACCCGCAGTATTAGACTTAAAACGAATCACCCAGCGATCATACACTGTTTACCAGGGGGCAGGGCTACCGACGTTAAGGCTAATCTAAAGATGGTGCTGGCTAAAGCTAAAACTGGCGAGTGTAGAGAGTATAGAGATATTGTTATCCACGTCGGCACCAACGATGTTAGGATGAAACAGTCAGAGGTCACCAAGTGCAACATAGCTTCAGCGTGTAAATCAGCTAGAAAGATGTGTCGGCATCGAGTAATTGTCTCTGGCCCCCTCCCAGTTAGGGGAAGTGACGAGCTCTACAGCAGAGTCTCAGCACTCAATCGCTGGTTGAAAACTGTTTTCTGCCCCTCCCAAAAGATAACATTTGTGGATAATTGGCCCTCTTTCTGGGACTCACCCACAAACAGGATCAAGCCTGACCTGCTGAGGAGTGACGGACTCCATCCTAACTGGAGGGTGCTCTCCTCTTATCTACCAACATAGATAGGGCTCTAACTCCTCTAGCCCCACAGTGAAATAGGGTGCAGGCCAGGCAGCAGGCTGTTAGCCAACCTGCCAGCTTAGTGGAGTCTGCCAATAGCATAGTCAGTGTAGTCAGCTCAGCCATACCCATTGAGACTGTGTCTGTGCCTCGACCTAGGTTGGGCAAAACTAAACATGGTGGTGTTCACCCTAGCAATCTTATTAGGATAAAGACCTCCTCCATTCCTGCCATTATTGAAAGAGATCGTGATACCTCACATCTCAAAATAGGGTTACTTAATGTTAGATCCCTCACTTCAAAGGCAGTCATAGTCAATGAACTAATCACTGATCATAATCTTGATGTGATTGGCCTGACTGAAACATGGCTTAAGCCTGATGAATTTGCTGTGTTAAATGAGGCCTCACCTCCTGGTTACACTAGTGACCATATTCCCCGTGCATCCCGCAAAGGCGGAGGTGTTGCTAACATTTACGATAGCAAATTTCAATTTACAAAAAAAAAAATGACGTTTTCATCTTTCGAGCTTCTAGTCATGAAATCTATGCAGCCTACTCAATCACTTTTTATAGCTACTGTTTACAGGCCTCCTGGGCCATATACAGCGTTCCTCTCTGAGTTTCCTGAATTCCTATCAGACCTTGTAGTCATAGCAGATCATATTCTAATTTTTGGTGATTTTAATATTCACATGGAGAAGTCCACAGACCCACTCCAAAAGTCTTTCGGAGCCATTATCGACTCAGTGGGTTTTGTCCAACATGTCTCTGGACCTACTCACTGCCACAGTCATACTCTGGACCTAGTTTTGTCCCATGGAATAAATGTTGTAGATCTTAATGTTTTTCCACAAAATCCTGGACTATCGGACCACCATTTTATTACGTTTGCAATCGCAACAAATAATCTGCTCAGACCCCAACCAAGGAGCATCAAAAGTCGTGCTATAAATTCTCAGACAACACAAAAATTCATTGATGCCCTTCCAGACTCCTTCTGCCTACCCAAGGACGTCAGAGGACAAAAATCAGTTAACCACTTAACTGAGGAACTCAATTTAACCTTGCGCAATACCCTAGATGCAGTTGCACCCCTAAAAACGAAAAACATTTGTCATAAGAAACTAGCTCCCTGGTATACAGAAAATACCCGAGCTTTGAAGCAAGCTTCCAGGAAATTGGAACGGAAATGGCGCCACACCAAACTGGAAGTCTTCCGACTAGCTTGGAAAGACAGTACCGTGCAGTACCGAAGAGCCCTCACTGCTGCTCGATCATCCTACTTTTCCAAATTAATCGAGGAAAATAAGAACAATCCAAAATTTCTTTTTGATACTGTTGCAAAGCTAACTAAAAAGCAGCATTCCCCAAGAGAGGATGGTTTTCACTTCAGCAGTGATAAATTCATGAACTTCTTTGAGGAAAAGATCATGACCATTAGAAAGCAAATTACGGACTCCTCTTTGAATCTGCGTATTCCTCCAGGGCTTAGCTGTCCTGGATCTGCACAGCTCTGCGAGGGCCTGGGATCGGGAGAGACACTTAAGTGTTTTAGTACTATATCTCTTGACACAATGATGAAAATAATCATGGCCTCTAAACCTTCAAGCTGCATACTGGATCCTATTCCTACTAAACTGCTGAAGGAGCTGCTTCCTGTGCTTGGCCCTCCTATGTTGAACATAATAAACAGCTCTCTATCCACCGGATGTGTACCAAACTCACTAAAAGTGGCAGTGATAAAGCCTCTCTTGAAAAAGCCAAACCTTGACCCGGAAAATATAAAAACTATCGGCCTATATCGAATCTTCCATTCCTCTCAAAAATTTTAGAAAAAGCTGTTGCGCAGCAACCTCACTGCCTTTCTGAAGACAAACAATGTATACGAAATGCTTCAGTCTGGTTTTAGACCCCATCATAGCACTGAGACTGCACTTGTGAAGGTGGTAAATGACCTTTTAATGGCGTCAGACCGAGGCTCTGCATCTGTCCTCGTGCTACTAGACCTTAGTGCTGCCTTTGACACCATCGATCACCACATTCTTTTGGAGAGACTGGAAACCCAAATTGGTCTACACGGACAAGTTCTGGCCTGGTTTAGATCCTACCTGTCGGAAAGATATCAGTTTGTCTCTGTGAATGGTCTGTCCTCCGACAAATCAACTGTACATTTCGGTGTTCCTCAAGGTTCCGTTTTAGGACCACTATTGTTTTCACTATATATTTTACCTCTTGGGGATGTTATTCGAAAACATAATGTTAACTTTCACTGCTATGCGGATGACACACAGCTGTACATTTCAATGAAGCATGGTGAAGCCCCCAAAATTGCCCTCGCTAGAAGCCTGTGTTTCAGACATAAGGAAGTGGATGGCTGAAAACTTTTTACTTTTAAACTCGGACAAAACAGAGATGCTTGTTCTAGGTCCCAAGAAACAAAGAGATCTTCTGTTAAATCTGACAATTCATCTTGATGGTTGTAAAGTCGTCTCAAATAAAACTGTGAAGGACCTAGGCGTTACTCTTGACCCTGATCTCTCTTTTGACGAACATATCAAGACTGTTTCAAGGACAGCTTTTTTCCATCTACGTAACATTGCAAAAATCAGAAATTTTCTGTCCAAAAATGATGCAGAAAAATTAATCCATGCATTTGTTACTTCTAGATTAGACTACTGCAATGCTCTATTTTCCGGCTACCCGGATAAAGCACTAAATAAACTTCAGTTAGTGCTAAATACGGCTGCTAGAATCCTGACTAGAACCAAGAAATTTGATCATATTACTCCAGTGCTAGCTTCCCTACACTGGCTTCCTGTTAAGGCAAGGGCTGATTTCAAGGTTTTACTGTTAACCTATAAAGCGTTACATGGGCTTGCTCCTACCTATCTTTCCGAGTTGGTCCTGCCGTACATACCAATACGTACGCTACGGTCACAAGACGCAGGCCTCCTAATTGTCCCTAGAATTTCTAAGCAAACAGCGGGAGGCAGGGCTTTCTCCTATAGATCTCCATTTTTATGGAACAGTCTGCCTACCCATGTGAGAGACGCAGACTCGGTCTCAACCTTTAAGTCTTTACTGAAGACTTATCTCTTCAGTAGGTCATATGATTGAGTGTAGTCTGGCCCAGGAGTGTGAAGGTGAACGGAAAGGCTGGAGCAACGAACAGCCCTTGCTGTCTCTGCCGGGCCGGTTCCCTCTCCACTGGGGTTCTCTGCCTCTAACCCTGTTGCAGGGGCTGAGTCACTGGCTTGCTGGTGCTCTTTCATGCCGTCCCTGGGAGGGGTGCGTCACTTGAGTGGGTTGAGTTACTGACGTGATCTTCCTGTCTGGGTTGGCGCCCCCTTGGTTTGTGCTGTGGTGGAGACCTCTGTGGGCTATACTCGGCCTTGTCTCAGGATTGTAAGTTGGTGGTTGGGGATATCCCTCTAGTGGTGCGGGGGCTGTGCTTTGGCGGAGTGGGTGGGGTTATATCCTTCCTGTTTGGCCCTGTCCGGGGTTTCTTCGGATGGGGCCACAGTGTCTCCGGACCGCTCCTGTCTCAGCCTCCAGTATTTATGCTGCAGTAGTTTATGTGTCGGGGGGCTGGGGTTAGTTGGTTATACCTGGAGTACTTCTCCTGTCTTATCCAGTGTCCTGTGTGAATTTAAGTATGCTCTCTCTAATTCTCTCGTTCTCTCTTTCTCTCTGAGAACCTGAGCCCTAGGACCATACGTCAGGACTACCGGGCATGATGACACCTTGCTGTCCCCAGTCCGCCTGGCCTTGCTGCTATTCCAGTTTCAACTGTTCTGCCTGCGGCTACGAAACCCCTACCTGTCCCAGACCTGCTGTTTTCAACTCTAAATGATCGGCTATGAAAAGCCAACTGAGAGACCTGAGCCCTAGGACCATACGTCGGGACTACCGGCCGTGGTGACTCCTTGCTGTCCCCAGTCCGCCTGGCCTTGCTGCTATTCCAGTTTAAACTGTTCTGCCTGCGGTTATGGAACCCCTACCTGTCCCAGACCTGCTGTTTTAAACTCTAATGATCGGCTATGAAAAGCCAACTGAGATTTATTCCTGATTATTATTTGACCATGCTTGTCACTTATGAACATTTTTGAACATCTTGGCATGGTTCTGTTATAATCTCCACCCGGCACAGCCAGAAGAGGACTGGCCACCCCTCATAGCCTGGTTCCTCTCTAGGTTTCTTCCTAGGTTTTGCCTTTCTAGGGAGTTTTTCCTAGCCACCGTGCTTCTACACCTGCATTACTAGCTGTTTGGGGTTTTAGGCTGGGTTTCTGTACAGCACTTCGAGATATTAGCTGATGTAAGAAGGGCTATATAAAATAAAATTGATTGATTGATTGATAGTGTCATACCCAAGAAGACCTGAGGCTATAATTGCTGCCAAAGGCGCTTCAACAAAATACTGAGTAAAGGGTCTGAATACCTACAGTGGGGAGAACAAGTATTTGATACAATGCCGATTTTGCAGGTTTTCCTACTTACAAAGCATGTAGAGGTCTGTAATTTTTATCATAGGTACACTTCAACTGTGAGAGACAGAATCTATAACAAAAATCCAGAAAATCACATTGTATGATTTTTAAGTAATTAATTTGCATTATATTGCATGACATAAGTATTTGATCACCTACCAACCAGTAAGAATTCCGGCTCTCACAGACCTGTTAGTTTTTCTTTAAGAAGCCCTCCTGTTCTCCACTCATTACCTGTATTAACTGCACCTGTTTGAAGTCGTTACCTGTATAAAAGACACCTGTCCACACACTCAATCAAACAGACTCCAACCTCTCCACAATGGCCAAGACCAGAGAGCTGTGTAAGGACATCAGGGATAAAATTGTAGACCTGCACAAGGCTGGGATGGGCTACAGGACAATAGGCAAGCAGCTTGGTGAGAAGGCAACAACTGTTGGCGCAATTATTAGAAAATGGAAGAAGTTCAAGATGACGGTCAATCACCCTCGGTCTGGGGCTCCATGCAAGATCTCACCTCGTGGGGCATCAATGATCATGAGGAAGGTGAGGGATCAGTCCAGAACTACACGGCAGGACCTGGTCAATGACCTGAAGAGAGCTGGGACCACAGTCTCAAAGAAAACCATTAGTAACACACTATGCCGTCATGGATTAAAAAATCCTGCAGCGCATGCAAGGTCCCCCTGCTCAAGCCAGCGCATGTCCAGGCCCATCTGAAGTTTGCCAATGACCATCTGGATGATCCAGAGGAGGAATGGGAGAAGGTCATGTGGTCTGATGAGACAAAAATAGAGCTTTTTGGTCTAAACTCCACTCGCCGTGTTTGGAGGAAGAAGAAAGATGAGTACAACCCCAAGAACACCATCCCAACCGTGAAGCATGGAGGTGGAAACATCATTCTTTGGGGATGCTTTTCTGCAAAGGGAACAGGACGACTGCACCGTATTGAGGGGAGGATGGATGGGGCCATGTATCGCGAGATCTTGGCCAACAACCTCCTTCCCTCAGTAAGAGCATTGAAGATGGGTCGTGGCTGGGTCTTCCAGCATGACAACGACCCGAAACACACAGCCAGGGCAACTAAGGAGTGGCTCCGTAAGAAGCATCTCAAGGTCCTGGAGTGGCCTAGCCAGTCTCCAGACCTGAACCCAATAGAAAATCTTTGGAGGGAGCTGAAAGTCCGTATTGCCCAGCGACAGCCCCGAAACCTGAAGGATCTGGAGAAGGTCTGTATGGAGGAGTGGGCCAAAATCCCTGCTGCAGTGTGTGCAAACCTGGTCAAGACCTACAGGAAACGTATGATCTCTGTAATTGCAAACAAAGGTTTCTGTACCAAATATTAAGTTCTGATGTATCAAATACTTATGTCATGCAATAAAATGCAAATGAATTACTTAAAAATCATACAATGTGATTTTCTGGATTTTTGTTTTAGATTCCGTCTCTCACAGTTGAAGTGTACCTATGATAAAAATTACAGACCTCTACATGCTTTGTAAGTAGGAAAACCTGCAAAATCGGCAGCGTATCAAATACTTGTTCTCCCCACTGTATGTAAATGTGATATTTCCGTTTTTTATTTGTCATACATTTGCAAAAATGTCTAATAACCTGTTTTTGCTTTGTCATTATGGGGTATTGTGTGTAGATTGATGAGAGGAAAAAACAATGTAATCCATTTTAGAATAAGGCTGTAACGTAACAAATTGTGGAAAAAATCAAGGAGTCTGAATACTTTCCGAATGCACTGTATATCTTGTCAATATCAAAGACAATCTTTGATATAAGAACCCGCGGGCCCGCCCTCTGGTCATTCATGTCTCTCTTCCATGCGCTCTTGCGATCAGGGAAATGCAGTGAGACACCTCACTCTATTGTATGGGACCAAATACTAAACTTTCGACTACCTTAGTACAATATATGTGAATCTGTCCAAATAGACTATTTGAATCTTCAAATGGGGGAACTAGAAACAAATGCTTTTATTTCTAAACGGTAAAACAGATATGCATGAAAATACCCTCAAAGAAAAGGTGACATTATGTACTGCCGCCTCATATAAAACATTTGCCAAAATGCAAATTAGTATAGACACATTTAAAAAATGTAGCTTCACTGTCCAAATAAATACAGAGGGGAGTGTATATTGGCTTCATGCAAATCTTTTTTTTGTTTGATTAACTGTTGTTTTCCTTCTTCATCTGAAAAACATACTGTACGTCATTAAAAAGTAGGAGACTCAAATATTCTGTTTCAAAACATTTCTCATTCCACTTCCTGCCGGGAGATGATACATTGACTATCTTCTGCAGCCTCAGGTTCAAATCAATACTTATGTTAATTTTAATATTTTCAAAGGCACAAAGAAGAGAACATTAGAGACTTCAATATGTGGCTTTATCAGACCGATGAAAACAGATAAGGTAATGTCTTAAAAAAAACAAATTGCCTTTTTTCTCTCCAGTTGGCGAGCTCATTAAACATTATTGGAGTCATTTTTATTGCTTTAATAAGATGTGTTCCCCCTGAACCATCAGGCATCGCTAGCAAATGGAGCTGTACATCTTGTGTAATCACACGGCTGTGAAGAAAGTTCACATCCATAATAGGGACGATATGTTGACGACTACAAACCCACCATTATGCCACCCCCGAAGAAGAGAGCTGGTGTTAGGATGATAGGAAAAGGAGACATGGGTTTCAAACAGATGGTTTGAGAAGCTGAATGGGATCTGCTAATTAAGCAGTCTTATCCATCAGCACAACAAGAGAAATTGGCAGACATTATTCTGGGTTATTCTTGAAATATTCATCCTCCATGCCTCTCAGCTTCAGGATAGAAAATATTTGGATATTAGGCTAATTATTGTGTTAAAACTTCACCAACAGTTATGTCTGCTCTATGTTGTGTTGCCAATCTACAACAAGACAGTATCCTTCCTAGGATGAAAAGAGACAGGTTGTAGCCTAAATGTGAAGGGATTCCTTAACCATTGACAGAATAAGATGAGGAGCTAGAAATTAATCTTAAAATTCCACAATTCAAACCATAGTACAGCTAAAATGACTGATGTTGGGGCTTATGGTACTACTGTCTAATCCACCATTACCTTCAGCCCATAACTGACACACAACCCATCCATAATAACTTCACAACTTCCAAGGTCAGAGACAGAGAGGTAACTTTCCCTTCTATCTTTCAGTATTGTCCTGCCTGCTCCTCATAGCCCTGGTGTCTCTTCACTCTGGCAGCTATCACAATTCTGCCAATCTCCCTATAAATGGCCTGTGAGGGGCAATTAACCGCATTCTCTTTATCTGATAATCACCAGGATAACTCATCAGGGCTCTCCCTCTAGAGCGCCACTGTGTTGCCACGCCGATGCTGTCGCCATCCAGTTTCCCCCAGCTGGCTGACCGACTGCAGTCACACTCAGACGTACCTGGGCAGTTGCTATGGAGACAGATTAGGAGCAACGCTCAGACCCAGCACTGCCTGGCTCATCCTGAGTGATTGTATTCAGCGTTGTCGGACAGACTGCCGTGTGTTGAATTTATCGGTCCCCAGCAGACTGACCCTATCACCCACTGCTGCTATCAACGCAGGGTGAGGGAGGCCACCAGTGAGAGCTAAACTAGATTGAGGGCTGTCACCTGCTGACTGTCTGTGTGTGTGTGTGTGTTTGTAGGGGGGACGGTCTGTGTGTGTGCACCACAGGCGGCCGGTGGCACCTTAATTGGGGAGGACGGGCTCATAGTAATGGCTGGTAAGGAATAAATGGAATGGCATCGAACGCATCAAACACATGGTTTCCATGGTTTCCATGTGTTTGATACCATTCCATTCACTCCATTCCAGCCATTACTATGAGACGTACCTCCCTCAGCAGCCTCCTTTGGTGTGCAGGGGTGTGTGTGTGTTTAGGGGGTGGTCTGTGTGCATGTGCATGTGCATGTGTGTGTGCGTGTGCGTGTAAGGGAACAAGTGGCATAATAAGGTGAAGCATGAGACTATCATTTAAAACTCTGTTTTCAGATGATACCGGCACGCCAAGTCTAGGTCCAAAAGGCTCATAAACAGCTTCTACCCCTAAGCCATAAGACTGCTAAACATTTAATCAAATGGCTACCCGGACTATTTGAATTGACCCCCTTTTTTACGATGCTGCTATTGGCTGTTTATTATCTATGCATAGTCACTTTACACCTAGAGTACCAGTCAAAAGTTTGGACACACCTACTCATTCAAGGGGTTTCTTTATTTTTTACTATTTTCCACATTGTAGAATAATAGTGGAGACATCCAAACTATGAAATAACACATATGGAATCCTTAGTAACCAAATAGCCACACTTTGCCATGATGACAGCTTTGCACACTCTTGGCATTCTCTCACCCAGCTTCACCTGGAATGATTTTCCAACAGTCTTGAAGGTGTTCCCACATATGCTTAGCACTTGTTGGCTGCTTTTCCTTCACACTGCCGTCCGACTCATCCCAAACCATCTCAATTGGGTTGAGGTCGGGGGATTGTGGAGGCCAGGTCATCTGATGCAGCACTCCATCACCCTCCTTCTTGGTAAAATAGCCCTTACACAGTCTGGATGTGTGTTGGGTCATTGTCCTGTTGAAAAACAAATGATAGTCCCACTAAGCGCAAACCAGATGGGATGGCATATCGCTGCAGAATGCTGTGGTAGCCATGCTGGTTAAATGTGCCTTGAATTCTAAATAAATCACAGACAGTGTCACCAGCAAAGCACCTCCACACCATAACACCTCCTCCTCCATGCTTTACGGTGGGAACTACACATGTGGAGATCATCCGTTCACCCACACCACATCTCACAAAGACACGGCGGTTGGAACCAAAAATCTCAAATTTGGACTCCAGACCAAAGGACACATTTCCACCGGTCTAATGTCCATTGCTCGTGTTTCTTGGCCCAAGCAGGTCTCTTCTTATTATTGGTGTCCTTTAGTAGTGGTTTCTTTGCAGCAATTCAACCATGAAGGACTGATTCACACAGTACACTCTGAACAGTTGATGTTGAGATGTGTCTGTGACTTGAACTCTGTGAAGCATTTATTTGGGCTGCAATTTATGAGGCTGGTAACTCTAATGAACTTATCCTCTGCAGCAGAGGTAACTGTGGGTCTTCCATTTCTGTGGCGGTCCTCATGAGAGCCAGTTTCATCATAGCGCTTGATGGTTTTTGCGACTGCACTTGACATTTTCCGTATTGACTGACCTTTATGTCTTAAAGTAACGATGGACTGCTGTTTCTCTTTGCTTATTTGAGCTGTTCTTGCCATAATATGGACTTGGTCTTTTACCAAATAGGGCTATCTTCTGTATACCCCCCCTACCTTGTCACAGCACAACTGATTGGCTCAAATGCATTACGAAGGAAATCAATTCCTCAAATTAACTTTTAACAAGGCACACCTGTTAATTGAAATGCATTCCAGGTGACTACCTCATGAAGATGGTTGAGAGAATGCCAAGAGTGTGCAAAGCTGTCATCAAGGCAAAGGGTGGCTATTTGAAGAATCTCCAAAAATATATATATATATTGACTTGTTTAACACTTTTGTGGTTACTACATGATTCCATATATGTTATTTCATAGTTTTGATGTCTTCACTATTATTCTACAATGTAAAAAAATTACAAAATAAAGAAAAACCCTTGAATGAGTAGGTGTGTCCAAACTTCTGACTGGTAGTGTATGTACCTATTACCTCAATTACCTTGACTAACCTGTACCCCCGCACATTGACTAGGTACCGGTACCCCCTGTTTATAGCCTTGTTATTGTTATTGTATTGTGTTACTTTTTTATATTATTTGTTTAATTGCAAATATTTTCTTACTTACTGCATTGTTGGTTAAGGGCTTGTAAGTAAGCATTTCATGTAACATTTGATTTGATTTGATACACTGTTCAAGTTAAAACAAGCTGATGTTGTTTATGTACACTGCAGTATCTTTGATTTGGGGGTGATCTCCTCTTCACATCACCACCTGTAAATTCTAGCACGCTCATCAAAGCCCAATTAGCGGTTGCTTTCACACTAGCCATATTCCACCATAGCATTGGGTTTATGAAAAGCTCTTACAAGGGAGAGATGCTAGCTGGCGAAGGGTCAGGCTAAGTCATTTATTGTAATGAATCAGGGCTATAGAAACACAGAGGATTCCTATCATAAAGGACCGAGCACTCCGGAAGATTCAATTGGAGTTTCTATTTCTCTTTTCTCTTTGTCCCATCAATAACTTTACGTCACACTGGAGGAACACGACAAAACAGGCCCTAAAACAATGTGTGAGACACATTGGAAAAGCAAGCTATTATTTCATTAAGCCACTGAGGCATACAGTACATGTACACACAACTATCCTACAGTACAGTGGTTCCTCAATTAAAAGGTGTGTCTATTCTGATGTTGTGCTGCTGCATAGGCTGCATAGCTGGTCAAATATACACTGAGTGTACAAAACATTAGGAACACCTTCCTAATATTGAGTTGCACCCCCTTCTGCCCTGAGAACAGCCTCAATTCGTCGAGGAATGAACTCTACAAGGTGTCGAAAGCGTTCAACAGAGATGCTGGCCCATGTTGACTCCAATGCTTCCCACAGTTGTGTCAAGTTGGCTGGATGTCCTTTGGGTGGTGGACCATTCTTTATGTAGGTCATATCAAATCACATTTTATTTGTTACATGCGGCGAATACAACAGGTTTAGTTTTTACCGTGAAACGCTTACTTACGAGCCCTTTCTAACGATGTCAGAGTAGCCTTAAGAGAGGTTTGATGGCATGTGTCACTCAGATCAGATCAGCACACATTTCTAGTCATCCAGGGAGTGAAAGGACTGTCCTTCAATCCCTGTGTGGTTCTCAAATGGCTTCTGCCTACACTGAAATGACACTGAGACCAGCAGCACTCAGGCCATGGGGAACAGGTGGAAACTGCCACATCGCCAAGCCAGGAGTCACAGGAGTCAGATGAGCCAAATGATCATGGCGGTGGAAAGAGATAATGTACTGGACCACTCCCAACAGGTTGACAGGCTGAGCCAAGACGTTCTACCTTGTCACATTATTAGGAGGATGTTCCATGAGTCACGCTTAGTGTTGATGGCTTCAAAATGTATTTGTATTAGGAGCTGCCTCCTAATAATACTGACGGAGGCTCCTCCAATCCCTGTCACTGTGAGTTATACCCCTGTTTGTTTGCGTTGCTGCTAAGTGAATAAGGTTCTGTCCCAAATGGCACCCTATCACCCTATTCCCTATATAATGCAATACTTTTGACCAGGACATTAAAGGGCATAGGGTGCCAGTTGGGACGCAACCTAAGTTGGGACGCAGCCTAAGTTCATAAACAGGCTTTGACTGTTTAAGCATGCACGACAAGCCCTGCTAATTTGATTCCGATGTTGTCGTATCTGTCCGGATGCATCAAGCATGCATAGCATGCAAAGACCGCATATCCTCCCATTTACTTTTAGGGTGACTCTCCACATGCAACTAACTGGTTCTCATGCGAGCATGCCACAAAACATTTGGAAATATCATTACCAACATTCCACAAAGAAGGACCCTCATTTTTTTTCTGCTGTAGTATTGGTATAGGCTACAACATTTATAATTTACATTTTCGTCATTTAGCAGACGCTTTTATCCAGAGCGGCGTACAAATTGGTGCATTCACCTTATGATAGCCAGTGGGACAACCAATTAACAATTTTTTATTTTATAAATTTTTATTTTGTTTTCTATTTTTAAATTTAATTAATGTATTATTATTATTTTTTATTTTTTCTTTGGGGTGGGGTAAGGGGGGGTAGAAGGATTACTTTATCCTATCCCAGGTATTCCTTAAAGAGGTGGGGTTTCAAGTGTCTCCGGAAGGTGGTGAGTGACTCCGCTGTCCTGGCGTTGTGAGGGAGCTTGTTCCACCATTGGGGTGCCAGAGCAGCGAACAGTTTTGACTGGGCTGAGCGGGAACTGTGCTTCCGCAGAGGTAGGGGGGCCAGCAGGCCAGAAGTGGATGAACGCAATGCCCTCGTTTTGGGTGTAGGGACTGATCAGAGCCTGAAGGTACGGAGGTGCCGTTCCCCTCACAGCTCCGTAGGCAAGCACCATGGTCTTGTAGTAGATGCGAGCTTCAACTGGAAGCCAGTGGAGTGTGCGGAGGAGCAGGGTGACGTGAGAAAACTTGGGAAGGTTGAACACCAGATGGGCTGCAGCGTTCTGGATGAGTTGTAGGGGTTTAATGGCACAGGCAGGGAGCCCAGCCAACAGTGAGTTGCAGTAATCCAGACGGGAGATGACAAGTGCCTGGATTAAGACCTGTGCCGCTTCCTGTGTAAGGCAGGGTCGTACTCTGCGAATGTTGTAGAGCATGAACCTACAGGATCGGGTCACCACCTTGATGTTAGCGGAAAACGACAGGGTGTTGTCCAGGGTCAGAGATATTAAATGAAACAAACCACTCACCTACTTTTTATTTATTTAACCTTTATTTAACTAGGCAAGTCAGTTAAGAACAAATTCTTATTTACAATGACGGCCTACACCGGCCAAACCCGGATGATGCTGGGCCAATTGTGCGCTGCCCTATGGGACTCCCAATCACGGCCGGTTGTGATACAGCCTGGAATCGAACCAGGGGGTCTGTAGTGACGCCTCAAGCACTGAGATGCAGTGCCTCACATCAGCAAATAATGAATTTCTTGGTTTTAGGTATGTGTGACAACCTTACAAGGGTCTAGACTAGCTTTATTGACCTCTGACAGTCAATAGAACATGAAAAGGCTTCACCCTCATCAGAGAAACCAGATAACATCTCTTTTGAGAATGAATTAAAGTATAGATGTAACATTATTGTAATCACATTTACCATTTCATTACCAAGAGCAACATGATACATTGACTAAAGTATCATGAAAGAGCATATTCTACTCTTAGGGAAGCGAGAGAGTGAAAAGTGCCTCATTTCATGGATTGGTGCTTTTTTACATGGCATTGTTGATTAACTGACAGCATTTTACAATGAAGTATCTCGTAAAAAAAGCTGCATTTTTTCTCCAACACAGAAAAAATAAACGGGCACAGGACAAGATACTCTTGAGAAGTATACAGCATAAAAGTTGTCAAGCGTCTACCATTCCCATTGGACATGTTATCTGAATATCAATCCAAACTAATTAAACCTATAAGTTATACCTGGCCTGGTTTGATATCTTAGCAGCCATCAGCAGCTTTGAGCAGGACTTATGGCTCAGTCTCCAACTCATCGGCTGTAGTGTGATTAATACACCACAGCCTCCACTTGGCCTGCGTCCCAAATGGCACCCTATTCCCTACACGGTGTACTACTTTTGACCAGCAAAGTAGTGCACTATATAGGGAATAGGGTGTCATTTGGGATATAACCTTGGTTATCAACTGGTGCAGTGGGGTATCGATAAGGCTTTTACTGGGCAGAGTCAACATAAATCACCTATTTGGAGATGTAACATAAAGAGATAGTGCCTGTATGATGTATTTTAAAGCTGTTGTGTATTCATGGCCATTCATACAATGCATGTTATTGACGCAGCAGGTTCAGGGTGTGCAGTGGAAAATGCTGTATCATTAGGAGATAAACCCCACTCACCATAATCTCAGCGTGAAGTATGAGCAATGGAAATGTGTGTGTGCGCGTATGACTCAGAGCATGCCGTCTAATAAAGATGCCCTTGCCACAGTTTACCCTACATAGAAGTCATAGAACATTTTAGTCATTTAGCAGACGCTCTTATTCAGAGTGGGTAATGCAGGGCACTGGTGGAGCGTGGCTAGCTGCTGCTACTGAGACCTTATGTAGTCTGTCTCTGAACACATGAGTACCTTTACTGAGCCACGTCCCACTCCCCCGTCTAAAGCACCATCAACATGATTGCATCCCAAATGGCACCCTATTTCCTATATAGTGCACTACTTTTGACCAGAGCCCTGGTCAAACGTAGTGCACTATAAATGAATTAGGGAGTAATTTAGGATGCATACTATCTCTCAGGATGCAAGGGACACAAGCATAGATTAGGCTTAATCTCTACCAATACAGCAACAATGATGCCCTGTCATCTAGAGAGGGGAAGAGGGACCAGTAATGCTACTCAAATAATCTGAGGGGTTCCTTCCTGAGTCCTTAATTTCAGATTCACAGAACATTGCCAACGCCACAGACTCGTATCACATGATAAGTCAAAGTGTGGCTTCAAGTAGGGCTAGGCCAACCAAATATGATGCTACGCCAACCAAACATGATGCTAGGCCAACCAAATAATGCTAGGCCAACCAAATATGATGCTAGGCCAACCACACATAATTTCTTCCAGGATGGAAGGTGGAGAGAGGTGATGTGAGAAGTGATGGACTCCTGTCTGTGGTGGATGGATGGCTTGTTGTTAAACCACTGGAGTGTTCACAATCAACCATGATATCCCCTGAGCCAGAAACAACTACTCTGTTCTACTGTAGCATGTAGCCTAGATAGATGCTTCTGATGACATGGGAGTATCTCTCTGCTGTCTTTCTGTTCGACAAAGATTCCTCCAAAGGGATTTTCATCCCTCTCTGTTCCATTTTCATTTTAAAGTGTACCTGTAGCACAGCTCCTCATGAGACATGCACATCTCTGGATCAACTACAGTACTGTTGGCACTTTGAATCCTAGGCTTTGGCACCCTATTCCTTACATAGTGTACTACTTTTGATCAGGCCTTGGTCAAAGGTAGTGCACTATTTTGGGATAGGGTGACATTTGGAACACAGCCCTAATGCTAGTACTGTAGTATTCCCTTTGTTAATGAGAAGACCTCCCATAAGACCTTTCATAAGACCTGCCTATTCATTCCCCTTCACATACAGATGTAGGATCTTAATTTGATCACCCTGTTGCAGGAGAACTTTCCGACAATGCAGGAAATGTTAAACATGTAGTGCATTTGAGGTTTAAAAAGGCTTCTGAAGTTTGTAATTTCCACTTCAAAATTTCAGACTTCATTTTCCTGTATAAAAAATGCATCAACCCCTACAAACATGTCCATTAATTATAATCCACATAATAATTAAAATGTCCTCTTGCTGCAGGATTATTTTCCTGCTGTAGCAAACTGCCTCAAATTAAGATTTTACATCTGTAGATAGGATAAATTGAATAGGACAGCCACGCTATTAGATTAACCTTTTAACAGTAGGTTTAACTGTAAAAAAGTATGTTGCTATCCCCCACATTGACCCACATTCATTCCGGTAACAACTGTAGCACTCTTTTCACTTCAGCAAACTGGAGACATGACCTTACAAATGAACTGCCTGTGGTTGGAAGATTTGTAACCTTCCTCCTCGTGCCTTGTAGGCTATGTACTGTAGCATAACTAGAAATGCAGCTACATGTCTGTGAAAATCATCACTTCAGTCAAGATGAGAACGTCTACACCACATACAGTAGTACAATCAGAATGATATGAATGTTAAAGAGTACTGTACTTCACTTGGTCCTGGTGGTGAGCATTGGAACATGATCATGAGCCTTTAGAACTCTCTTTCATTAGTCCAAGAGCATCTGTCTCATCATGTTTCGTGTTGCTTTACACCATGTGTTGAGAATCATGGAAATAGAGAATCATCATTCCATTAACGACTTGAGAGAACCTTGTGAGAAATCATGTTCATCAGCATATCCTGATGTATTCCATGAAAATGATTTTTTAAAAGGATAGAAAACCACAAAACATCTAAGTCTAGTCAAATGGTATGCTGGTACATACCTGTAAAAATCACAACGACATTTGAACTACAGTGGGGGAAAAAAGTATTTAGTCAGCCAACAATTGTGCAAGTTATCCCACTTAAAAAGATGAGAGAGGCCTGTAATTATCATCATACGTCAACTATTTTTCTCCAGAAAATCACATTGTAGGATTTTTAATGAATTTATTTGCAAATTATGGTGGAAAATAAGTATTTGGTCAATAACAAAAGTTTCTCAATACTTTGCTATATACCCTTTGTTGACAATGACACAGGTCAAACGTTTTCTGTAAGTCTTCACAAGGTTTTCACACACTGTTGCTGGTATTTTGGCCCATTCCTCCATGCAGATCTCCTCTAGAGCAGTGATGTTTTGGGGCTGTCGCTGGGCAACACAGACTTTCAACTCCCTCCAAAGATTTTCTATGGGGTTGAGATCTGGAGACTGGCTAGGCCACTCCAGGACCTTGAAATGCTTCTTACGAAGCCACTCCTTCGTTGCCCGGGATCATTGTCATGCTGAAAGACCCAGCCACGTTTCATCTTCAATGCCCTTGCTGATGGAAGGAGGTTTTCACTCAAAATCTCACGATACATGGCCCCATTCATTCTTTCCTTTACACGGATCAGTCGTCCTGGTCCCTTTGCAGAAAAACAGCCCGAAAGAATGATGTTTCCACCCCCATGCTTCACAGTAGGTATGGTGTTCTTTGGATGCAACTCAGCATTCTTTGTCCTCCAAACACGACGAGTTGAGTTTTTACCAAAAAGTTCTATTTTGGTTTCATCTGACCATATGACATTCTCCCAATCCTCTTCTGGATCATCCAAATGCACTCTAGCAAACTTCAGACGGGCCTGGACATGTACTGGCTTAAGCAGGGGGACACGTCTGGCACTGCAGGATTTGAGTCCCTGGCGGCGTAGTGTGTTACTGATGGTAGGCTTTGTTACTTTGGTCCCAGCTCTCTGCAGGTCATTCACTAGGTCCCCCCGTGTGGTTCTGGGATTTTTGCTCACCGTTCTTGTGATCATTTTGACCCCACGGGGTGAGATCTTGCGTGGAGCCCCAGATCGAGGGAGATTATCAGTGGTCTTGTACAGTGGGGAGAACAAGTATTTGATACACTGCCGATTTTGCAGGTTTTCCTACCTACAAAGCATGTAGAGGTCTGTAATTTTTATCATAGATACACTTCAACTGTGAGAGACGGAATCTAAAACAAAAATCCAGAAAATCACATTGTATGATTTTTAAGTAATTAATTTGCATTTTATTGCATGACATAAGTATTTGATCACCTACCAACCAGTAAGAATTCCGGCTCTCACAGACCTGTTAGTTTTTCTTTAAGAAGCCCTCCTGTTCTCCACTCATTACCTGTATTAACTGCACCTGTTTGAACTCGTTACCTGTATAAAAGACACCTGTCCACACACTCAATCAAACAGACTCCAACCTCTCCACAATGGCCAAGACCAGAGAGCTGTGTAAGGACATCAGGGATAAAATTGTAGACCTGCACAAGGCTGGGATGGGCTACAGGACAATAGGCAAGCAGCTTGGTGAGAAGGCAACAACTGTTGGCGCAATTATTAGAAAATGGAAGAAGTTCAAGATGACGGTCAATCACCCTCGGTCTGGGGCTCCATGCAAGATCTGACCTCGTGGGGCATCAATGATCATGAGGAAGGTGAGTGATCAGCCCAGAACTACACGGCAGGACCTGGTCAATGACCTGAAGGGAGTAGGGACCACAGTCTCAAAGAAAACCACTAGTAACACACCATGCCGTCATGGATTAAAATCCTGCAGCGCACGCAAGGTCCCCCTGCTCAAGCCAGCGCATGTCCAGGCCCGTCTGAAGTTTGCCAATGACCATCTGGATGATCCAGAGGAGGAATGGGAGAAGATCATGTGGTCTGATGAGACAAAAATAGAGCTTTTTGGTCTAAACTCCACTCGCCGTGTTTGGAGGAAGAAGAAGGATGACTACAACCCCAAGAACACCATCCCAACCGTGAAGCATGGAGGTGGAAACATCATTCTTTGGGGATGCTTTTCTGCAAAGGGGACAGGACGACTGCATCGTATTGAGGGGAGGATGGATGGGGCCATGTATCGCGAGATCTTGGCCAATAACCTCCTTCCCTCAGTAAGAGCATTGAAGATGGGTCGTGGCTGGGTCTTCCAGTATGACAACGAAGTCCTACAGGAAACGTATGATCTCTGTAACTGCAAACAAAGGTTTCTGTACCAAATATTAAGTTCTGCTTTTCTGATGTATCAAATACTTATGTCATGCAATAAAATGCAAATTAATTACTTAAAAATCATACAATGTGATTTTCTGGATTTTTGTTTTAGATTCCGTCTCTCACAGTTGAAGTGTACCTATGATAAAAATTACAGACCTCTACATGCTTTGTAAGTAGGAAAACCTGCAAAATCGGCAGTGTATCAAATACTTGTTCTCCCCACTGTATGTCTTCCATTTCCTAATAATTGCTCCCACAGTTGATTTCTTCAAACCAAGCTGCTTACCTATTGCAGATTCAGTCTTCCCAGCCTGGTGCAGGTCTACAATTTTGTTTTTGGTGTCCTTTGACAGCTCTTTAGTCTTGGCCATAGTGAAGTTTGGAGTGTGACTGTTTGAGGTTGTGGACAGGTGTCTTTTATACTGATAACAAGTTCAAATAGGTGCCATTAATACAGATAACGAGTGGAGGACAGAGGAGCCTCTTAAAGAAGAAGTTACAGGTCTGTGAGAGAAAGAAATCTTGCTTGTTTGTAGGTGACCAAATACTTATTTTCCACCATAATTTGCAAATACATTCATTAAAAATCCTACAATGTGATTTTCAGGCTTTTTTTCCCTTAATTTGTCTGTCATAGTTGACGTGTACCTATGATGAAAATTACAGGCCTCTCTCATCTTTTTAAGTGGGAGAACTTGCACAATTGGTGGCTGACTAAATACTTTTTTTCCCCACTGTATATCAGAATTGCTCTACCTTATTACTGTCAATTCAATATTGTACTGTTTATTGATTGTTTGAGCCGGTGTATTTTTGTTTTGGGATTTACTCTGACCGGCAACATTTGCTTTGGCAAGGGTACTGCATGGTTTATATAAAACAGAAACTTACTGTACTGAGTACTCTGGGTTCATACAGCAACTGTCATAAAACATTGAACACGTGAAATTAAGCTATTGATGCATTTCCTCTGGGGTTGTGGGGTTGAGGAAAGAAGGATTTTGTTCTATTTTCTATTTCATTTCTTTGTAAATTGATTTCACCTGAATTGTGTCCATTCTCAGCTTTGAGGACCTCTCTGGTAATCTAGCTCAGGTCAGTGTATTATTAAAGCACACCAGAAGCTGTTCTCAATTTCACATAGCTTTAAAGGTCAAACACTATTTAGAACAAATCATGGCTGTGTCCCAAATGACACCATATTGCTATTCCTTATATAGTGCACTACTTCTGACCAAAGCCCTTTTTAGTGCACTATAAAGGGAATAGGGTGCCCTTTTGGATTCAGCCCATCTCCTGGTGTGGCCTGTCTATAGCAACTCTCAGTATGGACAGTTCAGCTAGGTTAACCCCCTACTTTGCATTCTGTCCACCCACAGTACACAACCTCACTTACCAGGCATGTTTTGCTCGCAAGAGAGAAGACATTTGGCAATTCAAGAATAAGTCCTTCATTTCCTAAACGGACCTCATTCTGCTCCAGCCACCAGTAATATGATTGTGTATTAAACCCTGGTGTGTGTGTGTGTGTGTGTGTGTGTGTGTGTGTGTGTGTGTGTGTGTGAATAGCAGGATTTACAGTTAGATGCTGCTGCTTTTACACTTTAAATGCCCATCCAATTACACTGAATAAAAACAAAACTGGAGGAAATGCACACAAACACTACACACAGACACAGACACACCACGCCCACACACACACACACAAACATTCAATTTAATAAATTGATGTCATGACCATATTCTAATTCCCAATTCTATGGGCATAACTCCACTTCTATCAGAGATTCTCAAGAGTATCTAGACATAAATTACATGGATTCAAGTATGGTAAATTTGATTAGTATAATTTAAAGAGCGACTGCCTTTAAAAAGCAACGAATCGCTTTGTAAACGGCCTATGTGGCATCGATACGAGTCAGAAACAGTTATTCTAGTGTCAAAATTAACAGCAAATTGAAAATAGGATAATTTTGGTAATAAAGACAGTCTCCTCTAAAACTGAGTTTGGAACATCCGTGCATCACAAAGGGTAAATTTAGGTTGGGTTTTGATTTGACAATGTCAATTTGCTCACTAACATGGGGTGAACAGCTGCGGAGATTGCGCTCTATCAAATAGCATAGACAGTGAGACAGACCTGCTCAGCAGCTCCGACTTTGTTTACATAAGACAAAATGTCGTACATTTTGTTACTTGAGAAATACTGCACCAAACACCTTAGTTAGATGTAAAATTGCGCAACTAAAACATCCTCGGCAAAAACATCTAAATGAATTACAGATTTCTTGAGTTATCTTAGATTCACTCTGGGGATTTTGAGGAAGTGAAATATGCTTCCAGGGTCTCATCATTAACCAAACGCGGAATTGGTCAGAAAACACACCAAGACTGAAATCACGTTTTTCTAATGAGCAACAGAAGAGCAAACGTGCCAATAGGCATGTTCAGTAGCTCTTTAACAACTAAGACCCAAAGTCGTACTTAGGAAATAAAGAAAGGATATCCATCCATTACAGTGACAATAGGATTTCATTCATTTCATGAATATGACAGAAAAATTTGATGATTGTATTATAGAGTTTTGAGCTTGTTAGATGTGTCCTGTGTTGTGGAAAATATACAAATCCTGGCTCATTAAAACCAGACTTTGGATTCTTGTAAGACGAAGATGAATTGAACCCTTAACATGGCTCCCCTGGAGCGTACTGGGGCTCCAGATAGTATTGCTGTTTTCAAATCTACCATTAACAACATCGCAGGTAAATACAACTAAAATACCTCCATAAACCTGAATCATTAATGCAGCTGTCTAGACAGAGACTATCGAGAACAAATACTTGGATTAGGTTGTTTCTCTACCTTTAAAAGAAGTCTCTGGTGAGTTTTATTGGCAATACAGTCATTCTTTGTAGCTCCTTCAGTGTACAGACATATGTCCTTGATAGCTAGAGTGAATGTGTGATGTGAATACAAGCTGGTATGAATAGACCCATGTAGCCTATACTAAAAGCAGATATGTAATGGTTCCATTGAATATTGAAGGTTAAAGTCAGTATTTGAAAAGAGAAGCTATTCTATTCTGCAGTAAAGCAAAATATTGATTGAACTGAACTACCAAACCACGCAGTCAAGACCAAATGCAGCCAATACTGAGATCATAACTGAGTTCCAACTGTATTGGGAGTCATCATCACCATGTCCAACAGACAAGTTCTACAATCACAGTCAGTCACCGGGTGTTCCTGACAGTCATTTTCCATTACTGCTTGATATTTGTGACTTGTCTTCTCATTTCAGGGCTACCGACCATCAACACAACAGTTCCACTATAGCAGACCAGATCCTGGGGGTGTCCCAAATAGCACTGGTCAAAAGTAGTGCACTATAAAAGGAAATAGGGTGCCATTTGGGACACACACCCTGAGACCCTGAAAGCATGATGAGTCAGGAGAATGGAGTAAAGGGCTCTCCTCCCATATCCTCTCCCTCTCTCCTCTGTTGGTGCATGGTGGATTAGGAAGGTTTGCTGGATCCAGGGGGCAAGGAGCCTTGTCCGTCCCTGACTGGCACTCCGATAAACTCTGAAGCTGACGTGGTAGAGAGGGAGAGGATGGGAGAGAGAGGAGAGGAAAGGAGAAGAGGGAAAGGGAGAGGAGAGAAATGGAGATATATCGACAGATACACCATCCAAATTGTAATTAATAACTTCACCATGCTCAAAGGGATATTCAATGTCTGCTTGAATATTCTATCTACCAATAGGTACCCTTCTTTGCGAGGCATTGGAAAACCTCCCTGGTCTTTGTGGTTGAATCTGTGGTTGAAATTCATTGCTCGACTGAGGGACCTTAAAGATAATTGTGGGGTGCAGAGATGAGGTAGTCATTCAAAAAGCATGTAAAACACTATTATTGCACACAGAGCGAGTACATGCAACTTATTATGTGACTTGTTAAGCACATTTTTACTCCTGAACATATTTAGGCTTGCCATAACAAAGGGGTTGAATACTTATTGACTCAAGACATTTCAGCTTTTCGTTTTGTATTAATTTTATAAACATTTAGAAAAACATAATAATAATAATATGCCATTTAGCAGACGCTTTTATCCAAAGCGACTTACAGTCACGCGTGCATACATGTTTACGTATGGGTGGTCCCGGGGACTGAACCCACTACCCTGGCGTTATAAGCGCCATGCTCTACCAATTGAGCTACAAAGGACCACCATTATGGGGTATTATGTGTAGGCCAGTGACAAAACAATCTCAATTTAATCCATTTAAAATTCAGGCTGTAACACAACAAAATGTGGAAAATGTCAAGGGGTGTGAATACTTTCTGAAGGCATTGTAGGTCTGTCACAGTCTGTTCAGACTATGTTTTAAAATGACCCCATCACATTCTGAATTTGCATTTTTGTCCCCCCCCCATTTCTGATACTACACCAATCAATAATATACATTATTTTCACTGAGAACTGAAAAGCTCTATTGACAGGAGAGCTTCTTCTCACAGATTAAATATGGAGCTTTTTCTCCCACCTTTACCATAAATTCGATTTTCTGACTCCACCGCAATACATTCAGTATACAAATACAGTGAGGGAAAAAAGTATTTGATCCCCTGCTGATTTTGTACGTTTGCCCACTGACAAAGACATGATCAGTCTATAATTTTAATGGTAGGTTTATTTGAACAGTGAGAGACAGAATAAGAACAAGAAAATCCAGAAAAACGCATGTCAAAAATGTTATAAATTGATTTGCATTTTAATGAGGGAAATAAGTATTTGACCCCTTCTCAATCAGAAAGATTTCTGGCTCCCAGGTGTCTTTTATACAGGTAACGAGCTGTCCATCGTCCCTTTGATGCGGTGAAGTTGTCCTGTCCCCTTAGCAGAAAAACACCCCCAAAGCATAATGTTTCCACCTCAATGTTTGACGGTGGGGATGGTGTTCTTGGGGTCATAGGCAGCATTCCTCCTCCTCCAAACACGGCGAGTTGAGTTGATGCCAAACAGCTCCATTTTGGTCTCATCTGACCACAACACTTTCACCCAGTTCTCCTCTGAATCATTCAGATGTTCATTGGCAAACTTCAGACGGCCCTGTATGTGTGCTTTCTTGAGCAGGGGGAACTTGCGGGCGCTGCAGGATTTCAGTCCTTCACGGCGTAGTGTGTTACCAATTGTTTTCTTGGTGACTATGGTCCCAGCTGCCTTGAGATCATTGACAAGATCCTCCCGTGTAGTTCTGGGCTGATTCCTCACCGTTCTCATGATCATTGCAACTCCACGAGGTGAGATCTTGCATGGAGGCCGAGGGAGATTGACAGTTCTTTTGTGTTTCTTCCATTTGTGAATAATCGCACCAACTGTTGTCACCTTCTCACCAAGCTGCTTGGCGATGGTCTTGTAGCCCATTCCAGCCTTGTGTAGGTCTACAATCTTGTCCCTGACATCCTTGGAGAGCTCTTTGGTCTTGGCCATGGTGGAGAGTTTGGAATCTGATTGATTGATTGCTTCTGTGGACAGGTGTCTTTTATACAGGTAACAAACTGAGATTAGAGGCACTCCCTTTAAGAGTGTGCTCCTAATCTCAGTTCGTTACCTGTATAAAAGACACCTGGGAGCCAGAAATCTTTCTGATTGAGAGGGGTCAAATACTTATTTCCCTCATTAAAATGCAATCAATTTATAACATTTTTGACATGCGTTTTTCTGGATTGTTTTGTTGTTATTCTGTCTCTCACTGTTCAAATAAACCTACCATTAAAATTATAGACTGATCATGTCTTTGTCAGTGGGCAAACATACAAAATCAGCAGGGGATCAAATACTTTTTTCCCTCACTGTACAGGTATTATAGCAAGGAGTGTCTGTTTGCACAATTGGTGTTGATCGAGGTAGGAGGTTGATTGGAGGTTATCATATATTTGAAACCTACAGTATGAAATTGGCATCCCAGAAAATGGAAGCAGAATCACTGATAATTTACTGTATAGCACACAGTTTTGATACTGTACATATGGCCTAGTTCCTTCCATAGAGTGATTAACATATTGTACATGTATTTCTGCAGTTGGCAGTTCGTTATTTTACACCTAACCTTCGCCAAGTCTGAGGTCCTGAGTGCCCCCACCATGCTTCACCATAAGGATGGTGCCAGGTTTCCTCCAGACGTGACGCTTGGCATTCAGGCCAAAGAGTTCAATCGTTGTTTCATCAAACCAGATAATCTTGTTTCTCAAGGTCTGAGAGTCCTTTAGGTGCCTTTTGCCAAACTTCAAGCGGGCTGTCATGTGCCTTTTACTGAGGGGTGGCTTCCATCTGGCCACTCTACCATAAAGGCCTGATTGGTGGAGTGCTGCAGAGATGGTTGTCCTTCTGGAAGGTTCCCCTTCTCCACAGAGGAACTCTGGAACTCTGGAGCTCTGTCAGAGTGACCATCGGGTTCTTGGTCACCTCCCTGACCAAGGCCCTTCTCCCCCGATTGCTCAGTTTGGCCAGGTGGCCAGCTCTAGGAAGAGTCTTGGTGGTTCCAAACTTCTTCCATTTATGAATCATGGAGGCCACTGTGTTCTTGGGGATGTTCAATGCTGCAGACATTTTTTGGCACCCTTCCCCAGATCTGTGCCTCGACACAATCCTGTACGGACAATTCCTTCGACCTCATGGCTTGGTTTTTGCTCTGACATGCACTGTCAACTGTGGGACCTTATATGACAGGTGTGTGCCTTTCTAAATCATGTCCAATCAATTGAATTTTACACAGGTGGACTCCATTTAAGTTGAAGAAACATCTCAAGGATGATCAATAGAAACAGGATGCACCTGAGCTCAATTTCGAGTCTCATAGCAAAGGGTCTGAATACTTATGCATATAAGGTATTTCTGTTTTTTATTTTTAATACATTTGCAAACATTTCTAAAAACCTGTTTTCACTTTGTCATTACGTGTAGATTGATGAGGAAAAACATGTATTTAATCAATTTTAGAATAAGGCTATAATGTAACAAAATGTGGAAAAAGGGAAGGGGTCTGAATACTTTCCGAATGCACTGTAGCTCACTGAGATTCTACTGTCCTCAAGCTTTAGCTGTGGTGCAGAAATACAATTCTGTGCCATGCCAGAGAGAGAGAGAGAGAGAGAGAGAGAGAGAGAGAGAGAGAGAGAGAGAGAGAGAGAGAGAGAGAGAGAGAGAGAGAGAGAGAGAGAGAGAGAGAGAGAGAGAGAGAGAGAGAGAGAGAGAGAGAGAGAGAGAGAGAGAGAGAGAGAGAGAGAGAGAGAGAGAGAGAGAGAGAGAGAGACTTACCTTCCAACAATACAAAACAAAGACCGCAGAAGTACCAGCCAGTATGAAATGTTTAATCTTGCCTACTCTTGGAAATAAACTCCACAACCATCGGCATTGCAGGGCCGTAGCATAATATGTTTCCTTCCATTATGCTTTATTTATGACGGCCTCAATAGATTACCAATTCAAGAGGGACTCAATGCCTTGTCGTTGAAAGAGTGAGAGAATTGGTGGGTGTATTACAGAATCCATTAAGTTCACCCCTGGCTTACACAAAGCCACAGCACCATCAGTATGTTATGGTTTTCTGCTGTCTCTCCGAGTGGCACTTATCCTGCCTCTGATAAGGCAGCTGGGCTGGCGGAGAACAACAGGCGACCCAGATTACATTAACATGATAAATTGGAGGCAGGAACAATGAATCACCTTGGAATAAGAATGACATTTTCAACAGGTTTTACTGTGATTTGTCACTGTCATGGAAATAAGTCAGGATTTCTCTCAGCTCTTTCGAATAGTGAGGTTGTCAGACACAGAGAGAGAGAGAGAGAGAGGCGAGATTGGATATAACAAAAGAGGAACTGTATAAATACCATGACATTTCCACACCGCGGGAAAGTGAGAACACACATGAAGTAATGTCTGTAGTTAGCAAGAAGGACTACGCATCTAATTACTTAGGCTACATCCTAGCCTAATCCTTTGAATGTAGTTTCTATTTGACTGTTTATTGGTTGACTACCGCTTCTAATGGTATCCACATGTAGTCATCTCTAAAATTCCTGGTCACACAATACAATTGTTGTCTTGAGACTACCACTTTATGATAATCTACCATTTTCATTGAGTTGTTAGTCCATTTATTTTATGGTTGACTAAAACTTGGGGACAGTGGTTTTTTTCCTCTCTGAGTTCTGCCTTTAATGGGAGGAAGAGGTAAATAACACACTGTGAATGAGTCTTAATGGACACCTAAGTGCTGGGCCAATAAAAGAAAACCTCCATTACCTCTTCAATAATGCACCATATACTCAGCTTTCTTTGGCACCTTATCGAAGCACTTTGTTTTTTTTTTATTTAACCTTTATTTTGACAGACTGTCATGCTGAGACCAAGGTATCTTTTACAGATGAGCTCTGTAATTACACAAAATATACATATCAATACACTACGAAAAGCAAAACAGAGATACAACATACTATCATAGAAAACAAACACATTATTTAGTTACAGTGGGGAAAAAAAGTATTTAGTCAGCCACCAATTGTGCATGTTCTCCCACTTAAAAAGATGAGAGAGGCCTGTAATTTTCATCATAGGTACACGTCAACTATGACAGACAAAATGAGAAAAAAAATCCAGAAAATCACATTGTAGGATTTTTAATGAATTTATTTGCAAATTATGGTGGAAAATAAGTATTTGGTCACCTACAAACAAGCAAGATTTCTGGCTCTCACAGACCTGTAACTTCTTCTTTAAGAGGCTCCTCTGTCCTCCACTCGTTACCTGTATTAATGGCACCTGTTTGAACTTGTTATCAGTATAAAAGACACCTGTCCACAACCTCAAACAGTCACACTCCAAATCCACTATGGCCAAGACCAAAGAGCTGTCAAAGGACACCAGAAACAAAATTGTAGACCTGCACCAGGCTGGGAAGACTGAATCTGCAATAGGTAAGCAGCTTGGTTTGAAGAAATCAACTGTGGGAGCAATTATTAGGAAATGGAAGACATACAAGACCACTGATAATCTCCCTCGATCTGGGGCTCCATGCAAGATCTCACCCCGTGGGGTCAAAATGATCACAAGAACGGTGAGCAAAAATCCCATAACCACACGGGGGGACCTAGTGAATGACCTGCAGAGAGCTGGAACCAAAGTAACAAAGCCTACCATCAGTAACACACTACGCCGCCAGGGACTCAAATCCTGCAGTGCCAGACGTGTCCCCCTGCTTAGCCCAGTACATGTCCAGGCCCGTCTGAAGTTTGCTAGAGTGCATTTGGATGATCCAGAAGAGGATTGGGAGAATGTCATATGGTCAGATGAAACCAAAATAGAACTTTTTGGTAAAAACTCAACTCGTCGTGTTTGGAGGACAAAGAATGCTGAGATGCATCCAAAGAACACCATACCTACTGTGAAGCATGGGGGTGAAAACATCATGCTTTGGGGCTGTTTTTCTGCAAAGGGACCAGGACAACTGATCCGTGTAAAGGAAAGAATGAATGGGGCCATGTATCGTGAGATTTTGAGTGAAAACCTCCTTCCATCAGCAAGGGCATTGAAGATGAAACGTGGCTGGGTCTTTCAGCATGACAATGATCCCAAACACACCGCCCGGGCAACGAAGGAGTGGCTTCATAAGAAGCATTTCAAGGTCCTGGAGTGGCCTAGCCAGTCTCCAGATCTCAACCCCATAGAACATTTTTGGAGGGAGTTGAAAGTCCGTGTTGCCCAGCGACAGCCCCAAAACATCACTGCTCTAGAGGAGATCTGCATGGAGGAATGGGCCAAAATACCAGCAACAGTGTGTGAAAACCTTGTGAAGACTTACAGAAAACGTTTGACCTGTGTCATTGCCAACAAAGGGTATATAACAAAGTATTGAGAAACTTTTGTTATTGACCAAATACTTATTTTCCACCATAATTTGCAAATAAATTCATGAAAAATCCTACAATGTGATTTTCTGGAGAAAAAAAATCTCATTTTGTCTGTCATAGTTGACGTGTACCTATGATGAAAAATACAGGCCTCTCTCATCTTTTTAAGTGGGAGAACTTGCACAATTGGTGGCTGACTAAATACTTTTTTTCCCCACTGTAAAAGGTTCTCAATCAGCCGTCTGAATCGCCCTGAAGCAGGGTTCCCCAACTGGAGGCCCGCGGGGCATTTTATTTGGCCCTCTTAAGTTTTTTTATTGGTGGACATAAAACACTGTAAAAACATCAGCAAATCAGCTCCAAGTGATTTTAATTTTGGAAATCTGTTCCAAAGTATTCACATATATCTCTGTTTCAGAGATATACAGTGGGGGAAAAAAGTATTTAGTCAGCCACCAATTGTGCAAGTTCTCCCACTTAAAAAGATGAGAGAGGCCTTCTCAATTTGTCTGTCATAGTTGACGTGTACCTATGATGAAAATTACAGGCCTCTCTCATCTTTTTAAGTGGGAGAACTTGCACAATTGTTGGCTGACTAAATACTTTTTTTCCCCACTGTATGTGGTCGTATACAAAGGTTTGAAATGATTATGTTTTAGTCAAATGTTACAGTGAGGGAAAAAAGTATTTGATCCCCTGCTGATTTTGTACGTTTGCCCACTGACAAAGAAATGATCAGTCTATAATTTTAATGGTAGGTTTATTTGAACAGTGAGAGACAGAATAACAACAACAAAATCCAGAAAAACGCATGTCAAAAATGTTATAAATTGATTTGCATTTTAATGAGGGAAATAAGTATTTGACCCCCTCTCAATCAGAAAGATTTCTGGCTCCCAGGTGTCTTTTATACAGGTAACGAGCTGAGATTAGGAGCACACTCTTAAAGGGACTCGGTGTGTTACCTGTATAAAAGACACCTGTCCACAGAAGCAATCAATCAATCAGATTCCAAACTCTCCACCATGGCCAAAACCAAAGAGCTCTCCAAGGATGTCAGGGACAAGATTGTAGACCTAAACAAGGTTGGAATGGGCTACAAGACCATCGCCAAGCAGCTTGGTGAGAAGGTGACAACAGTTGGTGCGATTATTCGCAAATGGAAGAAACACAAAAGAACTGTAAATCTCCCTCAGCCTGGGGCTCCATGCAAGATCTCACCTCGTGGAGTTGCAATGATCATGAGAACGGTGAGGAATCAGCCCAGAACTACACGGGAGGATCTTGTCAATGATCTCAAGGCAGCTGGGACCATAGTCACCAAGAAAACAATTGGTAACACACTACGCCGTGAAGGACTGAAATCCTGCAGCGCCCGCAAGGTCCCCCTGCTCAAGAAAGCACATATACAGGCCCGTCTGAAGTTTGCCAATGAATATCTTAATGATTCAGAGGAGAACTGGGTGAAAGTGTTGTGGTCAGATGAGACCAAAATCGAGCTCTTTGGCATCAACTCAACTCGCCGTGTTTGGAGGAGGAGGAATGCTGCCTATGACCCCAAGAACACCATCCCCACCGTCAAACATGGAGGTGGAAACATTATGCTTTGGGGGTGTTTTTCTGCTAAGGGGACAGGACAACTTCACCGCATCAAAGGGACGATGGACAGGGCCATGTACCGTCAAATCTTGGGTGAGAACCTCCTTCCCTCAGCCAGGTCATTGAAAATGGGTCGTGGATGGGTATTCCAGCATGACAATGACCCAAAACACACGGCCAAGGCAACAAAGGAGTGGCTCAAGAAGAAGCACATTAAGGTCCTGGAGTGGCCTAGCCAGTCTCCAGACCTTAATCCCATAGAAAATCTGTGGAGGGAGCTGAAGGTTCGAGTTGCCAAACGTCAACCTCGAAACCTTAATGACTTGGAGAAGATCTGCAAAGAGGAGTGGAACAAAATCCCTCCTGAGATGTGTGCAAACCTGGTGGCCAACTACAAGAAATGTCTGACCTCTGATTGCCAACAAGGATTTTGCCACCAAGTACTAAGTCATGTTTTGCAGAGGGGTCAAATACTTATTTCCCTCATTAAAATGCAAATCAATTTATAACATTTTTGACATATGTTTTTCTGGATTTTCTTGTTGTTATTCTGTCTCTCACTGTTCAAATAAACCTACCATTAAAATTATAGACTGATCATGTCTTTGTCAGTGGGCAAACATACAAAATCAGCAGGGGATCAAATACTTTTTTCCCTCACTGTATATCTGTTTGGGCTTATTGTGGTCAATTTGCAGTCTACAAATTATTTGTAATTATGTTCCGGCCTCCTGACCTTCCGCTCAAGAAGAAATCGGCCCGCGGCTGAATCTAGTTGATAATCCCTTCCCTAGAGGCACCAAATCATCACATTTCAGAGAGTTTTTTAGATTATTCAACAAGGTGCAAAAAAACTAAAAGTAGATTTAAAAGTGATCTCCAGAATTAGCCATGAGACTGGGTCTGGTAGCTTGTATGTCTGTAGGTTAAAAATGAAGTAAGGTACGGTGGAAGTTTGTGCAAGCGTGCTATACAGTGGGGAAAAAAAGTATTTAGTCAGCCACCAATTGTGCATGTTCTCCCACTTAAAAAGATGAGAGAGGCCTGTAATTTGCATCATAGGTACACGTCAACTATGACAGACAAATTGAGGAAAAAAAATCCAGAAAATCACATTGTAGGATTTTTTATGAATTTATTTGCAAATTATGGTGGAAAATAAGTATTTGGTCAATAACAAAAGTTTCTCAATACTTTGTTATATACCCTTTGTTGGCAATGACACAGGTCAAACGTTTTTCTGTAAGTCTTCACAAGGTTTTCACACACTGTTGCTGGTATTTTGGCCCATTCCTCCATGCAGATCTCCTCTAGAGTAGTGATGTTTTGGGGCTGTCGCTGGGCAACACGGACTTTCAACTCCCCTCCAAAGATTTTCTATGGGGGTTGAGATCTGGAGACTAGCTAGGCCACTCCAGGACCTTGAAATGCTTCTTACGAAGCCACTCCTTCGTTGCCCGGGCGGTGTGTTTGGGATCATTGTCATGCTGAAAGACCCAGCCACGTTTCATCTTCAATGCCGTTGCTGATGGAAGGAGATTTTCACTCAAAATCTCACGATACATGGCCCCATTCATTCTTTCCTTTACACGGATCAGTCGTCCTGGTCCCTTTGCAGAAAAACAGCCCCAAAGCATGATGTTTCCACCCCCATGCTTCACAGTAGGTATGGTGTTCTTTGGATGCAACTCAGCATTCTTTGTCCTCCAAACACAATGAGTTGAGTTTTACCAAAAAGTTATATTTTGGTTTCATCTGACCATATGACATTCTCCCAATGATCTTCTGGATCATCCAAATGCACTCTAGCAAACTTCAGACGGGCCTGGACATGTACTGGCTTAAGCAGGGGGAAATGTCTTGATTTGAGTCCCTAGCGGCGTAGTGTGTTACTGATTGTAGGCTTTGTTACTTTGGTCCCAGCTCTCTGCAGGTCATTCACTACGTCCCCCCGTGTGGTTCTGGGATATTTGCTCACCGTTCTTGTGATCATTTTGACCCCACGGGGTGAGATCTTGCGTGGAGCCCCAGATCGAGGGAGATTATCAGTGGTCTTGTATGTCTTCCATTTCCTAATAATTGCTCCCACAGTTGATTTCTTCAAACCAAGCTGCTTACCTATTGCAGATTCAGTCTTCCCAGCCTGGTGCAGGTCTACAATTTTGTTTCTGGTGCCCTTTGACAGCTCTTTGGTCTTGGCCATAGTGGAGTTTGGAGTGTGACTGTTTGAGGTTGTGGACAGGTGTCTTTTATACTGATAACAAGCTCAAACAGGTGCCATTAATACAGGTAACGAGTGGAGGACAGAGGAGCCTCTTAAAGAAGAAGTTACAGGTCTTTGAGAGCCAGAAATCTTGCTTGTTTGTAGGTGACCAAATACTTATTTTCCACCATAATTTGCAAATAAATTCATTAAAAATCCTACAATGTGATTTTCTGGATTTTTTTTTCTCAATTTGTCTGTCATAGTTGACGTGTACCTATGATGAAAATTACAGGCCTCTCTCATCTTTTTAAGTGGGAGAACTTGCACAATTGGTGGCTGACTAAATACTTTTTTTCCCCACTGTATAAACCAAATGACCGCAATGCATCGATCTAGGAGACTTCAAAGTGGCCAGCCTACTTTCTGATACAGAAAGCAGTGACGTGTACTGAACCTATCACCCGTAATAAAGTGTAGTGCGCTGTGATAAACTGCGTCCAAAGGCTTCAATACAGTGGCAGCTGCATTCATATAGACGATATCGGAATAATCTATAACCAGTATGAATGTTGACTGAATTATTAGTTTTCTGCTTTTTAACAAAAGGCATGACCTATTCCTATAAAGGAAGACCATTTTAATTCATAACTTCTTAACTAACTCATCAATACACTTTTTGAAAGATAGCCACCCATATATTTATAACCGGGACACTATCAATGTGGGCACCATCCAATGTACATATGCAGAAATCATCAGATACATTTTTTGGTATCAACATACATCATCAGCGAGTCCTTGGTCTTTTCTCTTCTTCTTTGTAAAATAGAGTTGGAGTGACAGACATCCGCAGCCTTCAGTGCAGTAATATTGTGCTTGCTCCTCAAAGCCCACCAATCATTCTAAACGTTAGTTCTCTGTCATCTTTGAATCTATTTCCTTCTCCAGGCAAGGTTAAGGGCTGTGCAGAGAAACGAACAGAAGTTTGCATCTTAAGCCATCATTAATATTTAATTGCAACACATGCTAGTGCAATCTCAGCACCACTTTGCACCCGGGATCTAATGGCTGCCTGCTCGCTTGGTCGGAGAGTATGACGCAACTACCAGACACTTTACACCGTCTGCTCTGCAAAACAGTACAAGTGTTTTTTAGAACACACAGGAACACACAGTCACAGAGGGCAGAAACAGAATTGTTCATAAGATCGATATCCTATTCTTGGTCAATTGCACAAACCTCCTCCTTTTTTGCTTTTTCAACTCATACCAGTGGAGAATGTGCCCGATAAAGAGCGTATCACAATCCCACACTGGGATATTAGACCTGAGGAAGAAAAGGCACCAATAAAGAGAGGGAGGTAGCCTTTCTTTAGACTGAGCGGTTTATGAAGATTTCTTAACTCTGCCTGCAAACCTTCCTTGCAGATAAGAAAATTATGATTGCCTCTTAAGGAGGGTGTCACGATCGTTGGTTAGAGAGGACCAAGGCGCAGCGTGTTGAGCGAACATACTTTAATAGTAAAGTGCAAACACGAATACAAAACAATAAACGATACGTAACGTCCTCAGACAATGACTGACAAGGAACAAAAACCCACAAACACAAGGTGAAAACAGACATTATAAATATGGCTCCCAATCAGAGACAACGAGCCAAACAGCTGACACTCGTTACCTCTGATTGGGAGTCACTCATCCAAACAAAGAAATACAACCACATAGAACAACCCAACCAAACAGAACACAACGAAACGAACACACCCTGGCTCAACATACAAAGTCCCGGAGCCAGAGCGTGACAGAGGGCTTGAGTTTCTATACTACTTGGGTGAAGGAATGAGACCTAAATGCTCATCAAAGGTAGAGACTAGAGTCAAAATAATTCACACTTTTTGCAATACGTTTCCATTCTTTAAACATGCTAAAAGAAAGTTGTACGATCTTAATTTGATCACTCTTTTATTGCTGATAATTTTCCTGCACCGCAGCTTCGTGATTTACATACATTCACTGAAAATCCACACTAACACACGGTTATTTTAACAGTATTGCACTTTTTATGTAGCCTACTAATAGCCTAAGCACCGATCAAGTAACATTGTGGACTAAACGTTCAAATTATTTTGCTGAAGGATTATTTTGCTGTGACAATATACACTGAATGTACATAACATTAGCAACTCTTTCCATGACATAGACTGACCAGGTGAATCCAGGTGAAAGCTATGATCCCTTATTGACGTCACCTGTTAAATCCACTTCAATCAGTGTAGATGAAGGGGAGGAGACAGGTTGAAGAAGGATTTTTAAGCCTTGAGACAATTGAGACATGGATTGTGTATGTGTGTCATTCAGAGGGTGAATGGGCAAGACACAATATTTAAGTGGCTTTGAACAGGGTATGGTAGTATGTGCCAGGCACACCGGTTTGAGTGTGTCAAGAAGTGCAACGCTGCTCGGTTTTTCACACTCAGCAGTTTCCCGTGTGTGTCAAGAATGGTCCACCACCCAAAGGACATCCAGACAAAATATTAGGAAGGTGTTCCTAATGTTTTGTACACTAAGCGTAGGTCAAACTAAGATCCTGCATCTGTAAAGGTCCATTTATGAAACTGATATTAAGTAATCTGCCTCTGAGGACCTCACTATCTCAGGGGTGAGAGATAACCATGTCATGTGTTGATAATCACGAGGAGTTCAGCCTATAGTTCAGCCTAAGCTTAGATAACATAGAGGGCAGCATACATAAAGCCATCTGCAAATTGCAGTACTTTGTGTGATTATACTATGAACCATTATTTGCAAACCATGCAGTTAGTTAAAGTACAGACTGAGACTGGCCCAGCATGGGCACCATGGTGTCTGTAGAGCTGGGGAATTGAATGATATCATTTAAGTGACTTCTAATATAAGTATTCAAATGTATCTCATAAGACCTCTGGCCAAGGCTCAAAGCCATCTCCATGTCACGACTAGGACAAGCAGCATCATCTGACCCTCCCTCACACCCTTACACACACATACATACACACACACACACGAACCGAACGAGTGTGCTCGCATACTCCCTTAAAAGACCTTCGCTTGAAAAACGAGAAAAACAGCAGCAAGAGTACTGTTTGTCCATTTTGAGACGCCGTAGCTAGTGTACTGTACTTCCTCATAATAGTCACAATTAATAGAAGATAACTCAAGAAACCTGTCATTATTTTTGACGTTTTTGCAGAGGAGATCAATTTTACATCTAACTAAGATGTTTGGTACAGTATTTCTCAATAAAGAAATGTGCATGAAAACGAGTCGTCTCTCGGTGAATGACAACAAAGACTGTTGACCAATCACCGACGAAGGGGCGTAGACTTCGGCTTGCCTCAATAAACATTTTTGTGTGCCCGAACAACTGAATAAACGCTTACCGAAGTCCAAAACTAACAAAAACATCACAAATTGTCGTCATAATATACAGTATGCAAAAACTCTTTCAAACTGTTTCGGCTGGGAAGCATGCGGACGCTTTCACTCTCACACTCACACACACATCTCCCAGCCAGCACTGCTTAGAGGTTTCCAGGAATCATTTAAATCATTTCACTGCTACTCTAGACCAACCATGAAGTGTTTCTAATTAGTTGAAAAATTATCATTTTGTTGATAATGGATGTACCTATGTCACGATCGTCATTTGAAGAAACGGGCCAATGCGCAGCGTGGAATGCGAACATCTTTTATTTTAATTCACCACACGAACAAAACAACAAAATGATACGTGAAGTCCTTGGGTACATACACAAACCAACACGGAACAAGATACCACACCACACAAATGCCAAACGACTACCTAAGTATGGTTCCCAATCAGAGACAACAAGCAACAGCTGATTCACGTTGCCTCTGATTGAGAACCACCCCGGCCAACATAGAAACACATCAACTAGATCCTGAACATAGAACCACAAAACATAGACTCTACACACCCTGGCTCAACATAACAGAGTCCCCAGAGCCAGGGCGTGACAGTACCCCCAAAGGCGCGGACTGCGACCGCGCCAAACATAAACCCGAACAGGGGAGGGCCGGGTGGGCATTCCTCCTCGGAGGCGGATCCGGCTCGGGCTTGACCACCACCCTCTAACAACCCCCCGTAGCGCCCCTGGTCTGGTCCCGCTGGCTGGAGCTGGACTGGACATCGGTGGAGCCGGATTGCTTAGGCTCCGGTGTGGAGCAGCTGACCGGTACCTGACCAGGCACCGGTGAACGGCACGGGCTGTGCCGGACTGACGACGCGCACCACAGGCTTGGTGCGGGGAGCAGGGACAGGCCGGTCCGGGCTGACAACGCGCACCATAGACTTGGTGCGGGAAGCAGAAACGGGCCGGACCGGGCTGGTGACGCGCACCACAGGCTTGGTGCGGGGAGCAGGAACAGGCCGGACCGGACTGACGACGCGCACCATTGGCTTGGTGCGGGGAGCAGGAATGGGCCGGACCGGGCTGGCGACGCGCACCATTGGCTTGGTGCAGGGAGCCGGTACGGGCGGGCCGGCTGACGACGCGCACCATAGACTTGGTGCGGGGGAGCAGGACGCGGGCGGACCGGACTGACGACGCGCACCATAGACTTGGTGCGGGGGAGCAGAAATGGGCCGGACCGGACTGACGATGCGCACCACAGGCTTGGTGCGGGAGCAGGAACAGGCCGGGCCGGGCTGGCGGCCGCACCATTGGCTTGGTGCGAGGGGCAGGAACAGGCCGGACCGGGCTGGCGACGCGCACCATTGGCTTGTTGCGAGGGGCAGGAACAGGCCGGACCGGGCTGACGACGCGCACCATTGGCTCGGTGCGAGCGGCAGGAACCGGCCGGGCCGGGCTGGCGACGCGCATCACAGGCTTGGTGCGAGGGACAGGAACAGGCCGGACCGCACTGGGAACACACACCACTGGCCTTATACGGGGATCAGGAACGGGCCGGACCGGACTGGCAACACACTTCAGTACCTCTCGCCGTGCCTCTACACTTTCCCATCCTCTAATCACCAATGGCTCCCGTAACCCGGTGGCCTTCTCTCCTCGTCCACAAACTCGCCCTTTATCTGCCTCCAGCAGCCCCGTCGCCCATGCCATGTCCCCCCCCCTAACAATTTATTGGGGGTGCCTCTCCCCCGTGGATATGCCCTCCATGGCTCTCGCCAGACTCTCCATCCTCTGCTCCCAAGTCCAATCTCTCTCCTCTTCACGCTGCTTGACCCAGTCGAGGTGGTATCTTCTGTCACGATCGTCATTTGAAGAAACGGGCCAATGCGCAGCGTGGAATGCGAACATCTTTTATTTTAATTCACCACACGAACAAAACAACAAAACGATACGTGAAGTCCTTGGGTACAAACACAAACCAACACGGAACAAGATACCACACCACACAAATGCCAAACGACTACCTAAGTATGGTTCCCAATCAGAGAAAACAAGCAACAGCTGATTCACGTTGCCTCTGATTGAGAACCACCCCGGCCAACATAGAAACACATCAACTAGATCCTGAACATAGAACCACAAAACATAAATTCTACACACCCTGGCTCAACATAACAGAGTCCCCAGAGCCAGGGCGTGACAACCTAGCATATGTTAAAAGCATAGCCAGCAATGTGTGTTATTTTTTTAGTCCCCCCAGTCTGGGCCTCCTTCCAATGAACATGATGAGCATCATAGGGGCGACAAGCAAACATCGGCGTTGGTTCCTGGCAGGTAACACAGCTCTGCAGCAGATACAGTAGACCCAGACCTCCAGCACCACAGACACCGTGTCCACCCACACAGAACATTACATGCCTTATTGCTGGCTGTCCTTCGTAACGTATGAATACACTACTGAGTCTATCTGAGATCAGGTAGAAGTCCACTGGGTCTGCCAGGCTTTGCCCCATTTGTTTTCCCACTGGTCAATTTAGGCCGCATGTGATGCCATCAAGCCACCACATCCCTAAGCTAATTGCACAGTAATGGGGTTGAAGCACTTTGCTGCACCACTCTAACCCCAATGGGCCTTTTACCTGTGTCTGTGCATCTCCTAGAAGAGTTCACATGTTCAGAATCAGATTAGGAGCAGAGCAGAGTAGACCCTCTCTTCAACTGAGTAACATAGCAGGTACTGTAGTACTGATGCTGCTGGCCTGGGGTGTGGCGGGTGGAGAAGGTATATTGTCTGTCTCTCTGGCTCATTTCACTCAAAATACGGTTTTGGCACATAGGACATGGTAGCCGATTAAACTCAACTCCAGGAGTTGAGCGGCGAGTCGTTTTTTTTTTAAATAAAAAGAACGACAGATTTCAGCACCCAAAGAATAGACGTCGGAGCTCCAGTCCGCCCACACTCGTCGCTGCTCAACTCCATTGTAAATCGTGGCATTGAGTTTAGTCGGTCAAGGACATGGCAGACATTATCTGCAGGCATGAATAAACTGGGAAATGATCCCATCTTTCTCCCCAACTCCCTCCCCACAGCTCTGAGTAAAATGCTCCAACATACAACTATTTAACACTCTGGTAAGCATGATAGATTAAGTGTCCTCCGAGAGAGGAGAGAAGGGGAAGAAAGTTGAAACGGCAGAAGCAAAAAGGTGTGGATGGGACTACTGCATCAAAATCCCATCTCTTCTAGCCCTGGTCTCTCTGGTCTCTTGGTGCCTTTTTGATTGTCAAGGCTTCTCTCTCTCCTCTGGTTGTGTTGTTTTGGGATGGAGTAGATCCCACTGCAGCCGCGGCGTGAAGCTCCTATTATAGTAACAATTATAGAGCACCACTCACTATCTGACTGAGCCATATGGAGAGAGTTAACCTGGGAAATAAAACTGCCATGATGTGTAGGTGTACACTATGGACATAGTATTTCATAGCTCTCTCAGGCTCAATATTGAGCTTAGTCACATCTAGGGCTGTGGCGGTCATTACATTTTGTCATCTTCCAGCCTACAAGCCACTGATGCGGACTTTTGGAACATCAACATTTTATGAAGTCTAATAAATCCATTTAATATAGCCTACACCATCACAATAAATCCATGTAATATAGCCTACACCATCACAATAAATCCATTATTTATTTTAGGCAGGTCTAAAGAAACATTATGATATGAAGAAAACGTTGCATATTTCAGAAGAACAGAATAGCATATTCTGAGTCGTCCTTATGTCAGGTCCTGATCTGGCTATGCCATATGGCTGTGGGCTACACTTGTTCATTTAGCAGGATTTGCTTATATTTCCCGTGGCATTATTTTATATTATTTATAGTATGAAGAATACCATTGAACATAGCTGAATAAAATAGAAAGTATATTTTTCCCAAACGATTTCCAAGGAAGTGCGCACATGTGGCTATTCTGTTTTGAGAGGTTAACAAAGAAACCGGTCCTCCTATATGCTTAATTGAGAGTTATTTATGCAACTTTAGTTGTGATACAAACGTTAGCCTTAATGTTTTGATTTCTAATATATTCTAAGGCTGCATGATGTGACTCTAATGATTATTTTTTTAAAGCTGCATGAAAGGCAAGCGCTCTGCTCTGTTTCTTGTGCAGGCTGTACACACTTCATCAGTCTCTCATTCACAATTTGACAAGCACTTGATAATATTCTCAACCATCAGACTATTCTCAATTTAATCTGGTCTTTACATATAGCCTACTAATATATGTGTGGAATAATTGTTTATTTATAAGGGCCCACAAACATGTCATCCGTAGCCTGCACTCTAATAGCAAATGGAGGTTACGTTTTTAATATGCCAGGTAGGCTACACCGTTTGTAAAGCAGATGAATGTGCTTAATTTTAAGAATTGAGCAATAAATATAGCAGCACGAGAAAGCTGGGATCCTCTTTTAAATAGTGGCCAGTGAAAACGCGATTGGCTTATTGTTTGCGTAATAGCTTATAAGAACACGTTTCACGGCTCTGTAGGCTATGGGCTATTCAACACTGTTCCAGGGGTCCTAAGCTTATAGGCTACGTTTTGAGTTACTACAAACCTTATCAAAATATATACTGTAGGCCTATGGGCTAGGCTACATGATGCATGTGACTGATTTGAAAAAGTCTATATACTATATGGTATAACAAGTGTATAAGGCCCCATACTATGTAAAAGCAGCCAGACTAATGGCAGTTTTCCTTGAAGACCTGCTTTCTACTGACCTGGGTGATGATATAGATGGCATAGTCGATCTTCTGCCGTCGAAGGATGGGGTGCAGGTAGTGCAACCAGTACTTGAGGTGGTTGTCTCTGTGTCTGAATGGGATAATGATAGCCACCTTCTGTTTGGCACGGCAGTCCGGCGGGGTGTACTTGCCCCCCTCCGTCACATTTGGGTTCTCCTTCTGCACCCGTTCCATTGTCATCTGGGAGGCAAACTCGATGAGGAGGCGGCCCACTGCAGAGAGAAAGGGGGAATACATGGTCAACATCAAAGCAGCCAAACAGCCAACCAATCAGCATGTTACTTGTGCTTAGCAAACTTTTTGAAAAAATTGTGTTCAACCAAATACAATGTTATTTTACAGAAAACTAATTAACAACAGACTTTCAGCATGCTTATAGGAAAGGGCACTCAACATGCTGACACAAATGACTGATGATTGTGGAAGCTGTTTTGTTAGACATTAGTGCGGCATTTGATATCATTGATCATAACCTATTGCTGAAAAAACATAGGTGTTATGGATTTACATCCTCTGCCTTATCATGGATTGAGAGTTACCTATCTAATAGAACACAGAGGGTTCTTTAATGGAAGCCTCTCTAATGCAAATTCGGTTGAGTGTGGTGTACCGCAGGGCAGCCGGCTTGGGCCATTATTGTTTGCTGTTTTTATTAATGACCTTCCACTGACCTTGAATAAAGCCTGTGTGTCTATGTACGCTGACGACTCAACTGTATACACGTCGACTACGACAGTAAAATAAATAACTATCACCCTTAACATAGAGCTGCAGTCAGTTTTAGAATGAGTAACTAGCAATAGGCTGATGCTAAATACACTGCATGGCCAAAAGTAGCTCGTCGAACATCTCATTCCAAAATCATGGACATTAATATGGAGTTGCTCCCGATGACCAATTCTTGTGCTGACGTTGCTTCCAGAGGCAGTTTGGAACTCGGTAGTTAGTGTTGCAACCGAGGACAGACAATTTTTACGCGTTACATGCTTCAGCACTCGGTGGTCCCATTCTGTAAGCTTGTGTGGCCTACCACTTCGCGGCTGAGCCATTGTTGCTCCTAGATGTTTCCACTTACAGTTGACCGGGACAGCTCTAGCAGGGCAGAAATTTGATGAACTGACTTGTTGGAAAGGTGGCATCCAATGACGGTGCCATGTTGAAAGTCACTGAGCTCTTCAGTACGGGCCATTCTACTGCCAATGTTTGTCTATGGAGATTGCATGGCTGTGTGCTCGATTGTATACACCTGTCAGCAATGGGTGTGGCTGAAATAGCCGAATCCACTAATTTGAAGGGGTGTCCACCTATTTTTGGCTATGTAGTGTATTTTTAAAAAATGTAAGCATAGTTTTTCGGACAAATCACTCAATCAACCCTAAACCTCATCTAGATCTATTATTGAATAATGTGGCGATTGATCAAGTTGAGCAAGCTGTCATGATCAAAACATGACTCAATTAGTTATTTCTCTGCTTTCTTGCCATCTCAGTCAACCAGACAGGTCCTACCTGCCCTCATTTTGTCATACCTGGACTACTGCCCAGTTGTGTGGTCAGGTGCGGCAAAGAAGTACATAGGCAAATTGCAGTTGGTCCAGAACAGAGCAGCACGTATTGTCAATAACATGCATGTCAATTTCTCCTGGCTCAAAGTTGAGAAGAGATGGACCGCATCACTATTGGTCTTTGTGCAAGGTGTTGATGTGTTAAAGGTACCGAACTGTCTGTTCAAGCTGTTGGCACACAGTTCGGACACTCATCGGTACCACACAAGACATCAAATCAAATGTTATTTGCCACATGCTTCGTAAACAACAGGTGTAGACTAACAGTGAAATGCTTACTTACAGGCCCTTCCCAACAATACAGAGAGAAAAATATAGACATAATAATATCCCGAGGAATAAATACACAATGAGTAACAATAACTTGGCTATATACACGGGGTACCAGTACCAAGTCAATGTGCAGGGGCACGAGGTAATTGAAGTAAATATGTACATATAGGTAGGGGGAAAGTGGCTAGGCAACAGGATAGATAATAAACAGTAGCAGCTGCATATGTGATGAGTCAAAATAGTTAATGCAAAGAGAGTCAATGCAGATAGTACGGTAGCTATTTGGTTAATTATTTAGTGGTCTTATGGCTTGGGGGTAGAAACTGTTCAGAGTCCTGTTGGTTCCAGACTTGGTGCATCGGTACCGCTTGCCATAGGGTAATAGAGAGAACAGTCTATGGCCGGAGTCTTTTACAATTTTTAGGGCCTTCCTCTGACACCGCCTGGTATAGAGGTCCTGGATGGCAGTGAGCTCAGCTCCAGTGATGTACTGGGCCGTACGCACTACCCTCTGTAGCGTCTTGCAGTCGGATGCCGAACAGTTGCCATACCAAGCAGTGATGCAGCCAGTCAAGATGCTCTCAATGGTGCAGCTGTATAACTTTTTGAGGATGCGGATTTGAGGATGCCTCGGCAGCAGCTAGTTGGGGATCCTAATAATTACTAAATACTAAAAGCAAACTGGGTATGTGTAAATAAACGTTTGCAGCAAGGTGAAGCATAATGTTGCCTCTGATAAAAACAGTATCAACAGCTTTGAAATGATAACACCTAAGACACTAAAAATAAAAATACATGTGCTGCTTCCCAAATGGCACCCCATTTATATTTTTCTTACCCCATCCCAAATGGCACACCCTATGGGCCCTGGTCAAAAGTAGTGCACTATCTAGGGAATACGGTACCATTTGGGATACAGCCATGAAAAGCAATTATGAAGCTGCAATGCCCATCTAGAGCCACAACAACAACAATACACTTGGAGGGGTATATAGCAAAGCAGGATCAATGACTTAGTCAGCTAACTTGCCTAAATATTTTTTTAATAACTTCTTATTTTGGGGGGGAAATAAGCTTGAAATGGGCATGGTCTAATTGACTCAACAACCAAAAACATATATCTAAGTTTAGCTTTCTTAATGAACCAGAAAATCAGTAGTTATTTCTGGTTGTTTATCAAAGTTAGTATACCTCACGGGTCTTATCATTCTAATGATCTGTCTGCAACAACAAACCATTCCTTTGTCTTCTCTGGCCACCAGAGGGAGTGCTACCACAACTCTCCCATGAGGTAATCCATTTATAATTAATGTATGTTCTATGTGCTGAAAAGACCAATCAATGATGCATTAGTTGAGAGCCTGATCGAAACTAACTGAATTATGTGGCTCATATAGACAGACACGCCATATGATCTCTGAGTCATCGACAACGCAAGGTGAGTCAGAAACCAATTTGTATCATTCTACCATGTAACCTGTTAAGCCTGAATACACAGACTAACATACAGGCTGTGTCTCCAATGGCACCCTATTTCCTTATATAGTGCACTACTCCATAGGGATCTGGTAAAAAAAAAATAGTGCACTACATAGAGAATAAGGTGCCATTTGGGACACAGCAGCATAGCAAGCCCTCAACACAGGTATGCTCCCCCTCCCTCCTCATATTTCCCACTTCATGCCCTCCCCTCATCCACTCGTTAGTGTTAGAGAATTAATCATTAATATGTGTATGATGGATAAAGTAGGAGTGGATCTGAACTTCACTAATGGGATGATAATTGGAACACGCTGCACACACAGTCAGCGCTCTGCACACACACACACACACACACACACACACACACACACACACACACACACACACACTTTGCTCTGCACACACACAGTCACACACACACTTCAAGCAATGTGGCTGTTTTTGTTGGTGGTGTTGAGTTATTGATGATGATGATGATGATGATATGCCCCTGTTATTCTATGAGGACATTGTTTTCCTCAACAGCACCATTATTGCTGTTACGTCACCAGTATCTTAAGAAATGCTTGGTTAGATACTATTGAGAAAATATGGAGATTGGATTTCACGAATAAGCATACAGTGAGGGAAAAAAGTATTTGATCCCCTGCTGATTTTGTACGTTTGCCCACTAATATCTTTATGTTTCACCGAGTCGTGGCTGAACGACGACATGGACAACATACAGCTAGCGGGCTATACGCTACATCGGCAGGATAGAACGGCTGACTCCGGTAAGACAAGGGGTGGCGGTCTGTGTATATTTGTAAACAACAGCTGGTGCACAAAATCAAATACTAAGGAAGTCTCGAGGTTTTGCTCGCCTGAGGTAGAGTATCTTATGATAAGCTGTAGACCATACTATTTACCAAGAGAGTTTTCATCTACATTTTTCATAGCTGTCTATTTAACACCACAAACCAATGCTGGCATTAAGATTGCACTGAATGTATGCACGCATGGCTGTAAGTCGCTTTGGATAAAAGCGTCTGCTAAATGGCATATTAAATTAAATATTAAATTAAATTAAATTAAATTAAATTAAATTAAATAAATATAAGGCCATAAGTCAACAGGAAAACGCTCATCCAGAGGCAGCGCTCCTAGTGGCCGGGGACTTTAATGCAGGGAAACTTAAATCCGTTCTACCTAATTTCTACCAGCATGTTAAATGTGCAACCAGAGGAAAAGAAACTCTAGACCACCTTTACTCCACACACAGAGACGCATACAAAGCTCTCCCTCGCCCTCCATTTGGCAAATCTGACCATAACTCTATCCTCCTGATTCCTGCTTATAAGCAAAAACTAAAGCAGGAAGCACCAGTGACTTCGGTTAATAAAAAAGTGGTCAGATGACGCAGATGCTAAGCTACAGGACTGTTTTGCTAGCACAGACTGGAACATGTTCCGGGATTCTTCAGATAGCATTGAGGAGTACACCACATCAGTCACTGGCTTCATCAATAAGTGCATCGATGATGTCGTCCCCGCAGTGACCGTACGTACATACCCCAACCAGAAGCCATGGATTACAGGAAACATCCGCACTGAGCTTAAGGGTAGAGCTGCCGCTTTCAAGGAGCGGGACTCTAACCCGGACGCATATAAGAAATCCCGCTATGCCCTCCGACGAACCATCAAACAGGCAAAGAGTCAATACAGGACTAAGATTGAATCGTACTACACCGGCTCTGACGCTCGTCGGATGTGGCAGGGCTTGAAAACTATTACAGACTACAAAGGGAAGCACAGCCCGAGCTGCCCAGTGACACAAGACTTCAGACGAGCTAAACCACTTCTATGCTCGCCCGAGGCAAGCAACACTGAAGCATGCATGAGAGCATCAGCTGTTCCAGATGACTATGTGATCACGCTCTCCGTAGCCGATGTGAGTAAGACTTTTAAGCAGGTCAACATTCACAAGGCCGCAGGGCCAGACGGATTACCAGGACGTGTACTGCGAGCATGTGCTGACCAACTGGCAAGTGTCTTCACTGACATTTTCAACATGTCCCTGACTGAGTCTGTAATACCAACAAGTTTCAAGCAGACCACCATAATCCCCGTGCCCAAGGACACTAAGATAACCTGCCTAAATGACTACCGACCCGTAGCACTGACGTCTGTAGCCATGAAGTGCTTTGAAAGGCTGGTCATGGCTCACATCAACACCATTATCCCAGAAACCCTAGACCCACTCCAATTTGCATACCGCCCCAACAGATCCACAGATGATGCAATCTCTATTGCACTCCACACTGCCCTTTCCCACCTGGACAAGAGGAACACCTACGTTAGAATGCTATTCATTGACTACAGCTCAGCATTCAACACCATAGTGCCCTCAAAGCTCATCACTAAGCTAAGGATCCTGGGACTAAACACCTCCCTCTGCAACTGGATCCTGGACTTCCTGACGGGCCGCCCCCAGGTGGTAAGGGTAGGTAACAACACATCTGCCACACTGATCCTCAACACGGGGGCCCCTCAGGGGTGCGTGCTCAGTCCACTCCTGTACTCCCTGTTCACCCATGACTGCATGGCCAGGCACGACTCCAACACCATCATTAAGTTTGCCGACGACACAACAGTGGTAGGCCTGATCACCGACAACGATGAGACAGCCTATAGGGAGGTCAGAGACCTGGCCGTGTGGTGCCAGGATAACAACCTCTCCCTCAACGTGACCAAGACAAAGGAAATGATTGTGGACTACAGGAAAAAAAAGAGGACTGAGCACGCCCCCATTCTCATCGACAGGGCTGTAGTGGAACTGGTTGAGAGCTTCAAGTTCCTTGGTGTCCACATCACCAACGAACTATCATGGTCCAAACACACCAAGACAGTCGTGAAGAGGGCACGACAAAGCCTATTCCCCCTCAGGAGACTGAAAAGATTTGGCATGGGTCCTCAGATCCTCAAAAAATTATACAGCTGCACCATCGAGAGCATCCTGACTGGTTGCATCACCGCCTGGTATGGCAACTGCTTGGCCTCCGACCGCAAGGCACTACAGAGGGTAGTGCGTACGGCCCAGTACATCACTGGGGCCAAGCTTCCTGCCATCCAGGACCTCTATACCAGGAGGTGTCAGAGGAAGGCCCTCAAAATTAGTCCCTAGTCATAGACTGTTCTCTCTACTGCCGCACGGCAAGCAGTACCGGAGTGCCAAGTCTAGGTCCAAAAGACTTATCAACAGCTTCTACCCCCAAGCCATAAGACTCCTGAACAGCTAATCATGGCTACCCGAACTATTTGCTCTGCCCCCCCACCCCTCACTCCTTCTTTTTACGCTGCTGCTACTCTGTTAATTATTTATGCATAGTCACTTTAACTCTACTCACATGTACATATTACTTCAACTACCTCAACTAGCCGGTGCCCCCGCACATTGACTCTGCACCGGTACCCCCCTGTATATATAGCCTCCCTACTGTTATTATATTTTACTTCTGCTCTTTTTTTATTTCTTTTTTTTTTCAAAACTTTTTTGTTGTTGTTTTATTTTACTTTTTTATTACAAATAAATGCACTGTTGGTTAAGGGCTGTAAGTAAGCATTTCGCTGTAATGTCTGCACCTGTTGTATTCGGCGCATGTGGCCAATAAAATTTGATTTGATTTGATTTGACAAAGACATGATCAGTCTATAATTTTAATGGTAGGTTTATTTGAACAGTGAGAGACAGAATAACAACATAAAAATCCAGAAAAACGCATGTCAAAAATGTTATAAATTGATTTGCATTTTAATTAGGGAAATAAGTATTTACAGTAAGGGTCTGTTCTTGGCGGGTCTCGTCTTCTTTTGGTCAGAAGGGAATTTCCCTCACGCTTCATAAAATGCGCCACCGGTATTCCTCGCAGACCCCCACTGGAAAGCTCCGCAGGCAGAAACAATCATCCTGTTCATGATGCATAATGGGGCAATCCCGTTAGTTCCTTTATATACTGACAAGTTATATTTGCATGATTTAGCTTATTCATAATTAATTAATCATTAACATTTGCTTCATTAATGTGACCGACCAATAATGGATCATGCATGTGACTGACCAATACCTCAAAAGGCTTCTTCTCTCTAAGCTGAGACATTGAAACTGAGATATCTCTTTCTCTAAACAAGGTTCTGGGCATACTGCCAAATTGCAGACACTGATAGTGAGGATTCGTTCTATCAGTCACTTGCATGAACACAGAAATTGGTTTATAGAAAAGCACAAACATAGAACATAGAAATTGGTAAATAGAAAAGCACCAACATAACATTTTCCATCACAAGTCCACCTGTGGTAAATTCAATTGATCTGACATGATTTGGAATAAGGTCTATATAAGGTCCCACAGTTGACACTGCATGTCAGAGCAAAAACCAAGCCATGAGGTCGAAGGAATTGTCAGCAGCGCTCCGAGACAGGATTGTGTCGACGCACAAAGCTGGGGAAGGGTACCAAAAAATGTCTGCCACATTGAAGGTCCCCAAAAACACAGTGGCCTCCATCATTCTTAAATGGAAGAAGTTTGGAACCCCAAGACTCTTCCTAGGGATGGCCACCCAGCCAAACTGAGCAATCGGGGGAGAATGGCATTGGTCATGGAAGTGACCAAGAACCCGATGGTCACTCTGACAGAGCTCCAGAGTTCCACTGTGGAGATGGGAGAACCTTCCAGAAGGACAGCCATCTCTGCAGCACTCCACCAATCAGGCATTTATGGTAGAGTGGCCACAAGGAAGCCACTCCTCAGTAAAAGGCACATGACAGCCCGCTTGGAGTTTGCCAAAAGGCACCTAAAGGACTCTCAGATCATGAGAAACAAGATTCTCTGGTCTGATGAAACCAAGATTGAGCTCTTTGGCCTGAATGCCAAGCGCCACGTCTGGAGGAAACCTAGCACCAACCCTACAGTGAAGCAAGGGGGTGGCAGAATCATGCTGTGGGGATGTTTTTCAGCGGCAGGGACTGGGAGACTAGTCAGGATCGAGGAAAAGATGAACGGAGCAAAGTACAGAGAGATCCTTGAATAAAAACCTGCTCCAGAGCGCTCAGGACCTCAGACTGGGGAGAAGGTTCACCTTCCAACAGGACAACGAGCCTAAGCACACAGCCAAGACAATGCAGGAGTGGCTTCGGGACAAGTCTCTGAATGGCCTTGAGTGGCCCAGCCAGAGCCCGGACTTGAACCCAATCGAACATCTCTGGAGAGATCTGAAAATAGCTGTGCAGCAACGCTCCCCATCCAACCTGACAGAGCTTGAGAGGATCTGCAGAGAAGAATGGGAGAAACTCCTCAAATACAGGTGTGCCAAGCTTGTAGACTCATACCCAAGAAGACTCGAGGCTGTAATCGCTGCCAAAGGTGCCTCAACAAAGTACTGAGTAAAGGGTCTGAAAACTTATGTGTATTTTTTGTGTGCAAGAATTCCTAAAAACCTGTTTTTGCTTTGTCATTATGGGGTATTGTGTGTAGATTGATGAGGGGGGGAAAACAATTTAATCAATTTTAGAATAAGGCTGTAACAAAACAAAATGTGGAAAAAGTCAAGGGGTCTGAATACTTTCCGAATGCACTGTACATACACCCACACAAGCCTACACTCACACCCACACACATCCATAAAGCAGTTACTGACATACACAACTGGTCAAAAGATTTAGAACACCTACTCAATCAAGGGTTTTTCTTTATTTTTACTATTTTCTACATTGTAGAATAATAGTGAAGACATCAAAACTATGAAGTAACACATATGGAATAATATAGTAACCAAAAAATTTTTAAACAAATAATAATAATTTGAGATTCTTCAAATAGCCACCCTTTGCCTTGACAGTTTTGCACACTCATGGCATTCAATCAACCAGCTTCTTGAGGTAGTCAGGTAGACATTAGACCAGTCGAAATGTGTCCTTTGGTCTGGAGTCCAAATTGCAGATTTTTGGTTCCGACCACCATGTCTTTGTGAGACGCGGTGTGGGTGAACGAATGATCACTGCATGTGTATTTCCCACCGTAAACCATGGAGGAGGAAGTGTTATGGTGTGGGGGTGCTTTTCTGGTGACACTGTCTGCGATTTATTTAGAATTCAAGGCACACTTAACCAGCATGGCTACCACAGCATTCTGCAGCAATACGCCATCCCATCTGGTTTGGGCTTAGTGGGACTATCATTTGTTTTTCAACAGGACAATGACCCAACACACCTCCAGGCTGTGTAAGGGCTATTTTACCAAGAAGGAGAATGATGGAGTGCTGCATCCACAATCCCCCGATCTCAACCAAATTGAGATGGTTTGGGATGAGTCGGACAGCAGAGTGAAGGAAAAGCAGCCAACAAGTGCTCAGCATATGTGGGAACTCCTTCAAGACTGTTGGAAAAGCATTCCAGGTGAAGCTGGTTGAGAGAATGCCAAGATTGTGCAAAGCTGTCATCAAGGCAAAGGGTGGCTATTTGAAGAACCTCAAATATAAAATATATTTTGATTTGTTTAACACTTTTTTGGTTACTACATGATTCCATATGTGTTATTTCATAGTTTTGATGTCTTCACTATTATTCTACAATGTAGAAAATAGTCAAAATAAAGAAAAACCCTTGAATGAGTAGGTGTTCTAAAACTTTTGACCGGTAGTGTACATGCTATATTTTCTCTTTTGTATTTTCTTTTGAATGTCCATGTAGCCCATTGGCATCGGCTACTTCTATCGTTACTTCCTAGAGAAGAACAGTTACTTGGAGTATAGATTGTATTGGGGGGAGGGGGAAATAATATTTTCTCAATTTACAATAAGCTGGTCTCATGCATCACAGTATGTAGCATAGTGTGCTTATCTCTTTTTTCTGTATCTGCCTCTCCTCAGGGCAGGGGGCTCTCCTCCTGCTTGTGAATTCCATCCTTTGCGTTCCCTTCCATACCTACAGCACTGCCAGGAAGTTGAGATTTGATTCCTTTTTCCTCCAGTGACTGTCTGATCGGAATGTATTCCTTGCGTTTTTTTCTCAGCCTAGTAGACAGGTCCTAGACTAATCAAATGGACTAGCCGTGGATTTTGATCTCCTTTCCCCCCTGTGCCTTCAGAATGATGACTTTGGTCTGATAGTTCCACAGCTTGAAGATTACCATGCAAGGGTATTTAGCGTTCTTTTGTTTCACGCCGATCCTATGGCATCGTTCCACATCCTCTGGTGATACATCCACGTCAAGTTCTTCTGATATCAGTTTGACCACGAAGCTGGAAAGGTCTCCTTTTTCCTCATCTTCCGGTAAGGACAATATTCTCATGTTGTTTCGTCATATTCTGTTTTCTTGCTGGTCCAATTAATCTTCCAAAGTCGACTTTGTTTCCAGAAGGCTAATTTTCTAAAGGTACGCTTTTGTACCTGAGGACCATATGTAAGAAAGGTACTATATTGTCCCTAAGGTACACTATTAGCTCTGTTAAGGTACGAACTGCAAGGGAATAATTAGTTACCTATAACTAATGGTACAATGGACGTGTCTTACAGGGTACCACTACAGCGACAAGCGTTTGTACCCCTTTAAGCACAATTCTGTAACTTTTTTTCTGATAGTGTGCAGTATAAACCAACAAAATACTTAACAAAAATAGACCTACATTACACCAGATTACTGTACATTCCATAAGATAGAGCACAAAGAACAGGTCAAATTAATAATAAAGTACAAACATAAAGAGATCTCAACAACTCCAGTGAATGGGAGGACGTGGTAATTGGGATGATTAATTATGTGATTAAAAAAGCCGGCTGTAAATTATAATCACAGTACATTATTATGCTATCTGGGACGTGGTCCGTACTTTGGGAGATCTCTTGATGTCAGAATAATAATGTGGAAGTAGTAAAAACACAAACTTAGTTTGCATAAAAACGGATCCAAATATGGTAGCAGGTAGGCTATAGTTTACCACAACACACTATACAGTAGGCTATATAACCACACTTGATGAGGCACTATTCTAGGATGCACGCTTTGCAAAAATTGATCTTTGTAATTGGAAAGAAACGAGGGCAAGATTGCTTACAGGAGTTGAATGTATGGCATCTATTTACAGCAGCAGTCCTTTGCTGCTTTTCCTCGGTTACAGGCCTGTGTTATTGAAATAACAAAATCTGCAGCTCCTGGGTCACTTGTGGGAAGCATATTTTGGCTGTAATTTAGTTGTAATATCTGAGGAGGAGAGGCCTCATTTTCTCTGGCTCGTTTCTCTCCCTCCCTCGTCTATAGTCCTGTAGTCTCCATGACAATATACACATTCAGATGTTTGAATTGTATTACTTCTCTTTCCTTTTCCTCAATGATCCCACTAACAGTGCCCCCTCAGAGCGCGTCCATACACACCATCCTGTAATTGCCTATTCTTCAGACAGAGAGCAGAGCAGCAGCAGAGAGGGAAAAGGGCACTCGTGTCCACTTTTTATGAGATGCAGAGGTCAGCCACCTAATTACCAACCCTCTCGGCCTTTTCATAAATTCACCGTACCGCCGCTGTTCCCTGCTGCAACCGACGGTCCCTTTGAAGAGATCCCACTGCAAAGGCAGGTTGGATCCAGCGACTTTTAATTAGCTGCTTTATGTGAGAAAAGGCATGCAGTCAAGAGGGGCTGATGGATGGTGCTGGAAAGGAACCAGTGCTCTCCTGCCTCCTGCTTCTCAGATTGTGAATACCCTTTCAAGGCTGTGTATGTTGAATTGGGAGCTGCCAGGCCATGGCAGTGTTTGTACTGTATTTTCCTCTGTGTGTGGGGCAGGTAGCCTAGCAGTTAAGAGCGTTGGGCCAGTAACCGAAAGGTGGAAAATAAATTGCCGATGTGCCCTTGAGCAAGGCACTTAACCCTAATTGCTCCCGTAAGTCGCTCTGGATAAGAGTGTCTGCTTAATTACAAAAAATTTAAAAAATGTGTTTTGGTTAAGTGAAGGTGCTATAGTTACAATAGATAGGGCTTGAAGTGACTGCAACATTCAGGCTGGTAAATCGCCTTAAGACTATACAGCTACAGCTATATGGCTTGGAGTGACTGCAGCCAGGTTCTATACAGGCTCTAAACAGTTACAATAGATAAGGGTGGGAATGAGTGCAACCTGCAGGTTGGTAAATCTCTATAAGGCTCTATCGATACAGATACAGTAGATAGACAGGGATTTGGTTTTGAGACAGAGCCAGTTCCCTGCTTCTCCTTCAGTACAGACCGTATCTTCTGAAAGCCAGCCAGGCAATAAGCACCATTACCACCATGACTGTTCTGTTGTTGGGGCTCTAAATAGAGTGGGCTGATAGATTTGCTGCGGATCTCTCTCTGGACGGAGGGAGCAGCATATAATAGTATCATCCACAGCCACCTGGGGAAAAGCCTCAACCCCAGTGAAATAGATATCATCACATCAACCTAGGCCTTTGTTTAGTTGTGCTCGCTCTGTTTGCATTAGTACAAGCAGACGTTGACAGTATGAACGTGTTCAATACTGTATTGCACTGTACTGTATTACTGTACTGATATTGTTGAATTAAGGTTGTCATATTGGCAGGTTTGATAGCAACAAACGATTTACCTAGCTTCTAGCTTAGTGCTTGATATGCAATGTGATCTCCTCGTAATGAACAGTGTCGACGTGTCCTGACGAGAAGGCAAACTTTTTCTAGCTATGCCAGGCAAAATCGGGCATCATCAGCTCATTGTTATGGATGTATCCAAACAAATGTCAAGAGCTTAAACAAATGCAAATGCAGCTACTTTGCTGTTATTCTGACTGCAGAGATCGTGACTGTGTTAGCCATAGCTAGTTGGCTAGCTAGCAAGCAAGGGATAAGAACGTTGCCAGCGGGCATGGCAACGGAACACACAGAACGAACAACTGGGTCATGTCTCTAGCAACCAAGTGATAAGAAAGTATGAAGAAATGTACTTCTACTGGTAAATTTGTGTTTTAGTATTGTTTTCTTTGGCAGCTGTGGTATAAGCGGGATACATGCCTTTGTTCTGAACATTACCTTGGAAGAATGAACTCTGCGTCATCCATTATTTCCAAGGTAATGTACAGAACGTTGGCGTTTATCCCTTACATATTGACTGTATTTCATTGTACTGTATTGCACTGTACTGCATTGTATTTAATCAATCAAATGTGTTTACATCAGCAGATGTCACAAAGTGCTATACAGAAACCCAGCCTAAAACCCCAAACAGCAAGCAATGCACATGTAGATACACAGTGGCTAGGAAAAACTCCCTAGAAAAGGGGTACTGTACTGTACCTGCCCCCTTCCTGTGCCCATAGCCCCCCTCCTCCCTCCTCTTCTTCTCCTGTGTGGTGGCGTGCTGAGGGTTGAGGTGGTCTGAGAGCCTGGAGCCATACTGTTATATAACACCCACACAAATAATGCAGTGTGAAAGACAACACGCTGCGTGAGCAGAGGGAAACAAATCCTGCCTGAACACTACAGTGCTGCTGTTGAGTGCATGGCTCCTACCATTACTACTGTATGAGGGACAGGAACAGGGGCTGGGAAAACGGACAGGGAAAGGGGCTGGGAAAAGGGACAGGAGCTGGGAAAAGGACAGGGACAAGGACAGGGTCAGGGACGGGGCACACACTGGTTGAATCAACGTTGTTTCCATGTCATTTCAATGAAACGACGTTGAGCCAACGTGGAATAGACGTTGAATTGACGTCTGTGCCCAGTGGGTTGGGATAGGGGTTGGGACAAAGATAAAGACAGGGACAGGGGCTGCTGGGAGCTGGTGGGTTTTCTCTCTTTCAAGGAGATTAGTGGTATCTGGAAATCTCCTTTACCCACATGGAGACACAAGCAGGACAATCCAACCATTCCTCTGCAAATCAAATCGTATTGGTTGCGTACATAGATTTGCAAATGTTAATGTTGGTGCATTAAAATGCTTGTTTTTCTAGCTCCAACAGTGCAGTAATACCTAGCTAAAAAACATTTAAACAGCAAGTCTCAATTCGTCGGGGCATGGACTCTACAAGGTGTCGAAAGTGTTCCACAGGGATGCTGGCCCATGTTGACTCCAATGCTTCCCACAGTTGTGTCAAGTTGGCTGGATGTCCTTTGGGTGGTGGACCATTCTTGATACACACTGGAAAATGTTGAGCGTGTTCTTGACACAAAACCAGTGCCCCTAGTACCTACTAACATACCCTGTTCAAAGGCACTTAAAGATTTTGTCTTGCCCACTCACCCTCTGAATGGCATACATACACAATCTATGTCTTAATTGTCTCAAGGCTTAAAAATAATTCTTTAACATGTCTCCTCCCCTTCATCTAAACTGATTGAAGGGGATTTAACAAATGACATCACTAAGGGATCATAGCTTTCACCTGGATTCACCTGGTCAGTCTATGTCATGGAAAGAGCCGGTGTCCTCAATGTTTTGTACACTCAGTGTATGTACATAGGGCAGCAGTCTCTAAGGTGCAGGGTAGAGTACTGGGTGGTAGCCAGCTAGAACAGTGACTAAGGTTCAGGGCAGGGTACTGGGCGGAGGCCGGCTAGTGGTGACTGTTTAACAGTCTGATGGCCAGGAGATAGAAGCTGTTTCTCAGTCTCTCTGCAAAACTTACTTTCTCCAAATTCAGATTAGATTTTGGTGCAGTCCCAGGGGGATCATGGGTAGTGAGGCCAGAGCTTAGACAACTAGGCCCAGACTACCAGTTCTATTGGTTGATAGTACACTGGTAAGCAGTGCCCACAATGGCCCTGTTGGGGATAGTGCTAAACTATTGTCACTAGGGTAGAACTATGCTGTGTAGAGGGACATCCTGTAGGTATGGTGCAGGGTGGGACAGATGAAGCATGGCAGAGGGGGAGGAGGGACGGGATGAAGGGATGGTAGGAGAAGCAGAGGGACGGGAGGAAGGATGTAACACAATGCCGCACCCTTGCAGCCGGGGAACCAGAGGATAGACAGAATGATAAAAAGAGGGGGGAGGACAGAGGAGTGTGTGATAAATGTGTTGTTTTGGCTACACCTGATTAGACAGCTGAATTGTGACCTGTGGCGGGCAGAACTGGCCGTGCCAGGCAGTGCCCCTCGGACAGGCTTTTCACGTTCTAAACTGCCCTGACCCCCAGGCCCTGGCAGGGCCAACGACAGGCGTGCAGCAGGGCACAGTGGCCAGTAGATAACCCCCAACAGTAGCATCTCTCCTAACAACACCCATGATCACACCAGGGCAACACATGTCATGTGGACTACAGCTGGGGGGTAGACAGGAAAGGGACTACTGGGATGATGGTTGTCTGCACTGACTACAATACAACCACCATCCAAATTATACAATGTAAGTTTAATAATCTTTATCTCGACCAAGGCCCAAAAAACATTTATATTTACCTCAATCCAAGAGCCAAATTGGTCTCGCACTCTTCTTTAATCTCTATCACTTTTCCAAAATCCCCTCTTCCAACCAACTGCCTATCAGACTGTGGTTTTTAATGCAAGGCTGTGGTTAAGGATATTCAAAGTTAGAATTTCAAATACATCTAGTCCCAAAATGACTGACTACTTCAAAGGCTCCGTGTTTAGAAACAAACTACCATGGTGGCGGGCCTGGAGTATTGGGTTACGGAGAGCTTGCCAACATAGTATTGGCCTAAGGGGCATTGCCATTCACGTAAAAGTGTGTGCCTATGCCTATTCTTAGCCCAATGTGGGATGCAGTTCTCTACCAGAAAATCTGTAATGCTGAGAGAAAGAACAGTTGATCCCATTGACCACAGAGAGAGAGAGAGAGAGAGAGAGAGAGAGAGAGAGAGAGAGAGAGAGAGAGAGAGAGAGAGAGAGAGAGAGAGAGAGAGAGAGAGAGAGAGAGAGAGAGAGAGAGAGGGGGGGAAGAGAGAAAGATAAGAGAGAAGAAAATAGAGAGAGAACAAGAGACAAAGAGAGCGAGAGGGAGAGAGAGAGATAGTGAAAAGGAAAGAGAGAATAGAGACATCCAACACTCGGGGGCAAGTGGCAGACAGGTCTGAGACATGAGGTGATATCCACCTGCTCACCAGGAGGTAAACAGACAGACTGTCTCTTCCATGGGGGAGTCTGCTGCACCTGGGGTTTACCACCACCATCACCACAATCTCTGTCTGTCTCTTTAGAAGTCTGCTCTGCATCCCAAATGTCACCCTTTCCCCTATATAGTGTACTACTTTTGACAAGGGCACATAGGGCTCTGGTCAAATGTTGTGCACTATACAGGGAATAGGGTGACATTTGGGACACATCCCTGCTCCCCCATCTCCCTCACTCCCCAGCCAACCCAGAGCCAACGATCCCTGAACCACTCAAATACTGCAACAGCAGGGGCAATTTCATCAAAATAGGCCATAACTGTCAGCATCATGGCAAATGACGATGTCCATCTGTTAACTACAGTGTGTGTTATTTTGCACGAATTGATTGTGGCACGTTTGAGGTAGGCTAAACACTATTATTACGTCTGATCCTTTCTTTCAGCGTTTGTTGGAAAGAGTCATGCCATGGCAATGAAGGCACTTTTTTCTTCCTAACACAACAATGTGACTTGGCCTCATGAGAATAAGCATCAGCTGAGTGTCTGAGTCACAAAGATCGTATTACATTTCTATATGTAATTCTATGGTCTGAGTAATGTAATTTACTAAAAAGAGAGAGGATGTCAGAATGATAGTGGACTGGGCAGTAACAGTCATTAATGGCTGACTAGCTGTTGTTCCACGCTGAATTTATGTATTTCTGGAGTAATACGAACAGACAAGATGTTGTGATTCGCTTCCATTCTGAGATAGCACGCACACACACACACACACACACACACACACACACTCCAAACATATAAATGACAGAGCAAACAACCTTATGAAAACACTGCCTTATGGGAAATATAACTATTCAAATATCATCTAGGCCTATGTTTCAGGAGAAACATTGCTTTCATTAATACATGAATACAACTCAGCCTGGAAGAAAGCTAACTGAAAAACCCAACAGCTAATGTTACCATGATAATGCATACCCAACGTGGTCTCAGGGTAATTCTTATTATTCTGTATGTAAATCTGTGCACTCCATTTAGTATGATATGTTACGTTATGTAAGGCTATATTATGAATGGAATAGTGGTCGTACAATATCATACGAATTAGAGGACGTATAGCAGGTATCAACTAGATTTAGCCATGGGACAATTTTTTCTTGAGCGGTAGGTCAGGGGGCCCGAATATAATTACTAATAATTTGTAGACTGCAAATTGACTGCAAGAAGCCCAAACAGATATAATATTTGAGTAAAACATAATCATTTCAAACCTTGCTTACATTTGTATACAATCATATATCATATATCTCTCTATGATTTCCAAAATAAAAATCCTGACGTATAGTATGATACGCCTAACACGGTCTTACAATAGCATACGAATTGGATGATGTAACTTATCATATATCTTGGAGGACATATAGTATTGCACGTCTTTATCTGAGACCAGAGTGCTTGTTGAGCCATAACAACAAAGGAGAATTATGGGGAGAATTTAGGTTGGCAGTTAGGTGAACTAACAACAAAGGTTAGGAGAACTAAAACAACAAAGGTTAGGTGAATTTAAGTAGCAGGTTAGGTGAATTGGGTTAAGTTTAGAAAACGGGTCGGGGAAGGGTTAGCTAAAATGCTACAGTTATCCCCAATGCGACTCGAACATGCAACCTTTGGATTGCTACACTGTCACGGATTACGCTCACCTATCCTCCCTGATCAACCTCCCTACTTTCATTTCCATTTAAAGTAACTAGACCATTAGTAGGTATCATACGTCTTGGAGGTACTCAGAAATACGTAAAGTATGTTTTGTATGGCTCTGCGGCCAGGTTGGCATACCTACAAATGTAATAATTCCTGTAATGTTTGCCATGATCATGTAGTGTACAGCATGAGTAAGAGCACACCATCCACAATCAAAAGTGAATGCAAAATACTAAATAATGCTGTTCTGTCTCCAAAACCATTTTCTACATTTAATTTGAACACATTCTAGCACGTATTGATGTGGATGGTGGTGATTATGACAACAATGATGATGATAATGGTAATGATGATTATGGCCATAACCAACATTAGTCCCCGTACGACGTATGTGGTTTTGAGAATACTGTACATTGACAGGAAATGTGTCAGTAAACAGAAATTTAAATACGGATGTGGATAGTGGTGATGACGATTTTGATGATGATAATTGATGATTATGACAATGACGATGATGATGACGATGAACATCTGACAAGCAGTGAATCTTGCCATCACAAATAAATATTTATCCTAGATAGAACCACATATGCCATATTGAGAATACTGTATGTTTACAGGGAATGTGTTAGTAAGCATAAATGTGGATTAGGATAGAGACGGCGATTAGGCTAGAGAGGCTGGCGAGGTATGTCAGCCCAGGTGCATTCTGGGATTGAACCTTCGCCATGGGCCCTGATTCAGCTCCATCCTGCTTTAATTGAGCTTTTTGCATTTCTCTACGATAAAAACCCAGGCAACCGGATTCCATCTTCTCTATGGCCAGTGAGACAGATTTGATTTCCAAACAGCCCAGAGCCCGGGCTACAAAAGAGACAGCTGAAAGAGACTAAGGGGATATAAAAGGCTCCTTTTGTTTCAGACCGCCAGCTGCCCTCGCCCCAGTCAACATGCTCTTTCATGTGGAGCCACAGAGAGAGAGGGGTAGAGAGAATGTGTGTGAGAGAAAGAGACAGAGACACAGAGACAGAGAGACAGAGAGACAGACAGAGAGAGAGAGAGAGAGAGAGAGAGAGAGAGAGATAGGGATTGAGAGAGAGATAGGGACGGAGAAAGAGAGGGGGATCGAGAGAGAGAGAGATAGGGATGGAGAGAGAGAGAGAGGGGGAGAGAGAGGGAGAGAGAGAGAGAGAGAGAGAGAGAGAGAGAGAGAGAGAGAGAGAGAGAGAGAGAGAGAGAGAGAGAGAGAGAGAGAGAGAGAGAGAGAGAGAGAGTGAGAGAGAGCGAGGGATGGAGAGAAAGAGGGGGAGAGGGAGAGAGAGAGAGAGAGAGAGAGAGGGGAGGGGGATGGGGAGAGGGAGAGAGAGAGAGCGAGGGATGGAGAGAGAGAGGGGGAGTGGGAGAGAGAGAGAGAGCCATGGACACATAATGCAGACAGGCCCCAGAGAGAGAGAGGGAGAGAGAGAGAGCGAGGGGTGGAGAGAGAGAGGGGGAGAGGGAGAGAGAGAGAGCCATGGACACATAATGCAGACAGGCCCCAGAGAGAGAGAGAGAGAGAGAGAGAGAGAGAGAGAGAGAGAGGCTAGAGCTAAATCCACCTCTATAGGTAACCTAACCGGATCTCAGCATCAACACATCCCTTTGATATGATGCTGTACTGTCCAACAGGACAAGGCCATTCATTCATCCTTGATTAGCTGGCTGTGAATAGTTGAGTTTTTTCCTACATGAAAAGGTCATTTTCCATTTGCAGTCAAATCCCTCAGAAAAAGGCAACAATTTGTTGTAAACATCTTAAAACATAATAGGTGGACTGGTCTCTCAGGTAGCCAACATGTCTGTGTTTCAAACAGTGGCGTCATTTCGGGTGGGTTAAAACATTGAAGTTAATTTACTGCACTTATACACAATTTAAAAACTCTCAAATGATATTTGGAGAACAGCGAAAACAAGCAAATTTAACTCCAGCCATTATCACCTTGGCTACTGTAGCTTCATTCACCTTAGAAGATAGGGAACATCATATTCTACAAACACGTCATACAGCAATTACATTTGCAATTAGCTGCTATGCACTAGTTTAGCACCGGGATTAAAAACTGTAGTTTAGTTTAGCCATCTACAGTCATCTTCCACCTCCGCACTTTTAAGAGAAAAGTGTTCACTGCAGCTGCATCGGCTCGATGCCCTCTAAAGCCAGCCATAAAGCCAGCCCGCTCTGAGGAGGAGTCCGCATGGTCCTAAAGCCTGCCTGCTATTACCGCTAAACTGCATTTGCCTTTTATTTGGGATTGGAATTATTTTTGTAGCCTATTTTTTATTGTTGCTGTAGAGCTAGGGTATGCCGACTGCCATACCCAATTGGTTTCAAAGCGGATGAAAACATTATTGTTTTAATGCAGTGTTCAGGTGGTAAATAAATTCCAAACTGGCTCTTACTGGCAGGAAATTAAGTTCATAACAGAACTGAGATGCTGACTTAGATAACATAAAACACTATTCAAATGGCATTTATTGCAAATACCATAGGAAATTCTGAAAGTCTAAGAGAGGGGGCAGACAGTGATAGAATGGAGAAAATGCATTATAAAAGACATCAAACCCATTTCCAATCAAACTGCCATCCACAATAACAAAATTGGAGTTATTAGCTGGTGGTGAGACTATTACGATTATATAGACTTTTAACCAAAGGTGTGTTGGGTTAGGGTACTAGGCAAAGTACCCTAACCCAAATAATAAACTCTGATAATGCTTAGCCTATATCAGCATAACAGAAACATTTTGGGGTCCATTTTGGAGAGGTGCAGTGTTGTGTAGATTGATAAAGAGCAGGACAAACACACTCAGTGATTGATTGACACAAAATGAGAGCAGCAGACTGGAAAGAAAGAGGGTCGTAAAGAAGGAAAAACACAGGAAGTGGTGAAGTGGTCCCCTGTGTTTGTACACTTATCTCCTCTCCTCAGCTCTGCCTCTCCTCTGGCCGGGTAGGTACTTCTCTCTCAGGGCTGGCTGTGAAACTATACAGCTTTTCTCTTGTGATCTCCTCCTCTCTTTCCCCTCAATCTCTATCCAGCCCAGGAGCAAACCTCTGTGAAATTGTGCCATTTCCTCTCACTACATCTAGAGCACCACAGAGCGAATGCTGCCTGCAACCCCCTAACCTAACGTAGCAGTAGTAAAAAGACAGCTGAGCAGAGTCCCCACATCTGTTTTTCAGGGAAAACAGCTTAGGTTGGAAATACTGTATCCCTGAAAACCGGAAACATCCGCTTTCTACCGACCTCATAGAGAATGGCAACCCCCTAACGTAAACGTTAAGGACAATAAAATGAAAAGGTTGGCGTTGCAAATGGCACCCTATTCCCTATTTAGTGCACTACTTTTGACCAGGTCCCATAGGGCTCCATTCGGGTGCGATTTGAGATTCACTCAATGACTGACTACAGTGGACCAAGGACAGACAAAACAAATAAAGAGTGATGATGACTAGGCTGTTTGATTACAATATATTTCACAACTATGACCAAGGGTTAAAGTAAGGCGGTACTTCTGTGATGATGACTAGGCTGTTTGATTACAATATATTTCACAACTTTGACCAGGGGTTAAAGTAAGGCGGAACCGGCAAAAGAAATAGAGGGGGTACCTCGTATCGGTAAAACATTTAATTATCACAATAATAAAAACAAAATATCAAGAAAACTATAGGCTATTACACCATCATTTATCATTACCAAATGTCAGAGGCATGACAAATTTGCGAATGGACTTGAAAACTGGTGGTATACGGTTAAAGTAAGGCGGTACTTCTGTGATGATGACTAGGCTGTTTGATTACAATATATTTCTGTCACGGATTCTGCCGAGGCTGCTCCTCCTCCTTGCTCGGGCAGGCTTCGGCGATCGTCGTCCCCGGAGTACTAGCTACTGCCGATCGATGTTTCGGTGTTTGTCTTGTTCTGTCTTGAGTGGTTACACCTGTTGTCTATTATGTTTGATTGTAGTCCCTATATTTACCCATGTCTCTCGTTTGGTATTGTGTGTTATTGTTTTGTGTCTAGGCTGTATCGGCATTGCTGTTTTTGTCGTATACGTGTATTTGTTTTCCTCCCTGTTTAGGAGGTTTTGTTTTGCATGTTCTTTACTATTAGTAAAGTACGTCTGCTAGTATCTCTGTGTCCTGCGCTTGACTTCACTCACCGCATACACGTCGCCCCTGACAGAATAACACACCATCATGGAGTCAGCAGGATCGGCGGTGCCAACGGGATCACTGGAGGAGCGTGTAATCCACCAAGCAGCCATGATCCAGGACCTGGGCACCGCCTTGCAAGGGGTGATGGACACCTTGAGCCGATGGGAGAGAGGAGGTTTGCCCACACCTCCTCCAACGATACCACCACCATCGGTCATACCTATCGTTCCATCTCCGGAGTCCAGTGGGATTCGGCTCTCGCTCCCGAGGGCTAATGATGGCACCGCGGCCGGGTGTCAGGATTTCCTGCTCCAAGTAGAACTCTACCTGGCAACCATCCACCCGGCGCCCTCGGGATACGAGAGCGTTTCCGCCCTCATCTCCTGTCTGTCCGGCAAGGCACTGGAGTGGGCCAACGCCGAGTGGAGGGGAATAGACGCCGCTACAGTCAGCTATGCAGAGTTCGCCCGCCGCTTCAGGGCGGTTTTCGATCATCCCCCAGAGGGGAAAGCGGCGGGTGAGCGTCTGTTCCACCTCAGACAGGGGAGGAGGAGCGCGCAGGAATTCGCACTGGATTTCCGGACTCTGGCTGCCAATGCGGGATGGAATGAGAGGGCCCTCATCGACCACTACAGGTGCAGCCTAAGGGAGGACGTTCGCCGAGAGTTGGCCTGCAGGGACACCAACCTAAGTTTCGATCAGCTGGTGGAAATGTCGATTCGTCTGGATACCCTGTTGGCTACCCGCGGAAGTCCGGAGTTGGGGCCGTCCATTCCATCCCCCAGCACCTCCGAGCCGAGCCCTATGGAGCTCGGGGGTGCTGGTGCTAGAGAGAAGAGGAGAGAGACCAGGAGAGAGGCCGTCCCCTGCACCAACTGTGGCCGCAGAGGACACACTGCGGTTCGGTGCTGGGGAGGGTCTCCTAGGGATCGAGGCAGCAGGCCACGCACTGATGAGTCATTCCAGGTGAGTAAGCACCCAACTCACCCAGAGCTCTCTGTTGTACACATGTATGTGTATTAAAGTTGTGTTTCCCGAGGTTTCTTCTCACTCCCAGCATAAGGCGCTAGTCGATTCAGGCGCAGCTGGGAATTTTATCGATCACTGTTTCTCGTATAAGTTAGGGATTCCCCTTATACCAGTTGATGTGCCCTTCCCCATCCATGCCCTAGACAGCCGCCCTTTGGGGTCGGGATTGATTAGGGAGGTCACAGCGCCACTTAAGATGAAGACGCAGGGGGGTCATGAGGAGATTATACAGTTGTATTTGATTGACTCTCCTGCATTTCCCGTGGTGTTGGGGCTTCCCTGGTTAATATCTCATGACCCCAACATTTCATGGCAACAGAGGGCTCTCAGGGAATGGTCTGATCAGTGTGTCGGGCGGTGTATAGGTGTTTCCGTAGGGGCAACGACGGTGGAAAGTCCGAACCAAATGCCCGCAATGCACATTCCTCCTGAGTATACAGATTTGGCACTCGTCTTCAGTAAGAAGAGGGCGACTCAATTACCACCTCATAGACAGGGGGATTGTGCGATAGACCTCCAGGCAGGCGCTGCACTTCCTCGTAGTCATGTGTATCCTCTGTCTTAGGAGGAGACGGCAGCTATGGAGACATACGTCACCGAATCTCTAGGACAGGGATACATACGGCCATCCACTTCTCCTGCGTCCTCAAGTTTCTTTTTTGTGAAGAAGAAAGATGGGGGTTTGCACCCGTGTATTGATTACCGTGGTCTCAATCAGATTACCATTAAATACAGCTATCCTCTCCCTCTGATTGCGAGTATGATGGAGTCATTACACGGGGCGCGATTCTTCACAAAATTGGATCTCAGGAGCGCTTACAACCTGGTGCGCATTAGGTAGGGAGATGAATGGAAAACAGCAATTAGTACCACCTCGGGTCACTATGAGTATCTCGTCATGCCATACGGTTTAATGAATGCTCGTTCAGTCTTCCAATCATTTGTGGACGAGATTTTCCGGGATTTGCATGGACAGGGTGTAGTGGTGTATATTGATGACATTCTAATATACTCCGCTACACGAGCCGAGCATGTGTCCCTGGTGCGTCGGGTGTTGGGTAGACTGTTGGAGCATGACTTGTATGTGAAGGCGGAGAAATGCCTGTTTTTCCAGGAGTCCATCTCCTTCCTGGGACATCGGTTGTCAGCGTCAGGGGTGGAGATGGAGATTGACCGCGTTTCAGCCGTGCGTAATTGGCAGACTCCCACCACGGTTAAGGAGGTGCAGCGGTTTTTGGGTTTTGCCAATTACTACCGGAGGTTTATCCGGGGTTTTGGACAGGTAGCAGCTCCCATCACCTCCCTGCTAAAGGGGGGCTCGGTGCGTTTGCAGTGGTCGGCTGAGGCGGACAGGGCGTTTAGACATCTGAAGGACCTGTTCACCACGGTTCCGGTGCTGGCACATCCGGACCCCTCTTTGGCGTTCCAAGTTGAGGTGGATGCGTCTGAGGCGGGGATTGGTGCTGTACTTTCTCAACGCTCGGGCACGCCTCCAAAACTCCGTCCCTGTGCCTTTTATTCTAAGAAGCTCAGTCCGGCGGAACGCAATTATGACGTGGGGGACAGGGAGCTGCTAGCGGTGGTTCAAGCCTTGAAGGTGTGGAGGCATTGGCTTGAGGGGGCTAAACACCCTTTCCTCATTCTGACTGACCATCGTAACCTGGAGTACATCCGGGCAGCGAGGAGACTGAACCCTCGTCAGGCTAGGTGGGCCATGTTTCTTGCCCGGTTTGTATTTAAGCTCACGTATATACCAGGGTCACAGAACGTGAAGGCAGACGCCCTGTCCCGGCGATATGACACAGAGGAGAGGTCCATTGAGCCCACTCCCATACTTCCGGAGTCTTGTCTAGTGGCACCGGTGGTGTGGGAGGTCGATGCGGAGATCGAGCGGGCGTTACGTACAGACCCTACTCCTCCTGAGTGTCCAGAGGGGCGGAAGTACGTGCCGCTCGAGGTCCGTGATCGACTGATATATTGGGCTCACACGTCACCCTCCTCTGGTCATCCGGGTATTGGTCAAACGGTGCACTGCCTTAGCGGGAAGTACTGGTGGCCCACCTTGGCTAAGGACTTGAGGGTTTACGTTTCTTCCTGTTCGGTGTGCGCTCAGTGTAAGGCGCCTAGACACCTGCCCAGAGGGAAGTTACAACCTCTACCCGTTCCACAACGGCCGTGGTCTCACCTATCGGTGGATTTTGTCACGGACCTTCCCCCCTCCCAGGGGAATACCACGATCTTGGTCGTTGTGGATCGGTTTTCTAAGGCCTGCCATCTCATTCCAATGACAGGTCTCCCTACAGCCCTACAAACGGCCGACGCCTTGCTTACCCACGTCTTCCGGCACTACGGGGTGCCTGAGGATATAGTGTCTGATTGGGGTCCCCAGTTCACCTCTAGAGTCTGGAGGGAGTTTATGGAACGTTTGGAGGTCTCGATTAGCCTTACCTCTGGTTTTCACCCTGAGAGTAATGGGCAGGTGGAGAGAGTAAACCAGGATGTGGGTAGGTTTCTGAGGTCCTATTGCCAGGACCGGCAGGAGGAGTGGTCGGGGTATATCCCCTGGGCAGAGATAGCCCAAAACTCACTTCGCCACTCCTCATACTAATCTTACTCCTTTTCAGTGTGTGTTGGGGTATCAGCCGGTCCTGGCACCCTGGCATCAGAGCCAGATCGAGGCTCCTGCGGTGGATGAGTGGTTTCGGCGCTCGGAGGAGACATGGAACGCTGCGCATGTCCATCTGCAGTGGGCTATCAGTAGGCATAAGGCGAGCGTCGATCGCCACCGCAGTGAGGGTCCAGTTTATGCACCTGGAGATCGGGTCTGGCTCTCGACTCGAAACCTGCCCCTTCGCCTGCCCTGCCGGAAGCTGGGTCGGCGGTTTGTGGGGCCATTTAAAGTCCTGAGGAGATTGAACGAGGTATGTTATAGGTTACAACTGCCCATAAATTACCGCATTAACCCCTCGTTCCATGTGTCTCTCCTCAGGCTGGTGGTAGCTGGTCCACTCCAGGAGAAAGAGATACGAGAGGCTCCTCCGCCCCCACTAGACATCGAAGGGGCTCCGGCGTACTCAGTCTGTTCTATCGTGGATTCGAGACGTCGGATGGGGGGTCTGCAGTATCTCGTGGAGTGGGAGGGGTACGGTCCGGAGGAACGGTGCTGGGTCCCTAGGAGGGACATCCTAGATCCCTCCCTGTTGACGGAGTTCCACCGGAGTCATCCGACTTGCCCTGCTACGCGTCCTCCTGGCCGTCCCCGAGGCCGGGGTCGGCGCACGGCTGGAGCCGCGCGTCAAGGGGGGGGTACTGTCACTGATTCTGCCGAGGCTGCTCCTCCTCCTTGCTCGGGCAGGCTTCGGCGTTCGTCGTCCCCGGAGTACTAGCTACTGCCGATCGATGTTTCGGTGTTTGTCTTGTTCTGTCTTGAGATGTTACACCTGTTGTCTATTATGTTTGATTGTAGTCCCTATATTTACCCATGTCTCTCGTTTGGTATTGTGTGTTATTGTTTTGTGTCTAGGCTGTATCGGCATTGCTGTTTTTGTCGTATACGTGTATTTGTTTTCCTCCCTGTTTAGGAGGTTTTGTTTTGCATGTTCTTTACTATTAGTAAAGTACGTCTGCTAGTATCTCTGTGTCCTGCGCTTGACTTCACTCACCGCATACACGTCGCCCCTGACAGTTTCAAAACTATGACCAGGGGTTAAAGTAAGGCGGTACTTCTGTGATGATGACTAGGCTGTTTGATTACAATATATTTCACAACTATGACCAAGGGTTAAAGTAAGGCGGTACTTCTGTGATGATGACTAGGCTGTTTGATTACAATATATTTCACAACTTTGACCAGGGGTTAAAGTAAGGCGGTACTTCTGTGATGATGACTAGGCTGTTTGATTACAATATATTTCACAACTTTGACCAGGGGTTAAAGTAAGGCGGAACCGGCAAAATAAATAGAGGGGGTACCTCGTATCGGTAAAACATTTAATTATCACAATAATAAAAACAAAATATCAAGAAAACTATAGGCTATTACACCATCATTTATCATTACCACATGTCAGAGGCATGACAAATTTGCGAATAGACTTGAAAACTGGTGGTATAGCCTACGCTCCAAAATGCGTTGTGGTTCGACTAGAACACTGACATTTTGCCAAAGCAGAGATGAGTGGCTGACACCGAGACGCTTTTTTATGTTTTGTGTAACAGATGTCTCTTTCTATTCACCACTGTTTGGAGGCTGGGAATATGTTGTGAGTGGATGAACGTGCCTGGTTAGCCTAGTAAAGGAGCCCTTTGAAGTGATTATTTGACAATCAGATGAAAACACCATGAAAAGATAATACATTTTAAAAGTTAAATGACATATCTTTACGACTAGGCCAACAGAGATCCTATTTAATTAATTACACGCAAGCGCGTGCACATATAGGAGGTCCCATACCGGGAAGGAATTAATTATACTTTCAACCCTGACTATAACTAACATAGCCATAACCTATAGCCAATATTGTCTAACACTTTTCTAACTACAGAATACAGTATTACGGTTGTAGTGATAGGTCAGTGTGCTTAGGCATGTTTGTACTGTTCTTTCCCTATAAACCCCTTAATGGTAGCTGAGTGAGTTGGATGTCATATATTATTTTACAGCATTTCCCTCCTCCACTCTGAAGTTAAGCTCCCTCGGTGGAGGCACGGCAATCAGATGTTAAATTGGCACCAGAGGCTGAGATTAAGACATGCCATTAGCAACGCATACAACTTTATCAGCTATTTGGGTTTTATCTCACCTCCTCCCAGCCCTATCACAAGTCACAACAAAGTTAGTTAGAGGGGAAACAGCAAGTTTTCTTAGGGAAGAGTTTTGTCATTAGTGTAAGATAGAAGGCCAGCACCAGTACTAAAGCAGTGACATGAGGATTTACCGAATGCTGTACTGCATCTTTCCTTCCAGAATATTCAGAGCCAGACTGCCATGTCCGGAAGCTAAAACTCTAGGGCGCTTCTAATTAATACTTAGTGAGGCATAATTTGGCAAAGTTTAAAACATTATCCCAATTCCTCAGAGGAGGAAATGGCTTTCCACACTTCTGCTGTACTATTTTGCATCGTATGTTCTTTTTTCCTGCCACCTTTGAGGTTTACAGAAAAGCTAGGCGTTATAACCAACCAAGAAAAGTCAGAAGGCAACCCTTTACCGCCTTCTTACAGCTTCTTCAGTGGACAGCAGACTTGGGCCAAACTCTTGAGTAATCAGGAGCAACTGCATTAACATACTGTAACACTTCAATATCTGCAAGCAGAGGTGGGACCAAATCACTATTATTCGAGTCACAAGCAAGTCTCAAGTCACAAGGTCCGAGTCTCAAGTCGAGTCCCAAGTAGAACGGGTCAAGACTTGAGTCAAGTCCAAGTCGTGCATTCTAAGAGCAAGTCAAGTCGAGTCACAAGTTTTCAAGTCAAGTCTCAAGTCAAGTAAAAACAAAATCTATACATGCAACGACTTGTTCAACTACAAATCTTTGTCTATTTATTGAGGAACCAGACAGCCCTTTTCATTATTTTGTCTACAACATAGCTTTATTAGACTATGTAATTGTAAAATATGGACCTTGTAGCAGTCATAAGGGCATGAAATCAGCAGAAGGCAAGGCAGGTTGACGTGCTCAGTGTAGATTTATTTACAGGTCTTGTTGATCCATATCATATAAAATATACAAGTAGATTGACCCAATATACACGGGCAATAGCCCAAAACAAATAGCCTCTGTATCAGGCTTAACCTGTCCTATCTGAACGGACACTGGTAGAGAGCAAGACTGTACAGCCTCCCCAAATCAAATCTGTCTAACAGGAGCTCAAACAGGTAGGCCTACATAATATAAGCACTTGGCCCCCAGGACCATACAATTACCCAATTGGCAATTACAACCAATAAACTGGTTCTACAATGTAAAAGGCAATTTCCACATCTATTGTTACATTGGTTCATTCGTCTTAATCAGACTTAATGATTTTTAATTAAATATCAACACCATGCATACATGGAACAATCATTTTATCTTATTCAACGTTCTGACTCCAAAGCGTGGAGCGCAGGGCACATAGCCTATTTCTATTAACACTGAGGCGCGCACGCTCCTATTGCACACAACAAAAATGACAGAGACATAGGACACAGACACATGGAACTCCGACATAACCCGGGAAATATGAACAAAGGAAACATACATCGAACTAAATAAACAGAAGTTTTACCTCATGAATCTTGCGAATGTTCATGTGCACAATAAACATTGTGCCCACTCAGAGCAGGGTAAGAAATTGTCATGATCCAAGGCCTCAGATCAGCTTGGCAATGACTGACAATAACTAGACCCTCTCTCACCCACAGAAGAGGGGAGGGGGGGCTGGGCTGGGTTTGACACCTTAACACTCTGTCGTAAATTAGGCAGGAGGGGAATCTCCCTCTTGCTCTTCAGTATTGGTAAAGGAATGTCCTTTGTCTCCAGAATACTTTTGCCTCCAAAACTATAATGTCCAAAAAGTGAATACTGGAACAATATTTCTAAGATAAGAATGTGGGGAATGGTCAGTGGGAACCTAAAGAATAATCATGTCATATTGTTTATTATTTTGTGATGTCATTAAGAATGGTATCAAGAAAATATTGTAACTTGAAAAGGATACCCACTATATGTGTCAGGTTTTCATCCTTTACGTTGTATATGATATATGAAAAATTATGAGAGTACTTTTGTTAAGATAGGAATGTGATTTTAGTTTTCTAACGAGATCATAGTTTTCATATAAGCTTTGCACCAGTAAGTAGCCACGCCCGAGTGAGCTCTGAGATCGTGTCAGCACGATGGAACGCCCCTTTTACCAAGAGTGCACAAAGGCTTGAAAGACAAATTAACATCAGACCAGAAAGACGTGAGCGGTGGCTACAAGTCTGAAAATGGTTGGAACGTTGAACCTCAACACGAGGTGAAGAAGATCTCCTCCCAGACTAGACCCAAACATTGCCAGGCTGCAGCTGTGCGTGTAAAGTGGTTCAAACTCTGACTAACCACATGAGGTGGGAAGAAGCACGCTCCCCTTTTAGACAATCACTGGTACATCTGAGTATCTGTTTTGAGGAAACATTCCAATACAAGCCAGGACAACTAAGAAAAAGGACATTGTGGCCTCTTGTGGACAATCAGAGCCTTACACCCACAGGACAATCAGAGCCTTACAAGTGAGCTGAGCGAAGACCCAGCCAAATCTTCCTTTCCAAGAGGGCTTGGGTCAACAGAGATAGACGACGAACAAAGACATCCACACGTAAATACATTCATGATTTCTTACTCCAAACGGGCGGTGGTTCATGAGCAAAGGAAAGGATTACTGTGAGCGTAGTTTCCAAATGTAGCAACGATAAGTGTCTCTTTCTCTTTGACCCTCTTTCTCTCTCTCTCTCTCTCTCTTTACCCCTTCCTCTTTTGGTAACCAAGCAGTCATGTTGTTGTTAGTCTGCTAGGGACTTTTTCTCATGTATTAAGTATATATGTTATTCTGTGTTTATTTAGTTAGCTAGTAAATAAATATTAAGCCAATTTGTGTAGTGCTGAATCATAAGTAAAGCTGGGGTTTGTGCAGATTCAGAATGAGACTGATAAGAGGTAATGATTAATATGTTGACTGTTTTATACATACTGATAGGTAAAGACCTTTAGAGTTTAATTCGGGAGATGGTAACTCAATATAAAACGTATTCCGTGGTGCCCCAAATCCTAATGAGTTAATTGTTACATGATTAATTTAATCGTGTAACAATTAAACATAGTTAGTTGATTCGATAAATAACAGTCATCATATTAATGAAAGTCACGTCACGACAACATGGTTGGCTATAAAATGAAAATGTATTTTAGGCCTATCAAACATGAAACAGAAATGTCTACATGTTGCAATAAACAGTACGGGGATGGAATGATGAACCGCTAGCAATTATTGTAGTATTAGATGGAATATAGATTTACCACATAGGGCCTATGCATTTAAACGTATAAAAGCAACAGCAAACATTTAAACAAGAGAAAAAACACTCTCCACTCCTATGGTGGTCTTCGCCATAGTAATAATTCATTTTAACAACAAATTCCAAATGCAAGCTTCCTAAGTAAATTATAAAGCAATTGTTACATGGCACCCACCAGTGTAAAAAATAGAAGCCAAACACTCATGACAAGTCCAATAAAAGTGAATAACACAGCCTTGATTAGCTTCAGTTGTTTGCCATCACACTGGAACAGTACGCTAAACAGTAGCTGGTAGCTACAACGAAAGACCACTACCTCTTCTTTAACTTCTAGAGCTTCTCTCTCAGAAACTATTACTCAAACAGCATTGCAAAAAGGACAAACATGGCCAAGTACGGCATATGGAGAGACATAGACAGACAGACTGACAGAACGGAGAGAGAGGATGACGATAATGGGTTGACAGTAATTGAGGAGACTGTGGTTCCCTCCCAAAGACAGTTGGCTGAATCAACCAGTCTCTGTCTAATTGGGGCAGAGGACATAAGGTTTGGGCCCTCAGCGGGCCAATCCCTATAAGCACATGGCCACGGCAGACAGGCAGGCATGCAGCGACGGAGGTTGAACTGGACTACATACAAGCCCTGTACCTTGCCAGTTGGATGGGTATCTGAGCAGAAGGGCCTGTACCAGCAAATAGCTTGACTTCTGGCCACAAACTGGACCTTTGGTACAAGCAGCAATTCTGGAAATGAATCCGATGCAGCATGTTTTACACAGAAGATTGAGGAGAGAGTGCTGTTTGCTATTGAGTCAGGATAAAACATGTACCGTACGACTATCCTTGTTTGTGATTGAAGTAGACGGCCATAGGCTACCGGATCGCGTTTACAGCATGTCCAATAGCAAGAACAGTGCTATTCTCTGTTCTTACATATCACCTTTCATGTCAGATTTCTAATCTCTAATGTCTGACACTCAATGTATTCAGATGAATTAGATGGAAGATGTCAGGAGCACTCAATAACACTTCATGATTACAAGCAGCAAGATTAAGGGACCTCAACTTAACTTTTTTCATTTTGTAAGTGACTTGACGCCATAGCCTTTTTTTTTTCTGGCACCTGCCACCAGGAATTCTCTAACTAGTGCATCACTGCTGGAAAATGACTATAGGCCTACTTATTCAATGTGTGAATTAAGAGGCTGCCAGTGCCAGTGCAGTCTGTATTACACAAATTAGCCTTAGCACTGTGTGAGCATGATCAATACCATGGATACTGCTGCTGCTGGGTTACTGCTGCTGGGTTACTCAACCTGCTACGTTCCAAATGGCACCCTATTCCCTATATAGTGCACTACTTTTGACCAGAGCCCTATTTAATTTGAGATGCATCTGTTGACCCACTTATACCTGGATATACAATACATGACCAAACATCTCATTCCAAAATCATGGACATTAATATGGAGTTGGTCCACGCTTTGTTGCTATAACAGCCTCCACTCTTCTGGGAAGGCTTTCCACTAGATGTTGGTACATTGCTGTGAGGACTTGCTTCCATTCAGCCGGGCACTGATCGGGCACTGATGTTGGGCGATTAGGCCTGGCTCGCAGTCGGTGTTCCAATTCATCCCAAATGTGTTCGATGGGGTTGAGGTCAGGGCTCTGTGCAAGCCAGTCAAGTTCTTCCACACCAATCTCAACAAACAATTTCTGTATGGACCTCGCTTTGTGCACGGGGGCATTGTCATGTTGAAACAGGAAAGGGCCTTCCCCAAACGGTTACCACAGAGTTGGAAGCACAGAATCGTCAAGAATGTCATTGTATGTTGTAGCACTAAGATTTCCCTTCACTGGAACTAAGGGGCCTAACCCGAACCATGAAAAACAGCCCCAGACCATTATTCCTCCTCCACCAAACTTTACAGTTGGCATTATGCATTCGGGCAGGTAGCATTCTCCTGGCATCCGCCAAACGCAGATTAGTCCGTCGGACTGCCAGATGGTGAAGAGTGATTCATCACTCCAGAGAAAGCGTTTCCACTGCTCCAGAGTCCAATGGCGGCGAGCTTTACACCACTCCAGCCGACACTTGGCATTGCGCATGGTGATCTTAGGTTTGTGTGTGGCTGCTCGGCCATGGAAACCCATTTGATGAAGCTCCGACAAACAGTTATTGTGCTGATGTTGCTTGCAGAGGCAGTTTGGAACTTGGTAGTGAGTGTTGCAACCGAGGACAGACAATCTTTACACGCTAGGCACGTCAGCAGTCGGCGGTCCCGTTCTTTGAGCTTGTGTGGCCTACCACTTTGTGGCTGAGCCGTTGTTGCTCCTAACGTTTACACTTCACAATAACAGCATTTACAGTTGACCGGGGCAGCTCTAGCAGGGCAGAATTTGACGAACTGACTTGTTGGAAAGGTGGCATCCTATGACGGTGCCACGTTCAAAGTCACTGAGCTCTTCAGTAAGGCCATTTTACTGCCAATGTTTGTCTATGGAGATTGTATGGCTGTGTGCTCGATTTTATACACCTGTCAGCAACGGGTGTGGCTGAAATAGCCGAATCCACTCATTTGAAGGGGTGTCTACATACTTATGTATATATAGTGTATAATGCTTGGTGGATCTGCCTCCACACTTCTCTTGATACATACTATTGAGCTAGTCTCTCGTGGCAGACTGTTGGAGATTTGGTTCTGTGTGCTTAGACTACTATTGAGCTAACTCAGGGCAGATCCACAAAAATGTACATAAATCACACAATTTGGTATGGCCAGTGTTCTTACTCTTGCAATGATGCAAAGCTTCTGGCTTTTTATAGTTCATCTGCTTTCTGGCAATCATTAGAGTAAAACCAATTGATATATCTAAGTTATTTGGATACACCCTGAGACATACAGTATATCTCTATCTGTGGTTCTGGATACACATTTTTTTTACATTTTAGTCATTTAGCAGACGCTCTTATCCAGAGCGACTTACAGTTAGTTTATTTTTCATACTGGCCCCCCTTGGGAATCGAACCCACAACCCTGGCGTTGCAAACGCCATGCTCTACCAACTGAGCTACATCCCTGCCGGCCATTCCCTCCCCTACCCTGGACGATGCTGGGCCAATTGTGCGCCGCCCCATGGGTCTCCCGGTCGCGGCCGGCTACGACAGAGCCTGGATTCGAACCAGGATCTCTAGTGGCACAGCTAGCACTGCGATGCAGTGCCTTAGACCACTGCACCACTACACCACCAGAGATCTTGCTTCTGCAGTGATTTTCTGCAAGATTTTTGGCTTTTTCGTCTTGCAATTATTCCCCATTCTGTCCACATTCTGCTGTGCTATTCTAATGGCCAACCTTCACAGCCTTCATCCCTGTCTACCAAAAGATCCAGATGATGTACAGTATGAGCTGGCCTGTGAACTGGTGGATGTCTTTCACTAGACTCTCTCAATCTAATTACTGTAAGCTGTTCAGCTGGCGCTGAAATTAACAAGCTCTGGCAATATTGCAGCCTGAACGCTTGGAGCAGCAACCAATAAAAACAATTTTTGCCCATTACTTTGATTGTGACTAAGGCAATATAGAGAAGGAATCACTTGTCTAAGCTACTTTCTTATGCTTAGCGAAAACATCAAAGCACAACAATCGTCTAAATTGTGCTGGCTGAGTTTGAAAGGCGCAAATCAAATGGGGCAGCTTGAAATGGGAGAAATGTCAAGAGCATCTGTATGGGTTTTGTTTGTTTAATTCAGCTCTAGCTCCACGACTCTCGACAGCCCCCTCAGACATTCAGGCACTTTAACATAATCAACAAAATATATTCTTCAGATTTAACCTTGAATAACATTTCAGTCTTTATCAGAAATAAAAAGTACCCAGTTACAAAAAGTACTCAAAATGTTAAAAAATAAAGTATTTAATTATTCAGTTTGAAATGGCCCTACATTTAATTCAATCTGAAGTTTTTATCGAGTGGTGTTGTTGTAACCAGGATTATGTTTGTCCTTAATCGAGTGTTGTTACATGTTTTAAACTGCATTAATTCCAATTAAATTAATACACCACAGCCTGGGTCCGTCACAAATGTTGCTTATGATTACAGAAACAGCGTTTAAATTGTAAACACCATCTGTCAACCATACATAAGGACTAATTTCCAGATTAAACAATGTTGCAAAAGTCAAAGTCAACTGTTAAGCAATCGTCAGTGATTATCCATTGCAAACATCATTGGTCTACGTTGGATTAGCCAAGACAAGGCACAGCAGGGAAACAGCAGAATTTTGGCATGCACTGAACATTTTAGGGTGGTTGGTACAGTATGCCTGCCTGCTTCATTCGTCACCTTTGGTCCGTTCACTCAGGGCCAATGGTTCACACACACACACACACACACACACACACGCACACTGCTGTCAAGGCAAGATGGCTCTGCAACAAGAATAAATAATGACAGATTTGATACAGGATGAGATGAGGGATTACAACTAAATTTAGACATGGGTTGAAAAAGACCACTAGCTTCAGTAAAGAGCCTTACATGACTCAAACGATTACGTCATCATATCTAAAATAAAAATCTTCACTATTACATGGCCAATTGGGAAACCTTTAACAAACAAACACAATTTATTCAGCATTAAAATAAAGATTTTCTGTAATTTATGCAGCTCATCCCAATGACTGGTAACTGATGAGTAAATACAAACAACTGTGTTGAACATTGATTCCTTAGGTCTCCCGGTATTACACCACAGAGAGTCCTATATGGACATGTCAGAATGTAATTGGAGGAGCTGATAAATTGTAATTGGGACTCTGGACCCCTGAGTGAAGGAGTCAAAGGTTCAAGTCTCAGGTGGGTCTCTGCTAGACAGTAGTACAGCAGGGTTCTTCAATTCCGGTCCTGGAGGGCCGAAACACCTCTGTTTTTCATCCTCTCCTTCTAATCAGGGGCTCATTCAGACCTGGGACACCAGGTGAGTGCAATTAACTACCAGGTAGAAATAAAAAACAGAAGTGTTTCGGCCCTCCAGGACTAGAATTGAAGAACCCTGCTGTACAGCATAACATATTGAATATTAATTACTGTTTTGACCTAATACATCGTGGCTCATCAGCCCTGCAAAGGAAAAAACCTTTCACGAAGACAACTGTCTTTGGGGATATAATCGGATACAAACATTGAACACTAACATCCACATCATTGGTCTGTGTTGTCAACTGCAGTGCCTTAACTACATAACACAGATACTAGATGATGTAGCTGTAAGTCCTCTAATATGCTCCACCTGGCCGGTCCACTCAGGCCCTGTGTCTGTGTTGCTCCATATTACTTTCTAAATGATTCTATTTCCCCACAGGGCCTGAGACTGACTTTGCAGGGCATTCTGCCTTTTCTCACATTAGGGCTGCCTCCATTCTTCCTTCCATCACCCACTCCCATATCCCCTCTCTGTGTGCGTCCTAAATGGCACCCTATTCCCTAGCTTAATAGTGCACTACTGTTGACCAGAGCCATATGCACTATAAAGGGAATAGGTCAAAAGTAGTGCACTATAAAAGGTATAGCTTGCTATTTGGGATGCATGCAGCCTCTGTCTTTATTGTTACGTCCTACTGGCCAGAGGAAGCATGAATCCTCCTATGGAGACCATCCCTGGCGCACATGATGCAAATGTAATTTGTCGGAGTAGAATGGAAGAGAAGAGAGGCAAGGTCTGTGGGGTGAGGGCTTAGTGTGTGTGTGTGTGTGTGTGTGTGTGTGTGTGTGTGTGTGTGTGTGTGTGAGAGAGAGAGACACTGCGGGGCCAAAAGACTCTCCAACCCCTATCCATCAGAGACCACTGTAACACCAGTAATCCTTTTAACTAATCCATATTAAATCTTTCAATATCGTAATCTGCTAGACATGATGCCCAATGGCACTTACCAGTAAACATTTCAGTTATACACTCTTATGACATGAATAATTGAATCCAATGGAAAATCATTGCAGTATCCAGGGATAATGACTATTAACTATTGATGTGATACGGGGCTGTGGTGGCAGCACCTAGCTACAATACAGTACATTATGCATCTATTATAAACTGGATGGTTCGAGCCCTGAATGCTAACCACGGGTATGACAAAACATTTATTTTTACTGCTCTAATTACGTTGGTAACCAGTTTATAATAGCAATAAGGCACCTAAGGGGTTTGTGGTATATGGCCTATATACCACGGCTAAGGGCTGTATCCAGGTCCTCCGCGTTGCGTCGTGCGTAAGAACAGCCCTTAGCCATGGTATATTGGCCATATACCACACCCCCTCGGGCCTTATTGCTTAATTATATAAAACGCCCAACATAAATCTACTGTATGCTGACACTGATGTGAGGTAAATTGTTAAAATACAGAACTCTTATCATGATGTCATGATCATGTTGTGAATCTATGGATGAGCAAGACTAGTAAGTCCAGTAACTATAAAGAGATATGTAACCTAAAGGGCCGTCCACACCAGGGACGATAACTATGACGATAAAACTAATCCTAATCGTTCTAATTCAAGTGGACAGGAGTGTTCACACTACAACGATAACTACAAAAAGAGTGGTGAACTATAACGAGAGCTATCGTTTGAATCACTTTCAGAGTGATTATTTTCCCTCCGACGATAAAACATTGACAACCAATCAAAAATGCATTCTATTGAAGCGTTCTTGGTTGTAGGTGCGGGAGACTGTTCGGAGAGGAGAAGGCAGAGCACACAGGAAACTTGCCTGAATAAATGAGCATGTGTGAACATATTTTTGGCCACGTTAATTATAGGACAAATCGGGAGAATGATGATCCACGACAAACAGCGCATGAGAAGGCCATATTTTCCGATGGTATCTGTTAACGTCGATACATCCTGACAAAATACACACTATGACTGGCCTGCTAATATGCCTTTCTGGACCTTGTAAACTGTTGAGAATAGACCCATAACTGATCCAAATAGTTGCATAATAAGGCTGTATGCAGTTATTTCGGCATGAAGCATTCAATACAGGACATTTGAACGGTTATTCAAATGTTTTGTTAAGAACAAATTCTTATTTACAATGACGGCCTACACCGGCCAAAATGAGCCTACATCACTGCAGTTTATAGCCCTAGACAATAATTGTGTATTCACTTGATAAGAATAATACTTTCCTCATTGCACTGTGTTGTTGTAGCCTAGGTAGTATAATGTTATTGTCTAAAAACGTAGGCCTAATCAATTGTGGAGCTTTGCGTGTCTGTGACTGAAGAGTGCAGTCTGGAGGAAGACAATAAGACAGATTAATATTCATAGCCCTACTATTTAACTAATGAATGACATAATATTGAGCTAATATTTAGCTTCTTACTTCGTCTACACATCTGTAGCCTCTCTCCCAGCTGTTCCTGTGCGCAATATAGGCTATAGGTTACACAAGCCTCTCCGCTATTCCTCTTCACATGAAATCCCAGGCAAAGCTATAGGCTACAAAAGCTATAGGACATTTATTTGTTTATTTTAGCCTTTTTTTATACTAGGCCTAATAGCCTTTTCTTACATGTACATTGAAGTATTCTTTGCAGTTGTCACTATGACAATGAACACACCCTGAAGCACTGATCAATGGTCTGTGTTACCACCTTATTAATAGGACGACAGTGTGCAGTAGGCTGCGTTGATCAGCTGATTGACAGGTGTACTGCAAGAATGATAAACGGTCCGCTGGTGTGGACGTTTATAGTCATGTATAATCTATCATTATAGTTATCGTCATAGTTATCATCCTTGGTGTGGATGGCACTTAAACCTTCCCTTTTCAGCTGTTATACAGTGCATTCAGAAAGTATTCAGACCCCTTTACTTTTTCCTCATTTTGTTACGTTATAGCCTTATTCTAAAATTGATTAAATAGTTTTTCCCCCTCATCAATCTACACACAATACCCCACAATGACAAAGCAAAAACAGGTTTAAGACATTTTTGCAAATGTATTAAAAATAAATAAATTCAATATCACATTTACATAAGTATTCAGACCCTTTACTCAGTACTGTGTTGAAGCACCTTTGGCAGCGATTACAGCGTCAAGTCTTCTTGGGTATGACGCTACAAGCTTGGCACACCTGTATTTGGGGAGTTTCTCCCATTATTCTCTGCAGATCCTCTCAAGCTCTGTCTGGTTGGATGAGGAGCATCGCTGCACAGCTATTTTCAGGTCTCTCCAGAGATGTTCGATCGGGTTCAAATCCGGGCTCTGGCTGGGCCACTCAAGGACATTCAGAGACTTGTCCTGAAGCCACTCCTGTGTTGTCTTGGCTGTGTGCTTAGGGTTGTTGTCCTGTTTGAAGGTGAACATTCGCCCCAGTCTGAGGTCCTGAGAGCTCTGGAGCAGGTTTTCATCAAGGATCCCTCAGTACTTTGCACCGTTCATCTTTCCCTCGAACCTGACTAGTCTCTCAGTACCTGCCGCTGAAAAACATCCCCACAGCATGATGCTGCCACCACCATGCTTCACCGTAGGGATGGTGCCAGGTTTCCTCCAGACTTGACACTTGGCATTCAGGCCAAAGAGTTCAATCTTGGTTTCATCAGACCAGAGAATCTTGTTTCTCATGGTCTGAGAGTCCTTTAGGTGCCTTTTGGCAAACTCCAAGCGGGCTGTCATGTGCCTTTTACTGAGGAGTGGTTTCCGTCTGGCCACTCTACCATAAAGGCCTGATTGGTGGAGTTCTGCAGAGATGGTTGTCCTTCTGGAAGGTTCTCCCATCTCCACAGAGGAACTCTGTGTCATAGTGACCATCGGGTTCTTGGTCAACTCTTTGACCAAGGCCCTTCTCCCCGGATTGCTCAGTTTGGCCGGGCAGCCAGCTCTAGGAAGAGTCTTGGTGGTTCCAAACTTCTTCCATTTAAGACACTGTGTTCTTGGGGACCTTCAACACTGCAGAAATGTTTTTGTACCCTTCCCCAGATCTGTGCCTCGAAACAATCCTGTCTCTGAGCTCTACGGACAATTCCTTCGACCTCATGGCTTGGTTTTTGCTCTGACATGCACTGTCAACTGTGGGACCTTATATAGACAGGTGTGTACCTTTCCAAATCATGTCCAATCAATTGAATTTACCACAGGTGGACTCCAATCAAGTTGTAGAAACATCTCACGGATTATCAATGGAAACAGGCTGCACCTGAGGTCAATTTTGAGTCTCATAGGAAAGGGTCTGAATACTTATGTAAATAAGGTATTTCTGTTTTTTTATTTGAATAAATTAGCCACAATTTCTACAAACCTGTTTTTGCTTTGTCATTATGGGGTATTGTGTGTAGATTGATCAATTTTTGAATAAAATTGTAACATAACAAAATGTGGAAAAAGTCAAGGGGTCTGAATACTTTCCGAATGAACGCGTTATTTCAGTCTGCAGTGCCCCTTCATTCTGAGGCAGATTGTCACTCAAACAATTCTTCATTTCATTTTATGTTAATACATTTTTATTTTTTTTACTTTAATTGAGGTTTCTATTTTTAGCTATTTTCCTGACTACCAGTTCCAAGTCTAACAGGATTGTTTAATTGGAAAGGGAATGTCTGCTATCACGTGATGGGAAGAGAAACTGCTTATTACTGTATGTATTTCCTCTTGTCTCCTAACGCCACTTGTTTTGACAACATTTGACATGGAAGATACGGTGATATGACATTTTATTTGACTTTCATAACCTTTTTCTAGCTACCTTGACAGTTTGTCTGCTTGTTAAAACTACACTAATCAGATAGTTGTCAGTTTTTGGAAGTACAGTATCGATGAGAAACCAAAGAAAAAAAACATATTTTACAACAATCTGATGAAGCAATACTGCAGATGAGTTATGATAGGTAGAGGAGGGTAGCTATTGCTATACTTGATCCAGGACAGACACAATATGTAAAAAAATGAAGAAAAATATATATTTTCAAACCAAAAATATTCACGTAGGAATCCTCAGTCATAAATGACCAAAATAAATTGATCATGGTCACAATAATGGCAAGCTAACATAATGTGGACTTCTTAAATGTCAAAGCACTGCAACATCAACCTACAATGCATCATATCATCTGTACAGTGCCAGCCAAACCACTCATCCAATTATTTATCGTTCATGACCATCCAGCTAAGCTTATTGTATTAACAGGTCCAGGGTTAATCCAATAGGGCTGTCTCCAATCCTCTGATCTTTTTCATGTGCAATGTACATACAGGTTAAAACTCTGTGACTCTGCATACCTGTCACGCCCTGATCTAGAGAACTCTTGTTGGTTGGGTCAGGGTGTGAGTTTCAGTTGAGATCTATGTCATTGTATATCTATGTTTAGATCTAGTTTGATATGTCTATGTTTGGCCGGGTGTGATTCCCAATCAGAGGCAGCTGTCGCTCGTTGTCTCTGATTGGGGATCATACTTACAGTGAGGGAAAAAAGTATTTGATCCCCTGCTGATTTTGTACATTTGCCCACTGACAAAGACATGATCAGTCTATAATTGTAATGGTAGGTTTATTTGAACAGTGAGAGACAGAATAACAACAAAAAAATCCAGAAAAACACATGTCAAAAATGTTATAAATTGATTTGCATTTTAATGAGGGAAATAAGTATTTGACCCCTCTGCAAAACATGACTTAGTACTTGGTGGCAAAACCCTTGTTGGCAATCACAGAGGTCAGACGTTTCTTGTAGTTGGCCACCAGGTTTGCACACATCTCAGGAGGGATTTTGTCCCACTCCTCTTTGCAGATATTCTCCAAGTCATTAAGGTTTCGAGGCTGACGTTTGGCAACTCGAACCTTCAGCTCCCTCCACAGATTTTCTATGGGATTAAGGTCTGGAGACTGACCTTAATGTGCTTCTTCTTGAGCCACTCCTTTGTTGCCATGGCCGTGTGTTTTGGGTCATTGTCATGCTGGAATACCCATCCACAAACCATTTTCAATGCCCTGGCTGAGGGAAGGAGGTTCTCACCCAAGATTTGACGGTACATGGCCCCGTCCATCGTCCCTTTGATGCAGTGAAGTTGTCCTGTCCCCTTAGCAGAAAAACTCCCCCAAAGCATAATGTTTCCACCTCCATGTTTGACGTGGGGATGGTGTTCTTGGGGTCATATGCAGCATTCCTCCTAATCCAAACACGGCGAGTTGAGTTGATGCCAAAGAGCTCGATTTTGGTCTCATCTGACCACAACACTTTCACCCAGTTCTCCTCTGATGTTCATTGGCAAACTTCAGACGGGCCTGTATATGTGCTTTCTTGAGCAGGGGGACCTTGCGGGCGCTGCAGGATTTCAGTCCCACATGGCGTAGTGTGTTACCAATTGTTTTCTTGGTGACTATGGTCCCAGCTGCCTTGAGATCATTGACAAGATCCTCCCGTGTAATTCTGGGCTGATTCCTCACCGTTCTCATGATCATTGCAACTCCACGAGGTGAGATCGTGCATGGAGCCCCAGGCCGAGGGAGCTTGACAGTTATTTTGTGTTTCTTCCATTTGCGAATAATCGCACCAACTGTTGTCACCTTCTCACCAAGCTGCTTGGCGATGGTCTTAAAGCCCATTCCAGCCTTATGTAGGTCTACAATCTTGTCCCTGACATCCTTGGAGAGCTCTTTGGTCTTGGCCATGGTGGAGAGTTTGGAATCTGATTGATTGATTGCTTCTGTGGACAGGTGTCTTTTATAGAGGTAACAAGCTGAGATTAGGAGCACTCCCTTTAAGAGTGTGCTCCTAATCTCAGCTCGCTACCTGTATAAAAGACACCTGGGAGCCAGAAATCTTTCTGATTGAGAGGGGGTCAAATACTTATTTCCCTCATTAAAATGCAAACCAGTGGTGTGTGTCGCCAGCCCGGTATGCCCCGTACCTGCTCCCCGCACCAAACCAGTGGTGCGGGTCCCCAGCCCGGTACGCCCCGTACCTGCCCCCCGCACCACCCACTGGGGAGCCAGGCCCAGCCAATCAGAATGAGTTTTTTCCCACAAAAGTGTAAGTTCTCTTCAAGTCTTGGTACCAATTGTTTAGATTTTTTCTAAGATATTGTCAGTTGGATAGGCTCTCTGCAAGGTTTAGTATATCTTATCTATCATATGAATATCCTTTTCTGACATAAATAGGATTCCCTCAAGATTGCTCTGATGTCCAAAAGATTTCAAATCGAAAGTTCTTGATATTACATTTTTAAGTTGCTTTTATTTGAAACTATCTACATTGGTCAGTCCAAAATTACTTTTTAATGCTGTCATGGAAATAAATGTATTTCCTATTACAAAGTAATTTACGGTTTCTATGCCTTTAGTTTTCCATGTGGACCAATTTATTGGTGAATTCTGAAAAGCTATCCAAGGATTGTTTCATAGGGTTGTGTTTAGGGAATACGTTTAATTTTCTTCCATATTGTTAAAGTGTTCTTAACTATAAAGTTGTTAATGTTCTTAGCTTTATCCTTTGAAAATAGATACGTAAAAAGTTTCTGGGGATGAGCATGCGCATCTTCAATATGTACCCATTGTTCCTCTTTAGTGCATTTAGAGACGAAAACAATTCTGTAGCCTTGCAGATGACAATTTCATGCCTCTGTTTTGTCATTTATAATTTAGAGAGCAAGCGGTTCAACTAGTTAGTCCGGGCACATCTTAATGGTTGCCTGGGAGTGGAGGAGGAACGGAGGGGATGGAAGCTATTTTCTATCCCCGCCAGATGCACAAACCCGGAGCCTCGCTTTGGTGTTCATTGATTCTGTGTCCACTATTCTCCACGACACTGACCTGATGTGACAATCTTAATACCGACGCCCCATTAAATATCTGGATACGTATATTTACTGAATCCACAAAGCATCTGGGCAGGACAAAAGTTAATCACAACAAGATTGTCCTTTGGCTGTGATAGGATGAGGATAGGAAACCATCTCATTTATATACAGTTAAAGTGCCTGCTATGCTATTATGGTGTCCAGAGCACATTAGTGTCATTGTCAGGGTCGTTTTGGATGTCTCGCTGGGTAATTGACAGTCACAGTATTATTGAACACATTGCTGTTTGAGCGGAGATAACAAACTGTTCTCAGTTGTTTTTCTTACAGTACATATGTCATAACATGACCCGCTTCCAAATTCACCGTCTAGGCTGATATCGATGATGGTCTTAGTTTGCTCCAGGAAGCCCTTACAAACCGTTACAGTATTTACTCATATGGAATGTTAGTGGATGGAACAGATGAATAGATGAAACATTGACTTTGACTTTCTGGTAGAACTCATAATAGCCCCATACTTCCACTATTCTCTGTTCTAGGAAGAGAGGACACCCTAAACAGAGACCACAGTTTCAAAGAGACCACACTCCTAAAAACACAAAGTGTTCTTTCTAGCCACCCATAACATACCATTGTTCTTAACACAAACGTGCAGCCCCCTTTTCAACATTACTGTATTAAACTTGTATGAGGGTGCTCATTAAATACACTGCATCATGAACTGAATATTCACTGAGCATTTGGAAGGTAGAAGGCAGGAGGCTGGGGGGGTTGAGGGGTGGTGAATGGTGGAAGGTAGCAGGCAGGAGGCTAGGGGGTTGAGGGGTGGTAAGTGGTGGAAGTTAGCAGGCGGGAGGCTAGGGGGGTTGAGGGCTGGTGAGGGGTGAAAGGTAGCAGACTGGGGGGTTGAGTGGTGGTGAGGGGTGGTGAGGGGTGGTGAGGGGTGGAAGGTAGCAGGTGGGAGGTGGGAGGCTAGGGGGGTTGAGGGGTGGTAAATGGTGGAAGGTAGCAGGCGGGAGGCTGGGGGGGTTATGGGGTGGTGAGGGGTGAAAGGTAGCAGGCTGGGGGGGTTGAGTGGTGGTGAGGGGTGGAAGGTAGCAGGTGGGAGGTGGGAGGCTGGGGGGTTAAGGGGTGGTGAATGGTGGAAGGTAGAAGGCAGGAGGCTAGGGGGTTAAGGGGTGGTGAATGGTGGAAGGTAGAAGGCAGGAGGCTAGGGGGTTAAGGGGTAGTGAATGGTGGAAGGTAGAAGGGAGGAGGCTAGGGGGTTAAGGGGTGGTGAATGGTGGAAGGTAGCAGGCGGGAGGCTGGTGGGGTTGATGGGTGGAAGGTAGAAGGTGGGAGGCTGGGGGGGTTGAGGGGTGGAAGGTAGCAGGTGGGAGGCTGGGGGGGTTGAGGGGTGGAAGGTAGCAGGTGGGAGGCTGGGGGGTTAATGGGTGATGCTCAGCAGGTATTAATACCTTCCTTCCTTATTGAGAGAAGCCCTCATCCTCAGAGCTACCCTGCCCTACCCCAGTCCCAGCCCCAGATAAGGAAACACGTGAATAAATGCAAAACCCCAGAGTCACACCCCCATTATTACGGGAAAAGACTCAAATTAAAACAGTGAGGGAAAAGAGGATGAAAGAGGCAGGAGAAGTTTGAGGATGAATAAGTAAAGAGAGTGTTCTCCTTTTCCTGCCTGGAGCGCAAAACAGCAGTCACTTACCGTATACTGTGCTGTACTGTGGCGGGAGGGACCATCGCTAATGGGTTCACTATAACCTATACTGAGAGCTTTAGTGGTGAATCTACTGTATGGGCGTATGTATGCCGGATATGGTGCCATGCACTGAACCCCAAAGTAATGCAGTATGACAACTTTTGGCCTGGAAGCTAAATTCAGATGTAAAAGCTTTAAAGATCTGAAAACCATCACTGTGTAAGCACAGAAAAAGTACATTAGTTTATTTGGATTTGATGGAACCAGGTAGACATTCCGGTACAACAGTGTCCTTTCTCAAAGCAGTGTAACAGCTTTGTTCAACTGACTTCCCAGTACATATAGGCTATAGGTCAACCTCAGACCTGGTAATTATTGTACGTGCTAAGCAAACAGCCATCCATAGCATTAACTTTACCCTCTCTCTCTCTGAGCAGTGCTCCTCCTTCAGAAAGCAACACTTCCACAGCAGTGATTGGTGTGATCCCACAGGAGAAATCCAAATGAAAAGCCACGGAAAAGGACTGGAGCTGTCTCCTCTGTTTGGACCAAGTCTCAGTCACCTCAGACTGAACTGAAGACCCAGCAGCATGCTACGTTAAGATTGGTCCAGCACCCAGCGGCACTAAGACTGGTCTTAGTATTAGTACAGCAGGGAAGTGTAACCTCTTTCTACACAGATCAGTGGTTGTGAGCTTCTGAAGACAGGAGGAGAAGACCAAGTTATTATGACAATAACCTCAGCACAAAGGCTCCTTGAGCATACTGTAGGTGTGTGTTCAAGTTCAGTTTTGAACCTAAAGTAGACAACTCACTCTTTCCCATCTATTCCAAATCATGGCAACATATGAGTTAAGGGGATTTGAGGGCGTTATCGAGTAAAAAGAGAGAAATTAATAAACCCTAACATGGGCTAAACAACACCAGCACTGCACTGAGTGGGTACTATTCCAGCATTCATAAAATGCTGCTCTCTCTGCAACTCTGTGGTGCAAATATTCCAACATGCTGCCACCACGAAAGTTATTTCCTTTGTCACGGAGAAGAGACATTTTGCCATTACAATTTCTTAATTTGTTCCATTAGGGGTTGCGGAGTTCGTAGACCTGCATTGACAGCTGACTTACTGACATTAATTCCTCCTCGCCCACGAGAGAGAGAGAGAGAGAGATAAGAGTGTGAGAGACAGGGAGAGGGAGAGGGAGAGGGAGAGGGAGAGGGAGAGGGAGATGGAATGGACGCCCACCCCCGGCCTCAACACAAGTAGCACCTGTCAGCTGGGTTGGGAGGTTGGAGAATGGAGTCTCCCATATCTTCCCCTGGCCAAGGCCTCCTCTCCCTGGGGCCTCCCTCCCTCTACACTCAACCACCATCTATCTATCTGCACCTGGCTGTGACAAAAACAGAGGCATTCTCAGTCTCTGGCTCTGTCTGCACCCAGGCACCTACTCCATCACTGAGAGGAGAGAGGCAGGGAGGCAGCTAGCTACCTGGGCTGGCCATGATGCACAACACCATGCAGCCTCCTCTCCCTCCATGCTAGGGAAAGACCAGGCAGTCACAACATGATATCAAATCTAATGCAATAGAAATAGTCAAATTAGAGGCCTGGTAATAAAATGCATTATGTACTCTATGAATAGTTGATTCAAATTAATCTGGCTAATGAACCCTTATTCTGATTTGGGAATTTGACATACAAGATAATTGGTTGACGACAACACATTCTTTCTCCATCCAAAAATGTAGGCTATCAACTGGACTTATAGAGATAAACAAATGTATTGATATTAAATGGTTGGTTCAATTACCATAATTTGTATAAATAGTAATAATTTCTGCATTTAGGCCCAAACTATAGATCCATGATACTTGGTCAACAGAAGCATCCGGTATGAAAGTGTGACAACACTTTCCGAATAGGCCTAGCTCAGCAAGAACACAGTTCAGCCACAACTTGATAACCCAATCATCTTGTTAATTTCTTCCACTTTGAGCTTGTCATAGTGGGGTCATTAAAACAGCTCTATCAAGCCACCCAGACAACAGAAGATAAGCTACTTAAGCCTTACTACTGCAGTTTCTCCAGGCAGACAGCTGTGTAGGAAAGTGATTATCTGAGAGAAGCTGAGGTAAACAGAACAGAACAACATAACACAGCTCGTTGCTTGCATCTATCTAGCTGGACATTACATGAGGTAATGAATGAAAGTCAAAGTTGGAGCTATGTTATTCGCAATGACACACAATACACTGGATTGTGGTAAAGCCCAGGCTTTGTAACAGGCTTTAGAGCAAGTCCATCAACCACTCATTGAGGTCGGGCAGGAGGGTGTGTGTGCATGCATGTATGTGTGGGGGAATGCTCGTGCGTGTATGCTTGTGGCGTGAATGGCAACCACTCAGAAGTGCTGATGTGGCTCCCAAAGACGTCCCAGTCAACAACCGAAAACTCAGGGGAAACCTCAACCCAAAGAAATACAAGGGAAGAGAATGCATAGGAGTGGAAGGTCATGAGACAAAGAGTTGGTTCCCCACAACTCCCTCTAGAGATCTACTTAAAACTCATTAGCAGGAGCTGGGTGGCAAAGGCCTGGTGCTCACATGCATATCTAATGGCATAATGAACAGGAAAGGCCTCGCAATGACATTGTAGTGAATGAGAAGGTTTTCTGCTGATAATGGGAATTCTTACAAAGGTAAATGGGGATCCCGTATTGCAATAGCTTTAAATTAAGTATGCTGGAAGCCTGAAAGGATAGGAATAACTCAAACACCACACAACTACTGTTGAAGTCGGAAGTTTACATACACTTAGGTTGGAGTCATTAAAACTTGTTTTTCAACCACTCCACAAATTTCTTGTTAACAAACTATAGTTTTGGCAAGTCGGTTAGGACATCGACTTTGTGCATGACAAAAGTAATTTTTCCAACAATTGTTTACAGACAGATTATTTCACTTATAATTCACTGTATCACAATTCCAGTGGGTCAGAAGATTACATACACTAAATTGACTGTGCCTTAAAACAGCTTGGAAAATTCCTGAAAATGATGTAATGGCTTTAGAAGCTTCTGATAGGCTAATTGACATCATTTGAGTCAATTTGAGGTGTACCTGTGGACATTTGACCCAAGTTAAACAATTTAAAGGCAATGCTACCAAGTACTAATTGAGTGTTTGTAAACCTCTGACCCACTGGGAACGTGATGAAAGAAATAAAAGCTGAAATAAATCATTCTCTCTACTATTATTCTGACATTTCACATTCTTAAAATAAAGTGGTGATCCTAACTGACCTAAAACAGGGAATTTTTACTAGGATTAAATGTCAGGAATTATGAAACCTGAGTTTAAATGTATTTGGCTAAGGTGTATGTAAACTTCCGACTTCAACTGTATATCTTAGTTGACTCTGTTTTCCTGTATTTGAAAGAATACTGTTGTGTTAGTCAGCGATTTGGACTACAGGTGTTTCTTTAGATGAAATATTACAGGGGAGAGTACTGACATTAAATCCATTGTATGTTTCACCCGGGCGTGCCAGAAAATCCTACAGAAACACTAGCTTTTACAATAATTGGAGTAAACATTCCATCCATGTCACACCCTGGCTCTGGGACTCTATTTGTTGAGCCAGGGTGTGTTTATTCTATGTGTTTATTTCTATGTTGGGGGTTCTAGTTTGTTGATTTCTATGTTTGCCTGAGTGACTCCCAATCAGAGGCAACGAGTGTCAGCTGTTGGCTGGTTGTCTCTGATTGGGAGCCATATTTAAACTGTCTGTTTTCCCTTTGTGTTTGTGGGTTTTTGTTCCGTGTTCGGTCATTGATACCGTGGACTTCACGAGTCGTTTCTTGTTTTTGTATTGTGTTTAAACTTTAACTAATTAAAGTATGTTTGTTCATCACGCTGCGCCTTGGTCTGTTCCATATGACGATCGTGACAGAAAAACCCACCATGCAACGACCAAGCAGCGTGTCCAGGGGCAGCGCGCCGGGAGAAGAGACGACGGAGGCGCGCCGTAGAGAGGAGCAACGGCGTGATCAGGGTCGTCGTCGGGCGGTCGAGAGGCAACCCCAGAAAATGTTTAGGGGGGGGCACACGGCATGGACGACGGGGCTGACGGAGGCAAAAAAGGGGCGGATTCTGGAGGCCACCAGGTTACGGATACACCGCCCTGTACGGCCTGTGCGGATGCCTCACACAGAGTGTGTGAGGGTAGGCATTCAGCCAGGACGGGTTGTGGCCGCTCTTCACTCCAGGGCTCCTATCCGTCTCCACAGCCCGGTTCGGCCTGTCCCTGCTCCACGCACCAAGCCTACGGTGTGCGTCGCCAGCCCAGTCCGGCCAGTCCCTGCTCCACGCACCAAGCCTACGGTGTGCGTCGCCAGCCCGGTCCGGCCTGTCCCTGCTCCACGCACCAAGCCTACGGTGTGCGTCGCCAGCCCAGTCCGGCCAGTCCCTGCTCCACGCACCAAGCCTACGGTGTGCGTCGACAGCCCAGCCCGGCCTGTCCCTGCTCCACGCACCAAGTATACGGTGCGCGTCGCCAGCCCGGCCTGTTCCTGCCACTCGCACCAAGTATACGGTGCGCGTCGCCAGCCCGGCCCGGCCTGTTCCTGCCACTCGCACCAAGTATACGGTGCGCGTCGCCAGCCCGGCCCGGCCTGTTCCTGCCACTCGCACCAAGTATACGGTGCGCGTCGCCAGCCCGGCCCGGCCTGTTCCTGCCACTCGCACCAAGTATACAGTGCGCGTCGCCAGCCCGGCCCGGCCTGTTCCTGCCACTCGCACCAAGTATACGGTGCGCGTCGCCAGCCCGGCCCGGCCTGTTCCTGCCACTCGCACCAAGCCAGGGGTGCGAGTCGTCAGCCTGGTAAGGCCCGTCCCTCCTCCACGCACCAAGCCAGGGGTGCGAGTCGTCAGCCTGGTAAGGCCCGTCCCTCCTCCACGCACCAAGCCAGGGGTGCGCGTCGTCAGTCCAGCACAACCCGTGCCTGGGTCACCGGTGCCTGGTAAGGTACCGGTCAACTGCTCCACGATGGAGCTGAAGCTAACCGCTCCTGCTAAGTCCAGCCGGCGGGGCCAGACTGGACCAGGGGCGCTATGGGGGGTGTATTGGAGGGTGGTGGTCAAGGCCGGAGCCAGAACTGCCGCCGAGGAGGTATGCCCGCCCAGCCCTCCCCTGTTTTGTTTAGTTGAGGCGCGGTCGCAGTCCGCGCCTTTAGGGGGGGGGTACTGTCACACCCTGGCTCTGGGACTCTATTTGTTGAGCCAGTGTGTGTTTATTCTATGTGTTTATTTCTATGTTGGGGGTTCTAGTTTGTTGATTTCTATGTTTGCCTGAGTGACTCCCAATCAGAGGCAACGAGTGTCAGCTGTTGGCTGGTTGTCTCTGATTGGGAGCCATATTTAAACTGTCTGTTTTCCCTTTGTGTTTGTGGGTTTTGTTCCGTGTTCGGTCATTGATACCGTGGACTTCACGAGTCGTTTCTTGTTTTTGTATTGTGTTTAAACTTTAACTAATTAAAGTATGTTTGTTCATCACGCTGCGCCTTGGTCTGTTCCATATGACGATCGTGACAATCCACCACGTTTTAGAATAGAACGTTTGCCCGAGAGTCTGCTGCTCGAACAAATGCAGGTCACTATTCCTCTGACATCTACAGTGGGGAAAAAAAGTATTTAGTCAGCCACCAATTGTGCAAGTTCTCCCACTTAAAAAGATGAGAGAGGCCTGTAATTTTCGTCATAGGTACACGTCAACTATGACAGACAAAATGAGAAAAAAAAATCCAGAAAATCACATTGTATGATTTTTTATGAATTTATTGGCATATGATGGTGGAAAATAAGTATTTGGTCAATAACAAAAGTTTCTCAATACTTTGTTATATACCCTTTGTTGGCAATGACACAGGTCAAACGTTTTCTGTAAGTCTTCACAAGGTTTTCACACACTGTTGCTAGTATTTTGGCCCATTCCTCAATGCAGATCTCCTCTAGAGCAGTGATGTTTTGGGGCTGTCGCTGGGCAACACAGACTTTCAACTCCCTCCAAAGATTTTCTATGGGGTTGAGATCTGGAGACTGGCTAGGCCACTCCAGGACCTTGAAATGCTTCTTACGAAGCCACTCCTTCGTTGCCAGGGCGGTGTGTTTGGGATCATTGTCATGCTCAAAGACCCAGCCACGTTTCATCTTCAATGCCCTTGCTGATGGAAGGAGGGTTTCACTCAAAATCTCACGATACATGGCCCCATTCATTCTTTCCTTTACACGGATCAGTCGTCCTGGTCCCTTTGCAGAAAAAAAGCCCCAAAGCATGATGTTTCCAACCCCATGCTTCACAGTAGGTATGGTGTTCTTTGGATGCAACTCAGCATTCTTTGTCCTCCAAACATGACGAGTTGAGTTTTTACCAAAAAGTTATATTTTGGTTTCATCTGACCATATGACATTCTCCCAATCCTCTTCTGGATCATCCAAATGCACTTCAGACGGGCCTGGACATGTACTGGCTTAAGCAGGGGGACACGTCTCGCACTGCAGGATTTGAGTCCCTGGCGGCGTAGTGTGTTACTGATGGTTGGCTTTGTTACTTTGGTCCCAGCTCTCTGCAGGTCATTCACTAGGTCCCCCCGTGTGGTTCTGGGATTTTTGCTCACCATTCTTGTGATCATTTTGACCCCACGGGGTGAGATCTTGCGTGGAGCCCCAGATCGAGGGAGATTATCAGTGGTCTTGTATGTCTTCCATTTCCTAATAATTGCTCCCACAGTTGATTTCTTCAAACCAAGCTGCTTACCTATTGCAGATTCAGTCTTCCCAGCCTGGTGCAGGTCTACAATTTTGTTTTTGGTGTCCTTTGACAGCTCTTTGGTCTTGGCCATTGTGAAGTTTGGAGTGTGACTGTATGAGGTTGTGGACAGGTGTCTTTTATACTGATAACAAGTTCAAACAGGTGCCATTAATACAGGTAACGAGTGGAGGACAGAGGAGCCTCTTAAAGAAGAAGTTACAGGTCTGTGAGAGCCAGAAATCTTGCTTGTTTGTAGGTGACCAAATACTTATTTTCCACCATAATTTGCAAATAAATTCATTAAAAATCCTACAATGGGATTTTCTGGATTTTTTTTTCTCAATTTGTCTGTCATAGTTGACGTGTACCTATGATGAAATTTACAGGCCTCTCTCATCTTTTTAAGTGGGAGAACTTGCACAATTGGTGGCTGACTAAATACTTTTTTTCCCCACTGTATTTTCAGATTACTACACACTATACTAATTAAAGTAATTACCTATTACTAAATCCCCTTGTTCAGATTGAATAACGAAGATGAGCTGTAATAACTTTATTAGCCTGGTTAAAGCCACAGTAGGACAATGTAAAAAGTATGACTATCGCCCCGTAGCAGTCACATCTTTAGGCATGATATGCTTTGAAAGGCTGGTCATGGCTCACATCAACACCATCATCCCAGAAACCCTGGACCCACTCCAATTCCCATACCGCCCCAACAGATCCACAGATGACAAAATCTCTATTGCACTCCACACTGCCCTTTCCCACCTGGACAAAAGGAACACCTACAGTGGGGGAAAAAAGTATTTAGTCAGCCACCAATTGTGCAAGTTCTCCCACTTAAAAAGATGAGAGAGGCCTGTAATTTTCATCATATGTACACGTCAACTATGACAGACAAAATGAGAATTTTTTTTCCAGAAAATCACATTGTAGGATTTTTTATGAATTTATTTGCAAATTATGGTGGAAAATAAGTATTTGGTCAATAACAAAAGTTTCTCAATACTTTGTTATATACCCTTTGTTGGCAATGACACAGGTCAAACATTTTCTGTAAGTCTTCACAAGGTTTTCACACAATGTTGCTGGTATTTTGGCCCATTCCTCCATGCAGATCTCCTCTAGAGCAGTGATGTTTTGGGGCTGTCGCTGGGCAACACGGACTTTCAACTCCCCTCCAAAGATTTTCTATGGGTTGAGATCTGGAGACTGGCTAGGCCACTCCAGGACCTTGAAATGCTTCTTACGAAGCCACTCCTTCATTGCCCGGGCGGTGTGTTTGGGATCATTGTCATGCTGAAAGACCCAGCCACGTTTCATCTTCAATGCCCTTGCTGATGGAAGGAGGTTTTCACTCAAAATCTCACGATACATGGCCCCATTCATTCTTTCCTTTACACGGATCAGTCGTCCTGGTCCCTTTGCAGAAAAACAGCCCCAAAGCATGATGTTTCCACCCCCATGCTTCACAGTAGGTATGGTGTTCTTTGGATGCAACTCAGCATTCTTTGTCCTCCAAACACGACGAGTTGAGTTTTTACCAAAGAGTTCTATTTTGGTTTCATCTGACCATATGACATTCTCCCAATCCTCTTCTGGATCATCCAAATGCACTCTAGCAAACTTCAGACGGGCCTGGACATGTACTGGCTTAAGCAGGGGGACACGTCTGGCACTGCAGGATTTGAGTCCCTGGCGGCGTAGTGTGTTACTGATGGTAGGCTTTGTTACTTTGGTCCCAGCTCTCTGCAGGTCATTCACTAGGTCCCCCCGTGTGGTTCTGGGATTTTTGCTCACCGTTCTTGTGATCATTTTGACCCCACGGGGTGAGATCTTGCGTGGAGCCCCAGACAGAGGGAGATTATCAGTGGTCTTTTATGTCTTCCATTTCCTAATAATTGCTCCCACAGTTGATTTCTTCAAACCAAGCTGCTTACCTATTGCAGATTCAGTCTTCCCAGCCTGGTGCAGGTCTACAATTGTGTTTCTGGTGTCCTTTGACAGCTCTTTGGTCTTGGCCATAGTGGAGTTTGGAGTGTGACTGTTTGAGGTTGTGGACAGGTGTCTTTTATACTGATAACAAGTTCAAACAGGTGCCATTAATACAGGTAACGAGTGGAGAACAGAGGAGCCTCTTAAAGAAGAAGTTACAGGTCTGTGAGAGCCAGAAATCTTGCTTGTTTGTAGGTGACCAAATACTTATTTTCCACCATAATTTGCAAATAAATTCATAAAAAATCCTACAATGTGATTTTCTGGATTTTTTCTCTCTCAATTTGTCTGTCATAGTTGACGTGTACCTATGATGAAAATTACAGGCCTCTCTCATCTTTTAAGTGGGAGAACTTGCACAATTGGTGGCTGACTAAATACTTTTTTTCCCCACTGTACGTGAGAATTAGGGCTCACCCCATTTAGTCAACTGGTTGATTGTTTGGTCGATAGGCTGTTGGTTGACCGAGATTTCTTTAGTCGATCAGTAGCAAAAAAAATACAAAAAAAATAATGGTGTACAAGACACCTGTCTGATTTGCGCTTGTCTGAGTGGACTAATTCATGGCGGAGGACGTGGGGATGGCACAGTCCATCAGTCTGTGCTACTGAAATTACATATGGTTATACAGTGAGGGAAAATAGTATTTGATCCCCTGCTGATTTTGTACGTTTGCCCACTGACAAAGACATGATCAGTCTATCATTGTAATGGTAGGTTTATTTGAACAGTGAGAGACAGAATAACAACAAAAAAATCCATAAAAATGCATGTCAAAAATGTTATAAATTGATTTGCATTTTAATGAGGGAAATAAGTATTTGACCCCTCTGCAAAACATTACTTAGTACTTGGTGGCAAAACCCTTGTTGGCAACCACAGAGGTCAAACGTTTCTTGTAGTTGGCCACCAGGTTTGCACACATCTCAGGAGGGATTTTGTCCCACTCTTCTCTGCAGATCTTCTCCAAGTCATTAAGGTTTCGAGCCTGACGTTTGGCAACTCGAACCTTCAGCTCCCTCCACAGATTTTCTATGGGATTAAGGTCTGGAGACTGGCTAGGGCACTCCAGGACCTTAATGTGCTTCTTCTTGAGCCACATCTTTGTTGCCTTGGCCATGTGTTTTGGGTCATTGTCATGCTGGAATACCCATCCACGACCCATTTTCAATGCCCTGGCTGAGGGAAGGAGGTTCTCATCCAAGATTTGACGGTACATGGCCCGTCCATCATCCCTTTGATGCGGTGAAGTTGTCCTGTCCCCTTAGCAGAAAAACACCCCCAAAGCATAATGTTTCCACCTCCATGGGGATGGTGTTCTTGGGGTCATAGGCAGCATTCCTCCTCCTCCAAACACGGCGAGTTGAGTTGATGCCAAAGAGCTCGATTTTGGTCTCATCTGACCACAACACTTTCACCCAGTTCTCCTCTGAATCAATCAGATGTTCATTGGCAAACTTCAGACGGGCTTGTATATGTGCTTTCTTGAGCAGGGGGACCTTGCGGGCGCTGCAGGATTTCAGTCCTTCACGGCGTAGTGTGTTACCAATTGTTTTCTTGGTGACTATGGTCCCAGCTGCCTTGAGATCATTGACAAGATCCTCCCATGTAGTTCTGGGCTGATTCCTCACCGTTCTCATGATCATTGCAACTTCATGAAGTGAGATCTTGCATGGAGCCCCAGGCCGAGGGAGATTGACAGTCTTTTGTGTTTCTTCCATTTGCGAATAATCACACCAACTGTTGTCACCTTCTCACCAAGCTGCTTGGCGATGGTCTTGTAGCCCATTCCAGCCTTGTGTAGGTCTACAATCTTTGGAATCTGATTGATTGATTGCATCTGTGGACAGGTGTCTTTTATACAGGTAACAAGCTGAGATTAATCTCAGCTCGTTACCTGTATAAAAGACACCTGGGAGCCAGAAATCTTTCTGATTGAGAGGGGGTCAAATACTTATTTCCCTCATTAAAATGCAAATCAATGTATAACATTTTTGACATGCGTTTTTCTGGAATTTTTTCTGGTCTCTCACTGTTCAAATAAACATACCATTAAAATTATAGACTGATCATGTCTTTGTCAGTGGGCAAACTTACAAAATCAGCAGGGGATCAAATACTTTTTTCCCTCACTGTATTACGTAAGAACAATAGTGCAACACTAATAAAAATTATATTAATTTATAACTATGAATATACACATATGGAATCATGTAGTAACCAAAAAAGTGTTAAACAAATCAAAATATATTTTATATTTGAGATTCTTCAAATAGCCACCCCTTGCCTTGATGACAGCTTTGCACACTCTTCGCATTCTCTCAACCAGCTTCACCTGGAATGCTTTTCCAACAGTCTTGAAGGAGTTCCCACATATGCTGAGCACTTGTTGGCTGCTTTTCCTTCACTCTGCCGTCCGACTCATTCCAAACCATCTTAATTGGGTTGAGGTCAGGGGATTGTGGAGGTCAGGTCATCTGATGCAGCATTCCTTGAATTCGAAATAAATCACAGACAGTGTCACCAGCAAAGCACCCCCACACCATCACACCTCCTCCTCCATGCTTCCCAGTGGGAACTACACATGCAGAGATCATCCGTTCACCCACACCGCGTCTCACAAAGACACGGCGGTTTGAACCACAAATCTCAAATTTGGACTCCAGACCAAAGGACAAATTTCCACCGGTCTAATGTCCATTGCTCGTGTTTCTTGACCCAAGCAGGTCTCTTCTTCTTATTGGTGTCCTTTTGTAGTGGTTTCTTTGCAGCAATTCAACCATGAAGGCATGATTCACACAGTCCCCTCTGAAGAGCTGATGTTGAGATGTGTCTGTGACTTGAACTCTGTGAAGCATTTATTTGGGCTGCAATTTCTGAGGCTGGTACCTCTAATGAACTTATTCTCTGCAGCAGAGGTAGCTCTGGGTCTTCCATTCCTGTGGCGGTCCTTATGAGAGCCAGTTTCATCATAGCGAAATGTTCCGTATTGACTGACCTTCATGACTTTAAGTAATGATGGACTGTCGTTTCTCTTTGCTTATTTGAGCTGTTCTTGCCATTATATGGACTTGGTCTTCTACCAAATAGGGCTATATTCTGTATACCCCCCTACCTTGTCACAACACAACTGTTGGCTCAAAAACATTAAGAAGGAAAGAAATTCCACAAATTAATTTTTAAGAATGCACTCCTGATAATTGAAATGCATTCATTCCAGGTGACTACCTCATGAAGCTGGTTGAGAGAATGCCAAGAGTGTGCAAAGCTGTCATAAAGGCAAAGGGTGGCTATTTGAAGAATCTCAAATATAAAATATATTTTGAACACTTTTTTGGTTACTACATGATTCCATATGTGTTATTTCATAGTTTTGATGTCTTCACTATTATTCTACAATGTAAAAAAATATATACAATCAAGAAAAACCCTTCAATGAGTAGGTGTGTCCAAACTTTTGACTGGTAGTGTACATGTATACTGTATCTACAGAAATAAGACAGATCCTGCTTCTGTTACCTGTTTGAGTGTTTGTTTAATAGCCTACTGATTCCATGAGCAGCAAGTCTCACGCAACCACAACATGTCTGATAAGCAATTTCACAAATTCGGCTGTTTTTAATCTTTTCTCTGCTGTAATAAAGGCTTGACACTTTTTTTTCCGTTAGAACAGCCTCTCTGTCAGAAAAATAATATTTATAATAACAATAATAATAACAACCCTCCTTTTTCTTGATCTCCTTATTGTTATTATTACTATTATTATTATGATCATCATTATAATAATAAGTATGATGATCATAATAATAAGTAATGTAATTATCATTAGTAGGCTCAGTATAGCAGCCTTGGGTCCTGTGTGGCTCAGTTCGTAGAGCATGGCAATTGCAAAGCCAGAGTTGAAAATGTATGAAAAATGTATGCACTCACTACTGTAAGTCGCTCTGGACAACAATGTCTGCTAAATGATTCAAATGTAAATGTTGTATAACCACTATCGAGCTGCAGGTCTAAGAGCAGATCCTTGGACTCCCTGTAGTCATTTCTGTGTCTTAATTACTTCATCAAATAGCACGCTTAAAGCATCAGACAAGCTCAGTGCATATAGTCGATTTGATTAATACACATAGGATGTCTATATATGGAAAAATACACGTTTAAAAATGTCAACCAATTGATTGGTCGAAAGAACAGACGACTCTTGGTTGACCAAGATTTTGTTTTAGTCGGGGACAGCCCTAGTGAGAATGCTGTTCATTGACTACAGCTCAGCGTTCAACACCATAGTGCCCTCCAAGCTCATCACTAAGCTAAGGACCCTGGGACTGAACACCTCCCTCTGCAACCGGATCCTGGACTTCCTGACGGGCCGCCCCCAGGTGGTAAGGGTAGGCAACGACACATTCACCACACTGACCCTCAACACGGGGGCCCTTCAGGGGTGCGTGCTTAGTCCCATCCTGTACTCCCTGTTCACCCACGACTGCATGGCCACGCACGACTCCAACACCATCATTAAGTTTGCAAACGACACAACGGTGGTAGGCCTGATCACAGATGACAACGAGACAGCCTATACGGAGGAGGTCAGAGACACAACAACCTCTCCATCAACGTCAGCAAGACAAAGGAGCTGATCGCAGACTACAGGAAAAAGAGGGCCGAGCACGCCCCCATTAATATCGACGGGGCTGTAACGGAGCTGGTCGAGAGCTTCAAGTTCCTTGGTGTCTACATCACTAAGGACCGATCATGGTCCAAACACACCAACACAGTCGTGAAGAGGGCACGACAACGCCTATTCCCCTTCAGGAGGCTGAAAATATTTGGCATGTGACCTCAGACCCTCAAAAGGTTCTACAGCTGCACCATTGAGAGCATCCTGACTGGTTGCATCACCGCTTGGTATAACAAGTGCTCGGCATCCGACTGCAAGGCTCTACAGAGGGTAGTATGTACGGCCCAGTACATCACTGGGTCCAAGCTTCCTGCCATCCAGGACCTCTATACTAGGTGGTGTCAGAGGAAGGCCCTAAAAATGGTCAAAGACTCCAGCCACCCAAGTCATAGACTGTTCTCTCTGCTACCGCACGGCAAGCGGTACCGGAGTGCCAAGTCTGGGACCAAAAGGCTCCTGAACAGCTTCTACTCCCAAGCCATAAGACTGTTGAACAGTTAATCAAATGGCTACCTGGACTATTTGCATTGACCCCCTTATTTTATTCTTATTTATTACTATTTTTTGCACTGACTCTTTGCACAGGCTCGATGTACACTCACTGGACTCTAACCACACACTCACACACACTACACTGACACTCCAACACACACACACACACACACACACACACACATATATTGATGCCACCCAAACACACATACATACTGTTATATCTAGCCTAGTTGTAGAAGAACGGACATCTGCACAGTTTCACATTGAACATCACTCTGTCGTTTAATGACATGTGCCACGCATTCTGACAACCCATTCATCCGTAACGCAGCACACTGTCGTAAACCATAACAACGTACAGTACGACGTACAGCACGTCGTACCATACATAACATTTCCCCCCCCTTTCCAAAACCAGGGACTGGTACCATATATAAAATGTCCATAGGGCAAGAACCTAGAGTGATACCTGTAAGAAATAAACATTAACCCTTAAACGGATGGACTCTCCAAACTAGCCAGTTCAGTCCATTAACCTGGAGGTTGACTAAGACACCTAACGGAGCCTAAGAATGAAAAGAGGTTAAGTAGTCCCCCAGATAAGCAGGGCGAGTTCGTGCCCGCATAGGCCTTTCTTCCACCGCCACCGCTTGTGGCTCTGGCCCTTGGGGAACCCACAGAGGCTGGGGCTCAGGTGGTAGTGGTGGAGGAGGTCCATCCGGTGGCGTCTCTGGCCTGCATGTCTGTTTTGTGTGCCTTCGTGTTCCTTGAGGGGCAGGGACTTTTCTGAGGCGGCTGGCGTGCCAGCGTGATCCATTGCTCATCATGAATGTGGCGGGCCCCAGTTGTCAACTGACCTGCAAGGGGTCCGACCAGAATGAGGCCATTTTGTTGCACCGCTGAGGCCGTCGGGCTCGGACCCAGTCTGACACTTGAATGATCGACTTCTTCACCCTGTGTGCCTTGTCAAAACGCAGTTTCATTGCTCTTTGGTGCCTGGTCACTGCCTGCTGTTCTTGGGTGCGCCTAGTCGCCGGTTCTGCTACTCTCTGTGTTCTGAGTCTGTCCAGTGGCAGTTCCATCTCACGACCTAGCATGAGGGATGCCGGGAGACCTGTGTTGTTGTGTGTTTGCTTGCTCTGTAGTGCATTAGCGTTTGATTCAAAGCAGTTTGGAACGTGCACCCCTGGACCAGGTGCGCTCTGATGCCGTTCTTCAGCGTTTGGTTGAAGCGTTCCACCCCTCCGTTAGCTTGTGGGTTGTAGTAGGCCGTGCGGATGTGTTTGATTCCCTTGTTGCTGAGATATGAGGAGAACTCGGCAGAGGTTAGCTGGGGCCCATTGTCCGTGGTAAGGGTGAGGGGTAGGCCCCACCTTGTGAACAGGCTGTCTAGGATGTCCACGATGGCCTGTGCTGTGACAGTTCCGACAGGAACCACTTCTGGCCACTTAGAGTGGAGGTCATACACCACCACCAGGAAGCGCTGATGGTGAGGGACTGCGTGTCCATGGATCTCGCCACAGATGTCCAGTTGGATGTGCTCCCAGGGGTGGGACGGCCATGCGAGAGGCTGCAGGGGGGGTGGGGCGGACTGTCCTGTTTTCCCACTGAGGAGGCATGCAGCACAATCCCTGACCAGGGCTTCAATGTCGTGGTCGATGCCTGGCCACCACACAAGGTCTCGACATCGCTGTTTGACCTTGACTATGCCCAAGTGACCCTCGTGCGCCATGGATAGAACACGCGCACGCAGGCCACTCGGGACCACAGTGCAAAACCCTCGAGAGACACAGACTTCTTCCCAGCAAGAAAGTTCGTGCTTCACTCTGGCGAAAGTCGCCAGCTCTTCCGGCACATGTGCTGGCCATCCAGTGCGTATGTAGGTGCGCAGGGTAGACAGTGTGGGATCCTGTTCCGATGCTTGCTTCAGCTCCTCCAGTGAGACGACTGACTGAAGAGGAGCGTAGAGCATTTGTACAAGCTCTGTTTCGTTGTCGTCTGGCAAGACGGTAGGAGTAGGAGCGTCAAAAGAGCGTGAGAGGAGGTCTGCCACAACGTTATCTCTCCCCGGAGTGAACTTCAGCTGATAGTCATACTGTCTGAGGCGGTCGGCCCATCTGTGCAGCCGAAGTGGCTTGTGGCCAGTTCCTGATGCTGACAGTAGCGTTGTGAGGGACTGGTGGTCGGTTCGGAGTGTGAACAGACGGCCATATAGGTAGAGGTGCCACCTTTCGCACGCCCAGACACAGGCCAGTGCTTCTCGTTCGCCCACAGAGTACCGTTGTTCTGTGGGGCTCAGGGCCCTTGAGGCGAAGGCGACGGGCCTCTCAATGCCATTCTGCAGCTGTGAGAGGACAGCTCCTAGTGCTCCAGCTGAGGCGTCACATGTGACAATGGTGTGGCAGATGGGGTCAAAGTGAGCCAAGACTGGGGCTGTGGTGAGCTGGCTCTTCAGTGAGCGGACCGCGTCTGAGCAGGCTGCCGTCCAGGCCCATGGCTCATCCTTCTTGAGGAGCTGGCGAAGGGGCGCTGTGGTCTGAGAGTAGTGGGGCAGAAACCGGAGGTAGTAAGCTGTCATGCCCAAGAATGAGGCCACCTGAGAGGCTGAGGTCGGTTCCGGGATCCGGTGGACGGCTTCAATGTTCGACATGAGTGGGGCAATGCCTTTGGCCGACAGGCGGAAGCCCACAAACTCGACGGCTGGAGCTGCAAAGGTGCACTTTCCACCGTTCAGGGTCAGGTTGTTCCGCAGTAGAGCACTGAATACTCTGTGGAGTCGATAATCATGGATGTGGAGGTCAGGGCCGTGGACCACGATGTCATCCAGATAGACCGCCACCCCAGGTATTCCAGCGAGGATGGTGCTCATCACCTTCTGGAAGCAGCTGGGGCGGAGCTAAGTCCAAAAGGCATGCGTGTATATCTGAACACGCCAGCATGTGTGACAAAGGCCGTGAGGTCTCTGCTAGCTGCATGGAGGGGTACCTGAAGATAACCCTGACGAAGGTCAAGCTTCGTGAAGATCGTGGAGCCATGGAATTGTGCGGTCAGCTCCTCAGCTGTAGGCAAGGGGTACTTATCCGGGACAACGGCCTTGTTCACAGCACGGAGATCCACACAGGTCCGGATTCCACCGGACTTTTTGGTTGCAATGACCAAGTTTGAAATCCAGGGGGCAGCGTTGACTGGCTCAATGATGCCTGCATCCAACTGTGACTGGAGATCTTTTGTGACATCATCACGCAGTGCAAAGGGAATGCGCCGCAGGGGCTGCATGACTGGGGTCACTTCCCGGATTCACTAGGGGCCTGTGAGTAAAGGCTGTGAGGCAGCCCAGTCCATCAAACAGAGTCGGCCAGTTCTGTTGCCATGTGCAGGTAACCTGGTAGATAGCTGACCCACTGTCATCTCTCAGTGTGAATCCCAAGCCTGTGAAGAGGTCGAGGCCCAGGAGGTTGGCACCCCGCTTTGCAACATGAAATGTGAATGATGGCAGATGTTTGGTGCCGTAGTGTACTGGGACCTGGAGGGTGCCTACAATGTCTATCTTAGATCTACCGTACCCACACAGGGCAGTGGAGGGCTGTTGGAGTGGTAGGTGACTGAAAAACTTGTAGTAAGTGGCAAGGTTGAGCAACGACACCGCAGCGCCAGTATCCAGCAGCAAAGGCAAACCCACCTCACCCAGCTGCACAGTGCATGTCCTGAATGACACATGGTTGGTGGAGACGGTTCGGATTTCCGTGTGTTCATGTTGAGAGTGAGATGAAACGAAGGGCCTGTTCTGGGTGGAGCTAGTAGCAGGGGCAGAACGACACACTTTCGCAAAGTGATTGTATTTTGAACAGTTCTTGCATATTTACCCACGGGCTGGGCAGTTTGAAGCCCTTGAATTGTGAGAGCTAGCCCCACAGTTGCCACAGCTAGTTCTGTTTGTTTGTCTGTGTGCCTGCTGCACGGGCATGTCGGTGTCTGTGTCCATGCAGCTATCGACGCGGGAGGGCGTGCGCAGCGCGTGATCGTTGTAGTGCGCCTGCTCGGGCTGAAGCTGCTGTGTGAGAATGGCTGGGGGCCGAGTGTATGCTGCAGAGCTGTCTGTTAGCATAGAAGAGCATTCCAACGCCGCTTCAACCTGGAGTGCTATTTTAATAGCTCCATCTAGTTGTAAATTATCCGATTCCAAAAGCAGTTTCTCCCTTGTCTTTTCACATAACGTCCCCTCTATCAACTGATCCCTGATGATCTCGTCCCTGAAGTGTCCCGTGAGTTACAAGAGCTAGCCAAATCCCTCAGATTAGCCACGTAGCTTTGAATGGACTCACCCGGCCGTTGGTGTCTCTTCCGTAGCCGGTAGCGTCGGAGGAGCACTCGCTCTTTCCCGGCGAAGTGGTTCCGTAAGAGGCTGACTGCAGCAGTGAATGTAGGAGCCGATCCAAGCGCTCTGAAAATCCTCTGTCCCTCTGTACCAAGGCAGTGACGGAGCAGTGCTGTCCTCCGCTTGTCGGAGATTGTAGAAAAGTCCATAGCTTCTAGATAAGTGTTAAAACTATCAAGCCAGTTATTCCACGGGACTGGAGGTTCGCCAGGCACGGCGAGGAATGGTGCTGGCGGTGGTAAACTGAATTCAGCCATCTTCGTCGCCAATGTTATATCTAGCCTAGTTGTAGAAGAACGGACATCTGCACAGTTTCACATTGAACATCACTCTGTCGTTTAATGACATGTGACACGCATTCTGACAACCCATTCATCCGTAACGCAGCACACTGTCGTAAACCATAACAACGTACAGTACGACGTACAGCACGTCGTACCATACATAACACATACATTCACATTCCTTCACACTCTTCACATAAGCTGCTGCTACTCTCTGTTTATTATCTATGCATAGTCACTTTACCCCTAACTACGTGTACATATTACCTCAATTACCTCGACTAACCCACACCCCTGCACATTGACTCGGTACCAGTACTATTGTTATTTTATTGTTTTACTCTTTTTCCTTTCGTTTATTTAGCCTTTTTTTCCAACTTTATTTAAAATGTGCATTGTTGGTTAAGGGCTCCTAAGTAAGCATTTCACGGTAAGGTCCACACCTGTTGTATTCGGTGCATGTGACAAATACAATTTTACTTGATTTGATACTGGTACCCCTTGTATACATCCAAGTTATCGGTACCCCGTGTATACATCCACGTTATCGTTACTCATTGTGTATTTATTATTACTTTTATTATTACGTGTTTTACTTTTCTATTATTTAGTTAAAATAATTATCTCTGCATTGTTGGGAACGGCCAGTAAGTAAGCATTTCACTGTTAGTCTACACCTGTTGTTTACGAAGCATGTAACAAATCAAATTTAAATTGATTTGAGTATGGTTCGGGTCGGCACCCTAATGTGCAAAAGGCACTTCATTAGTCATTAGTGTAAAGGGGGATTATCACCTACCCAGACCAGGGGGTATCTCCGGGCATGGTGGTATAGGTTTGGTAGTTGGCGGCGTGTGGTTTCCCTCGGGTCGTACACTGGGCAGCAGCTGGTCTGCGGTGGCCAGGTAGCTGGTGAAGGTTGCATTGGGCCGGCTGAGGTTGTAGTAGTAGTGGTGTCCGTTGCGGCTGGCGTTGCGGCCGTTGTTGAAGCGGCTGAAGATCTGGTCGAAGCGCTGGCTGTAGACGTCGAAGTAGAGGATCATCATGATGACAAAGTGCACCAGGCAGAGCAGCAGGACAGCCTTGCAGATGCGCTCCAGGGTCCGGCCCAACATCAGCCGAGTCATGGTTGAGCCTGCCGCCCCTACCGCACAGTCTAGGGCATCCGCTCGGTCGGTCACTCCCCTGGGCCTGGGCTGGACTGCTGCTGCACGCTGCCTCACTCTATCACCTGTGGGAGGGCCAGGGAAAATCATTACATTATGTTCACACTAAATTGATATTTTGTTGCTATTTAAGTAAATTAGGCCCAACACAGGAAATGAGCAGCAGCCTCATCTAATTATTTCTGTCCATCCTTTCTACAGTATCTTTATATTATATGTCATGTACATGTTTCCAAGAACATAAACATCAACGAATAAACCAAAAGCAACCCACTCCACCCAACAACGTGATTTGAAAAACAATTCTAATAACATGGCTTGACTGGACTGTTCCGCTCTCTCCCCTGGCGGGATCACAGGTGGAAACATCACGGGGAAAGCACCAGATATCAAAGATGACTGCCTGGCTCTAGCCTAGCCTAGCAGATAGATAGATAGATTACCCAGGTGCAATGTGGAGGGAGGGCAGTGGGATGGAACGCCACTGTCAATGTCAGGCCCAACTCTATCTCACCAGGCCGGGCCTTACTCATTGATTTTCTCCCAGACAAGCACACAAAAACAATACAGTGGTACTGTGTGTTTGATGAGGGGGCTTTAGATGTAGGATCTTAATTTGATCACCCTGTTGTTGCAGGAAACTTGTAGTGTAATCAAAGTTTAAAAAGGCTTCTAAATGTAGTAATTTCCACTTGCCCTAATTTACATTTGCCCCAACTTAAAATTGATCAACAAAAATGTCCATTAATTAAAATCCACACAATAATTAAAATGTCCTGTTGCTGCAGGATTATTCTCCTGCTGTGAGAAACTGGTCAAATTAAGATCCGGCATCTGTACCAATCATGCGGTTACTGCTGTACTCCCAAGTAGTTACAGACAATATTGCAGACTGCTCAGGTACATTTGAAATACTGTAACATAGCATAGGGTGGCAGGTAGCCTACCAGTTAGAGTGTTAGGCCAGTAACCAAAAGGTGGCTAGTTTGAATTACCCAGCCAACAAGGTGAAAAATCTGCCGATGTGCCCTTGAGAGCAAGGCACTAAACCTAATTGCTCCAGAGTGGCCATTGATAATGGCTGACCCTGGCCGGGACCGCACTCTCCGAAGGTATCTCAGGGGAAGTTGGGATATGCAAAAAAAACATATTTCCATTTTACACATACGTATAATACACACTTGTGCATGTGTGAAACAGGACAAATCTAAGCACCCATCAAATTATTAACTATTTTACTGCCCAGTGTAGTTCTAAGTTCTGTGGTAAATTGACTTGACGAAGAGACTCTGTATTTCAATCTGTCCAGTACTAATACTTGTAAAATATTCATTAGAAAGAACCTGACCTCATGGAGGACTAGGCTAGTTGGTGAAAGCTTTAGAAGCCTTTTCATCTCTACATTAAGACTCAATTATGACAGCTGCTGCACCACACTGTTAACCAGCATTACGTCAAAGACAGATTACCCTTTAGAAAGCCCACACAACAGTTTATCACTTATCTCACTAACATTAAAGACAAGCCAACATAATTCATGTCTAACCTGAAAGAATGTACACAGTAGCCTATACGTGCAGTGAAACCAGGCCTTAGCATTAGAGAATATCAACATGGGACCAAGATTATGGTTTAGAAATGGCTGGTGTCTAGTGAATATTTAATTCCATATTGGATACTAAATCCCTTGGACACTAAATTTATCCCTTGGACACTAAATGGACGCTGAGAACTCTTTTAGATTTAACCGACACACCAGTAAAGTAAAGTCCTGGAAATAAGGTGGCAACAAATGTGTACAGCATGTATGTTCAAATTTTAATAGTGTGCTGGCTCTTGATGTGGTGCCCAGTTAATCTGTCAGTGCATAATTCATTATGGGCTAGCTAGTCTCTCTACCAGACCCATCTCCCCCTGTGACAGCTATATTAAGACTAAACTAAGCCCTAAACAACACAATGATATTGGCCAGTATAAGTTATATACCACCTTATGGTGGCATATTTACAATCCCTCTCATTTTGGTTTGTGGTGTCACCTCCGCTCTGCATAGATTACTGTAATCAGTCACAGCTGTTTTAGGCCTATACAGTAATGTTACAATGGATGTGTTTAAACTTTAGAACAGGGGTGGTCGATTTTGTAACTTTAGATAAATTATTATTTTGGGTTAAAAAACCACTTCAGGCCACAGTTGAACATCTAAAACGTTATAGAAAGTATGTAGAAATGATAATGGACCTATATATTTTAAAATAACTGTCCTTTTTCTGGCCAGCAAATTGAATTTGACGAACAAATCTGTCAAAAGAAAATCTGTGCAGCCCTATGTTGAACCCTTCATGGAATTTCAAAATCCCAATGTGGCCCTCGAGCCAAAAGGTTTGCCCACCCCTGCTCTAGAACTACCCTTATAACAGAGACAGAGCAGTAGTCCCAAATCATGACAGTTCATTTGCCAATATTAGGTGAGTCATCATTTGCAGAGTTTCTTGAGATCCAATGTAAACCAAGGATTTGTGGCTGGCTTCTTAGTAAAGAGACTATAGATTAACAGTACTCAGTTGTGACGATGTTTTATGTAACATTACATAATGATATAAAGTCCTGAGCAGCAGTGAGAGATGGTTAAGTAGTAGATATTTAAGAGTATAGCCCTTAAGCAGTAGCAATTCACTGTTTAATCGTTTTTGTCATCACAGCTGGGGAAATGCTGTTGCTGAAAGAAAAAAACTAATAGATGTGAGTTACTATGTTATTTCTGTCTTTATATTATTTTTCAAATGGTACTGAGATGTTGTCAGACCGAGAAATGTGTTAACAGCGTCCCTGCTGTGATGGAGATCTCCAAATGTGGCGTTTTAAAGGGGAAACACTTGGCTAGCACTAGCCTCTCTCTCTGCTCCGCTCCAAGGCCCCGGGCCCCGGGCCCTAGTGCAACCCACCAACCAGCCCTCACGGCCTCATCAAATATGCATTGGACATGCTACACTTGATAACATTGGGCAGAAGTGTAGCCTTTGAGCATTTCTAGCGCTTGCCATGGGCAAGTTAATCTTAAAACATATCTTTAGCTTGACACCTCAATAACATACAAACCATGCAGTGCTAGTGTGTTTTACCAAATGTATAAATCTCTCTAACAATCGATCTAATACTTAGGCTAATCATTCAAAAAAAGCTTTAACGTTGTGCCATATGCCAGTTTCCAACAAACAAGTCCCCATGCATTTATGAGAACCTGCTTTTTCCATGACAAAGACTGACCAGGTGAATCCAAGTAAAAGCTATGTTCCTTTATTGATGTCACTTGATAAATCCACTTCAATCAGTGTAGATGAAGGGGAGGAGACAGGTTAAAGAAGGATTTTTAAACCTTGAGACGATTGAGATAAGGACTATGTATGTGTGCCATTCAGAAGGTGAAGGGGCAAGACAAAATATTTAAGTGCCTTTGAACAGGGTATGGTAGTAGGTGCCAGGCGCACCGGTTTTTGTCCAGAACTGCAACGCTGCTGGGTTTCACACTCAACAGTTTCCCGTGTGTATCAAGAATGGTCCACCATCCAAAGGACATCTAGCCAACTTGACACAACTGTGGAAAGCATTGGAGTCAAAATGGGCCAGCATCCCGTGGAATACTTTCGACACCTTGTAGAGTCAATACCCGGATGAATTGAGGCTGTTCTGAGGGCAAAAGGGGGAGTGCAACTCAATATTAGGAAGGTGTTCCTAACGTTTGGTATACTCAGTGTACAGTATATGTTCAGTGTGGGGAAAGAAATGTATGGGTAGATTTACGTCTTTCTGATGCAAACCGTAGGTCCCATGTTCTTCACAGAATCTAATTTTACGTTGATAACAGTGCCGAGGTAATTTCTCTCACATGATCTGTGCAGTAAAATGGGGAGAATGAAATATAGGTGCCATGTGACATTGAGGACTGATTATCATGTTTATAGCATAGTGAAGACAGTAGCAATGCTGTAATGTTAAGTATTAATTACCATACACAATCATAGCATCAGGAAGTAGTTGTCACCTTCGTTTAAGGACAGGTCAGACCAAGGCGCAGCGTGAAATGCGTACAGTGAGGGAAAAAAGTATTTGATCCCCTGCTGATTTTGTACGTTTGCCCACTGACAAAGAAATGATCAGTCTATAATTTTAATCGTAGGTTTATTTGAACAGTGAGAGACAGAATAAAAGCAAAAAAATCCTGAAAAACGCATGTCAAAAATGTTATAAATTGATTTGCATTTTAATGAGGGAAATTAGCATTTGACCCCCTCTCAATCAGAAAGATTTCTGGCTCCCAGGTGTCTTTTATACAGTTAACGAGCTGAGATTAGGAGCACACTCTTAAAGGGAGTGCTCCTAATCTCAGTTTGTTACCTGTATAAAAGACACCTGTCCACAGAAGCAATCAATCAATCAGATTCCAAACTCTCCACCATGGCCAAGACCAAAGAGCTCTCCAAGGATGTCAGGGACAAGATTGTAGACCTACACAAGGCTGGAATGAGCTACAAGACCATCGCCAAGCAGCTTGGTGAGAAGGTGACAACAGTTGGTGTGATTATTCGCAAATGGAAGAAACACAAAAGACTGTCAATCTCCCTCGGCCTGGGGCTCCATGCAAGATCTCACTTCATGAAGTTGCAATGATCATGAGAACGGTGAGGAATCAGCCCAGAACTACACGGGAGGATCTTGTCAATGATCTCAAGGCAGCTGGGACCATAGTCACCAAGAAAACAATTGGTAACACACTACGCCGTGAAGGACTGAAATCCTGCAGCGCCCGCAAGGTCCCCCTGCTCAAGAAAGCACATATACATGCCCGTCTGGAGTTTGCCAATGAACATCTGAATGATTCAGAGGAGAACTGGGTGAAAGTGTTGTGGTCAGATGAGACCAAAATGGAGCTCTTTGGCATCAACTCAACTCGCCATGTTTGGAGGAGGAGGAATGCTGCCTATGACCCCAAGAACACCACCCCCACCGTCAAACATGGAGGTGTAAACATTATGCTTTGGGGGTGTTTTTCTGTTAAGGGGACAGGACAACTTCACCGCATCAAAGGGACGATGGACAGGGCCATGTACCGTCAAATCTTGGGTGAGAACCTCCTTCCCTCAGCCAGGGCATTGAAAATGGGTCGTGGATGGGTATTCCAGCATGACAATGACCCAAAACACACGGCCAAGGCAACAAAGGAGTGGCTCAAGAAGAAGCACATTAAGGTCCTGGAGTGGCCTAGCCAGTCTCCAGACCTTAATCCCATAGAAAATATGTGGAGGGAGCTGAAGGTTCGAGTTGCCAAACGTCAGCCTCGAAACCTTAATGACTTGGAGAAGATCTGCAAAGAGGAGTGGGACAAAATCCCTCCTGAGATGTGTGCAAACCTGGTGGCCAACTACAAGAAACGTCTGACCTCTGTGATTGCCAACAAGGGTTTTGCCACCAAGTACTAAGTCATGTTTTGCAGAGGGGTCAAATACTTATTTCCCTCATTAAAATGCAAATCAATTCATAACATTTTTGACATGTGTTTTTCTGGATTTTTGTTGTTGTTATTCTGTCTCTCACTGTTCAAATAAACCTACCATTAAAATTATAGACTGATCATTTCTTTGTCAGTGGGCAAACTTACAAAATCAGCAGGGGATCAAATACTTTTTTCCCTCACTGTACATGTTTATTAAACTGATAAACACACGACAAAACAACAAACCAACAAAACGTGAAGTCCTAAGGTTGAACACACAACAAACCTATAGACCCTGGTGTGGGAGACCCCGAACCTGGAGAGGGGCTGACGTCTGGGTCTGGACTGGAGCCGCTGACCGGAGCTGGACCAGGCACCGGTGGAGCGGACTGCTTAGGCTCCGGACTGGAGCCACTGACCGGAGCTGGGGACTGGCGACACGCACCACTGGCTTAGTGTGAGGAGCAGGAACGGGCCGGGCTGGACTGGCGACACGCACCACTGGCTTGGTGCGAGGAGCAGGAACAGGCCGAGCCGGACTGGGAACACGCACCACAGGCCTGGTGCGAGGAACAGGAACGGGCCGGACCGGACTGGGCACACGCACCACTAGCTTGGTGCAAGGAGCAGGAACGGGCCGGACCGGACTGGGAAGGTGCACTGGTGACACAGTGCGTATCTCCGCATACCTGGGTTCCTTTATTAACCCCCGCTCCTGATGCTGCCTAACCAGCTCCTCTCTCCGTGCCTCTACTTCGTCCTTTTCCCTACGAGCCTCCTGCAGTGCCTCCTCTTGAATGGATCTCTCCCGCTCTATTCTAGCTATAAGACCCCGTAATGTGGTGGCCTCCTCTCTTACCCTGCAGATCCGATCCCTCTCTCGGCACTCCTCCTCCAGTGAGGACTCCTCCGGGAGCCCCCACAAATTAGGGAACAGAAACTCATCGTCGTCGTCATCCTCCGACTCCTCAGTATAATACTGTTCCCACTCTTCTTCCCATGGTCGTAGGGACTCAATCTGGAAACCCACCGGGTGCAGTGGTCAGGGCTCTTCTCTCTCGCTCCCCGACCACCCCTTTAGCCCCCAAATTGTTTTTATTGGGGCTGCTTCTCGGGCTTCCTCCTCGGCCGGCTTCTGTGTTGCCGTTGCTCCTCTCCTGCCTGGGCTTCCTTCTTCGCCCAGGGTCCTTTTACCGCAAATATCTTCTCCCAAGACCAAATCTTCCCCACCTGTGTCCAGGGTGTTTGCTCCTGGGCACGCTGCTTGGTCCGTGTTTGGTGGGATCTTCTGTCTCGTTCGTTTAAGGACGGGTCAGACCAAGGCACAGCGTGAAATGTGTACATGTTTATTACAACGATAAACACACTAACAAAACAACAAACCAACTAAACGTGAAGTCCTAAGGCTCAACACAAAACAAGCCTACTCACGGAACAAGATCCCACCACTAACGAGTGCCAATAGGCTGCCTAAGTATGATCCCCAATCAGAGACAACGAGCGACAGCTGCCTCTGATTGGGAATCACACCCAGCCAAACATAGAACCACAACAACTAGAATGTGAACATAGAAAACACAACATAGAACACCACACCCTGACTCAACATACCAGAGTCCCATAAGTCAGGGCGTGACAGTAGTTTGGGGTGGGGGTGCTATATCGGTTCTCTAATAAAGGCATATTAAAGGCCCAGTGCACTACTTTTGTGAAATAAGGTATTGTTTGAAAAATATATAAAATAATAAATGTTTATAGATAATAATAAATATATATATACAGTGAGGGAAAAAAGTATTTGATCCCCTGCTGATTTTGTACGTTTGCCCACTGACAAAGACATGATCAGTCTATCATTTTAATGGTAGGTTTATTTGAACAGTGAGAGACAGAATAAGAACAAAACATTCCAGAAAAATGCATGTAAAAAATGTTATAAATTGATTTGCATTTTAATGAGGGAAATAAGTATTTGACCCCTCTGCAAAACATGACTTAGTACTTGGTGGCAAAACCCTTGTTGGCAATTACAGAGATCATATGTTTCCTGTAGGTCTTGACCAGGTTTGCACACACTGCAGCAGGGATTTTGGCCCACTCCTCTTTGCAGATCTTCTCCAAGTCATTAAGGTTTCGAGGCTGACGTTTGGCAACTCGAACCTTCAGCTCCCTCCACAGATTTTCTATGGGATTAAGGTCTGGAAACTGGCTAGGCCACTCCAGGTGGGGGTGGTGTTCTTGGGGTCATAGGCAGCATTCCTCCTCCTCCAAACACGGCGAGTTGAGTTGATGCCAAAGAGCTCGATTTTGGTCACATCTGACCACAACACTTTCACCCAGTTCTCCTTTTAAATCATTCAGATGTTCATTGGCAAACTTCAGACGGGCATGTCTATGTGCTTTCTTAAGCAGGGGGACCTTGCGGGCGCTGCAGGATTTCAGTCCTTCACGGCGTAGTGTGTTACCAATTGTTTTCTTGGTGACTATGGTCCCAGCTGCCTTGAGATCATTGACAAGATCCTCCCGTGTAGTTCTGGGCTGATTCCTCACCGTTCTCATGATCATTGCAACTTCACGAGGTGAGATCTTGCATGGAGCCCCAGGCCGAGGGAGATTGACAGTTCTTTTGTGTTTCTTCCATTTGCAAATAATCACACCAACTGTTGTCAGCTTTTCACCAAGCTGCTTGGCGATGGTCTTGTAGCCCATTCCAGCCTTGTGTAGGTCTACAATCTTGTCCCTGACATCCTTGGAGAGCTCTTTGGTCTTGGCCATGGTGGAGAGTTTGGAATCTGATTGATTGATTGCTTCTGTGGACAGGTGTCTTTTATACAGGTAACAAACTGAGATTAGGAGCACTCCCTTTAAGAGTGTGCTCCTAATCTCAGCTTGTTACCTGTATAAAAGACACCTGGGAGCCAGAAATCTTTCTGATTGAGAGGGGGTCAAATACTTATTTCCCTCATTAAAATGCAAATCAATTTATAACATTTTTGACATGCGTTTTTCTGGATTTTGTTGTTGTTATTCTGTCTCTCACTGTTCAAATAAACCTACCATTAAAATTATAGACTGATCATTTCTTTGTCAGTGGGCAAACGTACAAAATCAGCAGGGGACTTTTTTCGATCGATCGATCGATCGATCGATCGATAGATCGATAGATAGATAGATATACAGTGCATTCGGAAAGTATTCAAACCCCTTGACTTTTTCCACATTTTGTTACATTATAGCATTATTCTAAAATAGATTACATTTTTTTTCCCTCATCAATCTACACACAGTTTTTTTCTTTTTGAACATTTATTAAAAATAAAAAATTGAAATATAACATTTACATAAGTATTCAGACACTTTACTCAGTACTTTGTTGAAGCACCGATTACAGCCTTGAGTCTTCTTGGGTATGACGCTACAAGCTTGGCCCACCTGTATTTGGGGAGTTTCTTCCATTCTTCTCTGCAGATCCTCTCAAGCTCTGTCAGGTTGGATGGGGAGCGTCGCTGCACAGCTATTTTCAGGTCTCTCCAGAGATGTTCGATCGGGATCAAGTCCGGGCTCTGGCTGGACCACTCAAGGACACTCAGAGTCTTGTCCCGAAGCCACTCCTGCATTGTCTTGGCTGTGTGCTTAGGGTCGTTGTCCTGTTGGAAGGTGAACCTTCGCCCCAGTCTGAGGTCCTGAGAGCTCTGGAGCAGGTTTTCATCAAGGATCTCTCTGTACTTTGCTCCATTCATCTTTCCCTCAATCCTGACTAGTCTCCCAGTCCCTGCCGCTGAAAAACATCCCCACAGCATGATGCTTACACCACCATGCTTCACCGTAGGGATGGTGCCAGGTTTCCTCCAGACGTGACGCTTGGCATTCAGGCCAAAGTGCTCAATCTTGGTTTCATCAGACCAGATAATCTTGTTTCTCATGGTCTGAGAGTATTTTAGGTGCCTTTTGGCAAACTCCAAGCGAGCTGTCATGTGCCTTTTACTGAGGAGTGGCTTTCGTCTGGCCACTCTACCATAAAGGCCTGATTGGTGGAGTGCTGCAGAGATGGTTGTCCTTATGGAAGGTTCTCCCATCTCCATAGAGGAACTCTGGAGCTCTGTCAGAGTGACCATCGGGTTCTTGGTCACCTCCCTGACCAAGGCCCTTCTCCACCAATTGCTCAGTTTGCCCGGGCGGCCAGCTCTAGGAAGAGTCTTAGTGGTTCCAAACTTCTTTGTTTTAAGAATGATGGAGGCCACTGTGTTCTTGGGGACCTTCAATGCTGCAGAAATGTTTTGGTACCCTTCCCCAGATCTGTGCCTCGACACAATCCTGTCTCGGAGCTCTACGGACAATTCCTTCGAACTCATGGCTTTGTTTTTGCTCTGTCATGCACTGTCAACTGTGTGACCTTATATAGACAGGTGTGTGCCTTTCCAAATCATGTCCAATCAATTGAATTTACCACAGGTGGACTCCAATCAAGTTGTAGAAACATCTCAAGGATGATCAATGGAAACAGGATGCACAATTTGTAATATATTTGTAAACATTTCAAAAAAACAGTTTTTGCTTTGTCATTATGGGATATTATGTGTAGATTGACAAGGATTTTTATTTATTTTATCCATTTTAGAATAAGGCTGTAACGTAACAAAATGTGGAAAAAGTCAAGGGGTATGAATACTTTCTGAACGCACTACGCGCTTCAGCACTGGGCAGTCCCGTTCTGTGAGCTTGTGTGGCCTACCACTTCGTTCGTGGCTGAGCCGTTGCTGCTCCTAGACATTTCCACTTCACAATAACAGCACTTACAGTTGACAGGGGCAGCTCTAGCTGGGCAGAAATGTGATGAACTGACTTGTTGGAAAGGTGGCATTCTATGATGGTGCCACGTTGAAAGTCACTGAGCTCTTCAGTAAGGCCATTCTACTGCCAATGTTTGTCTATGGCTGTGTGCTTGATTTTATACACCTGCCAGAAACGTGTGTGGCTGAAATAGCCGGATCCACTAATTTGAAGCGGTGTCCACATACTTTTGTATATATAATGTATGTTTTACAATGGTGGGGGAGTGCCAACATGGAGGCATGGTGGCTTCAACACAGCGTCCCCTGTCAGTCATCTAGTGTATATATACACATACCCCTGGACTTCTTCCAAATGTTGTTGTGTTAAAGCCTGAATTAAAAAATTGATTACATCGATTTTTTCTCTCACCCATTACACACACTATCTCATAATGACAAAGTGAAAACATGTTTTTAGAACATTTAGCAAATTTATTGAAAATGAAATACAGAAATATCTAATTTACATAAGTATTCACACCTCTGAGTCAATACTTTGTAGAAGCATCTTTGGCAGTGATTACACCAGTGGAGGCTGCTGAGGGGAGGCTCAAAATAATGGCTGGAACGGAGCAAATGGAATGGCATCAAACACATGGAAACCATGTTTGTGATGTATTTGATACCATTCCACTAATTCTGCTACAGCCATTACCACGAGCCCATGCTCCCCAATTAAGGTGCCACCAACCTCCTGTGGATTACACCTGTGAGTCTTTCTGGGTAAGTCTCTAAGTGCTTTCCACACCTGGATTGTGCAACATTTTCAGTATTAGTTTAGTGCCTTGCTGCAAACAGGATGCATGTTTTGGAATATTTGTATTCTGTACAGGCTTCCTTCTTTTCCCTCTGTCAGTTAGGTTAGTATTGTGGAGTAACTACAATGTTGTTGATCCATCCTCAGTTTTCTCCTATCGCAGCCATTAAACTCTAACTGTTTTAAAGTCAGCATTGGCCTCATGGTGAAATCCCTGCACGGTTTCTTTCCTCTCCAGCAACTGAGTTAGGAAGGACGCCTGTATCTTTGTAGTGACATCCAAAGTCTAATTAATAAGTTCACCATGCTCAAAGGGATATTCAATGCCTGTTTTTTTTGTTTTTTTACCCATCTACCAATAGGTGCCCTTCTTTGCGAGGCATTGGAAAACCTCCCTGGTCTGGTAAGTTGCATGGACTCACACAGAGTGAGTCCATGCAACTTATTATGTGACTTGTTAAGGAATTTTTTTACTGCTGAACTTATTTAGGCTTGCCATAAGAAAGGGGTTGAATACTTATTGACTGAAGACAGCTTTTCATTTTGCATTAATTTGTAAAAATGTAGAAAAACATAATTCCACTTTGACATCATGGGGTATTGCGTGTAGGCCAGTGACAAAAAATATCAATTTAATCAATTTTAAATTCAGGCTGTAACACAACAAAATGTGGAAAAGGTCAATGGGTGTGAATACTTTCTTAAGGCACTGTAAATCATTGTACACAATGCAGTGTAATTGGAAAAGTAATCACATGTACACCCTCTCAGAAAGGCTAGCTGAACTTACAGTATTTTAGGCACTAAGATTTTCACAATAGCTTTTCTCATTCAAAATGTGTTGGCAGGAGTCATGCCTAAACATGAGGATTGACACCGTTTTGGTAACACATCAAAACATACTCACTGCAGAGGAGATCTGGGTCACTCAAAATAGAGTGACAACACTGTATGTATCTGGCTCTACAGCTTGGTGACTTGTCATACCATGAGTAGATTCAATCGAAATGTCCACATACTCCTGATTGCATAAGATCTCTAGATGTATAAAAAAGTTGATTCTACCATTATGCAGTGAATCACCACCTGATAAGGGTGTGAATGGAATAGAACAGAATGCTGTAGGTTTACAAAACATGCAAAGTACAAAATGCAAAGGGGGCATGGGGCATATTATTCTAATGAATAACACGTTGCATTTGAGCTATTATTTCAGTGTAATAACGTGCTTCAATGATATGCCACCAATGTACAGTACCAGTCAAAAGTCTGGACACACCTACTCATTCAAGGGTTTTTCTTTATTTTTACTATTTTCTACATTGTAGAATAATAGTGAAGACATCAAAACTATGAAATAACACATATGGAATCATGTAGTAACCAAAAAGTGTTAAACAAATCACAATATATTTTAGATTTGAGATTCTTCAAATAGCCACCCTTTGCCTTGATGACAGCTTTGCACACTTTTGGCATTCTCTCAACCAGCTTCATGAGGTAGTCACCTGGAATGCATTTCAATTAACAGGTGTGCCTTGGTAAAAGTTAATTTGTTGAATTTCTTTCCTTCTTAATGCGTTTGAGCCAATCAGTTGTGTTGTGACAAGGTAGGGGGGTATACAGAAGATGGCCCTATTTGGTAAAAGACCAAGTCCATATTATGGCAACAACAGCTCAAATAAGCAAAGAGAAACGACAGCCATCATTACTTTAAGACATGAAGGTCAGTCAATACAGAACATTTCAAGAACTTTGAAAGTTTCTTCAAGTGCAGTCGCAAAAACCATCAAGCGCTATGATGAAACTGGCTCTCATAAGGACCGCCACAGGAAAGGAAGCTCCAGAGTTACCTCTGCTGCAGAGGATAGGTTCGTTAGAGTTACCAGCCTCAGAAATTGCAGCCCAAATAAATGCTTCACAGAGTTCAAGTCACAGACACATCTCAACATCAACTGTTCAGAGTGTACTGTGTGAATCAGGCCTTCATTGTCAAATTGCTGCGAAGAAACCACTATTAAAGGACACCAATAAGAAGAAGAGACTTGCTTGGGCCAAGAAACACGAGCAATGTACATTAGACCAGTGGAAATCTGTCCTTTTGTCTGATGAGTTCAAATGTGAGATTTTTTGTTCCAACCGCCGTGTCTTTGTGAGACGCAGAGTAGGTGAACGGATCATCTCCGCATGTGTGGTTCCCACGTGAAGCATGGAGGAGGAGGTGTGATGGTGTGGGGGTGCTTTGCTGGTAACACTGTCTGTGATTTAATTAGAATTCAAGGCACACTTAACCAGCATGGCTACCACAGCATTCTGCAGCAATACGCCATCCCATCTGGTTTGCACTTAGTGGGACTATCATTTGTTTTTCAACAGGACAATGACACAACACACCTCCAGGCTGTGTAAGGGCTATTTTACTAAGAAGGAGAGTGATGGAGTGCTGCATCAGATGACCTGGCCTCCACAATCACCCGACCTTAACCCAATTGAGATGGTTTGGGAGGAGTTGGACTGCAGAGTGAAGGAAAAGCAGCCAACAAGTGCTCAGCATATGTGGGAACTCCTTCAAGACTGTTGGAAAAGCATTACAGGTGAAGCTGGTTGAGAGAATGCCAAGAGCGTGCAAAGCTGTCATCAAGGCAAAGGGTGGCTACTTTTAAGAATCTCAAATATAAAATATATTTTGATTAGTTTAACACAAAAACAAACATTATGTAAATCAACACCTCACAAGGAGAGACATCACACTAAAGCAACACATTTTCCAGCACATCTAATAAAACTAATGCTCCAAATTGGCATGGCTTCGTGTAAAATGTTACATTACTTGGTTGGTTCAAGGTGTTTTTCAGTCCCATGGAGTCCTACAGGAGTCAAAGGTGTTGCTTGTCAAATGACTAAGAGACTAAAGACTAAAGACAGTACGGGGTGCGAAGGTCAAACTGTGTGTCACTGCCCTCTTGCCTGGAATCTCATTATGCTCATGCCAACCACTCTGAGAAAGGTACACCTCTCCCCTTCGAACTGGCACACACACAGACTCCTCTCTGTTGCTCCGTCGGGGGGAGAGTTAGGCCTACCTTGCACAGTATACAAGTTGTAAACTAACAGCCCTGTACAAACAGGAGATATTTAAATCTATATGTTTTATTTCTGGAAAGGAACATTGTGTGGATACTTGGGCTTGAGATATTACTAGAAGTTAGGAATGCACAGATATGGAAATTCTAAGCTGATATTGACAACCGATATTGCCTTCTTGGCCATGGTGGCCAATACCAATACACTGATTCAGAATAATAATACAAAATCATTCTCCTTCACCAGCACCCTCATCTCAACACAGAATAACATTGAGAGGTAAAGAGAGTGATGCCATTTAAGGGGAACAACTCTTGATAATCCATGTTGTGTAACATCACAAACAGACATGTTCTCACAGCTGGAGGAGAGGATCCCAGATATCAGACTTCACACTCACGTCTGATCACCATCAACACTGTGGAGCAGAGCACACGCACAGTTCAGTCTGCTGACCCTTGTCAGAAACACTGCATGTTTCACATTTCAACAAATGGAAAACAGATAGACACTCTTGTCAAGGAAGGTCTGTGATGCTTCTACTAACAAATCCCGATCAAATATTATTCATAGGCTACATGTCAAATATTCAAGCTAGAAATTAAATAAATATTTGACTACTAAACTAGGCTATTTATACATCAACCAAGCTCTACCACTGTACTACAACGTTCCCATGATGTTCTCCCATCAAGGTTCTTATGATACTACAGTACTGTACAGTACTGCTGGATTTGACTCAAGGGACAATGACAGAGGAGATGACAGTAGGATGCACCAGATCTCTGCTCTGTGCAAGCGGGTATTACATTACCACTGTGCTTCCTTCATGTGCTACACAGCACTGATTATGACATGTTGATTATACATTACATGAAATTGTAAGTATTTCTACCATATTTCTAATGAGATTGCTATCTTCACAGTATGTAGCTAGCCTATTTCAATACATAGCCTACACAGAAGGCCCCAGTGGCCATGCTCCAGAGTTGCTAAGCTCTAAAGTCTCTCTCTCTGCTTCCTCAGATCCAGCTGCTCATTTGGCTCCACAGCCAAAAAATAAATGAAGTTATTGGGTGGAGGGAAGGTTTCATTGGGACAGCCTGGGATTCAGGGTAGGTTTTGGGCAGTCTCAGAGCTGATTCTCTGTTGAAGACTACAACAAAAAACAAAAATCCACTAGAATACTGATAGGGGATATTATGGGCTATATTGCTATAATGAACAAAAAAGGGTTTCTCTACAAACCATTTAACATCAACAATAACTATCATTGCAGATAGTGCCATGCCATCATTAATAATTTGGTTTGAAAAAATTGGGCTTTGCAATACAATGCAATTAATGATTACTCCTATTTGTACTGATCCATAATACCGTTATTTTAAAGTGGACCTCTCACTCTCAGAATGTAGATTCATCAATGTATGCAAGGACACATCCTTTGAGATTTTGAATGAAACTCACAATTTACAGCTCTGAATAAGCTGGTTTTTAGACCAAACACCAAGTTAATGCATAGAGCGAAGCAGTCCTCTCCAACTGCCACCTTTGTTGCTGCTCCCATGACAACAAATCTCAACATTGAATTATCCTGAAAGAATAGAATACTCCTTCGCAAACAAACTGCCAGGAACAGTCACTGTATCAACATTTCAATTGCAGACATCCTAGGAACAAAGCACTGGTTTATTCTTTACAATTAAGTCAAACGTAATTCATTTAAACTTTAAACGTGCATGGTCATTAGTTCAAGTATGCTAAGGATCTATCAAACACAGAACCAAATTCTGTGAAGATATTTGGCTATCCAATTGTGTAAGAAACAAGTGGCATTAAGTGAATGGCAGTCCTAAGGAAGTAGTCTTCCTCACCTGCTTGAACAGACTGGTCTCATAGACTAGACGTAACATAGTATATGTAAATTCAGGACACTCAAATTAGTATGACGTGTTACGTTTGTTATGGTTACATAAGATTTATAATTCGCTCTGGATAAGAGCGTCTGCTAAATGACGTAAATGTAAGATAGAAAGTTACTTAAGACAAAAACTAAATGAGGGTGGTTGGTCGGGGTGGATGGGTAGACGTATAACCCAAACGTCTAGCAACCCAAAGGTTGCCTGTTCGAATCTCATCACAGACAACTTTAGCATTTGAGCTAATTAGCAACTACTTACTACTTTTTAGCTAATTTGTGACTACTTGAATGTTAGCTAACCCTTCCCCTAACCTTAACCCTTAAACCTAACCCCTAGAGCCAACTAATGCTAGCCAGCTAACGTTAGCATTAGCCACCTAGCTAACGTTTGTCACAACAAATTGGAATTCGTAACATATCATACATTTAGCAAATTCGTAACATATTGTACGAATTGTAATTCGTTTCATATCATACCAAATGGATGATGGACATCTAAAAATGAATACATACCATACGAAACGTGATTTATCATACCAAACGCAGTGTCTCGGATTTACGTACAGAATAATACAAAACGCTCTGAGACCATGTTGGCTTTGGCCACCCTGGAAGGGGGACCATCAGGCTATGGACCACATTCATTGGTATGCACAAAGGCCACTGCCTCAAAAAGCTCCAGACAACAGTATCCGTCCAGCAAGGTTCTCCATCAAATTTAATCCTAAGGGGAAGCCATGCATTGTGAATGATAAAAGAGATTTGAAATTGGGACAATTGCAATCAGATTGAATAGGTTCATGAGGTTCTCATTTAAACAATTTGGTGGTGTTGCCCTGCAGCAACCAAATGAGTTGAGGAGCTAAAATGATTTGAGAGCCAAGGTGAGAGCTAGTTCCAGAATTATCAACAGTGTTGGTAGCCTACTGATAGTGCACATTTCCGTCATTTAGCAGACACTCTTATCCAAAGTGACTTACAGTAGTGAGTGCTTACATTTTCATACTTTTTTCATACTAGTCCCCGTGGGAATCGAACCCACAACCCTGGCTTGAAAGCGCCATTCTCTACCAACTGAGTTAAAAGGGACTACAAGAGCTCATAAACAATGTAACTGATCATGGATGCATTCTTCCGCTACAGGGTGCACAAACCAAAAAGCAGATAGTGCTCAACATATTATTCCTGATTATTTTGTGATTTGTTTGTGATCAGGAGGGATATAATTGGAGCAAAGGAGCCTAACTGCATAAAACACATTTCCACCACTGTTATTGTGGGTTCCATTAATTTATACTGAGCCCTGAAAAGTTCATCATGACCCTGTCATTGACTGACTGAAGTGAGGTCAGTGAAACCACTTGTACAAAGTAAGACTTCAGTGAAGTGAATGCATCCATGATCAGTTTGGCCCTACAAACACTATCGCATCAATGCACAAAATGACACAGAAGTAATTCTAAATGGGTACATTTGACATGGAAAACTAAGCTGAGGATACGTAGCATTGATGTGAAAACCCGTTTCTGATCAAGAGATAGTGATATCTACTTACAGTATGTAGGCTATATAGCTAGTAGCCTAAAACTTCAGCAAACAATGTAGGCTACATCACTTGATATCACTGGAGTATAGACAACTGCAGCCTATAGATCTAGATGAAAATGGCCGTATAGACATAGCTCTCTATTTCGTGAGTTATTATGTAGATAGTAAATAATCATTTGAGCAACTTGTCAACATCTTCTTATAACTAACTAGATACCAGTTGGCAGCATGAGAGCATCACTGCATGCTGCCCGGATGGATCGTTCCATCGCTGATCAAAGGAAGTTTCCGCTTGTAGAAATAATGTCGAACGTTTGGATCACTTGAAAAAAGGGACGTTGCAAATGCATGTAGAATGGCGGGTCTAGCAGCAGCATGCTTCAGCAAAATGTGCATGACAACAAACCAAATTGTATAATAAAACGTAAATAACCACCATTAAACATATAAATGTAGATAAATGCAGATGTATATGATAATAAAGAAGAATCCAAATGGCAGGCTAAATGTAAAAATACAAAGAAAACAAAATAACGAAATGTGATGATGAACAAATGAAATATAATGTATTCTTACCTTGAGGTAGCAAGCAATCCTCCTCTCCTATGAATGCATGTTCTTTGTTGTTGCAGCGACCTTTTATATGAAATCTGTAAATGTCATATACAAAACTTAAATAACAAAGGTCCTCACGAAAACCTGCAGTCTGTCGTTAAAAGGCACGTAATATCCACGTAATAAAGCCTGGAGCGCGTTTTATTTATTTCTGATGATATAAATCGGTCATTTCATTTTTCGTGCAGACACATTCATCAAAACGTTTGGCCATATAACAGACATGGGAGATATGAATGCCTCATTGTTTGATTATTTACGGAGGGCAAATATAGGGTAGTAAATCTTCTACCTTCCTAATTCCGTCAGTCCGTTACGTTTAGACGTGGCTATGAAAACAAAAAAAGGAGTCTGTAGCAGTTTTCTCTCGCCGAAGATGATCTATTATATCAACAAGATGGTCGACTGACCGCACTAACAATGGAAATACATGTCCACAAAGGCGGGAGGAGGCGAGATCAGGTGGGAACATTCTAGCCAATGAGAGGGCAGATACGCATGTGAACAACAGGCACAACTCGATATAAAATATTTTTTCTCCAAATGTCACACGCATTACACTTATATCATTACACTCGTAACAACCTAAGCACTATCACACTTTAATTCGATCAAATAATCCTCGCCTATCAAAATAGCAATTAAATATTATCTTCAACAAATTCGACACTCATTGCCCCCCCTTTACAAAAACTCCCCAACTTGGTCTGCTTAACGCTTATTTTCGCGCGGACAGATTTTGGGCGGTGTCGATCCTCTCTTTTCCACTCTTCCTCTCTGCTCTCGTGCTCCTCAGTACGGAATCTCAGATAGTCCAAACACCCGTGTATTCTGCCACCAGAGGGAGCTTAAACTAGGTACTATTATTGCGTTGCACATCTCTAGCAGTCTGCAGCTAAAAGATAGGACTACTGTAAATGTAAATAATTTCTTCACTATTGTGGGGTACAACTTGATATTTCTAAAGTCAAGCAAAGTAATTTAATTAATATGCCAAATGTAGCTGCCCCCACTTTTGTAAATGTTGTAATTAAGCAATAAGGCAGGCATAAGGTTTGATAGGTCCCCGGTAAATGTACCAATACTTATTATCTAGCACCATCTAGTGGGAATTTATTTGGGACAAAGAGTGGGACTGGGACATAAGTAAGGTTACAGAACCACACACAAAAAAATAATCAACTACTTACAGCCAGAAAAGGATTGGTCACCCCTCTGAGCCGGGTTCCTCTCTATGTGTCTTCCCTCTAGGGAGTTTTTCCTAGCCACTAGGCCCACTATCTGTAACGCACTTTGTGACAACAGCTGATATAGAAAGGGCTTTATAAAATACATTTGATTGAACGGTCATGTTGGAGTATTTTATTCTTTCAAGGACAATTATGAAGTCAAGAGAACCCACTTTTATACATCAAAACAATGGATTTACCACATCAACATATTAAACACTCACTGAAGCATGGTCTAGAAATCTTCCTTTACATTAGGAATGACACCACTACAGTAGGTGGCCAACCAAAGACCTAGAGGGCCTCGTAAGCCATGTGCATTCATGGCCATCCCTCAAGCAGCATACTTTTACACCAACAGTTGGACTTACAATCCAAATGTTATCCATTCAAGTTAAACCCTTCAGTACTGAGGCTCTCCGGGACCAGGATGGCCAACCCAGTATTACACCAAAGGTCCATTTTGAAATGCTCAAAAGTAATGAACACAGCTGAATCAATGTATGAAACCAACACTAAACACTATTTCAAATGCTTTTTTTTGGCCTTTTGCCATAGGGACTAGTCAAACAATCTTTCTTCTCCATGGATAAAGACCATTAACTTCTACATTTAAAAAAAAAATACTGTACATGTATGGTTGGTGAGGATAGGAGGTAACACTCAGTGGGAGCCCTCCATAAGTATACAGTCATAAATGCATCCCAAATGGAACCCTATTTCTTATAGTGCACTACTTTTGATAAGGGCCCAAAGGGCTCTGGTCAAATGTAGTGCACTACGTAGGGAATAGGGTACCATTTGGGACAAACTCATGGTCACAGCAAGTTGAATGTTATGAACATTAAAATGGAAGACAGTTTATGACAGACTCTATGGTTATTTTTAACTTTTAAGGGCTCAAGCTAATTGTTTTATCAGTAACACAGTAATTCATTAGATAAAAAAAACAAGACAAAATCACGACTAAGAAAAAGGCCAACTGGTCTGAGAAAGTTCTTATCGATGTTCTGCTCGAGTACCATCTCTCCAAAAGAGTATGCATGTCAGCCCATTCACAGCAGTCGAAAGACAAGGAGCTCAGATCATTCAAGCTCAAAATTACCCCAAAACTGAAGGAAAGCAGAAAATGTACACGCAGTGTTTCCCCTAGGATTTTTCAGCAGTGGTGGCAGAAGTAGTGGGTGGTGGTCTTCAGAAGCGGTGGCAGAGGAAGTGGGGGCGGGGTGTCTTCTTGTGGTATACATCTATATTATAAAATTGCTATGGTGCGCCGCTGCTAAATGAATATAGGGGAAAACACTGACACGGGTAAATGGTCTTGAGGAAAACATCTACATTTCTCACTCAACAGATGGAGTTTACAGGGGATTACAGATCTGAGAAGGAGAAAACTTAGACATAAATCGATGGTCACTAGAAATCAGATATACATATATTAATCGGCGACAGTTCACTCACCGTGGATAAAGACCACTTGCATCAGAATCGTAAACACCCTCATGCTTCACAAAGAAACAGACATGTGCCCTTTATATACTGTACACACAACAATTTACTATTCTAACTTTTAACCAATCAGAACTGAAGAGTGCCTACCAAAATGTTATGCATACATCAAAACAAATGAAAAGACTGAAGAATGCCAGCTGACCAATGTCAGATGACCAACAACAATTTCCATTTCACAACAATTACCATTTCAGTGTAATATCTCCTTAGATCACCCTTGTATCCATACATTTTGATTCATTTTGTGTTACTACAGAAATGGTTACTTCCACCAGTCATGGAAAAATATATAGTAACTGAAACTAGTGGAAAAACATTATGGATTACATCAGTCATAAATATAATCATTTGCTTTGTTATACCTTATGACTTGTGCATACAAACAGTTCAATGCTTCAAACACATTTTTACAGGCATTCAATACAAATTATGACATTGTTGAAATGTTCCACTTCCATGTAATGAACAGAACAGCTCTTTGTGGAACAGCAAGCATGTCCACTACCAGAGAAACCATTGCATGTCAAACCAGACTTGGGTACCTTAGATGTTAATACACAATAGTGACATTCCATGATTTGATCACGGGTAACAAATCCTATAGTGTACAGATGTTAATGAAATCAAACATATTTTGATAAAATGTCCCTACTACGGAGTACGTTCCCTAAATGTCTAGTGGCCCTTTCAATAGTGATAGATTTGATACAACAGTAAATGTATGTGCGGAAAGCCATGAGGTTTGCTAGAGATTAAATTATATGTACTACTGTACTATGAAGACCAATTGTATTCAAAAGGGATAGGATTTTGTCTTAAACACCTGCAGTTTAATCTAACCATTTGGCTGCATTCCTTTAAGACAAAATGGTGCAAATATGTCACTCTTCAGCAAATTATGGTTAAAAACAATCAAAGACAAAAAATACATTTAAATAATTTACTATGTATTTACACAATCCATCTGCTTCTCCAGCTTGGTCTTCCATAGATCTTGTCATCTTGATCTTATATCTTGAGGATAAATCTTCTAGTCACCCATTTTTACTTTCGACGTCTACAAGAAAAATACATTTGACCAAGTATGTAATAAAACAAACCTATACTTGGTTGATGCAATCAGCTACTGAATATGATGATAGAATATTATGCTATTCAACCAATCAAGGGGTGAAAGAAAACCATTTCAAAAGAATGTCAGTTACCTGCAAGATGGCCACAATCACTCCAAATAGCCCAATAGCACTGCCGAAGATTTCCACAATAAGGATTTTAACGAAGAGGCTGCCGTTCTGAGCATCTGCCAGGGCGGCCCCACTACCAACAATGCCAACACAGATGCCACAGAAGAGGTTGGAGAATCCCACAGTAAGACCAGCGCCAAACATGGAGTAGCCTGTTAGGAGAGAACGCAATCACAACAACACAGCATTTCCTTCAGCTGGATTTGATCATTGCACTGTTTAACTAAGCCAATGGGAAAATGTGCCTAGTTTACTTGTGCCTGCCTTTATCACATTGGAATTTAAGGACTGGTTCCAATCAACACCTAGCCTGAGTGCCAGTGTTTGTGCCATCATGCCAACTCGTTGTCATGCCAAACATTGTTTGGATTGAAAATCACAGCAATGGAGTTGGCAAGAGCACACACAGATCTGGGACCAGGCTAATCAACACCCGCCAACCATTAATTTCTTACCTGCTTGGTAGTTCCTTGCCCCAATAGTCTCTGGTGTGGTGCCACTAAAGCTCTATAAAAAGAGAGATGTAAAGCAATAGGTCTCTAATGAAATCTGAGCAGTCTACTATAGTATCACACACACATCAGGGATCTACTCCAAGATGTCATATCTGAGAGGCTACAATTAGGAGCCACAGGTTCAGTCCCAAATAGCACCCTATTCCCTACATACAGTGCATTCGGAAAGTATTCAGACCCCTTCACTTTTTCCACATTTTGTTACGTTACAGCCTTATTCTAAAATTGATTAAATTAATTATTTTCCTCATCAATCTACACACAATACCCAATAATGACAAAGCAAAAACAGGCTAGATTTTTTTGCAAATTAAAAAATAATTTCAATAATAATACCTTATTTACATAAGTATTCAGACCTTTTGCTATGAGACTCGAAATTGAACTCAGGTGCCTCCTGTTTCCATTGATCATCTTTTAGATGTTTCTACAACTTGATTGGAGTGATCTCCCGAGTGGCGCAGTGCTAGCTGTGCCACTAGAGAACCTGGTTCGAATCCAGGCTCTGTCGTAGCCGGCCGCGACCGGGAGACCCATGGGGCGGCGCACAATTGGCTCAGCGTCGTCCAGGGTAGGGAATGACCGGCAGGGATGTAGCTCAGTTGGTAGAGCATGGCGTTTGCAACGCCAGGGTTGTGGGTTCGCTTCCCATGGGGGGCCAGTATAAATAAATAAATAAAATAAGAAAAAATAATTATGTATGCACTCTAACTGTAAGTCGCTCTGGATAAGAGCGTCTGCTAAATGACTAAAATGTAAATGTAATTGGACATTATTTGGAAAGGCACACACCTGTCTATATAAGGTCCCACAGTTGACAATGCATGTCAAGCAAAAACCAAGCCATGAGGTCAAAGGAATTGTCCGTAGAGCTCCGAGACAGGATTGTGTCATGGCACAGATCTGGGGAAGGGTACCAAAAATGTTTTGCAGCATTGAAGGTCCCCAAGAACACAGTGGCCTCCATCATTCTTAAATGGAAGAAGTTTGGAACCACCAAGACTCTTCCTAAAGCTGGCCGCCCGGCCAAACTGAGCAATCGGGGGAGAAGGGCCTTGGTCAGGGAGGTGGCCAAGAACCCGATGGTCAATCCGAAAGAGTTCCAGAGTTCCTCTGTGGAGATGGGAGAACCTTCTAGAAGGACAACCATCTCTGCAGCACTCCACCAATCAGGCCTTTATGGTAGAGTGGCCAGACGGAAGCCACTCCTCATTAAAAAGCACATGACAGACCGCTTGGAGTTTGCCAAAAGGCACCTAAAGAGGACTTTAGAATAAGGCTGTAACGTAACAAAATGTGGAAAAAGTGAAGGGGTCTGAATACTTTCCGAATGCACTGTACAATAGTGCACTACATCTGACCAGGGCCCATTGGGTTCTGGTCAAAAGTAGTACACTAGGGAATAGGGTGCCATTTGGAATCCGGTCACCATAATACCATAATCACTAGTCAAAATTAAAAAAGGGCACAAATGATCAAAGTATGCCATCCCCCTCTTGCTTACCTCAGCCATGTTACTTATAACGATCGCCATGATGATCCCATAGATGGCTACAGCCTCACAGAAGATAATGCTTTGGATAGGAGGAGACAACCACAGCATTTAACACAGTAGTACATTGATCAGAAAGATGCGGACTTAATACAGTATGCACATACAGATATACAAGTTTTACGCCAACATGTAGAATCTGTGTCATAATGGACCGGTTTCTCAGACCCAGATTAAACCTATTCCTGGACTAAAAAGCCCGGTCAATGGAAAATGCTTTTTAGTCAATGTCTAGGCTTAATCTGGGCCTGAGAAATAGGCCTTGTATGCTCTATTTACATTTGTCATTTAGCAGACGCTCTTATCCAGAGCGACTTACAGTTAGTGCATTCATCTTAAAAGCCCAATGCAGCCGTTTTTATCTCAATATCAATTCATTTCTGGGTAACAATTAAGTACCTTACTGTGTAGGCTTGGGTTGTAGACCATATACCGGGGTATTTGGGAATAGCCACGGTATAGTTTTTAAATACCTTCAAAACTATTTATTTTAATACATTTGAATATTTGTAGCTACTTTTTAAGTAGCTACAACCTGCAGTCAACTTGTGCAATACGTTAGGAGACAAAGAAGATTGTGTTCTTCATTTCAATTGTTACATAATTTTTCATTATGAAGCTTACAAGTAGTCACCACTCACGTGGTGTTTGTTTACAAGCACACGACGACGAGAGACCGGAGCCTTGTGAGTCACTCACTGTTGTGCAGCACGCGCCAGGTGATCTAGTTACAGTATGGAATTCACAACTAAATGTTTGCCAGCTAGATATCTTATAATTAATATGTTAACTGTCTAAAATGTGCTAAATGCTCTGCAGTTGTGCATTTGGTTTGGAAATTTAGTAGCTACATTTTAGTCATTTAGCAGAATAGTTAGCCATCTAGCTAAGTGGTTAGCTTCTTCCAAAATCAAGCTTCGCTTGGTAAAAGCAGAGAATCCCCTCCTGGATCAAGAGCCTTGTGGTCTAATATTTGTTTTGTGCATGCAGCAAACTGAGTAGCATTTTTCAGTTACTTGTTTAACTTTAAAAATAGTGCCCCTTGTGTTCAGTGGCAGTATTACCAAATATCTCTTAAAGAGGCACTATGCACAAATCGCTGCCATTTCCTGGTTGCTAAAATTCTAATAGTTTGCGTAATTTCAGTTTGTGACAAAACAAGCAGTCATTGTGTAGAGAATTATTGTACCATCTAAACCGCAGTGAAATATATTTTCCATAACAAAAAATATTGTATATTCAGCTGTTTAAAGCTGGTGTACAACACCGAAAGTAAAGATGAAAAAAAAAAAAACACTTCAGAACGGGAAGCACAGAAATAGCACATATAGAACATCTACCGCTTCTTAGACTTGCTTAAAAAAACGTTAAAATCTATAACTCACATTTCTATGTGAATTTGGCCAGGTCGCCCAAAAAGTAGCTTTAAATGGTCAAAAATAAAGAAAAATTGCTTCTTAGCTAGAGCAATTTCTCAAGCAAGAATGTTGCTAGTACTGTCTTGAAGTGGTCTGAGTTGGGAGGGGGAAATGGAAAAATAGCTGTTATTGGGGGAGGGAGGGACTGGTTTCATTCTCTTATTAATAGCCTACCTGACCAGATTCTTTGTTTTAATCCGTGGTGCTTTTACACCACCTCCTATGATACTGGAACCTGTGATGTAAATGCCCCTGTAAAACAAGGAGGACACAATTCAGTATAAACATTAACAGAACATGCCATCCAAGAAGAGTAATTTAGCCTAAACGGAATGGGGAAGAGGAAGGGGACAAGACACTAGTTGCTATTTAAATTTTCAAGTCAAATTTCACAACTTCTCTATTCAAAATGGGACAATCTCTTCTGAAGAAACACTCAAAGGCAGAAATGAAGAGTCCTCACCAAGCAGCTCCAACAACAGAGAGCGAGATGGCCAAGCCAATCCCAAGGTTCGCCCACATGAAGGGTGAGGTTTCTGTCAGAAACCTGTGGGAGAGAGAAAGCACAATTTCACCATGAAAATCAAACGTTCCATGTTCTAGTCTAGGCTAATATTTCTGGGGGAAAAACACCTGACTGAAATTCTACCACCAGTAATCAGCACCAGGCTCAGAATATAAAGACAGATTTCTATTCTTACGTCTATGATATTATGTTCTAAGACAAGGGATTGTGTGTCATACTAACCATGCCACATCAAAGCGGAATCCAAGGTCGAAGATTGTGTAGCAAATACCTGAAAAACAAAACCAATCCAGGTAATGCATTGCAAAGTATGCAGAACAAAAGTGTGCAAACATTTTCATGGGTTTATGCATTTGTGTGTTGCAGTACAGTACAGTAACAGTACACGCGAAGCCACACAGCTGCAGAACAAAAACGTGTCAGAGAAATGACTAAGTGTCAGAAGATAAGTGTGATAGCTCACCCCCACATGAGAAGTGTTTCAGTTCCCATTTTCCTGACTCTAGCAACCAAGCAAGTGAGCTAGCTAGCTATGGCATTGCATAACTTTGGCTACTATAAATTATTTATTTAACTAACAAAGTTTATATACTTAACAGTATGCTTTTAACGTTTTCGTCCAGGGTAGCCTTATGCAATCGAACATCAGCTAACTATTTGGCTCTCTAGTCTGATTAATCAGGCTGTAATACACAATAAATTGGTGTATATACAGCCTGAAGCTAATGCCTACAAAATCGTGTAAATGTTCCTTACAAGCCAGAATGTCTAATAAAATTACTTTTGAACTTACTCTACCGGTTACTTTCCTGTGGATATTGTGTCTCAAACAGAGGAAGGACAACCCGCAAAGACAACCGGTAGAGTAAATTTAAATGTAATTGTATTAAACATTCTTACTTGTAAGGTACATTTACAGGATTTTGTAGGCATTAGCGTCAGGCTGTATATACACCAATTTATTGTGTATTACAGCCTGATTAAACAGACTACAGGCTCTGCAGTGATATGCTAGCTAACAACTAGCTAGCTAACAACTAGCTAGCTTACTTGTTAGGTAACTAGCTGACGTTAATTCCTACAAACGTTTAGTCAAATTCTTACAAACGAATACCTAGATAATCTACTTTTTGGACGACAGTGCCAAAGTTAAACAACAACATGTAATTCGAGGAAGTTAGTCAGTTAGCCTGCCTGACATATAACTATTACCTAGTTAGCATATAATTGCAGACCCAGTTTAGTTTACGCCATTGCCGCTAACTAGCGCAACAGGCTAACGTTAGCTGGCAAGCAGCACTGTCTGTGAAGCACGACACAGACATTTACAATCAAATGAATGGAAGTCATATATTTACCGAATTCATTATATATTTGGCATCATCATTAACCCCATTACCCTAGCTAGCAAATATAGCAAAAACAAATTCTTACCGACGATGAGAATGGTACTCCAGAAGGCCAAAGTGACCCCGGTGTAAAGAATGGCGTGTCCGTTCATGATCACCCAAACCGCGATATTTTGCGGGCTATCTCACTATGCTACCTTCAGTTTGGTGTTAAAATTGACGCCGAACGGTCTGAATACTCTAAATAATATGTTATTCACACCCCGAACTCGCTCAATTGAGGAAATAAAATCTAACCATCAAAAGGGAAGGGATGCAGTCAGCTGATCGACTAGATTTGAACATGTGACCGTGACAACAAACGTAATTCTACTTCCTTCTTCTTCGTGCCAGTTTCCGCTGGAGCTCCCAAGCGCAGATGTAGGACCAGTTGTCCATTTGAACTTTGCATTACTTTTTAATTCACAGGTCAAAACGCAAAACCGACCTTAGACCAGCACATGCGCAATCTACACACTGAAGGCTAGTTGTTCTCTTTTAGATTATTGTAGCGACTTTTTTCACGCTTCTAAGAAAATGTAGCTCCGCAAGTAGAAGAAACTGTACAGAGGCATTGTAGAAACATGAAATATCATGTTGGTCTTGTCGTAGTAAATATATTATGTTATAGCTTGGTCTGACTAAAATCTTGTGCATGACCCATCTTGTGTTGGGCCTTTGGATTTAATACAATGCACAAAGACTTCTATCTTGTCGGCCTTATCAGCAGGTGGCTATGGACAACACCCACGCCATAGGTCTCTCAGTTCTCCCAACTCACGAGTTATTGCTCTGAGGACATACACACACACACCCCCACACACATACACACACACACACACACACACATCATCATTGTTAAACATACACACATACACACACACACACACACTACACACACATACACACACACACACATACACACACACACACACACACATACACACACGCACACACACACACACACACATCATCATTGTTAAGCACACACACACAAAAACCCCCTTCTCTTAGGCTGAACATCTGAAGACAGAGAACCCGACTCAGAGCCAATGCAATGGAAGTGACCTCGACCAACTCATCAGGACCAATCAGAAGATCAGAACTACTAGAATCAACCTACTTTATTTTATTGTATAAAATGTCAGCACACAATGTTTAGGGGCTCGCTCTCTCAGATATCTCCCTACGAGGTTGACGAACGGGTCCGTGCACGCTATTTACAGATATCTTTACCTCTGAATAAACTGCCTCATATTATACAATTATCCACCTTGTCCGAAAGTCTCTACTTGGTCTCCGTTCTCCAGTAAACTTGTGATCATCAACAGTCTCATGATGTAAGCTAAAATCTCTCTAAATTGAGTTCCTGGTTTATGTCTTTCAACTTTCTCAAATATAGAACTACTTCCCAGCAAAGATTTCGGTATGTACTATGGCTTCACCTCTTCCTCTCTGTTTCCAAGTTAGCAAATACCGTATAGAAATAGTAAGGAGCAAATTACAGGTGTTAGTAATTCAGCTCCTTGCAGTGTTAACCAATAACCACATGATGGCGCTACATCACTGGTTGAATGTCGGTGACAAGCTGGACTAGTGCTTTTCTGAACCCCAAAAATAAACGTTCTGTTCAGAAATAAAGAAGCTGCATAAAGTGATGCATTATTATTTGTACATTCCAAGTTCAGTCTGGAATCAGGAATATTGGCTATTTGAATGATGGACCTATTATGTAGGCCTATGTAAAAAAATACAATAAAAAATTGTATGATGTTCTTATCTCTCAATATCAAATTTTTGTCATTTAGCAGACACTCTTATCCAGAGCGACTTACAGTAGTGAGTGCATACATTTTCATAATGGTCCCCCATGGGAATCAAATCCACAACCCTGGTGTTGCAAGCACCATGCTCTACCAACTGAGCCACATAAAGCTCACTGAATCTCACTGTGCCAGACAGATGTACAGGGACTGTCACTCCCAGAAAGACAAAAGTCAGACAAAGAAAGGGTAGTGTAGACCTACTTACAGAACATGCAGATATTTTCAAATGTTCAAGCCTTCAGGCAGAGCATGCACAATTATTCAGGGGTTGTCATTTAATTTTTTTTTATTTATTTATTTTACCTTTATTTAACTAGGCAAGTCAGTTAAGAACAAATTCTTATTTACAATGACGGCCTACACCGGCCAAACCCGGACGACGCTGGGCCAATTGTGGGTTGTTGGAAATGTCAATGGTTTACACCTTAAAAACTCACTAATCCATGCACAAACACATTCATATACTTCTAAATCTGAAGAAAAATCGTTTTTATGAATAAAGTGCCAATTTAAAGAATTCAGGGGAAATCAAGGACATTACAAGGTGCAAATTAAGGTGCAATTGTTTCCTGGTGACTACTAACTAGTCTTGATCAGAGCCCTATCATGGTGTAGTGCACTATATTGAATAGGGTGCCATTTGGGACGCACACAGTATCTTCATCTGCTGATCCAGCAACTTGCACAGTACAGTGCATGCAGACTGATAAATCACTATATAGCCAATCACTATATAGCCGCAACCAACACACGACCCCTCGACGTAAAAAACTAACGACCTGTATCCCTTCTTTCTTTTCTTTCCAAAACACTTGAACGTCTCTGACCAACTCTCCCGTTATCTCTCTCAGAATGACCTTCTTGACCCTAACCAGTCAGGCTTCAAGGCGGCTCACTCAACTGAGACCGCTCTCCTCTGTGTCACAGAGGCTCTCCGCTCTCCAAAAGCTTACTCTCTCTCCTCTGTTCTCATCCTCCTAGATCTATCCGCTGCCTTCGACACGTGAACCATCAGATCCTCCTCTCATCTCTGGCTCTAAACACTCCTGGATTGCATCCTACCTGGCAGGTCGCTCCTACCAGGTGGTGTGGAGAGAATCTGTGTCTGCACCACATGCTCTCACTACTGGCGTCACCCAGAACTCGGTTCTAGACCCTCTCCTCTTTTCTCTTTACACCAAGTCACTTGGCTCTGTCATATCCTCACATGGTCTCTCCTATCAATGCTATGCGGATGACATTCAGCTACTCTTCTCCTTCCGCCCTTCTGACACCCAGGTGGCGACACGCATCTCTGTGTGCCTGGCAGACATCTCAGCTTGGATGTCGGCTCACCACCACAAGCTCAACTTCAACAAAATGGAGCTGCTCTTCCTCTCAGGAAAGGCCTGCCCGCTGCAAGACCTCTACATCACGGTTGACAACTCCACGGTGTCTTCCTTCCAGGGTGCAAAGAACCTTAGCGTGACCCTGGACAACACCCTGTCATTCCCTGCAACATCAAAGCAGTGACTCGCTTCTGCAGGTTCATGCTTGACAACATCCGTACAGTACGACCTTTCCTCACACAGGAAGCGGCACAGGTCCTAATCCAGGCAATTGTCATCTCCCATCTAGACTATTGCAACTCTCTGTTGGCTGGGCTCCCCGCTTCTGCCATCAAACCCCTGCAACTTATCCAGAATGCTGCTGTCACGCCCTGGCTCTGGGGACTCTTAAATGTTGAGCCAGGGTGTGGATTTTTCCTTGTTTAGTTTTCTAGGTTTGTCGTTCTAGATCGTGTATTTCTATGTTGGCCAGGGTGGTTCCCAATCAGAGACAGCTGTAGCTCGTTGTCTCTGATTGGGGACCATACTTAGGCAGCCTGTTGGCATGTTACGTTGTGGGATCTTGTTCCGTTAAGGTTTGTTGTATAACCTAGGACTTCACGTTTCGTTTGTTGTTTTGTTCATGTTGTTGTGTACAAATAAAGTATGTACGCTTATCACGCTGCGCCTTGGTCCGCATCTGTCGACGATCGTGACAGCTGCAGCCCGCCTGGTGTTCAACCTTCCTAAGTTCTCACGTCACCCCGCTCCTGTGCACACTCCACTGGCTTCCAGTCGAAGCTTGCATCATCTTCAATACCCTGGTGCTTGTGTAACCATGTGAAATGGCTAGCTAGTTAGCGTTGCCTGCTAGTAGCGTTTCAATCGGTGACGTCACTCGCTCTGAGACCTTGAAGTAGTTGTTTTTGTGTGCAGAGGGTCCCTGGTTCAAGCCCAGATTGGGGCGAGGAGAGGGACGGAAGCAATACTGTTGCTTTAATATTGCAGCTAGATTGTGGCTTCCATCAATGTAATTGTCTGCATCATTTCCAATCCCCCATATATAATTTTTTGTAAATATATACAGTGCATTTGGAAAGTATTCAGATCCCTTGACTTTTTCCACATTTTGTTACGTTACAGCCTTATTCTATAATTGATTTTAAAAAGAAAAGTCCTCAGCAATCTATACACAATACCCCATAACGACAAAGCGAAAACAGTTTTTTAGAAATGTTGGCTAATGTATAAAAAATTTAAAACAGAAATACCTTATTTGTTTAAGTATTCAGACCCTTTGCTATGCGACTCGAAATTGACCTCAGGTGCAGCCTGTTTCCATTGATCATCCTTGAGATGTTTCTACAACTGGATTGGAGTCCACTTGTGGTAAATTCAATTGATTGGACATGATTTGGAAAGGCACACACCTGTCTATATAAGGTCCCACAGTTGACAGTGCATGTCAGAGCAGAAACCAAGCCATGAGGTTGAAGGAATTGTCCGTAGAGCTCCGAGACAGGAATGTGTCGAGACACAGATCTGGGGAAGGGTACCAAAAAATGTCTGCAGCATTGAAGTTTCCCAAGAACACAGTGGCCTCCATCATTCTTAAATGGAAGAAGTTTGGAACCACCAAGACTGTTTATAGAGCTGGCCGTCCTGCCAAACTGAGCAATCTGGGGAGAAGGGCCTTGGTCAGGGAGGTGACCATGAACCCAATGGTCACTCTGACAGAGCTACAGAGTTCCTCTGTGGAGATGGGATAACCTTCCAGAAGGACAACCATCTCTGCAGCACTCCACCATTCAGGCCTTTATGGTAGAGTGGCCAGACGGAAGCCACTCCTCAGTAAAAGGCTTGGAGTTTGCCAAAAGGCACCTAAAGGACTCTCAGACCATGAGAAACAAGATTCTATGGTCTGATGAAACCAAGATTGAACTCTTTGGCCTGAATGCAAAGCGTCACGTCTGGAGGAAACCTGGCACCATCCCTACGGTGAAGCATAGTCGTGGCAGCATCATGCTGTGGGGATGTTTTCCAGCGGCGGGGACTGGGAAACTAGTCAGGATCGAGGAGAAGATGAACGGAGCAAAGTACAGAGAGATCCTTGATGAAAACCTGCTCCAGAGCACTCAGGACCTCAGACTGGGGCAAAGGTTCACCTTCCAACAGGACAATGAACCTAAGCACACAGCCAAGACAACACAGGAGTGGCTTTGGGACAAGTCTCTGAATGTCCTTGAGTGGCCCAGCCAGAGCCCGGACTTCAACCCGATCAAACATCTCTGGAGAGACTTGAAAATAGCTGTGAAACGACGCTCCCCATCCAACCAGACAGGACAGAGCTTGAGAGGATCTGCAGAGAAGAATGGGAGAAACTCCCTAAATACAGGTGTGCCAAGCTTGTAGCGTCATACCCAAGAAGAATCGAGGCTGTAATTGCTGCCAAAGGTGGCTTCAACAAAGTACTGAGTAAAGGGTCTGAATACTTATGTAAATTTGATATTTCCGTTTTGTATTTGTTATACATTTGCAAACATTTCTAAAAAACAGTTTTTGCTTTGTCATTATGGGGTATTGTGTATAGATTATCAAGGGGGGGGGGGGACAATTTACTCCATTTTAGAATAAGGCTGTAAGGTAACAGGTAAGGTTTGAATAATTTCAGAATGCACTGTATATATATATATATATATATATATATATATTTTTTTTACAGTACCAGTCAAAAGTTTGGACACCCCTACTCATTCAAGGGTTTTTCTTTATTTGTACTATTTTCTACATTGTAGAATAATACTGAAGACATCAAAACTATGAAATAATACATATGGAATCATGTAGTAACCAAAAGGTGTTAAACAAATCAAAATATATTTTATATTTTATATTCTTCAAATAGCCACCCTTTGCCTTGATGACAGCTTTGCACACTTGGTATTCTCTCAACCAGCTTCATGAGGAATGCTTTTCCAACAGTCTTGAAGGAGTTCCCACATATGCTGAGCACTTGTTGGCAGCTTTTCCTTCACTCTGCGGTCCAACTCATCCCAAACCATCTCAATTAGGTTAAGGTCGGGTGATTGTGGAGGCCAGGTCATCTAATGCAGCACTCCATCACTTTCCTTCTTGGTCAAATAGCCCTTACACATTCTGGAGGTGTGTTGGGTCATTGTCCTGTTGAAAAACAAATGATAGTCCCACTAAACGCAAACCAGATGGGATGGCGTATCGCTGCAGAATGCTGTGGTAGCCATGCTGGTTAAGTGTGCCTTGAATTCTAAATAAATCACAGACAGTGTCACCAGCAAAGCACCCCCACACCATCACACCTCCTCCTCCATGCTTTACGGTGGGAAACACACATGCAGAGATCATCCGTTCACCTACTCTGCGTCTCACAAAGACACGGCGGTTGGAACCAAAAATCTCAAATTTGGACTCATCAGACCAACGAACAAATTTCCACGGGTCTAATGTCCATTGCTCGTGTTTCTTGGCCCAAGCAAGTCTCTTCTTCTTATTGGTGTCATTTAGTAGTGGTTTCTTTGCAGCAATTCAACCATGAATGCCTGATTCACGCAGTCTCCTCTGAACAGTTGATGTTGAGATGTGTCTGTTACTTGAACTCTGTGAAGCATTTATTTGGGCTGCAATTTCTGAGGCTGGTAACTCTAATTAACTTTTCCTCTGCAGCAGAGTTACTCTGGGTCTTCCTTTCCTGTGGCATTCCTCATGAGAGCCAGTTTCATCATAGCGCTTAATGTTTTTTGCAACTGCACTTGAAGAAGCTTTCAAAGTTCTTGAAATGTTCAAGATAGACTGATCTTTATGTCTTAAAGTAATGATGGACTGTCGTTTCTCTTTGCTTATTTGAGCTGTTCTTGCCATAATATGGACTTGGTCTTCTACCAAATAGGGCCAACTTTTTATACCACAACACAACTGATTTGCTCAAACGCATTAAGAAGGAAAGAAATTCCACACATGAACTTTTAACAAGGCACACCTGTTAATTGAAATGCATTCCAGGTGACTACCTCATGAAGCTGGTTGAGAGAATGCCAAGAGTGTGCAAAGCTGTCATCAAGGCAAAGGGTGGCTACTTTGAAGAATCTAAAATCAAAAATATATTGTGATTTGTTTAACACTTTTTTTGGTTACTACATGATTCCATATGTGTTATTTCATAGTTTTGATGTCTTCACTACTATTCTACAATGTAGAAAATAGTACAAATAAAGAAAAACCCTGGAATGAGTAGGTGTGTCTAAACCTTTGACTGGTACTGTACATACAGTTCATTCGGAAAGTATTCAGAACCCTTGACTTTTTCCACATTTTGTTACGTTACAGCCTTATTCTAAAATTGATTAAATAGTTTTCCCCCTCATCAATCTACACACAATACCCCATAATGACAAAGCAAAAACAGTTATTTTTTTGTTTGCACATTTATCATAAAACCCTACTGAAATCTAAAATGTACATACGTTTTCAGACCCTTTACTCGATACTTTGTTGAATCACCTTCGGCAACCTTGAGTCTTCTTGGGTGTTACGCTACAAGCTTGGCACACCTGTATTTAGGGAGTTTCTCCCATTCTTCTCTGCAGATCCTCTCAAGCGCTGTCTGGTTAGATGGGGAGCGACGCTGCAGAGCTATTTTCAGGTCTCTCCAGAGATGTTTGATCAGGTTCAAGTCCAGGCTCTGGCTAGGACACTCAAGGACATACAGAGACTTGTCCCGAAGCCACTCCTGCGTTATCTTGGCTGTGTGCTTAGGGTCGTTGTCCTGTTGGAAGGTGCACCTTTGCCCCAGTCTGAGGTCCTGAGCGCTCTGGAGCAGGTTTTCATCAAAGATCTCTATGTTCTTGCTCCGTTAATCTTTCCCTCAATCCTGACTAGTCTCCAGTCCCTGCCGTTGAAAAACATCCCCACATCATGATGCTGCCACCACCATGTTTCACCGTAGGGATGGTGCCAGGTTTCCTCCAGACGTGGCGCTTGGCATTCAGGCCAAAGAGTTCAATCTTTGTTTCCTCAGACCAGAGAATCTTGTTTCTCATAGTCTGAGAGTCCTTTAGGTGCCTTTTGGCAAACTCCAAGCAGGCTTTCATGTGCCTTTTACTGAGGAGTGGCTTCCGTCTGGCCACTCTACCATAAAGGTCTGATTGGTGGAGTGCTGCAGAGATGGTTGTCCTTCTGGAAGGTTCTTCCATCTCCACAGAGGAACTCTGGAGTGGAGCAGCTGTCCGGTGCCGGACAAGGCACCGGTGGAACGGGCCCGGACCGTGCCGGACAAACGCACCACTGGCTGGTGCGAGGAGCAGGCACGGGCCGGGCCGGACCGGACTAGGAACACGCACCACTGGCTTGGTGCGAGGGACAGGAACGGGCCGGACTGGCGACGCGCACCACTGGCTTGGTGCGAGGAGCAGGAACAGGCCGGGCCGGACTGGCGACGCGCACCACTGGCTTGGTGCGAGGAGCAGGAACAGGCCGGGCCGGACTGGCGACGCGCACCACTGACTTGGTGCGAGGAGCAGGAACAGGCCGGACTGGGGACGCGCACCACTGGCTTGGTGCGAGGAGCAGGAACAGGCCGGGCCGGACTGGCGACGCGCACCACTGGCTTGGTGCGAGGAGCAGGAACAGGCCGGGCCGGACTGGCGACGCGCACCACTGACTTGGTGCGAGGAGCAGGAACAGGCCGGGCCGGGCTGGCGACGCGCACCACTGACTTGGTGCGAGGAGCAGGAACAGGCCGGGCCGGGCTGGCAACGCGCACCACTGACTTGGTGCGAGGAGCAGGAACAGGCCGGGCCGGGCTCGTGACGCGCACCACTGGCTTGGTGCGAGGAGCAGGAACAGGCCGGGACGGGCTGGCGACGCGCACCACTGGCTTGGTGCGAGGAGCAGGAACAGGCCGGGCCGGACTGGCGACGCGCACCACTGACTTGGTGCGAGGAGCAGGAACAGGCCGGGCCGGGCTGGCGACGTGCACCACTGACTTGGTGCGAGGAGCAGGAACAGGCCGGGCCGGGCTGGCAACGCGCACCACTGACTTGGTGCGAGGAGCAGGAACAGGCCGGGCCGGGCTCGTGACGCGCACCACTGGCTTGGTGCGAGGAGCAGGAACAGGCCGGGACGGGCTGGCGACGCGCACCACTGGCTTGTTGCGTGGAGCAGGGACAGGCCGGGCCGGGTTGGTGATGCGCACCACTGGCTTGGTGCGAGGGGCAGGAACAGGCCGGGCCGGACTGGCGACGCGCACCACTGACTTGGTGCGAGGAGCAGGAACAGGCCGGGCCGGGCTGGCGACGCGCACCACTGACTTGGTGCGAGGAGCAGGAACAGGCCGGGCCGGGCTGGCAACGCGCACCACTTCCTTGGTGCGAGGAGCAGGACTGGGTTCCTTTATTAACCCCCGCTCCTTCTGCTGCCTAACCAGCTCCTCTCGCCGTGCCTCTACTTTTTCCTTCTCCCTTTTAGCCTCTTGTAGCGCCTCCCTCTGACCGAATATCTCCTGCTCCCTCTGAACCAACAGCCCCCGTAACATGGTGGCCTCCTCTCCTAACCTGCAGATCCGCCCTTTCACGGCCTCCTGCTGCCTCGTCGTCCACACCGTGTGCCCCCCAAAATTTTTTTATTGGGGTTGCCTCTCGGGTCTGATCCCTTTCAGGGCCTCCATCTGCCTTGCCAGATCCTCTCTTATCTCCCGCCAAGTCCATCCTCTCTGCTCCTCCTCGGCACGCTGCTTGGTCCTTGTTTGGTGGGATCTTCTGTCACGTTCGTTGAATGACGGGTCAGACCAAGGCGCAGCGTGATATACGTACATGTTTATTAAACCAAATAAACACACGACAAAACAATAAACAAAACGAAATGTGAAGTCCAAGATAGAACACACAACATACCTTACACGGAACAAGATCCCACAACTAGACAGTGCCTATAGGCTGCCTAAGTATGGTCCCCAATCAGAGACAACGAGCGACAGCTGCCTCTGATTGGGAACCACACCGGCCAACATAGATCCACACATACTAGATCGACAACATAGAAAAAGCACAACAAGGAATATACACACCCTGACTCAACATATAAGCGTCCCCTGAGTCAGTGCGTGACAATAACAAACCAAACAGTTACCACCATTGTCACATCATTCACAAACATAATTTATTCAGTCTGGCCAGCTTTAAGCAGTATGTAGATGCAAACCATGTCTTTAAGATCCTGCATGGCCTTGCCCCTCCACCTCTATGCTGGCATATCACGCTCAAGCAAAGCACCTCCAGGATAACAAGGGCAGTAACTAGAGGGGATTGCGTTGTCCTTTTTCCCACAGTAAACTCAGTCAATCGGCCTTCTCTGTCAGAGCTACAATATACTGGAATGCAATGCCCATGGACTTGAGAAACTGCACTGTTTATTGTACTTTTACATTTAAATTGAAAACATGGCTCAAATCTATCCAAACCTGTACACAAGAGATATCTATGGTTCGTCATATGTAAGACGACAGTTGATGATTATGTTTTTATTACGAATAAGTTATTATTGTTGTAATTATATATTATTGGATGTAATGTATTTTTATTTCGTATTGTTTAAGTGAGTATTTGTATTTGTATTGTGGCTGTATAATTGCCCTTACCTGCCCTGGGACTACGGGTGCAAATGAGCTTTTGGCTAACCCCGGCACATTTACATGGATGTTGCATTATTGTAAAATTGATTTTGATTAATCTGCACTGTCCCTATAAATAAATACATACATTCAGATGTATTACAATGAATATGGCTTATTAGGTAAGGTAGAACCGCCATTTCCGCCACTGTACTTTACTCCAAAGTACTGTATTTTACTGTACTGCACTGCATCTGTATCTGTCCTTGGTCATCGTGATCAAGGGTATGATTGTCATTGATGGAATGCCTATGTCTATTAGAATCAATATTTGCGTTCACATCTCTTTAATAAACACCCACCTGCAGGCAGGTTTGTTTGTGAAAGCTTTTTCCCCCAGCATTGTTATCTCAAGTTAAGATTTGACCCTAAAGATAAAATGTGCGAATGCCTGTTAATTATACAAATTGCTCTTCCATCTGTTTAAAGTCTTTGGCAGTGAAGTCGGCTAGACAATTATAACAATGTTTCATTTCAACTTCTTCTTCACCTCAGGGATACATTTATACCATTCATAATATGCTGTTTTAATTGCTTATAATGTATTAATGCACTGCAGTACTCTCTCTGCCTTCCTTCCATCTTTATTTTGTGAAAATTTTTTTATACTTTTTTGGTTGGCGTGGTCTCAGGGCAATACATATTATTCTGCAAGTAAATCTGTGAGATGGAATATAGTATTATAGGTTATGTTAGGTTATATTATGAATGGAATAGCGGTCGTACCATATCATACGAATTATAGGACGTATAGTATCATACGTCTTACCTGGTTATACAATAGCAAAATAATTGAACGAAGTAACTTATGATACATCTTGGAGGATGTCAAGTATTATACATCTTTCTCTGAGACCGGGTTGCTTGTTGCTTCGTAACAAAGGATAATTACAGGGAGAAATACAGTGGTGGTTAGGTGAACTAACAAAAAAGGTTAGGATAATTTACATGAAAGGTTAGGGGAACTTAAACGACAAAGGTTAGGTAAATTTAAGTAGCAGGTTAGGTGAATTGGGTTATGCTTAGAATAAGGGTTAGGGGAAGGGTTAGCAAACATGCTACAGTTGTCCCTGACGTGACTCAAACATGCAGCCTTGCTAAAATTGCTAGATGGTTGCAAATTACGCCCACCCATCCTCCCGACCAACCTCCCTACTTTTGTTTCTGGCTAAAGTAACTAGACCCTTCTTCTTCTTCTTCTTCTTCTTATTATTATTATTTTGCGGGTTTTATGGCAGACTACAACCCCAAAAGGTGTACTGCTGCCACCAACTGAACTAGACTATTATTAGCTATCATATGTCTTGTAGGTGCTCAGAAATACTTAAAGTATATTTCGTATGGCTCTGAGGCCAGGCTGGGTTGACAGGACAAAAAAACACAAACCAACAGACATTACACAAATAGAGAGCAATTAGTAATGGCGTCTTTTTGTAGGCACTAACGGAGGCTAACTTCAGCATGGCTCGTTGGCCGATGGGGAAGTGAATGGGTTTTTGGAGGGTTTTTGGATAAACGCTGAAAATAAGGTCTGTGGTAAACACAGGCTTAAGAGATCTTATACGTTTTGTTCTATGAAATAATTTTAATCAGCTAACATAACTGATCTAGGGAATTTTTAAGCAAAATTGTTTTGATTATGTAATCAAAACCAGTAAAAAGCTAACGATGTGCTAAAATGTAAGAAATATTTATATTACAGCAAATTGGATGACTGTCATTCATATTCCATTCACCCAGTTCAATGTAACATCGATAGGTTTAGGCTACTACATGATAATCTAATTTTCCCTGTACCCATCATGAGGTTGCTGCAACCTAGCCTATGAATTAAAGTTTACAACGTAGATGCACACAGGTCGAGATACAATTTTGAGGTGACAGACTCAGCTGACCCATTCAATACCGCCTTGCACACTCTTGCCAGCATCTAGCTGATCTAGGGTGTAATCATTAGTCCAACAGTTGCAAACAAGAGTTTCTATTGGACAAATTCAGGTATGTATATCCCCGTTTAGTTACGTTTGCTTCCGTTTAAGAAACGTTTTTCAACAGAAAAGGCAGAATGAATACACCCCTGATCACATGTAAACACCAGGGACGGCCTGTTCAATAGGGCGATATGGGCGACGCACTGCCAAACGGGAAAAGGAAGGGATTTTTTTCTAATCAATTATATCACGGCAACAGTACTAGTTATCAGTGTTCTAATCTGATCTGACTGCCACTAAATGTCAAATCAGGCTAAAGTCGTGCTTCAAATGGCCCCGCCCGTTTTTGGGGCGATTTCAGTCAGGTTGAAAATCGCCCAGAAGTCTCTCATAGCCTGTCATGTAAAATCTATTTTTTTCAAATTTCAAAGCTTTCAATACATTCTCTATGGGTGTCTGTGGGCTTGCACTTACGCGCTTTCGTCATACGTGACGTAACCATGAACGTAACTAAGAAAATAGCAGCTAGCAGCGTCTCTGTTGCAACCTGCAGTGTGGCGTTATTTTATGTTTTTAATTTGTAGACTTAGTTTACAAACATTCTGCCAACCATGGATTTTTACAGTGGTGGGTTTTGGACTGATCTTGTTGATCGTGTACATACCCGCTACGAACGGACTAAATAATGAAAACGCTGCTGGCAGCGGAATCCAATACAGCTGGGAGACTTGGCTGGATGACAGAGTCCCGGACAGAGAAGTGGAGCCGGCCGGCTTCACCCTGGTCAGAGCGGACCGCGATCCTGGTAAGAGAGCGACTCTGTACCCCCCGACATTGAACTGCTTTCTGTGTCACTGCGACCTTACTATCTGCCCCGTGAGTTCCCCCAATTGTTTGTTACCGTTGTGTACTGTTGATAATCACAAGTTTACTGGAGAACTGAGACCAAGTAGAGACTTTGGACAGGGTGGATATGGTATAATAAAGGCAGTTTATTCAGAGGTAAAGATATCTGGAATCGCGTGCACGGACCCGTTCGTCAAACTCTTAGGGAGCTATCTGAAGAGAGCCCCGAAAACATTGTGTGCAGACATTTTATACAATAAATGATGTAGGTTGAATCTAGTAGTTCTGATCTTCTGATTGGTCCTGATGAGTTGGGCGAGGTCCCCTCCACTGTTGCATTGGCTCTGAGTCGGGTTCTCTGTCTTCAAATGTTCAGCCTAAAGAGAGGGGATTTTTGTGTGTGTGTGTGTGTTTAACAGTGATGATGTGTGTGTGTGTGTGTGTTATCAGTGATGATGTGTGTGTGTGTGTGTGTGTGTGTGTGTGTCCTCAGAGCAAGAACTCGTGAGTTGGAAGAACTGAGAGACCTATGGCGTGGGTGTTGTCCTTGGCCACCTGCTGACAAGGCTGACAAGATAGGACTCTTTTGTCCATTGTTATAGGATAGGAACAGCATTGATTGAAAACAAACGCCCAACACAAAATGGGTCATGCACAAGATTTTAGTCAGACCAAGCTATAACATTATATATTTACTACGACAGTACATTCAACCAAAAGCTAATATAACAAAGGCATCAGAGATTATTTATAATCTGTCACAGAAACTGGAATCCATCTCCCCAGATCAGTCAATAAATGCTTCTGGTATTGATTTATATGCTGCCCCTGTCTTCATGTTGTTGCTGGACATATCTTTTTTTAAATGTGTGTAGGTCACCTAAATCATCAGAAAAATTGCCCCTCCTGAGAATTTTTTCAGGAGCCGCCACTGGTAAACACAGTTCACTTTCATAGCAGCCATGTTGTATTCTTTCTCGCATCTATGCACTCTCCTCCTCCCCTTCGCTTGTGGACTTCAATGAACAACACATCAGCTGTATGTGACCAGGTGAAAAAACCTTTCCAAACCATATCATAACCGCTACACACAGCCTACAGTGGGGAGAACAATTATTTGATACACTGCCGATTTTGCAGGTTTTCCTACTTACAAAGCATGTAGAGGTCTGTCATTTTTATCATAGGTACACTTCAACTGTGAGAGACGGAATCTAAAACAAAAATCCAGAAAATCACATTGTATGATTTTTAAGTAATTAATTTGCATTTTATATTGCATGACATAAGTATTTGATCACCTACCAACCAGTAAGAAATCCGGCTCTCACAGACCTGTTTGTTTTTCTTTAAGAAGCCCTCCTGTTCTCCACACTTTACCTGTATTAACTGCACCTGTTTGAACTCGTTACCTGTATAAAAGACACCTGTCCACACACTCAATCAAACAGACTCCAACCTCTCCACAATGGCCAAGACCAGAGAGCTGTGTAAGGACATCAGGGATAAAATTGTAGACCTGCACAAGGCTGGGATGGGCTACAGGACAATAGGCAAGCAGCTTGGTGAGGCAACAACTGTTGGCGCAATTATTAGAAAATGGAAGTTCAAGATGACGGTCAATCACCCTCGGTCTGGGGCTCCATGCAAGATCTCACCTTGTGGGGCATCAATGATCATGAGGAAGGTGAGGGATCAGCCCAGAACTACACGGCAGGACCTGGTCAATGACCTGAAGAGAGCTGGGACCACAGTCTCAAAGAAAACCATAATGGACGCCGTCATGGATTAAAATCCTGCAGCGCACGCTAGGTCCCCCTGCTCAAGCCAGCGCATGTCCAGGCCCGTCTGAAGTTTGCCAATGACCATCTGGATGATCCAGAGGAGGAATGGGAGAAGGTCATGTGGTCTGATGAGACAAAAATAGAGCTTTTTGGTCTAAACTCCACTCGCCGTGTTTGGAGGAAGAAGAAGGATGAGTACAACCCCAAGAACACCATCCCAACCGTGAAGCATGGAGGTGGAAACATCATTCTTTGGGGATGCAATTCTGCAAAGGGGACAGGACGACTGCACCGTATTGAGGGGAGGATGGATGGGGCCATGTATCGCGAGATCTTGGCCAACAACCTCCTTCCCTCAGTAAGAGCATTGAAGATGGGTCGTGGCTGGGTCTTCCAGCATGACAACGACCCGAAACACACAGCCAGGGCAACTAAGGAGTGGCTCCGTAAGAAGCATCACAAGGTCCTGGAGTGTCCTAGCCAGTCTCCAGACCTGAACCCAATAGAAAATCTTTGGAGGGAGCTGAAAGTCCGTATTGCCCAGCGACAGCCCCGAAACCTGAAGGATCTGGAGAAGGTCTGTATGGAGGAGTGGGCCAAAATCCCTGCTGCAGTGTGTGCAAACCTGGTCAAGACCTACAGGAAACGTATGATCTCTGTAATTGCAAACAAAGGTTTCTGTACCAAATATTAAGTTCTGCTTTTCTGATGTATCAAATACTTATGTCATGCAATAAAATGCAAATTAATTACTTAGAAATCATACAATGTGATTTTCTGGATTTTTGTTTTAGATTCCGTCTCTCACAGTTGTGTACCTATGATAATAATTACAGACCTCTACATGCTTTGTAAGTAGGAAAACCTGCAAAATCGGCAGTGTATCAAATACTTGTTCTCCCCACTGTATATCTTTGTTACGACTGTCGGTGAGATGCAGTTGAAGAAGTCAGGCGCAGGACACAGAACTCTCGGACACGTACTTTAATCCGATACTGACCATATGAACACAGAAATAACTCCACGCAGGGAGGAAATAACCCGCTCACTAATGACATACGTGAAGGGAAAACAATCACACACAATATCCCGATGAGAGACAGGGGATAATATAAGGGCAACAATCAAACATAATGACGAACAGGTGTAAACAATACAGACAACACTAAACAGACACCGATAACATCGAACGGCAGCAGCTAGTACTCCGGGGACGACGAACGCTGAAGCCTGCCCGAGCAAGGAGGAGGAGCAGCCTCGGCAGAATCCGTGACAATCTTTGTCACCATATTAGCTAAAGTAACGTTATAGTCAACATAGCTAATAGCAATAACGAGTTAGTAAACCCGCTACAATCATGCAATGCAGTGTAGAGTCAGTAAGCAGTTTAGCAGTTACACCGGCAGGCCCTGGTGGCAATACATTAGTAAAACCAAAAGCTTACCTTGACTTGGAAGAGTTTCTGTTTTGTGTTGGATAGTCATAGCCAGCTAGCTAACATAGCATCCCTCTGTTTGAGCCGGGTGTTTGAGTAGGCTAAACTAGCTAGCTGCATTTGCTAGCTGAGTAAGTGAAAGTGAAAAAATAGAAGATGAAATATCTCTCTCTCTCTCGCTCTTTTTCTCTCTCACTTTGTTCTCCTTCATTTTTGAAGAAATTAATTTGTTCATAACTGTTTAACTATTGTCTTTCTCTCTCTTTGAGTCAACTACTCACCGCGGCTCCAGCCGTGCGCCGACCCCGGCCTCTGGGACGGCCAGGAGGACGCGGAGCAGGGTGAGTCGGATGACACCAGTGGAACTCTGTCAACAGGGAGGGATCTAGGATGTCCTTCCTAGGGACCCAGCACCGTTCCTCCGGACCGTACCCCTCCCACTCCACGAGATACTGCAGACCCCCCATCCGACGCCTCGAATCCACAAAGGAACGGACTGAGTACGCCGGAGTCCCTTCGATGTCTAGTGGGGGCGGAGGGGCCTCTCGTACCTCATTCTCCTGGAGTGGACCAGCTACCACCGGCCTGAGGAGTGACACATGGAACGAGGGGTTAATGTGATAATTAATAGGCAGCTTTAACCTATAACATACCTCGTTCAATCTCCTCAGGACTTTAAATGGCCCCACAAACCGCCGGCCCAGCTTCCGGCAGGGCAGGTGAAGGGGCAGGTTTCTGGTCGAGAGCCAGACCCGATCTCCCGGTGCATAAACCGGACCCTCACTGCGGTGGCGATCGGCGCTCGCCTTTTGCCGTCTGATGGCCCACTGCAGATGGACATGCGCAGCGTTCCATGTCTTCTCCGAGCGCCGAAACATTCATCCACCGCAGGAGCCTCGATCTGGCTCTGATGCCAGGGTGCCAGAACCGGCTGATAGCCCAACACACACTGGAAAGGAATGAGATTAGTGGAGGAGTGGCGGAGTGAGTTTTGGTCTATCTCTGCCCATGGAATATACCCAGACCACTCCTCCTGCCGGTCCTGGCAATGGGACCTCAGAAACCTACCCACATCTTGGTTTACTCTCTCCACCTGCCCATTACTCTCAGGGTGAAAACCCGAGGTAAGGCTGATCGAGACCCCCAAACGTTCCATAAACGCCCTCCACACTCTAGAGGTGAACTGGGGACCCCGATCAGACACTATATCCTCAGGCACCCCGTAGTGCCGGAAAACGTGAGTTAACAGGGCTTCGGCCGTTTGTAGGGCTGTAGGAAGACCTGGCATAGGGATGAGACGGCAGGCCTTAGAAAACCGATTCACAACGACCAAGATCGTGGTATTCCCCTGGGAGGGGGGAAGGTCCGTGACAAAATCCACCGACAGGTGAGACCACGGCCGTTGTGGAACAGGGAGAGGTTGTAACTTCCCTCTGGGCAGGTTTCTAGGCGCCTTACACTGGGCGCACACCGAGCAGGAAGAAACGTAAACCCTCACGTCCCTGGCTAAGGTGGGCCACCAGTACTTCCCGCTAAGACAGTGCACCGTCCGACCAATACCAGGATGACCAGAGGAGGGTGACGTGTGAGCCCAATAAATCAGTCGGTCACGGACCTCAAGCGGTACGTACCTCCGTCCCTCTGGACACTCTGGGGGAGTATGGTCGGTACGTAACGCCCGCTCGATTTCCGTGTCGACCTCCCACACCACCGGTGCCACGAGACAAGACTCCGGTAGTATGGGAGTGGGCTCAATGGACCTCTCCTCTGTATGGGACAGGGCGTCTGCCTTAACGTTCTGTGACCCTGGGATATACGTGATCTTAAATACAAACCGGGCAAGAAACATGGCCCACCTAGCCTGACGAGGGTTCAGTCTCTTCGCTGCCCGGATGTACTCCAGGTTACGATGGTCAGTCAGAATGAGAAAAGGGTGGTTAGCCCCCTCAAGCCAATGTCTCCACACCTTCAGGGCTTGGACCACAGCTAGCAGCTCCCTGTCCCCCACGTCATAATTGCGTTCCGCCGGACTGAGCTTCTTGGAATAGAAAGCACAGGGGCAGAGTTTTGGAGGCGTGCCCGAGCGCTGAGACAGTATAGCACCGATCCCCGCCTCGGACGCATCCACCTCGACTTGGAACGCCAAAGAGGGATCCGGATGTGCCAGCACCGGAGCTAAGGTGAACAGGTCCTTCAAATGACTAAACGCCCTGTCCGCCTCAGCCGACCACTGCAAACATACCGGGCCCCCCTTTAGCAGGGAGGTAATGGGAGCTGCTACCTGTCCAAAACCCCGGATAAACCTCCGATAGTAATTGGCAAAACCCAAAAAACGCTGCACCTCCTTTACTGTAGTTGGAGTCTGCCAATTATGCACGGCTGAAACGCGGTCAATCTCCATCTCCACCCCTGACGCAGACAACCGGTGTCCCAGGAAGGAGATGGACTCCTGGAAAAACAGACATTTCTCTGCCTTCACATACAGATCATGCTCCAACAGTCTACCCAGCACCCGACGTATCAGGGACACATGCTCGGTACGTGTAGCGGAGTATATCAGAATGTCATCAATATACACCACTACCCCCTGTACATGCAAATCCCGGAAAATCTCGTCCACAAATGATTGGAAGACTGAAGGAGCATTCATTAGACTGTATGGCATGACGAGGTACTCATAGTGACCCGAAGTGGTACTGAATGCTGTCTTCCACTCATCTCCTTCCCGAATGCGCACCAGGTTGTAAGCGCTCCTGAGATCCAATTTTGTGAAGAAGCGCGCCCCGTGTAATGACTCCGTCATACTAGCAATCAGAGGGAGAGGATAGCTGTATTTAATAGTGATCTGATTGAGACATTTACATTACATTTTACATTTTAGTCATTTAGCAGACGCTCTTATCCAGAGCGACTTACAGTTAGTGAATACATTTTTTTTTTTTTTATACTGGCCCCCCGTGGGAATCAAACCCACAACCCTGGCGTTGCAAACGCCATGCTCTATCAACTGAGCTACATCCCTGCCGGCCATTCCCTCCCCTACACTGGACGACGCTGGGCCAATTGTGCGCCGCCCATGAGTCTCCCGGTCGCGGCCGGCTGCGACAGAGCCTGGATTCGAACCAGGATCTCTAGTGGCACAGTTAGCACTGCGATGCAGTGCCTTAGACCACTGCGCCACTTAGACCACGGTAATCAATACACGGGCGTAAACCCCCATCCTTCTTCTTCACAAAAAAGGAACTCGAGGATGCAGGAGAAGTGGACGGCCGTATGTATCCCTGTCTCAAGGATTCGGTGACGTATATCTCCATAGCAGCCGTCTCCTCCTGAGACAGAGGATACACATGGCTGCGAGGGAGTGCAGCGCCAACCTGGAGGTCTATCGCACAATCCCCCTGTCGATGAGGTGGTAATTGAGTCGCCTTCTTCTTACAGAAGGCGCGTGCCAAATCAGCATACTCAGGAGGAATGTGCATTGTGGGCATTTGGTTCGGACTCTCCACCGTCGTTGCCCCTACGGAAACACCTACACACCGCCCCACACACTGATCAGACCATCCCTTGAGAGCCCTCTGTTGCCATGAAATTTTGGGGTCATGAGATGTTAACCAGGGAAGCCCCAACACCACTAGAAACGCAGGAGAGTCAATTAAATACAACTGTATAGTCTCCTCATGACCCTTCTGCGTTTTCATCTTCAGTGGCGCTGTGACCTCCCTAATCAATCCCGACCCCAAAGGCCGGCTATCTAGGGCATGGATAGGGAAGGGCACATCGACTGGTAATATAGGGATTCCTAATTTATATGAGAAATGGCGATCGATAAAATTCCCAGCTGCGCCTGAATCGACTAGCGCCTTATGCTGGGAGTAAGAAGAAACTTCTGGAAACACAACTTGAATACACATATGAACAACAGAGAGCTCTGGGTGAGTTGGGGCCTTACTCACCGGGAATGACTTATTTGTGCGTTGCCTGCTGCCTCGAATCCGAGGAGACCCTCCCCAACACCGAACCGCCGTGTGTCCTCGGCGGCCACAGTTGGTGCAGGGGACAGCCTCCTTCCTGGCCTCCCTACTACCAGCACCCCCGAGCTCCATAGGGCTCGGCTCGGAGGTGCTGGGGGATGGAATGGACGGCCCCAGCTCCGGACGTCCGCGGGTAGCCAACAGGGTATCCAGGCGAATTGACATGTCCACCAGCTGATCGAAGCTTAGGTTGGTGTCCCTGCAGGCCAACTCTCGACGAACGTCCTCTCTTAAGCTACACCTGTAGTGGTCGATGAGGGCCCTCTCATTCCATCCCGAATTGGCAGCCAGAGTCCGGAAGTCCAGTGCGAATTCCTGCGTGCTCCTAGTCCCCTGTCTGAGGTGGAATAGACGCTCACCCACCGCCTTCCCCTCCGGGGGATGATCGAACACTGCCCTGAAGCGGCGGGTGAACTCTGCATAGTTCACAGTAGCGGCATCTATCCCTCCCCACTCGGCGTTGGCCCACTCCAGTGCCTTGCTGGACAGACAGGAGATGAGGGCGGACACGCTCTCGTATCCCGAGGGTGCCGGGTGAATGGTTGCCAGGTAAAGTTCCACCTGGAGCAGGAAACCCTGACACCCGGCTGCGGTGCCATCATAAGCCCTCGGGAGCGAGAGCCGAATCCCACTGGACTCCGGATGTGAGACGATAGGAGTGGCCGATGGTGGTGGTATCGTTGGAAGAGGTGTGGGCAAACTTCCTCTCTCCCATCGTCCCAAAGTGTTCATCACGTTATCCATGGCGGCACCGAGATTTTGAAGCATCGCTGCCTGTTGTAGGACGCGCTCCTCGAGTGATCCGGTCGGTGCCGTCGCTCCTGCTGACTCCATGTTGTGGTGTGTGATTCTGTCACGACTGTCGGTGAGATGCGGTTGAAGAAGTCAGGCGCAGGACACAGAACTCTCGGACACGTACTTTAATCCGATACTGACCATATGAACACAGAAATAACTCACTAATGACATACGTGAAGGGAAAACAATCACACACAATATCCCGATGAGAGACAGGGGATAATATAAGGGCAACAATCAAACATAATGACGAACAGGTGTAAACAATACAGACAACACTAAACAGACACCGATAACATCGAACGGCAGCAGCTAGTACTCCGGGGACGACGAACGCTGAAGCCTGCCCGAGCAAGGAGGAGGAGCAGCCTCGGCAGAATCCGTGACAATCTTTGTCACCATATTAGCTAAAGTAACGTTATAGTGAACATAGCTAATAGCAATAACGAGTTAGTAAACCCGCTACAATCATGCAATACAGTGTAGAGTCAGTAAGCAGTTTAGCAGTTACACCGGCAGGCCCTGGTGGCAATAAATTAGTAAAACCAAAAGCTTACCTTGACTTGGAAGAGTTTCTGTTTTGTGTTGGATAGTCATAGCCAGCTAGCTAACATAGCATCCCTCTGTTTGAGCCGGGTGTTTGAGTAGGCTAAACTAGCTAGCTGCATTTGCTAGCTGAGTAAGTGAAAGTGAAAAAATAGAAGATGAAATATCTCTCTCTCTCTCGCTCTTTTTCTCTCTCACTTTGTTCTCCTTCATTTTTGAAGAAATTAATTTGTTCATAACTGTTTAACTATTGTCTTTCTCTCTCTTTGAGTCAACTACTCACCACATTGTATGCACTCCAGTGCTAGCTAGATGTAGATTATGCTTTCAGTACTAGATTAATTCTCTGATCCTTTGATTGGGTGGACAACATCTCAGTTCATGCTGCAAGTGCTATGATAGGCTATGATAGGCTTACGAAAATATTCACCCCCCTTGGCATTTTTCCTATTTTGTTGCCTTACAAGCTGGAATTATAATGGATTTTTTGGGGGGTTTGTATCATTTGATTTACACAACATGCCTACCACTTTGAAGATGCAAAATATTTTTTATTGTAAAACAAACAAGAAATACGACAAAAAAAAGAAGAAAACTTGAGCATGCATAACTATTCACCCCCCCAGAGTCAATACTTTGTAGAGCCACCTTTTGCAGCAATTACAGCTGCAAGTCTCTTGGGGTATGTCTCTATAAGCTTGGCACGTCTAGCCAGTAGGATTTTTGCCCATTCTTCAAGGCAAAACTGCTCCAGCTCCTTCAAGTTGGATGGGTTCCGCTGGTGTACAGTAATCTTTAAGTCATACCAAAGATTCTCAATTGGATTGAGGTCTGGGATTTGACTAGGCCATTCCAAGACATTTAAATGTTTCCCCTTAAACCACTCAAGTGTTGCTTTAGCAGTATGCTTAGGGTCATTGTCCTGCTGGAAGGTGAACCTCCATCCCAGCCTCAATTCTGGAAGACTGAAACAGGTTTCCCTCAAGAATTTCCCTGTATTTAGCGCCATCCATCAATCCTTCAATTTTGACCAGTTTCCCAGTCCCTGCCGATAAAAACATGGGGATGGTGTTCTCGGGGTGATGAGAGGTGTTGGGTTTGCACCAGACATAGCGTTTTCCTTGATGGCCAAAAAGCTCAATTTTAGTCTCATCTGACCAGAGTACCTTCTTCCATATGTTTGGGGAGTCTCCCACATGGCTTTTGGCGAACACCAAACGTTTCTTTAAGCAATGGCTTTTTTCTGGCAACTCTTCCGTAAATCCCAGCTCTGTGGAGTGTACGGCTTAAAGTGGTCCTATGGACAGATACTCCAATCTCCGCTGTGGAGCTTTGCAGCTCCTTCAGGGTTATCTTTGGTCTCTTTGTTGCCTCTCTGATTAATGCCCTCCTTGCCTGGTCTGTGAGTTTTGGTGGACGGCCCTCTCTTGGCAGGTTTGTTGTGGTGCCATATTCTTTCAATTTTTTAATAATGGATTTAATGGTGCTCCGTGGGATGTTCAAAGTTTCTGATATTTTTTTATAACCCAACCCTGATCTGTGCTTCTCCACAACTTTGTCCCTGACCTGTTTGGAGAGCTCCTTGGTCTTCATAGTGCCGCTTGCTTGGTGGTGCCCCTTGCTTAGTGGTGTTGCAGACTCTGGGGCCTTTCAGAACAGGTGTATATATACTGAGATCATGTGACACTTAGATTGTACACAGGTGGACTTTATTTAACTAATTATGTGACTTCTGAAGGTAATTGGTTGCACAATATCTTATTTAGGGGCTTCATAGCAAAGGGGGTGAATACATATGCACACACCACTTTTCTGTTATTTATTTTTTAGAATTTTTTGAAACAAGTTTTTTTTTTTTTTTTTCACTTCACCAATTTGGACTATTTTGTGTATGTCCATGACATGATATCCAAAATAAAAATCAATTTAAATTACAGGTTGTAATGCAACAAAATAGGAAAAACGCCAAGGGGGATGAATACTTTTGCAAGGCACTGTACACCAGAAGTTGTCATAATTACTGTATCAGTCTATGGAAGGGGGTGAGAACCATGAGCCTCCTAGGTTTTGTATTGAAGTTAATGTACCCAGAGGGGGACGGAAGCTAGCTGTCCTCCAGTTACACCATGGTGCTACCCTAAAGAGTGCTGTTGAGGCTACTGTAGATCTTCATTGCAAAACTGTGTTTTAATCCATTATTTGGTGACGTGAATATATTTAGTATAGTTTTATCTAAAAAGTGGTCCTCCCCTTCCTCCTCTGAGGAGCCTCCACTGGTGCACGGGGGAATTGTCATGCTGAAACAGGAAAGGACCTTCCCCAAACTGTTGCCACAAAGTTGGAAGCACAGAATTGTCTAGAATGTCATTGTATGCTGTAGCGTTAAGATTTCCCTTCACTGGAACTAAGGGCCTAGCCCGAACCATGAAAAACAGCCCCAGACCATTATTCCTCCTTCACCAAACTATACCGTTGGCCCTATGCATTTGGGCAGGTAGTGTTCTCCTGGCATCCACCAAACCCAGATTCGTCCATCGGACTGCCAGATGGTGAAGCGTGATTCATCATTCTAGAGAACGCGTTTCCACTGCTCCAGAGTCCAATGGGGCGGTGAGCTTTACACCACTCCAGCCGACGCTTGGCATTGCGCATGGTGATCTTAGGCTTGAGTGAGGCTGCTCGGCCATGGAAACCCATTTCATTAAGCTCCCGACGAACAGTTCTTGTGCTGACGTCGGTAGTGAGTGTTGCAACCGAGGACAGACAATTTTTACGCGCTACACGCTTCTGCACTTGGCGGTCCCGTTCTGTGAGCCTACCACTTCGCGGCCGAGACGTTGTTGCTCCTAGACGTTCCCACTTCACAATAACATCATTTACAGTTGACTGGGGCAGCTCTAGCAGGACAGAAATTTGACGAACTGACTTGTTCAAAAGGTGGAATCCTATGACCGTACCACGTTGAAAGTCACTGAGCTCTTCAGTACGGGCCATTCTACTGACAATGTTTGTCTATAGAGATTGTATGACTGTGTGCTCGATTTTATAAACCTGTCAGCAATGGGCGTGGCTGAAATCGCTGGATCCACTAATTTGAAGAGGTGTCCACATACCTTTGGCCATGTAGTGTAGTTCGGGAACTGATCAAACAAGCATCTTCCCTCTAAAGAGATATGGTTGCAGCCTGGAGAAAAACAATGTACCATCCTTGCATTTTCGTTCGAGCTGGTAAGCAGAAAGCTAACTAGCTTTCTGGCGAACTAGTGTAGCGTAGACTAGTTTGCGTGGTCGGCGTAGTGAAAAATGTGCAACTAATGTCGTAGTTCCATTTCTCTGACAGTTAGCAAATCGTTAGCAACTGACTACATAATTCATAAAGGTCATGTTAACTAACTGACATTATCTCATAGAACAAAACGTATAAAATCTCCTAAGTCTGTGTTAACCTCAGGTCTTATTTTCAGCGTATATCCCAAAACTCCATTCTTTCCCCCAATAATTTCCCCCAAAGGAATGGCCAACAAACCAGAGGTAGAAAATGCTAATTCATTTTCTTTTTTTAGGACTACAAACTGGTGAGCTCTATACACATTTATCCCCCCACCCCCTCCTTCTGACCCACAGGGCCAGCTTACTTGAGTGCATGTCAAAGTAGTGATTTTAAACTGTCAAGGGTTGTAGTCCATATGTTAAAGCTGCAATATGTAATTTTTTGGGCAACCTGACCAAATTCACATAGAAATGTGAGTTAAAATAACCTCTCACTCAACGTCAACAAAACAAAGGAGATGAGCGTGGACTTCAGGAAACAGCAGAGGGAACACCCCCCTATCCACATTGACAGGACCGCAGTGGAGAAGGTGGAAAGCTTCAAGTTCCTCGGCATACACATCACTGACAAACTGAAATGGTCCACCCACACAGACAATGTGGTGAAGAAGGCACAACAGTGTCTCTTCAACCTCAGGAGGATGAATAAATTTGGCTTGGCACTTAAAACCCTCACAAACCTTTACAGATGTACAATTGAGAGCATCCTGTCGGGCTGTATCACCGCCTGGTACGGCAACTGCACCGGCCACAACCGCAGGGCTCTCCAGAGGGTGGTGCGGTCTGCCCAACACATCACCAGGGGCAAACTACAAGCCCTCCAGGACACCTACAGCACCCGATGTCACAGGAAGGCCAAAAAGATCATCAAGGACAACAACCACCCGAGCCACTGCCTGTTCACCCCGCTATCATCCAGAAGGCGAGGTCAGTACAGGTGCATCAAAGCTGGGACCGAGAGACTGAAAAACAGCTTATATCTCAAGGCCATCAGACTGTTAAATAGCCTTCACTAGCACATTAGAGGCTGCTGCCTATATACATAGATTATAAATCACTGGCCACTTTAATAAATGGAACACTAGTCACTTTAATAATGTTTATATATCTTGCATTACTCATCTCATATGTATACACTGTATTCTATACTATTCTACTGTATCTTAGTCTATGCCGCTCTGACATTGCTCATCCATATATTTATTGATATATTCTTAATTCCGTTGCTTTACTTAGATTTGTGTATTTTGGCTATATGTTGTGAAATTGTTAGATATTACTTGTTAGATATTACTGCACTGTTGGAGCTAGAAACACAAGCATTTCGCTACACCCGCAATAACATCTGCTAAACACGTGTATGTGACCAATACAATTTGATTTGATTTGATTTTATAGACCTGTCGTTCTCATTGAAAGCAAGTCTAAGAAGCGGTAGAGCTGTTCTATGTGCTCTATTTCTATGCTTCATGTTCTAAAGTGTAGTTTTTGCTCTTTTACTTTCTGTTTTGTACACCAGTTTCAAACAGCTGAAAATACAATATTTTTGGTTTAATGAAAATATATTTCACAGCGGTTTAGATGGTACAGTGGGGCAAAAAAGTATTTAGTCAGCCACCAATTGTGCAAGTTCTCCCACTTAAAAAGATGAGAGAGGCCTGTAATTTTCATCATAGGTACACGTCAACTATGACAGACAAATTGAGAAAAAAAAATCCAGAAAATCCCATTGTAGGATTTTTAATGAATTTATTTGCAAATTATGGTGGAAAATAAGTATTTGGTCACCTACAAACAAGCAAGATTTCTGGCTCTCACAGACCTGTAACTTCTTCTTTAAGAGGCTCCTCTGTCCTCCACTCGTTACCTGTATTAATGGCACCTGTTTGAACTTGTTATCAGTATAAAAGACACCTGTCCACAACCTCAAACAGTCACACTCCAAACTTCACAATGGCCAAGACCAAAGAGCTGTCAAAGGACACCAAAAACAAAATTGTAGACCTGCACCAGGCTGGGAAGACTGAATCTGCAACAGGTAAGCAGCTTGGTTTGAAGAAATCAACTGTGGGAGCAATTATTAGGAAATGGAAGACATACAAGACCACTGATAATCTCCCTCGATCTGGGGCTCCATGCAAGATCTCACCCCGTGGGGTCAAAAAGATCACAAGAACGGTGAGCAAAAATCCCAGAACCACACGGGGGGACCTAGTGAATGACCTGCTGAGAGCTGGGACCAAAGTAACAAAGCCAACCATCAGTAACACACTACGCCGCCAGGGACTCAAATCCTGCAGTGAGAGACGTGTCCCCCCTGCTTAAGCCAGTACATGTCCAGGCCCGTCTGAAGTGCATTTGGATGATCCAGAAGAGGATTGGGAGAATGTCATATGGTCAGATGAAACCAAAATATGACTTTTTGGTAAAAACTCAACTCGTCATGTTTGGAGGACAAAGAATGCTGAGTTGCATCCAAAGAACACCATACCTACTGTGAAGCATGGGGTTGGAAACATCATGCTTTGGGGCTGTTTTTCTGCAAAGGGACCAGGACGACTGATCCGTGTAAAGGAAAGAATGAATGGGGCCATGTATCGTGAGATTTTGAGTGAAACCCTCCTTCCATCAGCAAGGGCATTGAAGATGAAACGTGGCTGGGTCTTTCAGCATGACAATGATCCCAAACACACCGCCCGGGCAACGAAGGAGTGGCTTCGTAAGAAGCATTTCAAGGTCCTGGAGTGGCCTAGCCAGTCTCCAGATCTCAACCCCATAGAAAATATTTGGAGGGGAGTTGAAAGTCTGTGTTGCCCAGCGACAGCCCCAAAACATCACTGCTCTAGAGGAGATCTGCATGGAGGAATGGGCCAAAATACCAGCAACAGTGTGTGAAAACCTTGTGAAGACTTACAGAAAACGTTTGACCTGTGTCATTGCCAACAAAGGGTATATAACAAAGTATTGAGAAACTTTTGTTATTGACCAAATACTTATTTTCCACCATCATATGCCAATAAATTCATAAAAAATCCTACAATGTGATTTTCTGGATTTTTTTTTCTATTTTTGTCTGTCATAGTTGACGTTTACCTATGATGAAAATTACAGGCCTCTCTCATCTTTTTAAGTGGGAGAACTTGCACAATTGGTGGCTGACTAAATACTTTTTTTCCCCACTGTACAATGATTCTCTACACTCTCCATTGCTTGTTTTGTCACATAAACTGAAATTAGACGAACTATTAGAATTTTAGCAACCAGGAAATGGAGGAGCAATTTAATATTGTCTGATTTTGCATCATGCAGTCAAGGGATTGACAGTTCAAGTTGAGCTATGTCCATGAATGAGGAAAACCATTGCTCATGTCATGTGGCAGAGTGTGTGGCTTGCCATCGTAAGGCAACCATTCTCAAGGCTGTGTCACGCTCTGGCTCCGGGACTTTGTATGTTGAGCCAGGGTGTGTTCGTTTCGTTGTGTTTTGTTTGGTTGGGTTGTCATGTGGTTGTGTTTCCTTGTTTGTATTGAGTGACTCCCAATCAGAGGTAACGAGTGTCAGCTGTCGGCTCGTTATCTCTGATTGGGAGCCATATTTAAACTGTCAGTGTTCACCTTAATGTTGTGGGTTTTTGTTCCGTATTCAGTCTTTGTCACTGTGGACTTCACGTATCGTCATTGTTTGTTGTTTTGGCATTGAGTACTTTAATTTAATAAAGTCATGTTCACTCAACGCGCTGCGCTTTGGTCTCATTCGTCAGACGATCGTGACAGAAAAACCCACCGTACCAGGACCAAGCAGCGTGTCCAGGAGCCAAGGGTCTGGACATGGGAGGAGATTTTGGATGGAAAAGGGTCTTGGACTTGGGAGGAGATCCTGGATGGGATGGATCGCCGGCCATGGAGTAAAACAGTGGAGAGGCGACTGAGAGAGGAGCAACGGCGTCAGCAGGGCCATCGTCGGAAGGACGAGAGGCAACCCCAAAAAGTTTTTTGGGGGGGGCACATGGCTTGGGCGGCTGGGCAGCAGGAGGCTGCCACAGGGAGACGTGGAGAGAAGGCTACCGGATTACGGGAGCCATTGGCGAGTAGAGGGAGGGAAGTAGTTGAGGCACGGCGTGAGAGACTGAGGTGTGTTACCAGTCCGGTCCGGCCCGTTCCTGATCCCCGGTTAAGGCCAGTGGTGTGTGTTCCCAGTATGGACCGGCCTGTTCCTACTCCACGCACAAAGCCTACGGTGTGCGTCGACAGCCCTGCCCGGCCTGTTCCTGCTCAACGCACAAAGCCTACGGTGTGCGTCGCCAGCCCAGCCCGGCCTGTTCCTGCTCAACGCACAAAGCCTACGGTGTGCGTCGCCAGCCCAGCCCGGCCTGTTCCTGCTCCACGCACAAAACCTACGGTGTGCGTCGCCAGCCCAGCCCGGCCTGTTCCTGCTCCACGCACAAAACCTACGGTGTGCGTCGCCAGCCCAGCCCGGCCTGTTCCTGCTCCACGCACAAAACCTACGGTGTGCGTCGCCAGCCCAGCCCGGCCTGTTCCTGCTCAACGCACAAAGCCTACTGTGTGCGTCGCCAGCCCAGCCCGGCCTGTTCCTGCTCAACGCACAAAGCCTACGGTGTGCGTCGCCAGCCCAGCCCGGCCTGTTCCGGCTCAACGCACAAAGCCTACGGTGTGCGTCGCCAGCCCAGCCCGGCCTGTTCCTGCTCCACGCACAAAACCTACGGTGTGCGTCGCCAGCCCAGCCCGGCCTGTTCCTGCTCCACGCACAAAACCTACGGTGTGCGTCGCCAGCCCAGCCCGGCCTGTTCCTGCTCCACGCACAAAACCTACGGTGTGCGTCGCCAGCCCGGTCCGGCCTGTCCCTGCCACGCGCACCAAGTCTACGGTGCGCGTCGCCAGCCCGACCCGGCCTGTTCCTGCTCAACGCACAAAGCCTACGGTGTGCGTCGCCAGCCCAGCCCGGCCTGTTCCTGCTCCACGCACAGAACCTACGGTGTGCGTCGCCAGCCCAGCCCGGCCTGTTCCTGCTACTCGCACCAAGCCAAGGGTGCGAGTCGTCAGCCTGGTCCAGCCCGTTCCTGCTACTCGCACCAAGCCAGGGGTACGAGTCGTCGGCCTGGTCCCGCCCGTTCCTGCTACTCGCACCAAGCCAAGGGTGCGAGTCGTCAGCCTGGTCCAGCCCGTTCCTGCTACTCGCACCAAGCCAAGGGTGCGAGTCGTCAGCCTGGTTCAGCTCGTCCCTGCTACTCGCACCAAGCCAAGGGTGCGAGCCGTCAGCCTGATCCAGCCCATTCCTACTACTCGCACCAAGCCAGGGATGCGAGTCGTCAGTCTGGTGAGGCCCGTTCCGGTTCCACGCATCAAGCCTAGGGTGCGTATCGTCAGCCAGGTCCGGTCCGTTCCTGCCTCACGCGCCAAGCCAGGGGTGCGCGTCGTCAGTCCAGATCCTACCAGCTGGGTCAGATCGGACCGGGGGCGCTACGGGAGGGTTGAAGAAGGGTGGTGGTCAAGCCCGAGCCGGAGCCGCCTCCGAGGAGTAATGCCCACCCAGCCCTCCCCTGTTTGGGGTTTTTGAGGCGCGGTCGCAGTCCGCGCCTTTAGGGGGGGGTACTGTCACGCTCTGGCTCCGGGACTTTGTATGTTGAGCCAGGGTGTGTTCGTTTCGTTGTGTTTTGTTTGGTTGGGTTGTCATGTGGTTGTGTTTCCTTGTTTGTATTGAGTGACTCCCAATCAGAGGTAACGAGTGTCAGCTGTCGGCTCGTTATCTCTGATTGGGAGCCATATTTAAACTGTCAGTGTTCACCTTAGTGTTGTGGGTTTTTGTTCCGTATTCAGTCTTTGTCACTGTGGACTTCACGTATCGTCATTGTTTGTTGTTTTGGCATTGAGTACTTTAATTTAATAAAGTCATGTTCACTCAACGCGCTGCGCTTTGGTCTCATTCGTCAGACGATCGTGACAGGCTGTTAGGCCAGCAAGCCATCATTTTCTTTCACAGTATGTTTGGTTCAATGAAGAGTCATCATTAAGCAATTGGAATTGGAAAGACATGGGATGGGTTTAGACAAAGTGCTTGATAATGATAAAGCCACAGATTGCCAAAAGGAAAAACCCTCTTCCTTTCATCTTTATCAATCCTTTTTCTGCAGACCAAGTAAAGACCAAGCTGGGATGAAGTTGCATAATGATCAGAGCTGCAATTATGTGATGTTATACCACAGCACTCTCTGATATGTTTCTCTCTCTGAGGTAGATCAACTCTCCAGGTGCTGCCCAACCTATTGTTTTTTTCTTATAGTGGTTATTACGTTGAAGATCTGATATTGTTTCAAAGGTACAAATTCAACATATTTTATACATGGTAGTTACCATGTTGGTTACCATGATGACATAATCCTGTGGTTGAAATGTCACCCTCAAAACAACAGTTTATGTTGCTGACTTTTTGCAAATCCAATGTATTTTCCACGTTGATTCCACGTCACAATACGTTGACAGATTCCGTTGAAACAACGTTGATTTAACCAGTTTGTGCCGAGTGGGATGCAACATTTCTTATCTGTTTGCAAATGGCTTATATAAAAGTTGAACATTTACATTTTCATTGCATTTCCTCTAGTTAAGTGGCACCGAATAGTGTTCCCAATATGAGATCTGTTGATCAGGCCTTCTTGTACTAACATGCTTTGTGTTTATTTAGGGACGGCTATTGACATCAGAAGCGCATCGCAGATGCAGTTTATACATCATGTTTTGTCCTCTTACTGCACCTGCTTAAATGTTAAGAACATGAGGAAGCTGAATAGTAATTTTCTATTGGAAATACTTACTTAGCCTACTTACTTAAAAATATATTCTAAATGCGTCACTGCTTTGGAAATAATGTGTTATCCAATTTATTCCATGTTTACTCATTTCACTTTACTTCGTGAATAATCATGGTATTCAATTGAACTGCTGACTAAGGTAATGGTTCACTAATGGTTCTTCTATTCATTTAACTTTCTTTAGACCTCTTCCTTCCTTGTCAGGAAGGGCTCTGTGTCAATGTGATGCTCAATAATTTTGGTGGCATAGGCACCAAACTCACTCTCACAGAATATGGTTGTGTTAAACATCACTGATGGAAAACTCATCCAATTACATGCCCATGTCATATTTTGTCTCCATTTATTTGCTGTTCACTGATCCTGAATGGATTAATTTCATGGTTCTGAAGGATTATCACAGTTCAGTCTCCATTTGTATTTGAACAACCATGCACTGAATATAGAAGAGCAGATGATGCAGTTGCAGTGCATTGGAAACCTACTCTGCTACAATGGGATAACTTGACCTCAGTTTGTTTAACCTATTGACATTCAGGTCTTGTGTATTACTTATTTGGTGAGGTATGACTACAGACATACATGAGTTTATTGCCCGAGAGGGAACAATATCAGTCAATGCTTTGTTGATCTAGCACTTTTAACCTTAAAGATGCAGTCCGGGATCTTAAGCATATTTTTTAGGACGTAACATATCATACGAAGTGGATGACGTTGTACACAATTGTGCACATTTCTCAGGGACCAGTTTTGCCTCGTGAGCACTACTTTCAAAACTACTGGCTGAAATTATACAAAAGCTCTGGAGCATCACTGTTATTCAAGGACACCAAACATGCTTTTGGCGCTCTTCAAATTTTGTCAACAAACACACCATTGTCCATGATTCAACACACATACCCACTTAAATTAGTTGCTAAGAGACTGCATCACATAAAGGCTTCATAATTCATAAAGGTCATGTTAACTAACTGACATTATCTCATAGAACAAAACGTATAAGATCTCCTAAGTCTGTGTTAACCTCAGGTCTTATTTTCAGCGTATATCCCAAAACTCCATTCTTTCCCCCAATAATTTCCCCCAAAGGAATGGCCAACGAAACAGAGGTAGAAAATGCTAATTCATTTTCTTTTTTTAGGACTACAAACTGGTGAGCTCTATACACATTTATCCCCCCACCCCCTCCTTCCCACCGACAGGACCTGCTTACTTGAGTGCATGTCAAAGTAATGATTTTAAACTGTCAAGGGTTGTAGTCCATATGTTAAAGCTGCAATATGTAATTTTTTGGGCGACCTGACCAAATTCACATAGAAATGTGAGTTAAAATAACCTCTCACTCAATGTCAACAAAACAAATGAGATGATCGTGGACTTCAGGAAACAGCAGAGGGAACACCCCCCTATCCACATTGATGGGACCACAGTGGAGAAGGTGGAAAGCTTCAAGTTCCTCGGCATACACATCACTGACAAACTGAAATGGTCCACCCACACAGACAGTGTGGTGAAGAAGGCGCAACAGCGCCTCTTCAACCTCAGGAGGATGAATTAATGTGGCTTGGCACTTAAAATCCTCACAAACCTTTACAGATGTACAATTCAACACACATACCCACTTAAATGAGTTGCTAAGAGACTGCATCAGGCTTCCCACACACATTCTTTCACACATTATCAGAGTTTTCACTTCACTTTTGCTCTACTGTATCTCATTCTTTTTGTCAACACAATAGATGTTTATTATATGCTGTGAAACTGTGTTTATATTTTGGGTTTAAAACTAACAAAACCAATTCAATGTTGCTAGAGAGAAGAGAGATTGCACAATATGTTAAATCAGACATCATCTTTGAACAACATGATTGTTATGCAACAGCCTGAGCAATTTCAACCCTTATACATGATAGAGCAAAATATGCCCCCCCAGTCCCCATAATCACACATCTTTCATATCCGACATGAGAGAAATTGAGAAATGTTCTTGTCCTTATGTCCATGTCAACATTATGACATTATTAATTCCCTGTCTTTGAAAACATTCATATTTTTTAGCATATGAGAAACTGAACACAAAGTGGAATTAAAGAGAAAAGCAACACCTTTTTACAGTATAAAGAATATAAACATCTTTGAGAAGTCCACTTTGTCCCTATCTTCTCCTTACCAGTCAATTCAGAAACTAAACCAAATTCAAATTCCACATTTTCATCATTGAAAAGCACTGAAGAGAATTGGAATTTCAGTGGACTTCCTGAATTGACTGGAATTGAAATGGAATTGACCCCAAACCTGCTGCTTACCATTCAAAATCGTATTAAAGCTATACAGTAGGTCACTAAACATCTCATAAATCATAGGTCATAACAAGGAAATTAAATAATGTAAGTTACATAAGTATGCATATGTTTTCCGGGGTCTAAAGCCCCTTATAACACAGTATATGTCACGCCCTGGCTCTGGGGACTCTTAAATGTTGAGCCAGGGTGTGGAGTTTCTATGTCATATTTTCTATGTTGTGTTTTCTAGATCGTGTAGATCTATGTTGGCCAGGGTGGTTCCCAATCAGAGGCAGCTGTAGCTCGTTGTCTCTGATTGGGGACATACTTAGGCAGCCTGTTTGGCACTAGTCGGGGTGGGATCTTGTTCCGTTAAGGTTTGAACCCCAGGCAGCCTTGTTAACACCAAGGCTATGCTCCCTGTATCTTAAAGTTCAACCACCTACTGCCTTCCAAATGACGACAAGCATCAGGGGAAAATCGCCAGAGAAAATTGACAGATCATGAATACAAATATGTGTGTTTCAGCTTCTGGTGACCTTCAGAACAGCTCTGCACGATAGCTCAGATAAAACTTGTGGTCGACTCTTTAAAATGTAAAATCTTACTTTGGTACGGAGCTTAACCTGGCTGTAGGGAGAAGCCATGTGGTTACTGTAGCCTATCACATGGCTTGAGGTTGTATTTTATCAGCGTTTGTCTTGAAAAAAGAATGCATACCTCAATGCATATTTCATGATGACATACTATATCAATATAACATTACAAAACCTGTGGTAATATACATATGCTAATTTCTATGTATGTACATGTATATTTACTATCATTGTTCACAGGTAAATCTCTAATCGCAAGCTTCATATTTTTGATCTCAAGGAAATAGCAGAAAGAATATAGAAAGGCTGCTTGGCACTAAATTGCAGAGCACTGTCACTACCTCAATCTGAATACTATTCAACAGTAAGTGCTGCTTATCCATGATTGTACTGTATTTTTTAGAGGTTACTGTCATGATTAGCAATATATCCTTTTTAAGACATTGAAAACTGAGATTTAGGATAAACTGTGTGTTTAATCCACTCCAAAACCCAGTGCCATGGTTGAATTGATTATCATTGGAAGTGTTATCTTAATACATTGAGGTTTTAATTCCAATTGAAGAGGCTGAACCTATGCCATTTTATCTTTAACTTATCATTTCGGAGTTTATGTTATTTGAATGTACCACCATGTTTACATAACTACAGTCGTGGTCAAACGTTTTGAGAATGACACAAATACTAATTTTCACAAAGTCTGCTGCCTCAGTTTTGATGATGGCAATGTGCATATACTCCAGAATGTCATGAGTGATCAGATGAATTGCAATTAATTGCAAAGTCCCTCTTTGCCATGAAAATGAACTTAATCCCAAAAAAACATTTCCACTGCATTTCAGCCCTGCCACAAAAGGACCAGCTGCCATCATGTCAGTGATTCTCTCGTTAACACAGGTGAGAGTGTTGACGAGGACAAGGCTGGAGATCACTCTGATTGAGTTTGAATAACAGACTGGAAGCTTTGAAAGGAGGGTGGTGCTTGAAATCATTGTTCTTCATCTGTTAACCATGGTTACCTGCAAGGAAAAATGTGCCGTCATCATTGCTTTGCACAAAAAGGGCTTCACAGGCAAGGATATTGCTGCTAGTAAGATTGCACCTAAATCAACCATTTATCGGATCATCAAGAACTTCAAGGAGAGAGGTTCAGTTGTTGTGAAGAAGGCGTCAGGGCGCCCAAGAAAGTCCAGCAAGCGCCAGGACCGTCTCCTAAAGTTGATTCAGCTGCGGGATCGGGGCACCACCAGTGCAGAGCTTTCTCAGGAATGGCAGCAGGCAGGTGTGAGTGCATCTGCACGCACAGTGAGGCGAAGACTTTTGGAGGATGGCCTGGTGTCAAGAAGGGCAGCAAAGAAGCCACTTCTCTCCAGGAAAAACATCAGGGACAGACTGATATTCTGCAAAAGGTACAGGGATTGGATTGAATTTCTGAGGACTGGGGTAAAGTCATTTTCTCTGATGAATCCCCTTTCCGATTGTTTGGGGCATCCGGAAAAAAGCTTGTCCGGAGAAGACAAGGTGAGCGCTACCATCAGTCCTGTGTCATGCCAACAGTAAAGCATCCTGAGACCATTCATGTGTGGGGTTGCTTCTCAGCCAAGGGAGTGGGCTCACTCACAATTTTGCCTAAGAACACAGCCATGAATAAAGAATGGTACCAACACATCCTCCGAGAGCAACTTCTCCCAACCATCCAAGAACAGTTTGGTGACGACCAATGCCTTTTCCAGCATGATGGAGCACCTTGCCATAAGGCAAAAGTGATAACTAAGTCGCTCGGGGAACAGAAAATCGACATTTTGGGTCCATGGCCAGGAAACTCCCCAGACCTTAATCCCATTGAGAACTTGTGGTCGATCCTCAAGAGGCGGGTGGACAAACAAAAACCCACAAATTCTGACAAACTCCAAGCATTGATTATGCAAGAATGGGCTGCCATCAGTCAGGATGTGGCCCAGAAGTTAATTGACAGTATGCCAGGGCGGATTGCAGAGGTCTTGAAAAAGAAGGGTCAACACTGCAAATATTGACTCTTTGCATAAACTTAATGTAATTGTCAATAAAAGCCTTTTACACTTATGGAATGCTTGTAATTATACTTCAGTATACCATAGTAACATCTGACAAAAATATCTCATAACATTGAAGCAGCAAACTTTGTGAAGACCAATACTTGTGTCATTCTCAAAACTTTTGACCACAACTGTACATTAAATAGTACCTGGAACAATAGTAAAAAGAACTGCTTACATAGAGTATCCATGAGTATAAACACAGAATATGACCAATTCTGAATGATAAGGCAGCGTCTGACTGCATTGAAAGCAGAGGGTATGAGGTACCAAATTCCAGATAGGGAAAATGTTGCTAGGAGACCTGACATCAGCTATTTATTCCACAATCAGGCAGTATCCCACGTGTGTCCCTGCTCAATATAAAGCCAACGGGATCTCGTCCTTGAGTAGAAGTAGTTTAGGAGGCAGCTTTTGCAACAGGGTTAGAAAAGTGTGAGCTCAACAGAAGTCTACCCTACTGTCAGACCCATTCTAACCATAGAAAGATCCAAGAACTCATCACCACCTGAACCATTATTCACTTGATCATGACTCCCCAATGTTATCTGGACAGATATCAATTTCCTTCTCAGTAGTTAAAAGGGATTTATTATACACAAGTTATCAACCCAAGGCTACATTTGAAGAGCTTTGACTTCTTTTCACACATCGGGATGTTCCCTCCAGACGTGTGGAATTCTACGGACCTGATGTGGTTCAATGCGTCTGAGTTGAATGCTTCTCTGGAGGATTCGGAGGAGGGGGACCACCCGTTCCTGACGGACGCCTGGCTGGTGCCTCTCTTCTTCGCCCTTATCATGCTGGTGGGGCTCATCGGGAACTCGCTGGTCATCTATGTCATCTCCATACACAGGCAGATGAGGACGGCCACCAACTTCTACATAGGTGAGCAAGACCAAGGGGTTTCCCTTACAGTTACAAAGGGTTTTCCACTTATAATACAGTCACTGAACCTCATTGTTATTGTGGATTGTCATGAACTGGGAAGAAACTTGTTCTTTGTGTGTGACTGTTACAGTCAATGTTATGTAAAGTATGTGGTCCAGAGAAATAGTTTCCACTGTAAATTAGGACTAATGACTGTATTTGTCTTTTTATGATGGCTGTATATTGTGGATATATTGTGGATAGTAACCTTATCCATTCTGTCTGTAGAATGCACCTATACAGTACAGTATATATACTGTAGCCTATACTAACAAACAACATATTGAAGGGATCATGTTTCTAAACTAAATAACAGATCTTGTTTGACATTGGAAATGCATGTATGGAGTGGAGATGTGCAGAATCAATGGATTTTGAAATATTATGGATTGACCATGAAGGTGGACAGCAAATATCTCTGTGCTTATAAATAACAATGATGGTATCAGTGTGTGTGTGTGTGTGTTTCAAATGACTGACTGATATCTCCCTGGGCGGCTACACTGGAGCCTGTTTTTAATATTTAATAATATTTGTTTACTACTTCCACTTCCTGTGGACAACAGCCCAAATGTATTCTCTCACCTCTCAGTTGTTGCTATAAATGATGCAAGTCCATTCAAAAGAGAGCACAATTTTAGACTTTTGGTCCAACTGTGATACAATAAATTTATTTTATTACAGCTATACAACTATTCTGAAAGTAACATAAGTCCTATTGTGGCAGATGTCCTCACTATACCTCTGCAGGTCCTGTCCAACTCTATTAATAAGACCTCTTCTCCATGTCAGTGAAACAGTAATATCTCCCATCATTTCAAAATGAAATACTGCAGTATCTTGTGAGAAATTTCTCTCACATGTTCCATTCAATCCCCCCCAATGTGTATTTATCTTTCTGAATTTTGTGAAATCAATTGGCTCTTTGAAAAATGTATGCACTCACTAACTGTAAGTCGCTCTGGATAAGAGCGTCTGCTAAATGACTAAAATGACTAAAATGTCAAATGTAAATGTAAGCCCATGCCAAAATACACTGATTTGGTGACATGCCTTTGAATTTTATAAAGCAAGTAATTTATTCAAATGATTAACTTTGACTCACAGGTTCAAATGGTTATTTTATGTTGCAAAAGTTTGTTCATCAGAAAGAAATGAATGAGTTCCCTCCTAACTGAGCTTATTTCCACAGCTAACCTGGCTGCCACAGACATCATCTTCCTGGTGTGTTGTGTCCCGTTCACAGCCACTCTCTACCCGCTCCCTGGATGGATATTTGGGGACTTCATGTGTAAATTTGTTGCTTTTCTACAACAGGTAAATCATTTGAATAAAACACATTGCCTCTGGTCACAGACTTCTATCAGTTTTTTATATTTTTATATTAACGATGGCTTTTCTCACCACAATGTAATTTGGGTATAATTGCCCTCAAATGGGCCCATGAGGTACTGTCTTGTCCTATTAGTCTGAAAAACTGTTCTGGTGCCTGGCTGTACCCAATTAAATTACGTAACTGCAATATTCAATATTCAATATTGCAGTGTCATTTAATTTATCCAGTAGAGGGGAGAGGTTCATGATAATTTTTCAACAATGTATGAGCAACATTGTATTTTGAAATGCAACTTGAGTACCAATATGTGTACTTTTCATATTAAAACAATCCGTTTGAAACTCCCAATAAATCAAAATTCAAGGCTTATCTGAGAATCATTCACTGTGGCCCTACTCCATTTGGAGAGAGATCACATTGGTTAAGACTGAATGGTTATGACTCATGACATGTAAGGGATTTATGCAAGTGAATGATGAATCACTGTCTATATAAATAATGTCCTTTTTCCATAATTTTTTTTTGAAACAATCAGTCCATCAGGCTTCTTGCGATTAACCACAGCTTCAAGCAGGTTCGCAAGATTAAAACTAACCTGTTGGGTTGGCAAATGACTAAAGCTCTGAGCATACTGTAGATGGACTCATAGAGTAGGATCCAATCTCAGATGTCATCCAATCGCAGTTTTCAATTTCACCACAGTAAGGAGAGAGATGAATACTGTCAGCACACTGCACAATTTGTCTCTAGACAAGTTCAGTGAAATGCCTTTCTTGCAAGCTTTTTCCCATCAGTGCACTAAGTCAATCAAAGTAGCCAGTAAGTCAATCAAAAATGCCTTTAAATGCATAGTGCAAGGTGCAAAAATAGAATGATGAGAGAGCAAGGCAGAAGAGAGGTTTCAGTATCATGCAGCATGCTATAGTCAGAGCTCTCTCATTTTCACCACATGAACCATCAGCCACCAGGGGGATCCTGTGAGCTTTGATAATACACTATGTCAATACCACACATCTTCTCAGTAAACCATGGCTTTCACTGACCTTGGCATTAGTCGGTTATTTAGCCACAGGATGTGATCAACACATTTCATTGTCACTGAACTGCATATAACTGAACTGAACTCCATTGAAACAGGACTTGCCATTTGAAATCTATCTGAAATGTGTCAATTTAAAGCACGATTCCCCAACTGCTTAAAAAATAAATAAAATAATTGTTGGACATAAAAGACTAGAAATTACAGGAAATCAGCTCCAAGTATTCCCACGTGATTGTATACAAATCGTTGTGTTTTAGTCAAATATTATACCTGTTTGGGCTTCTTGCGGTCAATTTGCAGTCTACAAATTATTTGTCATTATGTTCCAGACCCCCGACCATCCACTTAAGAAAAAATTGACCCGCAGCTGAATCTAGTTGAAAATCCCAGATTCAAAAGAAAATTCCACTCAAAAACTATCTTTTGGTATTTGTCCCTAAATGTTTTGCATGTCAGCAATCAAGTTTTCAAGATTTGGAAGAGTATTAGGGCCAAGTAAATTATTATTTTATTGATGGGTAAAAAAAATAATCAAAAAATGAAAAGTTATTCTCGAAGTATTTCACGTTTTTAAAGTACTATATGTGCCCCAAAACATTATCCAACTACCACCACCCATTAACATGTATTTATTTTTTCTCTTCACTTGGCCATAATAATTCTGTATCAAGATCTAGAACTTTCAAAATACAGAACGCATCATACGGTGACACTTTCTGTATTTTGAAAGTTCTATATCTTAAAACTTGAATGCTGAAATGCAAAACATTTTGGGACTGTATCAATAGTGGACCAATGAAACAAATACCAAAAGATACAGTGGCTTGCGAAAGTATTAACCCCCCTTGGCATTTTTCCTATTTTGTTGCCTTACAACCTGGAATTAAAATTTATTTTTGGGGGGTTTGTATCATTTGATTTACACATTTGATTTATGCCTACCACTTTCAAGATGCAAAATATTTTTTGTTGTGAAACAAACAAGAAATAAGACAAAAAAAACAGAAAACTTGAGCGTGCATAGCTATTCACCCCCCTAAAAGTCAATACTTTGTAGAGCCATCTTTTGCAGCAATTACAGCTGCAAGTCTATTGGGGTATGTCTCTATAAGCTTGGCACATCTAGCCACTGGGATTTTTGCCCATTCTTCAAGGCAAAACTGCTCCAGCTCCTTTAAGTTGGATGGGTTCCGCTGGTGTACAGCAATCTTTAAGTCATACCACAGATTCTCAATTGGATTGAGGTCTGGGATTTGACTAGGCCATTCCAAGACATTTAAATGTTTCCCCTTAAACCACTCGAGTGTTGCTTTAGCAGTATGCTTAGGGTCATTGTCCTGCTGGAAGGTGAACCTCCATCCCAGTCTCAAATCTCTGGAAGACTGAAACAGGTTTCCCTAAAGAATTTCCCTGTATTTAGCGCCATCCATCAATCCTTCAATTTTGACCAGTTTCCCTGCCGATAAAAACATGGGGATGGTGTTCTCGGGGTGATGAGAGGTGTTGGGTTTGCACCAGACATAGCATTTTCCTTGATGGCCAAAAAGCTCAATTTTAGTTTCATCTGACCAGAGTACCTTCTTCTATATGTTTGGGGAGTCTCCCACATGCCTTTTGGCAAACAACAAACGTGTTTGCTTATTTTTTTCTTTAAGCAATGGCTTTTTTCTGGCCACTCTTCCGTAAAGCCCAGCTCTGTGGAGTGTACGGCTTAAAGTGGTCCTATGGACAGATACTCCAATCTCCGCTGTGGAGCTTTGCAGCTCCTTCAGGGTTATCTTTGGTCTCTTTGTTGCCTCTCTGATTAATGCCCTCCTTGCCTGGTCCATGAGTTTTGGTGGGCGGCCTTCTCTTGGCAGGTTTGTTGTGGTGCCATATTCTTTCCATTTTTTAATAATGGATTTAATGGTGCTCCGTGGGATGTTCAACGTTTCGGATATTTTTTTATAACCCAACCCTGATCTGTGCATCTCCACACTTGTTTGGAGAGCTCCTTGGTCTTCATGGTGCCGCTTGCTTGGTGGTGCCCCTTGCTTAGTGGTGTTGCAGACTCTGGGTCCTTTCAGAACAGGTGTATATATACTGAGATCATGTGACAGATCATGTGACACTTAGATTGCACACAGGTGGACTTTATTTAACTAATTATGTGACTTCTGAAGGTAATTGGTTGCACCAGATCTTATTTAGGGGCTTCATAGCAAAAGGGGTGAATACATATGCACGCACCACTTTTCCGTGATTTATTTTTTAGAATGTATTGAAAAAAAAACAAAAAAACATTTCACTTCACCAATTTGGACTATTTTGTGTATGTCCATTACATGAAATCCATTTAAATTACAGGTTGTAATGCAACAAAATAGGAAAAACGCCAAGGGGGATGAATACTTTTGCAAGGCACTGTAGTTTTTGAGTGGTATTGTCCTTTAAGGAGTGACAAACATAATGTCACATTACATTTAATAAAGAAATGACATAGTTGCAAATGCAGTCTTATGTGAAGGTTCGAAAATAACTGATGCTCAACAAAACTTCTACACAGATTCTGGTCCTCTGTTTAGATTTTTATTTTCATCAAAAGTACCAACTCTCTCTATGATGTATCTTTTTGGTAGACGCATTGATAACTCACTCCCCCACATATGCAAATATCACTGCTGCTGTACAGTGTGTAAATGGGAGGATTCATTAAATCAAACTTTGCGAACCCATTTTAATATCAGTTGTAATTCTTAGCCCTTTTGTGTTAATATGTTTTAATATTTTCTTAAATCCTTTTTACATGTTCAACCTACACGCAGTGCTTCTCTTTGTTCAAGAGACTCATGCATTCTGTCCCTACATTATGACAAGAGTAGAGCACTTGTCTTCGGATCAATGATGTACACCTGGTCAGGCTCTCTTTTGCACTTCAGTCAGAGACAAGGGCGTTGGATAGATCTCAAGTAGTGTAGTTACTGAACTGGGTCACAAATCCTACTCTCCAACGACATTATGTTGTTTAGAACCTGCTTATCTGTTATCACAGATGGTAACCAACTTTCAGGGGCATCAGGCAACCATTAGCATTTTTTTTATGGGGAAATTATTTCAAAATGCATTATGTGTGAAAGAAACTATATGGTTTATACTTTTATCCTAGAAATTGAAAAAAGTTATGGGCATGACACCTAACCCAGGAGGATGAATTAATAATGATTTGTCTTTCTAAAGTTACATTTTCTCATTACGCTCATCATTTTCATTACTTCCCAGTGTGATGGCAGGCAAGTGCCATTTATTTGAATTTACATGAATTTTACAGCATGTCTCTGATGTAAAATTCTTAATATTGTTTCACCTGTGAACAACCCAGAATGAAAGTCATTATTTTGTTCTTCTTTTTTCTTAGGTGACTGTTCAGGCTACTTGCATCACCCTCACTGCCATGAGTTGGGATCGCTGCTATGTCACAGTGTACCCTCTAAAGTCCCTACGCCATCGCACTCCACGAGTTGCCATGATTGTTAGCATCTGTATATGGATCGGTAAGTCACATGCTACCATGCCTGAACCATTTACAAACAATGGATTTCGGCTCAAAGTCTACATTTTCTATAAAGATAAACTAATTCAATGTTTTTCTCTTTTTTAAAGGTTCCTTCCTTCTATCCACCCCGATCTTCATGTATCAGAGGATTGAGGAGGGTTACTGGTATGGACCGAGACACTACTGCATGGAGAGGTTTCCTTCTAAAACCCAGGAGAGGGCTTTCATCCTGTACCAGTTCATAGCTGCCTACCTGCTACCTGTCATTACCATCTCATTCTGCTACACATTCATGCTGAAGAGGTTGGGCCAGCCGTCAGTGGAGCCAGTAGACAATAATTACCAGGTATGGAGAGACTATTACTTTGGGTGTTCCTTTATGACTTAGTTTACAACATAAATAGGTGTGCTTATTTGTCATGGTTACACAATGAAAGCATGAGTTCATATTTGGATCCCTTCCAATTTGCAGGTATACTACAGTATGTCTATAAAGACCCTCAGCCTGTGGCCATGTTTTGAACTACATACAGTATAAGTAATTTCGAAGCCCGTCACAGTAGTAGTGAGTTAACTTCAACATTTCTACTATAGGTCCACCTGTTGTCAGAGAGGACCATCACTCTGAGGAGTAAGATCTCCAAGATGGTGGTGGTGATTGTCCTCCTATTCACCATATGCTGGGGGCCTATCCAACTCTTCGCCCTGTTCCAGTCCTTCTACCCCAACTACAGGGTCAACTACGCTACCTATAAGATCAAGACGTGGGCTAACTGCATGTCCTACGCTAACTCCTCCATCAACCCAATCATTTACGGCTTCATGGGAGCCAGTTTCCGCAAGTCCTTCAAGAAGACTTTCCCCTTCCTGTTCAAACACAAAGTGAGAGACAGCAGTGTCACGTCGCGCACGGTTAATGCAGAAATCAAGTTAGTTGCTGCAGAGGAAGGCAACAACGATGGGAAATTAAATGAGCCATGGGCTGAGTGAGCTGCTGGGGGGCAAAGCTGCTGGGGATTCAGTTCACATTGGCACACAAACAGAAAAACACATGATAGACTGCTGCGAATGCACACTGCTCAACATACACTGCTGTGTACTCACACTTTTCAGAAGGCAAAGACCCCCTGGTGGAAGCAGTTGTTTGTTTGCAATTCTACAAAAGCTGACTGATCCTGCTTTATTCTGATATCACAGACTTGAAAGGACATTCAAGAAATAAAAAAAAGTTCACCACAAAGGCAGAATGATCACAATAATATGAAAATAATACAATTAAAACAAAAAAAGTTATTGGAAGTCAAATACATGATGTGAAATCTAATTGACACTATGGTTATATGAGCAGTCCAAGGTGACCTCAAAATGGGTTTGAGGCCATTTTGTTATCAGATGTACACATATTGTTAACACGTTGTTAACAAGTAATTATCAGTAACCCATCTCAAAGCTGTGAAGTGATTGCACCCGATTGATATATTTTTTCAATGGAGAGATTTATGATGGTAGCTAGGAATTTACATGAATGGCGTTACAAACCGCTCAGGAGTTAAATTCCAGGCCAGTTGAATGGGTGTACAGCCAAGAGTGATGTGTAGAAGCTTGCTCAGGTAGGGGCATAGTCAATGAGGCGTGGTGAGTGTTTACTTTACTACTATGTTCCAGACACACACGTACACCTCCCTTTACACACAGCACACAGGTGGCGGGGGCCAGGCCCTATCATACTTTCACTGGCCAATCCTTACAACCCTTACATTCCCACAGCATTATCTTCTGTGACTTATAGTCACCCGATCGTTTCCATTTCCTCTGACAGCGACACTGTAAAAAAGGACACAATCTGTGACTGACTTGTCCTAACAGTGCCTCCTCCCAATGTGCCGTGACTGTCTGTTCTTGTTTGAATTGCGGATCGAAACATCTGTACTGTTGGAAGTGTCTGGCACCATTTTGGCATTGAGTTGAAAAGTTGACTTGAAAAAATAAGAAGATAAACAGAACTAAAGCCCTTGGAAACAACGGAAAACTGTGAACAGATTTAGATTGAATTCTGTACAGAATTGTTTACTGCATACACACTTGAATGCAGTTTAGTCCATGTTTGATTGTACCGCTCTCTGTGAAAATATGTATTGTCTTTAGGCATTACAGATGTCTGTACATTTTGTTTTGGTAATCACTCCACTTATTAAGTGTTTTAGAAAAGCCTTTATTATAGACTTTCCCTACAGTATTTACACCATCTTTATTACACACAAACTGTATATTGATAATACCCTAGGGTCTATGTAACATTCCCTGTATTGTAAATGCCTAACTACTGTAGGCCTACATGAATATGTACAGTACTGTGGATTTAACCACTGTATTTGATTATACATTTACTTTTAAACTTTTTTGTGTGTAACCAGAAATGTGAAAAGCACATATAGTTGACTTTGTTACTAACACAGAATTGTACATTATTATAAAAACATCTCCTTTTCAAGTGTCCCCCCAAAAATAAAAAAATAAATAATAATAATAATTTGTAATATGGCAACTACTGTCTAATCATAATAATACTAATAATAATAAAATAATAATACTAATAATACATACATACATATTTACAAATGTCTGTTTGTTCTTAACATTTGAAAAAGGGCTTTCTTAAATTCACTGTGTGATTTAAATGCCCTGATTGCTATAGGTAAATTATTCCATTCAGTTGGGCCTTTGTATCTGAAAGATCTTGCTCCAACCTCATGATGTACCCTTTGAATATGTAATTGCTACTGTTGTCGAAAGGAGTAGTGTGAGTCTTGTAAAGTTAGGTGTTCCTACAGGGAAATGTAAGCTGATACATTGAAAAATAAATAGGTATCAATGCAGTTTCTTCTGTTTGGGAGTGACAGACAATTTAGTGATTCATACATTGTGCAATGATGTGTCTTTTAATGGCATCCAAGAATGAATCTGCAAAGATTGTTATAAATCTAATTCACAAGGTAAGGTCTTGGTTGTGTTTTGATAGATGATGTTGCCATAGTCTAGAATAGGAAGCAGCAGTTGTTTTTTAAGGTCTTTCTAATGGATACAGTAAAACAATTATTGTGTAGTAACCCAAGCTTATAGTTAATTGTTTTTCTAATATAATCAATGTGCTTTCCAAAAGATAATTCAGAATCTATCTTCAAACACAGATATTTCAAGCATTGGTCCATCACTTGCATGAATTTTGAAATTGCCAGCTGTGAAGTTTATTATTTGCCGTCAACCAAACAGTATGATACAGGACTTTGTTTTATTTAAAACCAAATTATTTGCTAGAAACCATTTTTGTAAAGTGTTAAAATCATCTTGGAGAGTTGCTTGTATCTGGAAAATATTTTAACCTGATGTGTAGAGCACTGTATCATCAGCGTATAAGTGAACATGTGTATTCTGACGAATTAGAAACAATTCATTTATGAATATAGAGGAAAGGGGGGCCAATACTGAGCCTTGAGGTGCACCTTTAGGTAGCATGTTGTACAGCAAATACAAACAAGCAGAAGATAATGTACTGTAGCTTTAACACTGTTACCTGTTAATTTGTTGCCCATAGTTTGCAACTTTGCATACAGTATACTGTACATAATAAAATTGATTTCTGTGTGTATTTTATTGCAAGATAACCAATGGAAGCTTTCCCTGGGCCTATTTGTAACAGACCCAATATGTTCTTATGTCTGGCTAGATTTGATTATATACCGCATCAAAACCATTAAAAGGAGATAGGTACTGAACAGAAACCTACAGACAATGTAAGACTGACATAAGCAACCAACGAAATGGCAACCAACTGACTGAAAAGGTCACACGTTTCCGCTTGACCTGACTACCTTGATAGCATTGTTACGTGCCCATTTTGGCCTTGCAGTCCTCTCATTGATAATTGTTATACTGTTCAGTGACTTTATTATATCATAGGTAAAACATAGTGTATGTACTGCAGCTCCCCAGTAAGACAGCCCACCAATATCTCATGACTGATTTGTGATCAGTTCCACTATGACTCGACAAGGAGGCACATTCAGAGGGGTTGGGTTAAATGCGGAAGACACATTTCAGTTGAATGCATTCAGTTATAGAACTGACTAGGTATCCCCTTTCCCTTTCTTTAGTCTTCATATAAGAAGAGAAAACACTCAATTTAAAAAGTATACACCAAGCACTCTCCCTACTTGCTCACACAAGTTTTCAGCATTCTTTTAGGCTGACAGACCGTTTGGCTACTCTCAAATGCTTGCTTACGAGCCCCTTCCTAATGACGCAGATTTTAAATAAAGAAAAATACAAATAGTAACACAAGAGGAATAAAATACACAAGAATGGAGCTATATGCAGGAAATACCAATACCAGATCAATGTGCAGGGGTAAGAGGTATTTCCGGTAGATATGTACATGAAGGCTGGGTAAAGTGACTAGGCATCAGGATAGATAATACGAGTAAAATAGAGAACAGAGTAGAGAACAGAGTAGCAGCAGCATATGAGTGTAAAAGTGTGTGTATGTGTGTGTGTGTGTGTGTGTGTGTGTGTGTGTATTTGTGTTGTGTCAGTATGCGTGTGTGTGTGTGTGTGTGTGTGTGTGTGTGTGTGTGTGTGTGTGTGTGTGTGTGTGTGTGTGTGTGTGTGTGTGTGTGTGTGTGCGTGCGTGCATGCGTATGTAGTGTATGTGAATGTGAATGTGTGTGGGTTTTGTGTGAGAGTGTCAGTGTAGTGTGTGTATATAGTGTGTATACATAGTCTTGTGAGTGTGCATAGAGTCAGTGCAAGATAGGGCCAGTGCAGATAGTCCGGGTAACCATTTAATTAACTACTTAGCTTTAACCGTTCGATGGGGAAATAGAACCCAGCATAACAGGTGTCATTTTTGGTATGTCAACAACAAAAAAGGTGAAATAAAAAAATATATATCTAAGAATGTGATTTGGAAGAATGTGTGATTCCCACAGGAAATTAAACTAAGGATAAGAAGAGGAATAGTGAAAATGGGTGGAGAGTAGTCATCTCCCTGAGGATCAAAGAACTGAGGGAAGCAGTTCTGGTCTGACAGCAATAGCCAGTAGCCTAAATGAGATTGGTTGGGAAAGTGTTTTTGATGTCAAACTGTGACAGGTATTGTACTCCCTGCTAGCGATGCATGTTCAATAGACAGGACTACAGTATAATTTCCACCCATACCATTCCACCAACTGGGCACACACTGTTTTAATAACATTAAGTTGAACCAATGTGGAATGGACGTTGAATTGACGTCTGTGCCCAGTGGGAAGCCTCACTGTGTGTGTTCTGCAGCGATAAAAATAAAGAGACATTCAAGTCATTCTAAGTAAACACTGACAGAGTAATGCAGGTGGGAAGATGAAACTCTTGTTGATGATGACAGTGGTGCTGTTCAGGGGCAAAATTATGATGATTTTGCAGTGAAAATATTGATCTTGTTGCTATGGGGACTCCACAGCAAACAGTTCTTCTAAATATACACTACCAGTCAAAAGTTTTAGAACGCTTACTCATTCAAGGGTTTTTCTTTATTTTTACAATTTTCTACATTGTAGAATAATAGTGAAGACATTAAAACTATGAAATAACACATATGGAATCATGTAGTAACCAAAAAAGTGCTAAACAAATCAAAATATATTTAAATTTGAGATTCTTCAAATAGCCACCCTTTGCCTTGATGACAGCTTTGCACACTCTTGGCATTCTCTCAACCAGATTCATGAGGTAGTCACCTGGAATGCATTTCAATTAACAGGTGTGCCTTCTTAAAAGTTAATTTGTGGAATTTCTTTCCTTCTTAATGCGTTTGAGCCAATCAGTTGTGTTGTGACAAGGTAGGGGGGGTATAAAGAAGATAGCCCTATTTGGTAAAAGACCAAGTCCATATTATAGCAAGAACAGTTGCAAAAACCATCAAGCACTACGATGAAACTAGCTCTCATGAGGACCGCCACAGGAATGGAAGACCCAGAGTTACCTCTGCTGCAGAGGATAAGTTCATTAGAGTTACCAGCCTCAGAAATTGCAGCCCAAATAAATGCTTCACAGAGTTCAAGTAACAGACACATCTCAACGTCAACTGTTCAGAGGAGTCTGTGTGAATCAGGCCATCATGGCCGAATTGCTGCAAAGAACCCACTACTAAAGGACACCAATAATAAGAAGAGACTTGCTTGGGCCAAGAAACACAAGCAATGGACAATAGACCGGTCTGGAGTCCAAATTTGAGATTTTTGGTTCCAACCGCCGTGTCTTTGTGAGACGCGGTGTGGGTGAACGGATAATCTCTACATGTGTATTTCCCACCGTAAAGCATGTAGGAGGAGATGTTATGGTGTGGGGGTGCTTTGCTGGTGACACTGTCTGTGAATTATTTAGAATTCAAGGCACACTTAACCAGCATGGCTACCACAACATTCTGCAGTGATACGGCATCCCATCTGGTTTGGGCTTATCATTTGTTTTTCAACTGGACAATGACCCAACACACCTCCAGGCTGTGTAAGGGCTATTTTACCAAGGAGAGTGATGGAGTACTGCATCATATGACCTGGCCTCCACAACCCCCCGACCTCAACCCAATTGAGATTTTGGGATGAGTCGGACCACAGAGTGAAGGAAAAGCAGCCAACAAGTGCTCAGCATATGTGGGATCTCCTTCAAGACTGTTGGAAAAGCATTCCAGGTGAAGCTGGTTGAGAGAATGCCAAGAGTGTGCAATGCTGTCATCAAGGCAAAGGGAGGCTATTTGAAGAATCTCAAATGTAAAATATATTTGTTTAACACTGTTTTGGTTACTACATGATTTCATATGAGTTATTTCATAGTTTTGATGTCTTCACTATTATTCTACAATGTAGACAATAGTACAAATAAAGAAAAACCCTTGAATGAGTAGGTGTTCTAAAACGTTTGACTGGTAGTGTATTTGTGACTTGTTTCAGGAAACTAGGCGTATGTCACGCGACACTACTTCACAGGAGAGCCATTTGAACGTAAACTTTTTTTTAAATCAAAATGCGTTTTTTGGCAGAAATGCCTTCTGGAACGTGAACTTTCATGTGCCTTAATAACAAACTTGTATGCCATCTGTAAATACGAATAAAATTGTTAAATTACGAGCCTAGTTGGTTTAGCCACACATTTTGTGGATGGACAAACAGTGTGTTTATCATTTACCGGGCAAACAAATGTCAACGCACTCATGTAATCAACCATCTAAAATAAATCAATAAAGATTCAGATAATAAATGGCTCAAAGTGTGACACTGGAGTAGAAATACCATGAAATGAAACGATGCTGACAGCAATCCGAGACAATAGCCATTTTTGTGCCGCTAATAGATTTCCTGGTTTTGTGTCTAGACAATTACCCAGAACTCTATGGCATAGCTACTCTACGTGTACTGTAGGAACATTGGCAGATACACCTGAGAATGTGATTGTAAGTAGTGGATTGACCCGTTCTACTCTGGATATTATGGCATTTCCCAGAAGCCTTTGTTGTTACTGACTACAGTCAAAACATCAGTCAAAGTACACTTTGTGCAAGCATTACCCTTGGCACTCTACAATGGCAATTGGGCATATTTATATTTAATGACATGTGAACTAGGTCCTTAAGAGAGAGATATCCTCATTCAGGGTGACAGACGGACCATGAACTTTGGGGAAAATAAGTTAATTGTCCTCTTTCCTGGGGCTTCCTGAGGAGGGAGGCAGAGAGCCAAAGTAACTTTGGGACAGAGCCCAGTGTTGAACAGCAGTAAATCACTTGGAGAAATAATAGGCGAAAAATGACCTGCTGAGGAGGCTAATCCACCGTAGAGAAAAACACACGTTTTATTCATGTTTTTTGTGTTTTTAAAAGAGAGTTGGCTCATCTTGGGGACTGGCTCTAACTGGGAGAGAGACAGACAGTGCTGAGAGGACTTGTGTGGATATCATTCACTGCTGCTGTGCTGGCCCTAAAACCCACATCAGACTGATAGGGCCCCAGTTGGATCGGGGGCCCTGTGTCATGCTCCTACTGTTCCTACTGTTTTTAGCACAAAAATTGTGGTTTGCTTTTTATTTTCCTGACCACCCTCTTTCTCAAACAGCAGACGGCAAATACGTCGTCTAACGGAGAGGAAAAATATTGTCAGACTCAGCGCTGGAAAGAGGTAAGGCAGCGCTGCAACACAAAGAGCCCATTCTAACGGTGTGGGTGCCCCTCCACCCTGCGTCACAGTCAGAACACAGGCAGGAAACCAGTGTGCCTCTGGCACTGTGCGGGCCAGGCGGTGGAGGGCAGGGTGGGATGTCTGGGGGCCCCTGGCTGGCTGCTGGCTGCAGCAGACTTAATGAAACTCTATAGTGAGGTCGTTTCAAAATAAACTCACCCGGCCATGTGGACATAAACAGAACAATGTATATATTGTTGTTTTTATTTCTCCTGTTTATTTGGGCTGAAATTAATATTGTGCCCCGAAATATGAGCTGGACTCCATTGGGGCATTGCGTCTGTTAGCTCCTACACATGCCTGCTGAGTACTGGCCTATTAAAATTGTGGTTAGAGCCTTTCTGGTCTGATTAGCGCCATCATTGTTATTACCAGTGGTAGTAAATGTACGCTGGTGTGACCAAGCTAATGAACCGACTGGGGGAAGTGTGAAATGTGAATAGTGCTGGTCGTATCATGCCAATCGCTGACCCTGTTAGTTTCTTCCTCTGCGACTTTGTCAGTGGCTCAGTGTTTGGGGCTCATTGCCTTACCTTACTGTGTGTTTGCAGCCCGGAGGTGGGCTGCCAAGCCACCTGGAGCAGGTATTATTAATGTGGGTGCCAAGAGACACTTAAAGTGCAGCCGCTCTGTCTAGCACAAACACGCCTGTCTGGGTGGAGATCACACACGGACAACTGCCTGACACACACACCGACGGCTCAGCCAGGGAGTCGGGCAGTGACGTTCCAACAACAGAATAGGGAGAGATCTTGCTACCCTGTGTGTGTGACACTCCTGAAAAACACCCCTCATCACTCTCTCCACTTGTTCTTTCATGTTTCAAATAGGGAGAGAACCACTGGAATGAAGGGCCGTGTTCAATTCACCTGGGAGGTGCCACAGCATCAACCGGATGCATCACCTTCACTTACAATCCAACAATGAACTTGGCTGGCCATTCTCTGTACGGACTAGCACTACCTCTCAGAACATGCTGAGATTTGAACAAAGGATGATAGGAGCATTTTGAATGAAAAACAATTACTGTAGAGTGGACTGTAGTGTATGTCAGACTAGACGCCCACAGAGAATAAAGTGAGTTTTTTTTGTTGGGTAGTTATATGTCCGAGTTAATTAAGAGGCTGGTATACGGTACCAATAATTATCTGGAGTCTAACTCTGAAATGACCCAGACCCAAACCCACTGACTAGGCCCCAATAGTGTTGCACTGTTCACTTGGATAGATTACGACATTTTCATCCCCAGGTGGTTAATATTTTTCTCCTTTCTCAAGTGTGGTACAAGTCTTTGGGTGTGTCCCAAATGGTACCCTATTCCCTTTATAGTACAATACATTTGACCAGAGGCAATTGGGCCCTGGAGCTATATAGATAATAAGGTGCCATTTGGGATGCAATCTTTGACTTCCTGGTGCCGTACAGTAACAAATCACTGAACATAGGACAGATATTAACTAAAATGGAAAACATGGCACTGTCCAGGAAATGAGATAATTCTATATTTGGTAATGATTCAAGATGTTATGACATGAATTTGGAGGTTTATTCAATATACCATGCAATTTCTATTTGTACAGCTGCAAATTGTAGACACAATCGTTTAATTTGATACTTCCCCACGTGTCAAGAGAGATTGGAATGCCAATTTAATAATCGCTCAAGCAAATAAATAAATTTTTGAAGCAATGTAAAAATGGAAGACATAATTAAATTGTGCAAGTAATGAAAGTGTGCTTGAATGTAACTTCATACCTTCTACTTGCTTACACAAACAATATAAATGAAAACGCTTTTAGTGTGATATCTGCCACAACCCAATCAAATTCTTTATTACTGTATTAAAGTATAAAAAATAAATACTTTATTTTTGTCAAACAAGATATAATTTATTGCTACAATGTAACACAGCAGATTGTTCTAGTTAATTGCTTTGTATTGAAGATCTCTAGGCCTATATTGTATTAAAGAGCATGTAATTCCCTTTCTTTTCAAAACCTAATAAAATAAAATAATGAAATGTATACAACTGAATTTCATGACAAATAAATACCACACGAAAATAGAAAAGTATCAAAATCCTTTTAGACAATTAATCACAAATTATGTGTAATGACAAGAGCCACTGTTAAAAACATAACTAAAAAAATCCATATATCCATATATATATATATATATATATATATATACAGTGGGGGGGAAAAGTATTTAGTCAGCCACCAATTGTGCAAGTTCTCCCACTTAAAAAGATGAGAGAGGCCTGTAATTTTCATCATAGGTACACGTCAACTATGACAGACAAAATTAGAAAAGAAAATCCAGAAAATCACATTGTAGGATTTTTAATGAATTTATTTGCAAATTATGGTGGAAAATAAGTATTTGGTCAATAACAAAAGTTTCTCAATACTTTGTTATATACCCTTTGTTGGCAATGACACAGGTCAAACGTTTTCTGTAAGTCTTCACAAGGTTTTCACACACTGTTGCTGGTATTTTGGCCCATTCCTCCATGCAGATCTCCTCTAGAGCAGTGATGTTTTGGGGCGGACTTTCAACTCCCTCCAAAGATTTTCTATGGGGTTGAGATCTGGAGACTGGCTAGGCCACTCCAGGACCTTGAAATGCTTCTTACGAAGCCACTCCTTCGTTGCCCGGGCGGTGTGTTTTGGATCATTGTCATGCTCAAAGACCCAGCCACATTTCATCTTCAATGCCCTTGCTGATGGAAGGAGGTTTTCACTCAAAATCTCACGATACATGGCCCCATTCATTCTTTCCTTTACACGGATCAGTCGTCCTGGTCCCTTTGCAGAAAAACAGCCCCAAAGCATGATGTTTCCACCCCCATGCTTCACAGTAGGTATTGTGTTCTTTGGATGCAACTCAGCATTCTTTGTCCTCCAAACACGACGGAGTTGAGTTTTTACCAAAAAAGTTCTATTTTGGTTTCATCTGACCATATGACATTCTCCCAATCCTCTTCTGGATCATCCAAATGCACTCTAGCAAACTTCAGACGGGCCTGGACATGTACTGGCTTAAGCAGGGGGACACGTCTGGCACTGCAGGATTTGAGTCCCTGGCGGCGTAGTGTGTTACTGATGGTAGGCTTTGTTACTTTGGTCCCAGCTCTCTGCAGGTCATTCACTAGGTCCCCCCGTGTGGTTCTGGGATTTTTGCTCACTGTTCTTGTGATCATTTTGACCCCACGGGGTGAGATCTTGCGTGGAGCCCCAGATCGAGGGAGATTATCAGTGATCTTGTATGTCTTCCATTTCCTAATAATTGCTCCCACAGTTGATTTCTTCAAACCAAGCTGCTTACCTATTGCAGATTCAGTCTTCCCAGCCTGGTGCAGGTCTACAATTTTGTTTCTGGTGTCCTTTGACAGCTCTTTGGTCTTGGCCATAGTGGAGTTTGGAGTGTGACTGTTTGAGGTTGTGGACAGGTGTCTTTTATACTGATAACAAGTTCAAACAGGTGCCATTAATACAGGTAACGAGTGGAGGACAGAGGAGCCTCTTAAAGAAGAAGTTACAGGTCTGTGAGAGCCAGAAATCTTGCTTGTTTGTAGGTGACCAAATACTTATTTTCCACCATAATTTGCAAATAAATTCATTAAAAATCCTACAATGTGATTTTCTGGAAAAAAAATTCTCAATTTGTCTGTCATATTTGACGTGTACCTATGATGAAAATTACAGGCTCTCATCTTTTTAAATGGAAGAACTTGCACAATTGGTGGCTGACTAAATACTTTTTTCCCCCACTGTATATATATTTATTTAGTTCTGAATGAATAATTGATTTATTAAATATGCTAATGGTGAGGCATTTTGATGCATTTCTAGCATTGAGCAGGCAGGCTTTCCACACATCTACAGCATTATTCTTCACCACTGTACCATGTCATAAAGTCATTACACAAAACATAACGTAATAAAACAAGCTACTGCCATGTTCCAACAGCCCGGTCGTTTCATGGAAATAACAAAACTGTTCAGACTGAGACAAGCAACACATAAACATTCCTGCTAATGTGAAAGAATGGAACCAGTTAAAATGTGTACCTTAAAGTGCTCTGCTTTATTCTTGCATTTGAAATCTGTTAAAAACAGTGCAGTATGAGTGATAAGCGAGTGAGTTAATTAACTCAGTAAGAGGTAGGCCTACAAACGAATGGTAAAACAGTAGTGGGGTTGTTCCACGAATAGAGTGCCTTTTGCATCCCTTTGAATTCTAAAAGCCTGTTATATTAAATTAAGTGCCCTTTAATATAAACCACATGGGGAATTCCATAAATCAGATTTTTTATTTGAATAAACGCTTGGTAAAATGCCAAAATTCTGCATGTTGACATGTCCCTCTGTCAACCTTGTGTCACTTCTAGGAAGATTTCAACCCACTTAATCCAAACATTTACCCAAGTTTCACCATAATTGTAAAACCCTAGTTATTTTGTTGCTTTGACAAAGTAATTTCTGAAGATTGTTATTTATTTCATGTGATTAGTGATTCATTTAGATCTTTCCATCATTTTAAGGTCAACCCTGTTACATGATTTGAACTCTCGTTTTTATATGGTGCAACTATTCCTTCGAATAACTTAGAATTTTTCAATTTAAATTATTATATAAAATTCTTGCTACCAGTAGAATGTTATTTGTATGGGGGATACAATCTTCCCAGCTCTGCAGATTTGGCTGTGAAGAGACAGAATCATTAGATCATTTGTTTTGGTACTGTCCATTTGTAGCTTGTTTCTGGACACAGGTCCAGGAATGGCTGAAGGATTGCAATATTTGCATGGAGTTGACCCTGCAGATAGCACTACTGGGTGATCTGAAAAGTCATAGTCAATCGATCAATAATATAATAATACTTTTAGCAAAGATGTTTATTTTCAATTCACAAACTGTAAAAACAATGAGAATAGAAAGGTTCAGAACTTTTGTAAAACATCACAGTACAGTTGAAAAAGATATGGCAAATAGAAATCCAATATGGATGGTGTTAAGAGATAGATGGGAGGTGTTGAATGGAGCTGAAGGATGGGACTAATAACAACAACTAATAACAACAAGATAACTAGTGTAAGACATGCTGTGTCCATAGTATATAGGTTATATATTGTGAGCTTTTGCGAAAGAGCACAGTTAGAAAGATATGGCATATAGAAGCATACCAGATGGACATCATGAAAATGATCGGAGGAAGTTCAGGAGTAAAAACAAACAAAATATAATTAGTGACTGTGTCCATAAAATGTATATAGTATGTATAAGCATGAAGTAGCGGCCTAAGCATTGTTGTTCACTAGTTTACTCCAATTAGGGAGGGGATGGTGGGGTTGGAAAGTAATAAAGGGAAATATATATATTTTTTAAGGATATGTATGTATATATGTATGTATGTGTAAATTTTTCTACATTTTACATTTTAGCAGACGCTCTTATCCAGAGCGACTTACAGTTAGTGAGTGCAAACAATAATTTTTACTTTTTCATACTGGCCCCCCGTGGGAATCGAACCCACAACCCTGGCGTTGCAAACACCATGCTCAACCAACTGAGTTACATCCCTAATGGCCATTCCCTCCCATATATATATATATATATGCGAGATAATTTTTTTTAGAAAAAAACATATGGGGGATTTGAAGTGATGCAGACAATTACATTGATGGAAGTTACAATCTATCTGCAATATTAAAGCTGAACTACCCCCCAAAAAATAAAAATAAAACATCTATATATAAAAAAATAAAAATACAAAAACTATTTCTTTAAAAAAACATTTCTTCAAAAGAAACATTGAACATCTAATAGTCAAATCGTAGTATAAAAGCAGGTGAGCTGGTTCTACTCCTTTTGGCCATATTCTGGTGTTTTTTGGCGAAAGACTGAGCGGGTTAAGCGTAACACGTCAACCCTGTTACCCATAGATAGAAAGGCTTGAAATATTTAAGCAATTTCATTTTTTTGTGAAGCTTGCATTCAATTGCCACTCCCTGTTGCACACAACCTTCTATTCCCCCTGTCACGAGGGGATTCATGGCTAATTTAAGATGAAATCATCAACCCTGTTTTGATCAAGACTGTTATGATCAAGCCTGTTACTTTATTTGGCACTTAATAGGCACTTACTATAGTATTTCTATTTTATTCAACCTTGTGAGATGGGAAAACATGTTTTTATATTAAGTTAAACATGTGCCCTTTATGAGAGAATGTAAAGAATTGGTGAAATTCAACATTTTAAAAATTATTTTTTACCAATTTACTCTTCTCAAAAGGCAACAAATTGGTGGAACAACCCAGTGGACAAAGAAAAGACAACCTGATTGCATCTGAAATCTGTACAATGGAAAAACTATCATTCAATACACCAAATGTACAGCCAAGCAAGTCCATTTTCGGGCTTGTGTTTGTGTGTATAGCCACAACAAGTCAAAAGGTTACTCAGCACAAATAATTTACATGTTGGGGTGGATTCAATCCAGTTTGATGGAAATTGTTATCTTCTTTAATACGAGGATGGAAATAAAATAAGATTATAGCCTATTGCAAAGTCCCCTTTCTATGGAGTCATTCATTATAATTTCTGAGCATGGATTACATCTTGAGCACCCAGTATGTGGGAGGAAGACGGCTTAATTGCTGAACAGAGACAGGAGCGCCACTTTAACCTGAACGCAAAGCCTGTTTATTCAGTCAACACACTTATTCATAATTATTGTTCAAGAGTGAAATCGTAAAATGTTAAAGATGCCAAAGCGGTTTACGTTTAATGACTTGAATAGCACTGCGCTTCTCATGCAAATGACAATACAATTCTGAGAGGGGTTTATTTTCTGCTGGAAAGACGAGAAGGCACTGCAGTCTCTCCTTCAAAACATTGTCACCCAAAACATTCTTCAACCTTTCCTTGACAACTCACTTCACCCAGACTGAGACCTGGAGCAGGCATGGAAACACAGTATATGGGCAATTACATGATATCAATTATCTCTGGTTTCAGAAACACTGGAAAACAAGATGATCTATATCTCTCTCTCTCCGCTTTTCTTCACCTTGAGCGCTACAGAGCGTCACTCTTCATTTGAGCCCTTATTTATTGGCCATTACCAAACAAGCCCCCTGGAATAGCAGAGTGGTCACACCAGTCCACTTCGTTTTTAATCTTCCTGTGTGACTCACGGCAGCATTGTGGCTCAACAAGTGCCTCATTACCAGCTACATGTTGACATATACGTCCTGCTTCAAATGGACCTTTATTTTACTACTCACAGTGTAGCTGGTACAGGACTAGGGTTTTCTCTCTCTCAATTGGAATAGATCTGTCACTTTACAAATGTTTCATAAAAACCCCAATGGCAACTTAACCTCCATGTTCCAAATTCATTTGAATTTGTGTTTTTGCGTATGGTCGCTTTAATGATGGTGGTGATGGTGGTGGTAGAGGCAGAGGCGGAGGGGGAAGCATATCCATTGGCACTAAAGGAAGATCCTAGCAGGCCTCAGCCCTGTGCTGTGAGTCATTCACCTTGAACAAGAACATAGCTGATCACTGAGTCACCATGGGTTACACCCCTCCAACATAGCCCCAGCCCAGTCACACAACCAGTTCTCTCTCTAACAGGCTCCTCTCCCTCACAGTCACATGCCCAAGCTGCCCCACTCCATGTTAGAAAATCAAGAAAATCAATGGCCTTTTAGTGGAATCATAAGCTACCGTATCATTCAATATTATATTCTGAGTGTATTTTAAGTTCCAAATATAATAGAAAGCCAGGTTGTAATTCTAGACCGCATACTGCAAATGCAAACACACTGCAAATGCAATTGCAAATGCAAAACAGGTTTCTGTATCATTTTAACATTTTAAAATGTTACCTTTATTTAACTAGGCAAATCAGTTAAGAACAAATTCTTATTTACAATGACGGCCTACACCGGCCAAACCCGGACGACGCTGGGCCAATTGTGCGCCGCCCTATGGGACTCCCAATCACGGCCGGTTTTGATACAGCCTGGAATCGAACCAGGAGGTCTGTAGTGACGCCTCAAGGACCACTGCGCCACTCGGGAGCCCAATCATTGGACACTTGTGATTGGAGGCATGCAATTTCTGATCAAATCCATAATGTACTGTATGTACTGTACACCTGCCACTAGGCCTATATATCAGGATTTCAATAGAAATGGCATATTGACGTTGTTTGCGTTAGCAATTTCGATTTGTAATGCAGCCAACATCTAGGCCTATATAGGTACTGAGCTGTTTCTCGTAGAGCTTCTTTGCTACAGTAATTGAAGTTATCACCTGGACTCAATACATACAGTACAGTATCTGATTGCAATGTGTGGAGACACATATCAGTCTTGAATCACATTCTGATTTCTATCTGAATACACAAATAGAAATACTGCAAACAACTTAAAACCTTACATGAACCGCCTGCCCTGTCAAACACTCAGCTTTAAATGCCAACCAGAGTTTTGAAAATAATAATATTCAAAATTGCTTTTTGGATGTCCCTGTCGAGATGCAGCCATCGAGTCATTACAGCACTTCCTACTAACTGTACTCAGATCCAAGTTCAACAAGATGCCTTCATACTGTATAAAACAATGAATTTAAATTATTGTGATTTGGATGGATTTGTTTTTTTACTTGGAAACTCCAGCAGGTCTTTTCTTTGACATCTCTGTGGAGCAATATGAGCACCAGACCCACAAGACATTGAAACAACGCCATCCTGAACCAAGTTTTCCACATGATGGATGTGGCTATTCCAGTAAGAGACTGGCATCACTCACATCTTTTCCATTTTACAGACTTCGAGGAACTAAGGAGGGAGAGAAATGCAATGAAGTGATTTAAGGGTGTGGACAACGGGTGATAAATGTGTTTTTAAGTCACTAACTGTCGCTCCTATTAATTAGTCTCTTTAGTTTTACTGAAAATATTGTCTGACAAAATAATGACACTTCTGTTATATAAATCAATACATTTGCTAGACCTTTGTAAAACCCATTTGACAGATGTAATACATTGAAGCTGAATACAACATTAGGATAGTTGTTTAGCAAAGCGTGAGCTCATGTAATAACTGTTGGCTTTGGTATTCCACAAGGAATTTTGATATTTAAAAATATCAATAGAGGACAATGTGGCTCTTTGTGAAATTTTTTAATTTAGAGATCACATGCTTGTAAATCATCAAGCCTGGGTAACCTACTTACTAAAGCAGGACATCATTTTTTCCATAAGAGCCGTGTTTTCTGTGCCAAAGACCCCAAATTGAGGTCTGACCAGAAGTTTCCTCTGCTTAGTTGAACTCTGTAACGCGCTGCACGTGAATGATTCTGGGAACTATTATAGTGTCTGAGTAGCACGAGGCTAGGATGAGGAGTTAGCACTACCAAGTAAGTAACTTCCTCCTTTTGTGTTACAAGCTCTGAGACACAGAATCACTATGTGGCACATGGCTTTTACCTGGTGTACTTTGTGGTATTATACCAGCCTGCAACAGTTCAGTCAACGTCAAACAGAATTTAGCATTGACATGCCAGTTTGTGGAGTTAAAAATATATATATTATCATGAGAATCATGGTAAAGGGAAAAGTAAAAGGGATACCTAGTCAGTTGCACACCTGAATGCATTCAACTGAAATGTGTCTTCCGCATTTGACCCAAAACCTCTGAATCAGAGAGCTGCCTTAATCGACATCCACGTGATCGGCGCCCAAGGAGCAGTTGTTATTGGGGGTTAACTGCCTTGTTCAAGGGCAGAATGACAGATTTTTACCTTGTCACCTCTGGGATTCGATCCAGCAACCTTCCGGTTACTGGCCCAACGCTCCTACCCGCCAGGTCAACGTATCCAATTCTACCCAGTTTTACATATCCGAGAAAAACACAATTCTGTACATGCAACTCTAATGTTTACAATGTTCTTGTCAGGACCAATGTTCCAACATCAAGGGTGTGCTGGCACCAGGAATACAATTTGACTGTGTGTCTGGGGCGGATCTCCTCTACCTCCCTGTAATGAGGGCTGACTTGAGGAAGAGTACTGCTCTCTGGCTAACGTTACCCTTAGGAACTCTATGCCATTCATTATTCATTGACAATAAAGATGAAACAGTTAACTGCCTCTGCGGGGTTGGAACTCTCATGGCCACCCAAATGAACGCCAAATGAACATGTTGCTGCTGGTGCACTGTAATCGTAATGATGATAATGGCAATTTCTTATATTATGGGCCGGTTTCCTGGACACTGATTAAGCATAGGCCTGGATTAAAAAGCAATTTCAATGGAGATTCTCCATTGAACATGCTTTTTAGTCCATGATTAGGCTTGATCTCTGCCGGGGAAACCAGCCACGGATCCACACTGAAAACAGACAACTATCATACAATACCACACTGTGATAAGTGGACCCACTCCGACAGCTTGCTACTAATGCACTGAGACAGAGAACATGGGTCCATGGGTGTGCCCCTATTCCCTATATAGTGCACTAATTTTGATGGGGGCTCATAGGGCTCTGGTCAAAAGTAGTGCACTATATAGGAAATAGGGTGCCATTTGGGACGCCATTTTGGACGCAGACCATGTGTTTACAATAAGCCAGGTAGTGCTAATGAAAACCAGGTAGTATGTTATTTTAACCTCTACTCCTCCACTGTCTGACACATTAGGAAGTGATAATTTATCCCAGTAACCTAGTTAACCTAACCTATCCGCCTGCCACACAGTTGGCCAGAGATGTCAGTAGGCCCTGGTCAAAAGTAGTGCACTATAAAGGGAATAAGGTGCCATTTGGGACGCATAGAGAGAATAATGTGGCTCTAAAAGGAGGAAGGGTGGACATGCTTCATTCAGATCAGAGAGGCCATCTCAGGTCATTAGGCCTCTCTCTGTGCAGAGATAGACATCTAAAGTCTGTTGAGTGTTGAGTTGTTATACCGTTTCTATACTATTATGATCTCCCACTGCCTCCCCTATGTCTTCTCTAAACTTTTAACCCACATTTTATTCCATGTCTGTTCTGGAAGTCTCAGTTAGTCGCCGCTTGATCCCCGGTCCAAACCACACGGTGACTCATGGGGGGAAATGAGTGAGCGGTGAGTGGAGGACAGAAACTAATATTAAGTCAGGGGAACGATTTGGGGGTGAAATTCAAAGAGAGAGAAAATGAACTGTAGTACTGGAGGCACGGTTCAGTTGGAGGAGCCTGGAACGATAAACTGGAGTTGTCAGATGAGCACGGTGGTCTGACAAAAATCGCATTTTAATTCAGCTTAGGTTTTTGGGAGAACCTCCAGTATCCTGTGAGGGTATCATATTATGAATCATAAATGCTGGTGGTGGATCTTTAAAACAAGCTTTATTTTCATTCACAAATGAAAAATACATATTTATTATTCATAAGATAATTACTTACTACTGTATAAGGCACATTCTTTTCAATGGCCTTTGTTGGTTCCATATTATATACTTCAAGATTTTCATTAAATATGATACGCAGTGTAGAAAGAATGGCATACTACAAGATCACATTATATCTCGTTATTTGAATATTATCCACAGAATATCTACAGAATCTTTACATTTAAATAAACCTGACTAAAATGTATTTTGTAATTAATTTAGAATGAACAATAACTTTCTGTTAAAGTGTGTTACGTTCCAGTGTGTGCTTTTCTATATGATTATTTTGCTGCCATGTTCCATTTTTACAAATTTCCTTTTTTTGAATATTCATTGAAAGCAGTAACTACCCTCAATGTTCTCTGAACAGTTCATGACTCTAGGACCAAGAAAATGGATTCAAAATAGCTTCTGAAGTTTCATAATTCTGTGTTCGTTAAAGGGAATATATGTTCATTGTTTCCATTTCCTGAAAAGTTTTTCATCAGACAGCGACGAGAGGCTACTGCAAATTAGCTGTAAACCTAAAGCCCTGCTTACACTCGCGCAATCAATATGTTCTAAATTTATCACAAAGGAAGCTAGGCGTAATTGGGTAATGTCCAAAGCCAGGGACATTAGTGAAGATGGAGAGAGAGAGAGTTATCCTTCAACACTGGGCTTTGTGCCTTAATCACAAAGGAAAGAAAGCAGGCGAGAGACCAGTCACTATAGACACATTTTTACACCGGATGTCATATAACTTTAATGTACACAACATTGCTTTGTTCATCTTGCCAGGTTGAGATGTTCAGCTGCAGAGACTAGTCTATGCATTTCAGCTGGCCAAACAAGGGCAAAAGGTACTTATCAAAGAACTAAGTGATTCATCATTCTAACTAAAGGGTGATACAACTAAGCGATACACTTTAAACAAATATGACCCATAGACTCTCTGAGCTATAATAGCTAGCTGATAGAAGAGCTATAGCTGATCAATGGAGCTATAATGTCGTATTGAGAATCACAATCTTGTCGGTTGCCTTAGTGACCAGATCATTTTGATGAATGCCTTCTGTACAGCGACAGCGCGGGCGTTCCACTTTGAAGTCAGTCTCTGTGCTCCTTATGAAATTAGGCTGTTGTCTGAGGGGTCAACTGAGGTAGGGGCCTATGACTAACTAACTGAGGATGCACAGCTCCACAGCACCACACACCATCTGGCCATTATCAGTGAGAGCGATGGCCTGTTGATAACAAGGCCCAGCTGTCTGCCATGCCAGACCAGAGGAGGCTAGGGTCTGGGACTGAGTGTGGGAAAACAACATGGTTGTAGCAGCCCTGTCGCGCTCCGCTCTGCTCTCTGCATGGTCCGGGGCATGGACAGTGGCCATAACAATAGTCTACTTACAATGTAGCCCACACCAGCCAGCCATAAAGAGTCTGCCTGCCCCAGGGGCATGACTCATGGTTTAAGCCTTCCTGCCTGTGACATGGCCAAAGGAAATCAGATCCACATGCCGAGATATATCCATAGACACATAGCGGCAGGCTCACACGACACACAGACCCTCAGCCCGCTCCTCTACAATGAACAATCTGTGCCACAGACAATGTCACCAGCGAAACTTGCTATATGCCCTTTTGGCTTGGTGTTTTTGCTTAATATATCCCAATTAGTTTATTCCAATGTAAAATGCCACTGATCTGGGTCGGTGCATTTCTAAGAGGTGATCTGTGATTAATGCATTTTCATTTGGTGACGATAGTTGCAGTACAATTCCTGGAAGAGAGATTGACCATCTGAGTCACAACAACATATTTCTTTCCTGATACATCTCCATTGACGTAATAACATCGGATCGACGTTGTCAATGCCAACAAGGGAACAAAACAAAGAATTAGGTGTTTCATCCCCAGTGAGAACAGGCAAATTACAAGATCTTTTGACTCTGGACTCTGGGTTCTGGACATTGTCATCCCTGAAATTGGTCCACTTCATCTCTATTGTTATATTGGATATTAACTTAGTGCTGTGAGACTTTCATCCACATTTTCATCCTCTTCCCGCTCTCGCTGTACACAATGATCTTTAGACAAATTACATTGAACAACACAAAGACTTCCACAGACTGACAGTACTGCAATCATTAAATAAAATGTCAGCTATTTTGTATAGAGTATATTCAATGCAGAGGCACAATGATGCACATTAGATTAATGCACCCATTTGTTAAAACAGAATTAGATTTTTTTTTGTTCATGACAGAATGTAACACAAACAAATCCCAAGGATAATTTCAGACTAGAAAATCAAACTTCCATGAGCACTGTGGGTTGAATTTGAATACTGGGGTGAACTGAAGACTACCCAGTGTAAAAACATTTTGCTTGTAATGCAGGATTGAGGCAGAGGGGGCTGTCCTTCACCTGAAAAGGTTCACCTTTACCCACGCCTTTAACCACACGGTACGTGTAGAGGCACGATTCGACAACCTCCATAAAATATCAAAGTATAACTCCAGTCAGTGAGGATGAAACAAATAAAGTGCAACACTCGGCTATATCACATTAATAATCATCAAATAAATGTTGTTCAAAAGGTATGTCCACTAATCTCTGGTCATTTATTTATTTATCCCAATGGAATCTATTAAAAATAAAAGCACATAAATCTAAGATCTGGAGGATGAATGATGGTGAACCACAGCTGCCATGTCTGGTTTTGTTATTTGTCATTAATTATAAGGAACAAAGTGATTCATCTTTATATTGACTAGACCAATAAGTTTATCTTGACTAGGCCTATAATCAATGTATCTTACCGTGGTTGACATAATCAAAGGATATATACCTCAGCGGTGGGGGATTATTAGCAGATATGGTGAAGACATTGTTTGCGAAATTGTTCTACATTATCATTATATTATAATACCGTATAGCCTATGTTTTCTACTAAACAATGAGTTTATCTTCAACCTCTGGATACAAACATAATCTTGAAGAATGCAGACAGTGTGGTTATGCAGTTCATGGATTTTAAACTGAGTTGCTTGAATCAATTTATTAATGAAGCACAAATCTAGATCTAGATTAGAGCCCATCTTGATATATTGTTTGCTTTTAACAAAGTCACCACAAACTACAATAAATCTATATAATACAACACAAGAATAAGAACATCAGCCATTTTGACATTTGCAAATAAAACACAGGAAACCGCTACATCTGTTACCTTAAGTTCAAGTTATGTTCAAGCTATTGTATTAACAAACTAAGATCTTCTACAATAATTATCCATTCCCATTTGAAACCTAGCTGACGTTGAAGTGTGAGCCAGAAACAAGTATTGCATTACAATGGAGGTAGTTTTCTGTCAACCAGGGAAGTCAAGGGTAAATTGTTCCAAGTTTAACGTCGTCGACCCCTGCTATTGTTTGTTCAGCATGGTCTCTTCAGCTTGACATGTGCCCTCATGTGAATAATGGTGTTTGCATTTTCCTCACAGTCTTCTTTTATAACTATAACTCGTACCACAATAGAACAGACAATCAATCAATCAATATGTAACACTCTGGCTCTATGGACGTTTATATTGAGCCAGGGTTGTTCATTTTCTTGTGTTGGGTGTATTTCATTTGGTGGTGTTGGGGATGGGTGAGTTTCATTTTGTTTGTGTCATGTGGTGATTGGTCGATGACTCCCAATCAGAGGTAACGAGTGTCAGCTGTCGGCTCGTTGTCTCTGATTGGGAGCCATATATATTCTGTGTGTTTTCTCCTTTGTTTTGTGGGTTATTGTTTCTTTGTTGCTGTTAGTAGTATTCAGTATAGAACTTCACGGATCGTCATTTGTTGTTTTCTTCGTGGTTGCTTTAAGTTAATAAAGTCATCATGTTCACTCGCAACGCTGCGCATTGGTCTCCTCCTTCAGACGAGCGTGACAGAATAACCCACCAAAAAAGGACCAAGCAGCGCGTCCAGGAGCAAGGGGTCTGGACACAGGAGTTATGGATGCCTCCTAAGGACTTTTGGACATGGGAGGAGATTCGGGCTGGAAAGGGTCCTTGGGCACAAACGGAGGAACATCATCGCCCTCGTGAAGAGCTGGAGGCAGCTGCAGCCGAGAGGAGGTGGTCTGAGGAGGAATATCACCGCCCTCGTGAAGAGCTGGAGGCAGCGGCAGCCGAGAGGAGGTGGTATGAAGAGGAAGCGGAGTCGAGGCTGGAAGCCCGTGGTTACTCCCAAAAAATTTTTTGGGGGGGCACATGGCTTTGGCGCCTGGGCAGCAGGAGGCTGCCACAGGGAGAAAGGGAGAGAAGGCTATCGGATTACGGGGAGCCATTGGCGAGTAGAGGGAGGGAAGTTGTTGTGGCACGGCATGAGAGACTGAAGTATGTTCCCAGTCTGGTCCGGTCCGTTCTTGATCCCCAGTTAAGGCCAGTGGTGGGTGTTCCCGGTGCACGGTCCGGCCTGTTCTACTCCACGCACCAGGTCCACGATGTGCGTCGCCAGCCGGCCTGAACTGGCCGTCTGCCCAACGGCGCCCTGAACTGCCCGTCTGCCCAACGCCGTCTGAACTGCCCGTCTGCCCAACGCCGTCTGAACTGCCCGTCTGCCCAACGGCGCCTGAACTGCCCGGCTGCCCAACGCCGTCTGAACTGCCCGTCTGCCCAACGCCGTCTGAACTGTCCGTCTGCCCAACGCCGTCTGAACTGCCCGTCTGTACTGAGCCTGCAAAGCCGCCCGTCTGCCATGAGCCTTCAGAGCCGTCCCGCCAGACCCGGAGCCGCTAGAGCTCTCCGCCAGACAGGATCAGCCAGAGCCTTCCGCCAGACAGGATCAGCCAGAGCCTTCCGCCAGACAGGATCAGCCAGAGCCTTCCGCCAGACAGGAGCAGCCAGAGCCTTCCGTCAGACCGGATCAGACAGAGCCTTCCGCCAGACAGGATCAGCCAGAGCCTTCCGCCAGCCATGAGCAGCCAGATCCGTCAGCCAGCCATGAGCAGCCAGATCCGTCAGCCAGCCGCGAGCAGCCAGATCCGTCAGCCAGCCATGAGCAACCAGATCCGTCAGCCAGCCGCGAGCAGCCAGACTCCGTCAGCCAGCCATGAGCAGCCAGACCCGTCAGCCAGCCATGAGCAGCCAGATCCGTCAGCCAGCCATGAGCAGCCAGATCCGTCAGCCAGCCATGAGCAGCCAGATCCGTCAGCCCGCCAGGAGCAGCCAGATCCGTCAGCCCGCCAGGATCCGCCAGATCCGTCAGCCAGCCAGGATCCGCCAGAGCCGTCCTGCCAGGATCCGCCAGAGCCGTCCTGCCAGGATCCGCCAGAGCCGTCCAGCCAGGATCCGCCAGAGCCGTCCAGCCAGGATCCGCCAGAGCCGTCCCGCCAGGATCCGCCAGAGCCAGCCAGCCAGGATCCGCCATCTAGTCAGGTACTGCCCTTTAGTCCGGTACTGCCCCGTAGTCCGGTGCTGCCCCTTGTCCCGGTGCTGCCCCTTATCCCGGTGCTGCCCCTTATCCCGATGCTGCCCCTTAGTCCGGGGTTGCCCCTTAGTCCAGGTGGGGTTAGGTGGAGGGTGGTCATTGGGAGGAGGCTACCGAAGCAGGTTGTGACTGTGGTGGGGTGGGGATCACGACCGGGGCCAGAGCCGCCACCATGGACAGACGCCCACCCAGACCCTCCCCTAGTCCTGATGTTGGTGCGCCCGGAGTTCGCACCTTTAGGGGGGGGTACTGTAACACTCTGGCTCTATGGACGTTTATATTGAGCCAGGGTTGTTCATTTTCTTGTGTTGGGTGTATTTCATTTGGTGGTGTTGGGGATGGGTGAGTTTCATTTTGTTTGTGTCATGTGGTGATTGGTCGATGACTCCCAATCAGAGGTAACGAGTGTCAGCTGTCGGCTCGTTGTCTCTGATTGGGAGCCATATATATTCTGTGTGTTTTCTCCTTTGTTTTGTGGGTTATTGTTTCTTTGTTGCTGTTAGTAGTATTCAGTATAGAACTTCACGGATCGTCATTTGTTGTTTTCTTCGTGGTTGCTTTAAGTTAATAAAGTCATCATGTTCACTCGCAACGCTGCGCATTGGTCTCCTCCTTCAGACGAGCGTGACACAATACAATGTATTTTTATAAAGGCTTTTTTACATCAGCAGTCACAAAGTGCTATACAGAAACCCAGCCCAAAACCCCAAAGAGCAAGTCAGGGTAGTGTCAGTAGGGCATGGCTAAAACAAATGACACCTTATTCATTGCAATCATAACCATAATGTTGAAACTTGTCCACTCAGTTTAGCTGCTAATTCCTGACTTCTGCTGTAAAGTAGAATATGTAATTTGTGTAGTGGCAAACAAGGCCTTTTTTTTCATTTAGCTGATAGTGAAGCAAATACTACAAAGGTGTGTATTGTAAACACATCTTTTGATTTAATCACTCACAGATTCAACACGGATTCTTTATTTATTTGGTACACTGGATTAGCCAGAAAACAACCACAGTGACAGTACATCTGGAAGTAAAACCCCTACATACTGTACCATAGAATGTTTGTTTGTGCAATGTTTACACAGAATTCATAGCTATATATTAGCATGCAGCAACTTCAAAATGATATGAAATCTATTTTCATGACAAAGAGAATTGGACCTCAATATGAAAACAAAAATAGTCATAGCGGGCCTGCGGTTGTACTCGGCTGCTGGAGCACACAAGCCTCTGTTTAAGTGTTTCCATATTGCCAGCCTGCCTTGAAGTTTGATTTTACATTTGACCTCTGCCTTACAATTCACATGCCGTTATATATTGGAACGTCTACTGTGCTGTTGTGTGCGCTCAGGCCATGTAAACTCAAGCAGCCTCATTTTGTTTACAGCCAGTGAAGTTATTTATTGAGTGGGTCTGAGCATAAGAGACTGTTGAGATTCTGATAAAGAGCAGCAGTGTGTATCCATACAGAATAGTTCATTCATTTAGAAATGCTAAAGCCAAGCTGAATGCCAATGAATTCTTAATTAATGGGTCAAAATGAGACACAACGTCATGCAGATGTGGATGGCAGGCTAAACTGAATAGAATGGGGAATGGATGCTTTAATTTGGATCGACTCAACCCACATGAAAAATGACTATAGTATACTATATAAGTGTTTTTCAGACTGTATTGTAGTATTTACTGTAGTGTCCACAAAAACAATACAGTGAATACTGTAGTATTTACTGTAGTATTTACAGTTAACTATAGTATAAATAATGTAGTAAAAGAAAACTGTAGTATATACTATAGTAATTAATATAGTATTTTTGCGGATTGTAGTATACTGTAGTATTTACTGTAGTGTTTTTGCGGACTGTACTATAGTATTTACTGTAGTGTTTTTGCAGACATTACTGTAGTATTTACTGTGTTTTTGTTTTATTATCTTTGACATAGAAGTAGAGGCTTTCTCCTTGAGGAAACCTACTGAAGAAATACTAAAATAACAAACCTTCCATAACCTGTAGGTAGGTAGAACTGGGGTCTAAACGGATAGTTCAGAGCTTCTGCTCTTTTCTATAACCTGTAAGGAACACAATATATGGTCTATACTTGGCATGTAGGTTTCTCAGTTATGGGTGGCACAAATTGCAATATGGAGGGAAATGGGCAGGGTATGTGCAAAGTAAATACTGTAGTACTGTAGTATTTACTGTATATTTAAAAAGTGTAGTGTTTTTGCGGACTGTAGTGTTTTTGCAGACATTACTGTAGTATTTACTACATTGTTTTTTTTGCGGAAAATATTATAGTATTTACTATAGTATTCTATAGTATAATACAACATTCTATAGTAAGTACTACACATGGTCGAAGGATATTACAGTTTACTATAGAATTATATAGTAAGTACTGTAGTATTCTATAGTAAACTGTAATATTTTTTCATGTGGGAAGCAACTCTAAAACGGAATATCTGATGTTGGCGCAGGCAGCCAGTCGTCCATTGGCATGTTACTTCAGAACAACCTACAGCAATGTTACCCATTAAAGTAAAATTAGGAAGCCCCACGTGACCACATTCACTTGATATCCTAGCTGCTACTCTGGTCTTAAGTTATCCGCTTAGTTTGAAACTTCAAAGAGACGTCGGCGCTTAAGCGCATATTAATCTCTAATTGGGAACAGGATTGATTGGGACTACGCTAGTCCCATAACAGCCCGGGCTTCGGCTCTGACGCTATTTTACTGTTACCATGATTTCATTTCACAAGCAATAAGGCCTCCAAATGACACATTGGAAATCGGTTTTGCAAAGAACAGATGCTGCTGGGAGCAGGGGCCCCCATCGCAGGGCCCCAAGTAGGATCAGTACCGCAACTGTCTCAGTAGCACTGTGGCAACAGAACCTCCCTGCTAGTCTGATCAATGTAACACTTCATTCTGTCAAGCTGTTACTAAAAACAGCCATACTAACAATCCTCCTAATAAAATAATCCATAATAAGGTTCATGTAGATGCATGATAATAAAGTATATCACAAAAGTCTGTGAACATAGGGGATAACACATTCATAGAGTGTATCATCAAGTTTAATTTCTTTGAGTAAAGACAGCGTCAGACACATCAAAAGCGTGTGCTTCTTGTTTATTTCAGAACATTCAGATATCCCACAGTGGTGTGAGATACTGTAGATCACATCATGGCCACAGAAAAATATGTTTTCTCTTTTCTTGCTTTTTCAAAATGACATTCGAACAAAGAGCGCAGTTGTCTGAGCAGCAGTCCTCCTAGGGAGGGGCTAGGATAACTGACAGTTGCCAAATCTCCCGCCAACGCAGGGTGGGGTCTGTTCAGGGCTATGAATCATACTGTACATCCACGCACACACACACACACACACACACACACACACACACACACACACACACACACACACACACACACACACACACACACACACACACACACACACACACACACACACACACACACACACACACACACACACACACACACACAGACACACAGACACACACACATACACACACACACACACACACACCGACAGCATGCACTGAGTTTCCTATGCAGTGAGATTCAGGTGAAGTGTTCCCTGTGTTGGTCTGCCAGTCTGTGTCTGGCTGCCTTGTCTCAAGTCAAAGATAGGGAGTGCGTAGGCAGCCTTTGTTTTCACTTGCCTTCTGGGAAACCTGCCGGACCAAATCGGACATTTTATAGTTTGGTTCTAGACCCCTCCTTTGTCAATCTGCTTTTAGATCGAATTTAGAACGGTTGTCCATTGTTTGGTATTGTCTATTTAAGTGAAGTTATTCAGACAAACAAATGGGAGTGTAAAGTTTGTGAAACTTTTTTTCTGGGATTATAAATGCCTATTCAGGACATCATTTCAACTAGATGAAGTCATAGAAGGCAGGGTCAGGTTGACTTTGAAAGAACATTTAGTTGTTTATTGTTTAGGCTACGTCAAGCTTTCTTTGTAGCCACAGTATTGTGTACCGGAAAGCAATATGCATCCCAGATAATGGGAGAAAAATTTATCCTAATTTGATTGATTTGATAATGTAGTGCTGTTCCCTAGCAACATAACAGTATGCTGTAAATAGAAACTAGTGGACAAATACTGGTACCCCTCAGAGGCTCCACACTACACCTTTAGTTTGGGCATGTCATTTATAAATGATTAGTCTTGGGGGGTAAGATAACAGGCTCGGATGTACTTTTCATAACAATATACTGTATTGTCACAAATCCAAAGAAAATAAAATAATGTTCGAAATAGGTACAACAGCCTTTTCATGCTCACAGACAACACTTTAATGTCATGTTAATTTGGCACTCATTACCCCAAAGAAACACAACATTTGTTTACAAACTACAAATCACTAATTTCATATGACGGATTCCACATAGCCCTTATTACAGAGAGTAAAACACATGTAGCAATGAGATCGACCAAGATTACACAGCAAACACAATAAAAATGGCAGAGCAAGTTGTGCTATAGAAATTGTGTGCTTCTTTGTCCTAAAGAGATCCATATGTATGAAGCGGGATGAATGCTACATGGTGCCCACTCATAGAGGAAAGAGGTGCAGCTGGTTGTCATCAGTGACGAGAATTAGGATGAAGAGAACCCTTAACTACAGGCCCATGTGCCTACGCACACACCAACCACACACACACACGCATGAAGGCAGACATAATTGTATATTCAATTACCACTAGGCACTGAGACCATATATCTCTATAATCCATGGTGTTTAAAGCCAGAGCCCACCACACACCTACTTACGTATTTAAAATAGAACCTCTAGCTGAATAAAATAAACATCCTGAAAATCACCACCGCGTCATAATCCTCTTTTCAAAACACAACCTACTACATGGCTATTTGAGGGTTCGTCTGAGCAGAAAACAGGAGTTTCCTCCCACCTCTGGGGTTATTTAAGGAAAACTCAGTGTTTCCCTCTCCATGCAGTTCTGGGTGTGGTTTTGAAACTTCTGTGAATGATGTGTATGTCTTTGACTCAGTCCTTAACTTAAAGAGGGGAGGAGGAGCGTATTAGTTGGAGCACAGTTTGAGCTTGGGGTTGCACTGGAGCTAAGGAGCAACTTGTATGATCTGCTGTATTCTCTGTTTAAGCAATGGCTTTAGGATCATCACACTAAGGGCATATAAAGACCATTGGGCTTTAAATCAATCCCAAGTGAAAGCTGGCAGTACTTTTGTGTGAGTAAGACAGTGCTTTTCTTCAATCTTGACATTTCTAGTTTGTGTCTAATGTAAAAATGAATTCTTATAGCAACCGTCTAACTACATACAATAACTTCAAGATTTGTGTTGCAAATGGAAACTGTGATCGTATGATATATGCTGCAGTATACTACTTTCCAGTAAGTACTTGGAGGACTTTTTGATCCTTCAGAGCGGTTTGGGTCTCCAGCATGTGTAATGTGCATTTGGTTCTCCCTTGAATTTCCTCTGTGGACCCATACAGGGAATGAATGAAAAGGTTATCCTCTTTCAGTCGACTTTGTACTATTTTTACATTACTTAAGATAACCTTTTAGATAAACCTACAGTATATCAGGTTTAGTACCGTATAGCCTCCAAAAACACCTATTGTATACTGTATATGACCTGTAGAGGGAAGAGATTCAATAGAAATTCAGTGTTTTTGTTTAGACTTAGAAAGAATGCAAATGTCAATTTGAAGATTAACACTGCATTGAATCAAAGCCAGAAACTTTAGGACTTGCCAGTCCCCAATTGATATCTCTACTTATTTTTTATCCTCAATAGTTGAGTTATCAATAAAAAATATACCAAAAAGGAAAATACTTTTGTCAGTATTCAACATTATGCTGTTGTTTCACTGTGTACTTTGGACAAGACCGCACTTTTTGTTTAGTTCTAACGATGACCTGGAAATTCTAGGGGCCACATTTTGTTTCAATGTGTTGTAGATGTACTTGAAATGGGATCCACAAGGACTATAATTGATTTTGCTTTGTGATGGTTGCAATCAGGGAAGGAATTGAACCAACATATTTTATGCGCTTTTAGTGCACCTCATTCAGAGGATCACAATCCTTTTAGTATTGGTGGCAGCATAGAAATAGTTCTCATACACCTCCTATATTCAGTATGTGTACCAAAGTCATTTTTTGTTATAGCCTGGACATATTGCTTTAAATCAGAAATTCTAGCATGTAGCCACATCTAACAATATTGCTAGAATCGATTAGATGTGTTTACGTGAATGTAAACCTCCCCTGCTTCATTGCTTATATGGCTCTCCTTAAAAATGAATCAAATATGAGAGGAGGAAGGAGGGAGAAATAAACAACTGTAACACAGGCTTCAGAAGTTAGAAGTTGTATAATGAATAAGAAAGCCGGGCCATGTGCCTGCTCACTCTCTCTTCCCTTTCTCTCTGGGCTGGGTGTTGGCACAGAGGGAGGAAGTAAGCTGCCTTTTCTACCTAACATCACTGAACGATTAGAACAACACTGTGGTTCCCTGTGTAGACAGTTGCTGGCCAGTTGGCCATTATACTATAGCAGGGTTCTGGGGTTCTTCAGCTAGCATTATACATCTTACTGAGATTCTCCAGCAACAGTATTTCACTGGAAGAAAATACAACTAACCTACTGTACATATTCTTACTGAATGTAGAGATTTCTTTTTAAAGACACTGTCCAGACAGGACTGAGTAGAGTTGGCTCATTGATATGTATAGTTTCCACAAACGTCAATGGCAAAGGGATGGGTCCTGTTTAAACAATTGGGATGGTTTATTTGTAATGTTTCTTCAAAAATGACTTTTTACACTGAAAATATTGATAATATTCAGCAAACAGTGTGCATATACTGGAATAGATGTCTTTATATATACCACCACCAAAACCAATATTTAATATGTTCACAGTATATGGTTATATACTCACTGAGCTCCGCTCTGAAATCTAACTTCATGTAGCATTAATATTTCAATGGAGATATATCTGAACCATAGAGAGTGAACACGGCCTGTACCAAACAATTATGTTGTCGGTATTATTTCCTATGAGTTCTTATTGACGGAAAGCCTTGCAATCTGGACTTCAATTGGGCTCATAGTAACTTTTTACATTTCATTGTAAGAATCAGGAAATTACACAAATGATCAATATTGAAAATTAATTGATTGAAAGGGAACCAATTCTACACAAAGCGTCATACTACGGCACAATATGTAAATTGAATCATACAATATCAGATTATTTTGAAAGAAAATCCTTGATGGTCATGAGTAAATGGATATAAAACATAGCATATTGAATAGAATAAATACATGATAAAAAAAAATACATATCCTCTATCATATATTTATTTAGATTTATTATTTGTTTAGTCCTAAATAGAAAGAGATAATACATGTATGTCATTATATTTTGGCTGCTTACATTCAGCAACAATATCACTGTTGAATGTAATTCAACATTTTCCATTGAGTAATGTTTGTGGGAAAAAACTGTTGATTTCCTTCGTGAATTTATGCATCTGGATATGTAATTGCATGGTGTTACAGGTGGAATATAGATTTATATACACGATTATCCATGTGTCAGTGTTTAATATGGCCTAATGTATAAATCTGATCCTAGATTTCATTCTGGGTGACAAATATACAGAATAATCAGATCTAATATTGACCTAATAATAAAAACAAGTTATGAAATAGAGGCATATAGTATATTACATACTATACATGTATAACTATATAGAATAAAGTTAACAATAACAACACTGTCCAACCCTTACTCTTTACACCAAAGTTATGTTAGCTTCCAAGGACACCATTACATTCAATATTATGAAGTAAGCAATATATTTCAGAGGTATTTTAGAAGGGAAAGACAAAGAGAGAGAGTGAGAGAGAGAATGAAAGGAGACAGATAAGAGAGGTAGGTAGAGAGAAAAAAGTAGAGTAGGCGGACAAAAGGAAAGAAGAAAAGAAAGGCCAATTACAGGCGAGGAGCTAGCGTGAGAGATTCTGTTCTCCAAAGCTTGTTTACAGGAAGTCCTCTAAGGTCCAACAGATGGGTGCATTCACAGAAATACATTTTATTGCATTTTTCCAAGCCTCATAAAGTCCCCAAATTCTGTCTACCTTAATACGTGTGGGAAAACAACGTTGTTGCTGCTACTCGTCTCACCACATCTATTCGGAAAGTGATATGTGGGTACTCATGTCGTTTTAATTTTTACGTTTATTAATGACTCAAAATGTGTAATTTCTATAGAGTTTAGTTTTCTTTATTCTTTAAATTTTTATAAATTTTATACCTTTATTTAACCAGGTAAGCCAGTTGAGAACAAGTTCTCATTTACAACTGCGACCTGGCCAAGATAAATCAAAGCAGTGCGATAAAAATAATATATGGAATAAACAAAAACGTACAGTCAATAACACAATAGAAAATAGAGAATATATATACAGTGTGTGCAAATGTAGTAAGTTATGGAGGTAAGGCAATAAATAGGCCATAGTGCAAAATAATTACAATTTAGTATTAACACTGGAGTGATAGATGTGCAGAAGATGATTTGCATATAGAGATACTGGGGTGCAAATGAGCAAAATAAATAACAATGTAAATAACAATATGGGGATGAGGTAGTTGGGTGGGCTAATTACAGATGGGCTGTGTACAGGTACAGTGATCGGTAAACTGCTCTGACAACTGATTCTTAAAGTTAATGAGGGAGATAAGTGCCATGAAATCTCAGTCATGTCATGCAACACCCAATTGGAAAAGCCTGTACACACTTCATCTATTTTTATGACTCTCTAATTTCTCTCAAAGCTTTTGCATTTTGACTACTTTCTTTGGCGATGGTAGGAAAAGGCTCTGTTTCGTTTCAAGCAGCCAAAGTATTACTTTGGTCTGAGCCTGGTTTGATTCAAGTTTGTGTCCTTAGAGTTTACTTTGAACTCTGAACATACTCACTGGGTCCATGTTGTGAAGTAAATAAAGTTAAGGGTTATTTTGCTTCCAGATTCCTGTCATTTAGTGACTAAAGAGGTTTCTTTGGAAGTAATTTGGCAAATGCTGATAACCTCAACATAATTATTTGTTTACTCCACACACAAATGTAAAACATCCTAGGGAGTTTGAAATAATGTTATTCTTAGATAAAAAAAAAAAAGATCCTTGACATGGTCAAATAACTCAAGCATAGATAGGTTAAAAAATATAATAATTTGGCACACAGAAACTAGAGGCCATGAGTAACTTGGTCAAAAAGAATGGCGCCGATTGGCCTATAGGTGGCGCTGTTATAAGCAGTCTCACTTTAACCTTCATATCCACCACCCTGTTTGACCTAGAGACGTTAAACTTTGTATTTAGGTGTCTTTCCTTATGCTATACAAATTTGCCTCAAACACCCATAAGGTCCGTCAGGATAGATTTTTCTCCATCTTGGACATTTTTGAAAACCTTTGAAAAACTTCTCATGAACCACAAGTCGGTATGTAGGCCCATGGTACATCTCTTAACTTAGTTTGAGAAAAGCTAAGGGATTGGTTAAGAGATGGCTGAGTTATTGATCCTGGAAATCTGGAAATCCGATTTTTTACGTGTCCATGTAAATCCACTTCACAATGGCCTATCAACTTGAAACTTTTAGGGTAATCAAAGACATTACCATGATGAACCATGTTAAAGGTGCAATATGCAGAAATTGCTCCACCATTTCCTGGTTGCTAAAATTATATTAGTTCGCCTAATTTTAATTTATGTGACAAAACAAGCAAGTATAATGTAGAGAATCATTGTACCATCTAAACTGTGGTGAAATATATTTTCCATAACCAACATTTTTGTATTTTCAGCTGTTTGAAGCTGGTGTACAAAACCGAAAGTAAAAGACGCAAAAACGAAACTTAAGAACGGGAAGCATAGAAATAGAGCACATAGAACAGATCTACCGCTTCTTAGACTTGCTTCCAATGAGATTGAAATATCTATAATCCAATTTCTATGTGAATTTGGTCAGAGCACCCAAAAAGTTAGATATTGCAACTTTAAGGTTGGCATTGACTTCTTAAAAATAAGGAAACTATTAACTATGTAACAGTAATGCTTAAAATAATCATAAAAAATCAAAGTCTAATTCTAAAATGCTAAAATATGCAAAAAATACTTCAGAAATCTTCTAATGAACCATAGGACCAAATGACACACACAAAAAATATTTTACGTGTCCACTTAAACCACCGTAAATCCACTCCACAGTAGCCGATCAACTTGAAACTTGTCATCGCTATTATTGACATCCCTAAGATGAACCACATTGAATTAGGAAACTATAAAAAAATTAATTCTTCACATATGCTATTGCTCAAAATGAGCTTCTCCTTATGAACCATATGTCAGATTCACTCTACATTTTGTATTTAGACTCATGATTGCACATAAAGGATAGTTCCTACAGATAGAGTGCTTTCTGTGTTATCCAACTTATACTACATTAAATTTTTTTACATTTTAGTCATTTAGCAGACGCTCTTATTCAGAACAATTTACAGTTGGTGAGTGCATACATTTTTATTTTATTTTTTTCATACTGGCCCCCCGTGGGAATCGAACCCACAACCCTGGCGTTGCAAGCGCCATGCTCTACCAACTGAGCTACACGGGGACCATGACCAAAAGTATGTGGACACCTGTTCGTCGAATATCTCATTCCAAAATCATGGGCATTAATGTGGAGTTGGTCCCTGCTATAACAGTCTCCACTCTTCTGGGAAGGCTTTCCACTAGATGTTGGAACATTAGCTCTGGCTCGTAGTCGGCGTTCCAATTCATCCTAAAGGTGTTCGATGGGGTTGAGATCAGGACTCTGTGCAGGCCAGTTAAGTTCTTCCATACCGATCTCAACAAACAATTTCTGTATGGACCTTGCTATGTGCACGGGGGCATTGATCTTAGGCTTGTGTGCGGCTGCTCAGCCATGGAAACCAATTTCATGAAGCTCACAATGAACAGTTATTGTGCTGATGTTGGTTCCAGAGGCAGATTGGAATTCGGTAGTGAGTGTTGCAACCGAGGACAAACGATTTTTAGGCGCTACGCGCTTCAGTACTCAGCGGTCCCGTTCTGTGAGCTTGTGTGGCCTACCACTTCGCGGCTGAGCCGTTGTTGCTCCTAGACATTTCCACTTCACACTCCACACTTACAGTTGACTGGGGCAGCTCTAGCAGGGCAGAAATTTGACGAACTAACTTGTTGGAAAGGTGGCATCCTATGACGGTGCCAGGTTAAAAGTCACTCAGCTCTTCAGTAAGGCCATTCTACTGCCAATGTTTGTCTATGGAGACAGCATGGCTGTGTGCTTGATTTTATACACCTGTCAGCAACGGGTGTGGCTGAAATAGCCAAATCCACTAATTTGAAGGGGTGTCAACATACTTTTGTATATCTGGTGTATCTTGTGTCCTTTCTGTCGTCCTGTGAACCCCGTTCATTGCTGCTCTTAGCTTTAATATTATTATTTTTTGAATACATAATAATTAGATAGAACCATTGTTAAATCTTTGTAACAAGGATGGTAATATGATCATATTCTTCTGACAACAGTCACTTATAGATAATATTTTCTGTTGCAAATTCTATCAAATGTTTTTGCTATTAACAGATTCTGAAGTTTCAGATGTTTTAGGTTTGATAAATTTACAAACAGGTATAACACTTGTGATTTGCATGAACATAAGGTTGATGAATAGCAATGTACTTTCTTTCTGGTGCCATTTAGCCTCAGTAAAGAAGAAACATCTTAAAAAACACGAAAACATTTTTTTTTGTTAATTACTGTTTCGCTCTGAATTATAATCATAGTGAACTCGTGAACCTCGCAGTTCACGAGTTCACTTTGAATGACAGGTATTTCCATGTTAACATAATTTCAAGTCATTGCTACATGTTGATTTGAGTAGAAAAAGTGAAATAGGTGCCATTTAGCATCTCCTATTTCTACTGGTGGATTTGTCTGCCATTTTAGTGGTCTAGTTGGGTGGTTGTTATTTTGGCCTGGCAGTCAGGACAGGTCCCTACACTCCCTAGTCGAGCCTGAGGCCTAGTGGTTGTTTGAGCCTCTCTATTCTCTTGTCTCCAACTGAAGTTATCAGTGCTGCTGTCTGCCTGCGTCATGGCTCATCTGAGTGACCCCCACCTACCCTGCCAAACAGCCAAAGGCCCACTCTGATCTGCTCACTCCCTATGTCCCATCTGGGAAACAAAGTCAACTATAACTAGAAACTAGAAACCCGCCCACCCTTTCCCAATATGCAATGACTCCTTTGTCCACTGCTGTGTTTCCTCTCCGGCAAGGACACAAATGGCTTCTGACTAAGAGCCAGACCAATCACGTGCTGTCCTTTCCTCTGGCCTGCCCCCAGAGTAGAGTAATCGTCTAGCCACAACAGCTGAGACTGTGAAAATCATGGGCAATGGAGAAGGTTTCTGGCACTACTTAAAGACTAGGAGACGAACTCCATGATTGTCTGGCAGTCAGTGGCAGTAGGACTGTAATGCATGAGCAAATCTCAGTGTCGAGTGTTGGATTCTAATGCTGGAAAGTGAGGTGCCAATGGCTGGTCTCAAATGGAAGTAATTTAGCCTAGAGAGAGAGAGCTTCTGCAATTCTAGACATGTTGGAGACATCAATTTTAAAAGCGGGTACTATGGGGAAAGGACATTTTTCATCCAACTTTCATCCAGGAATCTGACAGCACTCTTAGCCATAGCATTCATTTCCCAGAAAGATGGGTCAGCAGACAATTTCCATTTTGATCTAGATAGCATCTCTTTGTCAGTGATTTAGAGAGACTGGCCAAGTACAAACTCTCCCTGAACATAAGAGTACGACCTCAGAAGTTCCCAGAGTAAGAGAGTTGATTAAAGCAGACTAAAGCTTGTTAGCTTGTATGGGGAAGTATGTACAGTATAAATGTGAGTATTCTTCATGAAACTAATATATTATGAAGTGGTGTTCACCGCACAGGGCTGATCTTCATACAGACATTGCGGAGGGATCCTACCAATGCCATTACCACAGGGCTTTGTGATCTGTCCATAGACTTAGAGCAGCGATACTCTCCAATTTTGTGGACAGGCTTATGACGTCACATGTAAAATCTTGACATGTTTTGACAGTCGACTTTTAGAAGTTCATATAAGTTATAATTGACTTGGGGTGAAAATGAATTTGCAATAAATAGGTTTCTGTATGATTTCTTCTTTTTTTTTTTATGTATGAACATAACAGCACACACACCTGTTCATTTAATACATCTGAAAGGCTTTCAAATTGAAAATCTGTTCTTTCTTCGTGTCCTTTTGACACCCCTCTTACATCAATGTATTTAATTCAATGGCATCCTATCTTCCAATATAAGCTCTCTTCGATTTTATTTAGTCATTCAAGTGTTTCTCTAGGCTATAAAGAGATGCAAATGAGAGAGTGAGCAGAGGGCACAAGTAATTTAACTTTAAAGATGAGGGTTAATTCAGTAGTCTGTCTCCAGGAACCTGACCAGTTTAATTAACATTAATTTAGCTGTCAGACTTGGAAGGGAGCTGTCCAATGCGTTCAAGCCACAAGACGTCTGCTATCTGCATTGCCATAGTCTAAGACTAAGTAACTGTAAGCATGATTAAGAGGCATGATTGACAAATGATGCAATTAAAAACTTTTATCAGACGATACACTGTCATTCATTTCTAGTATGATCCATATTTATTATGCATCCATTTCCCTCCCCCCAAGTTTGAGATGGTCACTGCTGCTAGCCTAAATAAAGTCTACTGACCACAAAGTTCAAATGAAAACATAGAATTGTGAAACGACGATGATGATGGCGTAACATTTTCCATTGCACCCATTATTAGCCCCTGGGTCAGTCAGTCAGTGACGACCAATGAAGTGTTAAAAGCCGAGTGCAGCGGAAAGAGATAATCGCACGCTATAAACGATACAAGAAGATTAGTGTTTATTCTGGATTGGACACTTGTATTTCCTGTTCAAGAAATCACTGTAATGGAATAAATATTTTGAGAGGCCATGTTTTGGCCTTTGATTCTATTTTTGGATTGCTTGTCCACTGTTAGGGAGGAGAGGTCCCCTGCTTCTGAGCTGTGTGAGAAGTAGGGCAAACCTTTAGTCTCAGTCCATCAGAAATAGCCACTGCTGCTCTCTCTGTATCAAGAGGTCCACGTAGATGACTGTAGCCCCTGTAATTCTGTCTGTCTGAGTATTTTATACTCATCTAGGTTATGTTGTGTATATTCTGTGGCAAAGTGAGGAGTTGAGTTAGTTGTGAGAAAATGTAGTAGTCATCGTGGTCCTCTATTCAATCACATTTATTTATAAAGCCCTTTTTACATCAGCAGATGTCACAAAGTACCTATACAGAAACCCAGCCTAAAACCCCAAACAGCAAACAATGCAGATGTAGAAGCATGTTGGCTGGGAAAAACTCCCTAGAAAGGCAGGAACCTAGGAAGAAACCCAGAGAGAAACCAGGCTCTGAGGGGAGGCCAGTCCTCTTATGGCTGTGCTGGGTGGAGATTATAAGAGTACATGATTCTTCAAGATGTTCAAAGATGACCAGAAGGGTCAGATAATAATCACAGTGGTAGTAGATGGTGCAACAGGTCAGCACCTCAAGAGTAAATGGGACTGTGTTTTCCACATATAAATAGAATGGTTGTCCATGCACAGCACTGGTACTCATCTCTGGTAGTCTTCTGAAGCTGCAGTGTATGTTAGTTGTCATTCTGCAAATGTCCACAACCATTTTTCCACCTGGAGAGATGGGTGACGTCGATGTCAATATAGACATCAATTATGGATAGGCTCTGTTGCACAACAACAACAACACCCTACATATATTGCAGTTACTGATACTTTCTTTAATCTACTGAGTCTTATAGGTTTCCATGGGACAAATGTGTAATGATTGAAGGATGGTTAATTATTCTCTTTACCTCCCTTTACCTTTAAATTATTCTCTTTCACTGTCTTTACAGTATTGATCTCAGCGTTTTAGAAGACTTCCAACATACACACCATCCTAAGGGTGAGTATGTTTCAATGTATAGTGAGCTGGACATTAACTTTTAAGTGTTGATGTGGTTGATGCCATAATGACGTGCTAGGTAGTATCTAATAGAAGTACTTCCACTGAGTGGCAGTGAGTAGCTATTGCATGTAAGGCCATTTAAATGTACACTGTATGTAGTGCAGTGAGGACCACAATAGAAACAAGTCTTTGATTTTTGTGTATATAATCCTCTGAAATGTTGGTATATGTATTTGTTGCCTGGTGTGGCTTCTTTATGTATTTTTAAATAAAAACAGCAAGTGGCACACATACATCTAAGTGACATAATCATTCATTTAATTGACATAATTTGTCCTGTGTGTATGACTGTGAATACAATGCAAAATAAGTGAATTAACAGTACTGGTCATATTGTTATCAGAAAGCACATGGCCAAAGCATGTGGACAATATAACTACATCCAGTCCAGTGCGAGGTTCTTCTAAACAGGCATAGAGTGTGTATTTTGCCCAGGTGCATCAGTGAATGTGAGCCCTCCTTCTACAGGACTGTTCCTACAGGACTGTTAAAGAGAGGACGAGGAGGGGGAACTGTGAGCTCAGGGAGGGACGTGTGTTAACTGTAATTACAGGGTGATGAGTGGCTGGACTCGGCCATACTGCACAGACACCTGCCCTCTGTCTGTCTGCCTGTCTGTCTGTCTGTCTGTCTGCCTGTCCGTCCGTCCGTCCGTCCGTCCGTCCGCCTAACTGTCTCTCTCTCTCTCTCCCTCTCTCTCTCTTTCTCTCCCCCCCACCCCCCTCTTTCTCTCTCTGTCTCTCACGCCATCCTACATGGGGCAGCCAGTGGGATTCCTGGCAGAGTGATTTGGTATTGTGTCATAAAATCACATTGCCAGGGATTTCTAACCAGCTGCATGCCACCCACTTCAACATCATCTCCATCCAATCCCGCTGGAGCCTGTTGCCTTCCTCAACCTTAGTCCACCGTCACCATGCTACATGTTCTGTCAGAAGCTCACCCGGGATGAGGATCGTCACACTACTGAGGCCAATGACTCTCATGGTCAGGATATACTGTAGATAACGGCCTCTTACTTTCCTCAGCATTTTAATAACGCCACAGACAAGCATTATTTTCTACAAATGTGAAATGTTCCATAACATCTAAATGTGGTTTCCCAGTCCCTTGACAGTCTCAACACCCCACTCTAAAGTGGTAAATATAATCTAGCAGTTTATTTAGGCAGGGATATACCAACAAGGATATTGTCCATAAGCCATCGTCTCCAAATATCTCCACAAGTGAACGTAACTCAGTTCTGATCCATATCTAAAAGCTCATACTGTTTGGATAAAATAAGAAAAAAACTGAAAACTGAAAAATGGATACACAAGAGAAATGGAGGACATCTGGATCTAGTGATACATGGTTCAGAGTTTCCTGAGGTGCAGGACTTAGCCAGCTTTGTGAACAGATCTGTGAAAGCCCATGTTCACAGTGGCTAAGTTCCGCTCCTCAGAGGCCATCTCTCATCAGCAGTGGAGTGAAACCCTGGACATGATGGAGGGGCGAGCAAACACTGTCGGGAGGGAGGGGAGTGATGGGAGAGGAGGGGGCAGGCCAGGGTCTCATACAGGAAGGAATCACAGGAAATGTCTTATTGGGAAAACCAGTAACAATCTAATTGTGAACCATGCTCCCATTTTCAATCAGGTTGGTCAAGTCGAGGGGCACGGTCAAAGCCGTTCTAAATTGCTCTGGAATTTAGAGTGATAAACACTCTTCATCATGTCGTGTCTTGGCTGTGAAGTGTTTCGAAGTGGTTTATTTTACAGCACAGCCTATTTATCCCAGAAGGTGCAATGTGTTTGTAAGTTCTAAGGAAATTAAATATGTTATTATGTTATTATTTTCTGCAGTAAGACCTACTCAGTGCTTGTGTGATTTTGAGACTCATTATTAACTACACATGTTGTGTAAATAATCTACTGTGACATTGCGGATGTAAACATTATAATCATGACGATTGCTTGTTGGAATGACTAGTCCACCAGATCACACATGGACTCAGCTGTTTGTATGTATATGGACAAAGGGACTGTTCATAATAACTCCCACTACCTTGTGGGTGTGCCTCCCTGTGTTGAAAACGGAGCATTGCGAGTTGTGGGGCTCAACCTCCTGTGCCTACTGAGCTGATAGCAGTTTGATATAATGAGCACTGGCTCAGTTCAGCAGAAACCGGAGTTATGCCTATTAACAAAATGAAACATCAACATAATGCGTTCACGTAATCATGGCAATCAACAAACAGAAAGCAATCAGCAATCAAGGCAGAGAGAAGAAGTTGGTTCACCCCAGTCATCCACTAGATGACCCGAGCCCATGGAGAAATACTGCTCCTGTCATTTGTCCTCTAAATAGATTACAGGAGCAGAGTTTTTCCAGATGTATTTTCTACCGGAGCGTCTAGTTTTATACATCTCGACTTCTAGGTCTATTTAATGTGAAATGTTTTTTCTCTGTGTAAGAAAGGCCCAATAAAACAACAAGTCTGTGTACTTAGATAAGATTGTATATTTCCAAAAAATTAATATGTATTTATCAAAACTTTGCCTCTCCCTCTTTTTGCTTCTCAAAAGGTTATCATAGAGATGGCCTCTAAAATAATCATAAATAAAAATGAAGTGGAAGCATATGCCATCTATCTGTCTTATTTAAGATAGTGTTTGATTACATTAGTGCCCGTTTTAAACCAATGGCATGCTTTACATGCTTTTAAAAAAAAGGTTCTAAAAGGGTTCTTAGGCTGTCCACATAGGAGAACCCTTTTTGATTTCAGGTAGAACCCTTTTTGGTTTCAGGTAGAACCCTTGGGTTCCATGTAGAACCCTCTGTGGAAAGGGTTCTACATGGAACCCAAAAGGGTTCTACTTGGAACCAAAAAGGGTTCTTCAAAGGGTTCTCCTATGGGGACAGCTGAAGAACCCTTTTAGGTTCTAGATAGCAGCTTTTTTTCTAAGAGTGTACAGACTGAGTGCACTGCTGTCTGACTCATAATCTGTCGGCACAACATGGTCTCAGAGTATTATTCTGTTCGTAAATAAGAGACACTTAATTTAGAATGATATGTTACGTTTTGTATGATATGTATTAATCCATCATCCATTTCGTGTTACGAATTACAATTTGTATGATTCGTTACGAATTGCATTCCGTGGCATATGTTACAAATCGCCATTTGTACAAAATGTTACCAATTCGCAAAACATACAATATGTTAAGAATTTGCTAAACGTATGATATGTTACGAATCCCAATTTTTTGCGGCTAACGTTAGCTATGTGGCGAGGTGGCTAACGCTAACGTTAGCTAGCTCTAGGGGTTAGTGTTAGGAGTTAAGGTTAGGGTTAAGGTTAGGAGTTAGGTTAAAGGGTTGAGGTTAGGGTTAGGGAATGGTTACCTAAAAGGGTTAAGGTTAGGGTTAGGGGAAGGGTTAGCTAACATGCTAAGTAATTGCAAAGTAGCTAAAAAGTAGTAAGTAGTTGCAAAGTTGCTAATTAGCTAAAATTATGAGATTCGAACATGCAACCTTTGGGTTGCTACACGTTCACGTTATGAACATGCAACCTTTGGGTTGCTACACGTTCACATTATACGCCCACCCCCCCACCCCAACCAACCATCCTCCTTTCGTTTTTTTCCTTAAGTAACCTTCTATCTTATGTAACCATACCAAACGTAACATATCATACTAATTTGAGTGTCCCGGATTTACGTTTACTATGCTACATCTAGTCTGAGACCAGTCTGGTCGGCATCATGACACATAAAGAGGCGTGTTTGGTTTTACAGAGGGGTTAGATTCATCACAGCTGTCTAACCTCCACACAGTTAAATAATGTCAGTTCTGAGGCGGCCGGGTTGCGTGCGACTGGATCATATTTTCCTCATTTTCTCCTCATGCTCTGAGAAAAACTAGGGACAGTTGCCACTTTGTTGTCATGATAAGCACGATTGGGGCCAATTTTCTGTCTTCAAGTAGAGAGTTAAAAAACAACCAAGTACTGTACACATGCAGTATATACTGTATGGCTGCTCTATGATAACAGTCAATAGATTGCTGTGACAAGACTCTGAACCATGTTCAATTCAAATCAAATCAAATCAAATCAAATTTTATTGGTCGAATACAACAGGTGCAGACATTACAGTGAAATGCTTACTTACAGCCCTTAACCAACAGTGCATTTATTTTTAACAAATTAAGTAAAAATAAAACAACAACAAAAAAAGTGTTGAGAAAAAAAAGAGCAGAAGTAAAATAAAATAACAGTAGGGAGGCTATATATACAGGGGGGTACCGGTGCAGAGTCAATGTGCGGGGGCATCGGCTAGTTGAGGTAGTTGAAGTAATATGTACATGTGGGTAGAGTTAAAGTGACTATGCATAAATATTCAAAACTATACCTCATGTCCGATATATGATAGATTTTTTCACATAGTATTACAGTAGTGGAGGAGACAGATCATGATGAACAACTAATCAATATGTCATAGTTTGACCTCAGAAGACAAGCGTGCCAAAAGTGAAGGGCTTATCTGTGATTTACAACTATCTAATAACCCGTCTGCCTGGAGATATTGACATGTAGCATTTCACTTTGCTTGACAGGCCTACGGGTGAACTTTCTGAAGGAGTCTTCATGAACAATTATACCCCTTCTCATTTACTGTAGATGTATGGTCGTGTGAGAGGAAAAGTGAAACAGAGGAAGTATTGACATTGGCATACAGTACATCATGATTGGCAATATAAAAGATGCATACTTCTTACATGGACTTTTTGGGGGCTGTGGGGAAATACTGATGATCATACTGATAGATTGCATATGTCTTTAGTTCAGTAGATATCATCTAGGCTATACGTGTACTAAGACAGATTTAATTATAAGACTCACCGGTCACAACAGAGCATCAGCGACATCACTTTGGCAGAATTTTCTTCATTTTTCAAAGGAGCCTCAATGTTTAGTCAATAGTCTGTACCTATATTAGAAATATTTAAAGTGACTGATGCTGTTTACAGCAAACTATATCTAAAATGCATGGCTTAAAAGGACAAGGAAATGGTAAATAGGGATATAAATCATTGCCATAAAGTAGAAATCCTTTTTTTGTGTGCATGTAAGACTAAACGTTGTTTTGACCTGTGTGAATATGCTCTGACCCAAATCAGTACTGCTCTATCCTGTTTTTGTCAGGGTACGACGTATGGATAAAGTATTCTCTATCCAGTACTGTGTCAGATAATTACTGTGTCAGATATTTTTCTGTGTGAATACCTGCGGCAGGTAGGCACACATCTTACCATTAGCTTGCTATTAGTTTTACTGTTTCACATGATCTCACATCAGATTTCCATAGACCTAGCGTCTGTCACAGGCTTTCACCTGGGCAGCCGAGGCTACCATAGACCAGACGTTTTGAAATGTAGCTTGAATAACAGTATTTTGCACATTTACATCAAAATGAAGGAAATGTATAAATGTCAACATAACCATGTACTGTATGTACTTCAATATCTCTCTATTTCTAATAGACATCTTCACTCACTAGGCAACCACATCCAGTCTGATTTTAAAGTGCCTTTATAGAGGCAGTTACGTAATCTTTAAAAGCCACACATTTCAGGTGGAACACGCATGCACATACTTGCATTATAAAGACGGAGATACAGGGGGCGAAGGTTGGGGTGTCTTGTGAGGATTCATAGGCAAGTGAGTAAATTGCCACTACCATCGGTTCTATTGGCCAACATGCAATCACTGGAAAACAAACTGGATGATCTACCAAAGGTACATTACAACTGCTTGGCATCCGACCGTAAGGCGCTACAGTGGGTAGTGCGTACGGCCCAATACATCACTGGGGCCAAGCTTCCTGCCATCCAGGACCTATATACTAGGCAGTGTCAGAGGAAGGCCCAAAAAATTGTAAAAGACTCCAGTCACCCAAGTCAAAGACTCCAGTCACCCACCCCTTTGTTTTTACACTGCTGCTACTCGCTGTTTATTATCTATGCATAGTCACTTTACCCCTACCTACATGTACAAATTACCTCAACTAACCTGTACCCCGCACATTGACTCAGTACCGGTACCCCCTGTATATAGCCTCGTTATTGTTATGTAATCTTATTGTGTTACTTTTATTTTATTTTTTACTTTAGTTTATTTAGCAAATATTTTCTTAACTCTATTTCTTGAACTGCATTGTTGGTTAAGGGCTTGTAAGTAAGCATTTCACAGTAAGGTCTACACCTGTTGTATTAGGCGCATGTGACAAATAACTGATTTGATTTTGATTAAAAGCTTTCAGATTAATTTAAAAAAGTATTGTTCTCCATTTTATTCCTTTAAGTCTGTGAAATAGTGTCCAACAGTCCATGAGTCATGAAATGTGTACAAGGAAGGGATGTGTACAAGAGAGGATGGTTGGGGGAACTTTGTCTCATGTGTCTTCCAAACGGATCTGTACATAAACATGATCTTAGTACTTGACAGATGCAATTTTCATTGCCTCTAACGCCCTCTTTTTTTGGCGAGACATTTGCCTCAAGCTTTACGTGTAAAGGCATAGTTCAATGTTTTGTTTATGCAAATCTTTAGCTTAAGATACAATTGAGGTTGGATAAAACTGACAGCTAAAATTATGGGGATATATAAGTGTACTTCCCCTTTCTCTGACTGGAATCTTACCATTCTCCTCAAGGATATTGTGTTTTGTTGATATTCTTAACCATCGACTGAAATTGATTCCATGCTTCAAAAATCTGCGGGCCATAAGTCAATAAAGAACTCCCACTTTGTCAGTAAATGGTGTGTTTCACTGAGTTTGCCCAACTAATCACTTAAGCCACCATAACATTACAGAAGGAGTTTCTGGCAGCTGTATAGGCATGGTGCCCATTTAGTAGACATATAACCTCTTTTGATCTATCATAAGACAGAACTGTAATGAAAGAACAAGTGTCGTCTTTCTTGGTCACAAAAGTGCACTAAGATGATATTAAGATTCATGACATCACTGGCTCTGCATGGGCAATCAAAAGTATTATACTTCTTGTGTGTACTTACAGTGGGGGAAAAAAGTATTTAGTCAGCCACCAATTGTGCAAGTTCTCCCACTTAAAAAGATGAGAGAGGCCTGTAATCTTCATCATAGGTACACGTCAACTATGACAGACAAATTGAGAAAAAAAATCCAGAAAATCACATTGTAGGATTTTTAATGAATTTATTTGCAAATTATGGTGGAAAATAAGTATTTGGTCACCTACAAACAAGCAAGATTTCTGGCTCCTGTAACTTCTTCTTTAAGAGGCTCCTCTGTCCTCCACTCGTTACCTGTATTAATGGCACCTATTTGAACTTGTTATCAGTATAAAAGACACCTGTCCACAACCTCAAACAGTCACACTCCAAACTCCACTATGGCCAAGACCAAAGAGCTGTCAAAGGACACCAGAAACAAAATTGTAGACCTGCACCAGGCTGGGAAGACTGAATCTGCAATAGGTAAGCAGCTTGGTTTGAATAAATCAACTGTGGGAGCAATTATTAGGAAATGGAAGACATACAAGACCACTGATAATCTCTTTTGATCTGGGGCTCCACGCAAGATCTCACCCCGTGGAGTCAAAATGATCACAAGAACGGTGAGCAAAAATCCCAGAACCACACGGGGGGACCTAGTGAATGACCTGCAGAGAGCTGGGACCAAAGTAACAAAGCCTACCATCAGTAACACACTACGCCGCCAGGGACTTAAATCCTGCAGTGCCAGACGTGTCCCCCTGCTTAAGCCAGTACATGTCCAGGCCCGTCTGAAGTTTGCTAGAGTGCATTTGGATGATCGAGAAGAGGATTGGGAGAATGTCATATGGTCAGATGAAACCAAAATTGAACTTTTTGGTAAAAACTCAACTCGTCGTGTTTGGAGGACAAATAATGCTGAGTTGCATCCAAAGAACACCATACCTACTGTGAAGCATGGGGGTGGAAACATCATGCTTTGGGGCTGTTTTTCTGCAAAGGGACCAGGACGACTGATCCGTGTAAAGGAAAGAATGAATGGGGCCATGTATCGTGAGATTTTGAGTGAAAACCTCCTTCCATCAGCAAGGGCATTGAAGATGAAACGTGGCTGGGTCTTTCAGCATGACAATGATCCCAAACACACCGCCCGGGCAACGAAGGAGTGGTTTCGTAAGAAGCATTTCAAGGTCCTGGAGTGGCCTAGCCAGTCTCCAGATCTCAACCCCATAGAAAATCTTTGGAGGGAGTTGAAAGTCTGTGTTGCCCAGCGAAAGCCCCAAAACATCACTGCTCTAGAGGAGATCTGCATGGAGGAATGGGACAAAATACCAGCAACAGTGTGTGAAAACCTTGTGAAGATTTACAGAAAACGTTTGACCTGTGTCATTGCCAACAAAGGGTATATAACAAAGTATTGAGAAACTTTTGTTATTGACCAAATACTTATTTTCCACCATAATTTGCAAATAAATTCATTAAAAATCCTACAATGTGATTTTCTGGATTTTTTTTCTCAGTTTGTCTGTCATAGTTGACGTGTACCTATGATGAAAATTACAGGCCTCTCTCATCTTTTTAAGTGGGAGAACTTGCACAATTGGTGGCTGACTAAATACTTTTTTCCCCCACTGTATGTCAATGAAAGGAGCCTGAGCAGAACCCCTTGGGTTTCTACTGTCTTGTGTTAAAATGCTTTTTCATAGCATCATTTTGGCACAGCTTGCTGGGCCTAAACGTATTATAAGACACAGAAGTGAGTCCTCATACCACATTAGCTGTTTTTGTTCGCAGGGTTTTGTAAGGTTTATTCACACATCTTCAGGAATCAGGGTGACTCATCACTGCGTTGCAAATGAAACCCTATTCCTTATGTAGTGCACTACTTTTTAACCAGAGCCCTATGGGCCCTGGTCAAAAGTAGTGCACTACATAGTGAATAGGGTGCCATTTGGGACACAGTCATTCTCTCTCATCTTAGGCTCTACCCAAGAAAACATATTCCCTCCTCAGCAGGAGTGGTGAAGCATCAACCCCTGAGAAATTATGTTGCAAAACACTTGTTACACCTATAGCCATTCAATGTTACCTCACAGAATACAACACTTCCTTACTCACCACTCTTCACTCCAAACAACAATTTTCATGTTTTAGTCGTCATTCGGGTATCTGTCATTCTTCTGAAGATACAATTGAATCGATTTTCCGGTTGACTTGAAGTACTAGTAGACTAGAGGCAGTGAAGCGGTCATACACTATACTAACTAGCTTGAAAATTTGAAAGTGACATTTCAATGGGTGTGGTCATTTCTCCAGATATCCTCTATACCTGGACTATACGCCTAACTCAGTAAGAGTGTGACTCTCACACACACACACACACACACATGCACACATGCACACACACTCCGCCAAGGCCAATGTAGATGCCTACTCCGAAAGGCATTATTAAATTTACATTTACATCATTTAGCAGATGCTATTATCCAGAGCGACTTACAAATCATTATGGGAACAACAGATCCTGGATGTGACCACACATCACTGCTGTTACTTAGGCTTTCTTTCCATGACTGCACTGAAGTCCTGGCACATCCTGTCAGACTCCCTGTGGTCACACACAACCCACAGCCATCATAGCATCCCTAATGAAAAACACTACATATTATGCATGGACTGTCTCTGACTGACTGACTGGAGTGTATGTGTGTGTGTGTGTGTGTGTGTGTGTGTGTGTGTGTGTGTGTGTGTGTGTGTGTGTGTGTGTGTGTGTGTGTGTGTGTGTGTGTGTGTGTGTGTGTGTGTGTGTGTGTGTGTGTGTGTGTGTGTGTGTGTGTGTGTGTGTGTGTGTGTGTGTGTGTGTGTGTGTGTGTGTGTGTGAACGTGCGTGCCTACGTGCATGACTTTGTGCCTGCATGCGTGTGTGTTACAGTGGCAATTAACTGTTTTCAGACTGCAGTGAAAGAAGTAGACTTTTTGATGTTGCTTCCTAATCAAGGAGTCCCTAAATCTTGCTTCACCGTCATCTAGCAAAAACAGCAAAGGTGGTGGCTGAGGTGGGATTTTAGTAACATCATCTTCTCTGGGATCTTTAGAAAGATATCGTGCTAGACAAAGTAGAGTTAGTAACTTTGGACATTTTGTTATTATATAGAATTAAGATGCCATGACAACTCTCCATCGATGATGATCATTAATTACAATCACTGCTAACATTGGGGGGGAAAGTTTTGCAGAAGCAGTGTAAATATTGGCCTGTGACTGAGTTACAGATCACACACGTTTACAGCTCATTTGTCATTTATACACAAATCTTGTGATGAGTATGATAGAAGGAGTCAGGCGCAGGAGAGTAAATCACCGAATACAGAGTTTATTCCGTCGTACACGATTGCGCTGGATAGCGACACACGAAAACAGGCACAGGGGAAACTCTCTACCCTGGCAATACACAGTATGGGATACTCCAACAATATACAGGCACAGGGGAAATATCTACCCCGGTAATACAAAGTGCGAGTAGCTCCACCGAGCTACACTACTCTCACAATAAACAATCACCCACAAGGACAAGGGGGGCAGAGGGAACACTTATACACGGACTAATGAGGGGATAAGAACCAGGTGTGTGTAATTGACAAGACAAGACAAATGGAATGATGATATATGGAGCGGCAGTGGCTAGTAAGCCGGTGACGATGAGCGCCTAAACCTGCCCGAACAAGGAGGGGAGGCAGCCTCGGTGGAAGTCGTGTCCACCTGGACAGGAGAAATACCTATGTAAGAATGCTGTCATCGACTACAGCTCAGCCTTCAACACCATAGTGTCCTCCAAGCTCATCACTAAGCTCCTGGACCCTGGGTCTGAACCCCTCCCTATGCAACTGGGTCCTGGACTTCCTGACGGGCCAACCCCAAGTGGTGAAGGTACGCAACAACACCTCCGCTGCGCTGATCCTCAACACGGGGGCCCCACAGGGGTGCATGCTCAGCCCCTTCCTGTACTCCCTGTTCAACCATGACTGAGTGGCCACGCACGTCTCCAACTCAATTACCAAGTTTGCTGATGACACAACAGTGGTAGGCCTGATCACCGCCTGGTACGGCAACTGCACCGCCCGCAACCGAAGGGCTCTCCAGAGGGTGGTGCGGTCTGCCCAACGCATCACCGGAGGCAAACTACAAGCCCTCTAGGACACCTACAGCACCCGATGTCATAGGAATGCCAAAAAGATAATTAAGGACAACAACCACCCGAGCGGCTGCCTGTTCACCCCGCTATCATCCAGAAGGGGAGGTCGGTACAGGTGCATCAAAGCTGGGACCGAGAGACTGAAAAACAGCTTCTATCTCAAGGCCATCAGACTGTTAAATAGCCTTCACTAGCACATTAGAGGCTGAAATCACTGGCCACTTTAATAAATGGAACACTAGTCACTTTAATAATGTTAACATATCTTGCATTACTCATCTCATATGTATATACTGTATTCTATACTATTCTACTGTATCTTAGTCTATGCCGCTCTGACATTACTCGTCCATATATTCATTTATATATTCTTAATTCCGTTGCTTTACTTAGATTTGTGTGAATTGGGTATACGTTGTGGAATTGTTAGATATTACTTGTTAGATATACCGCACTGTCGGAGCTAGAAACACAAGCATTTTGCTACACCCGCAATAACATCTGCTAAACACGTGTATGAGATCATTAACATTTGATTTGATTTGATTTGACACTGCCTGCCCTCCAGGACATCTACAGCACCCGGTGTCACAGGAAGGCCAAGAAAATCATCAAGGACCTCAGCCATCTGAGCCACAACCTGTTCACCCAGCTACCATCTAGAAGGAGGAGACAGTACAGGTGCATCAAAGCTGGAACCGAGAGCTTTTATCTCAAGGCCATCAGAATGTTAAACAGTCACCACTAGCCGGCCTCCGCCCAGTACCCTGCCCTGAACCTTAGTCACAAGTCGGCTACCGCCCGGTACTCTACCCTGCACTTTAGAGTCTGCTTTGCCTTATGTACATAGTCATTGAACACTGGTCACTTTAATAATGTTTACATACTGTTTTACCCACTTTACTGTATTCTAGTCATGGCTTATCCTATATAACTACTGTAACTACTGCTGTACACACCTTTTCTATTCATATACTGTCCATACTGTCTATGCACACCATTTTATATATACACTACCAGTCGAATGTTTGGACACACCTACTCATTCAAGGGTTTTCCCTTTATTTTTACATTGTAGAATAATAGTGAAGACATCAAAACTATGAAATCACATATGGAATCATGTAGTAACAAAAAAAGTGTTAAACAAATCAAAATATATTTATATTTGAGATTCTTCAAATAGCCACCCTTTGCATTGATGACAGCTTTCCACACTCTTGGCATTCTCTCAACCAGCTTCATGAGGTAGTCACCTGGAATGCATTTCAATTAACAGGTGTGTGTTCTTAAAAGATAATTTGTGGAATTTATTTCCTTCTTAATGAGTTTGAGCCAATCAGTTGTGTTGTGACAAAGTAAGGGGGTATACAGAAGATAGCCAGAAGACAGTCCATCGTTACTTTAAGACATGAAGGTCAGTCAATACAGAAAATGTCAAGAACTTTGAAAGTTTCTTCAAGTGCAGTTGCAAAAACCATCAAGCACTACGATGAAACTAGCTCTCATGAGGACCGCCACAGGAATGGAAGACCCAGAGTTACCTCTGCTGCAGAGGATAAGTTCATTAGAGTTACCAGCCTCAGAAATTGCAGCCCAAATAAATGCTTCACAGAGTTCAAGTAACAGACACATCTCAACATCAACTGTTCAGAGGGGACTGTGTGAATCAGGCCTTCATGGTCGAATTGCTGCAAAGAAACCACTACTAAAGGACACCAATAATAAGAAGAGACCTGCTTGGGCCAAGAAACACAAGCAATGGACATCAGACCGGTGGAAATGTGTCCTTTGGTCTAGAGTCCAATTTGGAGATTTTTGGCTCAAACCGCCATGTCTTTGTGAGATGCGGTGTGGGTGAAAGGATGATCTCCGCATGTGTAGTTCCCACCGTAAAGCATGGAGGAGGAGGTGTTATGGTGTGGGGGCGCTTCGTTGGTGACACTGTCTGTGATTACACTTAACCAGCATGGCTACCACAGCATTCTGCAGCGATACAACATCCCATCTGGTTTGGGCTTAGTGGGACTATCATTTGTTTTTCAACAGGACAATGACCCAACACACCTCCAGGCTGTGTAAGGGCTATTTTACCAAGAAGGAGAGTGATGGAGTGCCGCATCAGATGACCTGGCCTCCACAATCCTCCGACCTCAACCCAATTGAGATGGTTTGGGATGAGTCGGACGGCAGAGTGAAGGAAAAGCAGCCAACAAGTGCTCAGCATATGTGGGAACTACTTCAAGACTGTTGGAAAAGCATTCCAGGTGAAGCTGGTTGAGAGATTGCCAAGAGTGTGCAAAGCTGTCATCAAGGCAAAGGGTGGCTATTTGAAGAATCTCAAATATAAAATATATTTTAATTAGTTTATATATATATATATACAGTATATATACTGTGTATATATATAGTGAAACAAAAATATACACATATAAATGCAACATGTACAGTGCATTCGTAAAGTATTCAGACCCCTTGACCTTTTCCACATTTTGTTACGTTACAGACTTATTCTAAAATGGATTAAACTGTTTTTCCCCCCTCATCAATCTACACACGATACCCCATATTGACAAAACAAAAACAGGTTTTTATAAATTTGTGCAAATTTATAAAATATAAAAAAAACTTAAATATATTACATTTACATAAGTATTCAGACCCTTTACTCAGTACTTTGTTGGAGCACCTTTAGCAGCCTTGAGTCTTCTTGGGTATTATGCTACAAACTTGGCACACCATTCTTCACTGCAGATCCTCTCAAGCTCTGTCAGGTTGGATGGGGATCGTCGCTTCATAGCTATTTTCAGGTCTCTCCTGAGATGTTAGATCAGGTTCAAGTCCAGGCTCTGGCTGAGCCAATCAAGGACATTCAGAGACTTGTTCCGAAGTGTCACGGATTCTGCCGAGGCTGCTCCTCCTCCTTGCTCGGGCAGGCTTCGGCGTTCGTCGTCCCCGGAGTACTAGCTACTGCCGTTCGATGTTATTGGTGTTTGTTTAGTTTTGTCTGTATTGTTTACACCTGTTTGTCATTATGTTAATTGTTTCCCTTATAATTACCCCTGTCTCTCATCTGTACTTTGTGTGTGATTGTTTTCCCCTTCACGGTTGTCTATTTTGTGAGCGGGTTATTTCCTCCCTGCGTGGAGTTATTTTCTGTGTCCTTTTGGATCCTTTTTGTATTAAAAGTACGTATCCGAGAGTTCTGTGTCCTGCGCCTGACTTCGTTTACCGCATCTCACACACAGTCGTGACACGAAGCCACTCCTCGGTTGTGTTGGCTGTGTGCTTAGGGTCGTTGTCCTGTTGGAAGGTGAACCTTTGCCCCAGTCTGAGGTCCTGAGCACTATGTAGCAGGTTTTCATTAAGGATATCTCTGTACTTTGCTCCGTTCATCTTTCCCTCGATCCTGACTAGTCTCCCAGTCCATTGGCTGAAAAACATTCGCACAGAAATACAGTGTAGACATTGTTAATGTTGTAAATGGCTATTGTAGCTGGAAACGGCTGATTTTTTATGGAATATCTACATAGGCGTACAGAGGCCCATTATCAGCAACCATCAGTCCTGTGTTCCAATGGCACGTTGTGTTTGCTAATCCAAGTTTATCATTTTAAAAGGCTAATTGATCATTAGCAAACCCTTTTGCAATTATGTTAGCACAGCTGAAAACTGTTGTGCTGATTAAAGAAGCAATAAAACTGGTCTTCTTGAGACTAGTTGAGTATCTGGAGCATCAGCAATTGTGGGTTCGATTACAGGCTCAAAATGGCCAGAAACAAATAACTTTCTTCTGAAACTCGTTAGTCTATTCTTGTTCTGAGAAATGAAGGCTATTCCATGCGAGAAATTGCCAAGAAACTGAAGATCTCGTACAACGCTGTGTACTACTCCCTTCACAGAACAGCGCAAACTGGATCTAACCAGAATAGAAATTGGAGTGGGAGGCCCCGGTGCACAACTGAGCAAGAGGACAAATACATTAGAGTGTCTAGTTTGAGAAACAGACGCCTCACAGGTCCTTAACTGGCAGCTTCATTAAATAGTACCCGCAAAACACCAGTCTCAACATCAACAGTGAAGAGGCGACTCCGGGATGCTGACCTTCTAGGCAGAGTTGCAAAGAAAAAGCCATATCTCAGACTGGCCAATAAAAATAAAAGATTAAGATGGGCAAAAGAACACAGCCACTGGACAGAGGAAGATTGGAAAAAAGTGTTATGGACAGACGAATCGAAGTTTGAGGTGTTCGGATCACAAAGAAGAACATTTGTGAGACGCAGACCAAATGAAAAGATGCTGGAGGAGTGCTTGATGCCATCTGTCAAGCATGGTGGAGGCAATGTGATGGTCTGGGGGTGCTATGGTGGTGCTAAAGTGGGAGATTTGTACAGGGTAAAATGGATATTGAAGAATGAAGGCTATCACTCCATTTTGCAACGCCATCCCATACCCTGTAGACGACGCTTGATTGGAGCCAATTTCCTCCTACAACAGGACAATGACCCAAAGCACAGCTCCAAACTATGCAAGAACTATTTAGGGAAGAAGCAGTCAGCTGGTATTCTGTCTATAATGGAGTGGCCAGCACAGTCACCGGATCTCAACCCTATTGAGCTGTTGTGGGAGCAGCTTGACCGTATGGTACATAAGAAGTGCCCATCAAGCCAATCCAACTTGTGGGAGGTGTTTCAGGAAGCATGGGGTGAAATCTCTTCAGATTACCTCAACAAATTGACAACTAGAATGCCAAAGGTCTGCAAGGCTGAAATTGCTGCAAATTGAGGATTCTTTGTCGAAAGCAAAGTTTGAAGGACACAATTATTATTTCAATTAAAAATCATTATTTCTAACCTTGTCAATGACTACATTTCCTATTCATTTTGCTATATTTCCTATTCAAACTCATTTAATGTATGTTTTCATGGAAAACAAGGACATTTCTAAGTGACCCCAAACTTTTGAACGATAGACTCTGACATTGCTTGTTTTTATATTTCTTAATTTCTTTATTTTTTACTTTTGAATTATGTGCCTATTGTTTTGTATTGTTGGCCACCATATGTCTATTCTGGCCAGACTATGTTGTGATTGAGTCTAATCTACCTATACTCTAGACTCATTAGGTTATCATCCATTAGTTGAACTGAGGGGAAATATATTTTCATGGTCTGTAACCTGGCCATTCTGTATTAGCAATTCAGTTTAAACACTTTTTAGACCTAATGCGAAACCGAATGACTCATTTAGCCTTTTCAAAGCCACCCACAAATTAAAGAGCAAACTGTGGCACAGTTTTTTACCATATTGTCCAATGACTTTATTTTCCCACAGAATCTGGGTTAAATTGCAGATAAAGTAACTATTGATCTTCCCCTAAAATGGTGTGACTTAATCTCCATCCACACTGAACAAGGTAATGATGTCCTCAGGCAGGTCCCAGGAACATCTTGGGGGGCTGGCTGGGCATCTAAATAAAAGGTGGAAGGTGTCAAGATCAAATCTTTGATTACACTAAATAACATAATGAGTCACAGTAAGACATTGTTGAATTTGATTTGAGTCATATAATTTATTAGGGTGACCACATTTAAAATATAAAAATGCAGGACAACAGGATGTTATTGCGGGACATTCGCGGGACAGTGTAGCCTACATGAATAAAACAATTGGCAGTTTTGGCCACATGATAATTTTTGGGGACTCATAAGAAATTAGGTGGTGTTTTTATGTTATGTTGAACACTGATGAGTCATTATGTGATCTTCCAAGACTGATTCAGCTTTGATCTAACTTTCCTAAACGAGCACCATGCACCATTGTGAGAAGTGGTGGATCATACTGTATACGGTCATTTGTCATTTCAGAGGTTCCAAAAAAACCTTTCATGCAGCTGGCCGGTAGCTACAGAGGTTCCAAACGGGTAGCTAGCTACTGCCATACTGTGGTTATGTATGTCATTGCATCATACACCCATATTTTAAATGGGAAATGCAAGCAATATGTCACAATGTCAGAAACGACATAAGTTCAAGTGAATGGTTTCTATTAAATGTACAAAATAAAAGATTACCACATACTTCTTCAAATGGATACGACAACTGCGCAGGTAACTGCAATAATGTAATAGATGTTTTTATTATATTTGTTTTTATGTTTTGTAAATATTTTACTACCATACTAGGTCATGGCTGGAAGGGATCCAGCTTTTGTCAAATTAAAGTCAAACATTTTAGTTGCATTTTAGTTAACCCTAACCCTTTTCCTAATTATCCTAACCTGCTATGTTAAGTATCCTAACCTGCCTGTGCTGCATCAATTCTCCTGATCTGCTACGAAAATTCCAATCTGACATTAATTTGACAAAAGCTAGCGTAGAGTCCTTCTAGCCATGACGACGTTTACGTTACAACCGTGTTGCCAATCTTGCCGAGCGATCTTGTCACAAGAGGACCACAATGGAAATACGTCCCAGACTTTATTGTGTCACGTACATGGGTGTCTTTTTAAAGTTTTATGTGTGCTTGTTTTTCAAATAGTCGAAATAGGTAATAAACTAGCCTAAAACTAAACATCCTTGCCCCCGACCAATGAGCATCGCCTTTTCTACTTCTTCCGGTGACGTCAGACAACTTTCAAACTTTTGGCGGTTGACTGGGTTTTGATAACTTTTTAAGAGTGTCAAGTGAGCACACGAATAAACATGGATTCAATTATGACGAACCTTCTTGTTGGGCTTTCAGTCAACATCCAAAGAAGCGATGGTAAGCTGTGTAGCAAACTTTATTTATTTATTGTACCTTCATTTTACCAGGGAACTTTGGCTAGGTCTCTTTTTCAAATGTGCGCTGCACAATACAACCAAATATACACATTACGTTAAGGTGGTTAGCAAGTTAGATTTGCCTCCCACATGATTTCGCTTCTTAGTTAGCTAACAGGAACGTACGTTATGTATTTGGATGTTATTTGTTGTATTAGCTACAGTAACTAACTTTTTTAAAAATACTTAAGTCAGTTACTGTACTGTATAGTATAGGTGAATGAGTTGAACACAGCTAGCCGAATTTACTCAACACAACGTTAACTGCGCACGGCACGGCTAATCTTACCTGTGTGGTTGTTGATTTGCAGTAACTAGCTAATAGTCTGTAATTATTACAGGTGCCTACTGACTTAAATAGTTAGCTACTGTAGTTACAAAGAAACAAGATGGCTAAATACTTTAGTACATTTAGCTAGGTAGTTAACTTTGCTAACGTTAGTTGGACAGGATAATAATGAAGCCATCCGTTGGTTAGTTTTTACTAGTATAGTTAACGTTACCCTCTTGTAGAAATGGGTGACTAACGTTAGCTACCTAATATTAGCTCTGGTCCAGGCAGGGCATTGCAATTTGATTAACTGACTAAACTCTACGGTTAAGGAAGTTTCTAATGAACTCCACCAACTTCCTTCCCCGTGGAGTTTAGTCAGCTAGGCATTGGTGTGAACTTGCTAACAGGTGGTGTAATGTGACTGATGGCTGAATGTGTTTATAGGGCGAGTGCATCCTGCAAACGTCAAAGCTGTTGATTCCACAAAATCTACTGTGAAGGTTGAATGGTTTGAGAAATCAGTATGCAGGGGAAAGGAGGTAAGTGACTCAAAAGAGTGCCTTGTCTATGTTACAGAGAACAATTGACTGAAAGTGCTCGATCTTAAACTTTACTGATGCTTTTTTGGGACCATATCAACAGTTGACTAATGAACAAAATACTAACATGTTTCTTTGAGTGGAATATCCCGTTTAAACTAGTTTGAGTGACATGTAATACGTTTGGACTCGTGTAAGAGATCTGGATGACAATAGTTGGATCTTTCAAAGATCTAGCTATGCTATGTGCTGCAAGTCTTTTAAACTGAAACGGATGATTGTTGACATACTGCTGCTATTCCTGTCCTTTAGCTCGAAATGAATGAATTATGGTCCCTGAATGAAGAGCTTTTTGAGCACATGAAATCCGCTACTACACCTACTCCTGGAGAGAAGGTAAGCCTACTCTAGGGGTGGGCCTAGGAACTTGAGCTTCATAGTGTATTGCATTTGAAAGTTGATAGTCCTAAAGTCAGGAACAATGTCTACATGTGTGATTTTATTTTCTCCAGAAATATGAAAGCCGTCTCCGTTCATCCAGGATCCCTGCTCCTTCCAATCGTAAGTGATTTGTCTTTAAGTTATTAGGAGTAGTTCTAGTATGTCTTAGAACAGGGTTTTTGGGGGGTTAGAAAAGACTGTAAAATCAATAGGAATTCAGCAAAAAATGAGTTTAGTTTATGAAAATCTGTTAATTTAGGAAATCTGTGAAAATATTCCCATGAATTAAAAAAAAGAGACGTGATCATGTCTCAATGTAATCAACAATTAAATTATTTTTACTTTCAAATATCTTTTTGGACTTAGTTGCGGACAATTTGCAGTGTACAAATTATTATAATTATGTTCCAGCTCCCAACCATTCACTCCGAAACAAAAATCATCCTGCAGCTGAATCTAGATGCCTACCCCCGTCTTAGAAGTGTGTATTTCATTGGTGTGGTGTGTGTGTGTGATGGTTGATTTTTAAGGATATTTCCTTCATAAGCTTCTGCTCCAGCGGGTCCTGAGGAGACAGGTTTGCATGCAATGTATGTTTGCATGCAATGTATGTTGCTCTCTAAGCAAATCATATGCTAAATCACTTTATATTAGATGGAATCCCATCATATAGGGCTATTTTCCTCACACTTGTACCTTGATTTGAAGATAAAATCACAGTGGCCTGTATCTTCAGATGCACAATAACTTTACAAACTTTTGGTGTTGAGTGGAACTGCCCTTGTAGTGGGACAGTACGTTATCTGTACATAAATAATTGATTAACTATTTGGTCCGTGATGGCTACCAATCATGTACAGAGAAGATGTATACCATACTGTTTACAACTACAATTCAATTTTGTGACAATGGGTTCCATATGGAATAGGTTCCAAAATATGTCTGTATTCAATCTTAAATCAGTCTACTGTGGTTGAAACTATATAGACATAGACTTGAGTATACCAAACATTATGAACCGCTCTTTCCATGACACAGACTGACCAGGTGAATCCAGGTGAAAGCTATGATCCCTTATTGATGTCACCACTTCAATCAGTGTAGATGAAGGGTTGGAGACCGGTTAAAGAAGGATTTCTAAGCCTTGAGACAATTGTGCCATGGATTGTGCATTTCAGTGCCATTCAGAGGGTGAACGGGCACGACAAAATATTTAAGTGCCTTTGAATGGGGTATGGTAGTAGGTGCCAGGTGCACCGGTTTGTCAAGAACTGCAACGCTGCTGTGTTTTTCAAAAATGGTCCACCACCCAAAGGGTATCCAGCCAACTTGACACAACTGTGGGAAGCGTTGGAATCAACATGGGCCAGCATCCCTGTGGAACGCTTTCGACACCTTGTAGAATCCAGGCTCCAATGAATTGAGGCTGTTCTGAGGGCAACAGGGGAGGTGTAACTCAATATTAGGAAGGTGATCCTAATGTTTGGTATACTCAGTGTATTTGTACTGTAAAGTGACCCTAAGCAGTTTTGTTAAGGGTACTAGCACTCTTTCTAGTGCAATGTTTTTGATTTTTCCTTTCAATTTACATTTACATCATTTAGCAGATGCTCTTATCCAGAGCGACTTACAAATTGGTAGATTCAACTTATGATAGCCAGTGGGACAACCACCTTTTTTTTTTTTTTTTGGGGGAAGAAGGATTACTTTATACTATTCCAGGTATTCCTTAAAGAGGTAGGGTTTCAAGTGTCTCCGGAAGGTGATCAGTGACTCCGCTGTCCTGGCGTCGTGGGGGAGCTTGTTCCACCATTGGGGTGCCATAGCAGCGAATAGCTTTGACTGGGCTGAGCAGGAACTGTGCTTCCATAGAGGTAGGGGAGCTAGCAGGCCAGAGGTGGATGAACGTAGTGCCCTCGTTTGGGTGGAGGGTCTGATCAGAGCCTGAAGGTAAGGAGGTGCCGTTCCCCTCACAGCTCCGTAGGCAAGCACCATGGTCTTGTAGTAGATGCGAGCCTCAACTGGAAGCCAGTGGAGTGTGCGGAGGAGCGGGGTGACATGAGAGAACTTGGGAAGGTTGAACACCAGACGGGCTGCAGCGTTCTGGATGAGTTGTAGGGGTTTAATGGCACAGGCAGGGAGCCCAGCCAACAGCGAGTTGCAGTAATCCAGACGGGAGATGACAAGTGCCTGGATTAGGACCTGTGCCGCTTTCTGTGTAAGGTAGGGTCGTACTCTGCAAATGTTGTAGAGCATGAACCTGCAGGATCGGGTCACCGCTTTGATGTTAGCGAAGAACGACAGGGTGTTGTCCAGGGTCACGCCAAGGTTCTTTGCACTCTGGGAGGAGGACACAATGGAGTTGTCAACCGTGATGGCGAGATCATGGAGCGGGCAGTCCTTCCCCAGGAGGAAGAGCAGCTCTGTCTTGCCGAGGTTCAGCTTGAGATGGTGATTCGACATCCACACTGACATGTCTGCCAGACATGCAGAGATGCGATTCGCCACCTGTTTATCAGAAGGGGGAAAGGAGAAAATTAATTGTGTGTCATCTGCGTAGCAATGATAGGAGAGACCATGTGAGGATATGACCGAGCCAAGTGACTTGGTGTTAATTAAGACCTAGACAACCAGGTGAGGGTATTTGGTATTTTATTAGAATCCCCATTGTTGTGAAAACAGCGTTTACTCTTACACATGAAATATGACGACATACAGAACATTAATAGACAAGAACAGCTGAAGGACAGAACTACATACATTTAAAAACGGCACACGTAGCCTACATATCAATACATACCCACAATATCTAGGTCAAATAGAGGTGAGGCATTGTGCCATGAGATGTTGCTTTATCTGTTGTTTTTTAAACCATGTTTGCTGTTCATTTGAGCAATATGAGATGGGAGTTCCATGCATTAATGGCTCTACAGTGGGGGAAAAAAGTATTTAGTCAGCCACCAATTGTGCAAGTTCTCCCACTTAAAAAGATGAGAGAGGCCTGTAATTTTCATCATAGGTACACGTCAACTATGACAGACAAAATGAGAAGAAAAAAAATCCAGAAAATCACATTGTAGGATTTTTAATGAATTTATTTGCAAATTATGGTGGAAAATAAGTATTTGGTCACCTACAAACAAGCAAGATTTCTGGCTCTCACAGACCTGTAACTTCTTCTTTAAGAGGCTCCTCTGTGCTCCACTCGTTACCTGTATTAATTGTCACCTGTTTGAACTTGTTATCAGTATAAAAGACACCTGTCCACAACCTCAAACAGTCACACTCCAAACTCCACTATGGCCAAGACCAAAGAGCTGTCAAAGGACACCAGAAACAAAATTGTAGACCTGCACCAGGCTGGGAAGACTGAATCTCCAATAGGTAAGCAGCTTGGTTTGAAGAAATCAATTGTGGGAGCAATTATTAGGAAATGGAAGACATACAGGACCACTGATAATCTCCCTCGATCTGGGGCTCCACGCAAGATCTCACCCCGTGGAGTCAAAATGATCACAAGAACGGTGAGCAAAAATCCCAGAACCACACGGGGGGACCTAGTGAATGACCTGCGGAGAGCTGGGACCAAAGTAACAAAGCCTACCATCAGTAACACACTACGCCGCCAGGGACTCAAATCCTGCAGTGCCAGACGTGTCCCCCTGCTTAAGCCAGTACATGTCCAGGCCCGTCTGAAGTTTGCTAGAGTGCATTTGGATGATCCAGAAGAGGATTGGGAGAATGTCATATGGTCAGATGAAACCAAAATAGAACTTTTTGGTAAACTCAATTCGTCGTGTTTGGAGGACAAAGAATGCTGAGTTGCATCCAAAGAACACCATACCTACTGTGAAGCATGGGGGTGGAAACATCATGCTTTGGGGCTGTTTTTCTGCAAAGGGACCAGGACGACTGATCCGTGTAAAGGAAAGAATGAATGGGGCCATGTATCGTGAGATTTTGAGTGAAAACCTCCTTCCATCAGCAAGGGCATTGAAGATGAAACGTGGCTGGGTCTTTCAGCATGACAATGATCCCAAACACACCGCCCGGGCAACGAAGGAGTGGCTTCGTAAGAAGCATTTCAAGGTCCTGGAGTGGTCTAGCCAGTCTCCAGATCTCAACCCCATAGAAAATCTTTGGAGGGAGTTGAAAGTCCGTGTTGCCCAGCGACAGCCCCAAAACATCACTGCTCTAGAGGAGATCTGCATGGAGGAATGGGCCAAAATACCAGCAACAGTGTGAGAACCTTGTGAAGACTTACAGAAAACGTTTGACCTGTGTCATTGCCAACAAAGGGTATATAACAAAGTATTGAGAAACTTTTGTTATTGACCAAATACTTATTTTCCACCATAATTTGCAAATCAATTCATTAAAAATCCTACAATGTGATTTTCTGGATTTTTTTTCTTCTCATTTTGTCTGTCATAGTTGACGTGTACCTATGATGAAAATTACAGGCGCCTCATCTTTTTAGAACTTGCACAATTGGTGGCTGACTGGTGGCATGTCTGGTGGGGTAAGTGTGTGTCAGAGCCGTGTATAAGTTGACTATGTAAACAATTTGGAATTTTCCACACAATGTTTCTTATAAAAAGAAGTGATGCAGTCACTCGCCTCAACTTTTAGCCAGGAGAGACTGGCATGCATATTATTTATATTAGCCTTCTGATTACAATGAAGAGCAAGATTTGCCACTCTGTTCTGGGCTAGCTGCAGCTTAACCTCTACGGGATCGGTGTCCCGTATACAGGACGGTTGAGCTAACGTGCGCTAATGTGATTAGCATGACTATTGTAAGTAACAGCAAACTTTCCAGGACATAGACATGTCATATATGGGCAGAAAGCTTACATTCTTGTTAATCTAACTGCACTGTCCAATTTACAGTAGCTATTACATTGAAGAAAAAAAACCATGCTATTGTTTGAGGAGAGTGCACAGCAACAAAAAACGTATCACGGCAATTGGTTTGATACATTCACCTCTGAAGGTAAATAATGTACTTACATTCAGTAATCTTGCTCTGATTTTTTATTTTATTTTTTATTTAACCTTTATTTAACCAGGTAAGCCAGTTGAGAACAGGTTCTCATTTACAACTGCGACCTGGCCAAGATAAAGCAAAGCAGTGCAATAAAAACAACACAGAGTTACATATGGGGTAAAAAACATAAAGTCAAAAATACAACAGAAAATATATATACAGTGTGTGCAAATGTAGCAAGTTATGGAGGTAAGGCAATAAATAGGCTATAGTGCAGAATAATTACAATAGTATTAACACTGGAATGCTAGATGTGCAAGAGATTATGTGCAAATAGAGATACTGGGGTGCAAAAGAGCAAAATAAATAACAATATAGGGATGAGGTAGTTGGGTGGGCTAATTTCAGATGGGCTGTGTACAGGTGCAGTGATCGGTAAGGTGCTCTGACAACTGATGCCTAAAGTTATTGAGGGAGATAAGAGTCTCCAGCTTCAGAGATTTTTGCAATTCGTTCCAGTCATTGGCAGCAGAGAACTGGAAGGAATGGCGGCCAAAGGAGGTGTTGGCTTTGGGAATGACCAGTGAGATATACCTGCTGGAGCGCAGACTACGGGTGGGTGCTGCTATGGTGACCAATGAGCTAAGATAAGGCGGGGATTTGCCTAGCAGTGATTTATAGATGGCCTGGAGCCAGTGGGTTTGACGACGAACATGTAGTGAGGACCAGCCAACAAGAGCGTACAGGTCACAGTGGTGGGTAGTGTATGGGGCTTTGGAGACAAAACGGATGGCACTGTGATAGACTACATCCAATTTGCTGAGTAGAGTGTTGGAGGCTATTTTGTAAATGACATCGCCGAAGTCAAGGATCGGTAGGATAGTCAGTTTTACGAGGGCATGTTTGGCAGCATGAGTGAAGGAGGCTTTGTTGCGAAATAGGAAGCCGATTCTAGATTTAACTTTGGATTGGAGATTCTTTATGCGAGTCTGGAAGTTGAGTTTACAGTCTAACCAGACACCTAGGTATTTGTAGTTGTCCACATACTCTAGGTCAGACCCGTCGAGAGTGGTGATTCTAGTCGGGTGGGCGGGTGCCAGCAGCGTTCGATTTGAAAAGCATGCATTTAGTTTTACTAGTGTTTAAGAGCAGTTGGAGGCTACTGAAGGATTGTTGTATGGCATTGAAGCTCGTTTGGAGGTTTGTTAACACAGTGTCCAATGAAGGGCCAGATGTATACAAAATGGTGTCGTCTGCGTAGAGGTGGATCTGAGAGTCACCAGCAGCAAGAACGACATCATTGATATACACGGAGAAAAGTGTCGGCCCAAGAATTGAACCCTGTGGCACCCCCATAGAGACTGCCATAGGTCCAGACAGCAGGCCCTCCGATTTGACACACTGAACTCTATCTGAGAAGTAGTTGGTGAACCAGGCGAGGCAGTCATTTGAGAAACCAAGGCTATTTGGTCTGCCAATAAGAATGCGGTGGTTGACAGAGTCGAAAGCCTTGGCCAGGTCGATGAAGACGGCTGCACAGTACTGTCTATTATCAATCGCGGTTATAATATCGTTTAGGACCTTGAGCGTGGCTGAAGTGCACCCGTGACCAGCTCGGAAACCGGATTGCATAGCGGAGAAGGTACGGTGGTATTCGAAATGGTCGGTGATCTGTTTGTTAACTTGGCTTTCAAATACTTTCGAAAGGCAGGGCAGGATGGATATAGGTCTGTAGCAGTTTGGATCTAGAGTGTCACCCCCTTTGAAGAGGGGGATGACCGCGGCAGCTTTCCAATCTCTGGGGATCTCAGACGTTATGAAAGAGAGGTTGAACAGACTAGTAATAGGGGTTGCGACAATTTCGGCGGCTAGTTTTAGAAAGAAAGGGTCCAGATTGTCTAGCCCAGCTGATTTGTAGGGGTCCAGATTTTGCAGCGCTTTCAAAACATCAGCTGTCTGAATTTGTGTGAAGGAGAAGCGGGGGGGCATGGGCAAGTTGCAGCAGAGGGTGCAGAGTTGGTGGCCGGGTTAGTGGTAGCCAGATGGAAAGCATGGCCAGCTGTAGCAAAATGCTTGTTGAGATTCTCGATTATTGTAGATTTATCGGTGGTGATAGTGTTTCCTAGCCTCAGTGCAGTGGGCAGCTGGGAGGAAGTGCTCTTATTCTCCATGGACTTTACAGTGTCCCAAAACTTCTTGGAGTTAGTGCTACAGGATGCACATTTCTGTTTGAAAAAGTTAGCCTTTGCTTTCTTGACTGCTTGTGTATATTGGTTCCTAACTTCCCTGAAAAGTTGCATATCGCGGGGGCTATTTGATGCTAATGCTGTACGCCACAGGATGTTTTTGTGCTGGTCAAGGGCAGTCAAGTCTGAGGAGAACCAGGGGCTATATCGGTTCTTAGTTCTGTATTTTCTGATTTGTCATCCTAAGGGTCCCAGAGATAACATTTAGCATAGTTTTGTTTGATAAAATCCATTTTATATTCAAATGTAGGAACTGGGTTCTACAGTTTGAACCCCTGCTGTCTCTGGCTCCACACCCACCCCGCCCGGCCAACTAGATGTGTGAAAGTTAGTGTATAAGCTAATGATCCATCATGTATGACATTCCTGGGAGTGTGTAAATTTACATTTTGTATTACCATATCATTTTTGTATGTTCTCTATAGTTATGTACTTGAAAATGTACCAGTTGACCAATTCGGCATATGTGGCCAGACTTGATACAAAATAGTCCAGTATTGCAACGCGTCACTGGATCAATCTGAAACTTTGCACACACACTGCTGCCATCTAGTGGCCAAAATCTAAATTGTGCCTAAACTGCAATATATTGTGGCCTTTCTCTTGCATTTCAAAGATGATGGAATAAATAAATAGAAAACGCATGTTGTTTTGTATTATCTTTTACCAGATCTGTGTTATATTCTCCTACATAAATTTCACATTTCCACAAACTTCAATGTTTTTCCTTTGAAATGGTATCAAGAATATGCATATCCTTGCTTCAGGTCCTGACCTACAGGCAGTTAGATTTGGGTATGTCATTTTAGATGAAAATTGGAAGAAAAGGGTCCGATCCTTAAGACGTTAACTAAACTCAGCAAAAAAAGAAACGTCCCTTTTTCAGTACCCTGTCTTGCAAAGATAATTTGTAAAAATCCAAATAACTTCACAGATCTTCATTGGAAAGGGTTGAAACACTGTTTCCCATGCTTGTTCAATGAACCATAAACAATTAATGAACATGCACCTGTGGAACGGTCGTTAAGACACAAACAGCTTACAGACGGTAGGCAATTAAGGTCACAGTTATGAAAACTTAGGACACTAAAGAGGCCTTTCTACTGACTCTGGAAAAACACAAAAAAAAGAAGCCCAGGGTCCCTGCTCATCTGCGTGAACGTGCCTTAGGCATGCTGCAAGGAGGCATGAGGACTGCAGATGTGGCCAAGGAAATAAATTGCAATGTCCGTACTGTGAGATGCCTAAGACAGCGCTACAGGACGGACAGCTGATCGTCCTCGCAGTGGCAGACCACGTGTAACAACACCTGCACAGGATCGGTACATCCGAACATCACACCTGCGGGTCAGGTACAGGATGGCAACAACAACTGCCCGAGTTACACCAGGAACGCACAATCCCTCCATCAGTGCTCAGACTGTCCGAGAGAGGCTGGACATGAAATGTTCTGCCATGGCCAGCGACGAGCCCGGATCTCAATCCCATTGAGCACGTCTGGGACCTGTTGGATCGGAGGGTGAGGGCTAGGGCCATTCCCCCCCAGAAATGTCCGGGAACTTGCAGGTGCCTTGGTGGAAGAGTGGGGTAACATCTCACAGCAAGAACTGGCAAATCTGGTGCAGTCCATGAGGAGGAGATGCACTGCAGTACTTAATGCAGCTGGTGGCCACACCAGATACTCTTACTTTTGATTTTGACCCCCCCCTTTGTTCAGGGACACATTATTCAATTTCTGTTAGTCTGTGGAACTTGTTCAGTTTGTCTGTTGTTGAATCATCTTATGGTCATACAAATATTTACACATGTTAAGTTTGCTGAAAGTAAACGCAGTTGACAGTGAGAGGAAGTTTATTTATTTGCTGAGTTTAGGTATTTTCTTTGCAGCACTTGACCACATGACTGAACAATAATCAAGATAAGACAACTAGAGCCTGCAGGACTTGCTTTTTGGAGTGTGGTGTCAAAGTATTATGGACAGACCTCTCCCCATCTTTACAACCATTGAATCTATATATTTTGACCATGACAGTTTACAATCTAAGGTAACACCAAGTAATTTGTGGTCCTCTGTAGCTCAGCTGGTAGAGCACGGCGCTTGTAACGCCAAGGTAGTGGGTTCGATCCCCGGGACCACCCATACACAAAAAATGTATGCACGCATGACTGTAAGTCGCTTTGGATAAAAGCGTCTGCTAAATGGCATATTATATTATTATATTATATAATTTAGTCTCCTCAACTTGTTCAACAAAGGGGAGTTCCTTACTAATTAGTGACCTTAATTCATCAATCAAGTACAAGGGTGGATCGAAAACCCACAGACACTCGGCCCTCCTTGGAATGAGTTTGACGTGGCTTATGGCATGCCTGATTCACCCAGCTAAAATTGAACACGCATAGAGGATTAGTGGTGGTAAAGGAGCTGGCCAGCTGTTTACAAGGCCTAAATAGAAATAATTATATTTCTATGGTTTAGTGTCTAGTGTTGGGATCAGAAGGATGATGAACAAGAGTTATTAATCATACCAAGACTACTTCATTCAACTTAGTGGTAAAGGTGTTATGCTAAATGTATTCTCTTCTTCTCAGTTCCACTTCCCAGAAAGTCCATACGGCAGACATGCTTGTTCCGGCCCCCTCCTCCAATCTCTGAGCCTGCTAAGACTAAACAAGACTTCCTGTCTTCAGAGTATCCACCTTCTGTCCTCAAAGCTTCAGGTGGGGGTTGCTTCTCATTTTGTGATTGAAAGGCTGGTCATGGCTCACATCAACACCATTATCCCAGAAACCCTAGACCCACTCCAATTTACATACCGCCCCAACAGATCCACAGATGATGCAATCTCTATTGCACTCCACACTGCCCTTTCCCACCTGGACAAGAGGAACACCTACGTGAGAATGCTGTTCATTGACTACAGCTCAGCGTTCAACACCATAGTGCCCTCAAAGCTCATCACTAAGCTAAGGACCCTGGGACTAAACACCTCCCTCTGCAACTGGATCCTGGACTTCCTGACGGGCCGCCCCCAGGTGGTAAGGGTAGGTAACAACACATCTGCCACGCTGATTCTCAACACAGGGGCCCCACAGGGGTGCGTGCTCAGTCCCCCCCCTGTACTCCCTGTTCACCCATGACTGCATGGCCAGGCACGACTCCAACACCATCATTAAGTTTGCCGACGACACAACAGTGGTAGGCCTGCTCACCGACAACGATGAGACGGCCTATAGGGAGGAGGTCAGAGACCTGGCCGTGTGGTGCCAGGATAACAACCTCTCCCTCAACGTGATCAAGACAAAGGAGATGATTGTGGACTACAGGGGGGAAAAAGAGGACTAAGCACGCCCCCATTCTCATCGACAGGGCTGTAGTGGAACAGGTTGAGAGCTTCAAGTTTCTTGGTGTCCACATCACCAGCAAACTATCATGGTCCAAACACACCAAGACTGTAGTGAAGAGGGCACGACAAAGCCTATTCCCCCTCAGGAGACTGAAAAGATTTGGCATGGGTCCTCAGATCCTCAAAGTTCTACAGCTGCACCATCGATAGCATCCTGACTGGTTGCATCACCGCCTGGTGTGGCAAATACTCGGCCGCCGACCACAAGTCACTACAGAGGGTAGTGCGTACTGTCCAGTACATCACTGGGGCCAAGCTTGCTGCCATCCAGGACCTCAATACCAGGCGGTGTCAGTGGAAGGCCCTACAAATTATCAAAGACTTCAGCCACCCTAGTCATAGACTGTTCTCTCTGCTACCGCACGGCAAGCAGTACCGGAGTGCCAAGTCTAGGTCCAAAATGCTTCTTAACAGCTTCTACCCCCAAGCCATAAGACTCCTGAACAGCTAATCATGGCTATCCGGACTATTTGCATTGCCCCCCCCCCCCCCTTTACGCTGCTGCTACTCTGTTTATTATTTATGCATAGTCACTTTAACTCAACCCACATGTACATATTACCTCGACTAACCGGTGCCCCCTGTATATAGCCTCCCCACTGTTCTTTTATTTTACTGCTGCTCTTTAATTATTTGCTATTTTTTACTTTTGACTTAACACATGTAATTTTTTTAAATTTTCTTAACTGCATTGTTGGTTAAGGGCTTGTAAGCATTTCACTAATGTCTACACCTGTTGTATTCGGCACATGTGGCAAATAAGATTTGATTTCTGATTTCTTGCCTATCCTTTATAGGCTGGCCCCAGATCTGTTTGTGCTCTTGCCAACTCCATTGATGTCATTGTCGAGTGACGGAGTTGGCATGATGGCACAAACCGACTGGCGCTCAGGCTATATCTCTTACTGTTATTCAAATAATTAATTCCATTACCCTCATAATTATTTCCCTCTGTGTCTTCTTGATATTCAACATGCTTCATTTTCCAGGTGTGCCCAACCGAGAGGGGAAGAGGAACGATCAGAGACAGACTGTTGTCCTGCCGCCAGTCAATGAGGCCCTGAAGGAGAATGAAGCCAAGAGTGTCTCCTCAGTCACCTCAAGTGAGCTTTAGGAACTTTGAGTCACACAAATCACTATGTTTATCGCTTTGGACCTGTATTCATAAATAGTCTCAGAAGAGGAATGCTGATCTCCGATCAGTTTTGCCTTCTAGATCACAATTAATAAGACATTAAATGGACAAGGGGACCTGATTCTAGACTCTGAGACGCCCTGCTATCTTCGTGAGCATCATTCATCACATTTGATATCTTCACTCTTTCAGACAGACGGAGATCTGTGCTACCCCAAGACATGAGCAAACCAGTGAACAAAAGATTGTCCCATGCAGTCAAGAGCTATGACATGGTTCCCAAGAAGGGAAAGGTATGAGACATTGTATAATGTTTACATGGTACTATTGTCCTGTGGAAATGAGCTTTCATGTAGATGCAGACCAGTAGGTCTATAGCTAACTTACTGTTAATTCACCCCAATTCATTTTTATGCATTTGAAGTTGCCAGCACAGTGAAAGCATTTACACAAATATTTTGAAATACTACAGACCCAACAGTTTAACACTTCTCTTATACATGTATTTCTGCTTCCTGTAGTTTGGAGACACAAACCGACCGAACAAGCAGTTTTACCAGATGATTGAAGACTTCAGAGAGACCTTGGAAGTACTTCCTTTATCTCCATCTGATACGGTAAGATGGAGGACAAGTGTTGAAATGTGGAAGGGCATTTATAATTAGTGATTATATTAGAGAATATATCTTAAATTATTATTTTTGGTCAACAGGTTGAAGCTCATAGAATTTGTGTGTGTGTTCGCAAGCGTCCTCTCAACAATAAAGGTATGCTTAATTGTCTAAACTAAGAACGTTTTAACTCACTCCTTGTATCATCACCCTGCTTCTTGGGTCCATTCTAATGTTGAGTTTCTATGTGTGACTGTCTTAGAGGTGACCAAGAAAGAAATTGATGTGGTGACTATCCCTGGTAATGGAACGCTGCTCGTTCATGAACCCAAGCAGAAAGTGGACCTGACCAAATACTTGGACAACCAGGTCTTCCATTTTGACTACTCCTTTGACGAGTCATCCACCAATGACTTAGTGTACAGGTATTCACTTTTTATTGTTTTCTAAACAATATTATGTTCAGTTTGTTTTCTCTATCAGGGTTATTTTACTATTATTTGCTGATTTTAAAACGTTCTGTTCAAATACCCTTTTGCAAGTATGTTCTCTTGTATGAAGTTTGTTGGTTGTATCACCATTACTTGTTTTTGCAAGACAATCACATACTTGTATTTGTTAATGATAGGTTTACCGCCAAGCCTCTTGTCCAGACCATCTTTGACGGAGGGATGGCAACTTGTTTTGCTTACGGACAAACTGGAAGTGGTAAAACTCATGTAAGTCTTTCCCTTTACCTGTCAGGTTGACACTATAGCAGTACTGTCTCATGTAACATTTTACCCATCTTTTACCCTATTCAGACAATGGGAGGAGATTTTTCAGGGAAGAGCCAGAATAGCTCCAAAGGGATCTATGCCTTGGCGGGTAATTGATTATGCCTACTTTCTATTGGCATCAACATTACAATATTGGCTTAGTTATCCCTTTTGATTATTTTCTATAAGTATTTTGATATTTCTGAGGGCAATACTACAAAATAGATCTATCCACCTCACATTTTAGATACCATTTTTTTTTTATGTACGGAAATGTTATACGTACAGTGCATTCGGAAAGTATTCAGACCCCTTCCCTTTTTAAAAATGTTGTTACGCTACAGCTCTATTTTAAAATGTATTACATTATTTTTTTCCCTCATCAATCTACACACTACCCCATAATGACAAAGCGAAAACAGGTTTTTAGAAATGTTTCTAATGTATTACAAATAAAAAAAGAAATACCTTATTAACATAAGTATTCAGAACCTTTGCTATGAGACTCGAAATTGAGCTCAGGTGCATCCTGTTTCCATTGATCATCCTTGAGATGTTTCTACAACTTCATTTGAGTCCACCTGTGGTAAATTAAATTAATTGGACATGATTTGGAAAGGCATACACTTGTCTATATAAGGTCCAACAGTTGACAGTGCATGTCAGAGCAAAAACCAAGCCATGAGGTTGAAGGAATTGTCCGTAGACCTCCAAGACAGGATTGTGTCAAGGCACAGATCTGGGGAAGGGTACCAAAACCTTTCTGCAGCATTGAAGGTCCCCAAGAACACATTGGCCTCCATCATTCCTAAATGGAAGAAGTTTGGAACCACCAAGACTCTTCCTAAAGCTGGCTGCCCGGCCAAACTGAGCAATCGGGGAAGAAGTGCCTTGGTCAGGGAGGTGACCAAGAACCTGATGGTCACTCTGACAGAGTTCCTCTGTGGAGATGGGATAACCTTCCAGAAGGACAACCATCTCTGCAGCACTCTACCAATCAGGCCTTTATGGTAGAGTGGCCAGAAGGAAGCCACTCCTCAGTAAAAGGCACATGACAGCCCGCTTGGAGAAACAAGATTCTCTGGTCTGATGAAACCAAGATTGAACTCTTTGGCCTGAATGCCAAGCGTCACATCTAGAGGAAACCTGGCAGAATCATGCTGTGTGGATGTTTTTCAGCGGCAGGGACTGGGAGACTAGTCAGGATCAATGGAAAGATGAACGGAGCAAAGTACAGAGATCCTTGATGAAAACCTGCTCCAGAGCGCTCAGGACCTCAGACTGGGGTGAAGGTTCACCTTCCAACAGGACAACAACCCTAAGCACACAGCCAAGACAATGCAGGAGTGGCTTCTGGACAAGTCTCTGAATGTCCTTGAGTGGCCCAGCCAGAGCCCGGACTTGAACCAGATCGAACATATCTGGAGAGACCTGAAAATAGCTGTGCAGCGACGCTCCCCAGCCAACCTGACAGAGCTTGAGAGGATCTGCAGAGAAGAATGGGAGAAACTCCCCAAATACAGGTGTGCCAAGCTTGCAGCGTCATACCCAAGAAGACTCGAGGCTGTAATTGCTGCCAAAGGTGCTTCAACAAAGTACTGAGTAAAGGGTCTGAATACTTATGTAAATGTGATTTCCGTTTTTTTTTTTTTTATACATTTGAAAACAATTCTAAAAACCAGTTTTTGCTTCGTCATTATGGGGTATTGTCTGTAGATTGAGTGATTTTTTTTTTCACACAAAAAAAACTACATTTCATTTTAAAATAAGGCTTTAACGTAACAATGTGGAAAAAGTCAAGGGGTCGTAATACTTTCCGAATGCACTGTACATAACCTTTACTTAGGCGATACTTCCATGATGTCTTTCAGTGTCTTGTAACTTCTTGTTCCTCTTACTTGTTCTTTAGCTCAGGATGTGTTCACCCTTCTGAAGCAGAGGAGATATTCCAGTCAGGACCTGTGCCCCTATGTGACCTTCTTTGAGATCTACAACGGCAAGGTGAGAAGGAAGCACTCGTAGTACTCCTCAAGCAGCTTGGTGATTTGGATGGTAGAAATGTTTTGTTGTTGGTGGAGAATCCATCATGATTGGAACAGAAGTTTAGACTAATTTTAGATATGACTAAGGTTGTGTCCCAAATGGCAACCTATATAGTGAACTACTTTTGACCAGAGCACTACTAACACTTGGCTTCCCATATGCAGGTGTTTGATCTGCTGAACAAGAAGGCCAAGCTGAGAGTGCTAGAGGATGAGAAACAACAGGTCCAGGTGGTCGGCCTGCAGGAGATGTACGTGTCGTGTGCTGAAGACGTCATCAAGATGATTGAGATGGGCAGTGCATGCAGGTACATATGTTGTTTTGACTCCACCCGGAGTGTATTCAGTGAGGTGAAACATTCAAAACGTTACAGATATACATGGAATTAGTAGAGCTGACAGGATTCCCTATTCTGCTTGACACACAAATCATATCTTGTCTACACTGTACATTTTGGAACGTTGCGCCCTCCTGAACAGACCCCTGGTTTTCCCTCCCCCTGTCTAGCAAGTGTGTTGTCTTCTGTTCCTGTTTTGTATTTTGACAAATATGAATATCTCATCTAACTTTAGCATACTAAAGCCCTATAGAGTCCTCCAGAAACAAAAAAGGATCAATACAACTTATTTTAAAGTGTAAGTGCATAGTGATTTATTTGTGACGACGATCTGATGCATCTTTCTCAGGACGTCTGGCCAGACGTCCGCCAACGCCAACTCGTCTCGCTCCCACGCCATCCTGCAGGTGATCCTGCGGAGGAGGAACAAGCTGCACGGAAAGTTCTCCCTGGTGGACCTGGCGGGGAACGAAAGGGGCACAGACGTCAGCAGCAACGACAGACAAACCCTCGTAGAGACGGCCGAGATCAACCGCAGCCTGCTGGCTCTCAAGGTGAATACAACTACTGTCTACTGTCCTTCTATTCTCACTCTTTAGACCTCCCTTTACCTGGGTCGTATTCATTAGTGAACACACCGTAGCAAAATGTTTTGCAACAGAAAATGGGAACAGGTGTTTCTAATTGGACATGTTCAGTTAGTCCCTCTGTTGCAGTCCGTTTTCTTCAGTTTTATGCCTAGAGAATATGACCCTGATCATATAGCAGGTATGAACCACCTCTATATACAGCATAAGCCTTCAGAAATGTGTAGGCAATGTCAACAGTGTATCAATGTAACAATATCTTGTGACCTCAAAATAACCTTTTTTGAAACTTTTTTGGCCCGCGACGCCGTTTTGATATCAATTTTTTTCCGCGACGCCACCATGTACATTTTTTTATCAATGTATAATAATAATAATAACAAAAAAAGTAATCGACATTTACTTTTTTAATTGGGCATATAATTCTATTACAAATCAGTCTGAGTACTTTTGACAGTATTTCAATCTGAAGGAGGTATGGTTTGAAGAGACTAAAATGCATCAGAAAAGTATTGGGAAGTTCAGAAGATTATCAGGCAATAATGTGTAGAAAACAACGTCATTGTTCTTTTTCCCAGTCTGATTTAGTGCCTGGTCTTGTCAACTCTGTTCTAATGAATCCTGCGACTTGTGGGCATTGTGGAGGGAAACAGAAGGCTTATACATGTTCCTGAGAGTCGTGTCTTTCAGTGGTGGGATCATAATACTTTGTAGTTTAAACGGTTCAAAGGATAGAGCCACATTTGTAGGAAGAAAACTGAAACCACTCTGTTTATTACAACTGCATCTAGTGGCTACCAGAGGTTACTGACGTAACCCCGGTTCTATGAACCAAGTGTTCTTTTTTTAATTTCAGTTTCTCTTGTGTGGGGTCGCGACCCCTAGTTTGCGAAATGCTGGTTTGAACGCTGCTTGCTTGCTTCCTCCTCTCCCTGTAGGAATGTATTCGCTCATTGGGGATGGACAGCCACCACATACCCTTCAGGATGAGCAAGCTGACACAGGTGCTCCGAGATTCCTTCATCGGAGAGAACTCCAGGACATGCATGGTAAGGCTTGACTCCTCCTCCTTTCTTTGGGCTTTAGGTCTAGAGGCACAGTCTGAAAAATGTCTTATTATTAGGGGGGGGTAGGAAGTCTGGGGTGGCAGGAGGGGGACAGTGGGAGCAGGTAGCTGACTAGTGGTGTCTATTCAGCAGCCTGATCTGGGTGTACAAGCTATTGGCCAGTCTTACAGTTTTTGCCATGATGCTCCTATACTGCCTGCGTCTGAATGATGGAAACGGGGAGAACTGGCCGTGGCTGGGGTCCCTGATGATCCTTTTGTCCTTCCTGCGACCCCTGGTGGTGTAGGTGTCCTGAGGGCAGGCAGTGTGCACCCAAGGGTGTGTACGGTTGAGCATACCACCCTCTGTAGCACCTTGCAGTCCGCGCCGGTGGAGTTGCCGTACCAGTGTGATGCAGCCCGACAGTTTGGAGACAGGCCACATTTTTTCAGCATCATGAGGTTGAAGAGTCACTGTCTTGCCTTCACCAGTGTGTGTGTGTGGTTTGACCATTTCAGCTCCTTGGAGATGTCAAGTTCCTCAGCGTACATTTTTGACAGTCTCCATGGTGGCTCCGTTGATGAGGAAGGGGGCGTGCCTAGCCTTGTTCCTCCTGAAGTCCACAATAAGCTCCTTTTTGTATTTCTGACTTTAAGGAGAGGTTTTTTTACCTGGCACCACGCCGTCAGAGTACTCACATCCTCCCTGTAGGCAGTCTTGTCATTGTTGGTAATCAGGCCTACTACTGTCATGTCGTCAGCGAGAATCAGTGTGGAAGAGGTAATGTTGCCTACCTTCACCACCTAGGGGGTGGCCTGTCAGGAAGTCCAGGACCCAGTTGCATAGGGAGGAGTTCAGGGCCGTGAGCTTTGTGTTAAGCTTAGAGGGCACTATGGTATTGAAGGCCGAGCTGTAGTCGATGAACAGAATCCTCACAAATGCATTCCTTTTGTCCAGGTGGGTGAGGGCAATGTGCAGTACAATGGCATTTGCATCGTCCGTGAATCTGTCGGGCGGTAGGCGAATTGGAGCGGGTTGAGTGTGTCGGGGAGGGAAGAGGTGATGTGGTCTTTGACTAGCCTCTTGAAGCACTTCATGATGAAGTGAGTGAGTGCTACGGGTCGCTAGTCATTCAGTTACTTTCCCTTTCTTGGGCACGGGGATGATAGTGGACATCTTGAAGCAGGTGGGGATAGCGGCCTGAGCTAGAGAGATTGAAAATGTCTGAAAACACAACAGCCAGCTGGTCTGCACATGCTCTGAGGGCGTGGCTAGGGATGCCGTCTGGGCCGGCAGCCTTACGAGGGTTAACACGTTTGAATGACTTACACAGGTCCTCTGTGGAGACCGTAAGTACGTAACCCTTGTTGTCCTCAGGGGCTCTCCTTGTCCGCTCAGTCGTCGTTGTGCTCGAAGCGTGGGGAATAAGGTGTTTAGCTCATCTGGTAGGGCGGCGTTAGTGTCCGTGACGTGGCTGGCTTTCTTTTTGTAATCTGTGATCGTTAGGAGCCCCTGCCACATACGCCTCTTATTCGACCCGCTGAATTGCTCCTCCACTTTGTCCCTATACTTAATATCGGCTATAATGTTTATTGGTTTTCTTATGTTCCAGATTGCTATGGTGTCTCCTGGAATGGCCTCATGCGATTACACTCTAAACACACTACGCTATGCAGACAGGTACACTCAAACCCATGAATGGATAGTAAGTATGTTGTTGTTGATTTTCAGTGGTAAATGTTTCTTATGTATTTTGTTCCTTGTCATAGAGCGAAGGGACTGAACGGGACATCCAGGGTGAATGATGCTGATCTTCCCAAGAAGATTGAGATGGAAGTGGAGAACAGCTCCTCAGAGGAGGTGAGATCGAAAGACCTTGGGTGTGATAAAGTAGTGCTTTTTGGTTCGCCAGCCACTGTGGCAGTTAGATAAAAAATCTACCCACCACTCAGATTTTTTACCAGCCAAAATAGAATAAGAATGTCGCTGAAATTACACAAACAAAACACAAATGGATGAGCATGCTTTGTAATGTTTCTAAAACAATAAATGTATTACTACTAAGAAGTAATGTGGTATATTGTTTTAATTTCATTTCATTTTTTGTGATGTGAGTCTTAACCAAAATATCACAGATGAGACAAATGTTCACCTCCCCTTTAAGGTTGGGCGGTTACAATTGTTAGTCATGTTTGTGCCTGTGAGATTGTCTGACTAGTAGCAGCGTTGTCTTCTCTTCCCTAGCAGATGAAACTCAAACATTGAAAAACAACCTAGCTTGTGAACAAAACAATTTAAATAGCCAAAAAAGCCAACTTTTATGCCTCTGCTCAGCTCTTAACCTGCGCACGGCCCCCAGCCAGGCAGTGTTGCAGCGTGAGGTGGGATATGCTATAGGATTCGTACTTCTTTGACTTTGTGCAATTTAATTTATCAGCTATGAAACAAAACTGCAGAAATACTTTGAAAACAGCTACTGCAGCATTAATTTGACTATAAATGTGATCATACTTTACTATTTTTATTCACAAATGCGAATGAAGTGCACACTGTGGAGCCCTGACCACCTGCCAATGTTGCTGGTGAAATAGACATTTTACCCACCAATGCCAAATTCGATCTGCATTTTGCAGTGTCGTGTGTTAATTTTAGGCCCTGACTAGGAGGTGGGGTGCCATTTCAGATGCAGCCCCTGTTTAGTTGCTTGTCACTGAAAATATGTCACTTTAAAGAGATGGTACTAGATACTTCCTGGTCTTCAGTCTGACATAGTATCAAGTACTCAAGTGGACACTAGACAGTGATGCCTTCAAGAATATTAACTCCCAGTCTTGTTTGCAGGACTCCATTGTGCCCATGACCGACATGTATGAGGCCATTTCCCAGGTGTCTGAGCTGGAGGAGAGAGTGCATGAGGAGTTGACGGTATACCTAGCTTTTTTTTCTCACCTCATGTTAAAGGGAAATTCCCAAAAATGTCAACTTCATATTCACAATCTCCAGCACCACCCCAACATCAATGTATGTGAAAATTGTGCTTTTCTATTTTTTGTAGTAAAAAAAGAGAGAGTAAGATAAGTGTTTGCAATGACATCATTGGTGTGCATCGTGTGATTAAAAAAAACAAAAACAAAAAAATTATGAGTAGGTATTGCCTACTAATTGGTTGATGTCATTGGAAACACTTATCATCTTTTTTAACAAAAAACATAGAAACGTGTCATTTTCACATGGTGGAGATGAATATAAAGTTCTGACATTCTGAAATTATAACGGCACCAATTTTTGGCTTGAATTGAAATGTAATAAAATATTTGACACTTCAAATGACTGTATTGAATGGGTAAGTTTCATATGTCTTTGTTTTCTTATGTGTTGTACAGAGGGCCAGTGATTTTCTCAAGCCAATGGAGATGCCATCATATGACATTGAGGCTGGGGTGACAGATATTGTGGACTACGCAAGAAAATTACTGGGTATGTGAATGTGTTGAGGAACCAGTTACTTTTCTAATTCCATTAGCCTAACCTGAGATCTAAAGCCAATGTTGGTCCCAGGTGTGCCCTCTAGATTTTCTAACTTTGTGGCCTTGGCTTACTCTTGTTGACAGACACAGTCCTGGCATTGCAATCTGCCATCGATGGCGAGCGACTGGCAAGGCTGTCGCCCAAATCAGGTTATTGCTGAGAGGGACAGCCACTCAACTTGTTCACTTGGAAATATGGTGCTATTAAAAGTACCATTGAGTTGTGAATGTTTTATCATGCATTAACTATTGTGCAAGGGTTCAATTGGGCATAAATTCAATTCCGCTAACTTTAATGAATGGCAAAATAAATAAAACATTACCTCTAACATGTAAAGCCTCTCACTACATACCATAGATGTCCATGAAAGAATGTTAACAATTCATGTTTTCAATGTATTTGTATACAAAATGAAAATTTGTCCAGCTTTGAAATTATTTGAGTATAAGGTTTTTTATTAAACGTATTCCTATTGATATGTCATCCTTAACGTAATGTTATTTTGTTGCATTTATCAACCAACCAACCATTTGCCTGATGCTTGTGTTCTCATGTTTATTTTGTTTAAGTAGTTTAAATGTGTTTCCCTGTGTTTGTACACATGCCCTACCCCGGAGCTGCATTCTAGCCCTATGACATCAACAGAGACAGCTGGAGGATGACCCATGCACCTCTGCCTAGCACTCAGTGTGGGGGCTTTCCTCCTTTCCTTTCTCCTTCTTGACCCCAAACCTCTACTATACACAATTCCAACTTGTGTATACACACACCCTGCAAGCAAAGGTTTACACATGACAAATCAAAGCCCTAATAAACATCTCACACTGAACAATTTTCCCCAAAGGATAAAAATAAACAAATTCTGCCTGCATCTGGGTGGCCCCACTGCATAGTGTGAGGCCTTGTAGGCAGCACAACTGTTTCCTATGAGCGCAACCCCAGCCCCCATCTCACTGGGTGGTATTCTCCTCCCTTCCCCCAAACCAACCCTCCCCCAACAAGCAGTCTGCCCATTTTCACAGGCAAGCGCTATGCGAAACACTTTCCAATGGCCTTGTATACCGCAAACGTGAACTTTTCTTTGAACTCTGCATCTAAATAATGGTTAACGAGCACAGCGGTTTCTGGTTATTCTTTCCTTATTCGTGATGACATGCTGCTCTGCTTTTTGAGTTTTTTTTATTTTTATAGAAAATAATTTGGTACACGGACCGCACGTAACCACATCAACTATGGCTCATGGTCACATCTATTATCGGCCTCATTCTTGATGTCCATCTAGCGTTGTGCCACAACACTAGTTTCAGAATTGAATTTCCAGTTTTTTGCGCCCTTTCATCTGCTTGCCTCAGTCGTTTGGCAGCTCCCTTTTTACTATAAAATAGAGATATCAGGAACAGATCTCCAACAGTGTGATTGGTGCTCTCTATAGTGAGAAGTATAGCCGGTTTTATAAAGGCACATTTATTCAGTTTTACACCTTCCTAATATTGAGTTGCACCACCCCCCCTCCCCCCCTTTCCCTTAGAACAGCTTCAATTCGTCGGGGCATGGACTCTACAAGGTGTCAAGCGGTACACAGGTATGCTGGCCCATGTTGACTCTAATGCTTCCCACAGTTGTGTCAAGTTGGCTGGATGTCCTTTGGGTTGTGGACCATTCTTGATACACACAGGAAACGGTTGAGTGTGGAAAAACCCAGCAGGGTTGCAGTTTTTGACACTCTTAAACTGGTGCGCCTGGCACCTACTAACATCCAGTTCAAAGGCACTTAAATCTTTTGTCTTGCCTATTCACCCTCTGAATGGAACACACACAATCCATGTCTCAACTGTCTCAAGGCTTAAAAATCCTTCTTTAACCTGTCTCCTCCCCTTAATCTACACTGATCGAAGTGGATTTAACAAGACATCAATAAGGGATCATAGCATTCACCTGGTCAGTCTGTCGTGGAAAGAGCAGGTGTTCCTAATGTTTTGTACACTCAGTGTATAGTGGATTAGCACCTCGACCTACTACATTATTACTTCACACAATTTGATATGTGACGAGCAGTTGCAGTACTTTCTTTTATTTGTCATTTTGAAACGGTAATAGGCTCATGTTTCAGACAGATTAATTCACCCTTCTCTACTATTTCACAACACTGATCATTTCTGCTTCTGAATTGTTAATTGCCTTGCCAAATCCCCTTGTTTTCTCTCAAATTCCTCTGAATGGTGCTGGTATTTGAATCTGGAGCTGTGTTTCATGTGAGCTTGGTCTTGTATCTGTTGGCCCTGAGACTGTTTGTATGCATCCCAAATAGAACCCCATTCCCTTCATCATAATAATAATAATAATAATATGCCATTTAGCATATCCCTTCATAGTGCACTACAAAATCAAATCAAATCAAATTTTATTGGTCACATGCGCCGAATACAACAGGTGCAGACATTACAGTGAAATGCTTACTTACAGCCCTTAACCAACAGTGCATTTATTTCAAACAAAAAAAGTAAGAATAAAACAACAAAAAAAGTGTTGAGAAAAAAAGAGCAGAAGTAAAATAAAGTGACAGTAGGGAGGCTATATATACAGGGGGGTACCGTTGCAGAGTCAATGTGCGGGGGCACCGGCTAGTTGAGGTAGTTGAGGTAATATGTACATGTGGGTAGAGTTAAAGTGACTATGCATAAATACTTAACAGAGTAGCAGCAGCGTAAAAAGGATGGGGTGGGGGGGCAGTGCAAATAGTCCGGGTAGCCATGATTAGCTGTTCAGGAGTCTTATGGCTTGGGGGTAGAAGCTGTTGAGAAGTCTTTTGGACCTAGACTTGGCACTCCGGTACCGCTTGCCGTGCGGTAGCAGAGAGAACAGTCAAAAGGCTCTAGTCAAAAGTAGTGCACTATAAAAGGGATAGGGTGCCATTTGGGATGCCCATTTTGACTCTGCGCCCTGGATTCCAGCTGTCTACATGAATATTTTCTCGGTGCAAAGAAAATTGGCAGTGGCTGCTGCTCTGTTCCCATCACCTCCACAGACTAAATAAACAGACTAACCACCCAGCGAGTCGGTCCATCGGAGGAGAGCGGAGCGCCGGCCGGCCCTGTGTTTTTCTTTTCTTCCTGACCCGCTCCTCTTGTGCTCTTCTCTCAGGACTGCTCTGTCTGTCTCTGTGGTGTTCGTTATCTGAACAAGAGCCTGTATGTGTCTTTCAACATGAGTCCTGTGCAGGGGCGGCCTGTTCAATAGGGCGATATGGGCGACGCACTGCCAAACGGGAAAAGGAAGGGATTTTTTTTCTAATCAATTATATCACGGCAACAGTAGTTATCAGTGTTGTAATCTATACGTCTGATCTGCCACAGTGCCACACTGCCACTAAATGTCGAATCAGGCTAAAGTCGTGCTTCAAATGGCTCCCCCCTTTTTGGGGCGATTTCAGTCAGGTTGAAAATCGCCCAGAAGTCTGTAATAGACTCCCATGTAAAATCTATTTTTTTCAAATTTCAGAGCCTTCAATACAATCTCAATGGGTGTCTGTGGGCTTGCACTTACGCGCTTTCGTCATACGTTACGTAACCATGAACGTAACTGAGAAAAGAGTGGATTGTTTGAAAGAAGTTCCTTTTTGTCGGCGAACAAATGGAGATAAATTGGCAACGAAACAATTAGGACCTCCCAGACCAAATTTAATAATTCAACAGGTTTCTACTAAAGGCGGAAAGTCCTACACCCGAGGATTTTCCAAAAATTGGTACTGAACGAAAAAAGACATTGCCACTCACTCAACTGGATGACGAGGGATACAGGCTAGCTGTCCGCCGCCACAACGATGAGGTTAGTGTTGATAATCACAAGTTTACTGGATGTGGATATGGTGTAATAAAGGCAGTTTATTCAGAGGTAAATATATCTGGAATCGCGTTCACGGACCCGTTCGTCAAACTCTTAGGGAGCTATAAATTAAGCCCCATTACTTACCATATCAGATAAGAGAAATTGCTGCAGCTACATATATTTTACATCCTGGCCCTACATAGTTCACTATTTGCATCACTTACCAAAATATTACATGTGGTCATATATGCTTGGAAAGTGGAGATGCCATAGAACGTCAAAAAAGTAAACATTGCTGGAGACACATTGCCGTTTTGGAGAAGACATCGCGTTTGCTAGCGAAGAGATTTGTTGTGGCAAATGAACTTGGGCTGGGAATTGCCAGGAACCTCACGATAAGATATATGCATCAGCATTGCGAGTCTCATGATTCTATACGTATTGCGATTCGATACTGTGATTTTATTGCGCACCATATGTCTGTTGCAGAGGGATCAGAAAGCCATGAGAACGAGTTTTGATCAGTCATGGAAATAAAAGTGCTGAAAACAAATTTGCTCCCAATGTGAAAAGATTGAGAACAAGCTATGAAGGAACAATAATGGTGTTTTGGTGCAGGTACAGCCAACTAGCGCTAAAATATTGCGATATTGTCAATACAGTATATCGTAAAAGTATCACTATGTAACTCGATTTCTTTCACCCCAATCCCTCAAATTAACGGTAAATAACTGAATTGTTTGCCCCACATTTAGCTAAGATGATTAGCTAGCCAGCTAAAATGTTTTATTTAGTTAGCAGTCGCATCTACAATAGTTTACTGTCAATAACATGTCTCCAAAAATGACGTGGTGTCTCCAATTGTGTTGACATTTTACAATTGCAATGCGCATCCATGAGTATCCACTTTCTGTAGCTCAGCTGGTAGAGCATGGTGCTTGTAACGCCAAGGTAGTGGGTTCGATCCCCGGGACCACCCATACACAAAAATGTATGCACGCATGACTGTAAGTCGCTTTGGATAAAAGCGTCTGCTAAATGGCATATTATTATTATTATTATTATCTGAAGAGAGCCCCGAAACATTGTGTGCAGACATTTTATGCAATAAATGAAGTAGGTTCAATCTAGTAGTTCTGATCTTCTGATTGGTCCTGATGAGTTGGGCGAGGTCCCCTGCAGGCTACTGTCACTGTTGCATTGGCTCTGAGTCGGGTTCTCTGTCTTCAAATGTTCAGCCTAAGAGAGGGGATTTTTTGTGTGTGTGTGTGTGTGTGTGTGTTTAACAGTGATGATGTGTGTGTGTGTGTGTGTGTTTAACAGTGATGATGTGTGTGTGTGTGTGTGTTTGTGTGTGTGTGTCCTCAGAGCAAGAACTCGTGAGTTGGAAGAACTGAGAGGCCTATGGCGTGGGTGTTGTCCTTGGCCACCTGCTGACAAGGCTGACAAGATAGGACCCTTTTGTCCATTGTTATTGGATAGGAACAGAACTTATAACCAGCTCCTGACCTAAATAGATCTTAGCACAACATTTTACTCAACATATCATATTCCATATTCACTATAACAAATATATTTACTACGACATTAGCAAGAACCGCCACATCCTCAGCCGGCTAATCCAGTGTGTGAAGTTTTGCGGAGTGTTTGAGTTAGCTTTGCGAGGCAAAGATGAAACTGAGGGCTCCACCAACCCTGGTAAGCCAACACTTTTGAGATCAGTCAATAAATGCTTCTGGTATTGACTTATATGCTGCCCCTGTCTTCATGTTGTTGCTGGACATATCTTTTTTTAAATGTGTGTAGGTCACCTAAATCATCAGAAAAATTGCCCCTCCTGAGAATTTTTTCAGGAGCCGCCACTGGTCCTGTGTGTTTAGCACTAAACACACCAAGCTGATCCTTTAATGGAGCCATTTATGGAAACATCAGTCAAACATGGGACAGAAAGCATCGTTTGAATTCCTGTAGGTGTTGGTCGTCTTAATCTTCTTTTGCAATGCAATTAAAAGTCATTTATTTATTTGGTTAAGATTATTATTTTTTTTACCTTAGTCACATTCTCTTTACTTTTAGTGAAAGAAATGTGAACTGTATAACTTTTTGTTCTCTTATTGCAGTTGCCTGGCTGGATTTAATATTTATTCTGTTTTTGGGAAAACATGAGTGCTGTATGAGTTTCATAATGCATTCTACAGTTTATCCAGCAGAGGTCAGTCTAACTGCAACCGGGGGAGCCATACAAGGGCTGCTACATGGGCCACTCATTACTGTACTCCTACAATTTTTCACTGGGATTAAATCACGAAAATGAGTAGAGAACTCAAATGTTTCTTTGGACAATCTGTGAGACCTGTATGTAAGAACATTAGTGTATAGTTGTAGTTTGTGCTCAGAAATTATCCCAGTGTTTGTTTGTGTTTATATACAATTGCATTTGTATAATTTTGCCTGAAGACTCCAAATACAATTGCATTTGTATAACTTTGCCTGAAGACTCCAATCTTGAGGCGCAGATCTGGGGAAGGGTACCAAAACATGTCTGCAGCATTGAAGGATCCCAAGAACACTGGCCTCCATCATTTTTAAATGGAAGAAGTTTGGAACCACCAAGACTCTTACTAGAGCTGGCCACCTGGCCAAACTGAGCAATCGGGGGAGAAGGGCCTTGGTCAGGGAGGTGACCAAGAACCCTGATGGTCACTCTGACAGAGCTCCAGAGTTCCTCTGTGGAGATGGGAGAAACTTCCAGAAGGACAACCATCTCTGCAGCACTCCACAAATCAGGCCTTTATGGTAGAGTGGCCAGAAGAAAGCCACTCCTCAGTAAAAGGCACATGACAGCCCACTTGGAGTTTGCCAAAAGGCACCTAAAGGACTCTCAGACCATGAGAAACAATATTCTCTGGTCTAATGAAACCAAGATTGAACTCTTTGGCCTGAATACCAAGCATTACGTCTGGAGGAAACGTGGCACCATCCCTACGGTGAAGCATGGTGGTGGCAGCATCATGCTGTGGGGATGTTTTTCAGCGGCAGGGACTGGGAGACTAGTCAGGATCGAGGGAAAGATGAACAGAGCAAAGTACAGACAGATCCTTGATGAAAACCTGCTCCAGAGAGCTCAGGACCTCAGACTGGGGTGAAGGTTCACCTTCCAATAGGACAATGACCCTAAGCACACAGCCAAGTCAACACCGGAGTGGCTTTGGGACAGGTCTCTGAATGTCCTTGAGAGGCCCAGCCAGAGCCCGGACTTGAACCCGATCGAACATCTCTGGAGAGACCTGAAAATAGCTGTGCAGCGACGCTCCCCATCCAACCTGACAGAGCTTGAGAGGATCTGCAGAGAAGAATGAGAGAAACTCCCCAAATACAGGTGTGCCAAGCTTGTGCATTATACCCAAGAAGACTTGAGGCTGTAATCGCTGCCAAAGGTGCTTCAACAAAGTACTGAGTAAAGGGTCTGAATACTTATGTGAATGTGAAATTTCAGTTTTTTTATTTGCAAACATTTTCAAAAACCTGTTTTTCCTTTGTCATTATGGGGTATTGTATGTAGATTGATGAGGGGAAAAAACATTTTAATAAATTTTAGAATAAGGCTATAACGTAACAACATTTGGAAAAAGTAAAGGGGTCTGAATACTTTCCAATGCACTGTATATACCCTCACAATGAAACACTGTGCACAACCTTGGGATTTTTATGTTACCACCAACCGTTCACATTTTGTTCAACACCACCCCATGTTAGTGTAGGTTTTCCCAGCTGGCTATGTTTGTTTATTTATTTTCTTATTTGGTCAGTAATGAGTGAATGGCCAGCTTGGTACACACAGGTGTAACAACGTACTATTCGTTTGACCAGTCATTACCACCAACCATTACAACAAGCACTGATGGTGATCTCACATTTCATACAGAAATGACTGAATTACACTACTCAAAGCAGTAGATAGTAGTGTATGTCTTCCATACACACAACAAATTAAACAGTTGCTAAAGATATATTTACAGAAATGAGGTGAAGTATCCAGTTGTCTGCTATAGATTTGGAGTTACATAAGGTTTCTAGGTTGGGTTGTTAGTTGTCATGCTCAAAAGGGAAACAAAAATGTGTCTTACCCCATTTGAAAGGGCATTCCCTCCATTAATCATAAATATGGTTAATAGCAAAAGCATATGTATCTTTGTGGACAGGCCTTTGGCCCAAACCCCTGTTTCATGTGGTGAGGCCCTGTGGGTCCACAGTGAGTCAGCTCTGGGACAGGCAGCATGCAATCTGGGCTAGGGATTGGTGGGCTGGGCTGGAGCGGGGTGGGATTGGGTTTGGGGTTAGTTTGGCCTGGGTGGGGTTGGGGCTAGTTTGGGCTAGAGCTGGGACTGCTGGGGCTAGGTGGGCCTGCTGGGGCTAGATGGCCTAGGGCTGGGCTCCTAGAAGAGCTCGACCCACTCCCCACCACTGATGTATTTAGGTGATGAGGATAATTTGGTTAGGGATTTGTAACCTCATCTAGCATAGTCTAGTCATTGCCTGATGACTCACCCTGAATTTAATTCCGCTGCTCTATCGATCGCTAAACACATTCAGTCTGAATCTGCCATCCTAGAAGTCATTTGTGTGACTTCAAAATGAAGGGCGTTGTACAAAACAAATTCATCAGGGATTGGATTCTCAAAAAAATCTAACCAATCAGAGGATCAAAGTTGATAACGTCATCATGTGGGCTGGCTCTGGAACAACCCATCGGTTTCTGGGACCAATCAGAACGGTCAGAATGTGTTCGCATTCTAGAAATCGTAGGGGAGGGAGGGAAATCCACACTCATCGGGGAGAAGAAATGTCACTTTGGCCGAACCAATGTGGATGGGTGCCAGGCAAGTACACTCGACCACCTCCAAGTCAAACCATTACACTGTAGCTGAAAACATTTCTTAGTGATTAGCACCTTAACACTTAAAACAGTGTCAGCCTTTAGAAATTATGTTTACAGCATCCAACATGATTACCTAAGCACTGAAGTGTAGAGTTAAACTACGACAGACATAAAACGTGCCCTAATCGAATAACTACAGTTGACAGTCAGTTCTCCACTCAGTATTAGAGTAGTAAGTAATGTAGGTCCCCATGGGAACAAATACTTTCTTCAGAGGCCTTTCCTGGAGCAGTTGTTATGCTTGAGCAGAGTTTCCCTGGTTTCTACATGTGGTAAGTAGTCTGTAGGGCCACTCTGTCTTTCACAATTTCCCTATTAGTGCTCAGTCTCACTGCAATACTCCACCCTGTGGAGAAGGACTTCAGTGTAGAGTAAAGAACAGACAGGCTTCTGGTCTGGAATAGAACAGAACAGCAGGCCAAAGCCCTGGGATGCAATCCAAATAGCACTCTATTACGTATTTAGTGCAATACTTTTGACCAGGGCTCTGGTCAAAAGTGGTGCACAATACAGTATAGGGAATAAGTACGCAGTCCTGAACATTATTAGTCCATGCAGTTTTTACAGTTGTAGGCTATAGAAAATCATGGTTAGGATCAAGATATAGGGCCGAACATATGCTATGATATGCTATTTTGGCTAATAAAGTATCCTATTCACATTCAGCTTCAGAACAGAGAGAGAGAGGTATGTTAGCCTAGGGAGAACATAGAAAGGAACATAAATAGCCTAGTGCAGAAACATGTCAGTGTGCTGTTAGCATTGGTTTCAAGCATCCTTTTTATGGACAGAGCTGGGATGTTTGCGCAGAGCGAGGCGCATATGGTGCAGCTCCCACAGCTATATGCCATGTTGAGCCGGCCACATTAAATGCCTGCCAGTCTGCACTATACCTTCATTATCTTTTACTGCCACTTGCAAGTGTTTAATTATAATCCTCTGATTCTCTTCATTTCCAGATTGCTCTACAATGCCATGCCACCTTGCACTCTTAGAAGAAAAAGGGTTTCCAAAAGGGTTCTTCGACTGTACCCATAGGAGAACCCTTTTGGGTTCCATGTAGAACCCTCTGTGGAAAGTGTTCGACATGGAACTCAAAAGGGTTCTCCAATGGGGACAGCTGAAGAACCCTTTTAGGTACTAGAGAGCACCTTTTTTTCTAAGAGTGTATGATTATTCTCTGAGTCTTTTTCGCAGTCACACTGTGCTGTGGTATGGTGTGTGTAATTTGTGAAAGAACAGCCAGCATGGATTCACTGGTCTTTCGTCCCCAAAAGGAGCCCCAATCATGGAAACACAAAGCAAACAGCCCCGATGTTGCTGGCATTCAAATTGTTATTGTTTTAACCAAACAAACCACTTCTGTACACTAGGTTTGCATTACGAGTTTAAATTTAGGCCCTTCTGTAAACACGGCGGGCCAGAATGAATCAATTAAAAGGGCATTACGTTGGTTCCTGTTTATTTAAAAAATGTTTACACTGCAGGGGCCGACCTGGAAATTCATATTGTTCCTCCAGTCAGAGAGAATGTATAAATTGCAAACACATTTGTTAGCTTGACGTACATTTAGTAAATATTGATATCTTCTCTGCGTGATGGAGTGTAGTCAGACGACTGATTAGAAGAAACAAAATGGAGGGAGCAACATTCTATAGGAGCAACATTCTATAGGTGCATGCCTGCACAAACACAATGCACATTGGATCAAGTTCTACATTGTCTTTGTAGTAAATTAGTAGTAAAGGAGTAACTGACTACTAGTTCTAAGTTAGTAAACTATGTAGCCTATTATACATTTATGTAAGATAATGATTGCCATTGAAAACTATGGCATTAGTTATTTATGTTATACATCTCTAAAGTGCTTTAGGGGTATTATTCCAACTGAAGACTTTCCAGAAGGAATAACATTTAGGAGGTATGTTGTCAACTAGTACTTTTTTTATTTCTATTCATTCTTCTACTTTTGCTGCAAATGTGCAAACACAGAACACCCCCTCACACAAACTCAAACAAGCATTCCAGTGCGCCGTGCGCGCGTGCACACACACACACACACACACACACACACACTTCTTACTAATCAGCCCTATTGAATTCTAACAACAATGGGCGCTCATCCTCAGGCCACCCAAGATGCACAGCAGATCATGTGTTAGCTCTTTTGTCCCCCTCAGTTTTTTATCCTCTTCCAATTCTTTACAGAGACTGGTTGGTCCTGATTTTTGCCTCCAAGATCTAGTTATCTGTTGTTAAAGATGTCAGCTGTTATCTCACCCATACTGTAAATTGCTAGCTATTTAAAGGGGATAAGGTCTTTCAGCTACTGCCAGCTGCTGTCTTTCGTTCCCTAAGCTAGCTACCCCCAGCCTCCACACATCCCCACGCCACGGACACACACACACACACACTTCTCCACAGTTCCCCCACACACACACACCCATGTTTCTCCCCCATGCGCTCTTTCCTTTCCACACCCTTTTCAAACTTCAACACTAATCTGTCTTGATAAAGTTCATAGAAGCGGGTGTGATAAAGAGAGAGAACAGTTCACAGAATAGAACTCCCCCATGATTTTGCTGCTGCCCAAAGTGCCACTCAGTCTGATTCTTGGCTTCAGTGCCCATGCAGTCAGAGCTGTGCCAGGCAGGGAGCAGGCATGAATGAGCAGTGCCATATCAACCCCCACCATCAGCCTGCTGCTTTCTGTTGAAGCATACGTCACGGAGGTCCACAGTAAGAGGCAGTTAAAGCTACGTCAGGATCCAACATTTCAGTGAAACACGTCCCCTAGACCTCGTGTCGTTATAAAAACCAAACAAAAATAACTAGGGTTTCAAGTTGTCTGGAAAAACTTTGTATCTAAATTAACTTGTTAAAACCAATGCCATTGAAACCCGTAAAAATCAAAAGACGTTTAGCTTTTATCCCCTAGTTTGGGTTGATAGAACCACAGACAGTAGTTCTAAATGCATCCAGCCATGCATTTTGTAAGCATGGTCTCATTTCACTTTTGTCATGCTTTATAGTTCATTAACCCATAAAACAAAAACAATAATTTTCAACGACTGTGTTTAAAACTATGTGATAGGTTTACTTTAAAATAAAGTTGTGTTTGCAGCATTATCTTTATGAGTAATATCTCAACTACTTTTGTCGTCACAAACACAGTAACAATGTAATAATTCCTGTGGGAAAATCCAGGTTCCCACATCAACCATTAGGTGAAACTAGATTTGTGAGGGTGAGAGAGAGTGAATCCTGGGTTGGAGACAGAGGAGAGCCCCGTAGGTTACAGGCTGCCTGGACACTGTTTGGAGGAGAATAGTAAACCACGGTTTGAGGTAAACCAGACTGTGATGCATTCACACAGTCACACAGCCCTGAGCCCTCCATGGTGCCGATTCAGACCTGACTTAATTCCCTTTTTATGCACTTTTCTCTCTATTCGTATTCTGACCTTGAACTTAGGCATGAGGTAACGCATGTTTCAGCCAGCTATTCTTTCAGGTAGAGATCACAGAAATGGAGGTGTGGCAAAGGTGTGTCTACTACAGGGTTTCCGTTAGGAAAATGTGGCGCTGGACGTTTGACCAACAGCATTTTAATTTACCGGACATTTGAAAAATTTACTGGACCCATATGCATTGGGTGCGTAACCTGATTAGGGCATCCACCCACGGTGCTCAGAATGACAGAAATCACATTTAGATTGTGGTAATTCATATTAACAGAACATGCAAGTCGAGGATGCAACAATGTGCGGTCCTTCTTACCTAATTTTGATGCACACTTTGAAGATGTTAGAATAGCTGTCCACATTTACCTTTCCTCAGCCAACAAGATGAGTAACGAACAGCAAAATCACTAGCCTATGTCAATCTACTATCCCGCATAGTAGAAAAGTTTACCTATTCTATTGGTCAGCTTGTACAGTAAATCAAATCAAATCAAATCAAATTTTATTGGTCACATAAGCCGAATACAACAGGTGCAGATATTACAGTGAAATGCTTACTTACAGCCCTTAACCAACAGTGCATTTATTTTTAACAAAAAAAGTAAAAATAAAACAACAACAAAAAAAGTGTTGAGAAAAAAAAGAGCAGAAGTAAAATAAAGTAACAGTAGGGAGGCTATATATACAGGGGGGTACCGTTGCAGAGTCAATGTGCGGGGGCACCGGCTAGTTGAGGTAGTTGAGGTAATATGGACATGTGGGTAGAGTTAAAGTGACTATGCATAAATAATTAACAGAGTAGCAGCAGCGTAAAAAGGATGGGGTGGGGGGCAGTGCAAATAGTCCGGGTAGCCATGATTAGCTGTTCAGGAGTCTTATGGCTTGGGGGTAGAAGCTGTTGAGAAGTCTTTTGGACCTAGACTTGGCACTCCGGTACCGCTTGCCATGCGGTAGCAGAGAGAACAGTCTATGACTAGGGTGGCTGGAGTCTTTGACAATTTTGAGGGCCTTCCTCTGACACCGCCTGGTATAGGGGTCCTGGATGGCAGGAAGCTTGGCCCCAGTGATGTACTGGGCCGTACGCACTACCCTCTGTAGTGCCTTGCGGTCGGAGGCCAAGTAGTTGCCATACCAGGCGGTGATGCAACCAGTCAGGATGCTCTCGATGGTGCAGCTGTAGAATTTTTTTGAGGATCTGAGGACCCATGCCAAATCTTTTCAGTCTCCTGAGGGGGAATAGGCTTTGTCGTGCCCTCTTCACGACTGTCTTGGTGTGTTTGGACCATGATAGTTCGTTGGTGATGTGGACACCAAGGAACTTGAAGCTCTCAACCTGTTCCACTACAGCCCCGTCGATGAGAATGGGGCGTGCTCAGTCCTCTTTTTTTCCTGTAGTCCACAATCATCTCCTTTGTCTTGGTCACGTTGAGGGAGAGGTTGTTGTCCTGGCACCACACGGCCAGGTCTCTGACCTCCTCCCTATAGGCTGTCTCATCGTTGTCGGTGATCAGGCCTACCACTGTTGTGTCGTCGGCAAACTTAATGATGGTGTTGGAGTCGTGCCTGGCCATGCAGTCATGGGTGAACAGAGAGTACAGGAGGGGACTGAGCACGCACCCCTGAGGGGCCCCCGTGTTGAGGATCAGTGTGGCAGATGTGTTGTTACCTACCCTTACCACCTGGGGGCGGCCCGTCAGGAAGTCCAGGATCCAGTTGCAGAGGGAGGTGTTTAGTCCCAGGATCCTTAGCTTAGTGATGAGCTTAGAGGGCACTATGGTGTTGAATGCTGAGCTGTAGTCAATGAATAGCATTCTCACGTAGGTGTTCCTCTTGTCCAGGTGGGAAAGGGCAGTGTGGAGTGCAATAGAGATTGCATCATCTGTGGATATGTTGGGGCGGTATGCAAATTGGAGTGGGTCTAGGGTTTCTGGGATAATGCTGTTGATGTGAGCCATGACCAGCCTTTCAAAGCACTTCATGGCTACAGACGTCAGTGCTACGGGTCGGTAGTCATTTAGGCAGGTTATCTTAGAGTCCTTGGACACGGAGACTATGGTGGTCTGCTTGAAACATGTTCAGTCAGGGACATGTTGAAAATGTCAGTGAAGACACTTGCCAGTTGGTCAGCACATGCTCGGAGTACACGTCCTGGTAATCCGTCTGGCCCTGCGGCCTTGTGAATGTTGACCTGCTTAAAAGTCTTACTCACATCGGCTATGGAGAGCGTGATCACATAGTCATCCGGAACAGCTGGTGCTCTCATGCATGCTTCAGTGTTGCTTGCCTCGAAGCGAGCATAGAAGTGGTTTAGCTCGTCTGGTAGGCTTGTGTCAAAGGTTTGGACACACCTACTCATTCAAGGGTTTTTCTTTATTTTTACTATTACGGACATTGTAGAATAATAGTGAAGACATCAGAACTATGAAATAACACATATGGAATCATGTAGTAACCAAAAAAGTGTTAAACAAATCAAAATATATTTTATATTTGAGATTCTTCAAATAGCCACCCTTTGCCTTGATGAAAGCTTTGCACACTCTTGGCATTCTCTCAACCAGATTCATGAGGTAGTCACCTGGAATGCATTTCAATTAACAGGTGTGCCTTCTTAAAAGTTAATTTGTGGTATTTATTTCCTTCTTAATGCGTTTGAGCCAATCAATTGTGTTGTGACAAGGTAGGGGGTGGTATACAGAAGATAGCCCTATTTGGTAAATGACCAAGTCCATATTATGGCAAGAACAGCTCAAATAAGCAAAGAGAAATGACAGTCCATCATTACTTTAAGACATAAAGGTTGCAAGTGCAGTCGCAAAAACCATCAAGCGCAATGATGAAACTGGCTCTCACGAGGACCGCCACAGGAATGGAAGACCCAGAGTTACCTCTGCTGCTGAGGATAAGTTAATTAGAGTTAACTGCACCTCAGATTGCAGCCCAAATAAATGCTTCACAGAGTTCAAGTAACAGACGTATATCAACATCAACTGTTCAGAGGAGACTGCGTGAATCAGGCCTTCATGGTCGAATTGCTGCAAAGAAACCACCACTAAAGGACACCAATAAGAAGAGACTTGCTTGGGCCAAGAAACAAGAGCAATGGACATTAGTCAAAATGTGAGATTTTTGGTTCCAACCGCTGTGTCTTTGTGAGACGCAGAGTAGGTGAACAGATGATTTCCGCATGTGTGGTTCCCACTGTGAAGCATGGGAGGAGGAGGTGTTATGGTGTGGGTGCTTTGCTGGTGACACTGTCTGTGATTTATTTAAAATTCAAGGCACACTTAACCAGCATGGCTACCACAGCATTCTGCAACGATACACCATCCCATCTGGTTTGCGCTTAGTGGGACTATCATTTGTTTTTCAACAGGACAATGACCCAAAACACACCTCCAGGCTGTGTAAGGGCAATTTGACCAAGAAGGAGAGTGATGGAGTGCTGCATCAGATGACCTGGCCTCCACAGTCACCCAACCTCAACCCAATTGAGATGGTTTGGGATGAATTGGATCGCAGAATGAAGGAAAAGCAGCCAACAAGTGCTCAGCATATGTGGGAACTCTTTCAAGACTGTTGGAAAAGCATTTCTCATGAAGCTGGTTGAGAGAATGCCAAGAGTGTGCAAAGCTGTCATCAAGGCAAAGGATGGCAACTTTGAAGAATCTCAAATATAAAATATATTTTGATTTGTTTAACACTTTTTTGGTTACTACATGATTCCATATGTGTTATTTCATAGTTTTGATGTCTTCACTATTATTCTACAATGTAGAAAATAGTAAAAATAAAGAAAAACCCTTGAATGAGTAGGTGTGTCCAAACTTTTGACTGGTACTGTACATGTCAAGAAAGAAATAGCATATTCCAAACAGACTCTGGGACAGTTGTGAGACGATAGATCCCAAATCCATCCAACCAGTAGGCCTAGGCTACATAAGAAAATGTTTAAAAGCAATGAGGCTGATACAACAGATAGAACGTCTCGTTTAAAATGTTGATAAACTATTATTTCTTCACATTATAAGCACAGCAATGCGCACAAGGCAGTAGACTACGCGAATGTTCGTTCCATAATGCAATTAGCGGGAAACACAATTGTCAAAAGCGCACTGCACGTGCAAGCTGTTTCATGTGACAGGGTTTCAAAAGCGCACCACACATGCAAGCGGTTTCATGTGACAAAGTTGAAAATATCTGTTAGAAATGTAGAAAGAGGGGATATCTAATATGCAATAACTAGCATGGGTTGCTAATATGACTGCGATTTTGACATTGGCTACAGGACAATGAAAGGAAGTTTATATAAAAATATTTCATCCACGGATACTGTATGTTCTGATTTTTGCTAGCCTACTTTGAAGCAAGGTAAGACATGCCTCATAATATGTAGTAAAATGTTCAGGTTTCAAACAATTAAGTATATTTTTTCAAAATGCACACTGCCTCCAGCTCATTGTAAAGAGCTGTGTTTGATGCTGTAGCAGCAACTCTCGCGCTGTCTGACAGATTTTCCGCTCAAAGACTCTGTATCTGTATGCTGTACACGTGATAAATAAGATACATAATGAAAATACTCTCAACACTCGCCAATTTAATTCCACTAAATTATGCAAATGAACCTATAGACCAATAAGCATGACCAGTCAAATGAATTTACATCGACTGGTATTTTCATCAATGAATAGGCAAAAAATATTTTTTTATTCTTCTCCCGGACAATAGACCAGCTGCAATTGTATTTATCGCTTTTCTTTTTTTATCAGCCAAAAGCCGGCTATTACCGGCTAACGGAAGCCCTGGTCTACAGATACACCGTATTCTGACCTTGACTTAATTCCCTCATAATTCGACCACCTTTACACACAATGAAACAATGAATAAGGTCGAGCAACCTGTTGGTTCCAAGTGGAACAACATCTATTTTGTTTTTTTCCAATAGAAATAACACTGTCATTTACTTTATAAGAGCTATAAAGCTGTTTGGATAAGGATAAACATAAATTATAATTGTTTTTAATTTTACCTTATGATCGCTGGAGATAAATGTGAAACCAGTCATACGGCAGCAAACTGAAGCATATCAACATACCAACTTTTCCACTGTATTGTTTATGAAATGCTGGCCTTATGACTTGCAGGGATGAAATGTGGATACCCAAGCTATAGGCTTCTGTAGCCATGCACAAATGACAGTATAGTGCCAAAACTACCGAGTTGATTTATGATTTCTAGAATGTTTTAATTATATGCCCCAACTTTTCACAGCATTGTTTACAATTTGTGTCGTGTTAAATATTTGCCACTATCTGTAGCCACCGTAATGTTTGCCCACATACATTTATAACTGTCACTTTAGTGTTCGTTTCCTTATATTTTGCAGTTTAAACCTGGAGCCTGGCGCATGGTTCACAATGACTGGACTGTAGTCATCACAGTTCCATGATTAGTGAGGATAATTAGGGTAGATTTATAGGACTATTGTTCAACCCCTATTGTACACTTTTCTCACCTTCCAATATTTCAGGCATTGAACAATTGAATATGGCATCTTTCAGGATGAATCAAATCATTGTAATATTCTGAACCATTCTCTCCATATATTTTAGTGAGTCTGTGGAAGAAAATCTAATTAAAGGTACACCAAATTGAAAGAGATGGCTTTAGATAAATGTACTGAAAACCCTATTGAATGAAATCTCCACAAGAAAATCGGTTGGCCAGCAAGTGGGAGGTTTTTCAGCAGTTGAATGAAATGTATTGAGCACGCAAGGGGACCACACCTGCAAAGCCTGTTACGCACCTGCATAAGGTAAGTCTGGATACCAACTACTGAGAAGTGTGTCTGCGTACATTTCCTAAGTCTGAATTGGGCCCTATGTGAACAACACTGACCCATAGAGGTCAGCAAGCAACATCTTCTGCCACTTCATGGTCGCCAGCACTTCTTCTGTGCAGCTCCAAATATTGACTACGACTTTTTTAGAGTGGGAAATAGAAAGTAGATAACACACACATAGACATATTTTATGTGTAACTGTAAAATATAATCACCTTCATAGGTAGGCTATAGGCATTGAAATGATGGCCCTAAATGGGCCAGTATGAAAATGTATGCACTCACTAACTGTAAGTCTCTCTGGATAAGAGCGTCTGCTAAATGACTTAAATGTAAAATGTTGTAGGTTCTAAATTAATGATTGATTGAAAATGTGGATTGAAATGTAGCACTTTGAAGCTATATCTTCCTTTCACACACCAATATAATCCATACATCTACCTGTAATATGTTGAAGAACTATCCTATGTACATTGTGTGCTTATACCTTAGGAGACTTCCCCTCACCCACCTTCCCTCTCCCAAGGCTCTAGGGGCATGACAGTAACTTCGAAAGACCCAGGTAGCTGACAAATTAGATGCTGTTGTGGGAAGCACAGGAATTTACAGCAAACAGCTTTCATCTACACAGGTGGACCTGTTGTGTGGGGGACAGTGGTGTTGGAGTCATAACAATGAGGCAGGAAGTCATCAGAGAGGCCTAGTCTTCACTACTCTAGTAGAACTGTACCTGACCCTTCTTATTCCTCCAAGCATTAGCAAGCTAGCAGCAAAGATTGTGGCTAGCTGAAGTTTGAGTATTTGTCAGCGCAACAGAAGGGGGAAATAGTGTGAACGCTCTGTTCAATCCATATCGCGGAAGTTCCGGGTTACACAGTGATTTAAATGTAAAGACAATGTTCCTACGTTAGCGGCGACTGCATTCATGGTAAACGCTGCATAGGCTCAATTGGAAGTTACCATACCATTTCTATCGCGCAATTAAACGCTTCAGCGATACAGATTTAATAGAGCCCTTCCTCCATGACCAAATCATAATTTGTATATAAAATAACAAGTGTTATATTGGCTTGAGGTAGGAGAGAGTCCTTGAGTTGACTATTAAAGACGTCCTCCAGTGATTTTTCCTCTTGAAAAGTGATATCCCAAGTATAAATACAGTAAAGTACACACTAAAGGGTAAAAAAAAATTGGGGGAGGCAAATAGGAGTAGGGCATTCAAGGAGTTGGTCCGATGGGAATTTGTGATGTCATTGCTTGAGGCACAATAGAGGAGCCATAGAGAACAAAAGAGGAAAGCCCACCCCACCCCCCACTTGTGTCATGACATACCTGGACCACCTATTGAGATGTGCCTTTTGTTAAGTAAATCAGGTGTTAAATGAGGTGAAAAGGAGACTGGAGTGCCACTGGAGTTCTGGAAAGAGAATGATTGACTAAAGATAAGACAGCAGGTCAGGATTGTGTCCACTACTTGCACCACAATAAGGTTGATGGAATGGGTTTCAGATACACAATCTTAAATATTTGTTATTTGATGAGCTTCTCAACAATGTGCCCTGGAGAACTTGTCGAGGTCAGCAGGGCTATTAAACAGGACTGTGTATTTACCCAGCAAACAGATCTGTCACTAACAAGTTGTAAGATGACATAGGGAGGTGATAAAGGTGTTGACTGTGTTAATAGACGCTAACAGAAAACCCACACCAGACTGAATTAATTAAGAAAATAGAAACAGATAGGATTTTTTTTCTTCATTTGAATTTATTTTGTTAGTTCAATTCCTATAGAAGGTGAGGGAAAATAATGGTCACACAAGGGTTTTCTTGAGCATAGTTTTCGGAAGTCACAGTGTTTTAGACATCGACAAAAAGAGTAATAACACTTCAATTCATTACATGAAGAAGGAAAGGCGAGGAAACTAAATATTGTGGACAGTGTCTGCCACACCTCTCCTTCATTTTCAAGTGAACCCTTCTCTCCAAAAAACAAAAACCCCTCTACTCATTGTGGACACCTCCCCCCCACTCCCACAACCCCAGCCCCCCCCCCCAAAAAAAAAAAAAAAGCAAATAAACAAAAACAACTCTTCAACAATAGATATAATTATATATAATATATATTTACTCTTTAAAAATAGAACTTCAGTCTAGTGACTAACATCTGTACAAACTACAAAAATAATTTTTTTATATAAATATTTATATGGCATGTCATACATTTGAAATAAAACTACAACCCTATGCAGAACCCCCACCCCCCACCCTAGCACTCCTATAACTTACACACTCATGTATTTCTGTATTGAAGCAGTGAATGAATGTAGGATGTACTTGAAACTTTTTTACTTCCAGAATGCACAGTAGCTACTTTATTTTTCTTTCATAACCCTATGTACAAAAGAAACCCAAGCTACCACTTAAATCTATTACATTTCCCTGCATTTAAATTGGCAGTGATGTGACCAACTGAACGACCAACTTTATCCATAATACAAATGTAAAAAATAAAATAACAACAAAATCACAGAAATGCTGGCTTGCATGAGGCCTACACTAGAGACAGAGAGAGAGAGAGACAGAGACAGAGACAGAGACAGAGAGAGAGAGAGAGAGACAGAGAGACAGAGAGAGAGACAGAGAGAGAGACAGAGAGAGAGACAGAGAGACAGAGAGAGAGAGAGAGAGAGAGAGAGAGAGAGAGAGAGAGAGAGAGAGAGAGAGAGAGAGAGAGAGAGAGAGAGAGAGAGAGAGAGAGAGAGAGAGAGAGAGAGAGAGAGAGAGAGAGAGAGAGAGAGAGAGAGAGAGAGAGAGAGAGAGAGAAGAGAGGGAGAGAGAGAGAGAGAAGAGAGAGAGAGAGAGAGAGAGAGAGAGAGAGAGAGAGAGAGAGAGAGTGTGTGTGTGTGTTACTGCACTAAAAGCACATACTTCCTCCATGACACAGTAAGTGGGTCTTGGGAGTAGTTGTCCTGTTCAAAATGCACTACCTAGTCAACAATTGCACAAGGTTGAAATAATGTCTACCACAACCCTAAAGCAGCCCAAAAAATGTAAAAACAACAACAACTAAAAACTCCCTTTGCATTTGATGTAAATTCCCTTTCAGAATAAGATTGGGTAAACAACCAGCATTAGTCAAATACTACCCCCTAGACCCCAGTTTAGTTAGAGGACAAGGGGGATGACAAAGTTGACCTTACCCAATATACAGCTTAGATAAACTCAGGAAAGAAATAAAACCCTTATCACAGCTCCTTCAAGTAATAAAACATGTAGACTGCAAAATAACAACGAGACGATGAACATAACGCAACATGCCAGTGAGCTGTGACACAATGAATGACGCTCAAGAAACTTAAACCCAAAGTGACACAAGTCAAATTGCTGACTGCACACAGACATACAGAGCATTACAGAGCTACAGGTTAATTGAAATTGACAAATACATGGTAACATATTAATGTACTGTCTGAACACAGGCATTATTCTGGATGAACAGCCCGTGTATTATGGAAAAAGTCAAAGTGGGAGATTCTATTGTTTTGCTAAATGTCTATATATCATGTCACATTAGTAAATGAAGTACATATCTGGGGATTCTAAACTCAAAATAAAAACGGTGAAATGATGCTCTCAAACAAACGACATATATCATATTTACATCCAACTTTGAATATATATACTGTGCTTATGTATTTCAAGAGGGAAGGTGTTGTGAAGGCACAATGGTTATTGTTAGAAGGGAAAAAATATTTACTGAGCTTGTTTGTATTTGTACAGTGCAATCATAACCAACGATGGATAATCAGAATAGATCATAGTGTGTGTGTGTTACAGAGCTTAATCAATAAGACGCCCTCCACCCTCAGCGTAAGAACATCTAGAACATCTAAAGTTATTTCTCAACTTAGATCGGGGGAGGGGGGTACTGCATATTTTCAAGGCAAATCATTTCCATTTTTTGAAGTGTAGCAGCAAAAAAACAAACACTGACCTTATATTTTCAATAACCTAATCTTAATAATGTCTCACTTTTCAGAACTTTTTTTTACATATAGCACATCTTCTTAATCTATACAAAGGGAGGAAACCCCCCCAAATCATGTTATACATCTGAGTTTTACATAAGAGAATACCCAAGTTATACAGTACTCTTTTAAATAGTTGTTTCCCTCTATTTAGTATTAAAATATATACTCATACATTTATATATTCTTAAAACAATACATTTTTTAATATCTTAAAAAATAAATCCTCTTGTCTGTGTGAGGTCTATGTACAGTTGAAAGAGAAAGGGCTGGGTATCGGGGACGCCCAAGTGAGAGGCAGCCAGCCAGAGATGGATTCCAGACATAGGGGGCAGGATGGGGTAGCAGGGTGTCTAGCAATCTTTGGCTGCCTGGATCCGTGGGCCAACTGGAACACAAGAAGGAAGAAAGAGGACAGTGAGAACCATTGTTGAACAGCAGTCATAACTGCACACACAGAGACATATACAGACAGCCTATGTACAGAATGTTAATGTAAAAATATGCTAATATAGCCTAATGTTGATCTATATAAAATGATGTTTTAGCTTCAGCATGAGACTCACCTTGTTCCTGGTTCGCCTGATGCTGGTTCTGTACAGATTACAGGTCTTCAAGCTCCAAGGATTCACTCTTGGAAGATTGGGTAGCTTTCCCACAAGATTGTGAAGTCCTCTTAGTGTCCTCAAAGCAGTCTGATTCACTGTCCTCGTAGCCCTCGTGCATGTACCCATGGTAGGCCCCCGGCAAGCTGGGGTGCACAGCCACAGTCACTGAGGCTGTGGCCGTAACCATGGTAGTAACAGCACTACTGGCCACGATACCACCATTATAGGCCGGCATCTTAGTCCTGTTTTGATGAGGCCCTCTGTTGGTTTGAGACCTGGGACCACAGTGATTAGTCCTCCCAGGACCTTGGGTCCTGTCACTGGGTAAATGTTGCCTCCTGGGTCCCTGGTCAGAATTGTAATCATGTTTGTTATCCCACTGTGTGAGTTGAGAGCTGACCGAGGTCACCGCATTCGGAGAAGACTCATTTAAGAGTTCTTTCTGAACGGTTACGGTCGGGCCCTCTTTGAATGGTTTCACCACCTGGAAAAGTAGAATGATAATAGGCATGAGGTTACAACCATGATTTTCATTGTTAATAACAATGTAATGCACATATCATACAGTATTTGGGAAGTATCATGTATGAAATAGCAACTATACAGCAGCGCTATCATACCGTGAGTTTGGGGAAGCTGGGGTTCTTGCTGTCCTCCAGTAGTATATGAGAGGTAGGAGGGGTGATGTAAGGACTGCGGTCACAGTACTTGTACTCCTCCTCCCCTATCCCTGACGTGGTAGTCGTTTCAGAGTAGTATTCAGAGTCCGATGACTCTGAGAAGGCCTGTTGTCGTGGGCCCTGTGGACCGTGTCCTGCGTAGTAGCCGTGGTGGGTCATGGGAGGGGGGAGGGGCTCCGGCGACGGGGTGGGCAGGCGGCTGCCGTTGTCGGCCGGGGTGACCTCCGGGGGTGGGCCCATGAGGGAGAGCAGCACGGGCAGCAGCACCAGTCCATTCAGGATCCCCAGCACGGTCAGGATAGCCAGAACCGCAAAGAAGTACCTGGAACAACCAACACAGAGAGAACATTCGGTCACCAAGGCTCCTTCTGAATGGGAATAAGCAATGCCACCAGCACTCAGGCACATTAGTAAACAGGCGACACGAGAGAGATAGAATCAGACCACCTCCCTCAAGCCCTAGGTTTGGCCCTACTTTCCCCCTTATTTTTCATTCCCTTTCCCCCCCTCCCCTCAATTTCCTCTCTCCCTCTGTCCGTCCCTCTTTACTGCTGGCAACTTGACAAGTTGGAAGAACATTCCTGGCCTCCATCTTCTCCCTCTGGGAGCCCTCATCTATCCACAGCACTGCCACTTCCTGAAAATATGTGTTTACATTAGCCAGCAGATCCTACACGTCAGAAACACCAGGGCCCTCCCTCCCTCCCTCCCTCCCTCCCTCCCTCCCTCCCTCCCTCCCTCCCTCCCTCCCTCCCTCCCTCCCTCCCTCCCTCCCTTCCCTGTCTGACTGCAGGCTGGGGAGAAGAAACGTGCCCCTCCTGGCCTCTGAGCTGCTGCTGCCGCTGCTGCTAATGTACTTTTCCCTTTAACAACTTAATATCCGAAGTCATTGAGCTCCAATTTCAGCGTGGCGAGGGCAAGGCACCTCTGTGTTTATACTGGGCTGGCCAGTGGATCCTGCCTGTTCTTCCTCCCTGCTGAGCCGCCTGCCTACGTCAGCCAAATCACATCACACCTCACAGACACTACAGGAGAGAGATAGACAAGGCCTGTTGGATGGATGTGTCCCAGAGCTACTGTTACTCCTATCCTGTTTTGTATTCAACGTTACTGCTGGTTAGTGTGTGGAGTGGGCCACAAATGATAGTAGAGATACAGGTAATGTACATACAGTCAGTGTCCCTTTGTAATGAGAACAGAGAGGAAACCGTATACTCAGTCTGTTATCTGAAGGGAACCAGAGTGAATGGGAAGCTGCTCTGGAAGAAATGTGTGTTTGTGTGTTAAGGGCAGGGGGTAAATCAGATTCTCAACATGCTCCAACTAAAACAGCCTCTGATGCTCCCAATGCTGTTGAGAGCCTTGTCTTTGTCTCTCATGGAGTTGTATGGAGCTGTTGTGGTTCCTAGCTCTGCCCTAAATGGTTGCGTGGTGAATGGTACTCTATAATGGGCTACAGAGCTGTGAGGTTGCCTGGGTTTATGTGAGCCTCTCTGTGCTCTGAGGGAGGGCTGAGGTTACCACAAGAAAGAGCGCATGAGAAAATTAGAGAGGACTCCACTTAAACACTAACAGAAAACAGAGAGCTCAGCTCTTTTCACTGTGGTCCAGACTTAAAGAGGTAAGAAAAAGAGAGTGGATTATGAAAAACAAGGACATGGACAATAGCATTCTGGAACTTTCTTTCATCCCCGGCCCGACTCTACCATGCCGGCTTCGTTCGTGTCACACCTCAGAAGGGAAGGTCATTCTTAAAGTTTGGTATAGCACTTGCCTTTATTTCACCTCGTGCTCCTCTTGCACCCTCCCATTTACTCTTCCACTCTCCCTATGTCTGTCTCTTTAACAAGGCCAATGGAGGCCTCTCTGTTTTACTCCTCAACTTAACTTGTTATTACAAAATACTTCACCAAATATTTCAGTTCAGTCATCTCAACCATGACCATGCCTGACTTCAAAAAGACACACACATGACTGGTCACTTCTTAAGCCCCTAAAAGTAGTTTCAAATGAAAACACACATACCCTAAGGAAGAGTAGAAAACCAGATGAAACAGAAACCACCATCTCTGTTCACCTCTAGTTACCGTCCGACTCAACTCGTTAGATACTCAACCACTCACTATAATAACTATCCTGCATCTGGGAAAAGTCAAGAAAAAAAGTCACTTGTTTATTTTACTAAGTCAACATTCTGAAAGTGGAGCTTGATTTATTTAAAGGGTAAAAAAAAAAAAAAAGAGAGTACCTAAACTATCCACGGGCCCCAGTTGGGTTAGACCTCCAGAGAAGACATAGTGTTAAGAATTCTGTTGTTTATATAAACTGTAATCTTTTCCATTCGGAGTTGGAAGGGGTGGCTCCTTTGGAGAAGGGCTGCTGAGCTCGCTGGGCTGTTTATTCATGGTACCACCGCCAGGAGATGTTTACAGCAATGTATTTATGCTACTCCCAAGCTAGAGGGACGGCTCTGCTCTCCTCTGCTACATCTAAACAGGACCTCCTAGTGTGAATGCCCTGCTCGTGCTGCCTGCTAGCCCACCACTACAACACACACAGTTAGCTCTCCAACCAACCTCCACCACTATCCTAGAACCAGCCACCCTCCTCCTCCCAACTCTCTATTCCTCACTCTTTCCCACCCTGCTGTTCTTGTCCTTCCTCCTTCCTCCTCTCCTCTCCATTTTTGGTGGGAAAACAATCTTTCCCAGTATCACCATGTTGCTTGACTCAAACACTTAAAGAAAGCTTGGAGCGTTTCTGCCAAAAAGCCACCCTGAGCGTATTTATATTTTCAATGTGCTGCCCTGCTTTCTCAGTTAGCGATTTTTATGTCATGGGCCTGTTTGAGGCTGTTCTCAAGGCTGTGGTTTGGTTCCAGCTGAGGCCAGATTCAGCTGAAAAACATTGCTATTAGCTTTTTTCCACTGATGCATTTTGGCAGTGAAAAAATATCCCTCCAACAGAAGCCAGAGGCCTTGGTTTGGAGTGAGGGTTGTGGTGGTGACTTCTGGTAGGGGTACAACTGACCAGTTCAAACCCTTTTTTAAAATGTGGTGCCCTATTTGGGCACAAAAGCTTTCAACCGGATGATTGGAATGTTTACAGATTCCCTATGAAAATAATGTGTGTGTGTTTACATGCGTGTGTGTGTGCTCGTATGTGTGGTGTGTGCATGTGCGCGAGTCACCACCCAGTGGGTAGTCGAACATTTTCATGTTTACGAGCAGCTGTTCCACACCCTTGATGTTTTCTCCATTTGTTATGCTGTGAGGGTGGGGCCATTAGGACGCTGGGCACTGGGGGAGGCAGGCAGGCAGCACGAAGGACTGACAGACAGGACCAGGTGGGGGGTCCGCATTCCCACCTGCATGCACCCCTTACCCCCGCCCACACTGGCTCCCTCACTCAGAGGGAAAATACAACTGTCTCCATGCATCAGCCCCCTCAGCAACATAAACATAAACATAACACCAGCACTTCCTCCGTAAGGCGACATATGGACTGGGGGGAATCTGCCCTGGCGGAAGTGAAGTCTCTCACACTCACCTCAGGATGAAGTCAAACTCGGAGCCAGCCAGCATGAGGACCCCTAGCAGAGTAGAGATGGCCCCGTCAATCACAGGGGCAAACATGTGCTCCAGGGCCACTGCAGAACGCCTGTTCCTATTCCCTATGGCCGTCAGAAAGGCCTGGGGACAAGAGAGAGGAAAGAGACAGAGGGTTAGGGTCAGGCTGTCCAGTAGAACAGACTCATTGGAAAAAGTAGCAACTAGTGGCTACATCATCATTCCATCCATGACAACACTTTTTATCTTCATTGACTTTGTTTTGCACCCTTCGCCATAGAGTCAGGGAGGTTTCTTACCAGTGCGATATGGACAGTGAACTCGACGCCGATGCCCACAGAGGCGATGAGGATAACCACTGGGATGGCACTGAGCTTGATGCCGATCAGGCCCATGATACCGAACAGCTCCACCGTCATCATGGCCAGGATGAAGACCTGAGGAGAGGAACACGGGTTGGTTAGACACTGCCTCAAACTCTGGAGTCACAATGAAACACAACCATTGAAGAGTAGGTGAAAGTGTTAGAGAGAAAAAGAGAGAAAGTTATGTCTTGCACCCACAACTTTCAGTGCCTATTTCCATAATACTATTAGGTAAGAGTTAAGTCTTCACCCCACAGAATCTTTGACCCTACATTCGGAAGATTCTCACTGTCATCTGCATGGCATTGAATTACACTCAGGCCCTAGTCTCACTCCCCCTCCCCCTCCCCCTCCCTGGCTGCTCCCTCTTTCAAGGTTGCTGAAATGAGTGACAGTGTCAGACAAAATACAATATGGACTCTCACCGCTCCCCTTCCACTGCTTGTCATTTCTCCTGACACAATTTCACCACAAATGTACTTCTCCAGAAAAACATTCCCCTGTTTTTAATAAGATAGAGAGAGAGGACTTTGAAAATCCTTAGCCTCGTGAACCTCTGATGCTGGCAGGGGTCCCAATTTGGTCACGGTTAAATTGGAAATGATAAAACCCTGTTTTATTGCGCGGCCACATATAGGCAGTGAAACTATAGAGGCTCCAGCTTAAAGAGAGACAATGTGACTGTGCACATGTAGGCCTGAAAGGATCTCACCCCCCCCACCTCCCCCCTCTCTCTCTTGCTCTCTGTGTGTTTGGGAAGATTGTGCCGTCTGTCTTTCAGTAGGACTGACTACTTAAATAGTGAAATGAAATACATTCCAATTCCAACTGAAACCTGTGCCACACTGACTGAACCACGCCACTACAGCCCCAACGGTCGGTCACGAGAGTCACCCTTCAGTGCGGTCTGACCAGGCGGGCGGCCCAGGGACCCTCCCCTCACGACCAGGCTGTGTGAAATGTTTCCCAGCCGCTGAGCTGACAGGCCGTCTCCCCCCAGGCCTGATGGATGGATTTAGCAGGCCAAGGTCGCGACTGGGCAGATCCGTCCTGTCCCCAATTTTTGACAAAGGGAGCTGGAGGTAAAGCCTTCAGCAGAGGCTTTGCATTTCCTTTTCTAAGACCGGCCGGGCCAAATTAGAATGACAAAGGCCTGGGGGGTGTGAGTAGCACCCTCTGGCCAACCCGCCAAGGGCCCTCCCCAGAGATGGGGCCTCCGCTCCCTCTGTGGCAGGGTTATTGAGCTGTGCTGAGGGAGGGAGGCCTGGGATGAGGAGGAGGAGGACGTGTAGGAGGAGAAAGAAGAGGAGGGGTGCTGAGCTGAGGGGACTTACAATGATGCCAGCGGTCCAGGGGTTGAGCAGGAGGATGGCACAGACCAGGAAGGTGCAGGCTAGCACCACGCTGACCGCCAGGAGGAACCAGTGTCGCAAGCCGATGTACTGCTCCCAGAACAGGAAGGGGTAACCGTTGGGGTAGTTGAGCACACCTTTACGGGTGAACTCCTCGCAAATGGCGCGCACGCTCTCAATACCCTCGATGAAGTCGGACGCCTGCCTCAGGCCGTTCAGGTAGAAAGGGAACTGAGCAAACTCCAGGGGCTCCGCAGCAGGGACTGTGACAGATGGAGGAGGAGGGGTTAGACACTCAGGTCCTAACAGAATGAAGTATTCTTATTTACAACCTGTTGTTAGTATTAACAATACCTTTACATTGAAGGAAAGACACAAATGTCCTAGACCATTATGAACTTGGATCATGGTAGCAACTTGATAAAAAATTATGAATTCATATGATTGTGAGGAGACGCCTAAAGTGGGACACTTACTGCGCAGATTCTCTCCGGTGGTGTCATACTTGTCGTGGATCCACTCGCGAGGGTGAGGGTAGAAGTTACCCTGAGAGGCAGCATAGCCCAGAGGGTCATTGCTCACCCACACAGTCAGGTAGATATAGAAGACCTCTGGGTGAATCAGACCCTCCTCATTCATCAGACGACGAGAAGTCAGCTAGAGTAGACAGACAGAGAGAGACTGGGTTTAGCATTCGCAGTAGCAGGACTATACCTTCTAACATATTGAGGGGTGATTCAACCTAACCAGGAAGTCCCAATGAGGTCAGAATACTTTTTCCCCCAAGGGAGACCTGGGAAACTGAATTATATTGAACTCAGTAGGGGCATGGCACTGTAACTGTACACACCTGGTTGTAGTTAAAGGGGTCCTTCTTGGAGCCGGTCTGGATGAGCAGCTTGTAGGCCAGAACACCATCCTCGGTGCCGTTACGGTAGTTATCCCAGGTGATCCTGCCTGCCTCCCAGTCTGCATCGAAGGCAGCCTGCAGTCCTAGAGGAGAGAGAAAAAGAACACAGGACAGAACAGGGTTAGCCGTCTCTGTCGGATCCACTTTTACCACTACATTCTCATGGTTATTATATCATACAGCTATTGACAGGGCCACAACATGCTAGGAGTTATACTTTAGAGTAGTGAAAATATGATGGTAGACTGGCACGTCTAAAATAAGATGTTTTACAGAGTGTTCTGAATATCAACCTCCTACAAGCACACACACACATCCAAAAACAGCAGTTCTGTTCCTCGTGTGTGGGCTGAATAAACTAACCAGCAAAGCCTTTCGTGAAAACCAGTTTCCACAACCTTTATCTAATTACAGGGACTAGAAAGGAATAGTATAGAGGGAGGAGTGGAGAGGGAGAGAGTATGTTATGCCACTCCAGTTCTCCATCGATTGAACAGTTCAGTTCCTCATGTTTTGGAACGGCGAACCTGGTTACCCGCGGCCCATCCTCGATAGCTTAATATTAGTTTAATAGCTTAATACCTTGTAGCTTAATACTTCCTCATGACTAGTCTAGGACCTCTAACAACTTTTAGCTGGAGGGAAGAGGCCAAAAGGTGAGGGAGATAACCTTTGGCCTTCCTACGACATCATCTGCCCTCCAGCCCTGCTGGATGGGGGTGAACTTTCACCACCACAGGCTTTCACTCACCTCCCATCCTCCACCTTCGTCCTTAGACTAAAGGTAAACATCAAACCCCAGCCTGTCACTCCAAAGGCCCGGACATCACCAAACTCTCTACCCCAAGGGCAAGAACCCACCACAGACTGAGTTCCCATTCAAACACACACACTGACTAATACTAGAATCACTATAGGGCTTCTGGAATGAAATAAAACAAGGTCTCCTTTAGTTAAACTGTATTTACCTCTTAGCCAGTCCTGGAAATAGTGCAGCCACATCCGGGGCAGCTGCTGGTCGCTGTCCCTCACCACGTACTTGACCGAGGTGAAGGAGTTGTGCAGCTGGATGAGGAGACGCTGGGAGCGGGCATAGTCAAAGCCGTCCATGGTCACAAGGTACATGTTGTAGAAGGAGAAGTACTTGAACTGGGCCTTGATGAAGTCGTACTCCTTGGTGTCGCGGGGCACAATGTCGGTCAGGTAGAGTCCGTCGTGGACCATGGTAGTTCCGTACAGGCTGAGCCCCAGCAGAGCCACGAAGAGGACCACGACCACCACCTTGCTCTCTGGCTTTAGGAGGAGAGGAGCGTACTTGTCCCGGGCAAAGCTTGACAGGTTCCAGCGGAAGAAGGGGAGCGGAACACACTCCCTGGCCTCCTTGGACTCGTCCATCTGTGCCAGGAGGTCCCGGGTGGAGCTAGAGGGGCTGAAGAGCTGGGAGCCATAGGAGTCGGTGGGGGAGGGGGGAGCGGGAGAGGAGGCCACCACCACAGAGGGAGGGCTGGTGGAGATCTGGGAGGTGGGGGGCAGGATGGTGACTATGTGCTGGCCCGCCGCGTCACACTGGGTGAAGGCCTGGACGGTGGTGGTGATCTGGGTGCTGGTGGTGATGGTGGAGCCTGTGTAGGTCGTTGTAGTCTGGGCGCCAGGCGCGTGGCTGTGGGTGGTGGTGGTGTTGTCGTTGGAATCGGAGAACTCCTGGGGTTGGATCTGGATGACCCGGGAGGAGCAGGGGCTGTAGAAACAACACAGGATGTCTAGACGCTTGTCCTCCCGACGGTGCAGGTCCAAACTCAGGATGGCCGGGAAGATGAGGAGCACCATCGCGAAGTTGAACACCACAATAATGGCCGCCTAGGGAAAGAGAGAGAGAGACAGAGAGAGAGAAAGAGGGGGGTGGGGTGGGGGGGTGAGAAAGGAAGGAGAGAGAGAAATACTGTTTAGGAGAGGGGCCAACCCTGTTCATGACTTCGCTCCACACCGCCACCTGACTCCACAGCTGCCGCCTTGAGCTCCACAAAAAGGTCTCTACATTCAAGCTCTCTTGCTGTTTTAGTGCCTCGGATTCAGTCCCAGAAAGTAAAAGAAAACGCTCCCTAAATCACCAGCGAAAATAGTCAACAAGCCAGGGAACTGAGGGTAAGGAAAGGGGACTCCCAAGGCCGCTGCTGCTCTTAAGAGCGTTGGGCCAGAAACCGAAAGGTCGCTGATACGAATCCCCGAGCCGGCAAGTTGGACAAATCTGCCATTCTGCCCTTGAGCAAGGCAGTTGGACATTGATTAAGGCAGCCCCCCGCACCTCTCTGATTCAGAGGGGTTGGGTTAAATGCGGGAAGACACGTTTCAGTTGAATGCATTCAGTTGTGCAACTGACTAGGTATCCCCCTTTCCCTCTCTGCGTGTCTGTGCAGGACCCCTCCTACCTCCCTACTCTACCGCCCTGGGGCTGACATTATAGTCGGTATGGTTCCACTGCACCACAGACCACCCAGGGGAAGGCGGGCAGATCACAGAGCTAGAGGCTGACGGCCCAGTGATATACTGATCCACTCCTCCTCTGATTATTTCCACCCTCCCCACCTGAGAGAGGAGAGAGAAAGAGAGAGCGAGAGGGAGGGAGAGGGAGAGAGAGTGAAAGGGAGAGCAAGAGAAAGCGAGAGAGGGAGCCTGTCCTGGCGTTGTAGGTGCAGCGAGCAATAAAAAGAGGAAGAGAAAAGAAGAAAGATTCCCCCTCTCTGAATAAATGTCACTTCTGAAAAAGCCTGGCAGTGTTTCCCTCGGTGTGGGTGCCTGGCACTCCTGGTTCCACGGCAGAGCTAGGCAGTGTAAACACAGTGAGGCATACAGCACAGTCTGGTACCTGCAGAGAGAAGGCACGCAGTGCTGGGATGGGGACCAGGGCTGCCATGAAAAAGGCAATCATGTTGTTGATGGAGGTGAGCGCCACGCTGGTGCCAGTCCTCCTCAGGCAGTCCCCCGTCCTCTCCTGCAGGGGTGAACCAAAACACAGTCAACGGTGTTAGTGCCAGGCCAGCCAGAGTACATGAATATAAGTCACTTTTATCATTCTAACTAATATAACTAAGTGTGCGTACCAAATGGCACCCTATTCCCTATATAGTGCACAGATTCTGACCAGAGCCCTGGTCTGCTCAAATGTAGTATACTATATACCTCTTTTGGGACAGAGACTAAGTATGAGGTTACAGTGGATCTACAGGTGATTGAACTAGGGGGCTTGGGGAGGGGAGGTAGCTAGCTTACCTTAAAGGGGATGTTGATGCCAGTCTCAGTGAAGGAGTGGGCCAGAAGGAACATGTCATCCACACCAATCCCCAGAGCCAGGAAGGGGAGAACCTGTGTGGTGGCAGCGTTAAAGGACAGGCCCAGCAGAGAGCACAGCCCCAGGCCAGCTGCCACAGACAGAGCCACCAGGAGCACGCCAGCCAGCCCCACGGCCCCCTGGGACTTGGCACAGTCCCAACGGAGCATGGTCACACAGGCGTAGGCCAGCTAGAAAAGGACGGGAGAGAAGAGAGAGCGTGAGGGTTTGAACTTTGAAATCAGCACAGGCGAATAGGCATCTGTACTGAACCACTAATATTAATGATGAACCTACAGTAGAGAGAGTAGGTTACTACTTCTTACCATGAGCAGGTAGCCTCCAGCCACCCGGATGACACTGACATCAGAGAAGGACTTCATGATGTCGTTGAGGGTGGTGGTGGAGAAGGCGTGGATCTCTGAAGTGGAGTTCTGGGGGATACTTCCATGAGCCACCTGGGAACAAAATAAATAAAATAACTGTATTTAAAATTAGGTGAGGGTCAATAATAGAATTGACAGTTTATTTCATTTATTTCTATTATATAAGCCAGTTGTAGTGACATAGTTTGCATGGCGGCGGCTGAGGCTTTGTCAGGTAATACTTAAATTCCTTTCCTGACAGTCCCATACAAACAGGGTATTCTTCAAAGATCAGGGCATGCCCATAACTTCCTATTTTGGGCCAACAACACACAAACAAGATAAGGGTGAGCCCCAATGAAGCTTGACAACTAATGACCAGAGAGCAAGGGTCAGGGGGATCAAATGAAATCAAATGGTCTCTCAAGCTACCCCATCAGCACCATGAATGGCCGACAACCTTAGGGGAACCAAACACCCTGCACTTTGTTTTTACAGTGACCTTCCCCCTCTCCTCGTCTCCCGTTCCCTCTCTCCCTCTCTCCCTCCTCTTCTGCGAGCGGGCATTGCTGGAGGCATGACCCTCCCACCCCTTCAGTCAGCATGTTGGGTGTCAGCTATCACAAAAACAGCTTGTTCCTATAACTGGTAGTCTGTCAGTGGCCTCCTTGGAGGACTCCGTTTACTAGGCAGTTGAGGATTGATGGAATTCAGGCAGAGGTTGCAGTGCCTGGGCCAAAGCCCCTCCTCTAAGCATGTGGCAGATAAACAGCATGACTCAAACTTAAAGGAGTAGGGAAAAACAAGCCAACCTGAGGCCAACCTAAAGTACGCTCTATGATTTGTTCTCTGATTTCTTATTTGCCGGCATATTACTCAAATGGGTCAAGACAGGTTGGTGAAAGGTGCAGGCGGCAGAGGCGGGGCGCTAGGGGCCAGAAACATAGGCTTTGTACCAAATGGCAACCTATTCCCTATATAGTTCAATACTTTGGACCAGGTGTAGTGCACTAATGAGTGTACTACTTTTGACCCATACATACCTCCACAAACTTCCTCTGCCAGGACTCCAGGATGGCGGTGGCCTTGTCCTCATTCCAGTTGATGTCATGGATCTCATAGTCATCCTTAAAGTGCTCGTAGAGCTGCTTGGGGCTCATCAGGAGAAACATGGTCTGGAGGGCCTCCGCACTGCAGGAGACAGAGAGAGAGACACAGTCAGACGCCTGCGGCCAAGTGAGCTCAGGCCACACAGAGGAGTCATGTTCCCCACATTCAAGACCCCCCAAATACTACAGAGAATCCTTATGAGTCCTCTTGTAGGGGACTCCTGTCTCGGCTGTCATAGATATGACATACTATTACATACAGTGTACGTGGAGAAACGGGAGGAGAAGTCAGCTGTTGGCTAGTGTTTCTGAATGCAGATACAGGCTCTATTGCCTGAACGGGTGAAAGCAGGTGTCTTGATGCCTTTTCCCACAGCAGATGGCCCTGAAGGCGACTTGGCACCGATGTGAGAGTTGTGGTGTTAAAAAATGTGAATAAGATTATCATAAATCATATTATGGAATATAGTCTGTGGCTTTAAATGACTGTATCCCTTCCATCCAGATTTGCGAAGGTCGTGATCTGGGCAGAGGCCCAACACTGTCACTCCATTCATATTTGTGCTGTGGTTTTGAATTCAGTTGAAATAAAAGAAAGCATTCATAATACTTAACAGAGCCCAGGAATCGTGTCTTACACACATACGGCAGTATATCAAGATATCAAGATGTTTTACAAATCCTTAGCATTAGAAATGTGTGGTAGACACTCTTGTATTGTCAATTATCTTTGGTGTCCCCTTTTTCTTTCTCTGACTTAAAGGAGAGCTCCCTTTTGTCCCACTCCTCAACAAATCTGTCCCTAGTTTAGGTGGCTGTCCATCATGTTTAATTGGTTTATCCTACACTGGGGTCAGAGGAGGAAACGGATCCAGCTTCATGCGAGGCATTCCTCGGATGTGTGAAGTTCTTAGGAGTCAGAGGGATTCCTCACTGCTAGCTAGGCCCTCACTGTCCTCGCTTCACTCCCTTCACTCCCTTCACTCACCCTCAATCCCGCCCTGGCCCTGGTGTACACCCCCTCCCCCTCTTACCTCTGCAAAGCATTCTGGGTGTCCTTGACCCGGCCGCCCAGGATCAGCTCCTCCTGCCAGTGCATGAACTTTTTGGAGAAGCCGTGGCAACCGCCTTGGAGCCGCCCAGCGATGTCAGGACTCTGTGGAGGGAGACAGACAGACAGGCAGGGCCAACAGTTAGCTTATTTAACAACCAGGAACATCGGGCTCACAAAAATACCTTCCTCTTTAAAAGAGAGGGAGAGTGGTTGTGGAAGGAGATAGAGAGTTACAGAGAGAGGGAGAGATGGAATGGAGAGAGGGGTAATGTGGCGCTAGCCTACCTCTCTCAGGTCCTTGTTGGGGGCGCTGATGGGGCACTCGAGGTCGTTGGGGTCCAGGCAGGGGCGGTTCATGTAAGCGTGGCCCACCTGGGCCTTGTCCAACATCTCCCTGAAGCCCTCCAGACTGGTGAACTGGCTGAGCTCCTCCATCAGCTTCAGAGGGTCCAGGTTCATCCACTGGATGTCAGGCATCCCCCTGTAAAGGAACACAGCAACATACAGGCTCAAAGGGAGTCGCAGGGCACAGTAGAGAGATGCCATGGCCATAGCAATCTGCGTCACTGCATGTCTTTATTTACAGTCCTATCCAGTGCAGTTCAGCTGTGCTCTTTCTGCAGAACCTTCTGCACCTTCCTTTACCTTTCCTCCTCCAGCTGCACCCATGCCACCGTTCCTACACCTCCCCACTTCCCTGCCTTCCTGTATGCCATCGGCTGGTTCTGGTCTTGCCCTGCCTCTGCCGGACTCTCCCTGGTGGCGAGGAGCTGCAGATGCTGCATTTATAAAGTAGCGTTTATTATCCTGTTACACGGGGCCACAATGCAGAGGGAAAGGCACGGCGGCAGGCTGCTCGCTCCTATTTCTTAACTTTGTGCATCGAGTCATAACAATTACCTCTGGCTCGCAGACATCTTGATAAGGCTGCAGTAGAGCAGTGAGAGTGCTGGCTGGCTGGTGGCACTGGCTGGCTGATGGGTGAGCTGAGCAGGGAGGCGAGCAGGGAGCCTGTCTGCTGGGAGGCCGGACTGATTGCCTGCCTGCCTCTCACGCTGTTTAGTGGTGTGATGTTCACAGAGCCTTTCAAAAGGCCTAATCCTGAGGCTTTTCGCTGCTGCTGCTTTTGGGTCCTCCTCCCATGCAAAATTTATAATTTGCTCCAAAGAGTAGGCAATTATGTGGCCTGAGGGATAATGCTTTGGTGTCAGTTGACAGCTTTGGCTGTACCAAGTCAACTTTGTACAGTGCGCTAACTCAGTGGCTCCCACCAGTACAAGGAGAGTACTTGTCAAGAGCAAGCACCCTCTGCTTTACAAGATTGCCCTTGTGACATCTATATCATACCACATTACCCATAATACACCAGATAACCAGAAATGGCCTTGGCTGTATAGGTCGTAATGTAGCAAGGTGCTTTTGATGATCATCAAAATCTTTTTGACTTTGTCCTGTGTTAACATTGTACCATTTATTCTATACAATAATCTAAAGATGCCTCATGGCAAATATATAACCCATTTGGTCGATTTTATGTTCTAATTTGACATTCTCACACCTCCAAAAAATCCAATAATGAAACTATCTTTAAAAAAAAAATCTACACAAAATCTAAAACTACAAGTCATAAAATAATGGTGTACCAATCATATAAAAAGTTTAAAAAAATATATATATATATATACATATAGAAACTTCGAGGCCATTTACTTTAGTTGGGAGAGAGGCAGAGAAAGGAATCCATGGCCATAGCAATCCCTAAAGTGTCCTAACTCTGGGCCCAACCTCACTCCAATGATTCATGAAGAGAGTGGCTTCAAATAAAGCTGCTAGTCTCCCATTCCCACATACCAAGCGCCTTTGCTCCTGCTTGCAAAGAGAGGCTCCTTTATCTGCTATTTTTTGCTTGAGTGAACCGGCCTAGGCCTTTTGTTTTTCCATAGATTGCTGCTCTTTGTTCTCGCAAGTTTTTTTTCTCTCTCTCCCTCTTTTTGCATTAAACTCGGCTGAACTGAAGCGGAAGCTTGAGGGGACATTATCCTCAGTGGCCAGGCCACCCCCAGCTCTCTTCAGAGCAGCAAAAAGAAACAGCAAATAAATAACAACAAAGACATTTTTAAGAACATATTTCAACACTATGTGATTTAGGGGAATACTTGTGGATCTGAGAGAGAGAGAGAGAGAGAGAGAGAGAGAGAGAGAGAGAGAGAGAGAGAGAGAGAGAGAGAGAGAGAGAGAGAGAGAGAGAGAGAGAGAGAGAGAGAGAGAGAGAGAGAGAGAGAGAGAGAGAGAGAGAGAGAGAGAGAGAGAGAGAGAGAGAGAGAGAGAGAGAGAGAGAGAGAGAGAGAGAGAGAGAGAGAGAGAGAGAGAGAGAGAGAGAGAGAGAGAGAGAGAGAGAGAGAGAGAGAGAGAGAGAGAGAGAGAGAGAGAGAGAGAGAGAGAGAGAGAGAGAGAGAGAGAGAGAGAGAGAGAGAGAGAGAGAGAGAGAGAGAGAGAGAGAGAGAGAGAGAGAGAGAGAGAGAGAGAGAGAGAGAGAGAGAGAGAGAGAGAGAGAGAGAGAGAGAGAGAGAGAGAGAGAGAGAGAGAGAGAGAGAGAGAGAGAGAGAGAGAGAGAGAGAGAGAGAGAGAGAGAGAGAGAGAGAGAGAGAGAGAGAGAGAGAGAGAGAGAGAGAGAGAGAGAGAGAGAGGGAGAGAGAGAGAGAGAGAGAGAGGGGGGGGGGAGAGGAGAGAGAGAGAGAGAGGGGGGAGGAGGGGGGGGGGGGGGGAGAGAGAGAGAGAGAGAGAGAGAGAGAGAGAGGAGGGAGAGAGAGAGAGAGAGAGAGAGAGAGAGAGAGAGAGAGAGAGAGAGAGAGGAGAGAGAGAGAGAGAGAGAGAGAGAGAGAGAGAGAGAGAGAGAGAGAGAGAGAGACCTGCTGGGTGAAAACAGGAGAAACTGTTTGTTGCTCAATGTGCAGGCATGTGGCTGCAGAAAACTAGTTTCAAAACCAGCCTCTCAAATTGAACTATTGGTTTTACTTCAATTTATAATCAATCTGTTTGATACGCATAAAGTCGTTTTTTTGTTGTAATTTAAATATCAATTTAGAGAGAGAATATGCAAGGAATATAAGGTATATGGTAATAAGCATCTTAAAATAACCAAACGCCACTGTTAATTTATTGTACACTCTTTGGGGACCAAGACTTGAATAATGCACTTTTTATTTGTTGGACAACTTACAGCTCGGAGCCCAGGCGATTACCATGAGAATGCACAGTGTTACTCGTTGCTGACAAAGCTGAGCCCCCCTCCAGGGCCCCCTCACTGATGGACACTCACTCGTAAACTGAAAGAATGCTTACCATTGTCTGACCCAAAGGCTCCCCTGCCCCCCTTTACCAACCCACCCAGTAGCAGCCATCTCCTCCCTCTCCCTGTCCCCTTTCCATGAGGGCCTTCCCCTGATCGGCTGGGGGACTGTGTGTGTGTGTGTGTGCGCGTGCGTGTGTGAGGGGGTTAGCCCCCTCACAGCTACGACGACAGGAGAAGCATAGGTGACGACTGAAGTAGGCCTCTTCCTAACAACAGGTCTAACCAGCTCTTTAGTCAAAGCTTGATGTTAGGTTATTACCGCCACCACCGTAGGTTATTACTGCCGCCACTGTATTGGATCCAAACTAAAGCCTCTTGTTATGAAGAGTGTGGGAGAACCAGGAGGTCAATTGAGATTTTGTAGCCAAGTCACATTCCCTGGCCCCTGCCAAACCCAATGTATGAATAAGGTGAAAGGGGCCAAGCTAGCTGGGCATGAGCCCTAACGTAACTCTAATACTGGGATTCAAGATAGCTGACTCGTGTAAACACTAAAACACATTCTGTATTTCCAAGCATTATGGAAGAAAATAATTTGCATCATTTGAAGAACAACTATTATGAAACTTACGGTAAGTATGCTGACCCCCCCTGGAGCTTTGCACCTTCCCAGAAACAGTCCAGTGGGGTAACAATCATACAGGGGAACAGCTTGTCAATCATCTGCAAACCATGGATACATTCATCAGTTATTATGCAAACTATCAAGAGTACATAATAATACACAACCAAAAACATACATGGTAATAGTAATGGACACAAAATGACAGGCAGGGATATTTCCTTTCAAAAAATATCAACTTACCCTTTCAATCATGACATTTTCTATGATAGGGACACCAGATTTGTAGCAGATTTTATTGAGATCCCATGATCTGAGGAGAGAAGACATACAGAACGTTAGATATATGTGACCCCAGACAACCTCTTTTCTTTAGCTGTAACGTAATCCCCAGTGATCCCATGGGTCTACTTACTTTCCAAACAGAGACACCTGGACCTTGCTGGCTGAGAGTGCTGCCTCCAGGTGAAGCAGCAAAGCATCCTGGGTCAGAATGTTGGTCCCTTCCTGTTTGGGGGTTTGTATGAGCATCTGCGACGTGAACACAGACTCCTCTCCCTGCTTCTCCTTGGTGTAGTGCAGCTCCCGACTCACTCGGCTACCGGCTAGAAGAGAGAAGAAGAGAGAAGAAGAGAGATGAAGAGAGATGGAGAGAGAAGAAGAGAGATGGAGAGAGAAGAAGAGAGATGGAAAGAGAAGAAGAGAGATGGAGAGGGGGGATTGGGTTAAAGACTAATCTCATCTCGCACGTATATATAAGAGCTATCGGGTTATTTATGTTCATTGCGCTGCGATGTGGCAAGACAACTGACCCTCATTACCACTGCAGAGGAAGCATGACGCAAGTTGAAACGTCAATCAACAGACAGAGTGAAGAACAGAAAGGTCCACAGATTGTACAGATCTGGGGACTTTGGGGATAAATCAAAATATTTAAAGATTCACAGTTTAATTTAATAGCAACCAGGGTAGTGGAAGAAAGTCACAAATTAGGCTGTTTCTAATTTTCACATTTCTGTCCACCCCTCCTCCCGACTCCCCGAGACGTAGATTCTAAATAGCTGTGTAGTTCAAACCAGAGTCCTTGGCATGGGTCCAAGGGATACAGAGACCACAGCAGAGAGAGAGAGAGAGGGGTGGAGAGATGGAGAGAGAGGGACGGGGAGAAATCTGCTGAATATGACTATGCACAGCTCATATTATTATCACACTAGTGCAACAAGCATTGCAGACACACACAAACAAGTTCAGAGTTGGATCCCTGCATTGAAATGAGTGTGGCGTGAGTGTGGCGTGAGTGTAGTGCACGCAGCACATACACACGAACACAGATCGGCCAACGCCCTTGCCAATGTTGGTTTTGAAGGCACTTCAGACACAAAACGTCTAGCCAAGAGAAATGAGTCAAAGCTTCTTATTGGCTCCCTCTGTGAAACAGATGTGTCCTGTTAGGGAAATCCTCCTCACTGTGCCCAAAACCCAAACCCCATCACTAACACGGCACGACACAGAATGGCAGCACCACCATCCCCAGTTTCACAGTCTGTTTCACCTGGGGCTTGAATGTGTAAGAAACTGACAACAGCCAGAAACACAGCCTCTAGACTCGACAGACGGTTTCAGTAAAGTTACGAAGGCACGATATGCCATCCATTCTTTACAGCAAACTTCAACCATACCTGAACTAACCCATCAGACAAGGAGAGGGAGAAACTAGGAGAGAGAAAGAACAAAAGGTGGTGGCAGGGTTGGATGGGAGAGAACAACGAGGCAGAAATGCTGTTGATGTGGTATGCAGAGCTGGGATGAAAGCATCAAAGCCCTGAGAGGAAACTCTGGAGTCCAGCCCCCTAATTACCAGAGGCTGCCCTGAAAAGAGTGAGCAGGGTATCTGTGGCCATGCCAAGGGCACATGAAACACACCGCTCTGCATCAGAGTGGGCCCGTCTGTCCCTCCGTGTTCCACTACATGACAATCCCGCAGAGGCTGGCTCTCGCTGTGGCCACCTCGCCTCTCCGCTTCTCTCCCTCCACTTCTCTCCCCCTCTCCCTCTCTCTCGCTCTGCTTCTCTCCCCTCACTCTCTTCCACTCTTTCCCTCGCTCTTCCCTCTCCCTCTCCTCACACCACCTCCCCCAATCCTGAGCCAGCTCCTCTAATTGAGGGAGAAGAAAAAACGAACTATCCTCTCCCCGGCTCTCGAAGTGTAAGATCAAGTTAGGTAGCTTAGTGGGTAAGAGCGTTGTGCCAGTAACCGAAAGGTCGCTGGTTCTAATCCCCGAGCCGACTAGGTGAAAAATCTGTCGATGTGCCCTTAAGCAAGGCACTTAACCCTAATTGCTCCTGTAAGTCGCTCTGGATAAGAGCGTCTGCTAAATGACTAAAATGTAAATGTAAAATGTAAGTTATAACTGGCTTGGAAACACATCACAATCTTTCATGGCTTTCTTCTAGCCTTCATAGCCTACTTGTGAATTCATAAAAGAAGGTAAGATAATGTAATTTGTGATAATGCAGAATGTGCCTATGCACCAAATAATCAAAAGCAAAGTGCTTTATGTTTGTGAAGCCATTACTTTTGAAGTCAGCCTTTGTGCCACTCATGAACAAACTGTCCTATCCAATGAACAACAACCTGAAACACCCAGGTTACATACACACTAGTACGTGTTAACTTGTTTTCGAACTCTGATTAAAATCAAACCACGCTTAAGAATCTTGTTTCACTTGAGACATTGTGCTCATATTTAATGCATTGGGGCATCTACAGGAACTGAGTTTCAATCTTTGGGCCTGTAATTATAGGGCTCCTGAAGTAAATTATAGCTATTTGTGTCTCGTTCCGCCCATCTGGACCACCCAGCTAGAACCCCGGTTGGGGCCCCGGCACCGACACTCAGTCACTGCTCTGCTCTGTGAGAGAGAGCTCAACCACTCACCAGATGAAGGCTGCACTAGCTCTGCTCCTCTCTCTGCTCTGATCCACTCAGCCTGCAACCAGCAGCCGTTAAAGAGACAGGCGCCCAGATACTTCTCACAAAGCAGTCAGAAAAGTTATAAAGAAGGGTCTGGATTTGGGGGCCTTTGAAAACCTGCGAAAACCCATGTGAAGGGTTAGCATTAGGCCAAAATAACTTTTAATTAAGAGACAGTTGTCAAGCCCTAAGACATGTAGTTATCAGTGTCCTTCAACAATCCCATATTGGATGGGGAAATAAGATAACAGTAAATAATTTCAACATAACATGGTAGAAGAGAACAGGGAATTCATACTTCTTCACAAAGCCACTCCAGTCAAGATGCTGCGCTCCAAGCAAAGCACCTCCATTTGTTCTCCCTCTGTTCCATTTTTCACTTCAACCCCCGGAGGTGACACCCCCTTTACAGACCAATTAATCCCCAATTATGGTCCATCTCATCTTCCAAGCATATGCAGGGATACTATCCATCAATCAAACGTGTTTATATAATAGACATTGTGGAGCGAGGACTGCCTACCATAGCCATTCCTATGCTAAAGCTAAAGCTAATCTCCATCCAGATGGGGTTCTCACTTCTTCCCAGAAGAAGGCTGGGGGCTGGGGCTGGAGTTGGGGCTGGAGTTGGGGCTGGAGTTGGGGCTGGAGTTGGGGCTGGGGCTGGAGTTGGGGCTGGGGCTGGAGTTGGGGCTGGGGGTTGGGGCTGGGGCTGGCCAGAGACAGACAGACAATGGTAGCAGGTTTCAGGGAGAAGGCCTCCCACCCAGAGTCCGGACCTAGGGCCAGGCAGGCCTATCAGGCTGGTGTGTGTGTGTGCTCCCCTATCAGTGGGCAGTATGGAAAGTGGCATGTAATTAACCAAGGAGATGAAGCCCCCTGCTCCTTGGTGTCAGACCACTGATGGACCCTGTCAGCTCCAATCTTCCTCATGTCCAGCCCCACCCAGCCTAGCCCCACAGACCTCACAGGAGACACCCGTACCATACTGTACTGTATCAATGTATATCCTCTCCATGTCTGTCTGTATGTTATGTTGTCTGCTTATACTTCTGCACAGGTTTAGTGATTGTAAACAGTTGCCATCAAACTCAAAAAGTGTTGGTCACAGGCAGCACAATGTATCCAATCAAATGTGGAAGAAGTCCCACACAAGAAGCCTAGCTACTTCTCCAGCTTGGCTCAGAGACTTTTAGGCGCCATCACAAAAACCCAATTATTAACCGAGTTAACAATTAGGATTGAGCCCGCAACAACACCATTCACATGCTAGCTCTAGGTCCAATTCCAGTCTCCATTAGCGGAGACCACCTTCAAAGTGTTGTGGGCCAGATTAGCTGGATTAGGAGGCCACTGAAAGGACCCATGCTGCTTTGGAGGAAGTCCCACAAGGAAGAGACATGCTGGAAGAGACATGCTTTACCTGCTTCATCCGCCAAAGAAATAAAACAAAGAATATATGGTGTTGTACTGTAGCACAGATTAGACCTTCTAGTATACAAAATCACAAATGTACGAACTCAAATGCACACATAGCCTTGCCACTCATCCCTCACTTAGATACACTCACATAGAAACTAGACTTCCCTGGACTGGTTCTGTTTAGGAACTGTCAGTCCGTCATCTTGCCCATTCCCCGCTCTTTGTTATCCATAAAAAAATAAAAAAAAGTATGCACTATAAAACAAGAGGGATATATTTGGCCCTGGCTGGCAGAGAGCGAAACACGTCTTTATTGAAATCAAGCTTTAGTTCTACTGCCATTATCTATAGCCATCCTTTAACAAGTTCAGCAGCACCTCCCCATCTCAGTCCAATGTGTTACTTAGCAGATAGAGAGGCTCCTAATTCAGAGCGAACCCAGCCAGGGCAGCAGAGATTGAATGCAGGCTTTTGTCACTACCATCCTGAATTTCTTTCAGAAGTTTCCCAACAAACAGGAAAAAATAAAGAGGGAACTTTCACAACAAAAGCAAATGGACCAAGACTTTTTCCCAGCAAATAAAACAATGCGGGCGTGGGGGGTTTGGCTTTCTACCTTACCTATAGAAATACTGTCTCTGTGTGTGTGTGTGTGTATGTGTGTGTGTATGTGTGTGTGTATGTGTGTGTGTGGGGGGGGTTGAATTGGACAGGGTGGTAAAAGGAGAGGACACTTTGAGGTAAAAAAAAAAAAGTGAGAGGATGAGAAATGATTGAGAGGAAGAACTGTAAAAATACCATTGAAAGTAAAAGGCAAAAAGAATCAGCTTCAGTTACAATCTATTCAGATCTTGATACTTCTGTCAGCATTGACATACATTTCCACTGGTGTTGGCATTTAGGCACTTTCCATTTCCATATGTATAGCCTTGCCTGTACTAATTATGCTAATCATCCCTAGTGTTGGCTGCTGCGAAAAATAGTCACATTAGGCACTCCACTGGCTGCTAATGCATTAGGCACTCCACTGGCTGCTAATGCATTAGGCACTCCACTGGCTGCTAATGCATTAGGCACTCCACTGGCTGCTAATGCATTAGGCACTCCACTGGCTGCTAATGCATTAGGCACTCCACTGGCTGCTAATGCATTAGGCACTCCACTGGCTGCTAATGCATTAGGCACTCCACTGGCTGCTAATGCATTAGGCACTCCACTGGCTGCTAATGCATTAGGCACTCCACTGGCTGCTAATGCATTAGGCACTACACTGGCTGCTAATGCATTAGGCACTCCACTGGCTGCTAATGCATTAGGCACTCCACTGGCTGCTAATGCATTAGGCACTCCACTGGCTGCTAATGCAGCTTAATGTGTGGTTGAAACATACATTCATCCCATGGTGAAAGGCAAAAATGTCCCAAATTGCTGGTCTCATTCAGCCTAGAAATACATTTATTGAGCCCAATGACCATTTCTCCCCCCCTCCACCAAGTCCCCCCCCACCCCCCACACACACACCAAGTACAAAGAAAATGTTTTTCTTCATTCTTCTTTTTCCAGAGGGGGCAAAAGGAGAAGAAAATGGGCAAACTCTACCCAAAAAGGTGACTGGTGTCACTTTATTTAAAGTTGACCAAGGAGAACAATCTCTTTTGGCAGGATATAAGAATCTGTCCAAGTGAATGAAATAGAGATTATACAGGAGATGTGTGAGACGGCTTCCAGGAGGTCTGTAACAGAGATAGGCCTTCAGCACTCCCAAAAATGGACACCAGTGTCTGCAATGACTTTCAAGCAACATCAAATACAGGACGCTAAACAGGTCTACAGTTACATATAGTGCTGAAATGTAATGTACAATTATAAATGTAAAAAAGCCAAGTACAAATAAACACTACATAACTTGAAAAGATACACAGCTATGAGTCACTGCTTTAATACTGTAAATATCCAAAAAGGATATAACTTAGAAGCACTGTATATTATAATTCTGTCCACAGTGGATGGTTAATGGCGACTTCAATAATGGAGGGAGCTGGTGAGGTTTTGTATTCAGCTCATGTGTCTGTTCCTTGAGGAGAGCAGGAGGACTGCAGAGTGGTGGGAGGTGTGGGGGGAACGAATGAAGGGAGGGAGAGGGTTGGGGGGGTTGAAATAAACATTTTCAACTGACCCAGGTTGACTCTGGCCTTGTATATTCTCTCTACTGGTGAGGTCTGAGGCTCAGCAGTTGGAGTTTATTTATTTAGCTGGGGCACTGTGGCTTGCCATTCACCTCCAATAATGCCTCATAGAGCTTTCTCTTGTAGCAGGCCCTGAACTGGAAGACTGTGTATTTTCTGATGAATTATAGCATTTACCTTGCATTTTTGTTTAGATAACTGTTCCAAACACTGAAACGTCCACATGTTCCCCTCGTGCTGCTAGGGCTCTGGAAGGTACCTACTGTTCGCCATGTGGAGTAGGTCATTCATGCTCTCTGTATATGTTACTTTCCCCACTTCTACACAGTCTCTTTCTAAAACACATATCCCAAGTCACTTTGCAATATTTGCACAGCTTGTCTGTGTGTACATGTCTGTCAAGATCACCAAAACTGTGTCAAGAAGGATGGGTTTAGTTAATGTGGGCTACAAGTACATACTTGTACATTACATGTAAACATTTATTTTCCACTCTAAATGCTCTATTCCAAAATGTTTGCTGCTCTTTGGTGGTATATTTTACCCACTACAAAATATCCAACCTTTTGGGTAATCTACTGTTGCCATAGTAATAACACACTATAGCTAAACTTATATTACTTCCAGAAAAAACTACTCCCTACCCAGCGAATATACTTTTTCTTCTAAGTCCTGCTTGAACTGGTGAGAGAAATGTGTCCTGAGAGAGAAGCCATACTGTTGTTTTTAGGGAATGGGAAAGTGTATACCCCTAAAACCTTCACCCCTAATGCTCCCCACCCCCAACCTCATCTCCCTACACTTCACTTTATTATCCCCCTTTTCTTCCTCCAGACAATACACGCTAGGTCACATTCTCCCCAGGTCCCACCTATGACTGCTAGGCCCCTTTCCTGTGTTGTTGCTTGCTCTTCATTGCATCTGCAGTAGCAAAAAATGTCCAAAAGAAAACAACATATGACTAACAAAAAAAGGTTCCTTAGCTGAATTGAGTGTGTTTTATTAGTCTGCAGTGGAAGTAGTCTGTCCACCTAGAGACAGAGCCGTTTAGGCTTGTATCTGTCACAACCCCATATGAACACCTTAACTACCACACCTTTCCTCAGATTGAAGCAACCTTCTCCCATATGTTTCTGACTAGAATCAACTACTGGTTTATCTACCACCAATAGTCTATCAACATTCAGAACAGACAAACTAGTCCCAGCTAAGGCTGTAGTGACAGTGTAGAGCATGGTTTGCATTATTAGGGTCAGAAAATATATTATCTCCAAAACACTATTTTCTACTGTCCTATGGCCCAAGTGTTAGCACATTATCCTGGGATAGGTTAGGGTTGGGTAGAATGAGGTAGGCCAGGTAGGGTAGGCTAAGGTAAGGTAGGTGGGAGGAAACAATTCACAAGAGCCTGGTGGTCTGACTTCACAAGCAGCAGGACATCTACACTAGCTCGGTGGCAAACATCACATTTGGGTGGGGGTTGAGTTGGGGACAAATATGGCCTGAGGATATATGACGGGGAGCATATGCTCTCAGGCACTCACAGCTGGCCAAGTGTGAGTCCATGAAGCCTAGTATCAACACCCTCATCTCTCATATGTGGTCAGAATACACCTCTGCATGTGTTGACAAGAAGACCCTATAGACGTACGTTCTGTATTGAGAAAATATTAAGCCTTCTACACTTGCTATTTTGAAAGTTTGAGTCCCAACTGTAAGCTGTTGAATAAAATAGTTGTTAACATGCATGTCTTCAAAATAAAAAGATACTGCTATGACTACTACTAACAAAAAATACTGTTCTCTGGACACTCATCTTTTCTTAGAGAGCAATGAACTTCTCTGTCCTATTAGGAAATATTTCCTCCCTTTTGTGAAAGAGTCTGTGTGTGTGTGTGTGTGTGTATGTGTGTGAGAAGAACTAACCTCTCCTTGTTACCAAACCACTTACTCTTCATTCAACTCTGAGCAGCTTTGTCAATGGGCTATTGGGGGAAACAACACAGGCAGAAACTTTAGAAACATGGGTACTGCCTCTTAAAGGAACAGCGTTCCTTTTCAGCATTTGGGCATTTCACTCTTGGAATGATTCCATGATTAGGCATAACAAACCCTATGGCTACATCTAACAACCTCCTTTCAGAAGACCAACGGTTAGCTTATTTAATGTGTATGAAATACACACCAGTACATTACCAAAATACTATGATCATGACAAATTACACTGCGATAATTTCATATCTTGTTTGTGAGTCAGACTCAGACAACTCAACTACAATCTGACAAGTAAATCTGAACATCTTTGGCTTCACCAATCTGACAAAAACTCAAACACAGTGTGTCAGACCACAGGCATTTCATTGACAACAACTGAGTAGCCCCCTTCCCAGCCAAAGTTTTGGGAAGGAATAAAATACCCAGATACTGAAAGATACAACCTTCAGGGAGTGTTTATACTTCAACTGCTGTGACTCTTTATAGAATGTGCAAAACAGGTGGGCAAACTTCAGTTGTATTAACATATTTTTGTAGGAAAGGGGGTGCCTTTATTGTTGAATGGAATCCAAGAATAGTTAAGGACCACACAGGGAGCTAGGGGGAGGGTCAGCGCCTCAAAGATGGCTAACGATTCACACAGCCCATCTGCTCTTGGGATCAGGAGTGCGGCAAAAGCCTAGGGGGCTTAAAAGGAATTTGGCAGTGTGAAAACCAAATAAAGCTGCCCGAATACGCACAGATAACCCAGCCTGCGCACAGAAAGGATGTCAAATAAAAAATGGAACATGGAACCACCATGGCAAACAACACAAGGCTGATGAGAACTCCTTGTTCAATAAAGTTGGAATTTCTTTAACCATTCTCCATTCCCAATGCGAAGCAACTTTGGCATCAGCAAACAACACACACAAAAGTGCAGAGCTTACAAAATATCACCACATTCAATAAATAAATAAATAAATTACTAAGAAAAAACAAAACATTATTTTTATTTATCACCCAATCATGAATAACAACTTTAGAGCATTGTCTCCAAAAAAAAAAAACTGCCATCTCAACTGCTGATCGACAAATCAGTCAGACAGCACCCATACAGTTTCCTGTGCCCCCTCCAGCAGTTTAGATGGCAAAATGTCTACAACAAATTCATTTGGGAAAAAAAAAGACCCTTCTCCCCTTCCCAGACAACCCCCCAAACCATACCCTCAAACTGAAACGCCGGACTCACCTTCCACCCATAGTTGCTCCATCCCAGACAACCCCCCAAACCATACCCCGAAACTGAAACGCTGGACTCACCTTCCACCCATAGTTGCTCAATGTCCGTCTCAATGGCAGCGACCCGCAAACCCACAGACAAGGCACCGAACACAAGCAGTCCAATGAAAAGGACTTTTCCACAATGTCGCTGGATGTGACAGCCCAAAGAAAATAGAAGAGCCTGGAACCGCGCCCGAACCCACAACGGGGCTTTCTGACCCACAGCCTTCCCCTAAAGAGACAGGAGGAACATGGAGGGAGAGAAGTGTTATTACATTGTTATTACACATTAACAACAACACATAGCAACACATGAAATGTATGGCTATGGCATAGACAAGTACAAGTATTCACTAATGGAAGACTACATTGTATCTAACTGTAAGATTTAAAAAACTGTCAATACAGTGGTCTTTCTAGTATTACTAAGACTCAACTACAAGGGCAGAGAATGCTATGCTAATAAGATAGCCAATTTGAGTATGACTTTCATTGTGATAGTGTGGCATACTTAAGGGCATGTTCAACATTACAGTATCTACTGTATTAGTCAGCTACGTGATATCTTCATGTCAGTTGTCCTGTAAGCAAATCATATCTATGTGAAATACATCACCTATAGCTAATGTCAGATCTAGAGACCATGTGAATATCAGAATTTAACCAGCCAGAACCCTAATTGATAGTAGGTCATTGAGGGCCCAACATTAAAAAGGGTAAAGCAATGGCCAGTCTTTGGAATGGAATTGGCCCTCACAGTTGGCATAAGCGAGGTCAGGGTGCCACTCATCACTAGAGGCATGGGGGTTTGCTATGGAATCAAAACCCATGACTTCACAATTATGGTTACATGGTTTGGATTTAACAAAAACAAACAGCATAGTTGTCAAATGGGATATCAAGTAATCTATGCTGTTCTGGTGTAGCCTAGTACACATGAATTATACACTATTAACAACTAGGATTAAATAAGCATCTACTAGGGGCTATCTATTTGACAACACATTTTTTTCATGCTCAGCCAGCTGCCCCTAACAACCTCCTGGTAAAACATATTAAACCTAATGCTGTTGGCCACTAATGCAACTCCTAGTTTTAAATGGAAGTTGAAAGATTACAAGATTGCACATATTTGAGTCAGGAGTGATGTAGACTATACCATAATTTCCTTTATAGGCTACATACCTTCTTCCAGGCTATGCAAGGATTTGACAATAAGCAGTTCCTATACCAAAAATCCCTACTCCTATAACTTAAAATTCAAACACTGTCTGAAGACCTTCTACTATACCCATTCAAACTTTACAAACAATGTCACTAGTCTAGTAGAGACACTGGACAGATGTTTTGGTTTCACTTAGGAGTTTTGACACATTTCCAAGCGTTCATGCAGTCCAGTGAGGCTTTGTCAGATAAAACTTAATCAGTGAATTCCTCTGTAAAACCCACTGCATTTTCAAACAAACTAGCCTAAAACGGGGACCCTGAGTCTAACTTCTTACAAATAGCGTTTAACAGATCCCACACACTCAGAAATAACTAGTGGGACTTCTGTTGCTTCTACAAATGAATGGAGAAAGTTATTCTCATTCATAGTGGGATCGGGGCTGTTTAAAATCAGTGCGTGCCAGTGATTCGTAAATGTTACAATGTAACACCGAAATATCACTAGAGTGTAATCCCTCACCGCGGCATATCACATTGAATGACATTTTGACATAAAACTCCCTCAATTGATATTCCTCCATTCGAGTAGTAGTAGTAACATCAACGTTTCCGCAAAAGTACCAGAACATAACACTCATTCACAGAGACGATGAATGAAACAGTAAGCATATTCCATCGAAAGCATTTCATCACCTTAGAAATCTGTTTTAATGCGAAAGCAGCGTGGCAGTAACTGGGTCTCCGGAGAACATCTGAGTTTACTGGCGGCGGAGAACGCATATAACTTGGGGGTAAATCTCCAAAAACACCGGCCCCTGGGACTCTGGGATCCGAGGCCATAGTCCAAACAAGAAAACGAAGCACAGAGCAAAGCAAGAGAGAAACAGTGCGAGTTCAGCAAAAGCGGCAATAATCCAAGATAGAATACTAGCGCATCCACCGGGTAAAAGTTTGGATAATATATTCTAGTCTTTCCTTGAGCCAAAGTCTTGCAACTCCATCCCAACATTATGTGCCCAAATCCCTATAGATCCTTCAGTCTTCATCCGTCCTAATAGCTTATAAAACAACGTTTCGAAGTAGGAAAGTCTCGATCAGATCTCTAAGTCTGCCTCTGATCCCGTAGCAGTAACATTTGGAGAAGTTAGCCCCTCTGCAAATCCTGAAAAGGGTGGTTTGATGGAAAAGTGCTCTGGTTCTCATTGGCCAAGGAAGAGGCAAATTACTTTGCAAACATCTCCTATTATTAGCTGCTAAGCAACAGCTCACCAAAGTGGAGAGAGGGGGAGACCACCCAGGCAGCCCTTCAAATCGAGGGGAGGGGGGAGAGCGAGGGGGCGTCAGAGAGAGGAACTCTTTCAATAAACTCAGCACACTGCTGCCTGCCCGGTTCTGCACACTCCCAATTGCCTTATCTCGGTTATAAGAAGCAATCACACATGCCATCTATTGATAAAAGATTCCAGAGTCGGATATAAACAAAAGTAGAAATTAATCGAGTAGTTTCTCACACATAAATACAAGGGACTAAACTAAATACTGTGTACTAAACTAGCTTTATTTATTGGCATGAGGGTTTTTAACTTTATAAAGTAAACCCAGTATTATTAACTGTAAAACATTCAAGGTTACTTTTAAAGTAGGATTAAACAAATTCTAGAAACAAATTCTAACTCTCAGACTATGGTTCACACATTTAAAGTGAATTCATTTGCTTGACTTAGGCCTATACAAATCTCAAAATGTAATTAAACAAGGTATAATCCGTTTGTTACTGTACTATGTGTGCAGTGGTCTGTCTATTTATACTTAATTGCTAAGGATTTACTGACATGTTTAATTCCACTGTGCTGTGCAGTTGACCAAACAGCTGTGACGAGTGTGTGGTGTTGGTCTTCAACATTGACAGCTGCAGGCCTACTAGCCCTGGTGTAGGGCATTTCACTTCTAATGGGGTTTGAGTAGACCCTCCTACTATTGCCAGGTAGTTATTTGTTTCCTCTCTGTCACAGCCTACTGTCACTTCCTTCTAACTTTGTTTACCTGAGTCTCAAGCCAATATAGTTTATTATAGAGTGAATGTAAGACATTTATGCACCAGGTTGGTGTAGGCCTGCACAAAAGCAATATAAAGTATAGCTTATTTGTGCTCTATTGAATTAATAAATGCAGCAGGAGTGAAAAAATCCATCCACTTGTCTTTATAACCACTTTATTACATAAAGTTAAATGACGACAAATGATTATGGCTGTCATACATGACAATCAAACTAGGACAACAAACTGCTGATAAATGAAATAAACTTGCCACTTGCATTTTGGATGTATAACAACAGCAATAGTCGCCACTTTATGGAACCATTAAAGGTATTTTCCCCCAGCTCTATAATCCTTTCATCTTGTACATTGTTCAAAAACTGTGAAGGGAATGACTTCACATTTAAATAGATTAGCACACACCTACATGACTGAGACTTACTCAGACTTTTAGTCTACGCATCATTTGGCCAACTTATAAAAACATTTCAGTTGGTGGATAACATGTAGGTAGAACACTTTCAACCCAGGCCTTCAAGATGACCATTGGACTGCCAATTTGATTTAGATTAACTTTTTTATAATGTGTGATACTTGAGAAGCATACATGTGCAATTGTAACTATATTAGTATCCACAATGTTACATACTGTAGGGGATTTTTTATTTAATTCAATGCAAACCTCAGACTCCAGGTCTAGCCTACATACCGTGTGTGAGCGTGGACAGAGATGAGTGGGAAAGGATATTCATATCATGGTGGCAGGCAGGGGTGGTACTAGTGATCAGCTAGTTACTCAATTTGTTCAATTGGATGAGGGGAAAAGGCAACTGGAAATTAGAGCTAATGTGGAATGTGAGGAATTGCCCTGTGCGGTAGGGGGCCCCTTGAAGCCTAACAAACTGAGGGAGGTCTGGTCCGAGGTCTAGAGACCTTGGATAAATAAACCCCAGAGATGACCATGCGCTGTCCAGATATCTGCCATCACACGGCCTCCCCAACATAAACCGCTCTCTCTCCGGCCCTGGCCTGCCTAGCCCCGGTTCTGCATGTGCAATCGCAAAGTACGGAACCTCTCTCGCACTCACGAATCACACGAGCTGTGCTGCAGTTGACCGCATTATTATTTATCGTAAACCTAGGCGTGCTTGCATTTCTTTCTCATATGGACCAGTGGAGACGGGCACACATTCTACTAGGTTAGAGTTCACATGAACTGACAGGGCCAAATAATTTGCAGTTTACGTTAGCACATAAAAAGTGTGATAAAATTGAGTTTCTTGGGGGTTTAGTTGTTATTTGTGAAATAATACATGCAGAGAAGTTCAAGTTTTAAACGCTAAGAAGGCTGGTTTTCTGGACACAGATTAAGCCTAGTCCTGGACTAAAAAGCATGCTCAATGGGAATTCTCCCTTGAAATAGGTTTGTAGTCCAGGACTAGGCTTAATCTGTGTCCGGGAAACCGGCCCTCAATGGATATTCTCCATTGAGTTTGCTTTTTAATCCAGGACTAGGCTTAGGGACCGCACACGCCACACCAAATGTTGATCTGCCGTTCATCTGCAATTCTTTCGCCGTTTGTTCGGCCCGGTGTGTTTAAGGGACCACCCGCCGGTAGGCATCTGACTGCTGACATTTTCGGCCAGTTTTCACTTGGTTTGCAAATTATGCCAGCAAATTACATCCGGACCGGCACTCTGTTCAGAGGTGCTAAGTACTCTCAGCTGGCAAACTCTACTGGTGTGTCCGTGCCTTTAATCTGTGTCCAGGAAACCAACCCATAAGATTAGAACTTGGCATACTGGCAATTTTTGTACATCATGTGAAAGTCAACAAAATAAGTAATTTTAAAGTTCTGTAGATACATTAATTTCCATTTTCTTAACAACAGTGCAACTACTTGTAACTTCATATGGCTGATAGGCTACATATAACTTCATTGCTGTTATGTGTGAATACAGCATTTTGGTAACCAGAATAATTACAATGTTCAACATGGTATAAGGCAGTGGTAGTCAAACTTTTTCAGCAGGCACCCCATTTTTCAGCAAAAATGTCTGGGGACCCGATTTTTTCCCCAAGAATTTCTCACACGCCACCCACCCCAATTCTAATGACACAACCTTCAAATTAGTAAATTTCGACTTTTACATCAACAAATAACCTTCAATTAATTGCATTTTCATCTCTTATCAAAATTCAAAGAAACCAATAAATACATTTACTCAATACATTTACATTTACATTTTAGTAATTTAGCAGACGCTCTTATCGAGAGCGACTTACAGTTAGTGAGTGCATACATTTTTACAATTGTATTTTTCTAATGAACTTTTTCAAAAACGTTTGTATATTGTCCAATACAATAATCAGTACTCTTGATTTGTTCCAAAAATAAATAAACAAATAAAATTGGCGACCTCGCTGCAGTTCCCCGCAAACCCACTAGGGGTCGCGACCCCGACTTTGAATACCACTGGTATAAGGGGCAACCCACATTTGTCCACTTTTAAACAATATTTGTCCAAACAGAACCCATTACAATCTATTACAATCACTATGAACTAAATGGATTTCAGGTTTGATTAAATCAAGAACCAAAACACTTCACAATCATGTATTTTGTTGTTGTTTTATTCTTACTTTTTTTGTTTAAAATAAATGCACTGTTGGTTGGTTGGCTGTAAGTAAGCATTTCACTGTAATGTCTGCACCTGTTGTATTCGGCGCATGTGACCAATAAAATTTGATTTGATTTGATTTGATTTGAATCAACAAGTGCCAAACTGTAATGATAACAGTATAACAAGTAATAACAGTAGTATATTTACACACAGTAATGAGCACACAGCACAAATATACGTGTACAATCCATGGAGGGACGTATTTACTCTTAAGTCATCCTCTTTTCTTAGGTAATGTTTAACGTTGCTTCTACCATTTACTCTTAAGTCATGTTTTTACTGCTGGCCTCGTGTTTGAAGCAACAAAAAGACAGCGAACTAAACCAATATTCAGTGAGCACATGTTAAATGAACGTTTACAAAGGTCTTTCTTAAATATTTGTCTGCCAAAAGGTGCATTGTAGCAGAATGACTTGTACATGTAGGCATTGTAAGGGCTCTGTCTTTAAAAGAAGAGACCTGCCACACACAGCCAGAGATAAGATGTATTATGATAATGTATTTCTTTCCCCCTTTGTCATCATAATGAATGGTTTGGTTCCCTTAAAGAGGTATGGTCAGAATTTGGCAAGTGGCAACGATGGCAGAATCAGACTTTGTTTATGGTGCTCTCATCAACGTATCATTTATGAATCTAACTATTATGTACCTATATTGTGAGGTGGGTTCTGGTTGAATTGAGAGAAAGCCAGGAGAACAGAATATGCATAAAATGCATTGACATGTGTACTCAGTGCTCTGTGACATCATTGCATCACGATCCATTGAAACGTAATGTGAAATAATGCACTGCTTTGGTCTTTGCGAGTTTAAAACTACAAACTGGTACACATAAACAAAGAGCATGTATCATATATCTTCTGACAGGAACAGTTCAATAATCTAGAACAGCTTTGCATCCATAAAAGAAAACACATCACATAGGGGAATACATTTTATCTGGCAAAACTAAATAGAAATAGCCGGTTCCCAGACTGTCTGACAGACTCAATTAAATACATTAACTGGTGACAAAAGCTGTGCACATGGCCCAACATGGCTTTGTCTGGTCTACTGACTGTGGTGTAGATCATTTATCAAGCCTCTAACCTGCTGTAAAGCTTGTTTAGCTAGCTGAAAGCCACAGTGGTGTACTACTGAGATATATCGGAGTTGGTGTGCCTCATGTTCCTATAGGTTATTATGCTATACATGGATCTCTTACTGCCCCCACACACACCCTTTGTTAAAGTAGCATAAGCAAGTGTTCTTTCTGTTGAGCTGCTTAAAAAAGACACTGTGTGTGTTTCTGTGCGTTGGAGGTGGGCGTGAGGGTTGGACGGAGGCATGGGGGACACAGCAGTGTCTTAAAAGGTAGGGCTGCAAAAAAGGGAGGAAATTAGTTTGTGCCTCAAGAACAGAGAAGACAAATTGAGGAAGTGTTCTGTTAATGTGTAGAGGTCAGCAACAGACATGCAGGTTTTTGCCACTTGGGTGGCCTAGCCAGTCTCTCACCCTCCAACACGCTCAGCCCTCCAGCCCCAAAACCACCCACCTACCCTGCACCCACCCCAAAAGTCCCAAACTCCACCCCACCACACACACTCCACCTTTGGAGCAGAGCGGGTGACTGCCTCTTTTGCTCCAAGCCTTGAAACTTCTCATCCCTCTCCCCCTAGCTGTCATTTGGTCAGTGTGACCAGGACCCCGTATTGGCCTGGAAGTCAGGGCAGGGTACTCCTCCACCAGAACTGGTGTCAACCAGCTCTCTCGCCTAGTCTGCATCACAAATGGCACCCTATTCCCTATTTAGTGAACTACTATTTAGGGAATATAGTGCCATTTGGGACACAGCCTCTTGGAACAGCTCCTGGACAGTATTTATATTACCGTCTACATGTCGTCTCCATTGGCTTCGCAAGGACCACTGCACTTATACTACTTCCTGTAACTGCCAAAGGCACATTAAACCACTGCCTGCCTGTTAACATTAGTATCTTTATTTGGATTAGAGCCTGCCAACGTTCACGGCTCGCCATGCAGCTGAGCTGACACAGAGGTACGGAGAGGTGTAGACAACAATCATAAACAATAGCAGTGGTACATCTAGAAGACATTAAACATGGAGATTCAATTTCTTTTCATCACTTTGAAAAAGTTCCCAAACTCTGTTGAGTGACCACTCTAATTAATTTAAGCCTTTATAGTCTGTCCATGGTGGTGGGGCCTGTTTTATCATAGTAACAAATAGCCCTATGGAGACTAAGCCAGAGACGAGAGCTGATATATGATCTGTTGGATGACATCTGATCCCGAGCCCTGGAAAACACAAGCATCTGTCACATTCGGCCCAGAGAGGTGGGGACTGACACTGAACACAGAGCTGGTTAGCTCCTAACCTAACTAGCACAGCCACGGGGACTCAGGAGTTGGCTGCTGTATAAATATACAAACCTGGCTTTCAAAAACAACCCATGCCAGATCTCATAAACTGCTCTCAGGTCAGAGGCTGCTGAAAGGGTTAAAGTTTAAAACAGGAAGAAAAATAATTCAAAATAAGTTATCATCTTTATTTTATGGTTACCATTTATCTATGTATGCAAGTCTTTAAATGGCCACAAAATAGTCCTTCTAAGATTGTGGATGGCAATTTAGATTCCCTCCCCCAATTTTTTTTGAAGAACTTTTCTATCGGGACTCGAATCTATTTTCTATATGAAAAATATAAAAAAGCAACAGTGGTGTACTTCAGTTACTTCAGTTATTATTCTAGCGTCACTAATGACAAAAACAAAAGAATAAAGATGAGAAAAGACAGACAAGATAATTACTCTGCCAATGACGATAAATGACTTTATTGGTCATGGACACAATATGAAGCAGGCCACTGTAAATCACACAACAGACTTAGAATCTTCCTGGAGATCTGTCGTCGTTTGTGACTAAGGAACTTCAGACCTGTAATTTAAGAAATGCGCTGGCGAAGGTTTGCAATAAATCTTTGGACAGCAAAGAAGAAGAAATAAATCAAGAGAGCAACTCCTACATTTCTAGCAGTTTGTGAACGTGGGAGGGATTGTGTGTTACTTGATGAGATCTCACTGGGTGGTCCAGCCCACCATTTTTGTGTACAAATAAACTTAACCCCCATTGTGCTGCTCTGGTCCTCTGCTGCACCACACGGCACGGACACAGACTACCAGGCTGTGTAGTCGTGTGAAGAAATGTATGTATAGACGACAACACATGGACCGAACAAACACCTAACAAAACTTTATAGAATCACCCAGAAACAACAGACAAGATTCACACAAAGAACACCACTGAAACTGAGCCTTGGGATAAATAAAGTTGCTTTTATTTGGACACAATGTAAAAAAAAAAAGCAATGGAGATGGTGGGGTGATGTGTGGAACTGCCTGGTGGTCATTTAGTTTGGCTCACTGCTGTGGTCTGTTGGATCGGTCAATAAGGTGTCGGTCTGGTCGATCTCCCCGTGGTCTAGATCTCCATCAACTGGTCAGTTCCAACGATCACCTCGTTAGTCCTTTCAGCTGCAGATGAGAAGAAACCACTCACAATTAGACATCTGAGTTAGAAGATTATGAAACTTTGTTCTTCTGTAGAACCTAGTATTTGAGGTGAACTGTATAATTAAGCAGGCCTAGGACCCCTAGACCTAGCGAGTGGTTAATTGGTTTCGTAAAACAACAGTGTTTGATAGACTGAAGTCAAGTTCAGGTCTTTGAAGTGCTTTTCAAGCAGAAATTAAATGTCACAAGGCAGTTAACATGCTCAACTCAGACAAAAAGTATACAGTGCCTTGCTAAAGTATTCAGAACCCCTGGATTTCTTCACATTTCGTGTTACAAAGTGAGATTAAAATGGATGTACGGTAATTGTAATTTTTTGTCAACAATCTATACAAAATACTCTATTGTCAAAGTGGAAGATTATTTATATATTTTTTATATAAATAAAAAGTAAATAACTAAAATAGTCGTTGCATAAGTATTCAGCCCCTTTGTTTAAGCGAGCCTAAATTAGTTCAGGAGTAAAATGTAGCTTAACAAACCACATAAATTACATGGACTCACTCTGTGTGAAACAATAGTTATTGACATGATTTTTGAATGACCAAAAATACAAATATGTTTTATTGTCACACGCCGGATAGGTGACTAATGCTTCCTCTGTCCCCCATACACACATCTGCAAGGTCCCTGAGTCAAGTTCTGAATTTCATACACAGATTCGACAACAAAGGCCTTATAAAGAAGGGTAGATTGGTAACAATAACAAATCAGACATTGAATATCTCTTTAAGGATGGTCTACTTAATAATTATGCGGTGGATTATGTATTAAACCACCCAGACACATCAAAAGATACACATCAAAAGATCTGAACTGAGCTTAAGGACCCGAATGAAACTGCTCAGGGATGTTACCAGGAGGATATTTAAGCAATAAGGTCAGAGGGGGTGTGGTATATGGCCAATATACCACGGCTAAGGGCTGTTCTTATGTACGACGCAACGCGGAGTGCCTGGACACAGCTCTTAACCGTGGTATATTGGCCATATACCACAAACCTCACAAGCAGTAAAAATAATTTTTGGTCATACCCATGGTATACGGTCTGATATACCATGGCTGTCAGCCAATAATCATTCAGGGCTCGAACCACCCAGTTTATAATGGTGATTTTAAAACAGCTACAGAGTTCAATGGCTGTGATGGGAGAAAACTGAGAATGGATCAACAACATTGTAGGTGACTCCACAATAATGACCTAAATGACAGAGTGAAAAGAAGAATACAAATATACAAAAATATGCATCTTGTATGCAACCAGCAACGGAATACACTTTTTGGCCTAAATGCAAAGCTTTATGTTTGGGGCAAATCCAACACAGCACAGAGTAAATGCCTCCTTATTTTCAAGCATGGTGGTGGCTGCATCATGGTATGGGTATGCTTGACGTCGGCAAATACTGGGGAGTTTTTCAGGATAAAAATAAACAGGACGGAGCTAAGCAAAGGCAACATCCTAGAGGAAAACCTGCTTCAGTCTGCTTTACTCCAGAGACTGGGAGAGGAATTCACCTTTCAGCAGGACAATAACCTACAACACAAGGCCAAATCTACACTGGAGTTGCTTATCAAGAAGACAGTGAATGTTCCTGAGTGGCCAAGTTACAGTTTTGACTTAAACCTGCTTGAAAATCTATGGCAAGACTTGCTGTCTAGCCATGATCCCCAACATCTTGACAGGGCTTGAAGAATATTAAAAATAATAATGGCCAAATATTGCACAATCCAGGTGTGCAAAGCTTTTATATACCCAAGAAGATTCACAGCTTTAAATCGATGCCAACGGATTTTCTAACATGTACTGACTCAGGGAGGTGAATACTTATGCAACAACTACATTTTAGTTATTTCATTTTTATTTATCTTAAAAATAATTGCATTTTTCTTCCACTTTGACAGAGTATTTTGTGTAGATTGTTGACAAAAAAAAGGCAATTCAATCCATTTGAATCCCACTTTGTAACACAATAAAGGGAATAAATCCAAGGGGTCTGAATACCTTTACAAGGCACTGTATATTTTCATAATGTGCCAAATCATGCTCAATACAGATCATACACATTTGTAGGATTTCAACACTTTCCCTCTCAATGACAGATGGACCAGGATTTCAGGACAAAAACAAGGTGATTCCTTCCCTCACATAAGGGCGATGCCTAACAGTCTATTGAAACAAACACGAGGAGAGCCTGCTATTCATCCAGAGCAACACAGCTAATCCAAACTAAACTGTGGGGAATGTGATTCATGATCCATAAAAATAAATTTGAGTGTGAAGGAATCCGAACAAAGGCTCTGTTTTTGCATTCAGAGTTTGGAGGAAAGAGAAACAGAGCATGAAACACCAGGAGAGCAGTGTATTTCTAAGACACAGTGAGGTAGAGGGCGAGGAGGAGAGGAAGAGGAGAGAAGAGTGTGTCTGTGTCCCTGAAGCCTGGAGAACAGTCTGCTTCCTTTATGAAGCAGCAGCAACACCTGCAGAGTCCCACCACCACCTGAATGCATGTGCAGTCAGCAGACGTTTGTCTGTCTGTGGCTGCCTGACAGGGTGGTCTCTCTCCACAGACACTTCCATCTAACTGCTTCGTGAGCGGAGGCGTAATGCTTTTACCAGCCATGCGCCTCATTTATCCTCTGACGACAGAGGTGACCCACCTGATACGGATGGTGTTCAAAAGCAAACTGAGCCCCGTGAGGAGCAACTGCTCTTTGCTTCATATGGATAGCATTTCTGTAAAAGAGAACCCACTGTTCACAGTATGCACGTAATATTTATGTATACACAGTGGGCCAATAGCTTGGGGTGATAGTAGTCAAAGCTGTATGTCTGATGGATAGCCATGAATAAGACCACCCTGTGAAGCCAGATTGAAAGGGAAAATAAATGCCTTTTACTTCAAAACGAAGTGTTAGTATATCAATCCCAGGCAGTCACTATAGTAGAGAAGGCTGTATCTAAGCACTATAAAACCTTACGGCAAAGGCAAGGTTCAGGGTTAACATCTAATTTGGCCTTAATTGTCCATATCAGGTAAGAAAAAAAAAAAGATTAAGAACATTTAAATTGAAGGGCAACTTGGCACTTTGATATGATGAGTCAAAGTGCTTTTGACTTTAGAACTTAAAAGAGAGCGGTTGTTGGCATCCTCCGGGCTATTTCAAGACATTTAAGGCAGTTATTATAAGTGATGCTTTTATAATGATAGGTTACATTAACCTCTGCTCTGTGGCAGACTCTGTTAGCCTTTTTTCAGGGCTATCTTTGAATTGTGCTCTCTTGCTGTGCTTTAAGCTTATAGGAGTTAGGTGGGGGGTTATGCTGGGCTGGGGGCTGAGTGTATGGGAAGTACAAGGATCTAGCTTGTAATTTGGGATTTCTGGGAGCCGCTCCATAAGCCAGTGCTTTCCAGGTTACGGCAGGCTAATCAGGTCCAGTCGCACTCCGATAACCATGCCGGGCTGGGAAGTTGGATGGGGAGGGATGGATGGGGGTTGGTTGGGAGGGGGGTAAATGTTGTAGTATTTGGTGCAGGGGGCCGTGGTGAAGCAACACCCTGTTGTTCAGTCAATTAGGCTGAGCAGGCCCTGGACATCTTAGAGGCACCCCTGACAGTGTCATTGATGGAGAGGTTAGAGACCAGGCCAGGACCACCCGGAATTCAACAGCCACCAGACACCCCCCTCCAACCCTACCCCACAATCCCCAAAACACACAGGAACACACACACAACCCCCCAGCTTGATCAAGGACTATGGACCAGGGGATTAGGAATATTCCAAAAATAGGGTTTGGTTTTAATGCGCTTTAAGAAGGAGAATAAAACGCATGGCACACGCCACACACATAAATATTGACCCACACAAGTTCACACCCAATACTCCCTATCTCAACTTTTGGAACATTCCTCCCGGCTACAATACTACATGACAAGTAGCATGTGTAATTTCCTCCTGCTGAGGGACACAAAATTCAGGTACCTTTCCCAAACTTCCAACGTTTTCCAGAAATCCCGGATTTTCAACTTATTCTCTCCTGAGTCGAGGAATCTTCCAAACAGGATTTCTGGAAAACCTGGGACATTTTGGGTCACCAGAATCTTGCAACGTGGTATACTACTGCTGCTAGATACAGTAGAGGGGAGTGGGACTTGAGTGTGTGATAGCAAGGTGAGGTGAGGCAGTAGTATGCTCACCATCTGGCTCTATGCGCAGGGCACTCCCCACCAGGCAGTATTTGATGTCTGCACCTCGGCCAATCACAGCATTACTGCAGATCACACTGCCCTGGATGTTACACCTGTAGAACAAACACACAGCACCATCAACCAGCAGTCCCCTTGACAACTAGTACACTATCACTCTGTGTAGCTTGTGGGTACCTGTGATGACATCGCAGCAGAGTTGATTTCTGGCCAGTGGACACTTGCTCTCTGACTTAATGCAGTCAAAATCCTGGTTTTATGTACTATGTTTAAACATGTACTCCAATTTCAAGGAGGTTGTTTTCTGGATGAACAGTGTAACATTGTCACCTGTTGTCTGGGGCTGCTTTAAACTGCACAGGCTTTCACACACACACACACACACACACACACACACACACACACACACACACACACACACACACACACAGAGAGAGAATAATATTTTCCTGGGATCACTTTGGCACCATAAAACTGTATAACTTTATTAGCACAGTTTGATGTTTACTTGACATGCCTGGGCCAGGCCAGCTTTTTTTCTGAGTGGAAGAAGAACATATTTACAATGAACATTTCTCTTTCATGTCTTCAGCTAATTGCACAGTAGAGGGAGGTCCTTGTCCTTTCCTGCCTCTGACCCCCCCTTAAAGGAAACATGATCCCTCAGAGTTTTCAGCTGTATTGTTTGATTTTCCTAAAGAGACTAGATTAGCGTCAGCGTTTCCACTGTATTCATTCATTGTTGCCGCCACACCAATTGTTTTATTTTTTTATGGAGAAATGCTTTCAGTCTAAACTTAAATTACAAAAACCAGACAAAGTACGCAGAAAAGATAATAGACCTATATATTTTTTTATTATAATCTTTGAGAAGTAAAAATCACCAAACAAAAGCTAGACAGTCTGGGAAAATAGAACATTCTAAAAATGATGAATTTAGGAGTATATTTGTCATGGCTGGATTACTGACGGGCATGCAGGGCACATGCCCAGGGGCCCTGATTGGGGTCCCCATTTGTTTTGTTAGAATGGTTGAGCATAAGAACATAGAATAAGCCATGGCAAAATGCATAGAATTGCAGGAAATTAGATTTCGCACTGCACAATTTCCTCTCAGCTCCATGGAAAGATTTATAGAATTGCAGGAAATTAGCTGAAAACAGCATTTCTTTCTCTCCACCACCAATTCCGGAAAGATTTAAGCCGCACAAACGACCACGCCCATTACCACACTGCCCGAGACAGCCACCACCTAAAACCCTATTTGATCCAGAAAAACCTGGACATCCCGGCCCCCAATCCCCCCCAGAGGAAAGACTGAGCATTCATATTAAAGAACAACACCAGCCTCTACCTCGTGTGTGCGAATTATACACTGTCAACATTTCGAATACAACAATTGCATTCGATACCGTCAGGTTTGTTTTGTTGAGGGCATGGGTTGACGAAACATTACAGACAGGTGTTCATCAAAGCTGAGACCAAGCACACCCCCATGTCGAAATAAAACCCCCATGTTGTAATCATTACTAGCACTGAGCTCAGTCTAAACAATGGATTGTTTGGGGTCCAGGTAGGCAGTATAGTCATTCATTTGAGTGGTGTAGAAATTCTCTATTTACTCTTTATCAAACATCCTAATTGTTTCTTCATTCCCTTGATTGTGCAGTTTAAGTTTGATCAATAAAAGAGAGGAAATCCTGAATGAATCAAATGAACCTCAATTCAGGATTTAATCTCATCTTCCCATATGTAACTGCCATAGTGAAACTCCAGACCCTGGGTGTCAGGCAGAGGCATGCTAAAACACTACCAGCAGTTGGAAAGTCTCTGAGGTGGTGGTAGTATGTTGGGTTAGGGTTAGTCAGGAGAGCTGGGGGAACCAACAACCCTGCCTGGGGATGGATGCTGCTCTGCTCCCCCTGGGTTGGGTTGGCAGCCAGGGCTGAGGCTGAGACCATAACGTCCTGGAGGAGAGAAACAGATTGAGCTCTGTGGGGCGGGTTGAGGAGCAACATGCATGTTTCTCCCTCCCAGAGCCTCTGACGTGCTAGGCCCTGCGGCCACTAACACAGGCAGGTTTGTATTGGCTGCTGTTGCACAGAGGGCATTCTATTCAGGTGGTGGTGGTAGGGTTGAAGGGAGAGGGGTGTGGTGAGGAGGGAGGCAGGGGGGGGGGGGACCGGCTGGGGGGTGGATGGCAACGGGAGATTACAAGGATTGGAGTTTTAAACAGAGAGACCACCAAAGAAGCCCAACTGAAACACCACTAATTACTGACACTACACTCCTCCTTGCTGTGAGCCCTCCCCCACTCCACCCCCCCAACCACCCACCTCTTCCGCCTGCCTCCCTCGACCCCCCCCCAAATATCCTCCGCTTTGTAAACAAGCACTCCTACATGCAAACAAAGGGCCCAAAAATGCAAGTGCCTTCCTTAACATGCCAGGGATTTACTAATCCCCTCTTACATTTTTTTTATGTTTTGAAAGAATTGCTATTTCTTTATTTTCCTCCTTTTCTTTCTTTCCTTCCCTTTATGCGTGCACTAACTTGGACATGAGGGTACCCCCACTGGCTCTGGCCTCCCTGTCTTTAAGAGGGACTGTGCTAAAGCCAAACTCTGCCAGATAAACTCTTCCCCAGGATTTGAGGATGTCTGAATTTAAAATAACACCCCTTTTCTACTTCTCAGTGGTCTCTCTCCTGCGATTCATGTCATGCTTGCAGTTTTCAAATCACCAGCCAGGACATCCTTTCAACCGACCAGCACGAGTGAAAATACTTTAATTAAAAATGTCTCCCAATGCTAGACTGAAAAAAGAAAAAGATTCATAGTAGATTTACTTTCCATAGTCAGCAATCCACCCACAATAAATAGTTGAATATGAAACTTTCAAGGTATTTTTTGGTTTTGGTGCAAATATGTTCACAAGTCTATCAACTCACTGTGTAACAACTTGTGAGTTATATGGATGAAGTGAAATACGTTGTTGCTGAGAATCCAGAAGTTTAACCATGTATATTCGTCCCCTATGTGTTTATGTATTGCATTGTAAGCATGCTCTGGTTCACTGCACACCAATGGACATTGTCAACATGGAGTTCTCCACTTTCCCCACATATCACATAAAACAAGCCTCAGTCAGTCAGTCAGTCCCCTCGCGCTGCAGCCATCTCCCTCCCTCCCTCCCTCCCTCTGAAACCTACTTGTTCCCCTTTGTCCTCTCTCCCTCTACACTGGCCTCTGAAACCTACTTGTTCCCCTTTGTCCTCTCTCTCTCTCTCTACACTGGCCTCTGAAACCTACTTGTTCCCCTTTGTCCTCTCTCTCTCTCCCTCTACACTGGCCTCTGAAACCTACTTGTTCCCCTTTGTCCTCTCTCTCTCTCCCTCTACACTGGCCTCTGAAACCTACTTGTTCCCCTTTGTCCTCTCTCCCTCTACACTGGCCTCTGAAACCTACTTGTTCCCCTTTGTCCTCTCCCTCTCTCTCTACACTGGCCTCTGAAACCTACTTGTTCCCCTTTGTCCTCTCCCTCTCTCTCTACACTGGCCTCTGAAACCTACTTGTTCCCCTTTGTCCTCTCCCTCTCTCTCTACACTGGCCTCTGAAACCTACTTGTTCCCCTTTGTGGTTCAACACTATACTAGGCTTAATTGGTTAAGGGAGTTGACTGCCCTGCCTGTTTCTTACACTGCTTTCTCTCTACCATAAAGTATAATCTGTGACTATTTGGTAAAATGACTGTCCTCGGGTCTAAGGGCTCAGTGGTGGAAATTGTCAAAATCTGTATACAGTAGGCTCTACTCACCCCTCCTCGATGGTGACTCCATGCATGATGATGGAGTTGGTTACTTTGACCTTCTCCCTGACGGTGGTGGACGCTCCGATCGTCGATCTCTTTATGGATGTCTTGTCTGAGATCTGACAGGAAGCTCCTATTATGCTGTCTGCACCAATCTAACAGACAATAGGCAGACATGGTAGAACATTGTCAGTAAAAAAAGCAGAAAAGACCACACCAGAATTTACACTTCACTCTGATCCCTTCCTACACTTCATTAGTGAGTCAAATTCCAGTGTAGAAATGTAACTCTTTATATGTCTGTTAATGAGAAGAAAGCAACAGAAAAACTATAGGATGATATTTTAGAACTGAAATGTGTACGACAGTTGGGAGAGCAGTTTAAACATGAAGGTAATGGAGAGGCAACCTTAATTTGAGCCAGTTTGCAGTCACCTGACCTCAATCCAATTGAGATGGTTTGGGATGAGTCGGACTGCAGAGTGAAGGAAAAGCAGCCAACAAGTGCTCAGCATATGTGGGAACTCCTTCAAGACTGTTGGAAAAGCATTCCAGGTGAAACTGGTTGAGAGAATGCCAAGAGTGTGCAAAGCTGTCATCAAGGCAAAGGGTGGCTACTTTGAAGAATCTCAAATATTAAATATATTAACACTTTTTTGGTTACTACATGATTCCATATGTGTTATTTCATAGTTTTGATGTCTTCACTATTATTCTACAATGTAGAAAATAGTAAAAATAAAGAAAGACCCTGGAATGAGTAGATGTGTCCAAACATTTGACTGGTACTGTATATGTTATGGTTGGCTACAGTCAGACATGTACACGTCCGCACAACAGTGTTCTAGAATATTGGACTGTTGGCTTTCATAGTTTTCGAATTCTCAGAGTGGCTCATGCAATTTCTCCAACAATTGCCACAAATGAATAAGAGCCGTGTACGCGGAGCCGCGTTGGTTGGACATTTTGGGGAGGTGCGAAGGTCGGGCTGTGCGTCCCCAGCTGGATATGTCACAATGGGCAGCCGGACTATCGCGGCTCCCAATCCTCTATGACACCTATAGCATCTTACCTCATAGACAACTAACAACAATACCATGTGACTCACCAAAGCACACTCACTCTAATGACACCCTCACTCACCAGACAACTCTCATTCCTGCTAATGACTCACTCTCAGACTCAGTCAGAAAATACACATTGTATCAGACGTCTAAGAAAACCACCCATCTATCTACTCTTAGTGCATTCCTTATTGGTCATAGTAGCTACTCACCAGACAGCGCTCAGAGATCACTGCTGATGGATGGACTGCTGGCTCATCAAACAGCTTAGGGGCCTGGAAAACAGGAGAGAAGATGGGTGAGGATAAAGCAATAATGTTCAGTGAGCATCCTTATCATTGACATTTATTAAAATGTTTTGTATAATTTTTTTAAATTGTAATTTAGCAGACACTCTTATCCAGAGTGACTAACAGTAGTGAGTGCGTACATTTTCATACTTTTTTTCATACTGGTCCCCCGTGGGAATCGAACCCACTACCCTGGCGTTATGTTGCTGACAGAGCCTGCTATTAAACTAATTTAAGTTTTCCGTGAGTAAAATAACAAAAGGGGATCACATTTTCTACACAGTGTTACTTCTCTCACTCACCAGGCGATTGGCTTCGATGTAGGCCGCTATCGTGTTGACGCGGTAACATATTCCCTCGTCCATGATGTGCACGTAGCATCGTAGGCGTCCTCCGTGGTAGGCCTCGCTCATGTCCCCACGGTGGTCATTCCAACAGGACCTCTCCTGGGTTAGACGCAGCAGCTCCTCATCCCTGGACGAGATCTGGATCTCTACACACACACACACACACACACACACACAAACAGCAGATACACACAGGTGAATGGGTGTGTGTGTATGTATGTGTGTGTGTGTGTGTGTGTGTGTGTGTGTGCATGAACATGAATGAGTTACAACCTAGCTATGGAAAGTCTCCTAAAATGTTCAAGCATACTCTATTTGGAATGTTCATTACCTAAGTTTACATTGCCATCGTTTTTATTTAGGTTCTGATGAGTTTCATCGTTGACCTTCGGAGAGTTGGTGGATTTAGAGAACTGTTTGTGGACCAGATACGGGACTAACTCTCCCCGAATCGAAGAGATTGATCTTTGAGAGAAAAACAAAACAAAATACAATAGTTACTCAATTGCTGAAATTGTACATTCACTGAAAGTAAAAAGGTACATTTTACCCTCATGAAGTGTGTAACATTTGACTCACTAGCACGATCCCTTTCCCTTCAAATATAAATGTTAACCGGGGGTTTACATAAATATACTGCAATGCAGCCGCTTGTTCCTGCTGCTTCCCATTGCTTTGACATTTTTATTCACCAGTCCTCCTGATATAAATATCATTTAATTTACTCTGCCGTCCAGACTCAGGAGACCCCAAAAGCGCTACCCTCTTTTCTCTTTCTCTTTCTCATCAAAGTAGGTTTACTTTTTTTAAATTCAGCCCCCTTTTCTTTCACGTTCTACCTTTTCTCTCTCTTTTTCTCTCTCTCTCTCTCTTTCTCGCTCTCTTTCTCCCTCTCCCCCTCTCCCTCCCTCTATTTATCCCTCTCCCTCTCTCTCTCTCTCTTTCTCCCTCTCCCCCTCTCTCTTTCTCCCTCTCTCCCTCTTTCTCTTTCTCCCTCTTTCTCCCTCTTTCTCTTTCTCCCTCTCTCTTTCTCCCTCTCTCTTTCTCCCTCTCCCCCCTCTTTCTCCCTCTCCCCCCCTCTCCCCCTCTTTCTCTTTCTCCCTCTCTCTTTCTCCCTCTCCCCTCTCTCTTTCTCCCTCTCCCCTCTCTCTTTCTCCCTCTCCCCTCTCTCTTTCTCCCTCTCCCCTCTCTTTCTCCCTCTCCCCTCTCTCTTTCTCCCTCTCCCTCTCTCTTTCTCCCTCTCCCTCTCCCCTCTCTCTTTCTCCCTCTCTTTTTCTCCCGCTCCCCCTCTCTTTCTCCCGCTCCCCCTCTCTTTCTCCCGCTCCCCCTCTCTTTCTCCCTCTCTCCCTCTCCCCCTCTCTTTCTCCCTCTCCCTCTCTCTTTCTCCATCTCTCCTCCTCACTCCTGCACTGCACTCCATGTCCCTCTCCATCTCTCCTCCTCACTCCTGCACTCCATGTCCCTCTCCATCTCTCCTCCTCACTCCTGCACTGCACTGCATGTCCCTCTCCATCTCTCCTCCTCACTCCTGCACTGCATGTCCCTCTCCATCTCTCCTCCTCACTCCTGCACTGCACTCCATGTCCCTCTCTCCTCCTCACTCCTGCACTGCACTCCATGTCCCTCTCCATCTCTCCTCCTCACTCCTGCACTCCATGTCCCTCTCCATCTCTCCTCCTCACTCCTGCACTGCACTGCATGTCCCTCTCCATCTCTCCTCCTCACTCCTGCACTGCACTGCATGTCCCTCTCCATCTCTCCTCCTCACTCCTGCACTGCACTCCATGTCCCTCTCCATCTCTCCTCCTCACTCCTGCACTGCACTCCATGTCCCTCTCCATCTCTCCTCCTCACTCTCTTTTAGTTTCTTTGAAGGGAGATTATAATTTCCATCTGAATGCAGAGAAAGAAACAGTTACTCTATCCATTTTTCTCTGTGAGCGCTCCACAGCTGAGCAGCTTCAAAAGAGAGAGAGGGAGAAAGAGAGAGGGAGAAAGAGACGGGGGGAGAGGGAGAAAGAGAGAGGGAGAGGGAGAAAGAGATGGGGGAAAGGGAGAGGGAGAAAGAGATGGGGGAGAGGGAGAAAGAGATGGGGGAGAGGGAGAAAGAGAGAGGGGAGAGGGACAAAGAGAGAGGGGAAAGGGAGAAAGAGAGAGGGGAGAGGGAGAAAGAGAGAGAGAGAGGGAGAAAGAGAAAGAGGGGGAGAGGGAGAGCGGGAGAAAGAGAGAGGGGGAGAGGGAGAGGGAGAGGGAGAAAGAGAGAGGGGGAGAGGGAGAAAGAGAGAGGGAGAGGGAGAAAGAGAAAGAGGGAGAGAGGGAGAGGGAGAAAGAGAGAGGGGGAGAGGGAGAAAGAGAGGGAGAGGGAGAAAGAGAGAGGGAGAGGGAGAAAGAGAGAGGGAGAAAGAGAGAGGGAGAAAGAGAGAGAGAGGGGGAGAGGGAGAAAGAGAGCGAGAAAGAGAGAGAGAAAAAGAGCGAGAAAGAGAGAGAGAAAAGGAACGTGAAAGAAAAGGGGGCTGAATTTTAAAAAAGTAAACCTACTTTGATGAGGGACAGAAAGAGAAAGAGAAAAGGGGGTAGCGCTTTTGGGGTCTCCTGAGTCTGGACGGCAGAGTAAATTAAATGATATTTATATCAGGAGGATTGGTGAATAAAAATGTCAAAGCAATGGGAAGCAGCAGGAACAAGCGGCTGCATTGCAGCATATTTATGTAAACCCCCGGTTAACATTTATATTTGAAGGGAAAGGGATCGTGCTAGTGAGTCAATGTACTCCCCAGTTAATGCCACCTGCGCTTATTTTCAACACCACTTAAAGGAGCTGTTGGGTCTCCTCACAATACCAGTTTAACAAGCATAAAGGGACTGGGGGACTAGGGGTGGGTGGAGGACTAGGGGTGGGTGGAGGAGGTGGTGCTTCTGCTTTTGGTCTTGCTGCTGGTGGTGGCGGGAGGGGAGGGGGGGGGGTAAGGACAGGATGGTGGGGGCTAGCAATTACTGGACCGGTTTCTTATTCAAGCCCTGTTCTGTCCTCCTCCTAGTTATGAAGTATCCCCTGCCTAGGATGTATGGGCTGGAGAATGTGAGTAGATTAATGTAACACCATTAGAAATATAGGCTACATCAATAGGATGTACATTTATCAAAGTGGGATGCATTTCAACTAAGTGAGGCATCTAACAATGTATTCAATTGGCCTTGATTTTAATGATCAGGTGTATATCTTTTAAATTGTGGATCATTTGATCTGGTGTATATCTTTTAAATTGTGGATCATTTGATCTGGTGGTGGTGGCCAAAAACATCCTATAAATTACTTCTATATGTTATAAGCTTTAAGTAAATCTATGGTGGTGGCCCTATTATACAGTGCATTCGGAAAGTATTCAGACCCCTTGACTTTCTCCACATTTTGTTACGTTACAGCCTTATTCTAAAATGGATTAAATAGTTTCCCCCCCTCATCAATCTACACACAATGCCCCATAACGACAAAGCAAAAACAGGTTTTTAGAAATTGTTTCAAAAAACACAATATAAAAAATGAAATATCACATTTACATAAGTATTAAGACCCTTTACTCAGTACTTTGTTGAAGCACCTTTGGCAGCAACTATCTTACACAGAAAGCGGCACAGGTCCTAATCCAGGCACTTGTCATCTCCCGTCTGGATTACTGCAACTCGCTGTTGGCTGGGCTCCCTGCCTGTGCCATTAAACCCCTACAACTTAACCAGAACGCTGCAGCCTGTCTTGTGTTCAACCTTCCCAAGTTCTCTCATGTCACCCCGCTCCTCCGCACACTCCACTGGCTTCCAGTTGAGGCTCGCATCTACTACAAGACCATGGTGCTTGCCTACGGAGCTGTGAGGGGAATGGCACCTCCTTACCTTCAGGCTCTGATCAGACCCTACACCCAAACGAGGGCACAACGTTCATCCACCTCTGGCCTGCTAGCCCCCCTACCTTTACGGAAGCACAGTTCCTGCTCAGCCCAGTCAAAGCTATTCGCTGCTCTGGCACCCCAATGGTGGAACAAGCTCCCCCACGACGCCAGGACAGCGGAGTCACTGACCCCCTTCCAGAGACACTTGAAACCCTACCTCTTTAAGGATTACCTGGAATAGTACAAAAGTAATCCTTCGACCACCCCCCCCATAAAAAAAAAAAGTGGTTGTCCCACTGGCTATCCTAAGTTGAATGCACCCATTTGTAAGTCGCTCTGGATAAGAGCATCTGCTAAATGACGTAAATGTAAATGTAAATGTAGATCCTCTCAAGCTGTGTCAGGTTGGATGGGGGAACGTCACTGCACAGCTATTTTCAGGTCTCTCCAGAGATGTTAGATCGGGTTCAAGTCCGGGCTCTGGCTGGGCCACTCAAGGACATTGAGACTTTTCCCCGAAGCCACGCTTGCGTTGTCTTGGCTGTGTGCTTAGGGTTGTTGTCCTGTTGGACGGTAAACCTTCGCCCCAGTCTGAGGTCTGGAGTAGGTTTTCATCAAGGATCTCTCTGTACTTTGCTCCGTTCATCTTTCCCTCGATCCTGACTAGTCTCCCAGTCCCTGCCGCTGAAAAACATCCCCACAGCATGATGCTGCCACCACCATGCTTCACCGTAGGGATGGTGCCAGGTTTCCTCCAGACGAGATGCTTGGCATTCAGGCCAAAGAGTTCAATCTTGGTTTCATCAGACCAGAGAATCTTTTTTATCATGGTCTGAGAGTCCTTTAGGTGCCTTTTGGCAAACTCCAAGCGGGCTGTCATGTGCCTTTTACTGAGGAGTGGCTTCCGTCTGGCCACTCTACCATAAAGGCCTGATTGGTGGAGTGCTGCAGAGATGGAGAAGGTTCTCCCATCTCCACAGAGGAACTCTGGAGCTCTGTCAGAGTGACCATCGGGTTCTTGGTCACCTCCCTCGCCAAGGCCCTTCTCCCCCGATTGCTCAGTTTGGCCGGGCGGCCAGCTCTAAGACGAGTCTTGGTGGTTCCAAACTTCTTCCATTTAAGAACGATGGAGGCTACTGTGTTCTTGGGGACCTTCAATGCTGCAGAAATATTTTGGTACCCTTCCCCAGATCTGTGCCTCGACACAATCCTGTCTCGGAGCTCTACGGACAATTCCTTCGACCTCATGGCTTGGTTTTTGCTCTGATATGCACTGTGAACTGTGGGACCTTATATAGACAGGTGTGTGCCTTTCCAAATCATGTCCAATCAATTGAATTTACCACAGGTGGATTCCAATCAAGTTGTAGAAACATCAAGGATGATCAATGGAAACAGGATGCATCTGAGCTCAATTTCGAGTCTCATAGCAAAGGGTTTGAATACTTATGTAAATATTTATTTTTATTTTTTTCATTTGCAAAAATGTCTAAAAACCTGTGTTTGCTTTGTCATTATGGGGTATTGTTTGAAGATTGATGAGGACATTTTTTTTATTTAATCAATTTTAGAATAAGGCTGTACTGTAACAAAATGTGGAAAAAGTCAACGGGTCTGAATTCTTTCCGAATGCACTGTATATGGGGAGAACAAGTATTTGATACACTGCCGATTTTGCAGGTTTTCCTACTTACAAAGCATGTAGAGGACATAAGTATTTGATACATCAGAAAAGCTGAACTTAATATTTGGTACAGAAACCTTTTGTTTGCAATTACAGAGATCATACATTTCCTGTAGGTCTTGACCAGGTTTGCACACACTGCAGCAGGGATTTTGGCCCACTCCACCATACAGACCTTCTCCAGATCCTTCAGGTTTCGGGGCTGTCGCTGGGCTATACGGACTTTCAGCTCCCTCCATAGATTTTCTATTGGGTTCAGATCTGGAGACTGGCTAGGCCACTCCAGGACCTTGAGATGCTACTTACGGAGCCACTCCTTAGTTGCCCTGGCTGTGTGTTTCGGGTCGTTGTCATGCTGGAAGACCCAGCCATGACCCATCTTCAATGCACTTACTGAGGGAAGGAGGTTGTTGGCCAAGATCTCGCGATACATGGCCCCATCCATCCTCCTCTCAATACGGTGCAGTCGTCCTGTCCCCTTTGCAGAAAAGCATCCCCAAAGAATGATGTTTCCACCTCCATGCTTCACGGTTGGGATGGTGTTCTTGGGGTTGTACTCATCCTTCAAACATGGCGAGTTTAGACCAAAAAGCTATATTTTTGTCTCATCAGACCACATGACCTTCTCCCATTCTTCCTCTGGATCATCCAAATGGTCATTGGCAAACTTCAGATGGGCCTGGACATGCGCTGGCTTGAGCAGGGGGACCTTGCGTGCGCTGCAGGATTTTAATCCATGACGGCGTAGTGTGTTAATAATGGTTTTCTTTAAGACTGTGGTCCCAGCTCTCTTCAGGTCATTGACCAGGTCCTGCCGTGTAGTTCTGGGCTGATCCCTCACCTTCCTCATGATCATTGATGCCCCACGAGGTGAGATCTTGCATGGAGCCTCAGACCGAGGGTGATTGACCGTCATCTTGAACTTCTTCCATTTTCTAATAATTGCGCCAACAGTTCTCACCAAGCTGCTTACCTATTGTCCTGTAGCCCATCCCAGCCTTGTGCAGGTCTACAATTGTATCCCTTATGTCCTTACACAGCTCTCTGGTCTTGGCCATTGTGGAGAGGTTGGAGTCTGTTTGATTGAGTGTGTGGACAGGTGTCTTTTATACAGGTAACGTTCAAACAGGTGCAGTTAATACAGGTAATGAGTGGAGAACAGGAGGGCTTCTTAAAGAAAAACTAACAGGTCTGTGAGAGCCGGAATTCTTACTGGTTGGTAGGTGATCAAATACTTATGTTATGCAATTAAATGCAAATTAATTACTTAAAAATCATACAATGTGATTTTCTGGATTTTTGATTTAGATTCTGTCTCTCACAGTTGAAGTGTATCTATGATAAAAATTACAGACCTCTACATGCTTTGTAAGTAGGAAAACCTGCAAAATCGGCAGTGTATCAAACACTTGTTCTCCCCACTGTATATGGTAACCAGAAAATGTTAAATGGGCAATACACAACAGAATTTCTGATTGGTCCAAATTGATTGCACTTGAAAAGAAGTAGTACCAGAAGTATGAAGAAGTGACATGATCAACACAGTTGTGATTGAGGTGTACTTCTGACACTAACGCACAAGGGGGGTAAAAGCCTAATAAACTACTCAAGTGGCACATTGTAAAACAAATTAACACCTAACAAGAATACCTCCCAGCCTCAAAGCCTTTCCAGTCACAGCCTGTTCTTATATTAACAAAAATTCTACACGCATGCAACTTGGCAAGAAAGGTGCTGTTCGCCATTTCACCTGTATCTAGAAATACATTAAATTCAAATGTATATGGACGGTTATTGGTACCTTTTAAAAACTAATTCGATATACACTGAGTGTACAAAACATTAGGAACACCTTCCTAATATTGATTTGCACCACCTTTTGGCCTCAGAACAACCTCAATTCGTCGGGGAATGGACTCTACAAGGTGTCAAAAGCACAGGGATGCTGGCCCATGTTGACACCAATGCTTCCCACAGTTGTGTCAAATTGGCTGGATGTCCTTTGGGTGGTGGACCATTCTTGATACACACCGGAAAGTGTTGAGCGTGAAAAACCTAGCAGCGTTGCAGTTCTTGACTCAAATCAGTGGATCTGGCACCTACAACCATACCCCGTTCAAAGGCACTTAAATCTTTTGTCTTGCTCATTCACCCTCTGAATGGCACACATACACAATCCATGTCTCAATTGTCTTAAGGCTTAAAAATCATTATTTAACCCATCTCCTCCCCATACACTGACTGAAGTGAAATCAATAAGGGATCATAGCTTTCACCTGGATTCACCTGGTCAGTCTATGTCTAATGTTTTGTACACTCAGTGTACATTTAACATAAAACACAAGCACATTTGTGAAAAAATGACATGCAAAAGTTCATACACAAAGGCTACGTCCAATTTAGGACGCAACCAAAGTCAAAACATGCGAAAAGGCCTCACTTGTTATCAGCGAGGAAGTCGACCACAGACTTCTTCAGGCAGTACAGGTGGGCGTCCACAAGGCCAGTTTTGATGTGCATCCTTGGATGTCTGAATGAAAAAGAGAGAGAGAGAGACGTGTGGGGTAAATCAAATCACATTCAAAAGAAAAAGCTAGCGGAGCTGGGGATGTTCTACATGACATTGCTCTATACCTGTGTAAAAACACAGTAGTTGTAATAGAAACATTGTAATGGCATGTTCTATGACATACTCTAACAATTACTTTGGAGTTAAAGGGATTTTTATTATTACCCAGGTGGATTAAGGATTAGTCCCAATTTCCCTTTAGTAATTCTACTAGAGTTGTAACTGTGTTACTTACTACACAGGTATAACTTTGTGTAACTGTATGTAACGTAATCTTCATGTCAATGTTCATGGCACAACATACTATAAAGTACCCTGTAGCAGACACCATGCCTCCTCATGAGCAAAACCAATGTTTTCATCTCAAAATGCTTTTTTAATTAGATGAGAGTTAAAATAACTACAGCCTTTAATTTTGCTTTTTATTCGGCCCCTTAATTACTCAGTTGAAAGCAGTATGTGACTGAACAAACAGAACATCTGCTATGAGGAAAAAAATAGGATAGGTGACAAAAGTCCCTGGGATGTCATGGCACCTGTGTATTGTCCCCTGCCAGCCTCCATCCGCATGCCCTGCCCCAGAAGCCTGGCTGCCATGGTAACAGTGTCCAGTCTGGACTGCAGTGAGTGCTGTACTAAATGGTCAGATGCCAACACAAGCGGACCACCCAATTGTTTTACAGCCTGCGATTGACATGACAATGCTCTGGGTATAGAGCCTCTGTCCTAAATGGCACCCTACTCCCTTTATATTGCACCATAGGGCTCTGATCAGAAGTAGTGCACTATATAGAGAATAGGGTGTCATTTGGGACACAGTCCCGAGCTGGCTGCCTGCCCTGGAGGCCAGTGTAATTCATCTGAGAGCAGAGCCACAGCAGCCTGTGAGAGTGATGTGGGAAGTGTCTCAAATCAAAATCAAATAAAATTGTATTTGTCACATGCGCCGAATAAAACAAGAGTAGACTTTACTGTGAAATGCTTACTTACGAGCCCCTCTTCAAACAATACAGTTCAAAAGTAGAACATTAACAAATAGATAAAAAGAAAATACACTACGTGAACATCTCATTCCAAAATCATGGGCATTAATATGAAGTTAGTCCCCCCTTTCCTGCTATAACAGCCTCCACTCTTCTGGGAAGGCTTTCCACTAGATGTTTCAACATTGCTGCAGGGACTTGCTTCCATTCAGCCACAAGCGCATTACTGAGGTCAGGCACTGATGTTGGGCGATTAGGCCTGGCTCGCAGTCTGCGTTCCAATTCATCCCAAAGGTGTTCGATGGGGTTGAGGTCAGGGCCCTGTGCAGGCCAGTCAAGTTCTTCCACACCAATCTCCTCAAATCATTTCTGTATGGACCTCACTTTGTGCACGGGGGCATTATCATGCTGAAACAGGAAAGGCCTTCCCCAAACGGTTGCCACAAAGTTGGAAGCACAGAATCGTCTAGAATATCATTGTATGCTGTAGCGTTAAGATTTATCTTCACTGGAACTAAGGGGCCTAGTCCGAACCATGAAAAACAGCCCCAGACCATTATTCCTCCTCCACCAAACTTTACAGTTGGCACTATGCATTGGGGCAGGTAGTGTTCTCCTGGCATCCGTCAAACCCGGATTTGTCCGGCATACTGCCAGATGTTGAAGTGTGATTCATCACTCTTAGGCTTGTGTGCGGCAACTCGGCCATAGAAACCGATTTCATGAAGCTCCCGACGAACAGTTCTTGTGCTGACGTTGCTTCGAGGCAGTTTGGAACTTGGTAGTGGTAGTGATTTTTTTTTACGCGCTACGCACTTCAGCTCTCGGTGGCCCCGTTCTGTGAGCTTGTGTGGTCTACCACTTCGCGGCTGAGCCGTTGTTGCTCCTAGACGTTTCTACTTCACAATAATAGCACTTACAGTTGACCGGGGCAGCTCTAGCAGGGCAGAAATTTGATGAACTGACTTGTTGGAAAGGTGGCATCCTATGACGGTGCCACGTTGAAAGTCACTGAGCTCTTCAGTAAGGCCATTCTACTGCCAATGTTTGTCTATGAAGATTGCATGGCTGTGTGCTCGATTTTATACACCTGTCAGCAACCGGTGTGGCTGAAATAGCTGAATCCACTAATATGAAGGAGTGTCCACATACTTTTATATTTTTAGTGTAGTAACACAATAAAACAACAATAACGAGGCTATTTACAGGCTATATACAAGGAGTACCAGTACAGAGTCAGTGTACTGGGGTACGAGGTAGTTAGGGTGATTGATTGAGATAATATCAAATCAAATTTTATTTGCCACATGCGCCGAATACAACAGGTGTACATGCTTACTTACAGCCCTTAACCAACAATGCATTTATTGTACATGTAGGTTTGGTTAGGTGATTTATTGAAGTACTATGTACACGTAGGTAGTAGGTGAAAAGCAGAAAGTCTGGGTAGCCGTTTAATTAACCGTTCAGCAGTTTTATGGCTTTGGGGTAGAAGACATGGCGCTCCGGTACCGCTTGCCATGCAGTAGCAGAGAGAACAGACTGTGACTTGGGTGGTAGGAGTCTTTGACCCTTTTTAGTGCCTTACCTCCTCTGCCTGGTATAGAGGTCCTGGATGGCAGGGAGCTCAGCCCCAGTGATGTACTGGGCGGTACGCACTACCCTCTGTAGCGCTCTGCGGTCGGAGGCGGAGTAGTTGCCATACCAAGCGTTGACGCAGTCAGTCGACATGCTCTCGATGGTGCAGCTGTAGAGGTTTTTGAGGATCTGAGGGCCCATGCCAAATATTTTCAGCCTCCTGAGGGGGAAGAGGCGTTGTCGTGCCCTCTTCACGACTATGTTGGTGTGTTTGGACCATGATAAGTCCTTAGTGATGTGGACACCGAGGAACTTGAAGCTCTCAACCGTCCCACTATAGCCCCGTCGATGTGAATGGGGCCGTGCTCGGCCCTCCGTTTCTTGTAGTCCACGATCAGCTCCTTTGTCTTGCTGACGTTGAGGGAGAGATTGTTGTCCTGGCAGCACACTGACCTCCTCCCTGTAGGCTGTCTCATCATTACATTTACATTTTAGTCATTTAGCAGACGCTCTTATCCAGAGCGACTTACAGTTAGTGAGTGCATACATTATTTGTTTTATTTTTTTATATATTTTTTTTATACCCTCCGTGGGAATCGAACCCACAACCCTGGCGTTGCAAACACCATGCTCTACCAACTGAGCTACATCCCTGCCGGCCATTCCCTCCCCTACCCTACCCTGGACGACGCTGGGCCAATTGTGCGCCACCCCATGGGTCTCCCGGTCGCGGCCGGCTACGACAGAGCCTGGAATCGAACCAGGATCTCTAGTGACACAGCTAGCACTGCGATGCAGTGCCTTAGACCACTGCGCCACTCGGGAGGCAGCACATCCGCCATGTTGACCCTCAACACGTGGGCCCCTCAGGGGCCATCATCGATAATCAGGCCTACCACCATCGTGTCGTCAGCAAACTTAATGATGGTGTTGGAGTCGTGTGCGGCCACGCAGTCGTGGGTGAACAGGGAGTACAGGAGGGGGCTAAGCACGCACCCCTGAGGGGCCCACGTGTTGAGGGTCAACATGGCGGATGTGTTGCCTACCCTCACCAGCCCGTCAGAAAGTCCAGTATCCAATTGCAGAGGGAGGTTTTTAGTCTCAGGGTCCTTAGCTTGGTGATGAGCTTGGAAGGCACTATGGTGTTGAATGCTGAGCTGTAGTCAATGAACAGCATTCTCACATAGGTATTCCTTTTTTCGAGGTGGGAAAGGGCAGTGTGGAGTGCAATAGAGATTGCGCCATCTGTGGATCTGTTGAGACGGTATGCGAATTGGAGTGGGAGGTGCAGCTGAAGGAAGAAAGAGGGGGAAAACTCAGAGGATCAGAAGGTGTGGGGGCAATGTGTTAAAAAGCTTTGATTGAGTGGAGAATAATTGCTTATTCTGAAGTGCTCTGGTGAAATTGTCATGATAATATAAAGTTGCCGAATGGAGTGGTTACATAATTAACTCTAAACCTGAAGTCAAAATGGACTACAATAGCCTACATCAGGGGTAGGCAACTAGTCAGCCTGCGAGCGGATGGTCGGGGGACCGGAACAAAATCATTTTGACACTGCAAATTGAACACAAGTAAACACAAAAAGAGATTGTATTTGAAAATAACAATAATTTCATACCTTGATTACAGAAACACGATCACGTCTCTTTTAATCTGTAAGAAATACAACAACAAAAAAACACTTGCGGGCCTTTTTGGTCCCTCGGGCTGCCTGTTGCTGACCCCTGGCCTCTCCAAGACTGTGGTGTCAGTTAGAAAAGCTGGTGTTCTGTTCACTGCAGATCTGGCCATGGTGAATGCAGGTCTCATCCTCTGAGAAGGCCTCTATAAGCACTGCTCACATAAAAACATCTATCAGAGTCCAAAACGTGTACGGGTACGCACAGCAGTGTTCTAGAATATTGGACCACTGGCTTTCACGCGTTTGGAATTCTCATCGCAGCTCAAGCAATTTCTCCAACCGTCACCACGTTCAAATTAATAAAGGACGTGGACCTGGCTATATAGCCTGCCTGGTGGTGTTGCAGTCAACTGGGCCCCCCATTCCCTCCTCCTCCCCTAAATGTGACATTTATGAAGCGAGACTATAAGAAAACCATCTCATCTCCGGGACTTTATGTGAGAGCCTCCTCCGCGCCGCCTTTTCTTGGGTGAAGAATGAGATTTGAAGCATTGAGAATGAGTCAGCTCTGTTTGGCCATGCAAACTTCAGAACCAGATGCCGGGCCGTATAAATCACGTTTTCAGGGGGAAGAAGGAAGGCGGAGGTGGGTAAACATGCAAGAGGTAAATTACTACAACTTTGAGCCATTCCATTAACCAGCTCACAGAGGGGCCATGTGTTGAACCCACCAACGAGGGGCTAAAAACAGAAACAGGAATATCCTAGCACACCACCCGCATGTGGTCCTAATGTGCTCCTCCGGTCCACACACAGACCAGAGTAGAGAAAACAGGTTGTCATATCCTGTGTGTCTTTGTGTGTGTGTGTGTGTGTGTGTGTGTGTGTGTGTGTGTGTGTGTGTGTGTGTGCTGTACGCCAAATGCAAATGGAGGTGAATGGGATTTAGAGGAACAACCAGCATCTGACATCATTGTTTGGCAGCTGTGGGGCTGGGCAGGCAGGCAGGGAGGCAGGCCAACGAAGGGGTCAACGGGTGCCCTTTATGGAGAAGGGCACCATGGTTAAACAAAAGCAGGAGCGGCAACAGGCCTAGTCTGTCCATCTACTAGGAAGGCCTACATGCTGATCATTTTAGTAGAACTACAATACACATTGTTAGGCCATAAGCCACTGCATTTGCCAAACAAGTCTAATGTGTAATTCCTGGTAGTCTAGAGCAGAGGTTCACAAACTTTTTCACTCAGGCCCCCGTTCCAGCATTGCGCCCCCCCGCGCACATGCGCCACGTCTTTTTCTATGGGCACAATCACTGTTCCTGACACAAACTGTTCACACCCCTCTTGTTGGTGGAGTGAATTTAGCAGGTTTAAAGCTTATTTTCTGCAATTCTACACATTTTGTCATGGGGTGCAAAGAACATTTAGCAGTTTTAAAGCTAGTTTTCTTGCAATTCTATACATTTTGCCAGGTCTAATGTGTATTCATGTGATATGAGTGAAAATTACAACAATATCTATGGGCAAAAGAAAATGAAATAAAAAAACGTTAGCTGACATGGGCTAGTTGATCTGGACATTTCTGACAAGTTATAAATAGCTCTCGAAGGTATGCAATGACTAACATGACAACAGGAACTGATGGCACACTATCAATTTTTGAAATTGCACCTTGTGCATTCTACTATTACAACTTTCAAGAGTAAGTATAACACCGGACTGAGTTCCTTGTGCTTCTCTCTGAAGGGACAGTTATAACTGCTATTCTGGACCTAGTCTGTGTCAACACCACCGCAAAGCCCAGGCAAATTTGCTCAAGCAGCTAGCTACACTGAGCTTTACTATAAAGACCTAGGCTCTTTGTATTCTCTCTTGTCTGAGCACAGAAAGTAAATATGAAGGGACAAAAAAATTCCAGACTTGGGTTGTTAGTTGGGAAAACGTGCAGTTAAATGTATAGCTTCCCAAACTTTGCCACCTGCCATTGGACAATAGATTGACGCTATTTAAAGAGAGGAATGTTTGAGGAGTGTGCTTCATTGCACACAGGGGACAAGACACATGCTACTTGTTTTGCAATGGTACTAAATTCTTCAAATATATTTAGTTTAGCGGGAACCAGATACTGTAGACCTCAAGTGATTGACCAAATCCATGATTTGATCCTAAAAGAGAATTAAACTATGGTAGTTCAGTAAGGACTCTGACTTCACCTCTGTTGGATTTACAGTGGAAAGTGGAGCAACATTGGATGCGAGGAATCTGCAGGAGCCACACTGTCAAATAAATTCAGGGGCCAACTCATATCACATGTGTAGCATGTTTTCAGCTTGCATTTAGCTCACATGTGGAAATGGGTAGTGAAGGGTGTCACCACTCACAGACTACTAGCATGGGAAAATGTGGTGGTAATCTAGGACAGGGGTCAAGAACATGCAGTTTGTTGGACATGATGGTAACCAACAAATACTGGTTATCAAACAATACCTTTATAAATTTATCAAAATAAGAGTCTGAAGAATATTGACCATACCCTTCTGTAACATGTAGGCCAAATATTCAGTTTATCAAAGAAAGCAAGGGATGAGGGCATTAGAACAGAAGAGAAAGTTATCTTTAAGGGCTGAATACCAACTTAAGATCCTAACTCAAGATCTGCGTTTGTAACTTCATATAACTCATGCATTGATATCAATGGGAAACGTGTACAAAGGAATTGAGTGGCCCAAAGTGAGTGGTGGCTAAGCCATTGGTCCCAGGTTAGCCGTACCACAGTATAGGACAGCAGCACAGCGTTCCCATTCCATACGTCTCCCAGCCTATGTCTGTATAAATACAACGTCAGACAAGTAAAGAAAGACTTTGGAGACAGCTTAGACAAACAGCCAGGGAACGACTTTCAGACGTCTCAAACTTCCTACGCTCAGGAAAAAGGTGGTTAATGGGGGGGAAACAGAGACCTTTGACAACTGGGGCTGAAATAAACGACCAAGCATTGATACTTAGGCTAGCTTTAAGATATCACAAGACTGACTAACTCAATACACCTCAGTCTCTCAACAAGTGGCCTAGGGCTCATTGACGACTTCTCTTTTAAAGCTCAACTAGGTGAAGTTTCATTTGTTTGGGGAAAAATGGTTAAAAAACTTCAGGCCTGTGAGGCTTTTGAGGTTGTGCATGTTGTGACTGTTCATGTGGAGATACAATTTGCCAGTCTTTCAATGTGCATGTGCAGGCCAAAATGTTCAGATGTTTCCTATATACAAGTATTTTAGTGTAAGTATGCTCAGTATGAATGTAGTGCCACAAGCCCACAACTGCGTGTGATATGGTGTGTGTATGTGTGTGTTTGCTACATGCATGCGTGTGCGTCTCTCACATTAGCGCGTGTGGCCAATTTCCTTTTGCAGGGAAGCGTGCTTACAGCTGCTGCGGCCCCTCTCTTATTGGGCAGGATTTACAGTGGCCCTAGCTCCCTGAAGTAGTTATGTGCTCCCAATAGACCAGCTCCCATAGCCCAGGACCAGAGTCCACAACCTAGAACCTAGAGCATAGAACCCGCAGCCCAGAGCCCATGGCCCAGATCAGTGGACAGGACCAGTCCACAGACCAGAAGCCCAGGACCAAGGCCCAGAACCCCAGGACCAAGGCACAAGACCTGGGCCCATCTTCACAAAGTGTCTCGTAAGAGTGCCGATTTAGGATCAGTTTTGCCTTTAAGATCATACTGGATAAGATTATATGGACAGGGAGGATGTGATCCTAGATAACTACTTTATGAATATGGGCCCAGGGCTGCAGTCCAGGTCCAGCCAGGATGTCGACAGCTTCAGCTCTTTCAGCCCAGACATCATAGACACCACACAGGGGACTCAAGATAATGCTTCTAATGGGTTCATACGTTTTGTGCACACTAGACGTACGGGTATTTGATGAGCAAGTTAGTATTGAGATAGTCATATTAGTTTTTGAAAGAAATGGCAATCTAGTTCATTATTCTAGATCCTTATTATTCAAATTCCTTATGCATGACGTTTTATCAGCTCTAAATGGCCTAAATACCTAGATTTATTTCATAGTGGACAGTACATTAGCAAGTATTTTACATCAATAGGTCATTTTATTGATCTGGTCAAGTAGGATTTACACCTTTGGCAATTGAACAAACATGAATTCTGCTTTAAATCTTTAAAAGAGGCAATCAGCAGTTGCAACATCCATTGTTGGCCTTATAAATAATACCATCATAATAAATACCATTTAGCAGACGCTTTTATCCAAAGCGACTTATAGTCATGCGTGCATACATTTTACGTATGGGTGGCCCCAGCGGGAATCGAACCCACAACTCACAACCTTTGGCGAAGAATATAACTTATAAATGCCTCATGAGCGTAGTTCAACTGTCATACCCCATCAGAACCCAAAATATAAGCTTGTTTTGCTCCAATGTTTGTAAACAAAGCAAATGTACACAAACACTATTTAGCCTCAAAACATGTTTAAAACTATACTTTTGATATCATGGCATGTCAGTCCTTGTATCCATAGCTCTGTCTATGAGTGGTTACATTTCTCCAGCCCCATCCCTCAGCTTTTTACCAAAAAAAGGGCGGGGAATATGTGTTGTTATTGTTTCTACTGCTGATTGCTGCTTTAAGACGTAGGGTGGCGATGAAATAAGAGCTTCAATAGAAGGCTTAAGAGCAGCCACATGCAAGCACACACACACACACACACAACCACCCAGCACAATGCTAAAGCCTACATGGATGTTTGAAAAAGAGAGAGAGAACAAGTGAAAGAAAAGGAAATAGGACCACAGCATGCGCTAAGCTGGAACAGGTCTGCTGTGGAAAAACAGCAGAGGACTGCCAAAGCAGGAGCAAATCCCTGTATAGCTGGAGTAATTGGTTAGTCTCATGACAGCCAAGGCTGGGGAGAGCTGTGTTTCTATTAGCAATCCCACACAAATGCAGGGTCAGATCTGAGCAAGTTTGCATTGTTCCCTTCAACACTCCACTCCCCGCCTTGTGCTGTGCTCACACACACACACAAAACCTGGTGGCTTGATAAGACAGACATGGGTCCAAATACTATTGAACTCTTTCAAATGCGTTAAGCATTTGCTTTTTCCTGCCTGGAGAGCCAGTTGAGTGTTGGTTGTGCCAGGCAAGCTCAAACATACACAGATAAAGTATTTGAAATAGTATTTGAACCCAGGTCAGTTGATAAGACAGCCCAGTGGAAAGACTTGGAGAAAACTTACAAGCTAGTAGTCAGACTCAAAAGAGAAGTTATAAAAGATGTATCCCTGTATTGTTAGACCCGGGAGGTGTTGTTGTACCTGACTGCAAGTTCCTACCCAGACCAACTCGGTCACATTATTTGTAAGGTTATGAAAACGTCACATCATTAATAGTGAGAACGGCAATTTAATTTCACACGGCAATGAAAATATTTGAAATAAAAAAACATTTTATACGTTTAAATGTATCATCTCCGGCCAAACAATAGGCATTAATGGGTTTGAGGGGAGCCCATTGTTAAAGGTAGACTCAACAACTAAGAGCGGTGAAGCGTGAGGCTAAACTCCCCCACTGTTTTGGTCCCATACCTACCATGCTCTAACAAGCGAACCTATGCACATGCACAGATATTGTGTGGGAAATAAGTCTTGCATCTTGTTCATCGCAATATCTGCAGTGCTGCTTGTGGCAACGTAATTTAGTAGAGTCTACCTTTAACCACTAGATGTGCTGATTCAGTAATACTCACTTTCTCATGATGGACTTCCTGATGACCAGACCTTCGTCCAGGTCGGCCTCGTTGGCCATAAAGAGGAGCCTCTTTCCTGTGCCGTCCACCCCAACAAAGTCCCTCTGCTCCCCTGGGAGAAGGAAGACACCAGAGGAACAATCGCATATAAATGGCTAAGATCTCACCACACGACTAACAAGCTAGCCATCTGCCTGGCTTGTAAACTAACATCTAGGCCTACAGACATTCACTCGGTTTAATAAGACAGATTTAGAAAAAAAAATGTTGATCGCAGATTGTTACATGCGAATAAACAGTTGCTAACCGGGGAATATCCTTTTTAGTGAATGAAGCTTTGAAATGTACCATTTTAACATCCATAAAACTACTGACAGATGACATGAAGTAGTGTTGTGCATTCCCTATTTTTGGTTGACTCAAACTCAATGCAGGATCTGGTGTAATAATGCTTGTTGTGCTATAATCATCTGAATCATACCAGTTTTTTTCTTTCCCTTCTGTCCGGGGACGGTCTCGGTGAACTCATGGGCTTTGCTCATCAGCATGGAGAGGGTGGCGTTGTGGGCCCGGAACAGGTCGACCACCTCGTGGAGGGCAGCGTCCGTTATCAGGTCACAGCTCACCACCAAGATGTCCGTCTGGAGGGAGACATGGAGGAGGACCATACATTCATCAGAATTTGAGAGAGGGAGGATGAGGACCACAGAGTCTCTTTACCTCAAGACACGGAGCAGAGTTCTGTTGGCATGAAACAATACTAATGTTAAGGCAGTTAGTGGGCTTGAGAAGACGATTGGTTTTCACACGAGGATCAGGCCCCATTAAAACAGTTGTAATGTAGCACTGACACTGAGAATATCATAGATGGTATTAGTCAAAAAAGGGCATACCCGTTACCATTAGTTTATCGCCAAACTTTAAAATGAAACAAAAACAGTGATGATCTATGACAATATCCCCTTCAACTTTTTCTAAAGCATGCCCAGGACCCTTTCACATTAGAGTCCATGACATTATTCTGCCTAATAGGAAGAACACCCTTCTAACGAAATTGAATAGACATTAAGCTGTCCCTTGGCAACGCTCAATAAGTTATCACATACTCCAGCTTTGAAATAGTTTATTCCATCCAGCTTTACATTATGCTCAAAACACCCGAGCTTCTTCGCAGCTGTGACATTCATCTCGAACGATGTGCATGAACATATGAGGCAACGATGCTCCATAAAAAGTCCTTAGCGCCTGAAAAGTTTGGTCGTGTTTTTCTTAACGACAGTCACAACAAAAATGGGTTCATAAGGGGGGGCGAAGTGGAGACAGAGATCGAGAGAGTGAGGGAGAGAGAGAGAGATCGAGAGAGGAGATAGAGAGAGAGGTGAAGAGAGATCGAGGGAGCGGATAGGGAGGGTGAACCTCCCTGATAAACATGGTGCTCTCCTAACTCCTAGCGAGGCAGCCTAGCGTAGTGTAGCAAGGGGCACGGGGGAATCAAGCGATAAATCCTACGCTGCATTTGCCATTGTTTCTGTTTGAGATGTCTGGTTCCCATCTGCTCTGGCCATCTTGGGCCTGTGGATAAATAAACAGGGAAGGCGAGTGAGGAGCGGGTCCTGTTAATGCGTGCCTGGCTCTATAAAGGCTGCATGCCTCATTGGGGAAGCCTGGGGAGAGGCCCTGCCGTAACGTTCTACACACGGGGCATGCAGCTCAGCAGTCTGGCTCTGCTCTACTCCACGGTAGCACACATGGCCAACAGATAACAACCAGGCCAGAGCCAGGGCCCCTCAACCCCACTGTCTCTGTCTCGCACTGCTACTGGAAAGAGACTACAGGAGCATCTTCTTCTGCTAATCCCTAACACTATGGTCAGGCTATTTATTTCAGACCTCAAAATACAGGTTTTAATTGTTGGAACAGATGTGTGGGGGTGGGGGTTTGGTTTCAACACTGGTTTCAACACTGAAACCATAGAAGCCTTCAACATAGAAGAAAGATTTTGTGAAGCTCTGAAAAAAAACATTCACAGTAAATCATCACAAAAGTAACTTAAAAAAAACACATATATCCTTTTGAGTGTCCCTTAGCGGCATCAGTTACATTACCACAATGAAAATAGGCTACTTTTATCATATTCAGTTCATATAACTACATATGTACAGTGCCTTCAGAAAATATTCACACCCCTTGACCTTTTCCCCTTTTTGTTGTGCAACAGCCTGAATTTAAAATTGATCAAATTTAGATTTTGTGTCACTGATCTATATACAATACCCCATAATGTCAAAGTGGAATGATGTTTTTATAAATGTTCACAAATTAATAGAAAATGAAAAGCTGAAATGTCTTGAGTCAGTAAGTATTCAACCCTTTTGTTATGGCAAGCCTAAATAAGTTCAGGAGTAAAAATATGCTTAACAAGTCACATAATAAGTTGCATCTGTGCGATAGTAGTGTTTAACATGATTTTTGAACGACTACATCATATTTGTACCCCACACATGCAATTATCTGTAAGGTCCCGCAGTCGAGCAGTGAATTTCAGGCACAGATTCAACCACAAATCCCAGGAAGGTTTTCCAATGCCTCGCAAAGAAGGGCACCTATTGGTAGATGGGTAAAAATAAAATAAAAAAATCAGACATTGAATATCCCTTTTGAGCATGGTGCAGTTATAAATTACACTTGGATGTTGTATCACTACACCCAGTCACTACAAAGATACAGGTTCCCTTCCTAACTACGTTGCCGGAGAGGAAGGAAACCGCTCAGGGATTTCACCATGAGGCCAATGGTGACTTTAATGGCTGTGATAGGAGAAAACTGAGGTTGGATCAACAACATTGTAGTTACTCCACAATACTAACCTAATTGACAGAGTGAAAAGAAGGAAGCCTGTACAGAATAAAAAATATTCCAAAACATGCATCCTGTTTGCAATAAGGCACTAAAATAATACTGCAAAAAATGTCGCAAAGACATTATATTTTTTATCCAGAATACAAAGTGTTATGTTTGGGGCAAATCCAACACATCACTGAGTACCACTCTTATATTTTCAAGCATGGTGGTGGCTGCATCATGTTATGGGTATGCTTGTCATTGGCAAGGACTAGGGAGCTTTTTAGGATAAAAAGAAAGGGAATAGAGCTAAGCACACGCAACATCCTAGAGGAAAACTTGGTTCAGTCTGCTTTCCAATAGACACTGGGAGACAAATTCACCTCTCAGTAGGACAATAGCCTAAAACACAAGGCCAAATATACAATGGAGTTGCTTACCAGGACGATATTGAATGTTCCTGAGTGGCCTAGTTAGGGTTTTGACTTCAAATCTGCTTGAAAATCTATGGCAAGACTTGAAAATGGCTGTCTAGCAATGATGAACAAAAAACTTGACAGAGCTTGAAGAATATTTGAAAGAATAATGGCCAAATATTGTACAATCCAGGTGTGCAAAGCTCTTAGACTTACCCATAAAGACTCACAGCTGTAATCGCTGCCAAAGGTGATTCTAACATATATTGACTTAGGGGGTTGAATACGTATCTAATCAAGATAGTGTTTTATTTTCCATACATAAAATAAATAAATACAGAGTATTTTGTGTAGATTGTTAACAAAAAAATGACAATTAAATCCACTTTAATCCCACTTTGTAACCGAACAAAATGTGGAAAAAGTCAAGGGGTGTGAATACTTTCTGAAGGCACTGTGTCTAATACACGGGTAAGTACATCTGGCCGTACAATGATGTATGCTGTCAACAGCTGGGATAATCCCCCATTAGCTGAAGTCACAATGTCAAAGTAAACCGATCCACTAGGCAGGTCCTAATGGTTAAACATATAGCACTAATTTCTATTTTTGAGTCCCAAGTTAACCAACCATTAAAAGTAGCAAACATCCCTTTGTTGCAGCCGGTCGTGAGGGAGCTGTCTGTCTGTCGCCCCACACGCTGTCCGGTCAGTGGGTTGGTTGGTGGGTCGGAGGCGCACTGACGACTGAAGGTAGTCTGAGCCCTATGTGTTGTTCAAAAGTAGTGAGCTAGATAGCGAGTAGGGTGCCATTTGGGCCGCAGACTGTGTGACACTGGAATGGTGTCAGCTGGAGGATCATCTGACAGGGTTTGTGGCCATTCAGCAGGCCTGATCTCTGGTGGTTAGGTCAGGGCCACCCACACACTGCCTTCCTCCCCTGCCTGGTTCTGCCTGGCTGCCCCAAGGCCCTGCTCCCCTCCCAGACTCCCTCCCAGCCAGGTGAGACCACCCTGAATGTAGCACACTGCAGAGAGGAGAGGAGAGAGGGTGTGTCTATCTGACAAGAGGGCTGTCTCCACACAGTCCATAGACAGACACACACACACACCGCAAGCACACACGCTCACTGAGCAATCAGCCAGACACCTCTGGTTTCAGCAGTTAGGCTAAGTCTCTGCTGAGCACTGTCAACTTGACATTTACAATTGTAGCGAGACATTCCAGTGACAACTGATCTCGATTTAACAGTTTGGGTTATGTGTGCGTTTGACATGAAGAAAATGTTTATTCTATTAAAATGAATAATGTGGAGGGATGCCCTCTTCAATATGCATTTTGTACATACTATACAAATCATGTAGATGAGGCTACGGAGTCTTTCCATGTCATTACAGCAAGCCATGACACCCAACATTATAGCTTGTTTCTGTATTTAGAAACAGGTAAGATTGGCATTCCTGAAACATTTTATTTCATTACATTTTAATCTCAGAGAAATTAAAGCTAATAGATTGCACCCAAATTGGCCATTTTAATTTATAGGATTCAGATAATATCCAATAAATATAGTACCCAACTTCTTCCTACTGAGTAAGAGCTGAGGAATCCCCCCAAATAATCAAAAGCCACCCACAGACGCCCCGCACCCCATGCCTATCCCACTCCGCAGTGCATTCGGAAAGTATTCAGACCCCTTGACTTTTTCCACATTTTGTTACGCTATAGCCTTATTCTAAAATGTATTAAATCTACACACAATACCCCATTATGACAAAGCAAAAACAGATTTTTAGAAATTTTAGCAAATTTTTTTTTTTACTCAGTACTTTGTTGATACACCTTTGGCAGCGATTACAGCCTCGAATCTTCTTGGGTATGACGCTACAAGCTTGGCACACCTGTATTTGGGGAGTTTCTCCCATTCTTCTCTGCAGATCCTCTCAAGCTTTGCCAGGTTGGATGGGGAGCGTCGCTACACAGCTATCTTAAGGTCTCTCCAGAGATTCCCGATCCGGTTCAAGTCCGGGCTCTGGCTGGGCCACTCAAGGACATTCAGAGACTTGTCCCGAAGCCACTCCTGTGTTGTCTTGGCTGTGTGCTTAGGGTCGTTGTCCTGTTGGAAGGTGAACCTTCACCCCAGTCTGAGGTCCTAAGTGCTCTGGAGCAGGTTTTCATCAAGGATCTCTCTGTACTTTGATCCGTTCACCTTTCCCTTGATCCAGCCGCTGAAAAACATCCCCACAGCATGATGCTGCCGCCACCATGCTTCACCGTAGGGATGGTGCCAGGTTTCCTTCAGACGTGACACTTGGCATTCAGGCCAAAGAGTTCAATCTTGGTTTCATCAGACCATATAATCTTGTTTCTCATGGTCTGAGAGTCCTTTTGGTGCCTTTTGGCAAACTCCAAGCAGGCTTTCATGTGCCTTTTACTGAGGAGTGGCTTCCGTCTGGCCACTCTACCATAAAGGCCTGATTGGTGGAGTGCTGCAGAGATGGAGAAGGTACTCCCATCTCCACAGAGGAACTCTGGAGCTCTGTCAGAGTGACCATCGGGTTCTTGGTCACCTCCATGACCAAGGCCCTTCTCCCCCGATTGCTCTGTTTGGCCGGGCAGCCAGCTCTAGGAAGAGTCTTGGTGGTTCCAAACTTCTTCCATTTAAGAATAATGGAGGCCACTGTGTTCTTGGGGACCTTCAATGCTGCAGAAATATTTTGGTATCCTTCCCCAGATCTGTGCCTCGACACAATCCTGTCTCGGCGCTCTACGGACAATTACTTTGACCTCATGGCTTGGTTTTTGGTCTGACATTTATAAAAACCTGTTTTCGCTTTGTCATTATGGGTTATTGTGTGTAGATTGATGAGGAAAAAAAGTTATTTAAATCAATTTTAGAATAAGGCTGTAACGTAATAAAAATGTGGAAAAAGTCAAGGGGTCTGAATACTTTTCGAATGCACTGTAGACAAATCAATTCTCTATGTTTGACAAGTATACTGAACAAAAATATAAACGCAACATGAATATAAGGAAATCAGTCAATTGAAATAAATAAATTAGGCCATAATCTATGGATTTCATATGACTGGGAATACAGATATGCATCTGTTGGTCACAGATACCTTTAAAAAAAAAGTAGGGGTGTGGATCAGAAAAATCACTCAATATCTGGTGTGACCACCATTTGCCTCATGCAGCGTGACATCTCCTTCGCATAGAGTTGATCAGGCTGTTGATTATGGCCTGTGGAATGATGTCCCTCTCATCTTCAATGGCTGTGCGAAGTTGCTGGATATTGGCAGGATCTGGAACATGCTGTCGTACACGTCAATACAGAGCATCCCAAACATGCTCAAATGGGTAACATGTCTGGTGAGTATGCAGGCCATGGAAGAACTGAGACATTTTCAGCTTCCAGGAATTGTGGACAGATCCTTGTGACATGGGGCTGTGCATTATCAGGCTGAAACATAAGGTGATGGCGGCGGATGAATGGCATGACAATGGGCCTCAGGATCTCGTCATGGTATCTCTGTGCACTCAAATTACCATAGATAAAATTCAATTATGTTCGTTGTCCGTAGCTTATGCCTGCCCATAGCATAACCCCACCGCCACCATAAGGCACTCTGTTCAGAACTTTGACAGCAGAAAACCGCTCGCCCACACAACGCCGTACACGTGGTCTGCGGGTGTGGGGCCAGATGGACGTGCTGCCAAATTCTCTATAACGAGGTTATGGTAGAGAAATTAACATTCAATTCTCTGGCAACAGCTCTGGTGGACATTCTTGCAGTCAGCATGCCAATTGCACTCTCCCTTAAAACATCTGTGGCATTGTGTTGTGTGACAAAACTGCACATTTTAGAGTGGCTTTTTTTTGTCCCCAGCACAAGGTGCACCTGTGTAATGATCATGCTGTTTAATCAGCTTCTTGATATGCCACACCCCTGTCAGGTGGATGGATTATTTTGGCAAAGGAGAAATGCTCACTAACACTTTACATGTTGTGTTTATATTGTTGTTCAGTGTAGTATGAAGCTTTGGCTTAAAATATTGCTTATTTTTACTATGTAATGTATCTGGTGATGTTTTTTTTCCCCTGTTCAGAGAAATTAGTAATTGAGGTCGCTTGCATTATTTACCATCAACCGGCCGTGATTGGGAGTCCCATAGGGCGGCACACAATTGGCCCAGCGTCGTCTGAGTTTGGCCGGTGTAGGCCGTCATTGTAAATAAGAATTTGTTGCCATAAAGGTAAAATAACTAAAAATAAATATAAACAGTCCAGAAATGTAATGGCATGGTGCCCCCATTGATTTTGTTATAATAAGAACATGGCATAAGCCATGGCAAAATGTGTAGAATTGCAGGAAATTAGCTTTAAAACAGCAACATTTTGGGGATGGTAAACCTTTTATGACAACTGATGCTTCCTCTCCTTCAGTTTCGAACTAAGCATGTAACTGTGTTGACAGATTGATCTACAAGTCATTTTGCATGCCTAACAACCCCAGGGAATATCAGTAGCCCAGTCAAAGTGCTCACTATGTCCAGCTTCGCGCGCTGACCAATGCGAGGTAGGCAGTCTGTTCCAGATCTTGCACATCCGCGCGGCACCTAAAGCATTCAAGTGTTAAAATGGCTTGCGTGATATTAGGCTTTATTAGTGGAGTGATGCCAAGAGTGTGCAAAGCTGTCATCAAGGCAAAGGGTGGCTATTTGAAGAATCTCAAATATAAAATATATTTGGATTTGTTTAACACTTTTTTGGTTATTACATGATTCCATATGTGTTATTTCATAGTTTTGATGTCTTCACTATTATTCTACAATGTAGAAAACAGTAAAAATAAAGAAAAACCCTTGAATGAGTATGTGTGTCCAAACTTTTGACTGGTAGTGTATATTTTATTGGCTATGTCATAGCTCATTTGTAACGATAAATATTGTTACATTACTAGCTCAAACACTTAATCTGCAAAAATGACAAGTTCATTAGTGGGTGATGGTGATTTCAGGTGATAGATGCCTAGTCTCCTTTAAGGCTCAGATCAGGTGCCTACATAGTACATACATACAGTACATATTTTACACACAAACACAAACTCACTATATACATACATCATTTACACACGTCAGCTCAGACAGATCCTGCTCAGAGAGGCCCAGCTCTTGAGCACCATCAGAATGGAAAATTAATGTATTTATGCAACAAATATTAGTGCATCGAATCATATCGCATCGAATAGCATCGATTCATTCTCTAATCAAACCGCACCGAATCGTTTCAAACTAAAACATATTCCTGTGTCGTATCGGATATTGGGTACTATATTTATTGAATATTATCTGAATCCTAGAAATTAAAATGGCCCATTTGGGTGCAATCATTTAGCGTAATTTCTCAGAGATCAAATGATATTTCAGGACAATCTGAGATGGTGGGGGTCAAAATCCTCATGCTTTTTAAGGTGGAACGACCTTACTAATAGCCTACAATAGTAAGAATTGCATTGAAATTACAATTCGTATATAATAATTCTAATTTATACCTCATCTCCAACACATGTAATATCAGAAAACGAAGATTCAGTGGTTTAAACTTATTTAAGCCTAATTCTAATTGTGATTATACAGAGTGTAGTCTCTTCTATTGTATGCACTTACGACAGAGGGGAGCTCTACCAAAAGCTGTGTGTGTGTGTGTGTGTGTGTGTGTGCGTGCGCATGGTAGGGAATAGCAAGAACTCCTGACCTCCCACTCTCACTCAACCATGTCTCCTGTGTCCCCACTCACATGAAAAGCATGCTGCTCTGTGTCATACATACTGGTCTCACTGCTGCTTCTTCCCCAGAATCTCCAACCAAGTAAATAGGGGTAAACGTCAATGTGGCATAATGCTTCATCACTGCATTGAACACAAAGTGCTTGGACACTAATCCTTTTTCAATAGGTGACTTTAGGCAAATGGAACAGTATTTAGTCAGATACACCCATCATTCTCCAGGCGCAGTGTGTTCGTGTGAGGAGGCGGTCTGGGAGTGGAGAGACGACAGAGTGATTCCTATGCAGGGATTTGGAGCCCCGTTGCCAGGTTTCTTCTCTCATCACCTCAGTGTCTGTTTGTGTTCTGTGCAATTCAATGCCTTTAATCTACGTGACTCTGGTGGATTAGGAATAAAGGCATGTGGAGGCACTGGGAGGGAAGGAAGGGAGCATGCTGGAGCCAGTCCTATCCTCTCCCTGGAGGCCAGCTGAGCCCGGTTGGTTCTGTTTGCCCCCAGACAGTCAATGGATCTGTATTTGCTTTAGTAATGTGGCTTTACTGTAAATTTTAACGCAAACAGGGAGTCTGAATAGGGACTCATGATGAGCCACACGCTCACTCTTAAGTCTGAACTTGTCTTAATAATTACAGTTGAAGTTGGAAGTTTACATACACCTTACCCAAATACATTTAAACTCAGTGTTTCACAATTCCTGACAACTCAGCTGTTCACAATTCCTGACATTTAATCCTAGTAAAAATTCCCTGTTTTAAGTCAGTTAGGATCACCACTTTATTTTAAGAATGTGAAATGTCAGAATAATAGTAGAGAGAATGATTTATTTCAGCTTTTATTTCTTTCATCACATTCCCAGTGGGTCAAAAGTTTACATACACTCAATTAGTATTTGGTAGCATTGCCTTTAAACTGTTTAACTTGGGTCAAATGTTTCGAGTAGCCTTCCACAAGCTTCCCACAATAAGTTGGGTGAATTTTGGCCCATTCCTCCTGACAGAGCTGGTGTAACTGAGTCAGGTTTGTAGGCCTCCTTGCTCGCACACGCTTTTTCAGTTTTGCCCACACATTTTCTATAGGATTGAGGTCAGGGCATCGTGACGGCCACTCCAATACCTTGACTTTGTTGTCCTTAAGCCATTTTGCCACAACTTTGGAAGAATGCTTGGGGTCATTGTCCATTTGGAAGACCCATTTGCGACCAAGCTTTAACTTCCTGACTGATGTCTTGAGATGTTGCTTCAATATATCCACATCATTTTCTTTCCTCATGATGCCAACTATTTTGTGAAGTGCACCAGTCCCTCCTGCAGCAAAGCACCCCCACAGCATGATGCTGCCACCCCCGTGCTTCACGGTTGGGATGGTGTTTGTCGGCTTGCAAGCCTTCCCCTTTTTCCTCCAAACATAACGATGGTCATTATGGCCAAACAGTTCTATTTTTGTTTCATCAGACCAGAGGACATTTCTCCAAAAAGTACGATCTTTGTCCCCATGTGCAGTTGCAAACCGTAGTCTGGCTTTTTTATGGCGGTTTTGGAGCAGTGGCTTCTTCCTTGCTGAGCGGCCTTTCAGGTTATGTCGATATAGGACTCGTTTTACTGTGGATATAGATACTTTTGTATCTGTTTCCTCCAGCATCTTCACAAGGTCCTTTGCTGTTGTTCTGGGATTGATTTGCACTTTTCGCACCAAAGTACGTTAATCTCTAGGAGACAGAATGCGTCTCCTTCCTGAGCGGTATGACGGCTACGTGGTCCAGGGTGTTTATACTTGCGTACTATTGTTTGTACAGATGAACGTGGTACCTTCTGAGGTCTTGTCTGATTTCTTTTGATTTTCCCATGATGTCAGGCAAAGAGGCACTGAGTTTGAAAGTAGGCCTTGAAATACATCCACAGGTACACCTACCAGAAGCTTCTAAAGCCATGACATCATTTTCTGGAATTTTCCAAGCTGTTTAAAGGCACAGTCAACTTATTGTATGTAAACTTCTGACCCACTGTAATTGTGATACAGTGTGTTAACAATTGTTGGAAAAATGATTTGTGTCATGCACAAAGTAGATGTCCTAACCAACTTGCCAAAACTATAGTTTGTTAACAAGAAATGTGTGGAGTGGTTGAAAAATGAGTTTTAATGACTCCAACCTAAGTGTATGTAAACTTCCGACTTCAACTGTATATAGTTACAATACCAACTAGTATAAAACCATAACAAAAATCATTGAATATCATCTAATTTTGACAATCAAAAAATAAAAAGAATATAGACCCCTCTGGGTCCAAGCGATCCCAGACCCAGATTCCCCACATGTATCCCTGTACGGGCTCCAGAATGCTACAGACCAGGGTGGGTTTCAGTGATCCGCTCAGTGCATTGGACAGCAACGGACTGCTTCTGACATCATCTGTTTGGAGAGCAGCGAGGGGAGGGGGAGGGAGGGGAATGGTTGGCGGGAAGGGATGGGGGAGGCAGGTTTTCAGCAGGTGAAATGAGGCCCTTCGCTTAGCCGGGGCCAGGAACGCACGGATCAGTGGTCGCCCAGCGGCACACAGGATCTCCTGCTTCAATAGCCTTGCTGACCTCAGTCTTTCCATACTGTGTCCAGGTGAAACATGGGGCGCCTGTCTTCTATAGGCTCATTCAGGGGCTAGTAGTACCCTCGCTCCCTCACTGGATGAACCACCCCCACCTCCCCCCTACCCACATGGCCCGGTAAAAATACTGACACACTGTGAGAACATTTGTGCAGGCATTTTTTCCCTTTCCTTCTTTGAAATAATCAGTCATCCGTAGAGCCTAAAGCTGACTCTGTGGCCCCCCAAATGTCAAAGCAATTAATCATTGATTCCACTTTATCTACGAGGTGCTCTACTATGAGACAGTGTTGACTTGGACTGTTGGACATACACTAATATGGTCTGTATTGATACACCTGTACAGTATATTGATACAAAGCCTATTCAAAATGTAATTAAAAGCGTATTGAAATCTCAAGTTTAGGGATGATACACTAAATTGTAATTAATGTTGAAAGTCAAATCTCAACTTGAAATCAGTTTATCCAACTCCCAGTCTTCTAGCAAATCTCCCATTGACTTCAATGCATGATTTACATCAAATTTCAAGTAATACACCCATAACTCAGTTAGGACGTATCCATCAGGTGCACCCACAGTAGATCCAGGCAATACGGTGGAAGAGAGAGCAGCCAATCTGGCTATGAGATCAACTGTCTATGTATGCGTCCCAAATTGCAGGGTGCCATTTGACCCACCTTGACTTTCTGCTGGATGTGTCTGAGGGCGTCTGCGGTGCCCATGTCAGCATCCTCCTGGATACACACCACGTCTAACTTCATCTTCACATCCAGCTTCATCTTGGGGTCTGTGCTGATCATCTTCTGCACCTCTTTGGTTGTGATGACAATTACCTCTATAGAGGACAAATAAAGACATTTAGAAAGACTAAACCCAGTCAAACAAATGGGACAGATGACCATGACCGAACATATTAGACAATGTGCTTACACTTAAAATGGAAACCATGCTTGTGAGGTATTTTCTAAAGAGATTTATATACACAACGAGAACATTGCAAGGAAGTCTTGTAAGGGAGTCTTGACTGTATAAATGTTTCATCCAAACTAGTTTGCTTACTGTTGCGTTATTTAGCCTTGTAAAATCTAATTGCAGGGCCTTACTAGTTGGCTTCTCACAGTAAGTACTGCCACACATGAAGTTACTATAGGGACTGGAAGGGCTCTGACTAGACTAAGTATTCCAGGTGGGATAGTACGTAAACTTTCGCTACATTATCTCCATTTGCAAACTCCCTATAGCCTATTTGTCTGCACTAATTAGTGAAACTGGACTCCTATTAACAACAATAGCAGTTAGCTTGAGCTTTTTTTGTAAGATAAAACCTCACTGTAGGCTACTTCAACACTAAGGATAATGAGGAACTCAAAAAAAAATCCCTCAAAAACCAACTCACTCCTAACCAGACACACCACACCTTCTAGAAGATTGATACTCCAGTGGAGGGCCCTGACGTACACTTTACTGAAGCACACAGGTGGCAAAGAACAGCTTTCCCAGACCACAGTGGATGGCTATGAAAGTTACAACTAGGCCGAAAGGAGTCCTATATCAAGCCCTGAGGCATATGATTAGAGGGGAAAATAGTAGTCTCTATAACAATCTGTCATTTATCCCCCAACAATTACCTTTGACTTATCATTACCCAAATGTAGCCTGACTGGTGAGGCCTGGCAGCAAACTGACCACAGCCTGGACCTATAAACACTGTAAATAGGTCTACAGTACCCATGCATTCACTTGGTCTTAACTGCAATGTTTAAGTATGTTAGCTAAACTCACGTACACCAAAAAACATGTTAGCTAGGCTATAGGCCAACTCCTCCTTATGTGAAACAAATACTATGTAACGCATCTAGGAGTAGGAGGCCATGGTATTGTAAAGGTGGTATATGCCCTTTTAGAAATAATGGCTCTGCAACTGAGAGCACTAGAGCAGTACTTTTTATTGACAGTCTCTAAGTGACATTTAATGGGCCATTGCTTACAAACTACTGATACTGCCCACACACATGCAACTCTTATTCTGAAAACGGGAAGCATCTACCAGTGAGGCTGTCTAACTGGTTGTTGTAGTACACAAAACCATGAAAAAATGTGCAACTGTAATACACCAAAGTGGGTTTGATTGGATCAAGCCATAAATGTAGAGAATATTACCTTCAAACCCCACTCTCTCCAGCAGGTTGAGGGGGTACCAGATGAGGGGCTTGTTCCCTACAGGTAGCAGAGGTTTGGGGGTGTTGTAGGTCAGGTCCATCATACGAGACCCACCACCAGCGGCCATCAATACCGCCTGCAGCTCCATCTGCTGTTATACACCTGGAACACACACACACACACACACACACACACACACACACACACACACACCGGGTCCAATTTATGTGACCACATCAACATGATTGTACTGATAACCAGACTTGCTCTCTTGTTGACACCATACAGTTAGCAAATTCTTGCATTATCCCAAAAACGTGATCCGGCCAAAGCAAGCACACAAATTGATTCAATACGTGCAAAAAGTAATACCAAATTGTCAGGTTATGACTCCTAGTAGTAGATTAAGCAAATCACATGCGTGACCTACCTGTTGGATAACGTCAACTGGTTTATTCAGCAGCAACACGCTTGTCACCCAAATGACAGCCCTGTACTGTCACTGTTTACAAGCTAGCTACCCAAGAGCTCTTAATCCTGAAAGGTTACACAGCCTCAACCGAGATATAAAATATCGTGATCTTATTATAATATGTAAAGACCTTCACCGATACGTTGTAATAACTTTTAGTCAAATAATAAAACAATATTAGAGACAGTTCGATAAACTGACTAGCGGAATGCAAGCTTGTATGATGACACTTTGCTACCATTGATGAAATCAGTCCGGGAGAAAACTAGAGCCGGTGTATATACAGTTCCTACCTGCAGTCATTGGTCAGAATATAACAATTCAGGATTTACACAGTAAAAAACAACGCTAGCGTCATTATCATTACCATCATCATCATCATCATCATCATCATAACCATCATCATCAAGATGTTTGTAGTTTGTTTTTGTGAGAATGAGATCACTTTTGGCTTTTTCACATTTCTGCTGTTTTACATTAGATCCTATCACAGATTTTTATCTAGGCTATCACCATGTTCATTTGCTATTTTGTTGACCTGCTCATTTGAAAACGTTGATGTTTTTAAATGTTTCTATTAAGTTTATTATCATGATTTTATCATTTAAAAAATCTATTTTTAGGAAAGGAAAGCTGAACATGTACTGTGTGTGTCTTTACATGGAGAGCATTCCTACAGATGTAGGATATTAATTGGAGCCAGTTTGCTACAGCAGGAAAATATTCCTGCAGCAAGACGAAATGTGAATGATTATGTGGATTATAATGAATGGACATTTTTCTAGGGGTTGATACATTTTTCGTAAGGGCAAATCCAGTCTGAATTTTCAAAGTAGAACTTTAGAATACTTTTTAAAACTCAAATACACTATACATTTGTATTTCCTGTAGTGCAGGACAATTCTCAGCAACAAAAGAGTGATCAAGTTAAGATCCTACATCTGTAAGGATTCACACCAGTAATTTCCAGGCCAGGCTGAGGCCCCCACCAGTGCAGATTACCAGCCACCCAGCTCCTCCAGACAGAGCCCAAACCCCAATTCACAGACCTCCGATGTAACAGCAAATTGAACGCTGGGAATGTGGCTTGGCTTTGTTTTCTCTGGACGGGAGATGAGCTTCATTGGTAGCTGCCTGTAGAGGAAACATTGGAATAACAGGACAGGCTGCTGCAGTTCACTCTGAAGAGAGGGAGAAAAAGGGAGAGAGGGAGAAAAAGAGTGAACACTAACAGACATTGCTGTTAAATGGACATTTCTTACCTCTCGTCCAGCACCTTTGCTGTTGTTCTTCATTTATACAGTGTAACTTTGTAAATGTTCAGTGACTTAACTATGAGAAAACATTTGAAACTCCTTCTGGTCACCTTGACATAGCGCTGCTCAGACACAAGAATGTTTACTGTGGTGAAAAACAGCTATTAGACCACCCGGATAATCATGTGTTGATGATGGGAGCAAAGTTTGCCAACTGGCATATAATGTAGTAGTCTACCTCCTCAATAGAGAGGTACACAACTGAACCACTGATATTTTGCCAACAAAATCCCATTTAACGATCACAAACAAATATTACTAGTACAGTATTAACATTTTTATCACAAGCTAAACACACATTTAATTTTAATGATATGGAAGGCATAAATAATTAGTTTATCCCTGAAAAATATTTTCAAAACCACCTTATGGTAGCCTATCAAAAAGGGACAGTTAACCTTGTTTCATCTTAAACTTTCAAGTGTTTAACTTTGACATGCAAATCAATTAAAAAAATATATAGTACAACTCTGCATAACATCCAAGTATGACTTTTTACTTTGTCTGAAATTTTATAAGAATCTGACCCTGATGATCCCATGAGAGGCTAACTTTGGACTGGCTGTGTAACTCAAAATGGGTGTAGAATACAGGAGCATGTATTCATCTGAGAGGGTATACAAGCCATGGACAAAAGATCTTCATTATTCAAACCTGGCTAACATGACATGCTCCTACAAAAAATGGCCCTTCCCATCAACCACCCTTTACTAGGTGTTTTCTACATGCAGGTGGCATCACTCGTCATAAAAAAGTGTTCTGGCTGAAATTAAGGCTGTCATAAAAGTCAACCCATAGCACTGACACTCTGTGAGATAACCCCCTTACCTTTTTACAACATGATCATGATATTCCACATGTCTGCCCCAAAACAAAAGGAGGTCCTGTTGATACACTATATACAAAAGTATGTGGACACCCCTTCAAATTAGTGGATTTGGCTATTTCAGCCACACCCGTTGCTGACAGGTGTATAAAATCAAGCACACAGCCATGCAATCTCCATAGACAAACATTGGCAGTAGAATGGCCTTACTGAAGAGCTCAGTGACTTTCAACGTGGCACCGTCATAGGATGCCACCTTTCCAACAAGTCAGTTTGTCAAATTTCTGCCATGCTAGAGCTGCCCCGGTCAACTGTAAGTGCTGTTATTGTGAAGTGGAAACGTCTAGGAGCAACTCAGCCTCGATGTGGTAGGCTACACAAGCTCACAGAACGGAACCGGCAAGTGCTGAAGCGTGTAGCGCGTAAAAATCGTCTGTCCTCGGTTGCAACACTCACTACCAAGTTCCAAACTGAAGCTGGAAGCAACTTAGCACAAGAACTGTTCGTCGGGAGCTTCATGAAATGGGTTTCCATGGCCGAGCAGCTGCACACAAGCCTAAGATCACCAGGAGCAATGCCAAGCGTCAGCTGGAGTGGTGTAAAGCTTGCCGCCATTGGACTGTGGAGCAGTGGAAACACGTTCTTTGGAGTGATGAATCATGCTTCACCATCTGTCAGTCCGACAGACGAATCTGGGTTTGGCGGATGCCAGGAGAACGCTATCTGCCCGAATGCATAGTGCCAACTGTAAAGTTTGGTGGAGGAGGAATAATGGTTTGGGGCTGTTTTTCATGGTTCGGGCTAGGCCCCTTAGTTACAGTGAAGATAAATCTTAACACTACAGCATACAATGACATTCTAGATGATTCTGTGCTTCCAACTTTGTGGCAACATTTTGGGGAAGGCCCTTTCCAGTTTCAGCATGACAATGCCCCAGTGCACAAAGCGAGGTCCATACAGAAATTGTTTGTCGAGTTCGGTGTGGAAGAACTTGACTGGCCTGTACAGAGCCCTGACCTCAAACCCATCGAACACCTTTGGGATGAATTGGAACACCGACTGAGAGCCAGGCCTAATCGCCCAACATCAGTGCCCGACCTCACTAATGCGCTTGTGGCTGAATGGAAACAAGTCCCCACAGCAATGTTCCAGCATCTAGTGGAAAGCCTTCCCAGAAGAGTGGAGGCTGTTATAGCAGCAAAGGGGGGACCAACTCCAAACTAATGCCCATGATTTTGGAAGGAGATGTTCGACGAGCAGGTGTCCACATACTTTTGGTCATGTAATGTAACTTATATTAATGTGACTAGTAGAACATGTGTTTTTCAGTATTCTGGCACAAAGTACAGACCAAGGAAGTGTCTTAAAATGGTAAATTAATGTTTATAAAAGGTATTATAAGACCATGCTATTTTCTTGCTGTGCTATACCTCCAAAACAAATGTGAGTGCTTTGAAAATATCAGATATGTTTTTTATATGGTTATCCAATAGACACCCTGGATGCAGGGCAATGATTCCAAGACTGATTGGAATGACCCCATGACTGATTGATTTAATAACTTATTTCCAAAAGTTAGATCTACTATGTTGGCATACTGTGCAACTTGAGAGTATTAGTATTTTCTTACAGATCAATTTCAACCTCTACACACAGACTCCACACATGGCATTCTATTTTCAGAAAGTACAAGAAAAAAAACTTGTCACTAATAAGATTTGTCTTTCATCTTTCTGTTGGAAATTAGTTAGATGCAAAATTATGGAAATGCAGATGCAAGACTTCACAACTTCATAACCCATTGCAAATCCACTGACCCTGGATCATGACAATCAAAGCCTGACCATTTTGTCAATCAAAGGTATTGATGTAAATAACTATTTTAGGGTCATAATGAGAATAAAGAGATAGAGAGAAGGCCCTGCCTGAACCAGAAGGCTGCCACAGACTTGAAGCTCTACTGTGATTTCCTCTGATTTCCTTTTCCTAGCTGTAGCAGCTCTTGTAAATCATTCCCAATTCCCTTAAACAAGCCAGTTGGATTGGGTTGGGTTATATCATAAACATTCACCGGCCAGACCACCCAGGGAGTGTGTCTTGGGCCCGACCGCCGCCTCCCTCTGAGTTGCAGTGCGGCCGAAGCACAACATGCTCAGTGTGGTTTGTGTTTGCGCCACTTCCAGGGCCAGTGCTGGGGCCCCAGCTGCCATGGAAACAAAAACAGGCCCATTCACGGTCATCCACCGATGACATAGATAAACATACTATCTGAGCCTGTCTGTTTGTCCCACACATTTCAGATTTTTTTCTCCTACAGGAAGCAGCGAAAGGACGTCATTCACAGGATTTCCTGACATGATAGCATAGTACAAAGCATGAGATTCTTGTTGGGACAAGTTGAATAGTATGAAAACACTTTTATCATCTGCCTGAAAGATTAAGGATTAAGGGAAAAGTGATGACGTGATATGTAGGTTAACTATATAAAACTCTTGAATTCTTCAGAAAAAGGTGGTGTATTTAAAATAAACATTTAATGATATTGATCAATTGTTTATGAATGTAGAAAGAATTTCCAAGAGATAAAGGGTAAAGAAAACAATTTGTATTTTATTTTTCACTTGCATACTCTAATTCTAGAGCCTGAAACAAGACAATTTCCATTCCAAGACATGGTAATCATGGAGTTTATACTGTTATTAATACGTTTAAGGCATATCTGCTCCAGCACTATAGCTTACCCCTCCAGCACCGTGGAGTGTTTTGACAGTTTGGAAAAATCTTTGACTGCCTTCTCAGAATGCCTCACTCGACATCCAGTAAACTTCGATTGATTTCAGTCAACTTCAAACATGCTGTAAACTTCAAAAGTCAAACTTTCAGTAAACATTCGAACTTTTTAATTTCTCTGAATAGGTTTATTGTCATGCAATGTGGTTACATTGCTATCTATTATACTCTGATTTGGGATTATGAGAAATGAGAGGAAACTCTTTGAAACAGTGAAACTAGCCTTTGACACAATCCTTTAGCTTACGTGTATCATATTTTCTAGCGGTTGGTAATTATAATTACTGTAATTGCAATGATCTGCTTCATAAAACATTATTCTCGTATACATTCTTTTCACATTTACGTAGGCAAAGCACCATTGACCTCAACATGAAAAGGTCCAAGACACAGGTGGTAGACACAGGAAATATCTCGACTGCATGGTTTTGATGAGCCAAAGCAATAAACAGTGGGCAACTCCCTGCCGGAAGGGTCTGGCATGTCTGTGCGCTGTGCTGTGTGAGTGCTGAGTGCATGTGTCAAGTCTGTGACTGTTTTACACATTTCTGGCATTGTTCATATTTCTACTGCTTAATGATTCCCATAACTCCGGGCAGCTTGTAGTTTGGCTAGTTTGGTATAAAAAGGACCAGTGGATGAAGAGATAGGAGTTTACTCTACTGTAGGCCTAGATTTACAGTAAAAGTCCCAACCAAACAGGGATGAGGGAGAACGGGGGGGTATGTTGTGGGTTTTATAATCGTATGAAAACATGAAGGTTGTTCCTTGGTCGTGCCAACAGAAATTCCCCTCCTCTGGCACCAATTGTGGTTTATACAGCAACATCTACAGTATGTACCTAAAACATAAGCACATCATCACCCTTTATAGTTGATCCTATAGGAGGTTGATTGAGTGTGTGATTCTGTGCTTCTTTGTGTATGTGTGCGTGTGTGTTTATGCGTGCAGACATCTGTGTGTGGTACAGGCCATGTTGGTGACAGCCCTAACTCTACTGGGGCCTGTTTTTGGGGGGTGCCCAGCGAGGCAAAGCCACAAGAGTGCAAACAGCACCCTACCCAGACCCTCTGATCTCTGTGTGTGTCTCCTCTCCTCTGGCTGTGTCCGCCCAGCAGGCCTCTGTCTGTCTGTCTGTCTGTCTGTCTGTCTGTGAGGTCCTTTAACCACCATGATCCCCTTAGCCTCCCCACACTGCAGACAGCCACAGCTCCACTGGGTATCCCCATGCACACACACACAGTGGTCAGCCAGAGGCATTCTGGGGCAGAATCCACACTGACTCACTCATTACATGTCGCTGACTGTCCTCCTGTTACACAGCATATGTTCCATCTCTCTTTTGGGCTGAGTCCCAAATGGCACGCTATTCCCTAATCAGTACACTACTTGGGCTCTGGTCAAAAGTAGTGCACTATATAGGGAATAAGGAGCCATTTGGGATGGGCCCCATGTCCATTATTCTGCCTGCCTGGGTCCCTCTGCTCTGTGGTCTGGCATGTGGCCTTGAGCTGGCCGAAGGGAAGCAGTACATCTAGGCCTCGGGCTAAAGGGGAGGATATAAAAGTCTGGAATTAGGTCCAGTAACATGCTGTGATTTATCCCCGGATTATCCCTGGATCTTGTCGTGATGTGCGTTTTGTCCTATATTTTTAGTTTTAATCCCAGCCCCCGTCCTCGCAGGAGGCCTTTTGCCTTTCGGTAGGCCGTCATTGTAAATAAGAACTTGTTCTTAACTGACTTGCCTAGTTACATAAAGGTGAAATAAAATAAACGTGAAGGAGAGTGATTTGTGATTTGACTGATGTTGAAATGTCTTGGAGAGTGTATAGTTGTAGAATAACTATTATGCGTTAATCTAAAGTGTTGTTCATGCCATGATATGTTTATCGAAAAGGATCAGGGGAGAGAATTACTGAGATAAATATGTAATGTTCACAATCATGCTGATTATGAGATCCATCTCAATTTTTATAAAAGCGCTACTATATTCAGTGGTAGTACATTACTGTGAGCCCGGTAACTTGACTGAATTAAAGATGGCACCCAAACACATACATTATATGAGTTAGGCCTTACTTAAATACTGAATAATTCCCAGACTAAGAGGGAGGTACGCTGGCACACATCCCCCTGAAGAGAAAGACTTGTCATCGAGACAGATATCCAGCTGTCTTAATCACAGCTTTAGTGAGAACATTACTCACCGGGCTTTGGGCTAATTTGGCCATGCACAGTAATTCGGCAAAAAATTCCTCTGTTTCCCTGAAGTGTCTGCCAGGCTTGCAGTGAAGTCGGAAGCAGCACTGTGGCTTTGGCTTAGCACTGTGTGAGGTCCTCCTCCACCTTCACAGGGTGAGCAGTCTGCTGGCAGAACAAACATGGGTGGGACTACACCATATACAACCATGCTCAAATCACACACTCTGATTTCATTAAGCAGGGCCTGGGCTGAGTCATGGACCTTGCATCTCTCTCTCTCTCTCTCTCTCTCTCTCTCTCTCTCTCTCTCTCTCTCTCTCTCTCTCTCTCTCTCTCTCTCTCTCTCTCTCTCTCTCTCTCTCTCTCTCTCTCTCTCTCTCTCTCTCTCTTATTTCTCTCAAATTTTGTGCACAAATTTGTTTACATCCCTGTTGGTGAGCATTTCTCCTTTGCCTAGATAATTCAGCCACCTGACAGGTGTGGTATATAAAGAAGCTGATTAAACAGCATGATCATTACACAGGTGCACCTTGTGCTAGGGAACAATAAAAGGCCAGTTTTGTCACACAACACAATGCCACAGACGTCTCAAGTTTTGAGGGAGCATGCAATTGGCATGCTGATTGCAGGAAGGTCCACCAGAGCTGTTGCCAGATAATTTAATTTTAATTTCTCTACCATAAGCCGCCTCCAAAGTTGTTTTAGATAATTTGGCAGTTTGTCCAACTGGCCTCACAAATGCAGACCACGTGTAACCATACCAGCCCAGGACCTCCACATCCAGCTTCTTCACTTGCGGGATCGTCTGAGACCAGCCACCAGGCCTGCTGATGAAACTGTGGGTTTGCACAACCAAAGAACTTCTGCACAAACTGTCAGAAACCATCTCAGGGAAGCTTATCTGTGTACTCGTCTTCCTCACCAGGGTCTTGACCTGACTGTATTTCGACGTTGTAACCGACTTCAGTGTGCAAATGCTCACCTTCGATGGCCACTGGCATGCTGGAGAAGTGTGCTCTTCACGGATTAATCCTGGTTTCAACTGTACCGGGCAGATGGCATGTATGGTGTCGTATGGGCTTATGGTTTGCTGATGCCAACATTGTGAACAGTGTGCCCCATGGTGGCAGTGGGGTTATGGTATGGGCAGGAATAAGCTATGGACAACGAACACAATTGCATTTTATTGATGGCAATTTGAATGCAAAGAGATACCCTGAAGAGATCCTTAGGCCCATTGTCGTGCCATTCATCCGCTGCTATCACCTCATGTTTCAGAATGATAATGCACGGCCCCATGTCGCAAGGATCTATCCACAATTCCTGGAAGATGAAAATGTCCCAGTTCTTCAATGGCCTACATACTCACCAGATATGACACCCATTGAGCATGTTTGGGATGCTCTGGATCAACGTGTACGACACCGTATTCCAGTTCCCGCCAATATCTAGCCACTTCGCACAGCCATTGAAGAGGAGTAGGACAACATTTCACAGGCCACAATCAACAGCCTCCTATGCGAAGGAGATGTCACGTTGCATGAGGCAAATGGTGGTCACACCAGATACTGACTGGTTTTCTGATCCATGCCCCTACTTTTTTTTAAGGTACACTACAATACCAAAAGTGTGTATACACCTGCTCATTACAAAATCATGGGCATTAAAATGGAGTTGGTCCACCCTTTGCTGCTATAACAGCATCCACTCTTCTGGGAAGGCTTTCCACTAGATGTTGGAACATTGCTGCGGGGACTTGCTTCCATTCAGCCACAAGAGCATTTGTGAGGTCGGGCACTGATGTTGGGAGACTAGGCCTAGCTCGCAGTCGGCGTTCGAATTCATCCCAAAGGTGTTCGATGGGGTTGAGGTCAGGGCATGCTGAAACAGGAAAGGGCCTTCCCCAAACTGTTGCCACAAAGTTGGAAACACAGAATCACCTAGAATGTAATTGTATGCTGTAGCATTAAGATTTCCCTTCACTGGAGATAAGGGGCCTAGACTGAACCATGAAAAACAGCTCCAGACCATTATTCCTCCTCCACCAAACGTTACGATTGGCAGTATGCATTCAGGCAGGTAGAGTTCTCCTGGCATCCGCCAAACCCAGATTCGTCTGTCAGACTGCCAGATTGTGAAGCGTGATTCATCACTCCAGAGAACGCATTTCCACTGCTCCAGAGTCCAATGGCGGCGAGCTTTACACCACTTCAGCTGACGCTTGGCATTGCTCCTGGTGATCTTAGGCTTGTGTTTGGCTGCTCGGCCATGGAAACCCATTTCATTAAGCTCCAGAAGAACAGTTCTTGTGACGTTGCTTCCAGAGGCAGTTTGGAACTCGGTGGTGAGTGTTGCAACCGAGGACAGACGATTTTTATGCGCAACACGCTTCAGCACTCGGCGGTCCTGTTCTGTGAGCTTGTGTGGCCTACCACTTCGCGGCTGAGCCGCTGTTGCTCCTAGACGTTTCCACTTCATAATAATAGCACTTACAGTTGACCGGGGCAGCTCTATAAGCGCAGAAATTTGATGAACTGACTTGTTGGAAAGGTGCCACGTTGAAAGTCACTAAGCTTTTCAGTAAGGCCATTCTACTGCCAATGTTTGTCTATGGAGAGTGCATGGCTGTGTGCTTGATTTTATACACCTGTCAGCAATGGGTGTGGCTGAAATAGCAGAATCAACTAATTTGAAGGGGTGTCCACATACTTTTGTATATATTGTGTATGTGACCAACAGATGCATATCTGTATTCCCAGTCATGTGAAATCCATAGATTAGGGCCTAATGAATTTATTTCAATTGACCGATTTCCTTATATGAACTGTAATTGTTGCATGTTGCGTTTATATTTTTGTTCAGTGTAGATTAAGAAAAGCATTATTACGTTAAGCCGTGCAGTAACTCAAATCATCAATATGCCTGGGTTACATGTTACAGTGTAACGCAAGACAAGACACAAAAATGGCCGCAAATGGTGGGGAGTTGTCGTGTTCCTCAGAAATCCCTTGAAAATTAACAGCCAATAGGTCGCTATGCCTGGTTTTCACATTTAAACATATCCAGACTTTGGACAACACATCCAAAATATTTACATTTATTGGTCATGTTTTATCCCTTACTACGGTGTATGGTGTATGTGTAGTTACACTTTCCTTTAAGACATGTTCTTTTCTGTTGAAATAAATGTTTATAGCATTCCAAACATTTTGTGTGAGAGTATGTGTGGTCCTGTCAGCACCTAGTGTGGTGTAATGTGGGCAAGGTGTGTGTGTGTGTGTGTGTGTGGGTGGGTGGATGCATATGTGCATGCATTTGTGTGTGTGTGTGTGTGTGCACACATTTGTCTGTGTGCGATGTGGCTATCTCTGCAGGAACACCCATGGCTAGCTAAGGCCACGTGAGATTGTTGAAATGGAGTAACAACTCAAGCAGATACAAACAAGCAGAGCTCCACCCTGGCTGTTCCTTCACCACCAGAGCTGTTTGAATGTAAACAGGCATAGCTGCAGATCTGATCTGTGCCCCAAATGGCACCCTATTCCCTATGTAGTGCAGTACTTTTGACCAGGGTAGTGCACTACATAGGGAATAGGGTGCCATTTGAGATGTAGTACTGCATCAGGACCTGCTGGAGCCACAGGGGCCCCTGAGACTACTAGGGTCACAACCCTGACACCTTTTGGTTCACCACTCACCAGATACTCTCAAACACATCATGTTACAGATGTAGGATCTTAATTTGAGCCAGTTTGATACAGCAGGAAAATAATCCTGAAGCAACAGGAAATGTGAATTATTATGGAGATTATAGTTAATGGACATTTTGTGTAGGGGTTGATCAATTTTTCTATAGGGTAAATCAAGTCAAGTCTGACATTTTAAAGAGGAAATTACAAACTATAGAAGCATTTTTAAACCTTGAATACAAACAACAAGTTTGAATTTCCTGCCATGCAGGAAATTCTCAGCAACAAGAGTGATCAAATTAAGATCCTACATCTGTATTATCATAAGACAATTTTATATTGCAGCATGCATTTAACATTTACCTTACCTGAAAACATTCAAAGAATTGAACATGTTGAAGAAACAATGTTTGACTTATTAGATTGCACGGTTATTTAAATTCAATTTTCCACAAGGTAATAGGGTTTCACTCCAAATAAAATGGTCTCACACCATAAAAATAATTATGCTATCACTATTGTAAATGCATTCTCTACTAAGTGATACTGCAGCATGTTTCAGCATTTGCTAATTTCCCCATAGGACTGTAACTCCAAGCACCATCAAATGTGTGGAAATAATTGTATTAAGAGGCCTATATAAAAGTAAACAACACCCCTTATTCACTTATTATTATTTATATATATACTTAGATCTGATTTGAGAATTAGATTTGACTCTCTGTAACAGCTCCCCCTTGTGGTAATTATGGGGAATTTCTGGATTCATACTTAATCTCGGTCAGTGAGACAGGGCTGTTACGTTACCATTTAAACCCCATAAGATCAGAAGCAAACAGGTAGCTCCCTGTACCCTGCCCTGATTCTGTCTGCCTCCCTCCTACCCCCCTCCAGCCTGAAGGGATGAGATTTCCTGCCTGCTGTGGCTGGTAGCAGCTTCCGCTGGCTCTGGGAAATCAGTTGAACTGGAGGCATCCTGTGAATCCCAGAACGGGAGTAAATCATCCTTAACTAGCCCCCTCACACACCACACTGCACCCAGGTCAGAAAACCAGCCACGTGTTTCGCTTCTCCAGTCATGTGTGTGCGTCTGTGTGTGCGTCTCCACTCCGTGTGTGTGCGTGCGTTTGTGTGCGTGCATTTGTGCGTGTGCTAGCATACGTACGTGTGTGTGGGTGCGCGCACGTGTGTGTGTGTGCAGCTGGATCCATCTTTCTCTCCAAACCTCTAGAACAATATTCCCCCTCCTACACAAAACTATTTCACAGAAAACAGGGAGACTTTTAAATAGGGGGTCTGACAGTCGGCCTAATGGAGACAGTAGTTACGTCCCAATTGGCACCCTATTCCCTACATAGTGCACTACTTTTGACCTGAGCCTTAGTATTCCCTCCTAGTCCAGATGTCCTGGTCCCATCATACAGTGAAGGTAACTTCACACACAGCAGGGATAAATAACACACATTTGACGTGAAGACACTTTTAGTAGGTTTCATAAGACGCCAGTCATCCCGATTGTTCCCACAGTGCTGTATTTAAAGATGGTTGTTTGGAGGTACTGACGCTCATATACAGTACTGTAACATCCCTAGTCCTTGCCGATGACAAGCATACCCATAACATGATGCAGCCATCACTAGGCGGCTTCCACCCGGTTACGTAACCCTGCACCTTAGAGGCTGCTGCCCCATATACATAGACTTGAAATCACTGGCCACTTTAATAATGGAACACTAGTCACTCTAATAATGTTTACATATTTTTGCTTTACTCATCTCATATGTACAGTTGAAGTCGGAAGTTTACATACAGTGGGGAAAAAAATTATTTAGTCAGCCACCAATTGTGCAAGTTCTCCCACTTAAAAAGATGAGAGAGGCCTGTAATTTTCATCATAGGAACACGTCAACTATGATTTTTAATGAATTTATTTGCAAATTATGGTGGAAAATAAGTATTTGGTCACCTACAAACAAGCAAGATTTCTGGCTCTCACAGACCTGTAACTTCTTCTTTAAGAGGCTCCTCTGTCCTCCACTCGTTACCTGTATTAATGGCACCTGTTTGAACTTGTTATCAGTATAAAAGACACCTGTCCACAACCTCAAACAGTCACACTCCAAACTCCACTATGGCCAAGACCAAAGAGCTGTCAAAGGACACCAGAAACAAAATTGTAGACCTGCACCAGGCTGGGAAGACTGAATTTGCAATAGGTAAGCAGCTTGGTTTGAAGAAATCAACTGTGCTAGCAATTATTAGGAAATGGAAGACATACAGGACCACTGATAATCTCCCTCGATCTGGGGCTCCACGCAAGATCTCACCCCGTGGGGTCAAAATGATCACAAGAACGGTGAGCAAAAATCCCAGAACCACACGGGGGGACCAAGTGAATGACCTGCAGAGAGATGGGACCAAAGTAACAAACACACTACGCCGCCAGGGACTCAAATCCTGCAGTGCCAGATGTGTCCCCCTGCTTAAGCCAGTACATGTCCAGGCCCGTCTGAAGTTTGCTAGAGTGCATTTGGATGATCCAGAAGAGGATTGGGAGAATGTCATATGGTCAGATGAAACCAAAATATAACTTTTTGGTAAAAACTCAACTCGTCGTGTTTGGAGGACAAATAATGCTGAGTTGCATCCAAAGAACACCATACTTACTGTGAAGCATGGGGGTGGAAACATCATGCTTTGGGGCTGTTTTTCTGCAAAGGGACCAGGACGACTGATCCGTGTAAAGGAAAGAATGAATGGGGCCATGTATCGTGAGATTTTGAGTGAAAACCTCCTTCCATCAGCAAGGGCATTGAAGATGAAACGTGGCTGGGTCTTTCAGCATGACAATGATCCCAAACACACCGCCCGGGCAACGAAGGAGTGGCTTCGTAAGAAGCATTTCAAGGTCCTGGAGTGGCCTAGCCAGTCTCCAGATCTCAACCCCATAGAAAATCTTTGGAGGGAGTTGAACATCCGTGTTGCCCAGCGAAAGCCCCAAAACATCACTGCTCTAGAGGAGATCTGCATGGAGGAATGGGCCAAAATACCAGCAACAGTGTGTGAAAACCTTGTGAAGACTTACAGAAAACGTTTGACCTGTGTCATTGCCAACAAAGGGTATATAACAAAGTATTGAGAAACTTTTGTTATTGACCAAATACTTATTTTCCACCATAATTTGCAAATAAATTCATTAAAAATCCTACAATGTGATTTTCTGGATTTTATTTTCTCATTTTGTCTGTCATAGTTGACGTGTACCTATGATGAAAATTACAGGCCTCTCTCATCTTTTTAAGTTGGAGAACTTGCACAATTGGTGGCTGACTAAATAAAGGTCCTGTTGTTCTGGGATTGATTTGCACTTTTCGCACAAAAGTACGTTCATCTCTAGGAGACAGAACGTATCTCTTTCCTGAGCGGTATGACAGCTGCGCGGTCCCATGGTGTTTATACTTGCGTACTATTGTTTGTACAGATGAACGTGGTACCTTCAAGCGTTTGGAAATTGCTCCCAAGGATGAACCAGACTTGTGGAGGTCTACAATATTTTTTTACTGAGGTCTTGTCTGATTTCTTTTGATTTTCCCATGATGTCAAGCAAAGAGGCACTGAGTTTGAAGGTAGGCATTGAAATACATCCACAGGTACACCTCCAATTGACTCAAATGATGTCAATTAGTCTACCAGAAGCTTCTAAAGCCATGACATCATTTTCTGGAATTTTCAAAGCTGTTTAAAGGCACAGTCAACTTAGTGTATGTAAACTTCTGACCCACTGGAATTGTGATACAGTGAATTATAAGTGTAATAATCTGTCTGTAAACAATTGTTGGAAAAATTACTTGTGTCATGCACAAAGTAGATGTCCTAACCGACTTGCCAAAACTATAGTTTGTTAACAAGACATTTGTGGAGTGGTTGAAAAATGAGTTTTAATGACTCCAACCTAAGTGTATGTAAACTTCCAACTTCAACTGTATATACTGTATTCTATTCTACTGTATTTTAGTCTATGCCACTCCGACATTGCTCATCCTAATATTTCTAATATTTCTATATCCCTTAATTCCATTATTTTACTTTTAAGTTATGTGTTTTGTGTGTATTGTTGTGAATTGTTAGATATACTGCACTGTTGCAGCTAGAAACACAAGCATTTCACTACACCCGCAATAACATCTGCTAAACATGTGTATGTGACAAATACAATCTGATTTGACCATGCTTGAAAATATGAAGAGCGGTACTCAGTGATGTTTTGTGTTTGATTTGCCCCAAACATAACGCTTTGTATTCAGGACATAAAGCTAATTTATTTGGCACTCAGAACATGATTTCACTTTGTTTTCTACGTCCAGATCCATGTTAGGCCACCAGATGTAAGATCTGGCTAAACTTTTCATCCGGGAGGCACCCGGGTGAGCCTCATGGACCTCATCCATGACTTGTACGCGGCCAGGGGGTGGAACAACCACTCTGGACCCCCAGAGTATGCAGCCATCCTGCACACTCAGCTCAGTTTTGGGCTTTGCATAAGGTCTTAGTCCATCATCCTCTATGACAGGAGGCCAACCCTGCATAAGGAATCTTTTCACTTGGGCCAGGATAGGATCCCGGTCTGTCCACTATTTGATCTGTTTGGCATTCACAGGTGAGTTTGACAATCTCTCCATTAGGAAAATGTGTTTGCGTTAGCATTGTCCTTCCCCGCTCTATACACGATAGTGTACTGGAAAGCTGACAGTGTGAGGGCCCAGCGCTGTATCCTTGCTGAAGCCATGGGAGGAATGCATCTTGATTCACTGAAAAGGCTCATCAGTGGTTTGTGGTCAGTGCATATGGTGAAATGACGACCGTAGAGGTACTGATGAAAGCATTTCACAGCAAAGACTAGGGCCAGACCTTCCTTGTCTAACTGTGAATAACCCTTCTCAGCATCTCGTACAACGCTGTGTGCTACTCCTTTCACAGAACAGCGCAAACTGGCTCTAACCAGAATAGAAAGAGGAGTGGGAGGCCCCGGTGCACAACTGAGCAAGAGGACAAATACATTAGAGTGTCTAGTTTGAGAAACAGACGCCTCACAGGTCCTCAACTGGCAGCTTCATTAAATATGACCCGCAAAACACCAGTGTCAACGTCAACAGTGAAGAGGCGACTCCGGGATGCTGACCTTCTAGGTAGAGTTACAAAGAAAAAAACATATTTCAGACTGGCCAATAAAAATAAATGATTAAGATGGGCAAAAGAACACAGACACTGGACAGAGGAAGATTGGAAAAAAGTGTTATGGACAGACGAATCGATGTTTGAGGTGTTCGGATCACAAAGAAGAACATTTGTGAGATGCAGACCAAATGAAAAGATGCTGGAGGAGTGCTTGATGCCATCTGTCAAGCATGGTGGAGGCAATGTGATGGTCTGGGGGTGCTTTGGTGGTGGTAAAGTGGGAGATTTGTACAGGGTAAAAGGGATCTTGAAGAAGGAAGGCTATCACTCCATTTTGCAACACCATGCCATACCCTGTACACAACGCTTGATTGGAGCCAATTTCATCTTACAACAGGACAATGACCCAAAGCACAGCTCCAAACTATGCAATAACTATTTAGGGAAGAAGCAGTCAGCTGGTATTCTCTCTATAATGGAGTGGCCAGCACAGTCACCAGATCTCAACCCTATTGAGCTGTTGTGGGAGCAGCTTGACCGTATGGTACGTAAGAAGTGCCCATCAAGCCAATCCAATTTGTGGAAGGTGCTTCAGGAAGCATGGGGTGAAATCTCTTCAGATTACCTCAACAAATTGACAACTAGAATGCCAAAGGTCTGTAAGGCTGTAATTGCTGCAAATGGAGGATTCTTTGACGAAAGCAAAGTTTGAAGGACACAATTATTATTTCAATTAAAAATCATTATTTCCAACCTTGTCAATGAACACATTTCCTATTCATTTTGCTATATTTCCTATTCAAACTCATTTCATGTATGTTTTCATGGAAAACAAAGACATTTCTAAGTGACCCCAAACTTTTGAACGGTACTGTACATAGAGAAGGACACTCAACTTGTACTGCACTGACTTAGATGACTGATGATTGGTTAAAATAAATGGATAATAAGACAATAGTCGGAGCTGTATTGTTAGATTTCAGTGAAGCCTTTGATGTTATTGATCATAAATTGTTATTGAAAAAACTCACTCGCTATGGCTTTACATCACCTACCATCACATGGAGAGTTATTTATCCAATAGAACTCAGAGAGTGTTCTTCAATTGTCACGGATTCAGCCGAGGCTGCTCCTCCTCCTTGCTCGGGCAGGCTTCGGCGTTCGTCGTCACCGGAGTACTAGCTGCCACCGATCTATGTTTCTGTGTTCTACTTGTCTTGTCTTGATTGTTCACACCTGTTTCCCATTATCATTGATCACTGCCCTATTTAACCCTCTGGCTCCCACTGTATGTTGTGCGTGTTTGTTCATGTTTTGGTTGTCGTTAGTGTGCGGGTTTGTTCCTCCCTGCGTGGAGGTTTTGTTCATTCATTTACCTACGAGTAAAGTACGCTTTTTTTCGATTAGCTCTGTGTCCTGCGCCTGACTTCGTCTACCGCATTACACTGACGCCTTGACAGAAACACGCACCAAAATATGGAGTCAGCAGGTACAGCAATGCCAGCCGGATCGATTGGAGGAACGCGTCCAACAACAAGTGGCCATGATCCAGGCTCTCGGCACCGCTATGGAACGAGTGGTGAATACCATGGAGCGATGGGAGAGAGGAGGTATCCCTATACCTCCTCCAATTACACCACCACCAACACCGCTATCCACCTCATCACCATCTGGGTCCAGTGGGATTCGGCTCTCGCTCCCGAGGGCATATGACGGTACAGCTGCCGGGTGTCAGGGTTTTCTGCTCCAGGTAGAGCTCTACCTGGCAACCATCCACCCGGCTCCCTCGGAATACGAGAGCGTGTCCGCCCTCATCTCCTGTCTGTCCGGTAAAGCACTCGAGTGGGCCAACGCCGAGTGGGGGGGAATAGACGCCGCAACTGTAAGCTATGCAGTATTCGATCATCCACCAGAGGGGAGAGCGGTGGGTGAGCGTCTATTCCACCTCAGACAGGGGAAGAGGAGCGCGCAGGAGTTTGCACTGGACTTTCGGACTCTGGCTGCCAGCACAGGATGGAATGAGAGGGCCCTCATCGACCACTACCGTTGCAGCTTAAGGGAGGACGTTCGTCGGGAACTGGCCTGCAGGGACACCAACCTAAACCTGGACCAACTGGTAGATATGTCAATCCGACTGGATAACCTGTAGGCAACCCGCGGACGTCCGGATCAGGGGCCGTCCATTCCATTCCCCAGCACCTCCGACCCTACCCCTATGGAGCTCGGAGGTGCTGCACTTAGGGAGACCGGAAGGAGGGCCATCTCCTGCACCAACTGTGGCCGCGGAGGACACACTGCTGGTCGGTGCTGGGGAGGGTCCTTCAGGAGTCGAGGCGGTAGGCAGAGCACTGGTGGACCGTCTCAGGTGAGTAGGCACCCGACTCACCCAGAGCTCCCTGTTGCGCATATGTGTATAGATATTGTATTTCCAGAGTTTTCTCCTCATTCCCAGCATAAGGCGCTCGTAGATTCAGGCACAGCTGGGAACTTTATTGATCATCAGTTTTCCCGTAGTTTAGGGATTCCTATTGTTCCTGTAGATGTGCCCTTCCCTGTATACACCTTAGATAGTCGCCATTTAGGGTCAGGCCTGATTAGGGAGGTCACAGCTCCAATCTGGATGAAAACGCAGGGGGGTCATGAGGAGAAAATTAGTCTCTATCTGATTGATTCTCCTGAGTTTCCAGTGGTGTTGGGGCTTCCCTGGTTAGCCTCTCATGACCCCACTATTTCATGTCAACAGAGGGCTCTCAAGGGATGGTCAAGTCAGTGCTCGGGGAGGTGTGTAGGTGTTTACATAGGGGCAACTACGGTGGAAAGTCCAAACCAGGTCTCCACCATGCACATTCCCCCCGAATATGCCGATCTGTCTCTCGCCTTCTGTAAAAAGAAGGCGACTCAATTACCACCCCATCGACAGGGGGATTGTGCGATAAATCTTCAGGTAGGCGCTGCACTTCCCAAGAGTCACGTGTATCCCCTGTCACAGGAAGAGGCGGCGGCTATGGAGACATATGTCTCCGAATCCCTTGGGCAGGGATACATTCGGCCATCCACCGCACCTGTCTCCCCAAGTTTCTTTTTTGTGAAGAAAAAGGATGGAGGTTTACGCCCGTGCATTGACTACCGGGGTCTCAATCAAATTACTATCAAGTACAGTTATCCACTACCGCTCATTGCTAGTATGACGGAGTCATTGCACGGGGCGCGCTTCTTCACAAAATTGGATCTCAGGAGCGCGTGCAACCTGGTGCGTATCCGGGAGGGAGATGAGTGGAAGACAGCATTCAGTACCACCTCTGGGCATTATGAGTACCTAGTCATGCCATACGGGTTGATGAATGCTCCATCAGTCTTCCAATCCTTTGTTGATGAGATTTTCAGGGACCTGCATGGACAGGGTGTAGTGGTGTATATTGATGACATTCTCATATACTCCGCTACACGGGCCGAGCATGTGTCCCTGGTGCGTAAAGTGCTTGGTCGACTGTTGGAGCATGACCTGTATGTAAAGGCAGAGAAATGTCTGTTCTTCCAAGAGTCCATCTCCTTCCTAGGGCACCGCCTGTCCGCGTCAGGGGTGGAGATGGAGATTGACCGCATTTCGACCGTGCGTAATTGGCCGACTCCAACCACGGTGAAGGAGGTGCAGCGATTTTTGGGTTTTGCCAACTACTACCGGAGGTTTATCCGGGGCTTTGGTCAGGTAGCGGCTCCCATTACCTCCTTGCTGAAGGGGAGACCGGTGCGACTGCAGTGGTCAGCTGAGGCGGACAGGGCTTTGGTCATCTGAAGGACCTGTTTACCTCGGCTCCAGTGCTGGCTCATCCGGATCCCTCCTTAGCATTCCAGGTGGAGGTGGACGCGTCCGAGGCTGGGATAGGAGCTGTACTGTCTCAGCGCTCGTGTACGCCACCAAAGCTCCGCCCCTGTGCTTTATTTTCTAAGAAGCTCAGTCCGGCGGAGTGCAACTATGATGTGGGGGACCGGGAGCTGTTAGCTGTGGTTAAGGCCCTGAAAGTGTGGAGGCATTGGCTTGAGGGGGCTAAACACCCTTTTCTCATTTTGACTGACCATCTCAATCTGGAGTACATCCAGGCGGCGAGGAGATTGAACCCTCGCCAGGCAAGGTGGGCCATGTTCTTTACTTGTTTTGTGTTTACGCTTACTTACAGACCGGGCTCCCAGAACGCTAAGGCAGATGCCCTGTCCCGACTGTATGATACAGAGGAGAGGTCCATTGAGCCCACTCCCATACTTCCGGCGTCGTGTCTGGTGGCACCGGTGGTGTGGGAGGTTGATGCGGACATCGATTGGGCGTTACGTACCGAGCCCACTCCCCCCCAGTGTCCAGAGGGTCGTATGTACGTGCCGCTCGAGGTTCGCGATCGATTAATCTATTGGGCTCACACGTCACCCTCCTCTGGTCATCCTGGCATCGGTCGGACAGTGCACTGTCTTAGTGGGAAGTACTGGTGGCCCACTTTAGCCAAGGACGTGAGGGTTTATGTTTCCTCCTGCTCGGTGTGCACCCAGTGTAAGGCACCTAGACACCTGCCCAGAGGGAAATTACAACCCCTACCCGTTCCACAACGGCCGTGGTCCCATCTTTCGGTGGATTTTGGGAACATCACGATCCTGGTCATTGTGGATCGGTTTTCTAAGTCCTGCCGTCTCATTCCTATGCCAGGTCTCCCTACGGCCCTACAGACTGCTGAGGCCCTATTTACACACGTCTTCCGGCACTACGGGGTGCCTGAGGATATTGTATCGATTCGAGGTCCCCAGTTCACCTCAAGGGTCTGGAGGGCGTTCATGGAACGTCTGGGGGTCTCGATCAGCCTGACCTCAGGTTTTCACCCCGAGAGTAATGGGCAGGTGGAGAGAGTTAACCAGGATGTGGGTAGGTTTCTGCGGTCCTATTGCCAGGACCGGCCGGGGGAGTGGTCGAGTTTTATCCCCTGGGCAGAAATGGCCCAAAACTCACTCCGCCACTCTTCCACTAACCTTTCTCCCTTTCAGTGTGTGTTAGGTTATCAGCCGTTCCTGGCACCTTGGCATCTGAGCCAGATCGAGGCTCCTGCGGTGGATGAGTGGTTTCGGCGCTCGGAAGAGACCTGGAACTCTCGGGCCATCAGGCAACAAAAGGCGAGCGCCGACCGCCACCGCAGTGAGGCCCCGGTGTATGCACTCGACACGAAACCTGCCCCTTCGCCTGCCCTGCTGGAAGCTGGGTCGGCGGTTTGTGGGGCCATTTCAAGTCCTGAGGAGAATGAACGAGGTTTGTTATAGGTTACAGCTTCCTCATAATTACCGTATTAACCCCTCGTTCCATGTGTCTCTCCTCAGGCCGGTGGTAGCTGGTCCACTCCAGGAGTCTGAGGTACGGGAGGTTCCTCCACCCCCACTGGACATCGAGGGGGCACCGGCGTACTCGGTCCGGTCCATCCTGGATTCGAGGCGTCGGGTGGGGGGCCTGCAGTATCTCGTGGGAGGGGTACGGTCCGGAGGAACGGTGCTGGGTCCCTAGGAGGGACATCCTCGATCCCTCCATGTTGAGGTATTTCCACCGTCGTCATCCGACTCGCCCAGCGCCGCGTCCTCCTGGCCGTCCCTGAGGCCGGTGTTGGCACACGGCTGAAGCTGCGCGTCAAGGGGGGTACTGTCACGGATTCAGCCGAGGCTGCTTCTCCTCCTTGCTCGGGCAGGCTTCGGCGTTCGTCGTCACCGGAGTACTAGCTGCCACCGATCTATTTCTGTGTTCTACTCGTCTTGTCTTGATATGTTGTGCGTATTTGTTCATATTTTGGTTGTCGTTAGTGTGCGGGTTTGTTCCTCCCTGCGTGGAGGTTTTGTTCATTCATTTACCTACGAGTAAAGTACGGTTTTTTCGATTAGCTCTGTCCCTGCGCCTGACTTCGTCTACCGCATTACACTGATGCCTTGACATCAATGGAAGCTTCTCTAACATCAGATATGTACAGTGCGGTGTCCCTCAGGGCAGTTGCCTTGGGCCGTTACTCTTCTCTATTTTTCCAAATGATTTGCTACTGGTCTTACACAAAGCTAGAATGACTATGTATTCCACACTCTACATGTCAGCAGCCAAAGCCAGTGAGCTCACTGAAATTCAAAATAAGGAGTTACAGTCAGTATCAGAATCGGTGATTAATAATAAATGGGTATAAAAATACATTTAAAATTAAAAGCATTGTATTTGGTTCAAAACATTATTTAAGACCTAAACCTCAACTGGAGTTGTACATAAAGGGTGTGACCATTGAGCAAGTTGAAGAAAGTAAACTCCTAGGTATAACATTGGATGGTCAATTATCATGGGCAAGTCATATTGACAAAGTTGTTGAGAAGATGGGGAGGGGTACGTTTGTTATTAAAAGATGTTCTGCGTTTTTTTTTACACAAAAATCAACTGCACTAGTTGTTCAGGCTCTGGTCTAGTCCCATCTTGATTACTGTCCAGTAATATATTCAAGTGCAGCAAAGAAAGTCCTAGAAAACCTTCAGCTGGCTCAAAACAGAGCAGCATAATAAAATAATCCCCATCAAAATATATCAGTTTAAGCTAGAGCTATCTGTGTTTTTTTCATTGGCTGTGTCTCAATCCACCGCATCCGTATATGTCGGCCTTCTGCATCTGCGGTGGAAGGTGGCCGAGCTACAGCGATGTTTGTCTGACCACAAGTGTCACGGGATTCGTCTGAAGGCAACCCGGTACTGGTTTAAACAATTAATGGAAGTATGGAGGGAGTTTTTTGCCCAAAAAAACTACAATATTTCTTGTGCTTTGTAAGAATTGGAGCTTCCATCTCCAAATACTCAAGCAAACAGCTTACCTTACATTTTTTTATTAAACAGCAACTCCTGGAATGGCGGGACTGTGAGGGGAAACACACACAAACACACGCACAAACAGACACACTAACACACACAATTTATTGTTGTTGTATTGTTTGTATTTATTTATTTTGTATTGTTTGTATATCGTTGTATTTAAAATATGTATGACTGTCCTTGTCTATTAGTGTATCAGTGTTTTTTTACTTGTCATGTTTTGTATTTTTCGTGGTCCACAGGAAGAGTGGCTGCTGCTTCTGCAAAAGCTAATGGGAATCCAAATAAACAAATAAACCAGTGACGCGCTCAATATGGAAATGGTCCCATGAAGCGGATGCTAAGATACAGGACTGTTTCGCTAGCACAGACTGGAATATGTTCCAGGATTTATCCAATATCATTGAGTTTACCACATCATTCACTGGCTTCATTAATAAGTGCATTGACGACTTCATCACCACAGTGACTGCATGTACAGTGCCTTGCAAAAGTATTCATCCCCCTTGGTGTTTTTCCTATTTTGTTGCATTATAACCTGTCATTTCAATGGATTTATATTTGGATTTCATGTAATGGACAAACAAAATTGACCAAATTGGTGAAGTGAAAAAAAAAAAAACTGGTTTCAAAGAATTCGAAAAAATAAATAACGGAAAAGTGGTGTGTGCACATGTATTCACCCCCTTTGCTATGAAGCCCCTAAATAAGATCTTGTGCAACCAATTACCTTCAGAAGTCACATAATTAGTTAAATAAAGTTCACCTGTGTGCAATCTAAGTGTAACATGATCTGTCACATGATCTCAGTATATTCACACCTGTTCTGAAAGGCCCCAGAGTCTGCAACACCACTACGCAAGGGGCACCACCAAGCAAGCGGCACCATGAAGACCAAGGAGCGCTCCAAACAGGTCAGGGACAAAGTTGTGGAGAAGTACAGATCAGGGTTGGGTTATAAAAAAATATCAGAAACTTTGAACATCCCACGGAGCACCATTAAATCCATTATTATAAAATGGAAAGAATATGGCACCACAACAAACCTGCCAAGAGAGGGCCGGCCACCAAAACTCACGGACCAGGCAAGGAGGACATTAATCAGAGTGGCAACAAAGAGACCAAAGATAACCCTGAAGGAGCTGCAAAGCTCCACAGCGGAGATTGGAGTATCTGTCCATAGGACCACTTTAAGCTGTACACTCCACAGAGCTGGGCTTTACGGAAGAGTGGCCAGAAAAAAGCCATTGCTTAAAGAAAAAAATAAGCAAACACGTTCGGTTTTCGCCAAAAGGCATGTGGGAGACTCCCCAAACATATGGATGAAGGTACTCTGGTCAGATGAGACAAAAATTGAGCTTTTTGGCCATCAAGGAAAACGCTATGTCTGGCACAAACCCAACACCTCTCATCATCCCGAGAAGCATGGTGGTGGCAGCATCATGCTGTGGGGATGTTTTTCATTGGCAGGGACTGGGAAACTGGTCAGAATTGAAGGAATGATGGATGGCGCTAAATACAGGGAAATTCTTGAGGGAAACCTGTGTCAGTCTTCCAGAGATTTGAGACTGGGACGGAGGGTCACCTTCCAAGGGAAACATTAAAATGTATTGGAATGGCCTAGTCAATCCAATTGAGAATCTGTGGTATGACTTAAAGATTGCTGTACACCAGCGGAACCCATCCAACTTGGAGGAGCTGGAGCAGTTTTGCCTTGAAGAATGGGCAGAAATCCCAGTGTCTAGATGTGCCAAGCTTATAGAGACATACCCCAAGAGACTTGCAGCTGTAATTGCTGCAAAAGGTGGCTCTACAAAGTATTTACTTTTGGGGGGGGGGGGGCTATGCACGTTGTCTTATTTCTTGTTTGTTTCACAAGAAAAAATATTTTGCATCTTCAAAGTGGTAGGCATGTTGTGAAAATCAATGTCACGACTTCCTCCGAAGCTGCCTCCTCTCCTTGTTCGGGCAGGCTTCGGCATTCGTCGTCACCAGCCTTCTAGCCACTGCCGCTCCTCATCTCATCATTCCATTTGTTTTGTCTTGTTTATTACACACACCTGGTTCATATCCCCTCATCAGTACCTGTATAAGTGTTCCCCCTGCCCCCTTGCAGCTGTAATTGCTGCAAAAGGTGGCTCTACAAAGTATTGACTTGGGGGGGGTGAATATCTATGCACGCTAAAGTTTTCTGTTTTTTTCTTGCATCACAAGAAGAAAATATTTTGCATCTTCAAAGTGGTAGGCATGTTGTGTAAATCAAATGATACAGACCCCAAGAAATCCATTTTAATTCCAGGTTGTAAGGCAGTAAAGTAGGAAAAATGCCAAGGGGGGTGAATACTTTCGCAAGCCACTGTACATACCCCAACCAGAAGCCATGGATTACAGGCAACAACATTAAAGGCTAGAGGAAGGCCCAAAAAATTGTCAAAGACTCCAGTCACCCAAGTCATAGACTTTTCTCTCTGCTACCGCACGGTCCAAAAGGTTCCTAACAGCTTCTACCCCCAAGCCATAAGACTGCTGAACAATTAATCAACTGGCCACCCGGACTACAAAGCATTAATACAGGACTAAGATCGAATCCTACTACGATGACTCTGACGCTTGACAGATGTGGCAGGGCTTGCAAACTATCAGGGATTACAAAGGGAAACCCAGCCACGAGCTGCCCAGCGACGCGAGCCTACCAGATGCGCTAAATGTCTTCTATGCTCGCTTCGAAGCCAGCAACACTGAACCATGCATGAGAGCACCAGCTGTTCCGTGCAACTGTGTGATCTCCTTCTCCGTAGCCGATGTAAGTAAGACCTTTAAACAGGTTAACATTCGCAAGGCCGCGGGGCCAGACTTAATATGCATACTCAGAGCAAGTATTTTCACTGACATTTTCAACCTACCCCTGACCCGGTCTGTAACACCAACTTGTTTCAAGCAGAGCACCATAGTCCCTCTGCCCAAGAACGCCAATGTAACCTGCCTAAATAACTATCGCCCCGTAGCACTCACATCTATAGCCATGAAATGCTTTGAAAGGCTGGTCATGCCTCACATCAACACCATCATCCCAGATGACGCAATCTCTATTGCACTCCACACTGCCCTCACCCACCTGGACAAAAGGTATACCTATGACTACAGCTCAGCATTCAACCCCATAGTCCTTTCAAAGCTCATCACTAAGCTCAGGACCCTGGCACTGAACACCTCCCTCTGCAACTGGATCCTGGACTTCCTGATGGGCTACCCCCATGCGGTGAGGGTAGGCAACAACACATTCGCCACGCTAATCATCCACACGGGGGCCCCTCAGGGGTGTGTACTTAATCCCCTCTTGTACTCCCTGTTCACCCACGACTGTGTGGCCACAAACAACTCCAACAATATCAACAGGTTTGCTGACGACACAACGGTGGTAGGACTGATCACGGATGATGATGAGGCAGCCTATAGGGAGGAGTTCAGAGACCTGGCATTGTGGTGCAAGGACAACAACCTCTCCCTCGATGTCAGCAAGACAAAGCAGCTGATCTTGGACTACAGGAAACGGAGAGGCAAGCACGCCCCCATCCACATCGATGGTGATGTAGTGGAGCGGGTCGAGAGCTTCAAGTTCCTTGGTGTCTACATCACTAAAGAATTATCAAGATCCACACACACCCACACAGTTGTGAAGAGGGCACGACAGTGCCTCTTCCCCCTTAGGAGGCTGAAAATATTTGGCATGGGCCCTCAGCTCCTCAGCTCTACCACCGCATCATTGAGAGCATCTTGATTGGCTGCAAAACCACTTGGTACGGCAACTGCAAGGCACCCGACGGCAAGGCGCTACAGAGGGTGGTGAGTACGGCCCAGAACATCACTGGGGCCGAGCTTCCTGCCATACAGGACCTCTAAACCAGGCACTGTCAGAGGAAGGCCCAACATTCTTTCAAAGACTCCAGCCACAAAAGCCATAGACTATTCTCTCTGCTACGGCAGGGGTTCCCAAACTTTTTCACTCAGGGCTCCCCTTCCAGCAGTGGTGAACATCCCGCGCCCACCCTGCGAGCGCACACACATGCCACGTCTATTTCTATGGGCACAAGCACTGTTCATGACACAAACCGTTCACACCCCTCTTGTTGGTGCAGAGAAATTTGCAGTTTTAAAGCTAATTTTCTTGCAATTCTATATATTTTGCCATGTCTAATGTGTATTCATGTGATATTTGGGTGACTAAAAAAATTACAACAATATCTATGGGCTAAAAAAACTAAATAAAAAAACGTTAGCTGACATGGGCTAGTTGATCTGGACATTTCTGACAAGTTATAAATAGCTCTCTAAGGTATGCAATGACTAAAATGACGACAAGAGGAACTGATGATGCACTACCCAATTTCGAAATTGCACCTTGTGCATTCTACTATCACAACTTTCAAGAGTAAGTTTAAAGCCGGACTGAGTTGCGCGCCCCACAGTTAGGGAACCACTGTGCTACGGCACAGAAAGCGGTACCAGTGCACCAAGTGTGGAACCAACCAGACCCTGAACAGTAATGACAGCTAAACAAGACTACTAAATGGCTAATCAAATGGCTACCTGGACTACCTACATTGACCCTTCTTTGCACTAACTCTCTTGCACTTACTCTATGCACACACACTGGACTCTACCCACACATTCACACATACACTGCATGGCCAAAAGTATGTGGACCCCTGCTCATCTAACATCGCATTCCAAAATCATGGGCATTAATATGGAGTTGGTCCCCCCTTTGCTGCTATAACAGCCTCCACTCTTCTGGGAAGGCTTTCCACTAGATGTTGGAACATTGCTGCTGGGACTTGCTTCCGTTCAGCCACAAAAGCATTAGTGAGGTCGGGCACTGATGTTGGGCGATTAGGCCTGGCTCTCAGTCTGTGTTCCAATTAATCCCAAAGGTGTTCGATGGGGTTGAGGTCAGGGCTCTGTGCGGGCCAGTCAAGTTCTTCCATGCCGATCTCGACAAACCATTTCTGTATGGACCTTGCTTTGTGCATGTTGAAACAGGAAAGGCCTTCCCCAAACTGTTGCCACAAAGTTGGAAGCACAGAATTGTCTAGAATGTCATTTTATGCTGTAGCGTTAAGATTTCCCTTCACTGGAACTAAGGGGCCTAGCCTGAACCATGAAAAACAGCCCCAGACCATTATTCGTCCTCCACCAAACTTTACAGTTGGCACTATGCATTGGGGCAGGTAGCATCCGCATCCTGGCATCCGCCAAACCCAGATGCGTCTGTCGGACTGCCAGATGGTGAAGCGTGATTCATCACTCCAGAGAACACGTTTCCACTGCTACAGAATCCAATGGCGGGGAGCTTTACACCACCCTAGCCGATGCTTGGCATTGCGCATGGTGATCTTAGGCTTGTGTTTGGCTGCTTGGCCATGGAAACCCATTTCATGAAGCTCCCGACGAACAGTTATTGTGCTGACGTTGCTTCCAGAGGCAGTTTGGAACTGGATAGTGAGTGTTGCAACCGAGGACAGACGATTTTTACGCGCTACGCGCTTCAGCACTCGACAGTCCCATTCTGAGAGCTTGTGTGGCTTACCAGTTTGCGGCTGAGCCGTTGTTGCTCCTAGATGTTTCCACTTCACAATAACAGCACTTACAGTTGACCGGGGCAGCTCTAGCAGGGCAGAAATTTGACAAATTGACTTGTTGGAAAAGTGGCATCTTTGAAAATAACTGAGCTCTTCAGTAAGGCCATTCTACTGCCAATGTTTGTCTATGGAGATTGCATGGCTGTGTGCTCGATTTTATACACCTGTCAGCAACAGGTGTGGCTGAAATAGCCAAATCCACTCATTTGAAGGGGTGTCCACATTCTTTGTTTATATGGTGTACATACACTGACACCCCAACACACACATATACACACACACGCACACTACATATGCCCACACACATAACACACGCACACATGCATACTGACGCCACACACACACACACACACACACACACACACACCACATATGCTGCTGCTACTGTCTGTTATCTATCCTGTTGCCTAGACACTTTACACCTACCTATATGTACATCGATACCTCAATTACCTCGTACCCCTGGACATCAACTCGGTACTGGTACTCCCTGTATATATAGCCATGTTATTTTTACTCTTTATTGTTATTCGTTATTCAGTGGGTATTTATTCCTCATGTCACTATTTCTATATCTAGATATTTTTTATCTTTAACTCTGCATTGTTGGAAAATGACCCGTACGTAAACATTTCACTGTTAGTCTAGACCTGTTGTTTACGAAGCATGGGACAAATAAAATGTGACTTGATTTGAGTCAGCTGTTACTCAACCAGCCTACCCAGAGGACAGAGTGGTTGGTCCTGAAAGGGCAGGTCAACCTGGCACCAAGCAGTGGTTGGAGTGCACCCGCATGCTAAATTAAGTCTCTATTCATCCTTGGCACAAAGCCTGTGTGGGTGCCCCAATGGAGAGAGGACCACCTCTCTGTCTGAAGTGCCCATCTCTGCCTCTGAAAGGCCCTGTGGATGCCATGCCATGCCACCCCCATTAGACACCCAAGAGACATTGCATCTCCTCCTGCTTGGCCACCCGCCTGTATACCACCACCACACAAGGAGATTGAGAGAGAAATAAAGAGAGAGAGAGAGAGAGAGAAATAAAGAGAGAGAGAGAGAGAGAGAGAGAGAGAGAGAGAGAGAGAGAGAGAGAGAGAGAGAGAGAGAAATAGAGAGAGAAATAGAGAGAGAGAGAGAAAGAGAAATGGTGGCAGAGTGGCCAACATCCAACATTAGACCAATGAGTTACTCCCTGTCTGCCCAACTAGCGCCTGTTATCCTGTCCTCACCCCTTTTACTAGTCAAAAACAAAGGCTGCATACTGTATGTAGTTATGAGTTATAAGGAGGATTTCCAGTGAATATGTTCAACTGGAAAGCTCTTGATTTGAATTTCATGCCAAGTAAAGTTCTAAATTAAAGATGAAGTGTTTTTGGAGGAAAACCTGATATTTACTTTAGTAAACCACAGGGCACATGGAAATGATCAAGATTGGAATTGAACAATACATTCTGGTCTTACCATTAAATATTTTGATAATATTTTGGTGTAACGTAGTGTTGAGCCAAAGGGGTAAGTTGAGCTACCCTTGTTTCTAGGAAACCATACACAAAATGAATAATTTGACCAAATATTTAGGAAGAGGTCATCATTTTATGGAGTGGGTGAAGGAAGAAACCACATGGAAAAAGTGGTACGCAAGTTAGGTCCAAAAACATATATTTGTTTTTGGGGGGAGTTAGAGGATTCGTGATGCTTTTATCTAAACCAAAGTAGATAATTTAAAGGTTGTTCTATATATCAATTGAGGTCTCTATAAGCTTCAATATGAGGTCCTAAACCTATCATGAGATTGCATCCTTGTAGCTGTGTGGGATAATATAGTCAAAATATTTGCCTTGGGGTAAATTGAGCCAATGACAAGTTGAGAAAATTGAAGTGTTTTCTTCCCAGGTGTAATGCAAGTCATTATCACTGGGATATGAGGTAACAACAGGGCCTGGCCTATGTTAAAAGTGTAAAATAAAAATGTACAAATTCTTTGTTAGGTGTTAAGCCTGTGTTAAAAGATGTTTAAAATGATTAAAATACAAAAAAGCGATTGTGATTGTGTTGAATTGTGTTTGGGAAATAAAGCTAGACATGGTTTTAAAAAGGTAGTGGTAATATTTCATTCAGTACAGAAATTTGTAGGCAGCTTAACTTACCCTGTCCTGCGGCTCAACTTATCCAGAGTAAGTTGCATCAAGAGACCACTTTTTCTGGACAAGCTATGTTTTCAAAACTGTAATGTTTACATGAATTCTGATTATTTCCAGGGATACACAACGTCCTGAAATATATGTAGATATCTTTGTTAGAAGGAATACTATATTTCTCTTGACGGAGTTATGCTGAATGTAAGAAATGGCTCAACTTACCCCACTCTCCCCTACAAGTGTTTTCTTTTCAGACCACTAAAACAGTTATATCTTAGTCAACAATAATGTTGATTGTGTTTTGGTGTAAGGCCTATATTGGTGGAAAGGTTATATTAATCAGTCCTTGATATGCGGTCGAGTCCAGGAAGGTTGGCCCCCCAAGAGGATGTGGTGGGGCATTTCCAAACCTGACCAAGGCTAATGAGCGTGTCTGTCTAGGTTAAAGAGCTCTCTCTCTGTGGAAAATTGCCAGTCCATGGTACAAGATTGATGCTGAAAATCTGCTGGGGAAACAAGGGAGGGCAACCTAGCATGTAACTGAGGATTACATAGGTCCTATTTTTTTATTCTGTCTTGGACCAAAAGTTGGACCAAAAATCTTGTCTTTAGAAATATTGATTAGATATATATGATTTTTTGTGTAAATTACACTTTTCTTCTTTTAAGATCGACCAATGTTGTCTCTTATGAAGAAATAATATCCTGCTGTGTGAGTGGTCACTTGAAAACATGTGCCAGTGGCATTGTCCATCCACACCCCTTCTCCTCCAGTACACTAATCACAACAGATATCCCACAATAGCAGAAATCCTCCTGTTGAAACTAAACCGCTGTCTATGACTGAGATGTAATATTTCATGGACACGATGTGAACGACCTCATCCCCCCTCCCCTCTCTCCCTTACAGCCATTCAACAAAGCCCAACCAGCTCACTAACACAATGTCAAACCGGACAGATCAGTGGAAGAAGGCAGGGCTGGACTGAGTGTGGCCAGCCAGGCTAGTGCAGTCTAAAAACCCCTGGTTAGACCCATGATTAGAAACCTCTCTCTGTCACACCAGGATCAGGGAGAGGGAATGCATCTCCCCAGCAAAGGCACTCCTCCTTATCTCCCCTCATGTTTGGACCCTCCTTGTCCAACCCCTGCCCTCACCCCCCAGTCCCCACTATGTCCCTTTTCTCCTGGTTGCCTGGGTGATGCCTAACAAAGCCATCATTTTACCAATTTCCACAGAAACAGGTGCTGGCACAATGGCTGCTTCCTTCTTAGCTGAAAGGGAAGGTTAGCGAGGTTCATGGGAACCCGGGTGGACAATCTCAGGGCTGTCCAAGTGTCGTCCCTGGGCCTGGGCATAAAAGAAGGCTAATTTGTTGTCGCTGTTTTCCCAGGGGGTGGGAGGGGGAGGTGGGGGACCAGTTTTCAAAACAGACCCCCTGATATCAATCTCCATGCCTGATAGGTCTGTTTCTGGCAAAGGGTGGCGTCTATTTTTTTTCTTAAACTCCGTTGCAATAGAAGACAAAAGCGGCCATGTCATGACTTCAAGATGTTTTAATTTAGCTTCTCATAGTGTCCACATCCCTGTGTGTGTGTGTGTGTGTGTGTTTGTTTGTGTTTTTTTTGCGTATCCAATGAAAGTCTCTGATATCTGCGCTTTTCTGTAACCCCCTGCCTACTCACCCTTTGAGTGCCCCACCAAAACAGAAAGGGGCTGGGCATTTGGCGCTAGAAAGTATTTGTGGGCACATTAAGAGTCAGGAGGGTTAGGGGGAGGCTCTTCTCCTCTTACACGGGCCTAGCTAAATGTTTTGTGGGGACACACAACCGTTTGAGGGGTGTAAGCAAAGCATTTAGATTGTGCAAGAACTGTGTCATTCACTTGCAATCTTGCTAATGGTATTTGTCTCAATGTGCACTGCCCAATGGAATTGATGGAACTCAATCCAATTTGAATCAAGTTCAAGGGCTGTCACAGGTTTATTTACGCAATACAAAATGTATTCTGAATATACTTTTTTCAGTATATCTGAATCAATGGGTACAATAACGAGGTATAGTGGGAAGAGGTTCGGTGTCAGAAATGGGCATGTTGTAAGCCCACACTTTTATTTTTGTTTTCTGTTGCCTATTTTTTTATGTTATATTATACCGTCTGGAGTCCTCAACATCTCTCTACAATGAGACAGGGTTGTGCTCGTCTGCATCTCAAATGGCACCCTATTCCCTATATAGTGCACTGCTTATGACCAGAACCCTGGTCAAAAGTAGTATACAATATAGGGAATAGGGTGCCATTTGGGATGCACAAGTAGCCTGAGGTGCCACTGTGCCAGTCTGTAGGAGTTACGGTTACGCAACTCTGTTCTCTGACCCAGACCAATGTAGGCAGCAGGCAGTAATCCAACATGTTGGCACTCAGGCTAAATGGAGCAGCACTGTTGAGGGTGGGCTTCAGTCAATGAAACATCAAAGAAACTAATATCTAATATCCCTAATGATTGACAAGGCAGCTTTGAATCCATTCTAAAATAACATTTGTAGTGTAGAGAGAGACAGCTTGGAAAACTTGCACAGAGAATGACCTAAGAAAACATTCCATTGACCTATGAAAACAGTCTTAAATCAATCAATCAATCAATCAATGAAGAAAAAAATAAGACAAATGTATTTCTTATATACAATACATAATCAGCGTAATGAAATGACAAAAGAATGTCATTTGGTTTAGTTAATTCGGTTGAAATGTATTTGTACGCGTGTGTGTGCATTTGTGTGTGTGTGTGTATGTGTGTGTGTGGCTGTGTCTTAGGTGACATCCTCCCACCCAACCACACAGGCAGGAGATGAGCTGGGGCCATGTTTGCCCAGTTGGGGGTTGCAATGTTGCCGTTTTCCCCCTGATCTCATCTTCTCCAAAGCAGCAAGACCTCCAATAGTCAATTTGGGCCACTGGCTGCAGTGTAGTGCAGCCTCTAAAACATTCCACAAACGGTATAATAAGACATTGGCACAAGAGGCTTAGGACTGGGGGAGAGAGCAGGGATCGGTGGGCTTGTAAACCACTCTGTAAACATTCCATTGAAAGATGGAAGAATGCAACCTCATAAGAGCTCCATTCAGTCAGCCGGGATCACTGTCAGTCAGCCGCTCAGAGGAAGGGGGGAGGGAGAACACAAAAACATACGCCCACAGGAACACACAGATAGCTAGCGCACAGCACAGCACACTTGGAGAGGAAACAGACAAAGGCACGCACGCTTTATCTCGGGAGCCATGGCTAAAAGGGAGGCAAAATACATTTATCAGTCACAGACACACACTGGTGAAGATTGTGTGACCACACACATACACACAGATGCCTAAAAATGTCTGTAACCTGTACCAACACACAAGTACGTGCATAAACAGAAACACACACACATTTTTTTTCCAACTATGGGAAATACGAACACCCTCAAAAAAGTTTGCTGTAATTGTCTTTCTAATCCCATCAAACATACATCTTCACACAGCTGAATCTCATCTCATTGCAGGAAACCACTTGTGGTAAAGGAGTGTGCTCTATATCCACTGACTAGTCTTTGGCCTGAGCCTCATGCTCAGCCCTGTAATTCTCCCCCAAAAATTAACATGCTGTGAATGTTCAATTCCACTTGATGGCGATAAGGAGCTCGTAGAAAAATCTAGTTTTGATCTAAGGCGATGTATCACTTCTCATCCACCAGAGGTCAGTGTTCCTCTGTATATCAGCCCCAACAAGCTATAGTTGAATTCAACTCAGATAAAGATTCATAATATTGTTTATTATAACCTTGGCTTTCCCAAAAAAATTCAACTCACAAAAGATTTTCGGACATGACATCATTGAACAGTATAACCTACTGCAGAAGAAGCCATTCAATGGACACTTCAATGTGGAATATAGAAAGGCCTGTGAAACCACATAATGTACAATGAGAGAAATGGTGGAATCAGCAGTAGTCAGATATGTTGCTCATTGATGACTATAGTTCAAGACAGCTGACCTCAGGGCTTTCCTGCTGACTGTCAGATGGTATGGTTTCATCATGTGCATTGCCTCACATGGACTCTGACTGACTGAGCGGCTAGTGTGTGGGTCAGTGGTGTAAAGTACTTAAGTAAAAATACTTTAAAGTACTATTTAAGTACTTTTTTGGGGGTTTCTGTACTTTACTTTACTATTTATATTTTTGACAACTTTTACTTTTACTTCACTACATTCCTAAACAAAAGTATGTACTTTTTACTCCATTCATTTTCCCTGACACCCAAAAGTACTTGTTACATTTGAATGCTTAGCAGGACAGGAAAATGGTCAAATTCACACACTTATCAAGAGAACATCCCTGGGCATCCCTACTGCCTCAGATCTGGATGACTCACTAAACACAAATGCTTTGTTTGTAAATTATGTCTGAGTGTTGGAGTGTGCCCCTGGCTATCCGTAAATTAAAAAAACTACAAAATTGTGGTGTCTGGTTTGCTTAATTTAAGGAATTTGAAATGATTTATACTTGTACTTTTACTTTTGATACTTAAGTATATTTTTACAATTACATGTACTTCTGATACTTAAGTATATTTAAAACCAAATACTTTTAGACTTTTACTCAAGAAGTATTTTACTAGGTGACTTTCACGTTTACTTTAGTCATTTTCTATTAAGGTATCCCTGTGGTTGCCATAACAAGTCAGCTGACCAGGGTATTTCTCAGTAATGAGGAAATCCTCGGTGTCTCACTCAGTTGGATGCCTTCCATCAATTCTCATCTGACCATGAAGGCTTAGTGATTTGGAGCAGAGGCCAGTCTGAGCCCAGTTGGACCAAACCCCCCCCATGCAAGTGGCCGCACAATAAATAAATAAAATGTAACTGTAAAAATGTATTAGCTTTTAATGTGCCATGAACACAACCAGTCATGATTTTCCATCTGATTGTCAAACAAATCACTTCAAAAAGTAGGTTACCATTGCACCGTTCATCCAAAAATTATTCCAGCATCCGAACAGTGCACTGTGCACCAGCCAACTTTCCTTCAATTCACAAGTGGCTGAAACTATCTAAAGCAGGGGAATTCAACCTGATAATTAATTGCACCCACCCGTTGTCCCAGGTCTAAATCAGTCCCTGATTAGAGGAGAACAATTAAAAAACGCAGTGGAGCTGGCTTCGAGGTCAAGAGCAGAGTTTGAGGGATCTAAAGCATTCGAGTGAGCAAAACAGCGCCCCTCTGTCTTACTACATGTAGCCCATGTATCTGATGCTGTCTGGCCCAAAAATAGTATGACATGCCATACTCTTTGGCCAGACATCATCAGATACATGGGCTACACACACATGCAGTAGGACAGGGTTCTTCAATTCCGGTCCTGGAGGGCCGAAACACTTCTGTTTTTTATTTCTACCTGGTAGTTAATTGCACTCACCTGGTGTCCCAGGTCTGAATTAGCCCCTGATTAGAAGGAGAGGATGAAATACAGAGATGTTTCGGCCCTCCAAGACCGGAATTGAAGAACCCTGCAGGACCGGAATTGAAGAACCCTGCAGTAGGCCTTCATGTCCTCTGCTTCGACAACGATGGAAGTATTATTCTCAGCACCTGTCTTTTTACTAAAGAAATGCGTTAACTTAGGTATTTTTTTCCTGTTAAAATGAAATATTTATTTTATTTTGCTCTGAAAGCTCCTCATGGCTGCATCTTAATTTAAATGAAAGGTTTGCAATCATACCGCGTGAAACAATGCACGGGAACGTTGTCAGGGTGGAATAGCCCATTATTATGAACCAGTCCATGGTTGATTAATCATTAATGACACTTGTAAGCCTATCTACTATTATTAATATTGATATGAAATACACTTAATGTATATGTATGGAAATAAATTATTGATCTATTATAAATTATTATTCGGCTGTATGGATTCTTTTTTTTTTGTCAACAATGTGGCCTCATTACCCTGGGCGCAGTGGCCAGGCAAAAAACCCCTCCCTCCGCATTTCCTTTGCAACTTTGAAGCTTCCCGCAGATGTTGCTGCTGCTGAACTAACCTGCTGAAGCAAAACAGAATGAGTTGTAACTAGTTCCCTAACCACAAAGTCATAAACCCCACATATTTCTACAATTTCTATTGTGATTTTAAACCTAACCTTAACCACACGGACACTGCTAACCTTATGCCTAACCCTAACCTTAAATTAAGACCAAAAAGCTAATTTTTGTTTTCATGAATTTTTACGAAATAGGCCATTTTCACTTTGTTCGCTGTGCTATCTAGTGGAAAGCGACAAAATGAGAGCGATGAGCTAAGCAGCCCACGACAGCGGGTCGTTTGTTGGAAATCACATTGACTACCATGCTTTCAAGGGCTATAGAAGAGTAGGCTGTAAACCTGAATTGTTAGGGAATGTATCAATGTGAAAACAAGACTATAGAAGTCATAATATTCAGAAGGAGAAGTGGTGAAGAGGGGAGTTGTGATGTCTCTTCTTGTTGTTAGTTGGGGTAGCCTATTTATAATGAAAATGAAGAAGTCGTCCCTGCGACTCAAGGATCCCCATCAGATGTTTTGACAATGCATAGGCTGGCTATACACAGTGCTTGACTTGGACTGAAATAGGTTCCGGTACAAATTTTCGGTGCCGGTACTGTTTATATTTAGTTGCAGGTTCTCCACAATACATTTGAACATATATTCTATCAGAGGAACAGGAGCTCAAGCAGTAGAACATGTGAGGTGCCGGTACTCAGCTCCGGTAAGCTCCTGCCCAAGTCAAGCACTGGCTATACTTGTTTGTTTACAAGGTTAACAAAACAAATAAACAATCACAAGATAGAAAAATCCCCTATTTATTTTCCATCAGGATTTATTAAATTCTACAATCACACACTACTTCTTAATTTGGGTCGTTGGAGGATGATTTGGGTCATGGGAGGACGGTCAATTTCTCATTTGGGTCTCGAGCTGAAAAAGACAAAGCTATTTCCGCACTCACGTCCCAGTCGGAACTTGGAAACTCGGAAAAGTCAGATTTGCTAACTGGCTGAGCACGGCACGTGTATAACAACAACCAGTTAGAAAGTCGGAAATTTCAGAGTTTCCTAGTTCCGACTAGCACGTGAAAGCGGCATAAATCTTCATTCTGACTGCAATCGTATCCGTGAAAATATGTATTAGAAGTCAGAGTCCAAGACAATACATATTTTTCTTGGGAGTGAATCATATTGTATTTAGATTGAAACCAAATGTAACAATTATCAATGAAGTACTATGACACACCATAGCAATACTAGAGTGATATACAGTATAATGTTTCGCAAAAGTTCTGAAGAGCTCCTGTTCTCCAGCAGAGGGCAGCATCATACCAAAGTATAATGGTCTCATCTTTTTAGATCCAGCTTCAAGGCCACATGGGTAAATGTGGAAGAAAAAGAAAAGAAAAAAAACCCACCGACAACAACACAGTTAAGGCTTTTTGTTTTCTTCAGAGTGAAAGTAGCTACTAGCTAACGTTGCAACCTTGCAACCTCATCATGTCTGCTGAGTTTTCCATTTCCTTCTGAACACATCTAGCTGAGTGAGTACAAGATAGCTCTGTACAAACAGTTTTATCAGCCTGGCTGAACTGCTGTTAAATCATAGCTGGATGTCTCATTCAATGCAAAATGAAAATGAACAAGCACCCTAATCTTAATTACACCGGATAGTCCTCAGTATGGAACTAATATAACATACACAAAATGTAGTACTTTAGTATTGTGATTTTTAAGGAAATAAGTAAACAGACACAATGAAAGTCAGTGATCACTAATTCCTCAAAAGACTTGTTCTGGTGAAAGTAGTTGGTGGTTAGGGAGGAGTTGGTCATCTGCACATGACCACTAATCACAAGGCATCATTCATCAGGCATCTATTCAACTGTAACTCTTGACAAAGAAACACATTACAGTAGCTGTTGGTAAGCCAGTCACAAGTAAAGTAATCAGGAGTTTAAAACAGCAAGGAAACACATTACAGTAGCTGTTGGTAAGCCAGTCACAAGTAAAGTAATTAGGAATCACCTCTCTCTCTCTCTCTCCCTCCCTCCTAATACAGTATATGAACATGGTCCTGAACTTTCCAACTGAGCTGCTACTGCGTCTGTAATTGACTGCTATTTGTAGCATCAGAAATTCTCAACATACAGTTGAAGTCGGCAGGTAGCTTAGTGGTTAAGAGCGTTGTGCCAGTAACCGAAAGGTCGCTGGTTCTAATCCCCGAGCCGACTAGGTGAAAAATCTGTCGATGTGCCCTTGAGCAAGGCACTTAATCCTAATTGCTCCTGTAAGTCGCTCTGGATAAGAGCGTCTGCTAAATAATGTAAATGTAAAATGTAAATGATGTTTACATACACCTTAGCCAAATACATTTAAACTCAGTTTTTCACAATTCCTGACATTTAAACCTAGGAAAAATTCCCTCTATTAGGTCAGTTAGGATCACCACTTTATTTTAAGAATGTGAAATGTCAGAATAATAGTAGAGAGAATGATTTATTAAAGCTTTTAATTCTTTCATCACATTCCCAGTGGGTCAGAAGTTTAGATACACTCAATTAGTATTTGGTAGCATTGCCTTTAAATTGTTTAACTTGGGTCAAACGTTTCGGGTAGCCTTCCACAAGCTTCCCACAGTAAGTTGGGTGAATTTTGGCCCATTCCTCCTGACAGAGCTGGTGTAACTGAGTCAGGTTTGTAGGCCTCCTTGCTTGCACACGCTTTTTCAGATCTGCCTACAAATGTTCTATAGGATTGAGGTCAGGGCTTTGTGATGGCCACTCCAATACCTTGACTTTGTTGTCCTTAAGCCATTTTGCCACAACTTTGGAAGTATGCTTGGGGTCATTGTCCATTTGGAAGACCCATTTGCGACCAAGCTTTAACTTCCTGACTGATGTCTTGAGATGTTGCTTCAATATATCCACATAATTTTCCTTCCTCATGATGCCATCTATTTTGTGAAGTGCACTAGTCCCTCCTGCAGCAAAGCACCCCCACAGCATGATGCTGCCACCCCCGTGCTTCACGGTTGGGATGGTGTTCTTCGGCTTGCAATCAACCCCCTTTTCCTCCAAACATAACGATGGTCATTATGGCCAAACAGTTATATTTTTGTTTCATCAGACCAGAGGACATTTCTCCAAAGAGTACGATCTTTGTCCGCATGTGCAGTTGCAAACCGTAGTCTGGCTTTTTTATGACGGTTTTGGAGCAGTGGCTTCTTCCTTGCTGAGCGGCCTTTCAGGTTATGTCGATATAGGACTCGTTTTACTGTGGATATAGATACTTTTGTACCTGTTTCCTCCAACATCTTCACAAGGTTCTTTGCTGTTGTTCTGGGATTGATTTGCACTTTTAGCACCAAAATACGTTCATCTCTAGGAGACAGAACGCGTCTCCTTCCTGAGCGGTATGACGGCTGCGTGGTCCCATGGTGTTTATACTTGCGTACTGTTGTTTGTACAGATGAACATGGTACTTTCAGGCATTTGGAAATTGCTCCCAAGGATTAACCAGACTTGTGGAGGTCTACCATTTTTTTTTCTGAGGTCTTGGCTGATTTCTTTTGATTTTCCCATGATGTCAAGCAAATATGCACTGAGTTTGAAGGTAGGCCTTGAAATACATCCACAGGTACACCTCCAATTGACTCAAATTATGTCAATTAGCCTATCAGAAGCTTCTAAAGCCATGACATAATTTTCTGGAATTTTCCAAGCTGTTTAAAGGCACAGTCAATTTAGTGTATGTGTCACGGACGTTGAAGGACGGGTCAGACCAAGGCGCAGCGTGAAATGCATACATGTTTATTTTAAAGATAAACACACGAAAACTTGACGTGAAGTCCTCAAGCTAAACACAATACGAACATAGAAATACAACACCTAGACTGAGAACATAGAAAATACAACATAGAACTCCACACCCTGACTCAACATACTAGAGTCCCATACGTCAGGGTGTGACAGTATGTAAACTTCTGACCCACTGGAATTGTGATACAGTGAATTATAAGTGAAATAATCTGTCTGTAAACAATTGTTGGAAAAATTACTTGTGTCATGCATACTTGCCAAAACTATAGTTTGTTAACAAGAAATTTGTGGAGTGGTTGAAAAACGAGTTTTAATGACTCCAACCTAAGTGTATGTAAACTTCCGACTTCAACTGTAATTGCATTTCTGCCATTCACACACAGAGAAGATTCTAATGCACTAGCTATTATTGCCATTGGAGAGAGAGGTAGGGACAGAGGGGGAAAAATAAAGAGAGAGAGAAACAGAGAGAGTGCAGAGGCCTGTCTAAATGATAATCATATAATTATTCCATACAATGAATGTACTCCAATTAACGTCAATTAAGACAGCTATGAACATATTCTCCCACTAGCCTGTTTCTACTCCTTGGTGGGCATACATTACAGTACAGACACATCCATCACCATGCTGTGGAGTCATGTGAGTCCTCCATCGTCCCCATCATCAACCTTCGTGGCCTCTCGTTTGGTCACTGCTGGCCTAAATAGCAGCTGTGGTTCTGTATTTCCCCCCTCGGGGTAACCATCTCATTTAACCATTGAGTTCCAGGGTCTCTAAATGGTTTGTTCTCTCTTCTGCTCCGCTGGTGCAGAACCAGGGAACAAAACAACATCTGTGTCCTGCTCACTGCTCTGATCTGCTATGGTCAGGTAACTAGCGGCCCATGAAATGTTGTTGACTAGGATTGATATGAGCAACGGTGAACAGACACAGATGAGAGGTTCAACCACGTTATTCTCAGTGCCTCAGTCTGTGCACATTCAATGTGGGTTTATGGAAGTTCACACAGAAACACAGTAGCTAGTTAAAGTGCATTCGGAAAGTACATAAGTATTCAGACCCTTTGCTATGAGACTCGAAATTGAGCACAGGTGCACCCTGTTTCCATTGATCATCCTTGAGATGTTTCTACAACTTGATTGGAGTCCACCTGTGGTAAATTCAATTGATTGGACATGATTTGGAAAGGCACACACCTGTCTATATAAGGTCCCACAGTTGTCAGAGCAAAAACCAAGCCATGCGGTTGAAGGAATTGTCCGTAGACCTCCGAGACAGGATTGTGTCGAGGCACAGATCTGGGGAAGGGTACCAAAACATTTCTGCAGCATTGAAGGTCCCGAAGAACACAGTGGCCTCCATCATTCTTAAAAGGAAGAAGTTTCGAACCACCAAGACTCTTCCTAGAGCTGGCTGCCCGGCCAAACTGAGCAATCAGGGGAGAAGGGCCTTGGTCATGGAGGTGACCAAGAACCCGATGGTCACTCTGACAGAGCTCCAGAGTTCCTCTGTGGAGATGGGAGAACCTTCCAGAAGGACAACCATCTCTGCAACACTCCACCAATCAGGCCTTTATGGTAGAGTGGCCAGACGGAAGCCACTCCTCAGTAAAAGGCACATGAAAGCCTGCTTGGAGTTTGCCAAAAGGCACCAAAAGGACTCTCAGACCATGAGAAACAAGATTCTATGGTCTGATGAAACCAAGATTGAACTCTTTGGCCTGAATGCCAAGTGTCACGTCTGAAGGAAACCTGGCACCATCCCTACGGTGAAGCATGGTGGTGACAGCATCATGCTGTGGGGATGTTTTTCAGCGGCAGGGATGGGAGACTAGTCAGGATCGAGGGAAAGATGAACGGAGCAAAGTACAGAGAGATCATTGATGAAAACCTGCTCCAGAGCGCTCAGGACCTCAGACAGGGGCAAAGGTTCACCTTCCAACAGGACAACAACCTTAAGCACACAGCCAAGACAACGTAGGAGTGGCTTCGGGATTAGTCTCTGAATGTCCTTGAGTGACCCAGCCAGAGCCCGGACTTGAACCCGATGGAACATCTCTGGACAGACCTGAAAATAGCTGTGCAGTGACGCTCCCCATCCAACCTGACAGAGCTTGAGAGGATCTGCAGAGAAGAATGGGAGAAACTCCCCAAATACAGGTGTGCCAAGCTTGTACCGTCATACCCAAGAAGACTCGAGGCTGTAATCGTTGCCAAAGGTGCTTCAACAAAGTACTGATTAAAGGGTCTGAATACTTATGTAAATGTGATATTTCAGTTGATTATTTTTTATAAATTTGCTAAAATAAATAAAAACCTGTTTTTGCTTTGTCATTATGGGGTATTGTGTGTAGATTGATGAGGGGGAAAAAAACAATTTAATCCATTTTAGAATAAGGCTGTAATGTAACAAAATGTGGAAAAACTTAAGGGGTCTGAATACTTTCAGAATGCATTGTATATCCATTATGATTTAGTATGAATACAAATAAGAACTTCTCCAAAGACATCACTAAAGAATAAAATAAGGTTAAATTCATTACACATATTTCTTGCTCCACATCTCGAGAACAACCCTAAAGTTGCTGGTATTCATATCACATCTTTAATTCATCTGTACTGTGTTTTTCTTGAAATGTAATGCATTGTATAATTTATTACCCTATTGAATTGAGAGCTCTGAGACAACGCTTTCATCTAAGGGATAAGGCCCTTTTTCCTAAGAGGGAAAACCCCCAAAACCATTTCTCCCCCTTGTTAAGATGAGAGAAACCTTCTGGTTTGTTATAGCACCATAATCCCTGAATGACGTCAGATTCTCTCTCAATCTCTCTCTCTCTCTCTCTCTCTCTCTCTCTCCTTCTTTTTCTTCCATGTTTAATCAGAAGGTGGGTTCTACACTATGGTGGCCTAGATACTCCGAGTTTGAATGAAAGCTAACCACTCAGAACTAAACACGTAACAGTAGAAGGTTTCCTGGCAGACTGTTGGTGCTTCATGAACCATGGGACTGGTGTAGCAGAGCCGCATGTACCCAACATGGAGGAATATTGCTATGTAATGGAAACCAAAACAAAAAGGTTCAAAATGTGGCAAAAAATAAACAAAGAAAGCAATCAAGCGTGTCATCATGACAATAAATAGTTGCCTGAAAAAATATATCCCAAGCAGCATATCAATAATCCTGTACCATATAGTCATTATGCATCTAGCTAATTTACAGCAATAATACAGAGACACAATCACGTGAGAAATATTCAACAAAATGGAGCCAGGTTGTCCTCCTCTATTTTGGGCCCGTCTGGGTCGCAGACATGTGAGCTCAAATAGCAACAAACTGGAGCAGATTATCCGGTGTGTCTGTTAACCTGCAATACCAGAACATTGATGACTTAGTTTTAGTAGGCCATATTTACTCCCCGTCACAACACTGCCCTACAGAGTGCTGTTAATCAAATCTAATGTTATTTGTCACATGCTTCGTAAACATCAGGTGTAGACTAACAGGAAATGGTTACTTACGGGCCGTTCCCAACAATGCAGAGAGAAAAAAATATAAATAATAGAAAAATAATAACACAAGGAATGAGTAACGATACTGTAACTTGGCTATATACACGGGGTACCAGTACCGAGTCGATGTGCAGGGGTACGAGGTAATTAAAGGAAGATATGTACATATAGGCAGGGATAAAGTGACTAAGCAACATAAACAGTAGCAGCAGCGTTAGTGCAAAAGGGTCAATGCAGATAGTCCGGGTAGCTATTGGTTAACTATTTAACTAACTATTTAGCAGTCTTATAGCTTGGGTGTAGAAGCTGTTCATGGTCCTGTTGGTTCCAGACTTGGTACATTGGTACCGCTTGCCGTGCAGTAGGAGAGAGAACACTCTATGTCTTGGGTGGCTGGAGTCTTTGACCATTTTTTGGGCCTTCCTCTGACACTGCCTGGTATACAAGTCCTGGATGGCAGGGAGCTCGACCCCAGTGATGTACTGGGCCGTAGACACTACCCTCTGTATCAGCTTGCGGTCGGATGCCAAGCAGTTGCCATACCAAGCGGTGATGCAGCCAGTCAAAGATGCTCTCAATGGTGCAGCTGTAGAACTGGGGGCCCATGCCAAATCTTTTCAACCTCCTAAGGGGGAAGAGGCGTTGTCATGCCTTCTTCACGACTGTGTTGGTGTGTGTATGGACCATGATAAGTCCTTAGTGATGTGGACACCGAGGAACTGGAAGCTCTTGACCCGCTCCACTAATCTCCTGGGAATGACAGTGTCAGATTATCTGACAATGTTTCAAGATCTAAGAGAAATAAGGCCTGTCAGAGAGCAGAGAGCAGAGAGCAGATCAAGGAGGCCATTGGGGGGACGTGTATTGGTTTAGGTTTGATTGATGGAGGGTTTTTAGGCATGCTTAGCTGTGCACTGATGTGGCTCAGTCCATAATGAGATAGTGGACTAATGACGTTTGAGATGACGAGTGATCTGGCATCAAAGAGATAAGTCTGGCCTGTTATGTGATTAGGCAGATCCTGAGATGTGATGGGAGGTTGTGTGTACAGTTACAGTATGAGGGTGTACGCGCATGCACACACTGACACACACAAGGGTGTATACTCATCACACAGCACTCTGATACTGAGGCGCCACAGTCAAGTTTGTAGAGAGAGTGGAGTTGCATTTGCCCTGGCATGAAGGTCGAAGGGTACATCCTACTGTACCTAGTTCTGATTAACACAAAGCGCAGTTTTTTGGTCTTATTGCTATTCGTTTCTTAGTCTTTGCCATGTTGCGTCAATGGCTTACTTTTAGATATAGCATTGTTCTATTCTTGTACTTCTAGAGGTGGGGACTTGCACAGTCTCAGTTGTAAATAAAATGTGTCTGAGTGCAGCAGCCAGCAGCTAAGCAAATGCAGGCCTGTGCACAGAGGTTTAGAGGTGCTGGAGAACCTGCCCTTTTGCCCTCCTATGGGAAAAGTTTTTATTTTTATTGGTGGTGTTTTTTTTTTTACTATTACTTTTCATTTTCAGTCTCTTTTCTTTCTTGTAACTTTAAATGTAATGAATTGTCCATCAAACTAGAGTGAAAACACCCGCTACTTACCGGCACCGGGCGGTGAGTATGAAATGAATACCAGGTAGTTACTTTGGAGTTGCTAGTTGCTAGCTAGCATACACAAAAAAAAAAATGTATGCACGCATGACTGTAAGTCGCTTTGGATAAAAGCGTCTGCTAAATGGCATATTATTATTATTATTATTATTATTATTATTATTATTATTATTATTATTATTATTATGTCATCTCTCGGTCAGGGACAGGGAAAGGGAATGGGGCAGTTGCAGTTCGATTGTTTGTCAGCAACAGAACAAATTCAAATCAAGTAAAGAATACCCACTGGGCAAAAACGGGTTGTTTCCACATCATTTTAAGCCCAAAATTCAATGTGATGACATTCAATCAACGTGGAAAACTGATTGGATTTTAAAAAAAAGTAATCAATTTTTTCACCCAACTGATTAATCTACTAGCAATGTGTGATGTGTGTTTTAGAAAGAAATGAGGGCCTATGCATGGGGAATTTGGCTGCAGGAGAAGTAAAAAATATGAATTCAAGGTCTGTACACGGCCCTGCACAAATGTGTCACGAAAAGCTCAAAAGTTCACTGCAAGACCTGTAGACCTGTACGATTTGTACTTCTTCTTCTGACATAACCTATGTATATAGATGGAAATTAAAGTGGGTAGAAAACGACATTGGTCTTATCACAGGTGTGCCTCTGTCTGCAGGGGATAATGACGCTCTAGATGTGCAACAACAACCTGTGTGTCATTGACTGACCACATAGATCAACAGGAAGCTGGGGCATAACACTCATAAAGGAGACAACAGCATTGTGGGTCGACAGACCGGGTTGAGTGTACAGATGACCTTCAAAGTAAACAAGACTATTTAACAAATACTCAGTACATTCAAGATGCAGTTTCTGACACAGTTTCTGAATTCTAACTATAGGCTTTGTTTACAGATATGAAAGGGAGAGACTTGATAGATTGACAGTATATATACGTTTGCAATAGTGCATGCATTATGGGTGAGCAACAGTGCAGACAAATATCACACACCTGCTGTTGATTGGTAGCAGTTGAAACGTTTGTCTTCCTCTCCTCGCGAATGTGGTCCAATAGCCCTGTGAGCTTCTGCATGGTTAGTGTAAGGTTTCATGGTGGTTCTGTCTGATTGCAGTAGTGGCTTGATGTCTCTCCCTAAGGTTGGCACTGCCGCAATCCAGCTGCAGTCTGGGCAGATTGATCACTCTATTAGTTGGGTGTGTTCCAACACCCGACTGGTTTCTCCTCTCCTGTCCTATCATCCCTAGCAGCTAAGAGCCGGAGGACTGGACTGGTTGGGGATGGTGTGTGTCTGTGTGTGCGTGAGTGTGTGTGTCCTCTGGATCAAATACTACTGCATTAGACATTAACCCTGAACATCAGTGTGAGGCAGGTGGCTCATTATGGAAGATGTAACAGATCCATAAGGTGAACATGAAATTGCAGGTGCCATGACACGTACCAACATAGCACACATACCATGTAATAATATGTAGTAAAACAGTGTACTAAGCAAGATTATTGGAACTTCAACAGCTCAACAGTTGGCTTTATAGTTCTAAGAAACTCAGTTGTTGTGAGCAGAAACTTTGGTTAAGCTGCTTGTTGCAAAAGCATTAAGTAATCAATGCATATTGAACAGTTACATATATATACTACCATTCAAAAGTTTGGGGCCACTTAGAAATGTCCTTGTTTTCGAAAGAAAAGCAATTTTTTTTGTCCATTAAAATAACATCAAATTGATCAGAAATACAGTGTAGACATTGTTAATGTTGTAAATGGCTATTGTAGCTGGAAACTGCTAATTTTTTATGGAATATCTACATAGGCGTACAGAGGCCCATTATCAGCAACCATCAGTCCTGTGTTCCAATGGCACGTTGTGTTTGCTAATCCAAGTTGATCATTTTAAAAGGCTAATTGATCATTAGAAAACCCTTTTGCAATTATGTTAGCACAGCTGAAAACTGTTGTGCTGATTAAAGAAGCAATAAAACTGGCCTTCTTGAGACTAGTTGAGTATCTGGAGCATCAGCAATTGTGGGTTTGATTACAGGCTCAAAATGTCCAGAAACAAAGAACTTTCTTCTGAAACTCGTCAGTCTATTCTTGTTCTGAGAAATGAAGGCTATTCCATGCGAGAAATTGCCAAGAAACTGAAGATCTCGTACAACGCTGTGTACTACTCCCTTCACAGAACAGCGCAAACTGGCTCTAACCAGAATAGAAAGAGGAGTGGGAGGCCCCAGTGCCCAACTGAGCAAGAGGACAAATACATTAGTGTCTAGTTTGAGAAAAAGACGCCTCACAGGTCCTCAACTGGCAGCTTCATTAAATAGTACCCGCAAAACACCAGTCTCAACGTCAACAGTGAAGAGGCGACTCCGGGATGCTGACCTATCCAGAGTTGCAAAGAAAAAGCCATATCTCAGACTGGCCAATAAAAATAAAATATTAAGATGGGCAGTCTGAGATATGGCTTTCCACCCTGGGATTACTAAAAGACTGTAGAATAAAGGAGAAATAGAGACCTTTGTGCTTTGTGTACCATGGCTTCTCTCCCTACAGTTGGTATCTTAAAGATGCAGTCCGGGATCTTAAGCACTTACAAATTTGTAACATAGTGTACAAATTGGAATTCGTAACATACACTACATGACCAAAAGTATGTGGTCACCTGCTCGTCGAATATCTCATTCCAAAAGGCATTAATATGGAGTTGGTCCCCTCTTTGCTGCTATAACAGCCTCCACTCTTCTGGGAAGGCTTTCCACTAGATGTTGGAACATTGCTGCGGGGAGTTGCTTCCATTCAGCCACACAAGCATTAGTGAGGTCGGGCACTGATATTGGGCGATTAGGCCTGGCTCGCAGTCGGCATTCCAATTCATGCCAAAGGTGTTCGATGGGGTTGAGGTCAGGGCTCTGTGCAGGCCAGTCAAGTTCTTCCACACCGATCTCGACAAACCATTTCTGTATGTACCTTGCTTTGTGCACGGGGGCATTGTCATGCTGAAACAGGAAAGGGCCTTCCACAAACTGTTGCCACAAAGTTGGAAGCACAGAATCGTCTAGAATGTCATTGTATGCTGTAGTGTTCCTCTTCCCTGGAACTAAGGGGCCTAGCCCGAACCATGAAAATCAGCCCCAGACCATTATTCCTCCTCCACCGAACTTTACAGTTGGCACTATGCATTGGGGCAGGTAGCGTTCTCCAGGCATCCGCCAAATCCAGATTCGTCCATCGGACTTCTAGATGGTGAAGCGTGATTCATCACTTCAGAGAAGACGTTTCCACTACTCCAGAGTCCAATGGCGGCGAGCTTTACACCACTCCAGCCGATGCTTGGCATTGCGCATGGTGATCTTAGGCTTGTCTGCTGCTGCTCAGCCTTGGAAACCCATTTCATGAAGCTCACAACAGTTATTGTGCTGATGATGCTTCCGAGGCAGTTTGGAACTTGGTAGTGAGTGTTGCAACCGAGGACAGACGATTTTTACGCGCTACGCGCTTCAGCACTCGGCAGTCCCGTTCTGTGAGCTTGTGTGGCCTACCACTTCGCGGCTGAGCTGTTGTTGCTCCTAGACGTTTCCACTTCACAATAACAGCACTTACAGTTGACCGGGGCAGCTCTAGCAGGGCAGAAATTTGACGAACTGACTTGTTGGAAAGGTGGCATCCTATGACGGTGCCACGTTGAAAGTCACTGAGGTCTTCAGTAAGGACATTTTACTGCTAATGTTTGTCTATGGAGATTGCATAGCTGTGTGCTCAATTTTATACACCTGTCAGCAACGGGTTTGGCTGAAATAGCCGAATTCACTAATTTAAAAGGGTGTCCACATACTTTTGTATATATAGTATATCATACGAATTGCAAGACGTAACATATCATGCTAAATGGATGACGTAGTACACATTATTGTGCACAAATTTCAGTGACCAGTTTTGGCTCATGTGCACTACTTTCAAAACTACTGGCTGAAATGATACAAAACATTTTTAACATGACTTTAAAGCTGCAATATGTAACTTTTTGGATGACCTGACAAATTCACATAGAAATGTGAGTTATATATCTGTCATTCTCATTGAAAGCAACTCTAAGAAGTGGTAGATCTGTTCTATGTCTGCTATTTCTATGCTTCCCGTGCTTAAGTTTCGTTTTTTTGAGTCTTTTGGTTTTGTACACCAGAAAATATAATATTTTTGGTTATTGAAAAGATATTTCACAGCAGTTTAGATGGTACGATGATTTTCTACATAATGCATTGCTTGTTTTGTCACATAAACTGAAACTATTTGAATTTTAGCTACCAGGAAATGGTGGTTTCTGCGTATTGCACCTTTAAGATTTCAGCCAACGTTTCTAAAACCAGAGGTGCAACTTCATGAGACTTCACTTGCAAAAACTTGCAAAACAGACCAAGCAGACCAGGCCAGCGTTTGGGGTTTGAGAAGTCAATGAGAGAAGTGAAAAATTATTCCTCAGTTGTTCATTTTCTTGAAATCTAAAGGCATAATGTAGATTCAAGCCAATGTCTTAAGTAGTTGAAGATGTTATTACTCCAACCTCATCAAAGTGACAAACTGACACGTTTTCATTTTAGTCAAAAACAACTTTATATCGAAGGAGTGCCTTTGAATTGACGGCCTGCACATGCGCAGTTCGGCGTGAGACGACCGTTAGACCTGATGACGTGTTTCTACGCATGAGCTTAGCTATCCATCGTCACCATGACATCGCCTACAAGTGTGAACGGGAATTTCTATTGGAGAAGCAGTTTCTGCCTATCTTCATACTGTACCGTCTTTGAGTCAGCCCCTTGCACATTTTCACAGTTTGTTGAGTTACAACCTGGAATTAGAATGGATTTAATGGGCACTGATTTTCTTTGACACTGATGTACACAAAGTACTCTAATGTCAAAGGACCCGTTCTGATCTAAAGGGAGATTTTTTTGTCTCTCTTCCTAAGTCTAGACTGATTCATTTTTCTCCCACTGTGTTGGCTGCCAGAACTCTGTCTTCTTAGCCCTGTCATGCCCCCGGTCAGTACAGTCAACTCTTGGCTGTTAGCTCTGTCAGGCTGTGTGCTACCATCCTGATACAGCAACATGTAACCATAAGGGATCTCTGTCAATCACAAAATAAACTTATTTTACCAATCCAGACTGCAGTTAAACTGTCGATGATCAGTCAAAAAATCTAGTGAATGAATTCAGAATAGAGTTTGGCCTGTGATCTTATTTTTTCACAACATTCTGACCATCTGCACATTTCCTAATTCGGTTAGAACCAATATCAACAAAGTACCACGCAGTTGGTTTGTCTTTGAGGCCAGGAGTCAGGAGAACAAATAAATGGTCCATTCCTTTAAAAGACTGACCAGACCTGCAAGCTGTGCTGATGGCTTATCTTGAAAAATGATGAACTGTTAGAGCTTGAAAGTCACTTCAGAGAGATCCTGATGTGTTCCACCTCAAAGGTATTGAAACACTTTGGAGAATGAGGCGAAATCTTACTGTAGACTTGTCATGATGTCAATTCTGTTATATCACACATTATGTGAAGGTTATTTCTGGGTTTTTTCATAAACAAAACAATAATATGCATCACAAGCTGTGTATGGTGTAATGACAGGATGTGTTGAAGGTCACAGCATGCGACAGAATCAGCCTTTGTTTAAGACTGTTACTTTACAGAGCTGATAGACTCAACTCTAGAGTGATTAGAATATTCCGGTTCTCCTTGATTATTCCTTTGACTGTAGTCTGGGAATGGAACTGACAGGGACTGTATTATAGAGAATGATGTCACTAACAGACATTTACAAATATTTTGTTTTTCAGCTAAACATTGACAGAGTTTACATGCCTTCACAGACATGATATTCTAAAAATGTTTATTTTGTATTATTTTTATTTTATTATTATTTTACATGATATACAACAGAGCAAATAGACCAAGGAGAGTCAGACAAATATGATATGTATTTTACTTCCCCTCCACTGCAGACAACATAAAAAAACACACTAGTTGAAGGGGAATGAGACAAGGAGTGTGGGCATGTGTGGGCATGCGAGCATGTGTGTGTATGTGAGCGAGGAATAGAGAAGAAACTCTGAGAAATAGCGATAGTGAGGAAGCACAGCTATAAAGAGGGAGAAAGGGCATATGACAACTATAGTCCCTGCTTGTTTCCATGGCAATCGCTACCTCTCCACCACCACCGCTCTGTCTGTGTCTGTCTAATTTTGAGGTGGGAGGTTACTGGGGTTTCCTATCTCACTTTCCTTCTGCAATCCAATGATCAAACCCATGATGATGCATGATGACGTCATCACATTTCACAATCACCAGCAGTTCCTTCACTCTGTCCTCCCTCCTTCCATACCATCCATCATACCATCCTCCCTCTGGGAAAGTTCCCTCACATCTCCGAACACCCACTGTAAAACCACAATAAATAACTTCCTGTTTCACATCCAGGTGCCTTTTGTGTGCTGCTGAGCTCAAAGACGTATTACTCAGACAGACATGCATTGTTTCCTGTTTTGATGATTGCTAGGTTGCAGCACATATGTGGTGTTGCGTCCAATGATGTATATGGTTGCCTCGCAACCCACCAACATATGTTGCACATCTTGCTTAACAGGTCATAGTGCATAGCTAATGCACTCAGCATGTGCTTTATACAATGGCATTATAAAGATGACATGTTTTCAAATAAGGGGATGATTAATATGAGGATCATACATGGATATATAATAATTTAATCCCTTGTGATTATATCATTTGATTAACATTCATGTTTATCAGCACTGTTATAACAGCCTGACCATTATTCATTATAATGGATTTACCACTAACAATTGATTGTCGTGGCATTTAAACTCATTACATACAGTGGCTTGCGAAAGTATTCACCCCCCTTGGCATTTGTCCTATTTTGTTGCCTTACACATTTTTAGGGGGGTTGTATCCTTTGATTGTGGTGAGTGATTTCGAAGGAGTCAGGCGCAGGAGGGTAAATCACAGAATAAAAGGGTTTATTCCGAAACACATAGGTATGCAGTAATGCGTCAAAACACTCCAGTGCGCAAAACAGGTGCACACGGATAAATATCCCGGCGATAGAAAATACAAGGAGCTCCACCGAGCTAATCTAACCTCCACAATAAACAATCACACACAAAGACAAGGGGGCAGAGGGAACACTTATACAGGTACTGATGAGGGGATATGAACCAGGTGTGTGTAATAAACAAGACAAAACAAATGAAATGATGAGATGAGGAGCGGCAGTGGCTAGAAGGCCAGTGACGACGAATGCCGAAGCCTGCCCGAACAAGGAGAGGAGGCAGCTTCGGAGGAAGTCGTGACATTGATTTACACAACATGCCTACCACTTTGAAGATGCAAAATATTTTTTATTGTGAAACAAACAAGAAATAAGACCGTGCATAACTATTCAACCCCCCCAAAGTAAATACTTTTTAGAGCCACCTTTTGCAGCAATTACAGCTGCAAGTCTCTTGGGGTATGTCTCTATAAGCTTGGCACATCTAGCCACTGGGATTTTTGCCCATTCTTCAAGGCAGAACTGCTCCAGCTCCTTCAAGTTGGATGGGTTCCGCTGGTGTACAGCAATCTTTAAGTCATACCACAGATTATCAATTGGATTGAGGTCTGGGCTAGGCCATTCGAAGACATTTAAATGCTTCCCCTTAAACCACTGGAGTGTTGCTTTAGCAGTATGCTTAAGATCATTGTCCTGCTGGAAGGTGAACCTCCGTCCCAGTCTCAAATCTCTGGAAGACTGAAACAGGTTTCCCTCAAGGATTTCCCTGTATTTAGCGCCATCCATCATTCCTTCAATTCTGACCAGTTTTCCAGTCCCTGTTGATGAAAAACATCCCCACAGCATGATGCTGCCACCACCATGCTTCACTGTGGGGATGGTGTTCTCAGGGTGATGAGAGGTGTTGGGTTTGCGCCAGACATAGCGTTTTCCTTGATGGCCAAAAAGCTCAATGTTAGTCTCATCTGACTGGAGGACCTTCTTCCATATGTTTGGGGAGTCTCCCACATGCCTTTCGGCAAACACCAAACGTGTTTGCTTATTTTTTTCTTTAAGGAATGGCTTTTTTCTGTTCACTCTTCCGTAAAGCCCAGCTCTGTGGAGTGTACGGCTTAAAGTGGTCATATGGACAGATACTCAAATCTCCGCTGTGGAGCTTTGCAGCTCCTTCTGGGTTATCTTTGGTCTCTTTGTTGCCTCTCTGATTAATGCCCTTCTTGCCTGGTCCATGAGTTTTGGTGGGTGGCCCTCTCTTGGCAGGTTTGTTGTGGTGCCATATTCTTTAAATTTTTTAATAATGGATTTAACGGTGCTCCGTGGGATGTTCAAAGTTTCTGATATTTTTTAATAACCCAACCCTAATCCGTACTCCACAACTTTGTCCCTGACCTGTTTGGAGAGCTCCTTGGTCTTCATGGTGCCGCTTGTGTCACGATCGTTTATGAACGAGAAGGACCAAGGCGCAGCGTGATAAGCGTACATTTTATTAAACGATTAGACACACGACAAAACAACAAACAAACGATACGTGAAGTCTTAAGGTTACACCAAACAAACCTATACAGAACAAGATCCCACAACTAACTGGTGCCAACAGGCTGCCTAAGTATTGTCCCCAATCAGAGACAACGAGCTACTGCTGCCTCTGATTGGGAACCACCCTGGCCAACATAGATCTAAACGATCTAGAAGCTAAACATAGAAAAACATAACATAGAAACTACAGACCTGGCTCAACATTTAAGAGTCCCCAGAGCCAGGGCGTGACAGTACCCCCCAAAGGTGCGGACTCCGACCGCGCAACCTAAACATAACAGGGTAGGGGCCGGGTGGGCATTCTGCCTCGGAGGCGGATCCGGCTCCGGGCGTGACCACCACCTATCCTCCGCCTCCCTGTTGCGCCCCTGGTCTGGTCTGGACCTCGGCGCGCTGCTTCCCCTCTCCTTCCTCCCACGACGTACCAAGTCCTGTCTGGACCCTGGTGTGGGAGACCCCGAACCTGGAGAGGGGCTGACGTCTGGGTCTGGACTGGCATCGCTGACTGGAGCTGGACCCGACGACGGTGGATCGAACTGCACAGACTCCGGACTGGAGCCGCTGACCGGAGCTGGACTAGGCACCGGTGGAGCGGACTTCTCTGGCTCCGGAGTGGAGCGGCTGACCGGAGCTGGACTGGACCCCGGTGGAGCGGATTGCTCTGGCTCCGGAGTGGATCCGCTGACTGGAGTTGGACTGGACACCGGTGGAACAGGCACGGGCCGTGCCGGACTGGACACACGCACCACTGGCTTGGTGCGGGGAGCAGGAACGGGCCAGACCGGGCTGACGACGCGCACCACTGTCTTGGTGCGAGGGGCAGGAACAGGCCGGACCGGGCTGGCGACGCGCACCACTGGCTTGGTGCGAGGGACAGGAACAGGCCGGACCGGGCTGGCGACGCGCACCACTGGCTTGGTGCGGGGAGCAGGAACAGGCCGGGCTGGACTGGGAACACGCACCACTGGCTTGGTGCGGGGAGCAGGAACGGGCCGGCCCGGACTGGACTGGGAACACGCACAGCTGGCTTGGTGCGGGGAGCAGGAACGGGCCGTACCGGACTGTGGACACACACCACTGGCTTAGTGCGAGGAGCAGGAACGGGTCGGGCCGTACTGGGAACACGCACCACTAGCTTAGTGCGGGGAGCAGAAACGGGCCGGACCGTACTGGGAACACACACCACTGGCCTTGTGCGGGAAGCAGGAATGGGTCGGGCCGTACTGGGAACACGCACCACTGGCTTAGTGCGGGGATCAGGAACGGGCCGGACCGGACTGGCGACACACACCACTTGCTTGGTGCGAGGAGCGGGACTGGGTTCCCTTATAAACCTCCGCTCCTTCTGCTGCCTAACCAGCTCCTCTCGCCGTGCCTCTACACTCTCCTTCTCCCTTATCGCCTCCTGTAGCTCCTCCCTCTGACCCAATAACTCCTGCTCCCTCTGGACCAATAGCCCCCGTAACCTGGTGGCCTTCTCTCCTAATCTGCAGATTCGCCCTGTCGCTGCCTCCTGCTGCCTCGTCGTCCACGCCGTGTGCCCCCCCCCCACCCCCCCCCCACCCCCCCCAACATTTTCTTTTCTTGGGGTTGCCTCTCGGGTGTCCGTCGTCGGCACGGTTGGCGCCGTTTCTCCTCTCCTGCCTGGGCATTTACCTTCGCCCATGGCCCTTTCCCCGCGAATATCTCCTCCCATGACCACCATTTGCCCACCTGAGACATCGCTATTCTCTCTTCCTGGGCACGCTGCTTGGTCCTCATTTGGTGGGATCTTCTGTCACGATCGTTTACGGATGAGAAGGACCAAGGCGCAGCGTGATAAGCGTACATTTTATTAAACGATTAGACACACGACAAAACAACAAACAAACGATACGTGAAGTCTTAAGGTTACACCAAACAAACCTATACAGAACAAGATCCCACAACTAACTGGTGCCAACAGGCTGCCTAAGTATTGACCCCAATCAGAGACAACGAGCTACAGCTGCCTCTGATTGGGAACCACCCTGGCCAACATAGATCTAAACGATCTAGAAGCTAAACATAGAAAAACATAACATAGAAACTGGCTCAACATTTAAGAGTCCCCACCAGTTGCACCAGATCTTATTTAGGGGCTTCATAGCAAAGGGGGTGAATACATATGCACGCACCACTTTTCCGTTATTTATTTGTTAAATTTTTTTTAAACAACTTATTTTTTCATTTCACTTCACCAATTTGAACTATTTTGTGTATGTCCATTACATGAAATCCAAATAAAAATCAATTTAAATGACAGGTTGTAATGCAATGAAATAGGAAAAACCCCAAGGGGGATGAATACTTTTGCAAGGCACTGTAACATCATAATAATATTACTTTACTGGAATGTAGCTTTCCAAAGAGCCAAGGTCTTGGAAATTTAGAGAATTCAAGAGGATTTTAAGAGCTAATTGTAAGAATTGTCTGAGAACCCTTTTGTTTTATGTTTATATATTGGCTGGAATTTGTCTTGAGTCGTAAATTAGTTCCTGCATGTTAACGGTTATTGGTTTATACTTCCAAGTTCCATACCTTGGAAAGAGCACAAAGCATATTTAGGCTTACTTCTTTGAAAAAATCTGAACCCATAATCTATATAATCTGTAAAGAATGTTTGGATGTCTTTTATGTAGTAGAGAATGCATATGGGGAAATTTCCCAAATAAACAGACTGTCAGGGAGAAGAGATGCTGGAGACAAGCACATTAATTTATGAGCTGAGGTAGTAGGATCAAGGTTAGTGGAGAGACTCTTTTGATATCCCGGTAGTGTCTTTATACAGAGTTAACATATTTATACTGGTGTTGAATGAAACAATACCACAGGACTCACATATAGTGTGCGTCTCAAATGATACCCTATTCCCTATTTAGTGCATTTCTTTTGACCAGACCCATTTGAGCCCTGGTCAAAAATAGTGCACTAAGGTCAAAAGTAGTGCACTAGTCAAAAGTAGTGCACTAGGGTGCCATTTGGGACGTAACCACAGTAATATAGCAACGTCAGAGTAATGAATATGCAGATATGCCTGGTATTGTAAGCGGCTCTAAAGAAGTCTGCCAGGGCCAGGGGGGTGGGTCTAAACTAAAACAACCCGTGTCTGGAGAAGTGTGCTTGAGATACAGAGACTACACCTCCCTCCTGAAGATTAATGAAGTGAAAAGCACTTCCAACCCCCCGTCAGCTTTACCTGACCCCTCGGAGGCAGGCAGCAGATGGGGCCAATTCTGGACCTTGTGACAGCTGTCAGGGGTGGGGGGTGGAGTAGGTCAAAGGTCAAATATCCTCTAACTGAAAGAAAGACCCCTCCATCCCAAACCCCACCCCCCTCAACCACCACCACTGCTACCACTACTTAGGCTGTGTCAGCAAACTTCCCTGAGTCCCTATTTCTGTCCAAAAAGAGGATGGATGCGTCTGGACATGTGCTGTACTTAGGGGAAGCAGGATGGGGATTCCGAGGCTTTTCAGTTAGCCAGATCATTTGGCTCTGTTCATCTAAAAGAGACATTTGTTTGACTCCCAAATGGCTCTTTGTTCAAAATTATACAAGAACCAAGAAAAAATAACAATGTTCTAATGTAAAGCCTTCCCTAATTTGGTCTCAAAAAGAGGATGTCTGGACATGTCCTGTCCTGTACTAGGGGGAGGCATCAGGATACAGCTAAGAGAGGGAGAAGGACTATGCTCTCCTCAGCTGTTTTCTTCATAAATCATGTCCCCTATGGGATGGTGAATCTTTTGAAGCTTACAGGTCAGGCCTGTAATTCAGGATTATGTTATTACAAATGAATGCATGTGCAAAATTCAGAGTTAAAGATGCACTCTCGAACTTTTGTATAATTTCAGCCAGTAGTTTCGAAAGTGGTGCTCACGAGCCAAAAGTGGTCCCCGTTTTTTGTGTACTACGTAATCAACTTTCGTACTACATAAACCATTTTGTATGATATGTTACGTCCTGCAAAATCGTATATATATGTTACGTATCCAAATCATACTATAAGTTACGAATTTGTTGTGCTTAAGATCCTGGAGTGCATCTTTAAGCACTCACATCTCAAGTTAGGATTCAGCCCATACACAATAAGTATATGATAAAGTGGTTTAGGGCTCCAGCTCTGGAAAGAAACAAAGTGCTATAGTCAAGTATTTACTGCATTTGTAGCCTACAAGATACAGTCGTTATTTCTTTTCACCATATCTCCTCCTAAAAATAGCACAGGTCACACAGCTTCCTCTAAGCTCAACTGCCTTCTGTGCATATTCATTTCAAACCCAACGCTGCTAATTTAACATTCACTTGTTGTTGTGAGGCTAGAGTTCAGGTGGAATAGGCTGTACCCGTTTATTTTATTTCGGTGAGAAAGAAAGGTTATTAATAATGCTGTCAGAGTTAATCAGTTAACTCAAGTTATTTTTTTTATCGTGGTTAATCGCATGGTCTGAAAGCGTTGAAAATACACTCAAAACATCCTAAATACATAATCTATACAGCTAAAAACACCAATGCGATGTCAAAACAAGTTGACATTGAGGTTAAAGAAAGTGTGCTTTTATCAATTTACCTGATTTTGCTTAGCGTTGCTTTGGACAAAATCAAGATGTCAATATTCCTGGAATGCTTTTTGTATATTTTCTTTAAAATTACAGCTCAATATGAGCAAATTCTGAATTTGCCTTTAATCGCAAATCCTGTGATTAACTTGATTAAATGTTTTATTTGTTTGACAGCCCTAGTTATTTATTTTGCCTAAGTGGGACGACAGGCTACATCCCCTTGCCCTCTGACTGTCGCAAACACTGACCAGTACGACTGCATTTCTCCTGTGCCAGCAGTGCTGCTAATAGTAAATAATATGAAGAAAAATGGTCTCAAGACAATACTTGCCTGGAGGGATGTTTGGTGGCAGTGTTATACAGTTCCTTCGGAAAGTATTCAGACCCCTTGAGTTTTTCCACATTTTGTTAGGTTACAGCCTTATTCTAAAATTGATTAAAAAATAAATAATTTACCCTCATCAATACCCCATAATAACAAAGCAAAAACTGGTTTTTAGACATTTTTGCAAAATTATTTAAACCCCCCCCCGGAAATATGACATTTACATAAGTATTCAGACCCTTTACTCAGTACTTTGTTGAAGCACCAAGTTTGGCACACCTGTATTTGGGGAGTTTCTCCCATTCTTCTCTACAGATCCTCTCAAGCTCTGTCAGGTTGGATGGGGAGCGTTGCTGCACAGCTATTTTCAGGTCTCTCCAGAGATGTTCGATCGAGTTCAAGTCCGGGCTCTGACTGGGCCACTCAAGGACATTCAGAGACTTGTCCCAAAGCCACTCCTGCGTTGTCTTGGCCGTGTGCTTAGGCTCATTGTCCTGTTGGAAAGTGAACCTTCGCTCCAGTCTGAGGTCCTGAGTGCTCTGGAGCAGGTTTTCATCCACGATCTCTCTGTACTTTGATCCGTTTATCTTTCCCTCGATCCTGACTAGTCTCCCAGTCCCTGCCACTGAAAAACATCCCCACAGCATGATGCTGCCACCACCATGCTTCACCGTAGGGATGGTGCCAGGTTTCCTCCAATTGTGACTCTTGGTATTCAGGCCAAAGAGTTCAATCTTGGTTTCATCAGACAAGAGAAGCTTGTTTCTCATGGTCTTAGAGTCTTTACGTGCATTTTGGCAAACTCCAAGCAGGCTATCATGTGCCTTTTACTGAGGAGTGGCTTCCGTCTGGCCACTCTACCATAAAGGCCTAATTGGTGGAGTGCGGCAGAGATGGTTGTCCTTCTGGAAGGTTCTCCCATCTCCACAGAGGAACTCTAGAGCTCCGTTAGAGTGACCATCGGGTTCTTGGTCACCTCCCTGACCAAGGCCCTTCTCCCCTGATTGCTCAGTTTGGCCGGGCAGCCAGCTCTAGGAAGAGTCTTGGTGGATTCAAACTTCTTCCATTTAAGAATGATGGAGGCCACTGTGTTCTTCGGGACCTTCAATGCTGCAGAAATGATTTGGTACACTTCCCCAGATCTGTGCCTCGACAAAATCCTGTCTCAGAGCTAAAGGGTCTGAATACTTAGGTATTTATGTTTTTTGTTTTTAATACATTTGTAAAAATGTCTAAAAACCTGTTTTCGCTTCGTCATTATGGGGTATTGTGTGTAGATTGCTGAGGAAATTGTTTTATTTAATCCATTTTAGAATAAGGCTGTAACGTAACAAAATGTGGAAAAGGTCAAGGGGTCTGACTACTTTCCGAAGGCACTGTATAAGATGATTTTATACAAGGGTAAATTAAAAGTAAGAAGACAAGGTAAGAATGTAAATATGCATCCTTACAGAAGTGATAGATTTCTTAAAATGTGCTTGGTATTCGAAATTGACAATATTTTAGTTTGATTGTTAGATTATATATTGGGAAACTGTTCAACAACTAAAAAAAATTAAAAATTAAAACGAATTACAAGTTTTGAACCTTGAGGAATCCCACAGGAAGCTTCCAGACCAATGGATCAATAACAGTCACAACAAATCAATAGAACTATACAAACATTTTATTATGGACATGTTTAATTGTTTTGGGGTATCCTTTGCACATTACCTAATAAAAGTCAGTCTGCATTTACCTCAATGGTAACACTTTACTTGGTAACACTTTACTTGACACCCAGCATCATAACATGGTCATAACCATGTCATAATATGTCATAACAGATGACATAACTTGTCATAACCTGTCATAATATGGTCATAACACTGTCATGACACATATTTACAACTATTGTGACATATATTGCGTTATTTTATGGCTGGTTATGACACCTACATAAGAATGTCAAAACCCACTAAACCTACCACATAAGGCAAAACATTCCATTACACCATTGCCTACTTGTCAACAGTATGTTTATGTTATATAACATTTTCTGAAATTGACCATATTAAATTATCATTGTAATTGTGCACACCTTGAAGTCAGACATGCATCTACCCCAATGATCTGTTGTTGATGACTGGGATGAATGCAGGAGCAGATTTTAGGAGCACGACAAGACACCCTCTTTTTGACTGATGACTGGCATAAGGTTATGTACGTGATAGGCCTATCAGGCTTATATGATGATGGTCATAATGCTTCTTGACAGTGTCATAAAGTGTATTTTCTACAAGTTATTTAAAATATGAAAAATAAAACGACTGTAAAGAATGAATTACGACAACAACAAAGGATTTAAGAAATAAACTTTCAAACAAAGGAAACTTCTTGGCAGAGATAACCACATTTGTATAAATGTGGGTTTTGACACCCTTATGTAGGTGTCATAACCAGCAATAAACTAACACAATATATGTCACAACAGGTGCAAATATATGGGTCATGACAGTGTTATGACCATATTATGACAAGTTATGTCAGCTGTTATGACATATTATGACATGGTTATGACCGTGTCATAACGTGTTATGAAGCTGGGTGTCAAGTAAAGTGTTACCATTTCAATAACAACATAAAAAGAACAGAATATTCTCCCCTCCCTCTCTGAGATCACTGATAGAGATAGCTACCACCACACAGATATCAGGTGTTCCCTACACCTGTTCTCTCCAAAACTTTGCTGAGCTCTTGTTTCACTATGGCAGCCTCAGCCAACACGGACAAATATGGTCATGAACAGCCTGTTATAATAGCATTCCTCTCCTCTAACCTCCATCACCTTGGCCAGCCCTAGAGACAGGTCTACGCATGCACATTCATAGCTGGGATAGGATTTGAATAATTGCATTCAGTGGAGTGAATAGGAGTCATTGGGGCCCAGGGCCGCTTTCTATTCCCTGGTTGACAGATGAGGAGATTGTCTTTGTGTTGCTGGGGAGCGGAGGGGAACATAGGGAATGGAGGGGCCCCAACTCACTCAGCCGGTAGGTTTAGGTTTAGCTGTGACGGCTGCAGTCGTCGTTGCAGCAGATGGGGTTTGGTGCCTCTCGCCCTGCAGAGGGTCCAGCCTGGGGGGTGTTGGTCCCACCTGCCGGGGCCACACAAAGCAGGCCCATGTCGTCACAATACCCCGCGCTGCAGCCTTGAGACTGTCAGGCCCAGGAGGCTTTTCTTCACTGTGTCTGTGCCGACGAGGACATAAGTACTGCTTAAAAGGATTTCCAAACAAAGTGTAAAAGAGGTTGTATGAATATGAACAATAAACAGCTGCCACTCGTTTGGCTCCGTGCTAGCTACCTCCACTCATGGTCTTTGAGTTTTTCTTCTACAGCAGCCAGCAGCAACAGCAAGTGTTCTAGTCATGAAAAATTAAGGCCTATGGAACTTGGTTGTTTCGTTGTGTTTTCTGCCATGAGTGGTTTGGTAGAGGAGTAATGTACTCTGGGTGATCAGGAGAACATGGAAAAGTACTTGAACTGTTCAGTAGAGACTCCTCTCAGCACAGAGATGAAAAAAAATGACATTTGAGGAGAAGCATCTAAAAATGAGGCTCTGAAAATGAGTAGATACAATTGATCCATTCCTTGTATTTAGGATAGACGATAATGCAATTTTGCAAATCCCTACATTCAGGCAATGATATCTCCTTTGAAATCCTTTTACTATCCACTCAAGAAAGTTTGTTGATAAATAATTTAGGATTAAATACATTTATCTGAATGTAAATGAATCATGAACAAATCAAATATATTCACTTACACTGAGTATACCAAACATTAGGAAGGCCCCCCACAGGGATGCTGGCCCATGTTGACTCCAATGCCTCCCACAGTTGTGTCAAGTTGGCTGGATGTCCTTTGGTTGGTGGACCATTCTTGATACACACAGGAAACTGTTGAGCATGAAAAACCCAGCAGCATTGCAGTTCTTGACACACACCGGTGTGACTGGCACCTACTAACATACCCCGTTCAAAGGCACTTTAAGCTTTTGTCTTGCCCAGCCACCCTCTGAATGGCACACATACACAATCCATGTCTCAATTGTCTCAAGGCTTAAACATCCTTCTTTAACCTGTCTCCTCCCCTTCATCTACACTGATTGAAGTGGATTTATCAAGTGACATCAATAAGGGATCGTAGCTTTCGCCTGGATTCACCTGATCAGTCTGTCATGGAAAGAACAGGTGTTCTTAATGTTTTTTATACTCAGTGTATATCCATAAACGAAATTCCCAAAAACATTAACTCAAACATACTTTCTACCCAGTGGATGAAAGTAGCACTTTCATTTTTTTGGGCTGTGATTAGGTAGGCAGACCACGTCTGAAGGAGGTGACATCATTCTGCTGTGTCACAACACTGCACGGTATGCTGCTGCTGCGGCAGAGAGAGGGATAGAGAGGGAGAGATAGAGAGGGAGAGAGAGGGAGAGATAGAGAGGGAGAGATAGAGAGGGAGAGAGATAGAGAGGGAGAGATATAGAGGGATAGAGAGGGAGGGATAAAGAGGGAGAAAGAGAGAGAGAGAGAGGGATAGATAGAGAGGGAGAGAGACAGAAAGAGACCAAATTGAGTGCATGCAGAATTCTGCAAAAAAATCCTATGTGTACAAACTTAAAACACCAAATAACGCACGCAGAGCAGAATTACGACGAACCCGCTAATTATCAAAATCCAGAAAAGAGTAGTTAAATACAACCACCTAAAAGGAAGCGATTCCCAAACCTTCCATAACAAAGCCATCGCCTACAGAGACAGTAACCTAGAGAAGAGTCCCCTAAGCAAGCGCTGTCCTGGGGCTCTGTTCACAAACACAAACAGACCCCACAGAGCCCCAGGACAGCAACACAATTAGACCCAACCAAATCATGAGAAAACAAAAAGATAATTACTTGACACATTGGAAAGAATTAACCAATAAACAGAGCAAACTGGAATGCTATTTGGCCCTAAACAGAGAGGACACTGTGGCAGAATACCTGACCACTGTGACTCACCAAAAATTAAGGACAGCTTTGACTATGTACAGACTCAGTGAGCATAGTCTTGCTATTGAGAGAGGCCGCCGTAGGCAGACCCGGCTCCCATGAGAAGACAGGCTATGCGTCCACTGCCCACAAAATGAGGTGGAAACTGAGCTGCACTTCCTAACCTCCTGCCAAATGTATGACCATATTAGAGACACATATTTCCCTCAGATTACACAGACCCACAAAGAATTTGAAAACAAATCAAATGTTTATAAACTCCCATATCTATTAGGTGAAATACCACAGTGTGCCATCACAGCAGCAAGATTTGTGACCTGTTGCAACAAGAAAAGGGCAACCAGTGAAGATCAAACACCATTGTAAATACAACCCATATTTAGGTTTATTTATTTTCCCTTTTGTACTTGAACTCTTTGCACATCATTACAACACTGTGTATATCCATAATATGACATTTGAAATGTCTCTATTCCTTTGAAACTTTTGTGAGTGTAATGTTGACTGTTCATTTTTTATTGTTTATTTGACTTTTGTTTATTATCAATTTCACTTGCTTTGGCAATGTAAACATATGTTTCCCATGCCAATAAAGCCCTTTGAATTGAGTTGAGAGAGAGTGAGACCAAAGGAGAAAGACAGAAGGGGAGAGAGAGAAACGGAAGGAGAGAGACTGTTCTGTTCCCTGCAGCCACAGCTCTAGTTTACATTCACCACATGAACTCTCCCTAGGGAAACCGCCTAGTTGGCTGACTGGAGGGAAATAGAACTTGTCACGTGATGTTTCCTTTCCTTTCTCCCTCTCTCTTTCTCTGTATCTTCTCTCTCTCTCTCTCTCTCTCTCTCTCTGCCTCTCCCCTTCTTTCTCTCTGCCTCTCCCCTTCTTTCTCTCTCTCTCTCTCTCTCTCTCTCTCTCTCTCTCTCTCTCTCTCTCTCTCTCTCTGTCTCTCCCCTTCTTTCTCTGTCTCTCTCCTATCTCTCGGTCTCTTTTGCATACTACTCAGAGACAAAGGCTTCTGCCACCATTCATATGGATTTGTTCATCACGATCCCTCCTGCTGCACTGCTTTTACAGTTTTTCTCAATTGCTAAAACACTAAACCCTATTGTCTGAACCAAATGCTCAGTTGCCTGAACCCACTGATTGAATCAATCACTCTTTTGGCAAAACCATAAGCACTTTTCACCTGTTTAGACATAACTTGCCAACACATTTTCATTGTGATGCACCCGTGCTGCATAATGGTGAGCACAGGTGACAAAAGTCAAACACAATTAGAGCACAGGTGTCACCACTTGAACACAACAACTCAAAATTGATCACACTTGTGGCTAATTATGTGAGGGAACATATACAGTAAGCCAGTTCAGAGAGCACTGGTTTGTGAGGCCCTACAATGGATAGAAATCTGAGAGGAAGAGTTCGTGTGAGAGGAGGTCGAGGTGGTCGAGGTGGTCAGCGAAGACAAAGAACAGTAATATCTGATGAAATCAGAGCTACTGTGATTGACCATGTTCTTGTCCATGGTATGAGCATGAGGGAGGCTGGACAAAGGGTACAACCAAACATCAGTAGATTCACTGTGTCCACCATAATCCGAAGATTTAGAGAAGAGAACAGGTAATTACCTTTTTTTGACATTATAGTACAGTATGTAAATGTTGACAGCAATTACTGTATGACATACTATATACTGTACCACAGTATACTGTAAGTAAATATATGTTTCAGTACATCACTGTACCAATGTACTGTAGTATTGTAATGGAGGGTTGGTCTAACTGTTTGTAGGCCTAGTATTCCATGTATATTTTTTGTAACTCCATGTTCTCTTTTTGTAGAATTGAAAGACTGCCACATGGGGGTGGGAGGACAGGTATGTTCTCCCCACACCAAGAGACCCTAATTGTTGATATGGTCCGTGAGAACAATGCCATTAAACTGAGCGAAATTCAGCAGAAGATCATTGAGGACCATTTAAATTTTGAGGGTATCAACAGTGTCAGCCTCTCTACTGTTGATCGTGTCCTCAAGCGCAACAGACTGCGCATGAAACAGCTATACAGAGTGCCCTTTGATCGCAACTCAGACAGAGTCAAAGAGCAAAGATTCCAATATGTACAGGTTGGCATATATCCAGACACATTCAATGTTGATTACTCTAAGTAGTGATTTACTGTAGTGGCCTAAATCACTTTTTCCGTATCACTTACAAAACTATATCTATTTCTACAGAGGGTTTTTCAACTGGATGCAATGGAAAGACCCCATCAATACATCTACATGGATGAAGCTGGGTTTAATCTCACCAAAAGGAGAAGGAGAGGCCGTAATGTGATTGGCCATCGGGCCATTGTTGGTGTTCCTGGGCAGCGTGGTGGCAATGTCACATTATGTGCTGCCATCAGCAATCATGGGGTTGTCCACCATCATGCCAACCTGGGGCCCTACAACACTCACCAGCTCCTCATTTTCCTCAATCACATGCGAGATGCTTTGTTAGGGCAGCAGGATGAGCATCCCATCTATGTTGTTGTTTGGGACAATGTGAGTTTTCACAGAGCCCTCCAGGTTAGAGAGTGGTACAATATGAACCAAGGTTTTATCAATCTTTGCCTTCCACCGTACTCCCCTTTCCTAAACCCCATTGAGGAATTCTTCTCCTCATGGCGGTGGAAGGTATATGAACGCCAACCTTACACCAGGGTAAATCTCCTGCAAGCCATGGGACTTGCCTGTGGTGACATAGGTGTGGAGGCATGCCAAGCCTGGATACGGCATGCCAGGGGTTTTTTCCCCCGTTGCCTGGCCAGACAAAATGTGGCCTGTGATGTGGATGAAGTCCTGTGGCCTGACCCAGTACGGAGACATGATGGGCTTACTGTTTTACATGGGCTTACTGTACACAAGTGGCAAACGCATAAGATTTCTGTTTGTTTTTACAAGTGCTACATGTAAATGCACAAGATTTCTGTTTTGTCTTTTTGTACAAGTGCTAAATGCACAGTTTTTTTTTTTTTTGCAACATGCATTTAGCCTACAGTGAACAATAAACATTTATTTCTCTAGCTTCATGTCCTGAGCATTGTGTTTTCTATTTTTCTACGTAGTGTTTAGTGACTGTTCAGTAGTGTTTTTTATTTTGATTGACTTGGGGCACGATTTGACAACATAGTTCAGTTTTGAGCACAGATTGAACTGTTTTGAGGTGAAAGTTTGGTTTTGCAAGAAGAGTCTGAGGTTTTGTGAATGTAGCTTGAAAATTGGGTTTTGTGTTCACAGTTAAGAGAAAAGGAGAGCAGCTTTCAAGAAATGTGTCTTAGCAATCGAGAAAAACTGTAGTCAGCTCTCTACTATTGAAAACTCTAGTGGCTATCATGTGAAGCCAAATTAGGGAGGTCATTAGTACTCTAGTCTATGGAGGTGTGAGGCTTCTTCTGTGTGCTGTTATTTACAGTTATCCCCAATGTAACATAAGAAGTATTTTAGAAGTTAATATACTATTTTTACCCCCTACCCTGTTCAAGTATATATATAAAAATAATGTTAATAGAAGGTACAGCCCTCTGGGTAAAGGGGGCTATAGGCTCAGTCTAATTGAATTATTTAATTTTAGTGATCAGTAAGAAAAGGGTCTATCAAATCAAATCAAATCAAATTGTATTGGTCACATGCGCCGAATACAACAGGTGCAGACATTACAGTGAAATGCTTACTTACAGCCCTTAACCAACAGTGCATTTATTTTAAACAAAAAAAAAGTAAAATAAAACAACAACAAAAAAAGTGTTGAGAAAAAAAAGAGCAGAAGTAAAATAAAGTGACAGTAGGGAGGCTATATATACAGGGGGGTACCGTTGCAGAGTCAATGTGCGGGGGCACCGGCTAGTTGAGGTAGTTGAGGTAATATGTACATGTGGGTAGAGTTAAAGTGACTATGCATAAATAATTAACAGAGTAGCAGCAGCGTAAAAAGGATGGGTGCAAATAGTTTGCAGTGCAAATAGTCCGGGTAGCCATGATTAGCTGTTCAGGAGTCTTATGGCTTGGGGGTAGAAGCTGTTGAGAAGTCTTTTGGACCTAGACTTGGCACTCCGGTACCGCTTGCCGTGCGGTAGCAGAGAGAACAGTCTATGACTAGGGTGGCTGGAGTCTTTGACAATTTTGAGGGCCTTCCTCTGACACCGCCTGATATAGAGGTCCTGGATGGCAGGAAGCTTTGCCCCAGTGATGTACTGGGCCGTACGCACTACCCTCTGTAGTGCCTTGCGGTCGGAGGCCAAGCAGTTGCCATACCAGGCGGTGATGCAACCAGTCAGGATGCTCTCGATGGTGCAGCTGGATAATTTTTTGAGGATCTGAGGACCCATGCCAAATCTTTGATGTGATGTGCGCTGTAACCTAATTCTAGTCCTGCTAGGGTGGTAGATCCCTAGTGTAAACAGTGATATGATGTGCAGGTCCAGAGGCAGCATTGATCGCCTGTCAGAGACATATTGATTGGATGGTTGCTCTGAGGGCGAAGGTACTTTCCTCCCTCCTCCAGGCTTGGGGCTTTGATTTACAGTACTGTAAGGTACACAGTGGGTCTCCCTCTCTCTCTATTTCTCGTTATCTCTCTATCTCGCTCGATTGCTGGCACATTCTTAACAAATAAGACAGAGGCTGTTTCAAGGCTATCCAATTGTTGTGAACTTTAGTAAGCTATCAGACACATGACAACAAGCCTGTTATGGTCTTAGGTAAACATTCCCCAAATGCCACTTCTATGATATGTACTCTTGAATTCCCAGTAGGGTGTCAGTATTGGGCGATGCACACAATGCAATTGGGAGTTGTAGCATTTGGAATTCGCATGGGATGATATGCCTTCCCGTCTATTTGAAATGTTATGGTTATTTTGCTCACTGGTCCCTGCTATTTGCCTGTGTAAACTGTCTCCCTAAATCATTCAAACCTGATTTAAAAGACTGTTCAAGGGGAAGAGAAACAGACATTTTCAGTGGCTTCAACTGTTATCTACTAAAATGTAGACTATTTACATTAGTCCACCCGGACTAATGTAAATAGTCTGGGTGGCCATTTGATTAATTGTTCAGCAGTCTTATGGCTTGGGGGTAGAAGTTGTTAAGGAGCCTTTTGGACCTAGACTTGGCACTCCGGTACCGCTTGCCTTGCGGTAGCAGAGAGAACAGTCTATGACTTGGGTGACTGGAGTCTTTGACCATTTTCTGGGCCTTCCTCTGACACTGCCTAGTATATAGGTCCTGGATGGCAGGAAGCTTGGCCCCAGTGATGTACTGGGCCGTACGCACTACCCTCTGTAGCGCCTTATGGCCAGATGCCGAAAAGTTGCCATAGCAGGCAGTGATGCAACTTGTCAGGATGCTCTCGACAAGTTGGGGACCCATGCCAAATCTTTTCAGTCTCCTGAGGGGGAAAAGGTGTTGTCGTGCCCTCTTCACAACTGTCTTGGTGTGTTTGGACCATGATAGTTTGTTGGTGATGTGGACACCAACGAACTTGACACTCTCGACCCGCTCCACTACAGCCACGTCGATGTGAATGGGGCCGTGTTCGGCCCTCCTTTTCCTGTAGTCCACGATCATCTCCTTTGTCTTGCTCACGTTGAGGGAGAGGTTGTTGTGCCGGCACCACACTGTCAGGTCTCTGACCTACTCCCTATAGGCTGTCTCATCGTTGTCGGTGATCAGGCCTACCACTGTTGTGTCGTCAGCAAACTTAATGATGGTGTTGGAGTCGTGCTTGGCCACGCAGTCATGGGTGAACAGGGAGTACAGGAGGGGACTAAGCACGCACCCCTGAGGGGCCCCCGTGTTGAGGATCAGCGTGACATATGTGTTGTTGCCTACCCTTACCACATTTTACATTACATTTTAATAATTTAGCAGACGCTCTTATCCAGAGCGACTTACAGTTAGACCTGGGGGCGCCCTGTCAGGAAGTCCAGGATCCAGTTGCAGAGGGAGGTGTTTAGTCCCAGGGTCCTTAGCTTAGTGATGAGCTTTGTGGGCACTATGGTGTTGAACGCTGAGCTGTAGTCAATGAACAGCATTCTCACATAGATGTTCCTTTTGTCCAGGTGGGAAAAGGCAGTGTGGAGTGAGATTGCGATTGCATCATCTGTGGATCTGTTGGGTCTCTTTGGGGCTGTATGCGAATTGGAGTGGGTCTAGGGTTTCCGGGATGATGGTGTTGATGTGAGCCATGACCAGCCTTTCAAAGCACTTCATGGCTACCGACGTGAGTGCTACGGGGCGGTAGTCATTTAGGCAGGTTACCTTTGCTTTCTTGGGCACAGGGACTATGGTGGTCTGCTTGAAACATGTAGGTATTACAGACTCGGTCAGGGAGAGGTTGCTTTATGACTTTGCTGCTTTATGAGTGTTTAGTAAGTCAGTGGTAGCTAGGTTATGGACAAGTCCATTAGTTCTACATTAGTAGTTCTACAGACTAAGACTATGTGCCCCCATACTGACGTCATTACTGCAGTACATTGCTTATACTTACTGGCAGTTGCTTACGTACAGTATGTATATGCGTCACTTGTAGACTCTGTTGCTTATAGATCTGTGTTGCTGTGTATTAGAGGAACATACAGCTGGTGACCAGGCTACTGTTGTCAAGGCAACCACATCCGAATTTCTTCCCTGCAAGTTTTCATTATCAAATTAAGAAAAAAATACCAAATGGGCACTAGGCCCACATGTGTACCTTGTTTCCCAAAAAAGGCCAGTGACTCGTCAATACTCACACCTCTAATTTGATTACTTGCAAAACACCTATCATGGCACATTTTGGATTCATTTGCATAATTTAGTAGACGCTCTTATCCCGAGCGACTTACAAGAGCAATTAGGGTTAAGTGCCTTGCTCAAGGGCACATCAACAGATTGTTTTTATATTTTGTATATTCTTTGTTCATTTTTAAAAAACATTTTTTCCTTCCCAATTGGTAGTTACAGTCTTGTCCCATCGCTGCAACTCCCGTATGGACTCGGGAGAGGCGAAGGTCGAGAGCCATGCGTCCTCAGAAACACAACCCTGCCAAGCTGCACTGCTTCTTGACACACTGCTCGCTTAACCCGGAAGCCAGCCGCACCAATGTATCAGAGAAAACACGTACATCTGCCGACCGTGTCAGCGTGCATGCGCCCGGCCCGCCACGGGAGTCACTAGAGCGCGATGGGACAAGGACATTCCGGCCGGCCAAACACTCCCCTAACCCGGACGACGCTGGAAGGTCTCCCAGTCACAGCCGGCTGCAACACAGCCCGGGATCAAACCCGGATCTGTAGTGATGCCTCAAGCACTGCGATGCAGTGCCTTAGACTGCTGCGCCACTCGGGAGTCCCCGTCAACCGATTTTTTACCTAGTCGGCTCTGGGATTCGAACCAACAACCTTTCGGTTACTGGCCCAACGCTCTTAACCGCTAGGCTACCTGCCTCCCTCTAGAATCCACAAACAGTTTGCAAAAACAGAAAAAGAGAAAAGAAGGAAAGTGAAAGACATATCACCCCTTACCGTGTGATAACTATTGTGTGGGTGTTTGCACTTCAAGGAGTGGAGTCGAGGCAGCTGTGAGTCATCATAACCTTGGTTATTACAGAACATTCCAACCGCCGCACTAAAACTCACTTTACCAGTAACGGTACACTGACAATATGACCAAATAATAATACCTATAATAATACCACAAACAAAGTTATTTTCCCACCTATATCTCATAAATCACAAAGCCTCTGTGCTGCTCCATTGGCCAAGCCCCACCTGCTCGTAGTGGCCTGAGACTGTAGCTGTGAGATCTTCACACCAGGGTGAGAGAGGTCAGCAGCCGTGGGAGAGACTGGGAGCGCCTCAGAATGTCTTATTTCACTTGGGAAGTGGCCCTGAATCTTAAGCACCTCACACTTCCAGCCTGTAAACCCAGTATGGAGTGGCTCAGGGGGGTCTCTGGGGAAAACATTATCTCCCTCCGATGGTAAACACCTAGGTGATTACATTCCCACTATTCTCCTTCTCCTACTCTGGAACAGCATGGGAGACCAGTCTGTTTGTATGTGTTTCTGTACATGTTTCATACTCAGCCTTTTGCTTGTACTTGTAATTCTCCTTTTTTATTGATTTAAAAAATGGCTTTATCATCAACACTTACCGTATAGCTCTGTTATACAACAATAGTATGTATACTGGTGTGTATACTGGCATTTCAACAGGAGAAATCCAGGTTGATTCCAGGAGCCTCGGCCTGGCCCTATTTGTCATCTTCACTAGACATTATCCTTTTACCTCAGGGGGTGGGAATCTGATTGCTCACATACATCACTGTACAAACATCACAAGGAGCCAAGTGAGGGCAGATGACAACTCAGAGAGGAGAGACTTATTTTTTCTATATTTACAACTTGGGTCAGCTATGCAGGCCTATGGAGTCCCTTGGGAAACCCAACCATCCATTTTACATTTTAGTCATTTAGCAGACACTCTTATCCAGAGCAACTTACAGATAGTGAGTGCATACATTTTCATACTGGCCCCCCGTGGGAATCGAACCCACAACCCTGGCGTTGCAAGCGCCATGCTCTACCAACTGAGCTACACGGGGCCACATCCAATGATGGGATTTATAAATAAATCATCTGGGCTCCCGAAAGGACTGATCTCTATAATATATTTTAAAAAACTTTTGGAATGCTCATATTCTGAGCTAGCAATTAAAAAAGTATGGTCCACAGATCAAAGTGAATATGAATAACCCTTTAACTGGAACATTAAATGGAAAAATATCACCTTGGCATCCCGTAAGCCGAAACATCAACTTATATTTTACATTTTAAGTTTGTTCACAGACTGGATTTAACACTAAGGAAAAGTTTTATGATGAAATTGGGCCCAACTCCCAATTGTTCACTGTGTCCCGAAATCACGTAGGCAGATTCCTTCATATTATGTGGGAGTGCCGTGCAGTTAAATGCTTCTGGGACAAAGTTACAAAATTCATTTAGAAGTGCATGAATGTAAATATTCAATGCATTGCATCTACTATGTTACTTAACAATGATAGCTTCTTGAATCTCTCAATCAATCAGAGACAATTACTGCTGGCAGGCAGAACTGCCACAAAGAAGATGTTGGCTCTTAGATGGCAATCACCCCACTCCCTCCCGATTCGCCCGTGGATACAGATACTATTAGAAGTTATAACATCAGAATTATTGACAGCGAGAATGAATGGTGCTAGTCAAGGAACAATTGAGGCCTGGACAAATATACTTGACTCTGTAAAGAATAATCTCAGCTAAAGCCCCACACATACAAATAAACAATCTATAAAGCCCAACACATGCATACAATAATAATAATAATAATAATAATAATAATAATAATATATACACTACCAGTCAAAAGTTTGGACACACCTACTCATTCAAGTATTTGTCTTTATTTTTTACTATTTTTTACATTGTAGAATAATAGTGAAGACATAAAAACTATGAAATAACAGATATGGAGTAACCAAAAAAGTGTTAAACAAATCCAAATATATGTTATATTCTTCAAACAGCCACACTTTGCCTTGATGACAGCTTTGCACACTCTTGGCATTCTCTCAACCAGCTTCATGAGGAATGCTTTTCCAACAGTCTTGAAGGAGTTCCCACATATGCTGAGCACTTGTTGGCTGCTTTTCCTTCACTCTGGAATGCATTTAAATTAACAGGTGTGCCTTCTTAAAAGTTAATTTGTGGAATTTATTTCCTTCTTAACGCGTTTGAGCCAATCAGTTGTGTTGTGACAAGGTAGGGGGGTATACAGAAGATGGCCCTATTTGGTAAAAGACCAAGTCCATATTATGGCAAGAACAGCTGAAATAAGCAAAGAGAAACGACAGCCTATCATTACTTTGACATGAAGGGCAGTCAATCCGGAAAATGTCAAGAACTTTGAAAGTTTCTTGAAGTGCAGTTGCAGAAACCATCAAGTGCTATGATGTGGTTCTCTGTAGCTCAATTGGTAGAGCACAGCACTTGTAACACCAAGGTAGTGGGTTCGATCCCCAGGACCACACATACACAAAAAATATATATAATAATAATAATGTATACACGCATGACTGTAAGTCACTTTGGATAAAAGTGTCTGCTAAATGGCATATTATATTATGAAACTGGCTCTCATGAGGACCGCCACAGGAATGGAAGACCCAGAGTTACCTCTGCTGCTGAGGATAAGTTAATTAGAGTTACTAGCCTCAGAAATTGCAGCCCAAATAAATGCTTTACAGACACATCTCAACATCAACTATTCAGAGGGGACTGTGTGAATCAGGCCTTCATGATCAAATTGCTGCAAAGAAACCATTACTAAAGGACACCAATAAGAAGAAGTGAACTGCTTGGGTCAAGAAACACACGCAATGGACATTAGACTGGTGGAAATATGTTCTTTGGACTGGAGTCCAAAGTGGAGATTTTTGGTTCCAACCGCCGTGTCTGTGAGACGCGGTGTGGGTGAACGGATGATCTCCGCATGTGTAGTTCCCACCGTAAAGCATGGAGGAGGAGGTGTTATGGTGTGGGGGTGCTTTGCTGATGTCTATGATTTATTTAGAATTCAAGGCACACTTAACCAGCATGGCTACCACAGCATTCTGCAGCGATACGCCATCCCATCTGGTTTGTGCTTAGTGTGACTATCATTTGTTTTTCAACAGGACAATGACCCAACACACCTCCAGGCTGTGTAAGGGCTATTTGACCAAGAAGGAGAGTGATGGAGTGCTGCATCAGATGACCTGGCCTCCACAATGAAGGAAAAGCAGCCAACAAGTGCTCAGCATATGTGGGATCTCCTTCAAGACTGTTGGAAAAGCATTCCAGGTGAAGCTGGTTGAGAGAATGCCAAGAGTGCGCAAAGCTGTCATCAAGGCAAAGCGTGGCTATTTGAAGAATCTCAAATATAAAATATATTTTGATTTTTGTAACACTTTTTTGGTTACTACATGATTCCATATGTATCGCAGTGCTAGCTGTGCCACTAGAGATCCTGGTTCGAATCCAGGCTCTGTCGTAGCTGGCCGCGACCGGGAGACACATGGGGCAGCGCACAATTGGCCCAGCGTCGTCCAGGGTAGGGGAGGGAATGTCCGGCAGGGATGTAGCTCAGTTGGTAGAGCATGGCGTTTGCAACGCCAGGGTTGTGGGTTTGATTCCCACGGGGGGGCCAGTATGAAAAAAAAATAATGTATGCACTCACTAACTGTAAGTCGCTCTGGATAAGAGCGTCTGCTAAATAATGTAAATATGTGTTATTTCATAGTTTTGATGTCTTCACTATTATTCTACAATGTACAAAATAGTAAAAATAAAGAAAAACCCTTGAATGAGTAGGTGTGTCCAAACTTTTGACTGGTCCTGTATATATATATATATATATATATATATATATATATATATATATATATATACTGAACAAAAATATAAACGCAACATGTAGTGTTGGTCCCATGTTTCATGAGCTGAAATAAAAGATCCCAGAAATGTTCCATACGCACAAAAAGCTTATTTCTCAAAAGATTTGTGCACACATTTATTTACGTCCCTTTTAGTGAGCATTTCTCCTTTGCCACGATAATCCATCCACCTGACAGGTGTGGCATATCAAGATGCTGATTAAACAGCATTATTATTACACAGGTGCACCTTGTGCTGGGGACAATAAAAGGCCACTAAAGAATTGTAACACAACACAATGCCAAAGATGTCTAAAGTTTGGAGGGAGTGTGCAATTGGCATGCTCACTGCAGGAATGTCCACCAGAGCTGTTGCCAGAGAATTGAATCTTCATTTCTTTACCATAAGACGCCTCCACGTCGTTTTCGAGAATTTGGCAGTACGTCCAACCGGCCTCACAAGCGCAGACCACGTGTAACCACGCTTAGGTGATAAGTGATGGGGAGGGATGGGCAGATAGAGATATGGGGAGGTGGGGATTGATAACCAACCTGTGTTGCTAGGCGGGGTGGGAAGGGGTGGAAAACATGGTTTCCGGGTGGGGGGATGCAGGGGGTTGGACGGAGACATGTCGGGGGAATGGGATGAGGAGTTGGGGGTGTAGGCCCACCTCTTTTTGTTTCTTTTACTTTACATACTGATTTTACTATTACAAAATCCTTTTTGATCATATGTATGGAAAAATGTATGGAGAAAAAAAAGTATGAAAATGTATGCACTCACTACTGTAGTCGCTCTGGATAAGAGCGTCTGCTAAATGACATAAAAAAACAAAATGTTAATGTAAATGATCAATAGGATCATTTCTCTGTATGTATTTCTTACTTTAGTTTTTATTTTCAGTGGCAGCCCATGGGTACATGTTATATAAACTGAATATATCCATTTAAATTGATATTGTACCTGTAACAAAACAAATGGTGGAAAAAAATAATAAAAAATGGAAGAAAATGACAAAAAGAGAGGAGAGATGGATATAAATGGATTTACTGATGCTCAGTGACGTTGACTCACAAGGCCCCGGACCTGATTATAGGGCCTGAATGTTTCCCATAGCAACACATCCTGTTCAATGCAGAGGCTTTATTCAAGTGTGTGGGAGACTGAATAGATTGTCACACTTGTTCCTAATTGCACAATGTGTGCAGCCAGCCCAGCTACGCATGTGAGTAGGTTGTAGTTTATTGTGGTTTATTCAGGAATGGTTCTATCTTCAATTAGGGTCAAGTTTGTCAAGTAAATATCTGGTGAATGTTCCAAGATTTCTCATATGATTCACTTACCCACATGGATATCTCTCCGATTGACATTCAAAATACCTGTAACATCCTCTAAGTTACAGTTTAGGCCAACAAGCATTTCTTCTGACAAGTCTATTGATTGAATGTCATGGCGAAAGGTTTATCTGCAGGCCTACCATCACCATCTAACAAAACCAACATGTGACAGCCTCTCTACATAGTCTTTCCATATAATTCACCTATGACCAACGCATTCCCACTTGATATCTCAGCCCAAAGCCCAAGTGATTGAACGTGTGGTGGAATGATTTCAGCACACAGGTTCACGTTCAACAGCTTGGGCTGAGTAGAGCTGCCTGAGGAGTGTTGGTGGCTCAGGGCTGAGATGTCAGTTGTACAGCTGTGTAGGAGGATAATGTGGCGAGCATGTCTATAGCAGGGTTCTCCAACCCTTTTCCTGGAGAGCTACTGTCCTGTAGGTTTTCACTCCAACGCTAATCAAGTGCACCTGATTCTAATAATTAGCTGGTTGATAAGCTGACTCATGTTAGTTACAACTGGGGTTGGAGCGAAAACCTACACGAGGGTAGCTCTCCAGGAACAGGTTTGGAGAGCCCTGGTCTATAGGGTACATCCGAAATGGCACCCTATTCCCTAAGTAGTGCACTACACAAGAAATAGGGTGCTATTTGGGACATAGACATAGTGTAATGAGGATTTTCCTCCACAGGAATGACTTCCAACAACCTTGGGTGAGAGGGAGCTCTCTGACTAATCACTAGCTTGTGCTGGCACTGTGCAGTACTAGGACGCAGCCTATAGACCAGGGGCGTCAAACTCATTCCATGTAGGGCCTATAGTGTCTGCAGGTTTTTGTTTTTTCCTTTCAATGAATCCCTAGACAACCAGTTGTGGGGAGTTCCTTACTAATTAGTGATCTTAATTCATCAATCAAGTACAAGGGTGGAGCGAATACCCGCAGACACTCGGCCCTCCGTGGAATGAGTTTGAAACATATGCTATAGACGCTCTGTCCATATTATCCCACTATCCCCCCTATGTACAGCTGGCATCTCAGCCATAAGCCACCAACACTCCTCAGCCAACTCTACTCAGCCCAAGCTGTCAAACGTGAACCTGTGTGCTGGAATCATTCCACCCAGAGCTCTTAATTAAAAAAAAAAATTGGTAACACTGGTGCTCCCAACTTGAAAAAGTTAGAAGCACTACATTAAATTTAGGAGCACCAGAATTATATATATTTTGGGGGGGGATTGACACACAGGAGGTTGGTGGCAACTTAATTGAGGAGGCCGGCCTCGTGGTAATGGATGGAGATGAATGAGTGGAATGGTATTAAATACATCAAACACATGGTTTTCATGTGTTTGATGCCATTCCATTTGCGCCATTCCGGCCATTATTATGAGCCGTGCTCCACTCAGCAGCCTCCTGTGATTTACAACCTATATTGAGCCTAAATGAATTCTAGTTACTTTTGAAGTAGATGTTGTGTTCTAGAAACTAATATGTAACACTGTAAAGACATTTGTTTATTATAAAAGCTAAAATGTTGATAAAAAAGCACTATTTTCCGGTTGAGATGCATTACATTGAAAATGGTACACTGTCTCTTTAAAAATGTCAAGATAGGTAAAAGATCTGTCACTCATTCATTGCTATGATCATTGAGCTCCTGAAGAAGCTATCACAGAGTTTCTAAACCCAGAGGCGCAACATCGCGAGACTTCCGGGAACGCTTGCGAAACAGACCATGAAACAAGATTCAACTCTTTGGCCTGAATGCCAAGCGTCACGTCTGGAGGAAACCTGGCACCATCCCTGCAGTGAAGCATGGTGGTGGCAGCATCATGCTGTGGGGGTGTTTTTCAGCGGCAGGGACTGGGAGACTAGTCAGGATCGAGGCAAAGATGAACAGAGCAAAGTACAGAGAGAACCTTGATGAAAACCTGCTCCAGAGCGCTCAGGACCTCAGACTGGTGGCGAACGCTCACCTTCCAACAGGACAACGACCCTAAACACACAGCCAAGACAACGCAGGAGTGGCTTCAGGACAAGTCTCTGAATGTCCTTGAGTGGCCCAGCCAGAGCCCGGACTTGAACCCGATCGAACATCTCCCGATCGAACGCTCCCCATCCAACATGACAGAGCTTGAGAGGATCTGCAGAGAAGAATGAGAGAAAATCCCCAAATACAGATATGCCAAGCTTGTAGCGTCATACCCAAGAAGACTCGAGGCTGTAATTGCTGCCAAAGGTGCTTCAACAAAGTATTGAGTAAAGAGTCTGAATACTTATGTAAATGTATTATTTCCATTTTCTTTTCTTTTTTTTGTATGTGAGAAAATCACGAAAAACCAGTTTTCGCTTTGTCATTATGGGTTATTGTGTGTAGATTGATGAGGAAAAAAAATAAAAATCAATTTTAGAATACGGCTGTAACATAACAAAATGTGGAAAAAGTCAAGGGGTCTGAATACTTTCCGAAGGCACTGCATTCAGAAAGTATTCAGACCCCTTCCCTTTTTCCACATTTTGTTACGTTACAGCCTTATTCTAAAATTTATTAAATAAAATGTTTTCCTCATTTCCACACAATACCCCATAATGACAAAGCAAAAACAGTTTTTTAGAAATATTTACATAAGTCTTCAGACCCTTTGCTATGAGACTCGAAATTGAGCTCAGGTGCATCCTGTTTCCATTGATCATCCTTGAGATGTTTCTACAACTTGACTGGAGTCCACATGTGGTAAATTCAATTGATTGGATATGATTTGGAAAGGCACGCACTTGTCTATACAAGGTCCCATAGTTGACAGTGCATGTCAGAGAAAAAACCAAGCCATGAGGTTGAAGGAATTGAAGGGCTCCGAGACAGGATTGTGTCAAGGCACTGATCATGGGAAGGGTACCAAAACATTTCTGCAGCATTAAATGTCCCCAAGAACACAGTGGCCTCTTAAATGGAAGAAATTTGGAACCACCAAGATCTTCTTAGAGCTGGCTGCCCAGCCAAACTGAGCAATCGGGGGAGAAGGGCCTTGGTCAGGGAGGGAGGTGACCAAGAACCCGATGGTCACTCTGACAGAGCTCCAGAGTTCCTCTGTGGAGATGGGAGAACCTTCTCCATCTCTGCAGCACTCCACCAATCAGGCCTTTATGGTAGAGTGGCCAGACGGAAGCCACTCCTCAGTAAAAGGCACATGACAGCCCGCTTGGAGTTTGCCAAAAGGCACCTAAAGGACTTTCAGACCATGATAAAAAAGATTATCTGGTCTGATGAAACCAAGATTGAACTCTTTGGCCTGAATGCCAAGCATCTCGTCTGGAGGAAACCTGGCACCATCCCTACGGTGAAAAATGGTGGTGGCAGCATCATGCTGTGGGGATGTTTTTCAGCGGCAGGGACTGGAAGACTAGTCAGGATCGAGGGAAAGATGAACGGAGCAAAGTACAGAGAGATGCTTGATGAAAACCTCCTCCAGAGCGCTCAGGACCTCAGACTGGGGCGAAGGTTCACCTTCCAACATTTACATTACATTTACGTCTTACAAATTGGTGCATTCACCTTATAGCCATATTTTTTTGGGGGGGAGGGGGGAGGGGGGGGTAGTAGAAGGATTACTTTATCCTATCCCAGGTATTCCTTAAAGAGGTGGGGTTTCAAGTGTCTCCGGAAGGTGGTGAGTGACTCCGCTGTCCTGGTGTCGTGAGGGAGCTTGTTCCACCATTGGGGTGCCAGAGCAGCGAACAGTTTTGACTGGGCTGAGCGGGAACTGTGCTTCCGCAGAGGTAGGGGGGCCAGCAGGCCAGAGGTGGATGAACGCAATGCCCTCATTTGGGTGTAGGGACTGATCAGAACCTGAAGGTACGGAGATACCGTTTCCCTCACAGTTCCGTATGCAAGCACCATGGTCTTGTAGCAGATGCGAGCTTCAACTGGAAGCCAGTGGAGTGTGCGGAGGAGTGGGTGACGTGAGAGAACTTGGGAAGGTTGAACACCAGACGGGCTGCGACATTCTGGATGAGTTGTAGGGGTTTAATGGCACAGGCAGAGAGCCCAGCCAACAGCGAATTGCAGTAATCTAGACGGGAGATGACAAGTGCCTGAATTAGGACCTGTGCCGCTTCCTGTGTAAGGCAGGGTCGTACTCTCCGAATGTTGTAGATCATGAACCTACAGGATCGGGTCACCGCCTTGATGTTAGCGGAGAACGACCCTGCCTTACACAGGGTGTTGTCCAGGGTCACGCCAAGGCTCTTCGCACTCTGGGAGGAGGACACAACGGAGTTGTCAACCGTGATGGCGAGATCATGGAACGGGCAGTCCTTCCCCGGGAGGAAGAGCAGCTCCGTCTTGCCAAGGTTCAGCTTGAGGTGGTGATCCGTCATCCACACTGATATGTCTGCCAGACATGCAGAGATGCGATTCGCCACCTGGTTATCAGAAGGGGGAAAGGAGAAGATTAGTTGTGTGTCGTCTGCGTAGCAATGATAGGAGAGGCCATGTGAGGATATGACAGAGCCAAGTGACTTGGTGTATAGCGAGAATAGGAGAGGGCCTAGAACTGAGCCCTGGGGGACACCAGTGTTGAGAGCACGTGGTGCGGAGACAGCTTCTCGCCACGCCACTTGGTAGGAGCGACCGGTCAGGTAGGACGCAATCCAAGAGTGAGCCGCGCCGGAGATGCCCAGCTCGGAGAGGGTGGAGAGGAGGATCTGATGGTTCACAGTATCAAAGGCAGCAGACAGGTCTAGAAGGACAAGAGCAGAGGAGAGAGAGTTAGCTTTAGCAGTGCGGAGAGCCTCCGTGACACAGAGAAGAGCAGTCTCAGTTGAATGACCAGCCTTGAAACCTGACTGGTTTGGATCAAGAAGGTCATTCTGAGAGAGATAGCAAGAGAGTTGGCTAAAGACGGCACGCTCAAGAGTTTTGGAGAGAAAAGAAAGAAGGTATACTGGTCTGTAGTTGTTGACATCAGAGGGATCGAGTGTTGGTTTTTTGAGAAGGGGTGCAACTCTCGCTCTCTTGAAGACGGAAGGGACATAGCCAGCGGTCAAGGATGAGTTGATGAGCGAGGTGAGGTAAGGGAGAAGGTCACCGGAGATGGTCTGGAGAAGAGAGGGGGGGATAGGGTCAAGCGGGCAGGTTGTTGGGCGGCCGGCCGTCACAAGTCGCAAGATTTTATCTGGAGAGAGAGGGGAGAAAGAAGTCAAAGCATAGGGTACGGCAGTGTGAGCAGGACCAGCAGTGTCATTTGACTTAACAAACGAGGATCGGATGTCGTCAACCTTCTTTTCAAAATGGTTGACGAAGTCATCCACAGAGAGGGAGTGGGGGGGGAGGATTCAGCAGGGAGGAGAAGGTGGCAAAGAGCGTCCTAGGGTTAGAGGCAGATGCTTGGAATTTAGAGTGGTAGAAAGTGGCTTTAGCAGCAGAAACAGATGAAGAAAATGTAGAGAGGATGGAGTGAAAAGATTCCAGGTCCGCAGGGAGTCTAGTTTTCCTCCATTTCCGCTCGGCTGCCCGGAGCCCTGTTCTTTGAGCTCGCAATGAGTCATCGAGACACGGAGCTGGAGGGGAGGACCGAGCCGGCCGGGAGGATAGGGGACATACAGAGTCAAAGGATGCAGAAAGGGAGGAGAGGAGGGTTGAGGAGGCAGAATCAGGAGATTGGAGGGAGAAGGATTGAGCAGAGGGAAGAGATGATAGGATGGAAGAGGAGAGAGTAGCGGGAGAGAGAGAGCGAAGGTTGCGACGGCGCATTACCATCTGAGTAGGGGCAGAGTGAGTAGTGTTGGAGGAGAGCGAGAGAGAAAAGGATACAAAGTAGTGGTCGGAGACATGGAGGGGAGTTGCAGTGAGATTAGTAGAAGAACAGCATCTAGTAAAGATGAGGTCAAGCGTATTGCCTGCCTTGTGAGTAGGGGGGGGACGGTGAGAGGGTGAGGTCAAAAGAGGAGAGGAGTGGAAAGGAGGCAGAGAAATTAGTCAAAGGTAGACGTAGGGAGGTTGAAGTCCCCCAGAACTGTGAGGGGTGAGCCATCCTCAGGAAAGGAACTTATCAAGGCGTCAAGCTCATTGATGAACTCTCCAAGGGAACCTGGAGGGCGATAAATGACAAGGATGTTAAGCTTAAATGGGCTAGTGACTGTGACAGCATGGAATTCAAATGAGGAGATAGACAGATGGGTCAGGGGAAAAATAGAGAATGTCCACTTGGGAGAGATGAGGATTCCTGTGCCACCACCCCGCTGACCAGATGCTCTCGGGGTATGCGAGAACACATGGTCAGACGAGGAGAGAGCAGTAGGAGTAGCAGTGTTTTCAGTGGTAATCCATGTTTCCGTCAACGCCAAGAAGTCGAGGGACTGGAGGGTAGCATAGGCTGAGATGAACTCTGCCTTGTTGGCAGCAGAACGGCAGTTCCAGAGGCTGCCTGAGACCTGGAACTCCACGTGGGTGGTGCGTGCAGGGACCACCAGGTTAGAGAGGCAGCAGCCATGCGGTGTGAGGCGTTTGTATAGCCTGTGCGGAGAGAACAGGGATAGACAGAGGCATAGTTGACAGGCTACAGAAAATGGCTACAATAATGCAAAGGAGATCGGAATGAAATGAACTAAACATCTGGGAAAGGAGAGAGCGGGGCCTCCCTCACCACAACACCCAAATATAACTCTCCCAACTTCCACCTCAGAAACTATAATTGTTGTAAACTACAGCGGTTCAATGTTTTCTAGGAATAGACTAACTTAGTTTATTCAGCTAGCTGAATAACAGGACAATGATCCTAAGCACACAGCCAAGACAATGCAGGAGTGGCTTCGGGACAAGTCTCTGAATGTCCTTGAGTGGCCCAGCCAGAGCCCGGACTTGAAACCGATCGAACAGCTCTGGAAAGATCTGAAACTGAAAATAGCTGTGCTGCAACACTCCCCATCCAACCTCACAGATCTTGAGAGGATCTGCAGAGAAGAATGGGAGAAACTCCCCAAATACAGGTGTGCCAAGCTTGTAGCGTCATACCCAAGAAGATTCTAGGCTGTAATCGCTGCCAAAGGTTCTTCAACAAGGTACTGAGTAAAGGGTCTGAATACTTATGTAAATGTGATATTTAAGTTTTGTATTTTTTATAAATGTGCAAACATTTCTAAAAACCTGTTTTTGCTTTGTCATTATGAGGTATTGTGTATAGATTGATGAGGGGAAAAAAACAATTTAATCAATTTTAGAATATGGTTGTATTGTAACAAAATTTTGAAAAAGTAAATAGGTTTGAATACTTTCCGAAGGTACTGTATACACACATCGAGTGAGTTTGAAGCTCTGCTGCCTTCTAAATATGCCATCCAATCAAACCAAGAGAAATAGCGGATGGAAATAAACAAATGAACAGCAATCTTACTAATAGAGGTGTTAAATGTCACAGCTATTTTAAAGATAAATAGTCATATGCCACATCAAGTCTTCCTACACACTATCAGCTTTTATCAAAATGCATATCAACATAGAGACACACTAGCATACAGTACATGTGCCAGAGGTGCAATTAAAGATCCAAAGTTTCCAGAAAATGAGACAGTAAATACCAAACTTATCTCCACTCTCATAAAACGTTCTCAACAGGTATCTGTGTTTTATGTTAGTACAGTAGTTGTTTAACCGACAAAGTTATGAAGTTTCTACTGCCCTAAGAAAGTGTGCTTTCTATATCATGGTGACGTTAAGGTCTCTCTTATGGCCCATTGCCTTATGATTCCAAGGAAGACATAATCATTTTACCCCCAACAAATTACAGTAAGTGCATAAACCCACAGATAGTATGTCTGATCTGCCAAGAAAAGGTGGTGGGGAGTTCTGGCTGGGGGAGGGGAGGTCAACCTGGGACAGCCCCAGGTAGGTAGGTGGACTGACACCCCTGTCTATCTCATCACTAGAGAGACTACAGAGGCCCAGTAGGAACACATGAGGAGGAGGACATTGTGGGGAGAGCCACAGGATGAGCAACTGTGTGGGTTTTCTGCTGCGTCAATTATACCTTGCTGTCCTCAACCTCCCACAAGTTCACATTCTCTCTTATGTGTCTGCTGTGTTTGTTAAATCTAGGTTATATGTCATGTTCCTTCTCAAATTTCCCTAATTCATTATGTGACTAAAAACATGCCCGTCACTAGACCGACACTCGCCCCTGTAGTGAATGTCCTATGTCTTCCCCAACCACAGTGTCAAAATGTACCTTGGTTATCAACCATGTGTTTTACAGTTTGTTGTTGTACCCTGCTCAATGCTTGTGGGTCTTCAAGTAGATCAGTGCAATACGGTTGCCTATATTGCTAGATTAGTTAGCACAAAGGCTTGAAACAAGTGCTTATCGTACTGTTGGCATATGCACACATCTTGAAATATGGCACAATAATTCTATACCTGCCCTACATACAACATCTGATCAATAATCTTGTTGATAAGATTGGTATTGGAGATGATGTGATGCCCCTTATTGTACTCTGTCATTGATTAATAGGCCTAGTATAAGTGATTTATTCCTATCCATTAAAGCTCTCAGACCCTCTCACTCGGCTCTCTGCATTATAACAGCATCCATATAGTGACCTTGGTCTTCTTCTTCTTCTTAGTCTGGACCTGTATTCTTACTGGCCTGCCATGCAATAACACACTGTAACTCAAGTTTTAGTTGTGTTTAGTCTATCCATCAGACATCAGTCCTTTATCTTGATTCTTTCTGGAAACTTCCTCTAGACCAAAAAGTCAAAAATCCCAAGACTCACAAGATTCACAAGACATTTTCTCTTTGTGTAAATCCTGACGTAGGGTTTAGGTATAGGGGAAATGCACGACAGGAACTTCCCCTGCTGTACTGTAAATCAAATGACATTCCCTTTGCAGCTTCCAAAAATATAAAGGTCAGACACAAATAAATCTGCCTGTTTCTCCCAAGCCCAAATTAGGGCCAGACACATAGTTGTAATGTGAACTGTTCTGATCTGGGCTGAACTTTGTTCAGCTGGGAAGAAGTGAGGGGGGAGTCTGTCGGAATGATCAACAGTGCAGTGAATGTCGGAATTCCCCCTTATCTAGCGTCTGGAATCTCTCTCCAGCACACAGCACATGGCTGTTTGGGTTTCAGAGAAAGAAAGACAGAAAAAATACATTCATTCTAAACATACATTCGGGAAAGAAACATAGCCTACTTTTGCGTTTAGCATCATGGCATTATTCCGCATTACACCACATTACCCCATTTTGATATAGAACCTACAATATTTTGGTTTGAGACTGGTTTTCAGCTGTTATGTCCTTAGACAGAATTGAATTAGAGCCTAATAAATGTTACAGCGTTCGGGGATTTTCAATAAAATCCACAAGACAAGCAAAAACAAAGGGTGGCATTCAGACGTGAGACCCTCTACTTAACAGCCTCTTTCATAGTCAGTAACAGTGCTTCACCTGAAACAGTCCAAATGGGATCCTCAGTTCTGGTATGCATCCCAAATAGTACCCTAAGCACTTCTTTTGACCAGATCCCTATGGCCCTGGTCAAAAGTAATGCACTATATAGGGAATACGGTTCCATTTGAGATGCAAACCAGACCTCTGGAGACATATAATATCTGATCGTGATGATGATGTCATGGATGCCGGTCACATTTCTACATATGTTACACTCACAGCGATACAATTACTGTCCAGATGGCAAACGACTGTAGCTGCCAGAGATAAGTAAATATTGCAATTAATAATGCAGGCTTTCTGAAAGAGACAATTGAATAATTCAATAAAATATATATATTATAAGATATTATATCAATATATTGTGGGTGTGCAGTTGCTTGTGGAGATCAATTAATGATCAGGTTACAACCTCTTTACCAGGTGCATAGGAAGTCATGTACTGACAGAAGGCTTATGACCAGCACCCACGTAAAACAAAACAACACAACAACAGAGTCTGAGGGATGCATTTGGTCAGTACTTTCCATCACCTGTTGCAGTACTTTCCATCACCTGTTGCAGTACTTTCCATCACCTGTTGCAGTACTTTCCATCACCAGTTGCAGTACTTTCCATCACCTGTTGCAGTGCTTTCCATCATCTGTTGCAGTGCTTTCCATCAGCTCTGCAACACCTCACTTTCATTGGCAGTTGAAGGTGAATGCGGTAGAGACTCATAAATACATAGACAAATGAAAGCCATTTTAGTGTTGATATCATTTCAACCTGATGCATTGTTTTAATGTAGCCTACTGTAGTTGGGAAATGCGCAAGCATCACAGATCATAAATTAAGACATATCTTCAGAAAGATCATAAAGCCATCCTCTAACTCTGTTTGAAAGTGTACTGTGCAGTATGTACAGCACTTTACCTTTTATCAGCATACACTATATCTCTGAGTCTAGACCTATCCCACTGGGCACACCTGTGCAAAGCTGTCATCAAGGCAAAGGGTGGCTATTTGAAGAATCTCAAATATAAAATATATTTTGATTTGTTTAACGCTTTTTTGGTTACTACATGATTCCATATGTGTTATTTCATAGTTTTGATGTCTTCACTATTATTGTACAATGTAGAAAATAGTAAAAATAAAGGAAAACCCTGGAATGAGTAGGTGTGTCCAAACTTTTGACTGGTACTGTAGCTAAGCAGGGCTTAGTTAAAACCCTGGTTGGGAGACCAAAGGGTAGCTGTAGATATATAGATTCTCCAGTAGGAGGTGCTACCCAGCCTATAGTATTTTTTCTGATAGTGGATATAACGTTGAAGATCTGACGTTGTTTTAGAGGTACAAATTCCACATATTTTATACAAGGTTTGTCTATCTTGAAATGTGGTTACCGTAATGACATAGTCCTGTGGTTGAAATTTCACCCTCAAAACAACAGTTAACTCTGGGTCTCGATTATTTTTTTTTCAAATCCAATGTATTTTCCTTGTTGATTCCATATCACAATACAGTGCCTTGCAAAAGTATTCATCCCCCTTGGTGTTTTTCGTATTTTGTTTCATTACAACCTGTACTTTAAATGGATTTTTATTTGGATTTCATGTAATGGACATACACAAAATAGTCAAAATTGGTGAATTGAAATGAAAAAAATTACTTGATTCAAAATATTATACAAATAAATAACGGAAAAGTGGTGCGTGCATATGTATTCATCCCCTTTGCTATGAAGCCCCTAAATAAGATCTGGTGCAACCAATTACCTTCAGAAGTCAAATCAAATCAAATCAAATCAAATCAAATTTTATTGGTCACATGCGCCGAATACAACAGGTGCAGACATTACAGAGAAATGCTTACTTACAGCCCTTAACCAACAGTGCATTTATTTTAAATAAAACAACAACAAAAAAAAGTGTTGAGAAAAAAAAGAGCAGAAGTAAAATAAAGTGACAGTAGGGAGGCTATATATACAGGGGGGTACCGTTGCAGAGACAATGTGCACATAATTAGTTAAATAAAGTCCACCTGTGTGCAATCTAGGTGTCACATGATCTCAGTATATATACACCTGTTTTGAAAGGCCCCAGAGTCTGCAACACCACTAAGCAAGGGGCACCACCAAGCAAGCGGCACCATGTAGACTAAGGAGCTCTCCAAACAGGTCAGGGACAGAGTTGTGGAGAAGTACAGATCAGGGTTGGGTTATAAAAAAATATCAGAAACTTTGAACATCCCGCGGAGCACCATTAAATCCATTATTAAGAAATGGAATGAATATGGCACCACAACAAACCTACCAAGAGAGGGCTGCCCACCCTGAAGGAGCTACAAAGCTCCACAGCGGACATTGGAGTATCTGTCCATAGGACCACTTTAAGCCGTACACTCCACAGAGCTGGGCTTTATGGAAGAGTGGCCAGAAAAAAGCCATTGCTTAAAGAAAAAAATAAGCAAACACGTTTGGTGTTTGCCAAAAGCCATGTGGGAGACTCCCCAAACATATGGAAGAAGGTACTCTGGTCAGATGAGACTAAAATTGAGCTTTTTGGCCATCAAGGAAAACGCTATGTCTGGCGCAAACCCAACACCTCTCATCACCCCAAGAACACCATCCCCACAGTGAAGCATTGTGGTGGCAGCATCATGCTGTGGGGATGTTTTTCATCGGCAGGGACTGGGAAACTGGTCAGAATTGAAGGAATGATGGATGGCGCTAAATACAGGGAAATCCTTGAGGGAAACCTGTTTCAGTCTTCCAGAGATTTGAGCCTGGGACGGAGGTTCACCTTCCAGCAGGACAATGACCCTAAGCATACTGCTAAAGCAACACTTGAGTGGTTTAAGTGGAAACATTTAAATGTCTTGGAATGGCCTAGTCAAAGCCCAGACCTCAATCCAATTGAGAATCTGTGGTATGACTTAAAGATTGCTGTACACCAGCGAAACCCATCCAACTTGAAGGAGCTGGAGCAGTTTTGCTTTGAAGAATGGGCAAAAATCCCAGTGGCTAGATGTGCCAAGCTTATAGAGACATACCCCAAGAGACTTGCAGCTGTAATTGCTGCAAAAGGTGGCTCTACAATGTATTGACTTTGGGGGGGGGGGGGTAAATAGTTATGCACGCTCAAGTTCCGTTTTTTTGTCTTATTTCTTGTTTGTTTCACAAAATGTTTTATTTTGCATCTTCAAAGTGGTAGGCATGTTGTGTAAATCAAATGAATTTTAATTCCAGGTTGTAAGACAGCAAAATAGGAAAAATGCCAGGGGGGTGAATACTTTCGCAAGCCACTGTACGTACAAAATTTAGTTGAAACAGCGTTGATTCAACCAGTTTGTGCCCAGTGGGATATTTGTTTATCAGGAAGAACACTACTTTGAATACTTTTCTCTGTGATGTGAGAGACGATAAGACTTTCTGGAACAGCGTGTCCACACCCTTGAATAATGTGGAGACACCTTGTGTGACATACTGATCTAATCCTCTAATGTCTTTGGCAAATGCTTCTGCTGACAGATCAAAACACAGACAAAAAAATGGAGGGGTAGAGTTTAAACCGTGCCTTGAATGCTCTACACACCATGAAGACAACCACGGATAATGCAGATAGTCAGTCAAAGAAAGGGATTATTAACATGTGACAATAACGTGAATGCGGTCAATTTCACCCCGACCGTCTTGAATGAGGTCTTTGAGAGTAGATAGCTCACCAGACCAGAATTGGAATGGCACCCTATTCCCAAAATAGGCCCTGGTCAAAAGTAGTGCACTATATAGGGAATATGGTGCCATTTGGGACGCACATAGACTAGTTGCTCTGCTGACTCTTATGATAAATGAATGAGGTAATTCATTCCCATTTCCACCCTTACATGATGAACTCCATGCCTCCAGAAAAAATCCACCATGTTGTTAAAAAAACATGGCCTCCATTAGTCTGCTGTGAGGAGAAAATGGCATTCCAAATCTTCCACTCTGACCTTCATCACAATGGCTGCTTATCAGACTGGCCTCTGCCTACCCAACAGCAGCAGCACTTCTGTTCAGAGGAAGCTAGTGTCAGTCAGTCCCCCATCACCCACCCACTCAGTCAGTCAGTTCACTCAGACCACCTCCCAGCCACCCACACAAGCCCTGCCTTCATAAGGAAATCCCCCACCGCCAACACCACAATAGAAGGCCCTGATCTGGCTGCCTCTCCCAGAGCTGCCATGTGGCCGGGAAAACACAAGTTAATCATTAGGAACATTCTCTGACCCACAGACCTGAATGTCTGAATGGCTTTTTCCAGATGTTTTCTCTTCCTGGTGAGGTGGTTTTCATAGTCAGTGGTGGAAAAAGTACCCAAATGTCATTCTTGAGTACAAGTAAAGATACCTTAATAGAAAATTATTCAAATAAAAGTGAAAGTCACCCAGTAAAATGCTATTTGAGTAAAAGTCTAAAAGTATCTGGTTTTAAATATACTTAAGTATCAAAAGTTAAAGTAAATGCTATAAATAATTTAAAATAACACGTTTCTATGTTTAATTTTTTTCCGGATAGCCATGGGCACACGCCAACACTCAGACATCATTTACAAATGAAGCATTTGTGTTTAGTTGAGTCCGCCATATCAGAGGCAGTAGGGATGACCATGTGTTGGACCACTGGACCATTTTCCTCTCCTGCTAAGCATTCAAAATGTAACAAGGACTTTTGGCTGTCAGGGAAATTGTATGGTGGTAAAAGTATATATTTTCTTTAGGAATGTAATAGAGTAAAAGTGAAAGTTGTCCAAAAATAAATAGTAAAGTACAGATACACCCCAACATTTTTATTTAAGTAGTACTTTAAAGTATTTTTACTTAGTTACTTTACACCATTGTTCATAGCCTTCCATTCTGTGTCTGCTGTCGTACTAGGAAGCCATGCTAATCACTAGACAGGGCTGAATAGTGATAGGAACGGAAGTAGAATAGTCCAATCAGAGGAGAAATACAATATTCTAAAGAATCACAGGTACAGGATCAGAGGAGACACTATCATCAGAGAGGAGTAGAGTTGTCGGTAACTCTTAATACTTTACATAAACACAAACCTCACTGTAACTTCTTGTAAGTCACTCTGGATAGTAGCGTCTGCTAAATGACTAAAAAGTAGAAATGTAAATGGCAGAGAGGAAGGGGGAGCTAGGGTTTACTCTGTTTTTCTGATGAGTAACAGAGGGAAGGATCTAAGGAAGGAAAGGCAGAGCACATCATGCTGTGGGCTTCCAAAGTGACGTTACTCTCCCTTTGTGATTCTGTCCTTGTGGGTTGCTAGAGTAGTTATTGGTACATCTATGACATCAGCCAGTCAATCCCAGGCAGACTCTTAGAATAGATTGATTTCAGGCATTTGAGCTGAGCAGGGGTCACATAAGGGGGAACATGGAAGTTACTAGGATGTGAGATAGCGAAGTAAAAACATTTATATTACCATCAAAACCCGCAATTTAATCCCTGCTCAAGAGCATTTAATTATAATGGTCAGTTAGCACTAAATTCAACGCCACTTATAGAAATATAAGGGAGGGCACAAATGTCATCTAAAAAATTGTGTGTATTCACAAATAAATCAGCTGGAATACGGACCAAAATTCAAACCAACATTTCCCAAAATCAAATCAAATGTATAGGCTCAGTCTCTGAAACACAAATAAAAATGCTAAATCATGTCTCTGTTTTAATAAGGAAACAATGTATTTGCCCTCCAATGAAAGTAAATGTTTAATTCAGTTCAGTCCCAAAATCCAGTTAGAAATCCCAAAATATAAGCAAAAATCATAATCCATCCATGAGAAATGAAATAAGGATTAATATTACCAGTTCAGTTGCACAGTTCAGTATTTGAGAACGTCTCACTTGTATGACATGAGAAAAACTAGGCCTTTAAAGTATCAACTGGGGTGTGTTCAGTTCGCTTCAACGCTTGCTACATTATGTGATGATTTGTACTGAACGACACGTTTCCCCTATATGGTTCGCACCGTACTTCAACAGTCTTTGAGGTACGTTTGCTCCCGTTTGGTGGGTGTGGCAAGGTGTGGCTAGATCAATATGGGTGTGACCATCTGAAATCGCATAACTCGTGCAGGACACCATATGGTAACTGGCCTCTAGGCCAATATAATCACACCGTTTTTCAACTGGTCGTTCAGTACAGTACCGGTTCCGTTAGTTCAACGTTGCACACTGTTCTGTCAAACTGAGCGCAACACAGTTTCCAAACATTTCTGACCACACCTGCAATTGAAAATGGGCTTGTTCGACATTGCAGTTGACAGTGCAGGTGACTGCCGACTGACTGACTGACAAAGAAACTTGCATCATAAACTCATTATTATTTGTATATCAGTCAGTCAGTCACAATTTACCCATGATAGAGTGTGGTTTTTATCCTCCCGAACTCTTTTTCCTGACACACCCACTTCCTGAGCCAAACCAGGAAAAGTGACTATGGGTGTGGCTAGGGAGTGACTGGGGCGGATCCCACAGCCTACACATATCAAGGAACCATTGAACCTTGTGGGTTACAAACTTGACCCACAAACAGTTATGGGTTTATTTTGCTTATTCTTCCTGTCTCTAATAATTTTGGTTAACCCAGAACTAAAATCTTGTGTAATTTGGTCAGATACTTGATACCATTTATGTTTACATAGTCTTTCCATGAGAGAATAGTCTCTAATAAACTTTCATGGTCCATATTTCCTTCTATTTAACCTTTATCTGACCAGGTTGGTCAGTTCTGAACTATGTAGTTGTCAGTTGATTACATCTCTTCTACAAAGCTATAAAATACAGGGACACATGCAAATACATCCATTGAACTCACATTTAGAATATTGCATTTAGCATTCAAATGATCCTCCCTGAACATACAATAAGTAGCATGCCATGATTATACAAAAGCACATTGGCACATACTCGTGCTGTATGAAAGGAATGATGAGAAGTTGGAACATCAAGCTTTGAAACAGATGCTGTGTTCTCCTTAGGGGACTCAGGAAATATTTGTGTGTTTCTTCTTTTTTACCAGAAAGAGACTCTACACCAAAACTGAGTGACACTCCAAATAAATCCTTCAGCTTACTGCAGAAAGGTCAAAACCAAGACAAGGATTTACAATCACTGATAACAAAGTGTGCCCCTAGCTCTCTGTTTTGTCTGTCCATGGCTTACTGTGCGTGAATCACCAAAATTAGATGTTTTAAGCACAGAGAGCTTTGGATAAAGGGATGTTTGTCTTTTTAGTTGCAAAATACAGGATGCAGACATCCAATCACTGTGGGTTGTCAACACATTATAATGGTACCTATTGTATACCTCAGAGTTCACATAGAAGCCATGATTAAAGGAGATGAAATATGCATAATCTTGACTCAAGATTAATAATTCAAGGCAACAGAATCCTTAAGTTTGATAATGGATAAAAACAGTAAGTAGGTTTGGCTGATATTACAGTTGTGCTTCATAGGACCAGTTAGGGGTTTTCTTTACATTTACTTTATATCAAAAGCATAAGTTGTGCAACATGGAGAGACGTTTATGTGCAAAGATGCAACACATTATGGAGGAGGAAACCAAAATAGGCCAGCTGTTAGTGTGATCTACAGTACTGTCAGTATATAGAAACCTCATGTTCATCTGCCCCAGTATTTTAATGTAAAATTATGTCAAAATCTTCTTATTAAAATGCAGAATGCAAATCGATTCAAATTACTTAAGTCTCTGGCAACAGCAATGTGCAGCTATGATGAGTAACAGACAACAGGTTATTGATTTGGATTCCCAAATTACCACCATTGTATGAAAGGGTGGAAAGAACATTGTAAAAGCATTGTCCATCAGGACCAGACAAAGGCTAGGTTTCAACCTCAGCTCTGAAGAGTCGTAAGGGTCTAATGATCACCTATTGTTAGTAAAACTGTGGGCTGGCTGGTATTTCTATGCCATGACAGGCTTTAGCATCCTTTGGCCAATAGGCCATAGAAATTATAGAAATTAATAGAAAGTGTTCCTGAAGTGGTTGGAGTCAATACCTCTTCCCTCCCACTCCATCACATACATAAAACAAAAAGAAATCCCTCCTCTTTTTAATCTAGACAAAAGCAAATAAAACCCGACCTTACAAGGTCTTCAAAGTCTGACAGAAAAGTTCCCTTAGCTACAGTATATAAACATATTTCCCCTTGAAAGGAGAAGTGAAGTCATCAACATCTCTCCTCTTTGTTGTTCAACACCAAAGTTATTGATCCCTATCAGCTTCCACAGAACAGACATGAGAGAGAGAGCAGAAACCCTCAGTTTCCATCTGAAGATGATACTGCAAGACCTTGGAAATCCCTGAGTCATTCCTTCAGAAGCCCTCAGAACTATTCTATTCTGAAAATAGGGAGGTACAGTACCTGCGACTGTGAGGAGATAACATTGTTAATTAGGAAAGTTAATTAGATGGTACTCTGCTCATCAGTGCTTCTGCCCTTCCTCTCTTCCATGTTAAATGCCTAGAGACTGAACAGACGGATGTCAGAATTACTCTAATGGATGCTTTGGGGGTATTTTTGGTTAGAGGAAAACAATTCCCTCCTTAAAAACTAAGAGGGATTCTCATTTGTACTATTGCATCATTCTGAATGCCCTGAAATTAAAAGCTAAAGCCACGTTACAATTAAGCATTTGGAATAGCACATTTAGCTTATGTAAGGCAGGGGTAAACCCTCTCTCTCTCCCGATGGGTGGCAGATGCCTTTTGATGACCACCCGCTGGTGCCCCAGTTCCGCTGCTTGGATGTTTTTTAAGACATGCAATCAAGTGAGAGATACTCTGGAGTTAGCTAGATCCCCAGTCCACATCATACACACTCTCTTCCATGGGTCTCTGTGGCTGAGTTTACACAGGCATCCCAATTCTGATATTTTTTCCACTAATTGGTCTTTTGACCAATCACATCAGATCTTTTCAGATCAGCTCTTTTTCAGAGCTAATCTGATTGGTCAAAATACCAATTAGTGAAAAAAAGTGTAAAAGCAGCCTGTTATTTCTGATGTATAACCTGGCCATTCTTGCCAACCCAAATGATTTTAGGCTGCGTTTACACAGGCAGCACAATTCTGATCTTTATTTCACATCAGATCTTTTTCAGAGGAGGTGATGCAGTCCAGAGGCATGGGGGTTCCTGGGAACATGGGGGTACTGGACTCTTGTGAGTGAAGATGTGGGAAAGAAAATTGTATGTTTTAAATTGCATGGTTTGTGAATGTGTTCCTGGGCCAGAGTGATAGGCCATGCTGAAAAGGTGACCTTGTGAAACGATTACTTAATTTATTAAATCTTTGATAATTGCCTTTGTTGTCTGCCTCTACTTCACCCTGGTTGCTTAACTCAGATCCTAAAGAACCTGACACTTTTCCACCTTGTGACACATGCTTACATCTACAAGCACATTTCGGCTGTGTTTACACAGGCAGCCCAATTCTGATATTTTGCCACATTTTTGGCAAAAGAGCTGATCTGATTGGTCAAGACCAATTAGTTGGAAAATATCAAAATTGGGCTGCCTGTGTAAACGCAGACTTTGTTGTGCTTTATAAATACAAAGCCATGGTACTATAGGGAAGGTCATCTGTTAATCATGCATGGATCTCAAAATTAAATAGTCCAATGTAAATGGTGTCTCCAACACCAATGCTATAGAAACTCAGCAATGAAATACCAACGTGGTAGTAAGTCACCCACTGGGCAAAAGAGTTGAATCAACATTTTTTTCCACGTCATAAAAATAAATAAATAAGTGATGACGTTGAATCAACGCAGAAAACTGATTGGATTTGCAGAAGTCATCAAGGTAAGGGAATTTTGTATTTCCTGTTTTGTTGCTTTTACGGGAGAGTTTATCATCATAGTCTCTCAGGTGACTTTAAAAGGTAAGGTCATACTAATATTACTGTCGTTATTGGTTGTAGCAGGCTAGTGACAGTAAGTTTATTCGATGTTTTTAGGGTGGGTGTGGTACAGTTGAAGTCGGAAGTTTACATACACTTAGGTTGGAGTCATTAAAACTCGTTTTTCAACCACTCCATACATTTCTTGTTAACAAACTATAGTTTTGGCAAGTCGGTTAGGACATATACTTTGTGCATGACACAAGCAATTTTCCAACAGTTGTTCACAGACAGATTATTTCACTTATAATTCACTGTATCACAATTGCAGTGGGTCAGAAGTTTACATACACTAAGTTGACTGTGCCTTTAAACAGCTTGGAAAATTCCAGAAAATGATGTCATGGCTTTAGAAACTTCTGATAGGCTAATTGACATCGTTTGAGTCAATTGGAGGTGTACCTGTGGCTGTGGATGTATTTCAAGGCCTACCTTCAAACTCAGTGCCTCTTTGCTTGACATCATGGGAAAATCAAAAGAAATCAGCCAAGACCTCAGAAAAAAATTTGTAGACCTCCACAAGCCTGGTTCATCCTTGGGAGCAATTTCCAAACGTCTGAAGGTACCACGTTCATCTGTACAAACAATAGTACCCAAGTATAAACACCATGGGACCACGCAGCCGTCATACCGCTCAGGAAGGAGAAAGCCACTACTCCAAAAGAAAAGCCACTTCTCCTAGAGACTAACGGGCAAATCAAACCCAGAACAACAACAAAGGACCTTGTGAAGATGCTGGATGAAACGGGTACAAAATTATCTATATCCACAGTAAAACGAGTCCTATATCGACATAACCTGAAACCGCTCAACAAGGAAGAAGCCACTGCTCCAAAACCGCCATAAAAAAGCCAGACTACGGTTTGCAACTGCACATGGGGACAAATATCGTACTTTTTGGAGAAATGTCCTCTGGTCTGATTAAACAAAAATAGAACTGTTTGGCCATAATGACCATCGTTATGTTTGAAGGAAAAAGGGGGACGCTTGTAAGCCGAAGAACACCATCCCAACCGTGAAGCACGAGGGTGGCAGCATCATGCTGTGGGGGTGCTTTGCTGCAGGAGGGACTGGTGCACTTCACAAAATAGATGGCATCATGAGGAAGGAAAATTATGTGGATATATTGATGCAACATCTCAAGACATCAGTCAGGAAGTTAAAGCTTGGTTGCAAATGGGTCTTCCAAATGGACAATGACCCCAAGCAGACTTCCAAAGTTGTGGCAAAATGGCTTAAGGACAACAAAGTCAAGGTATTGGAGTGGCCATCACAAAGCCCTGACCTCAATCCTTTAGAATATTTGTGGGCAGAACTGAAAAAGCGTGTGCGAGCAAGGAGGCCTACAAACCTGACTCAGTTACACCAGCTCTGTCAGGAGGAATGGGCCAAAATTCACCCAACTTATTGTGGGAAGCTTGTCGAAGGCTACCCGAAATGTTTGACCCAAGTTAAACAATTATAAGGTAATGCTACCAAATACTAATTGAGTGTATGTAAACTTCTGACCCACTGGGAATGTGATGAAAGAAATAAAAGCTGAAATAAATCACTCTACAATTATTCTGACATTTCACATTCTTAAAATTAAGTGGTGATCCTAATTGACATAAGACAGGGAATTTTTACAAGGATTAAATGTCAGGAATTGTGAAAAACTGAGTTTAAATGTATTTGGCTAAGGTATATGTAAACTTCTGACTTCAACTGTATATATACTGTATGCTACCAGCTACATGGTTGACTCATTGGAAGAGAAGTGGAGGGTAGTAGGCTACTGTACATAATGTGAATGTATATAGTATGACACACATGCAACAGAACTTGTTTTTCAAGTAAACAATTTCCCTGTGTCGTGTTCTGTTTAAAAAGCAAATTTTCTCACCTGCTATTGCATGCATGTCCTTACATACTATACGTAGCTTTAAAGAGGCTATTTAAAGCTGCTGTTGAGTAAGAGGGAAAATGGTCCTGAATATGACAGCATTTTACATATCATACTGATAGGAATTCATGAGGGTATTAGGAGTGGTATTAGCCAATGGGATGAAACTAGAAAATAGTTAACGTAAACCAAAATTCTGTGTGGATTATGGAAATTCAGAACGAACTCGTGACAACGTGTTCTTTGTGTCTAATTTATATAAAGGCTATTTTCATTCTCCACATGGGAGATTTTACTAATACCATAGACAAGTCTTAGGGCAGCACTGTGAACAAGACAGATTGATTCATCTGGCACAGAATAGTGATGTAAATGAATGTGATGAAATTAATGCACCAGCAAGCAATTGCATCTTTGTACAGAACAGCGCCCTCGACTTTCAGGTCTGTCTCGATATGACGACCCAGCAGCCCCCTCTTCCAGGAGACTCTGGCCCATTAACCAGCAATCCACAGAACCGTAGGGGTCCGGGAGGCATCGCCAGAGCCGCTAAGGCTCCATCGCCACAGCTCCTAGTCCAGGGACCAACAGCAGCACCACTCCCCCTCTACTGCTGAGGGGCTTCCCTGGGGCCTGTACCACTATAGAGTCCTCATCCAGGAGCCCCAACGTCAGCAACCCTTTCATACGCCGGGACTCGGTCGCCCTGACAAACACGCTTTTCCTTTCCTTCGGTTAGCTTCAGGGCGGTCGGGCCAGCTTCTCTTGGTTGCCCCTCCATTAGCTTGTCCAGGAGATCCAGCTAGAGAACACCTTGATGACCGAACCAGAGAAGGGCTGTCTTTTTAAGGTCTGTAAGGTCCAGAAGCTTGTGCAAGCCATGTTGGATAGTTATGTGGACACAGACTCAGGCAGCCATCCTGTCAGACAAGATGAAGAGTAAAAGAGCAGTCTTCCACAGTACAAGCTGGTGCGTCAGAACAGGAACCATGGGTGGCCAGTTGGTGTCTGTGGTACTCACAGCCTGATGACTTTGCAGTGGCCATGTTCCAAAAACCATTATTTTTGCCTTGGTCCATAGGGTTTATGGTGAGTGAGTATACACTGACAACCAGTAGATCCAAGTTTTTGCATAAAAGTGGCTAGTTCACCTGGATGAACACTGGTAAATTCCTAGGGCCAGAATGTCAACTCCAGTGTATGACCAAACACTTGTTTGTGGATCAATTTGTTTTTGCGATTTGTATTTCACCAACACCTTGGTCAAATGTTGTGCTTCCTTGTACAGACATTATGCTCATGGGGCAAAAAAAAGCCCCCATACAGTTGTAGTTTCAGATGAAAATCAACAAATTGTCAAATAATTCAAAATGGTCAATGTGATGTCCATAAACTTTATTTTACTCCCACTCGCCCAAATATAGCACAAAAGTGATCATATTGAACATTTCCCATGTGTCAAGACCATACAATTACACATTAATAAATAAATGTATAAATAAAATAAATACATGACATTGTTGTGCACAAAAATAAAGATTCTGAAAAAGCAGATGCTTTCACAATGTTGGATCTTTGACAAGACCTGGAAGTTGTATAATACTTGCACTCAGGAATCACAGTTTAAGGATACAGCTCTGGGCAGAGACGGCAATGTAAACCAAAGGGGATGGTACAGTATGATAAATACGATACATATTTTTTACATAAAGATATTACCGGGTTATAATACCATTTTATCAAAAGCTTATACCAGGTAGTGAGACTAGTGCTTTTCTGACATTTTAAGTTACCCAATTCCAAGTAAAAAAGTATTTGCCTCCATAGCCCATCTCATGCCGCCACGTCGACATTCAAGAGGGCTGTTATTGCACAATACAGGCAGACATCCCTCAAAAAGGCACTTTATCCCCCTTTGCCAAACAGCAAGCAATGCAATGTAGCTCAGCCTTTTTTACCTGAACACTAAAAATCTATATTACCCAGTTAAGGTTAAAAAATAATGACCTTTTGGTAGCTATAGCTAAAAACTAAAATAAAACTAGTTGTAAAATGACTGCGAATCCAAAGAAATATATTAAGTGAAAGTTGTCGCACCCATTGCCCTCCGTATGCCGTTGTGTACCAATTAGTGAAGTTTAATCATTAAAAAAAGGCAAGTGATATCGAAGCGTAAAAAAAAAGGAAGCTAAGACCCACTTCTCAGTTTCTCGACATTGGGGTGGTCACTTGGCAGCTTGTGATCCCAGCCTGCCATTTTCAGAATCAGGTCCGAGCATTAGCTGAGAGAACAGGGTCGGGTTTTTTTGTGTGCATGAAGTGAGTCAAGCCAGTAGTGTAATACTGTAGTCAGATTATAGGTTTCATTCTAAAAGGAAAATAAGAACAAAAATATATGCACCATAGTCCAAAGAGGCCAGACACTAGCCTAAGATTGGAGAGGTCTCCCTGAATGAACGGAGGCTCCTGGTCATTTACTCCCAGTGGAAGCAGAAAGCAGCAGGTTGGTTGAGACTTGTGGATGGAGCCATGGCCCTGGGGGAGAAGTTTCCCTAGGTACAGATCCAGGATCAGGTTGCCCTCCCCCAATCCTAACCATTAGTGTGGGAAATTCAGCGTCTTGGGGCAACGTCACCTTACTCCGAAGCGGTGGGTCCATTATGACTCTCCGTGATGTTGGAGCAGCTGGACCACGTAGCGCATGCGGTGCCTCAGCTCGGCAGAACAGCCCATCTCTGACAGCATGCTCAGGAGGTATGTGTAGGAGACGCGCTCGCGGCTGATGTAGGTCAGTAGGTAAGAGTCGGAGGACTTGCACAGGATGATCTTGGTGTGGTCTGTGTAGAAATTCACCTGGGGGAGGAGGAAGGTAAATATGTGATAAGTCAAGTGGCATACATCTTACATAATTACAGTGATCGGATATCACAAGAGGGTTTTGGAACTAAAACAGTGCTCCTAAAAGCATATAGCAGACTAATATCTACAGGTTGTGATGGAGAGCGCAGCTGTAAGGCCTTACCTGCAGGGTACCATTGTTGAACAGCATCACCAGAGCATGGTCGGTCTTCACCCACTGCAGAAGGAGCAGTGGCTGGGAGGGAGGCTGGTCTTCACAGTAGAGGTCGCCACCCTGGAAGACACAGGACACTTATGTTACATTACAATCCCATTTAGATCGTAAAACTACATCCTGATCACTCACACCCTGATAAGGTGGTTAATAGCGATAACTTCCTTCTCCAATGCCTTACCTCCATCAGGTTCTGTTCCATGTAGTTGGCCATCAGCTCCACAATCTGCTTCTGGCTGCAGAGCTGCTCTGGTAAAGCACTGGCCTGGAAGGTGAAGTGTTTGTTGTTGGTCAAGCAGTAGTGCACAGTCCTGTGGGGAAGACAATGGAGCTACATTAGATGAGACAAGGGTTTGAGACGTTCAAAAGGCTACAATAAACCAGCACAATTCAGGTTGGCAAAGCAATAAACTAAGGCTAATAACTGCTTGAATGTAATTTTTATCAAGTTGAAAAGGACTCTTACTTGCGTTGATCACACAGAAGCAAGTGTGTCCCCTCGTTGAAGAGCACACCAATGTTTTGATTGGAGAGCTGGTAGCCAAAGCCGTATTTGTTGGAATAATCAACCCACTTTGTGACCCAGATAAAGGATTTGGGCCTGGAAAGACAAGGCGGGTTTCTTGTAGCTGGAGAGGAAGAGAGACTAGTTTAGAAATGGAAGATTTCAGTATATTCAACTTGTTTAAATTCCCATTTGAAGTTTAGTACTAGAATAGCTTGTGGAGAAGTGGAAAGCTCACCTGCAGGCATGGCAGACAAACAGCTGTTGAGGACCTTCATGGCCGACTCTGCTACAGAAGCAGGGGTAAGGCCATCTTCACACGCTGGAGAGAGGAGAGGGTGAAGTTTAGTTGAACTCCTCACCAACAGTGACAGTCTGACTCAACCACTTGTCAGGCCCATAAACTCAGATGTTACGAAACCAGCCATGCACTTATGTCACTTCACTATAATCCATGTAGATGAAAGGCTGTCTCAGTTATACATATGGAAAAAAGATAATGATCTTTTAGGGCTCCATTATTGGCACAACATCACATTTAAAGCATCAATCATGTTCAGTAATTGAGGTTCATCAAACTGAACCAGAGTAGTGGCTTACGTTCTGTGCTGCTGGCCACCGTGCCTTTAAAGGAGCGTGCAGACTTCCTGGACTCCTCCTCAGCTGGAGTATCCAGCAGACCAGAGCTGACTTGCTGGCCTACTGTGGGAGAGGGAGCCTGAAAGAGGGAACAGCTTTCATGAGCGTCGGAAAACAAAGGACCGGTTGTCCTTCCTTACAAAGGCTAAATCTGACCCCAAAAAGCAAAGAACGGCACGAGACAAATGCAGTTTGTTGTATTGAATGAGAGCTACAGACGTCAGTAGGCTGGGAGAACTAAGATTTGTAGTGTGCATATCCTGATGCAATTGCATTTTGTTCCACAGGCCTGAAATCACAGACCTTTTAAAAGATGGGTCAAGCCATTACCCACAATCTCCCTGGCTAAAATGGGATTCTGCTAAGTACAGTACAACACTATTCTGAGACATTCACTACTATGGCTGCTCTCTTACAGTCCCTTGCTGGTCTAGGTCCCTTGCTTCATCTCAGCTAACAAGTAAAACTGCTGCATTGTTTGAAAGTAATTAACCTTATGTCTAGCCTGCGCTATAGAAAAGTTTAGCTTATGCTAAAAAAATATCTATCCTTCAAAATAATACATACCTCATTGGTGCCAACTGTTTTGTAGCTCATCTGGCGACTGATGGAGCATTTGACGATGCCGGACACAAGCTTGGAGATGCTCTCTCGCTCTTCACAATGGTTCTTCTCCACTATAAAACCAAACGCGTTAAATTATACCCCGATTCAAGGCTTAATCCTGGGGTTAAACTGCAGCCTTTTGAAGGTCAGTCGTGACTTGCCACAATGCTTACCTTTGGATTTTTTCTTGCCAAAGAGACTCTTGGCCATCTTGGTGAAGAACCTCTTGGCAGGGCTGGGTGGGTTGAGCTCTGGCACCATCATACAGCTGCTGGGAGGCAGTTTGTCCGGGGTGAAAGCCTGAGAAAAAAAACGTTTTAGGTCAGGGAAACTGCAAGGTTGGCAATTCAAGCAACCACTTAGCGCGATTAACACTGCCATCCTCGCGAGTCTTCACCCTTTAGTCAGTGGGCACGTGCTGTTATGCAGACTGGCTTTTTAGAAAGTACACTTTATATCCAAGGCTCAGCCCTCTAAATTGTACCCAAATTGCATCTAAAGATCAAGAAGCATAACAATGCAATTGGAATGTCATTCAAACTAGAATTACAAATCAAGGCATTGGAGGAGACTCAAATATAATCCAATGAGTAAAAAGGGCTATGGGAATTGGTGCTGTAAAGTCAAGCCTAATTACAGGGCCTGGGCAACATACTTTGGTGAAGAATTGGTGGTTGAGGATTTGGTCCAGTGTGAGGCGGTCACTGGGGTTCTTCTGCAGAATGCCAGAGATGAGCTTCTGAGCTGCAGGAGACAGGGTCGAAGGCAGGTTGTATTTTACTTCCTTGATACACTTGTATGTCTCCTTCAGGTCGAGGGTTTCAAAGGGAGGGTTCCCACACATCAGTGTGTACCTGGTTGAAGAAAATAAAAACATTAAGTCTCTCCACTGCCAATTGATTTAAACTGTTGACACATTCCTCTATTTTTGAGGAATGTTATAAAAGCCTAAACTTGCTCAGCAGTAGTCTACCTCATAACCCTTAAACCATTTTTTTTGCATACGCTCAATTCATTTACATATTCAAGGCCTATGTAGGAGCTGTAGTGCCACCATAGAGCAAAGCGTAACAAGTATGCACTTAGTCAAATTCAACAACTGATTGCACAAGACAAACATTCCAAGTATACTTACATTACACAACCTAGTGACCAGACGTCAGACTCCGTTCCATGGCCCTGCCTGTTCAACACCTCAGGGGCAAGGTAGTTTGGCGTTCCACAGATCGTTCTGAAGAGAAACAGGTGTGCATTAGAGCAGTTGTTCACCTCGGATTGGCTTTGAAGGAAACAATAATATTCTGCCATAGGAAGAGGACATTCCGCCAGATGACTTACTTCTTCCTCTGCTCAACAGTTTCCATCTTCGCTGCAAGCCCAAAGTCTCCCAACCGCAACTCCATGTTCTCATTCACAAAGAAATTGCCTGTAAGAGCAACATTTGTCAGGTCAGTTTTCCCAGGCCTCTCATGAGGAACAGGTACCAGTCTGAAGTGCTTTGATATAAAACTACAACCAAATAATGACAAATTCAAAATATGACATTGAGATTTTCAAAATGGCTGAACTGAATGAGATCAATGGTGTAGTAAAATAATCCAAATGATACATCTTATTCCACAAATCACTCTACATACCTAATTTGAGATCCCTGTGAAGGATGCCTCTGTTGTGAAGGTACTTCAGCCCAGATATGATCTGCCGGAGGTAGTACCGCACTTCTGGGTCTGTCAGTGTGTGTCTTGCTTTCCAAATGTGTGCCAGGGACTGCAAAGACAAGGTGAGAGTTCCGTCAGTACCCAGTGAACACCCTTCAGAATGTCTGCACAAGCTGTACCACTACAGAACAAAGCAGCCGCACAGCTCACCTTTCTACTGCAGAGCTCAAGGAAAATATAGATGTTGTCTTGGTCTTCGAAATGATGGGAGAACTTCACCACATGCTTGTGATGTAGGGTTTTGTGAAGTTCGATTTCATTTGTTATCTGTCAGAAGAATAATAATTAAAAAACAGTTACCCAGAATATCAGCAGGAATAAAGACTAATCCTTTTTGGAAAGGAGTTAAAGTCTGCAGATTATTGACAATGTAATGTGTCCTTACCTTATCCCTCTGATGAGGTTTTGACACCCTGCTCTGTGGTATCACCTTTACAGCATACATTTTGTTGTTGGAAAGGTCTGTCATTTCGTAGCATCGTGCAAAGCCACCCTTTGAAGAAAAGCAATACCCTACGAATTAGTATCAGCCTTAATTTTTTTATCCATAAAATAACAAATGCTGTGTTCACAATTACATTTCTTTATGCATTTATCAACACGATAGGCAACTGCAAAGTAGCCTATGTTGGCATTGCCTATCCAATGACGTATGTTGCTACCACACATCTTGTACAGAAATGTGATGATTTTCTTTCATCAAATACTCAAATTGTAGAATGAGAATGACATTCGCAATTGTGTCAAATACACTACCATTTTGTTTATAATGAAATGCAATTCGATTTAGGATAATGCGGCTGCAGCATTTTAACAAACATTGACATTTTTCCCTCCCCATGCGGCAGCACAGACAGAGGCGAAGATGTTTAGACACCGCGCTGTGTTGATACATTGTATCATGCTGATGCATTTAGAATATGTATATTGTATCAACGAATTATCAGTGACACGTACAGCGTTACATTGCAACTGGCCAAATAATGTTCACTATTCTCATGACGGGTGGCTTATAAAAGGTGGCTGGGAGATAGTCTACCAATGAGCCAAGTTCCACCACCTCAAAATAAAGTCACAATAGATAAAATATTGATAGTTGGGCTTGTAGCCTAGACTAATACTTCACTAGAGAGAATCAATGAAGCTGGTAGAGAGTTCGTCATATCCCGCACGAGGTTATTATTCCACAATGGAACAATCACATTTGAGTGTAATTTAAAGCCTTGGCTTGTAGAACATGTGAACCAACCGGGAATAAATCATGCCAATGAATGAAAGTTGCCACGTTGTAACACTGACGCAGCAATAGCCCATTTCTCTCTTTATACTACCATCAGGCCACATTGTCACCAGAACTGTCTAAATAATTGATTTGTGTGTGATACATAGCAGCCCATAGATCAAATTGATAGAATAATATACCTTTCCCAGAAGCTTTCCTTTGCTGTAAGATTTTCCTGTCTTGGAATCAGTCACCACCTGGGCGAGTTCTGATTTGATTTGTTCCGATTTAGTCCTGTTCGGTTTAGTAGGAGGGGGAATAGCTTGGCCATGTTCTGGACAAGGTTTAAATAGATCCGGATTCATCGTTAGACATGAAATACGCTGAGCGGTGGTAAAACACGCGGTATCCATTCATCCAAAAATAAATATTCTCCAACAATCCTCTGATTCAACAATTGATCCTTTCAATAAAGTTGTATCCTAAAATCCAATTCGTATCCATCTGACATGCTCAGGCAGAAAATTCCTCAGCTATATAAACTGTCCCTGACGTCACGGAAGTGGGCGGGTGAATAGGTTGCGCATTACTGAAATGAACCAACCCTATTTGGTCGAAATACTTCTCAATCAAAGCTGATTGAAACGATAAATGTGATTTTCATGTGTGTGTGAAATTCTGAATGAACTCATGAACAATTTATCCAGTCACGTGACTGTATTGATTCCACTGCTGTTGAACGAGAGGATTTTTTGAGACATGGAGATTTTCAACCCATCTTCTTTTTTAAATAGGCAAGACATTTTTTTCACATTATCAGAGCAACACCACTATTCTATCAGAGCACGTCACACGTATTATTCTATATCAATATGACATGTATATTCTATATCACGATGAAATATATATTTATTTACTTATCTTATTAGTATGATTTTGTCTTAGAAATTGTAATATGTAACCAGTATCTTGGAAATTAAATTACTTGTAATTTTTTTTAAAACGCAATCAACGAACAGCATTTTATCATATTGACATTATCACTAGGCTGAACATATCGAGGCTGTCAACTCATTTCACTTCTGACAGTGCATGGGAAAGTGATCCCAGATGCCACCTGGTGGAGTAAACATTAAATGGTTTCAGCATGAACTATAGCACATTCACATTTGCGCCATTTAGCAGACACTCTTACCTAGAGCAATTTACAGGAGCAAATAGGGTTAAGTGCCTTGCTCAAGGGAAAATTGTACTTATCTAACATGCTGTAGTTTCCTTCATATAATACAAATGTATTTCAGTAGGGAATCATCTCAGCAGTGCATGTTCAACAAATAGCCATTGGCTATTTAAGAAGTATATGGCCAATATACCACATCTAAAGGCTGTTCTTAAGCACGACACAACGCAGAGTGTCTGGATACAGCCATTAGCCGTGGTATATTGGCCATATACCACAAACCCCTAAGGGGCCTTATTGCTATTATAAACTGGTTACCAATGTAAATAGTATTTTTTGTCATACCTGTGGTAGAGTCTGATATACCACAGCTTTCAGGCAATCAGCATTCAGTACTGGCTTATAATTGCAAATAATCAGTGGCTGAGTTACTACAGGATCTGGTCACACCTAGGACAACCCTTTCTCAGCTTTACATGTTGAGAAGCGATGTTCAAAACTGTCAATACTCAGCAATTGGAAAGCTGCTCCCTTGTTTTAGGTATAAAACACATTTTGTATTCATACAATGTTTTTCTTTTTAATAAAGGTTTCTGCTAATAATTGGCCCCGCAGTAACACCCCCCGTAATTCAAACAATGGCAATCCCTTTTCATGTAAATGTCTCTGGGGTCTGCATCTTGATCACTTCACTTGCATTTCAGAACCAGACCATGGAAGGCAACAAGAAACATTTAATTAGAGTGAATAACTTTTACATTTTATTCTGAAATACATGAATGATTACATACATGAATGCAATTTTACCTTCACAAATATACTTTGTGATCTACCTAATAAAGTGGGATTTGAAAAGTTATCACCTTTTGGAATAATTTGAGGATGGAACAGCACAGCAAACTTTCATTTTCAATCAGTCCAAGGACTTTTAAGAGGGCAATGGAATGCAAAATCATCAATGTACAAAAATAAAAATAATGAAGGACTGGAAGGTTGGTAGATTTGGAGCAGGGGTGTCAAACTCATTCCATGGAGGGCCTAGAGCAGGGTTTCCCAAACTCAGTCCTCGGGATCCCAAGGGGGGCATGTTTTGTTTTTTGCTATAGCACTATACACCTGATTGAAATAATCAACTAATCACCAAGCTTAGATAATTTGAGTCAGCTGAGGACAGTTTGGGAAACGCTGGCCTAGAGTCTGCGGGTTTTTACTTTCAGTTAAGACCTAGACAACCAGGTGAAGGGAGCTCTTTACTAATTAGTGATCTTAATTCATGAATCAAGTACAAGGGAGGAGCGAAAACCCACAGACAGTCGGCCCTCCGTGGAATGAGTTTGACACATGATTTAGAGGGTGTGGATCAGGTTCAAAACATGTCCATGTTGCCCATGTCTCCATCTCCTTTGGCTTTCTTGTCCTGAGACTCAGACCAGGCCTTGTTGATGGTGCGCTTCATCTCATCGTCCCCCTCAGAGTACATCTTTTTCAGCATGCTCATTAGTCCATCGCTAGGATCAGCATTCTCGTCTGGGTTTACACTGGGCTTACTGTGCAAAAGAGACAAGGTTATGTATTACTCTAAAAAGTGTTGGCAGTAAACATCTTGAACACAGTCAAAGGTAAGGCTCAATATCTATTACAAGTCTAATCAATTAAGAGTGATTCAATCTTGAACCATGAAATTATTTGGCATACCACACTAAATTGTGTTTGACTTACTCTTTTTCTTTGGTCTGTTTCTGCACCTGTGTTAAGCATTCCCACTTCTTGATAGTCTTCTTCTTACACATTACCAGGACCATATCCGTTTTAATCTATAAAACAAATAAGGATATGACACGGGATATGTAATTTACACTTTGACCAGATAAGGTATTGCAGTCTACAATGATGGAAATCTAAAAGAATCAAACACCTTTTTAGAGCTGTCCTGAACATCAACAGGATAAAGAAGATTCTTGATAGTCATTTGATGGTTCTTCCCATCCAAATCTTTTACAAGTAGAACGAAAGACCTGTATGCAGGAAACAATGGATCAGTTTTCAAATGAAAAAATAAAAACATAGGCTAAGTGTTGACTAACATGCTGACCACACCGCACGCGTGAGGTCTACGCTCCAGTCCAGTTGGTTGTGGTAATGCACCATAAAGTTGGTTGCCAACCGCCATATAAAGTCCAAAGAAGAAGAAGCCTGATGGAATAGAGTTTACTAGAAAACAAACTTTTACCATTTTATCTGTGGATTAATAGTGGGAGTAGAGGACCTTGTGCATTTCAGGTAAAATAACAACCCAATGTTTATATCCCAGGACAAATTAGCTAGCAACAGCAAACTAGCTAGTTAAATTGCCATAAATGTTTAATGCTTTTCGACCTATCCCGAAATTAATATATTTGGTTCAGTTTGTTTAGATATTTCAACCTGCGTGTCCTGATCGCGTCTGGTGTGGGGGGACAAAATCAACTTGCGCGCGGTCTGGGTAGTAGGTAAGAGATAGCAAAAAAGGGATTGAAGCTTTTATCAATGTGCCATGACTAAAGCATAGCCTACCTCTCTGTGAAAGTGACCTCCACATTTTCTGGCGCAATCTTGTGTACGCCATTGAGTGTGATGTAGATTTTGACCAATTTTTCTGATTGGTCCCACCCTGCGTCAAAGAACATACATTCATTGTAAAAGCAGCAGTTGCTGTAACCTACATTTTTTACATTAGTGTTTGCTAGCTGAGCTGCTAGGAAAGTAATTAATACTTTTAGATATTACAAAAGTAGTACCATAATTGTTTATTTTGACTGTGTATGCTTTTGAGGCAGAGGTTGGGTCTGCCTCCCTTTTTGCCTGCTGCTCTTTCCGATGTCGCTTCACTGAAATCTCCTTCTCAATCTTATTCTGTTCCAGTTTGAGGACATCCTGAACACGTGTTCTCTCAGAATTCTCCAGAAGACTGCTGATCTCCTGCAGGTCTGTCTCCAACTGCTTGATCTAAAGAGAATAAACAAACATGTCTGAACATCGTCAAAAGAAGTTACCGTTAGCTAACATTGATTTGCAACATCTAACAAGCCAACTCACTAGTTAACTGGCACACCAAAACGCCAACAAGCTAACTAGCTAGCTACTTGACATGCCATGGGTTGACTTAATATTTAGTTAACTAATGGTCCGTGCAAACTGTGTGCAATTTAGATCCTATTAAATTGGTAATGAATTAAGTATTCTTCCTCATTCCTAATTATATGGCGCAACATCAGCTAACGTTAGCTAGCTTACAAACGATAACATCACAGATAACTATTGGTAGCTAACTGGCAAGTAAACCAGCTGAGAAGACTGACTGGGCTATTTTGATACAATTCTCAGCAGTCCCAAAACAAGCTGGCTAATTACCTGTTCGTTGAGGTCCATTTCGTCGTTAATTCTATAAGGTTTGTTTGGATATCTCGTGCCGTGGATAGATTAACAGCCAAGGTTCCAATGCTCTTTTGTAACAAGGAAAATGATCCGTCTAGAGCGATTGGTGTTTCACTTGAGTTCCGTCAGTATTTTCACCTTTGTCTATCGGTCAAAATGTACAATGTCCAAGGATACCTGAAAATCAATTTGCCTATGAATAATTTGTTGACTTTTCTTTCACATTACTAGAGTTGAAGGAAACAAGTACAACTACTATTTGGCTCAGAACAAAAATCGACAGTTCATTTAGATGAAAGCACTATATTTGATATGAGGCGCAGTAGTAGTACGTTTTATTTGTTTTTCGCAGTCAGACTGAATTGTACACTAATTTACAATCATAACATCAATCATATATAATTATCGAATAGTAAAATCCTAAACTAGCAAAACACTTAAAGGTGTAATATGCAGAATTCGCTCTGCCATTTCCTGGTTGATAAAATTGTAATCGTTTCAGTTTGTGACAAAACAAGCAATTCCTTAGTGTTGAGAATCATCGTACCTTATATACCGCTGCGGAATATATTTTCAATAACCAAAAATATTGTATTTTCAGTTGGTTGAAGCTCGTGTACAAAACTGAAAGTAAAAGACACAAAAACGAAACTTAAGAACAGAAGCATAGAAATAGTGCACATAGAACTGATCTACCGCTTCTTATATACTGAACAAAAATATATAGGCAACAAGTTCAACGATTTTACGGAGTTACAGTTCACATAAGGAAATCAGTCAATTGAAATCAATTAATTAGGCCCTAATCTATGGATTTCACATGACTGCCCAGCCAATCAGAATGAGTTTTACCCCACAAAGGGGCTTTATTACAGACAAAAATACTCCTCAGTTTCATCAGCTGTCAGGATGGCTGTTCTCAGACGATCCCGCAGCTGAAGAAGCCGGATGTGGAGGTCCTGGGCTGGTGTGGTTACACATGGTCTGTGGTTGTGAGGCCGATTGGACGTACTGCCAAATTCTCTAAAACGATGTTGAGGCGGCTTATGGTAGAGAAATTAACATTCCATTTTCTGGCAACAGCTCTGGTGGATATTCCTGCAGTCAGCATGCAAATTGCACACTCCCTCAAAACTTGAGACATCTGCGGCATTGTGTTGTGTGACAAAACTGCACATTTTAGAGTGTCCTTTTATTGTCCCCAGCACAAGGTGCACCTGTGTAACGATCATGCTGTTTAATCAGCTTCTTGATATGTCATGTGGATGGATTATGGATGCAAAGAAATGCTCACTAACAGAGATGGAAACAAACTTGTGCACAAAATGAGAAATAAGCTTTTTGTGCGTATGGAAAATGTATGGGATCTTTTATTTCAGCTCATAAAACATGGGACCAACACTTTACATGTTGCGTTTATATTTTTGTTCAGTACTTTCTTTCAATGAGAATGACAGATCTATACCTCACACTTCTATGTGAATTTGGTCAAGCCACCCAAAAAGCAGCTTTAATACAATGTTAAAATATGCAATACCATATTGTACAAACATTAGGAACACCTTCCTAATATTGAGTTGCACCCTATTTTCCCCTTAGAACGGCCTCAATTCGTCAGGGCATGGACTACAAGGTGTCGAAAGCATTACACAGGGATGCTGGCCCATGTTGACTCTACAGTTGTCAAGTTGGGTGGTGGACCATTCTTGATACACACGGGAAACAGTTGAGCGTGAAAAACCCAGCAGCGTTACAGTTCTTGACACACTTAAATCAGTGCGTCTGGCATCTACTACCATAGCCATTTCAAAGGCACTTAAATAATTTGTCTTGCCCATTCACCCTCTGAATGGCACACATACACAAGCCATGTCTCAAGGCTTAAACATCCTTCTTTAACCTGTCGCTCCTCCCCTTTAGCTACACTGATTGAAATAGATTTAAAAGGTGACATCAATAAGGGATCATAGCTTTCACCTGGTCAGTCTGTCATGAAAATACCAGATGTTCCTAATGTTTTGTACACTCAGTGCATACAAAACAACAATACTACGACGACAAGGTTAGGTTTGGCAGCTTTAGAAAATACATCTTTAGAGTTCTTTGGAAGGCATTTTTAAGGCCCTGGGCTATTTGGTGTGAAGTATGGAATGGAGAGTTCTGATAGTGGTCTGTGCGTGTCATGGTAGTGTTCAGTTTGTGGCTGTTTGCTGGTTTCCCGTCCAGTAATGTGCCGTCTGGTTGGGGCGAGCCAGTCTGCAGGGATTTAGCAAATATGAGTCTACGGCAATGACCACGTTTACATGCGCACAGTATTCTGGATAGTAGCTCATAACCCGCTTAAGGTCTTATTCGGGATAAACTGTTTACATACACCTTTGATATACCGCTCATGAGTATCCCTGTAACCATGAATAAACATAATATTCCTAATTTAAATATATGGGTTAAATGGAATAGTAACTGAAATATGGACACTGACTGTAGGCCTATAACCGCTCACATGTAGCGTTATATAATATGAAGTCCTGCAGAATTATGCATTTCTTGCAGTGAAATTATACAACAAATGCTAATTTTGTCTCGGGAACAGGAGTGGAGAAATATTTCTTTAAGCATCTCTTGAGAAAATGCAAATGTCCGTGTCATGTGTTATCTTTGACACTGTTATGCGAGCAGTCAGTATTTCAACCACAAAATATGCACCCAAAACCAACTGAAGTATTATGAGAAACGTGTTTTGACGTTTTCTCAGCTTTTCATTTCCTTAACTGGTCAAACTGATGACATTTGTACATTTTGCACAGGACCAATCTTTCCACCTGTTTTGGAGTTATTGCGTTTTCTCCCTGGTCTCTAAACGAATCAGACAACTTTACCAGTGTTAACTAGATTACTAATGCATTCATTCTATCGATGTAAGACATTATTCTGGTGAGCACTACTTTATTTAGTCTTCTGGGGCAACAACTTATGTATTAAACTATAGTTGACAAACAAATGGCTTACCAAATGTCAGAAATTATAAGCAGAAACTTGTCTAAATTAGGGGTGAAAGTAGTCAGTAGTAAATTATTGTAGGCTAAATTATGGAATTATGGTGGATCAAACTGCGCAGGTACAGTGCCTTGCAAAAGTATTCATCCCCCTGGCGTTTTTCCTAATTTGTTGCATTACAACCTGTAATTTAAAATGGATTTATATTTGAATTTCATGTAATGGACACACTGAAAATAGTCCAAATTGGTGAAGTGAAATAAAAAAAATAACTTGTTTCAAGAAATTCAAAAAAATAAATTACGGAAAAGTGGTGTGTGCATATGTATTCACCCCCTTTGCTATGAAGCCCCTAAATAAGACCTGGTGCAACCAATTACCTTCGGAAGTCACATAATTAGTTAGATTGCACACAGGTGGACTTTATTTAAGTGTCACAATCTGTCACATGATCTCAGTATATATAAACCTGTTCTGAAAGGCCCCAGAGTCTGCAACACCACAAAGCAAGGGGCACCACCAAGCAAGCAGCACCATGAAGACCAAGGAGCTCTCCAAACAGGTCAGGGACAAAGTTGTGGACTAAAAAAAAAAAAAAAAATGTGGAGAAGTACAGATCAGGGTTGGGTTATAAAAAAATATCCCAAACTTTGAACATCCCACGGAGCACCATTAAATCCATTATTAAAAAATTTAAAGAATATGGCACCACAACAAACCTGCCAAGAGAGGGCCACCCACCAAAACTCATGGACCAGGCAAGAAGGGCATTAATCAGAGAGGCAACAAAGAGACCAAAGATAACCCTGAAGGAGCTGCAAAGCTCCACAGCGGAGATTGGAGTATCTGTCCATAGGACCACTTTAAGCCATACACTCCACAGAGCTGGGCTTTACGGAAGAGTGGCCAGAAAAAAGCCATTGCTTCAAGAAAAAAATAAGCAAACACGTTTGGTGTTCGCCAAAAGGCGTGTGGGAGACTCCCCAAACATATGGAAGAAGGTACTCTGGTCAGATGAGACTAAAATTGAGCTTTTTGGCCATCAAGGAAAACGCTATGTCTGGCGCAAACCCAACACCTCTCATCACCCCGAGAACACCATCCCCACAGTGAAGCATGGTGGTGGCAGCATCATGCTGTGGGGATGTTTTTCGTCGGCAGGGACTGGGAAACTGGTCAGAATTGAAGGAATGATGGATGGCGCTAAATACAGGGAAATTCTTGAGGGAAACCTGTTTGTCTTCCAGAGGTTTGAGACTGGGACGGAGGTTCACCTCCCAGCAGGACAATGACCCTACGCATACTGCTAGAGCAACACTCAAGTGGTTTAAGGGGAAACATTTATATGTCTTGGAATGGCCTAGTCAAAGCCCAGACCTCAAGCCAATTGAGAATCTGTGGTATGACTTAAAGATTGCTGTACACCAGCGGTAGCCATCCAACTTGAAGGAGCTGGAGCAGTTATTATTTTTTTGGGGGGGGGGGGGTGAATAGTTATGCACGCTCAGGTTTTCAGTACCTTTTTGTTTGTTTCACAATTTTTTTTATTTTGCATCTTCAAAGTGTAAACCAAATAATACAAACCCCCAAAAAATCAATTTAAATTCCAGGTTGTAAGGCAACAAAATAGGAAAAATGCCAAGGGGGTGAATACTTTCGCAAGCCACTGTAGCCTACTTTTTTAAGTGATTTGTTTGACAATCAGTTGAAAACATCACAACACCCATAATATGCGAAATTGAGCCTGCACAGACCGCAAAAACAACAGTAAACGGGATAAGATGTTTACATGCCACAGTATCCTGTTTTAGATCAGCATATCCCAGGCATCTTATCCAGGTTTCTCATAACCGGGATACAAGCCTTTTCGGGTTATTGTAAATGGGATGATGTTTATATGCGTCAACTCAAAAACAGAATACTTGAGTATCCCGAATAATAACGGACATTGGTGTGCATGTAAATGTAGTCAATGTCTCAGGGATAAATGCGAGCCACACTGGCTGTGAAAACACCTGATGTGATTGGTCAAAAGACCAGTTAGTGAAAATTAAATTAAAATAATTGGGCTCCCTGTGTAAACACAGCAATTTAATATTGCTACATTCAATAATGGAAAAGACACTTTGCTAGTGAAAGCACTTTGTCAGAATGATAACAAGTGAATGTACACAACCTCATATTTGAGCACTGTGAGCTCTCAGCAATACCAAATGCTTAATTGAACATATAAAATAAGTTATCTCTGGAGCATCCTTGACATAAGGCTTTTTACAACACCAATAGCAAAGCACCAATTCTCATTAAAAGAATCAGGACGGGATTCAAACATACATCCTTTTATTTGTTTTAATACAGTTAACACCTTTATAAGCTGTCAGTTGCAACCTTCAATTAACATAATTCAAAGTGGGGTGGAAAAGAAAAACAGAGTTCACACAGCATAGTGTACTGTGTTGGTCTGGTTGTCCAACTATGAGTACCCTAATCACCAGTAGTGTAGTAGAGGGTAAATGCATTTAAATGCTTTTTATTTTATTTTGCACGAGTGTTTACCCATCTTTTGCAGGTTTAGGGAGCGTTACTTTACTCACAGCAAACAATGACCACCTATTTTCTATTTTTTTTTACCACTACATCATTGCGAGAAATCAATCACCACATGGCCCGCTGTATTCCAGACATCTGGTTGTGGTCCGCCAGGTGACGGAAGACTATGCGACTGAGACGCCACCTGCGCTTGACTCCGCGCGGCCGTGAGGTCATCACACATCTATTCCGGATTCGTACTGGGCAGCTGTCACGTGGTAGTGCGGCAATTTCTCTATCAGCAACCTCCTGCAAGGACAGTTATTGGTCATGTAAAAGAGTGTAGGCTTAATATTCAACAAACATAAGCTACTCAAACAAGTTGTTGTTACCTTTAATTAAATTACCATTGATGTTACCACAGGACATCCTGCCCCAGTAGTTTCAATGTCATGTGCACAAGTACATTGAAATGCCTTTCTTGCGAGCTCTAAACCCAACAATGCAGTAATCAATATCAATGTGGCACTAAAAACAACATAAGGGGAGAAAAAAGGAGGAGGGGGGGGAAGGAATAAGAACACTATCTGTGCGTTAAAGATGTTGACGATGAGTATGAGGTGCCTTTTCTCGAATGCCTGGGAAGCTCCTATTCAAACTCCCATTAGACAGCTCTGCTAGCGTTAATGTCAAAATACGTTTGTTACTCACCAAATATGGAGTTTCACTGAGCAACCATCTTAATTTACTCCCTTTACGGCAGGTATGTATTTCCGAAAAGGTCTAAATAAAAATTTACAAGCAGGCAAAAAAATTCCATTTTGGCACCTCCAATGTATTGAGCTGTTGTAGACTTACGACCTGTGCGTGGCAGTAATGAGTGATTGGAGGTGCCGAATAGTATTTTTTTCAGTTGCTTGTAATTATTATTTTTATTTTCTTTGCTGTCTAATGGGAGTTCGAATGAAAACTTCCTGGGCGCTAGAGAAGACACGTCATACTCATCGTCGGCATCTCTAATGCACAGATACTGGGGCAAGGACATCCCAACAAACTATAAAAAAAACACAATGCTGAACATTAAAGATGGTTGAAGCACAATATGCTTAATTGTGGGCTACCTGAAGCTCCTTGGGGAGAACAGTGTTCTTCCTTAGCGCATTGATCCGTAGTCTTTCATCTGCATAGTCAAAGGCCATCTGCCTTCTTTTCACGTCACGTAGCATTCTCCAGTCAACATAGTACCCTCTGACCTGCTCCACCACACTCCAGCAGCTTCTCAGAGCCTGGAACACAGACATGAACAAGTTCAGATGCATTACACAGATGATAGCATACAGGTGATCTACCTCTGGTCCACACGCATGTGCCAGATGCGCATGCAGCTCGTAATGTCGATCCAACGCATGCACGTGTATCAGAGGCAGAGCCACACAAAGTGCTGCTCAAAAGTTGTCCTTTGTAGTTAGAAGACTTAGCCCAAAGGCCGGCACATGACGATAGTCGTTTCACCTTACCATCCAAAGGTAATGCATGCAGCCGGCTTATACACTCGGCTCTCTTGTGGACCGGTTCTTACATAAAACATGATCAATTCAGGCTGCAAAGGCGTCGATTTCCTCCTTAACTCGATTGAATGGCGAGAAGGAGTAAAGAAAACGGGGGAAATATGCATACTTTCTTTATGAAACACAATTTTCCACCACCATGCTAGAGTGGCTAATGCTACTTACTGATGTTGCGCCCGTCATTCAGCCCACTGGTAAACAACAGACTGCTGCAACCTGATTGGCCGAGCGTGATATGCAACATCCGGTTCTAGCATTCCTAGGCATTAGCCACTCTAGCATGGTGGTGGAAAACGGTGTTTCATAAAGAAAGTACACATTCTCCCTGTTTTTTCCCACCTTTTTGCCATTAAATGGAGGTAAGGAGGAAATTGACACCTTTGCAGCCTGAATGGAGAATGTTTTAAGTATGAACCGGCCCACAGGGGATTTGAGTGTATAGCCGGCTGCATGCAGTCCCTTTGGACGGTAAGATGAAACAACTCAATATCGCCATCAGCTGGCCTTTGGGCTACAGAAGAATGACTACACATGCAGAGAAAAGTTAACCAACACTCTAGCAACATCTTTACTTTGGTGAGTTACGAAAGAAGATTGAAGCCAGTCAGTCACTTAACAAAGTTGGGGAAACAAACATTTTCTATTAAAAGTATCAATGGAAAGCAGCAGAGCGTAGAGGCCATAGTGTTCCTGTTAAATTACTAGAGGGGCTATGTCAAACCTTCAGAATGGGGTGAAATGGCAGCCATATTGGTCAGGGAGAAATCCAAACCAGTCTAATTGGAATGAATGGCAGTCGAGGCATAACCCTGATTTTCCTTATGCAGGAAAATAAAATGTGATATTAGAAATGTTGTAATAGAATTAGTCAACCTAAAATATTGTGGTCCTCTGTAGCTCAACTGGTAGAGCACGGCACTTGTAACGCCAAGGTAGTGGGTTCGATCCCCGGGACCACCCATTCACAAAAATGTATGCACGCATGACTAAGTCGCTTTGGATAAAAGCGTCTGCTAAATGGCATATTATTTATATTATTATTATTATTGTCAAGTAATTAAATAGTTTATGGGTTTTATACCAATTTTCTGTATAAATAGCCTTATATGTTAACAGACCATAAATGTTTGATATTTTTGTTTTCTTGGAAAGCTGTGAGTGCTAATATGATACAATATCAGTACTTGTATCAATTTGTCTGAGTCCTATCATCAACTGATTTTAGCCAGTGTATGACTGTGGATTGGCTGCATGGTTTGAATGTAATGTTGGCATATTATGGGCAGTTCTTTTGACAAATGTATGGAATCATTCCTCAAACTGGCTGGCTGCGCAGTGCAGTGCAGATAAATTCTAAAAATGCATTATTTTACACTATTACAGCACTGCCAAACCATGGTTGACCAACTCCCTGACCTTTATTCCCGCATAAGAAGGTTCATGTCCATTCTATTATTCTAATTCCTAATTCTATTGGGCAACTGCTCCCGAGTGGCGCAGTGGTCTAAGGCACTGCATCTCAGTGCTTGAGGCGTCACTACAGACCTCCTGGTTCGATTCCAGGCTGTATCACAACCGGCCGTGATTGGGAGTCCCAAAGGGCGGCGCAAAATTGGCCCAGCGTCGTCCGGGTTTGGCCGATGTAGGCTGTCATTGTAAATAAGAATTTGTTCTTAACTGACTTGCCTAGTTATTTAAAAAATAAAATAAAAAAGTTGTCGCGCGATGGACCAGAGCTAACCTTTCGTTAGCATGCTAGCTAGCAACTCCTGTCTCTTGCTCCACTTTCAGACTATAAAGTGCACAACTGAAAGTCACATTAACCCAGACATTTTACCTTTGATGAAATCAATAACAATAATTCAAACGACGTCATACCTGTTTAGGTGTACAAAAGGAGGAATGAAAAACGTTTAACCCTGCAAGTGCAGTCCTACAGGCCGCCGCCATCTTGAAAATTACGTCTTCTTCTGTAATTCTCGAAATTTTGATTTGCACAATACTACCACCTTGAGACAAGGCGGGAGTTGGCTTGACTGTAGTTTTCACTGGGTTGTCACTATCACAGCCACAAAGTCAAAATTGTCTGTATCGTAATAATTCATGAAAACAAAAAATTGCTTTTTGGTCTTAATTTAAGGTTAGGATTAGGCATAAGGTTAGCAGTGTGGTTAAGGGCAGGGTTAAGGTTAGTGTTAGATTTAAACTCAGATTTTAAGAGAAATTGTAGAAATAGGCGGGGCTTAGCCATAATTATGACACTGTGGCTGTGGTAACTAGTGACGTCCTTTTCACTGTGCGAACTCATTCAGGTCAGGTGCAATGCAAATGCCATAAATATAAAATATCTTGAATAATAATAATAAATACAATTCAAGTAGGCTTTAATGACTGTAGAAGTATCTCAATGTCTAGATCGAGAACGAGAAGGGAAAGAGAGAGAGAGAGATTCCCTGCAGAACCCCATTTTCACCTAAGGATGGCAGTATTTGTTCACGGTTATGAAGTGATGTTGATGTCTGTCTGAATAATGTTCGGATTTAATCAATTTCACATCACATCGGTTAAGAGGGCAGTTCTTAAGCGTTTATAAAACAATACAAGTGAATTATTTCACAATTTTCCACCAGACCATCATTGTAAGTAGCCGCTTGAAGATGCGTTCCTGGATAAATACTAACACATAACAAATTGCTAATGTGTTCACAATAAAGAGAGCTAAGTTGGAATTTTGAATACAGGTCAACTCATCAAATGCACATCATACACTATGTGTATAATGTGAGATGCCGGCTCTAGGCATAAGTGGTCGCTTAGGGACCCCGTCCGATAGGGGGCCCCCAACAACAACAAAATGAAAATTATATATATATACAGCACCAGTCAAAAGTTTGGACACACCTACTCATTCCAGGTTTTTTAGATTGATTAATTAATTATTTTCTACATGGTAGAATAATAGTGAAGACATCAAAACGATGAAATAACAAATATGGAATCATGTAGTAACCCAAAAAAGTGTTAAAGAAATCAAAATATATTTTATATTTGAGATTCTTCAAAATAAAGAAAAAAACCTTGAATGAGTAGGTGTGTCCAAACTTTTGACTGGTAGTGTATACTGTATTTATATTTATAGAAAAATCTATATGAGGGTTTGGAAATGATGCAGACAATTACATTGATAGAAGCTACAAAAATGTGCCCTTCAGCAATTCACTTAACCCTAATTTGCTCCAGTGGCGCCGTACTAATATGGCTGACCCTGTAAAACAAAACATTTCACGCCACCTATCCGGTGTATGTGACAATAAAACATTATTTTTTTGGACAGTGTACAGTCGTGGTCAAAAGTTTTGAGAATGACACAAATATTAATTTTCACAAAGTCTGCTGCCTCAGTTTTTATGATGGCAATTTGCATATACTCCAGAATGTTATGAAGAGTGATCAGATTAATTGCAATTAATTGCAAAGTCCCTCTTTGCCATGAAAATGAACTTAATCCCCAAAAAACATTTCCACTGCATTTCAGCCCTGCCACAAAAGGACCAGCTGACATCATGTCAGTGATTCTCTCGTTAACACAGGTGAGAGTGTTGACGAGGACAAGGCTGGAGATCACTCTGTCATGCTGATTGAGTTAGAATAACAGACTGGAAGCTTTAAAAGGAGGGTGGTGCTTGAAATCATTGTTCTTCCTCTGTTAACCATGGTTACCTGCAAGGAAACACGTGCAGCCATCATTGCTTTGCACAAAAAAGGGCTTCACAGGCAAGGATATTGCTGCTAGTAAGATTACACCTAAATCAACCATTTATCGGATCATCAAGAACTTCAAGGAGAGAGGTTCAATTGTTGTGAAGAAGGCTTCAGGGCGCCCAAGAAAGTCCAGCAAGCGCCAGGACCATCTCCTAAAGTTGATTCAGCTGCGGGTTCGGGGCACCACCAGTGCAGAGCTTGCTCAGGAATGGCAGCAGGCAGGTGTGAGTGCATCTGCACGCACAGTGCGGCGAAGACTTTTGGAGGATGGCCTGGTGTCAAGAAGGGCAGCAAAGAAGCCACTTCTCTACAGGGATTGGACTGCTGAGGACTGGGGTAAAGTCATTTTCTCGGATGAATCCCCTTTCCGATTGTTTGGGGCATCCGGAAAAAAGCTTGTCCGGAGAAGACAAGGTGAGCGCTACCATCAGTCCTGTGTCATGCCAACAGTAAAGCATCCTGAGACCATTCATGTGTGGGGTTGCTTCTCAGCCAAGGGAGTGGGCTCACTCACAATTTTGCCTAAGAACACAGCCATGAATAAAGAATGGTACCAACACATCCTCCGAGAGCAACTTCTCCCAACCATCCAAGAACAGTTTGGTGACGACCAATGCCTTTTCCAGCATGATGGAGCACCTTGCCATAAGGAAAAAGTGATAACTAAGTGGCTCGGGGAACAAAACATCGACATTTTGGGTCCATGGCCAGGAAACTCCCCAGACCTTAATCCCATTGAGAACTTGTGGTCGATCCTCAAGAGGCGGATGGACAAACAAAACCCCACAAATTCTGACAAACTCCAAGCATTGATTATGCAAGAATGGGCTGCCATCAGTCAGGATGTGGCCCAGAAGTTAATTGACAGCATGCCAGGGCGGATTGCAGAGGTCTTGAAAAAGAAGGGTCAACACTGCAAATATTGACTCTTTGCATAAATGTAATGTAATTGTCAATAAAAGCCTTTGACACTTATGGAATGCTTGTAATTATACTTCAGTATACCATAGTAACATCTGACAAAAATATCTAAAAACACTGAAGCAGCAAACTTTGTGAAGACCAAAACTTGTGTCACTCTCAAATCTTTTGACCAAGACTGTAGAACAATGGCAAAGTGACTCAGGATTTTGTCTTCCTTCCTCTGTGCCCCCCTTGTAGGTCAGTAGTCTACTACATTTTAGCACAGGTAAACAAAAGGATGTTTCCTTTCCCACAGAGTAATTCAGAAGTGTTGATTGCTAGACTGACCCTGCCAGTCGAGAGAGAGGGAGAGTGGACCCCTGTGGTAAGTCGGAAATCAACACAAAAAAAATGGAACAATTGGTCGAATGGATACCTAAAAAGCTGAAAATAGAAAGATTTAAAGGACCAAAGGCTATTAATGACAATTAAGATTCTGGAAACACCACATGAATAATGTTGAACACAACAAAATTGTTAAAATCTCAGATCTACTCCTGGGCTATTTAACTGAAATCTCCCAGTAATGCCAGTATAGATGATCAGAACACCTTATCCTTGCATTGTACACAGTTGAATGTACTCTGGAGCAATAACAAGGTGTGTGTTAGTCGTACAGTGTTCTGGTTCTGTGCAGTATGATCATAAACTTTGTCATGGGAAGATGAAGGGAGATAAGATAAGAGGTCTAAATGCCTTGTAAGACTCTGAGAATCATTCAATGCTTTTCTTCTTTGGCAGTTCATGCAGGTTGTTTACTGTTAAAGCTTTCACAGTATTGTCAGTGCAAAAACAAAGGCACTTCAAATTAAATAGCACAATGTCAACAGGACAAACCATTGGGGAAATGCTATAGTAGGCCTATTTGGTATGGTTGTCAATCATCTGTAGGCCTACGAGTTGGATAATTTGATAGTTTGGATAGAACAAAGAAGCATTGGAATTTTAAAAACATTTGGTGAAATTTGATTGACTTGTCAAACTTTCAAAGTTATTATTTGAGCTGTTCTTGCCATAATATGGACTTGCTCTTCTACCAAATAGGGCTATCTTCTGTATACCACCTCTACTTTGTCACAACACAACTGATTGGCTCAAACGCATTAAGAAGGAAATCAATTCCACAAATTAACTTTTAAGAAGGCACACCTGTTAATTGAAATTCATTCCAGGTGACTACCTCATGAAGCTGGTTGAGAGAATGCCAAGAGTGTGCAAAGCTGTCATCAAGGCAAAGGGTGGCTTTTGAAGAATATCAAATATAAAATATATTTTGATTTGTTTAACAATTTTTTGGTTACTACATGATTCCATATGTGTTATTTCATAGTTTTGATGTCTTCACTATTATTCTACAATGTAGAAAATAGTAAAAATAAAGAAAAACCCTTGAATGAGTAGGTGTGTCCAAACTTTTGACTGATACTGTGTATATATACAGTTGAAGTTGGAAGTTTACATACACTTAGGTTGGAGTCATTAAAACTCGTTTTTCAACCACTCACACACACACATTTCTTGTTAACAAACTATAGTTTTGGCAAGTCGGTTAGGATGTCTACTTTGTGCATGACACAAGTAATTTTTCCAACAATTGTTTACAGTGTCACGCCCTGGCTCTGGGGACTCTTGTAGGTTGAGCCAGGGTGTTAGTTTCTTTGTGTAGTGTCTATGTTTCGTTTCCTATGTTCTGTTCTAGGTGATGTGTTTCTATGTTGGCCGGGGTGGTTCTCAATCAGAGGCAACGAGAATCAGCTGTTGCTTGTTGTCTCTGATTGGGAACCATACTTAGGCAGCCTTTTGTGCACTTGTGATTCGTGGGATCTTGATCTGTATATGTTTGTGTTGGTGAACCTGTAGACTTCACGTATCGTTTTGTTAGTTGTGTAAAGTACTCATTAAAAGATGTACGCATATCACGCTGCGCCTTGGTCTTCATCTTATAACGACCGTGACAGATCAAGATCCCACGAATTGACTATTGTCAAACAATGTACAATAGTACGCAAGTATAAACACCATGGGACCACGCAGCCGTCATACCGCTCAGGAAGGAGACGCGTTCAGTCTCCTAGAGATGAACGTACTTTAGTACAAATCAATCCCAGAACAACAGCAAAGGACCTTGTGAAGATGCTGGAGGAAACGGGTACAAAAGTATCTATATCCACAGTAAAACGAGTCCTATATCGACATAACCTGAAAGGTCGCTCAGCAAGGAAGAAGCCACTGCTCCAAAACCGCCATAAAAAAGCCAGACTATGGTTTGCAACTGCACATGGGGACAAAGATTGTACTTTTTGGAGAAATGTCCTCTGGTCTGATGAAACAAAAATAGAACTGTTTGGCCATGTTTGGAGGAAAAAGGGGAAAGCTTGCAAGCCGAAGACCACCAAGAACACCATCCCAACCGTGAAGCACGGGGGTGGCAGCATCATGCTGTGGGGGTGCTTTGCTGCAGGAGGGACTGGTGCACTTCACAAAATGGATGGCATCATGAGGAAGGAAAATTCTGTGGATATATTGAAGCAACATCTCAAGACATAAGTCAGGAAGTTAAAGCTTGGTCGCAAATGGGTCTTCCAAATGGACAATGACCGCAAGCATACTTCCAAAGTTGTGGCAAAATGGCTTAAGGACAACAAAGTCAAGGTATTGGAGTGGCCATCACAAAGCCCTGACGTCAATCCTATAGAAAATGTGTGGGCAGAACTGAAAAAGCGTGTGCAAGCAAGGAGGCCTACAAACCTGACTGAGTTACACCAGCTCTGTCAGGAGGAATGGGCCAAAATTCACCCAACTTATTGTTGGAAGCTTGTGGAAGGCTACCTGAAACGTTTGACCCAAGTTAAACAATTTACAGTGCCTTGCAAAAGTTTTCGTCCCCCTTGGCGTTTTTCCTATTTTGTTCCATTACAGCCTGTAATTTAAATGGATTTTTATTTGGATTTCATATAATGGACATACACAAAATAGTCCAAATTGGTGAAGTGAAATGAAAAAAATAACTTATTTCAAAAAAATAAATAATGGAAAAGTGGTGCGTGCATTTGTATTCACCCCCTTTGCTATAAAGCCCCTAAATAAGATCTGGTGCAACCAATTACCTTCAGAAGTCACATAATTAGTGAAATAAAGTCCACCTGTGTGCAATCTGAGTCACATGATCTCAGTATATATACACCTGTTCTGAAACACCCCAGAGTCGGCAACACCACTAAGCAACGGGCACCACCAAGCAAGCGGCACCATGAAGACCAAGGAGCTCTCCAAACAGGTCAGGGACAAAGTTGTGGAGAAGTACAGATCAGGGTTGGGTTATAAAAAAAATATATCAGAAACTTTGAACATCCCACGGAGCACCATTAAATCCATTATTAAAAAATGGAAAGAATATGGTACCACAACAGACCTTCCAAGAGAGGGCTGCCCACCAAAACTCACAGACCAGGCAAGGAGGGCATTAATCAGAGAGGCAACAAAGAGACCAAAGATAACCCTGAAGGAGTTGCAAAGCTCCAGCGGAGATTGGAGTATCTGTCCATAGGACAACTTTAAGCCGTACACTCCACAGAGCTGGGCTTTACAGAAGAGTGCCAGAAAAAAGATTTGCTTAAAGAAAAATATAAGCAAACACATTTGGTGTTCACCAAAAGGCATGTGGGAGACTCCCCAAATATATGGAAGAAGGTACTCTGGTCAGATGAGACTAAAATTGAGCTTTTTGGCCATCAAGGAAAACGCTATGTCTGGTGCAAACCCAACACCTCTCATCACCCCGAGAACACCATCCCCACAGTGAAGCATGGTGGTGGCAGCATCATGCTGTGGGGATGTTTTTCATTGGCAGGGACTGGGAAACTGGTCGGAATTGAAGGAATGATGGATGGCGCTAAATACAGGGAAATTCTTGAGGGAAACCTGTTTGTCTTCCAGAGGTTTGAGAATGGGACGGAGGTTCACCTCCCAGCAGGACAAGGACCCTAAGCATACTGCTAGAGCAACACTCAAGTGGTTTAAGGGGAAACATTTACATGTCTTGGAATGGCCTAGTCAAAGCCCAGACCTCAATAGTCAAAAATCACAGTGGCTAGATGTGCCAAGCTTATAGAGACATACCCCAAGAGACTTGCAGCTGTAATTGCTGCAAAAGATGGCTCTACAAAGTATTGACTTTGGGGGGGGTGAATAGTTATGCACGCTCAAGTTTTGTTTTTTTGTTTTATTTCTTGTTTGTTTCACAAGAAAACAACATTTTGCATCTTCAAAGTGGTAGGCATGTTATGTAAATCAAATGATACAAACCTAACCAAAATCCATTTTAATTCCAGGTTGTAAGGCAACAAAATAGGAAAAATGCCAAAGGGGGTGAATGCTTTCACAAGCCACTGTAAAGGCAATGCTACAAAATACTAATTGAGTGTATTTTCTAATAATTGCGCCAACAGTTGTTGCCTTCTCACCAAGCTGCTTGCCTATTGTCCTGTAGCCCATCCCAGCCTTGTGCAGGTCTACAATTTTAACCCTGATGTCCTTACACAGCTCTCTGGTCTTGGCCATTGTGGAGAGGTTGGAGTCTGTTTGATTGAGTGTGTGGACAGGTGTCTTTTATACAGGTAACGAGTTCAAACAGGTGCAGTTAATACAGGTAATGAGTGGAGAACAGGAGGGCTTCTTAAAGAAAAACTAACAGGTCTGTGAGAGCTGGAATTCTTACTGGTTGGTAGGTGATCAAATACTTATGTCATACAATAAAATACAAATTAATTACTTAAAAATCATACAATGTGATTTTCTGGATTATTATTTTTTGATTCCGTCTCTCACAGTTGAAGTGTACCTATGATAAAAATTACAGACCTCTACATGCTTTTTAAGTAGGAAAACCTGCAAAATCGGCAGTGTATCAAATACTTGTTCTCCCCACTGTGTATATATATATACACACAACAGTGGAGGTCGGTGCTGTTTTAAGATGAGGGAGGATTCTTTTTTTTATTAGCATGGCCTTATTTGTATTACAGCATATTGGATGACTGTCATTCATATTCCATTCACCCAGCTCAATGTAACATTGATAGGTGTACTCAAATTTTCCACACTCTTGCCTGCATTTAGCTGATCTAGGGTGTAATCATTAGTCCAACAGTTGCAAACGAGAGTTTCTATTGGACAAATTCAGGTATGTTTATCCCTGTTTAGTTTGGTTTGCTTCCATTTAAGAAAAGTTTTTCAACAGAATCGGCGGAATGAATACACCCCTGATCACACGCAAACACAGATCAATTTCATAGCAGCCACATACAAACAGCATGATCACTTTGCATCTACGTGCTCTCCTCCTCTCACCTTTTCCCTTTGCTTGTGGACTTCAGTCCACAACACATCAGTGTCTCTGACCAGGCGAAAAAACCTTTCCAAGCCAAACCTTCATATCATAACCGCTAAACTCTACACACAGCCTACATCGTTGTCACCATATTAGCTAACGTCATAGTCAACATAGCTAATAGAACTAACGTGTTAGTAAACCCGCTACAATCATGCAGTACAGTGTACAGTCAGCAAGCAGTTTAGCACTTACATCGACGGGGCCCGGTGGCAATAAATGTATACATTTACCTTGACTTGGAAGAGTTCCAGTGTTGGATAAATAGCCATAGCCAGCTAGCTAACATATCATCCCTCTCTGTTTGAGCCAGGTGTTAGAGTAGGCTAAACTAGCTAGCTGCATTCGCTAGCTAATAACTGTAAGTGAAAGTAAAAAAAAAAATACAAGACATTTTGCTAGCTCTCTTGCTGCTCATTCATTTTTGAAGAAATGAATTTGTTCAAAAACTGTTCAACTATTGTCTTTCTCTCTCTTTGAGTCAACTACTCACCACATTTTATGCACTGCAGTGCTAGCTAGCTGTAGCTTATACTTTCAGTACTATATTCATTCTCTGATCCTTTGATTGGGTGGACAACATGCCAGTTCATGCTGCAAGAGCTCTGATAGGTTGGAGGATGTCCTCCGGAAGTTGTCATAATTACTGTGTAAGTCTATGGAAGGGGGTGAGAACCATGAGCCTCCTAGGTTTTGTACTGAAGTCAAGGTACCCAGAGGAGGAGGGAACTAGCTGTCCTCCGGCTACACCATGGTCCTACCCTACAGAGTGCTGTTGAGGCTACTGTAGACCTTTATTGCAAAACAGTATGTTTTAATCAATTATTTGGTGACGTGACTATATTTAGTATAATTTCATTATCTAAAAAGGATAACTTTTTCAATGTTTCACTATTTTTATTTTTATGAAATTCACTGAGGAGGAGGGTCCTCAGTGAGTGTACAAAACATTAGTAACACCTGCTTTTTCCATGACATAGACCAGGTGAATCCATGACATAGACCAGGTGAATCCAGGTGAAAGCTATGATCCCTTATTGATGTCACCTGTTAAATCCACTTCAATCAGTGTAGATGAAGGGGAGGAGACAGGTTAAAGAAGGATTTTTAAGCATTGAGACAAATGAAACCTGAATTGTGTATGTGTGCCATTCAGAGAGTGAATGGGCTAGACAAAAGATTTAAGTGCCTTTGAACGGGGTATGGTAGTAGGTGCCAGGTGCACCGGTTTGAGTGTGTCAAGAACTGCTTCGCTGCTGGGTTTTTCACGCTCAACAGTTTCCTGTGTGTATCAGGAATGGTCCACGATCCAAAGGACTTCCAGCCAACTTGACACAACTGTGGGAAGCATTGGCGTCAACATGGGCCAGCATCCCTGTGGAACGCTTTCGAACACCTAGAGTCCATGCCCCGACGAATTGAGGCTGTTCTGAGGGCAAAAGGGGTGCAACTCAATATTAGGAAGGTGTTTTTAATGTTTTGTACACTCTGTGTATATTTCTAGAACTCAGTCAGGGTCTTAACTTACTGTTGAGAGTTAGAGTAGTAGAATACACAAGGTGCAATATCGACGTTTGGTTGTGCATCAGCAGTTTTTCTCTTATGTCAGTCACTGATAGTCACTCAATTAGCCCATGTCAGCACATATTTTTAAGATTGGTAAGTTATCCTAGCTAGCTATCTAAACTTATAGTAATCATGGTCGAATTATCCACCGGGCACGAAGGGCCTGTAGCCAGGGCCCTGACCTCCAGGGGGCCTGTCATGCCAAATAGTGTCCCCCCTGCGTCACAATGGGATTTGAGAAGCTACTAGCAAAGATGTTCTCATTGTTCTATCTGTGCTACTAGCGTCCGTTGCTAGGGCCGTTGCAAGAACATGCCAAATTCTGCCTGGCTACGTAATAAAAAAATAATAAAAAAAACGATAGCTTTCGTTGATATGCTGGTTGTTATGTTCTGATTGTCCTGAGGCGTGCATAGAGAGAAGCGCATGCAGTCAAAAGACAGGGGAAAATGCCACAGGGTGTTCATTTAATTAATTGTTGTAAATCCCTTTTGGTATTCGTGAGTTCAACATTATTCAACTGTCGGTTGTGTCCTGCATTATATTCAACTACAAGTGTACTGCTGTATTACTGAGCTATGCCTATGCCATGTGGTGGAGGAAGGGAGGTAAGGAAAATAATCATAATAGGACTAAGAGCATACTTTAGTAAGACAAGGGAAGGGAAGCTCAAAATAAAAGTATGCCAGTCACTCAGGAGGGAAAGCATGCTTATGTACCTCGACCTCCAGCTCTTGGAATTTGGGGTTGTGGATAAGCAAAGTACAGGCTCGTTGGTCTTATACCTTGTCTGGTTAGGGAAGGAGTATCATGTTAGAGACAGTATAACAACTAGAAATATTATATTCACATTGCACTGGAAATACCTCTGTATTTTATGTGGTTAATGTAACCAGTGGTGGAAAAAGTACTCAATTGTCATACTTGAGTAAAAGTAAAGATACCTTAAAGTCACCCAGTAAATTACTACTTGAGTAAAAGTCTAAAAGTATTTGGTTTTAAATATACTTAAGTATCAAAAGTAAATGGAATTGCTAAAATATACTTAAGTATCAAAAGTAAAAGTATAAATCATTTCAAATTCCTTATATTAAGCAAACCAGATGGAACAATTTTTTAAAATTAGTTTTTTAACATTAACAGATAGCCAGGGGCACATGCCAACACTCATACATAATTTACAAACAAAACATTTGTGTTTAGTGAGTCCGCCAGATCAGAGGCAGTAGGGATGACCAGGGATTTTCTCTTGATAAGTGCTTGAATTGGTCAATTTTCCTGTCAAAATGTAACGAGTACGTTTTGGGTGTCAGGAAAAATGTATGGAGTAAAAAGTATATTATTTTCTTCAGGAATGTAGTGAAGTAAATGTTGCAAAAATATACAGTGCCAGTCAAAAGTTTGGACACACCTACTCATTCAAGGGTTTTTCTTTATTTTTTACTATTTTTTACATTGTAGAATAATAGTGAAGTCATCAAAACTATGAAATAACACATATGGAATCATGTAGTAACAAAAAAAGTGTTAAACAAATCAAAATATATTTTATATTTGAGATTCTTCAAAAGCCACCCTTTGCCTTGATGACAGCTTTGCACACTCTTGGCATTCTCTCAACCAGCTTCACCTGGAATGCTTTTCCAACAGTCTTGAAGGAGTTCCCACATATGCTGAGCACTTGTTGGCTGCTTTTCCTTCACTCTGCCGTCCGACTTATCCCAAACCATCTCAATTGGGTTGAGGTCGGGGGATTGTGGAGGCCAGGTCATCTGATGCAGCATTCCATCACTCTCCTTGGTAAAATAGCCCTTACACAACCTGGAGGTGTGTTGGGATGGCGTATTGCTGCAGAATGCTGTGATGGCCATGCTAGTTAAGTGTGCCTTGAATTCTAAATAAATCACAGACCGTGTCACCAGCAAAGCACCCCCACACCATAACACCTCCTCCTCCATGCTTTACAGTGGGAACTACACATGCGGAGATCGTCCGTTCACCCACACCGCGTCTCACAAAGACATGGCGGTTTGAACCAAAAATCTCCAATTTGGACTCCAGACTAAAGGACACATTTCCGCCGGTCTAATGTCCATTGCTCGTGCTTCTTGGCCCAAGCAGGTCTCTTCTTCTTATTGGTGTCCTTTAGTAGTGGTTTCTTTGCAGCAATTCGACCATGAAGGCATGATTCACACAGTCTCCTCTGAACAGTTGATGTTGAGATATGTCTGTGACTTGAACTCTGAAGCATTTATTTGGGCTGCAATTTCTGAGGCTGGTAACTCTAATGAACTTATCCTCTGCAGCAGAGGTAAATCTGGATCTTCCATTCCTGTGGTGGTCCTCATGAGAGCCCGTTTCATCATAGTGCTTGATGGTTTTTGCGACTGCATTTGAAGAAACTTTCAAAGTTCTTGAAATGTTCCATATTGACTGACCTTCATGTCTTAAAGTAATGATGGACTGTCATTTCTCTTTGCTTATTTGAGCTGTTCTTGCCTTAATATGGACTTGGTCTTTTACCAAATAGGGCCATCTTCTTTAAAAAAACCCTTGAATGAGTAGGTGTTCTAAAACCTTTGACCGGAAGTGTACATCCACGGACAGACCAACATGACAAATTCAAACCAACCATTTAATGGCAGAGCCAATGTAGGTGTTTCAAATGAGGGTGTTCAATGGCCATTTTATACCGCATGTGCAATTAGCCTAAGGTCATGCACTGTCTGCCTTGGGGGCAGTTGCCTTCAGAACCTTTTGGAATGTGCAGCATTGCCCTGGAGAGGCTGTGTCAATCAGGAGTCCTGAGACTATATCTCCCCCCTGTCATTACTCAGGGGTTCCAAAGAGGAGTCTCTCCCCTCTCCATTTCCTCAACTTAATAGTCATTATGGACCATATGCTATATCTCTTATAGATAACTATCTGATCAAACAAAATATAGTGCAATTGTTGTCAATCATGATCAATAGGGGACATCATGATATTTGATCTGGAACTTTTGTTGGGCAAAGTAAAAGGGTGTAGTTCTGTTCAGATTAACCTGCATTTCTAAGAGGGGTTACATTATAGTCATGCTTTATGGTGGCTAATGGTAATAAGCTTTTTTTTGTTAAATTGACACATTTTCAATTTGTTTGTCCACGTTGAGTCATTTGTTTGACACTTCATGTACAGCCATTAGTCAAGGATGTTTTGTCCTCCTCATACCATGACTGTTTTTAGCATTAACAAGGATATAAAGACATTAGTGAGCTGCAAACTCACAGCCAAGCATCATAATAAAACCCAGGCTACTCCGTTTTCCGACTGTAACTGTTAATCCCATCAAAACACAGAGAACAAAGACACTTTCATTTGATTTTATCCAAAAAGCCAAACAAAATGATAAGGGGAACATGACCTTTCAGAATAGTTTCAGAGCAGTGTCTGTTAACTTACTTAGGGTGGGACCACCAGGACCAATAGGAAGTGAGATCCCTAAAACTCAAGCAAGAAACTTTTGACCCAAAAATCTGGTGTAGTAGGGTCGTTTATTTAGGCGGCTTCCCACTGGGCAAAAACTGGTTGAATCAACGTTGTTTTCACGTCACTTCAACCCCAAAATTCAATGTGTTGACGTTGAATCAACGTGGAAAACTGATTTAGATTTCCCAAAAGTCATCAACATAAGGGAATTTCATATTTTTTCACTCATCTTTTAACCTAAATCCTATGACAGGGTGACATTCTTGGTTGATTTCACGTTGAATTCAGGTTAGTTGACTTCTCAACCAAATGTAAATCAAAACTAGACGTTGAACTGACGTCTGTGCCCAGTGGGTTGTGTTTTTTAAAATAACTCTCTTTTGTGACATCAAAACAAATTAAAGTCTTGAAATTGGGTGAGACCACTATACCACCACTGCTGTGTGACTACCACTGTATCTATTACCCTAAGCATGTCACTGATCTAAAACGGTCTTTCAAATGCCACCAAAGTCAAGTACCAAGAAGACAGCTAGGGTCAGGTTCTCACAGACACTCCCATGACCAGCTTGGACAAACCAGATGAGTGCTTTCCTCATCAATTTCCTCATCAATTATCGCTGTCAACACCTCATTAGCTAAACATTTGGTTTGTCTAACTAACTTTTGCAGCACATTACATTTGGTCCATACGTTTATATGATATGATTTCACCTTTCAAGGGTTGAGGGGGAAAAAAATAGTAATATTTGTAAATATAGGCCTAGGGCCTACAGATCAAAACAACTGTTGCTGATAAATCTCTATCAACATTTTTAAAGGAAGTTGTGGTTTGGCCAAGTAAAAATATCTACTTTTAATAATGTACATTCTGTCATAAATCCAGTCTTGTATGTTGCTTGTGTATTCCAGTGTTGGATGGGGAGGATGAAGAAGATGTAGAGGCAGATGGGAACATGGAGACATTCATTATCTTTGGTGTCCTCCACAGTATAGAGGTAAGGAGATGCTGCATGGTATTCTTATCAACTTAAGGGACTCATGCATATCCTCATGGTAATGCCAAGTGTCCTATGGATTCAGCCTAGCTGAATGACCAACAAAAGGCTTCTCTCAGTAAAGCAACCCAACTCAAGCTGTCAATTTGATAATTGGCCAAAGATCTTTCATTTATATTTAACTTAAGTATGTCACGCATGGACAGTTATGCATTTGCTATGTGTTTACAACAGGATGGAAGTATTGGTTTATGACACACACCTCTTCTATAATGGTTGGTAGCATAGAAGTAGAATCATTATATTTCTATGGTTGGTAGGGTTTCCTTTTTTCAAATGTAGCTATAATATTGTACAGATTTTATACCCTTCTGGTGATGCTTTATGTTAAATGTTTATAGGACTGTTAGGATCATTCTGTCAGCTCACATTTTGCATGCATCTCCTCAGACCACCAATAAATGACTGCAAATGGCACGATTTTCCCAATATAGTGCACTACTTTTGATCAGGGCAAAGTAGTGCACTATGAAGGGAACAGGGTGCCATTTGGGAAGCACCCCTTCTGACTGACTCGATCATTGTTTTCATTCAAACATCTCCCCTCCGTGAGGAAACATGCAATCAATGTTGTTTACATTTCTCTGATCGCAGTTGACCCACAGCCCGAAATGTATGGCATGTAGTTCAAAGGAACAGCTAATGTGTTCTAGAGTCCTAAGTACAAGAAGTAATGGGTCTTCAGGTTTACATTGTGATATAGAATGATTACTTGCATATGTATAGTGATGCAGAGGAAGCTAAACAGAATATACATGATTTTAATGACAAGATAATCCATCTAAGGAGGACCAGTCTTATCTAAAAGTATATAAGGGTGATGGATTTCCCCATCTAATGTCAGTCAATGTTACATCCTTTTGGAATTACACTGCCTGGATTTCTTGTTAAACTTCCCAGAATATGCTTGAAACTTCAAGAGATGATCATATATCAATATTGAATGTGCAATTTGTATCATTGAAAGTCTACTAGAGGCACAAAACTGTAATTTATGACATTTATGAGGTTTACAAGGGAGTACATCCATGTTGTTACTGGATAATTTGCATGACAAATTGCAAAGACTGACATTATGTTTTTTGTATTTTTCTGAGTGATCTTTGCCGCTTTTCACATATGGTTGTCCTAACAAGAAATATATTGCCTTCAAGAGATTTGCTATTTATGTTTCTGGGGAGAAAAAAACATGATGAAGTACAAGTGCTGGGGCGAGCATACAAAGGTGTTCCATAAATTATGCCCAGTATTTACACAGCAGCCAACCCTATCTGCTGATTCCAACCACCTGAACAGCAGCTAGCGGAAGGGTGACAGCAATAACAACGATAAAATGAATTTCACATGGCTTAAATCAAATACAGTACATGTAAGAGGAGAATGTGTCAATTGAGGTAAAAAAGCGTAGAGGAAATGAAGCGATATTCTGCCATTGATATGAACATTCCTTTCACAAAGGCTGTGAATAACAAAAAGGGAACTTGGGAATATCCTCATGAAATTCAAATCATGACTGACTGGGATTCATCAATGTAGAAAACTGGTCAACAAAATGAAAACACAGCAGCCTTTTGTAGTGTACTCTACTTCTTCCATGAGTACATTGAAACCATATTTACATATTAACAGTTAACGTTCCTCTCTGTGGAATACATGCCTTTCCGCCATGTTACTCTTCAGGGTTATGAAGGCTATGCTTAGTGGGCCTGTTCTCGGCTCTTGTCACCCACTAAAGGAATTTAATAATGTCAGAACTGTGTTACTGCCAGTAGGGGAATGCATGGGGGGAATCATGTCATCTGTGACTCATTCACACTGTTCAAATGAGCTGCTATAAAGTAGTATCTAGATCCAAGACATTACTTTAAACATCCGAAAGGTGGGCTGACATCTTTAAGTATGTAGTTGATCTTACAGGAGAGTTAAACAGTTAAACTCAAACAACAAAGCTAGCTGCAGCTCTGGCTATTACGTTACCTGAATTAATACATCTACCTGCGCTTATCAGCTCATGATTAGGGCCAGACATTTAATGCGATACAATTCTCATAATGCGAAAGGCTTTTTCAAAACAATTCTAAGAACGTAGTATTTAAAAAGGTAGTATCTAATTTTATCCGATGATATCCCCAACACAAATGCACCAACACAAATCATTCAGCGTTGTTTTACAGAGGAGGTGATCCAGTGCTAGACCATGCTATATAATACCAAGGGCCATGAAAACTTGATGAGACTGAACCATGAACGGAATGTTCCGAGGTTATTTCTCAACTCAGAGGAAGAGTTAATTGTCTCTAATGGCTTTCATCATGTGCCATCCGGTTGTTCTAGAATCGTCACACAGTATTGTTCCAAAAGGGACGTTTTCAACTATTGTCTGATTTGAGTCATTTCTGCAGACCAGGGGCTCTCTAGCCCAGTGAGCTCCAGGGTGAAGTGTTCCTTAGGTACAGATCTAGGATCAGCGTCTAGAGGCAATTTCACCCTTCACCACCCTATGATTTCAGTCAGTAGTATTTGTCCTTTAAAGACCATCACACCTGGCCTCAGCTCCAGTTTCACTTCAACTATTTCACCGACAGCCCCTATGTCACAGTAATGTGATACCATATTATATATTTAGAGACAAACAGATGCCGGTGAAAAATATGACCAACCTTGACACCTAGAGCCTTTGGTGAGGCTGGGGGGGTCGATGTGTGGGCATGAATTCATATGTTGTTGCATTAGTTTCTATTATATTTGTGTAAATGTTCTTATGTAATTAATCTAAATACTTAGGGAATCAATTCATAATAATCCAAACGCTTTGGTACGTACAATAGATTTGACTTTATCCCTTGTTTGTTATTGTCTCTTGAAGTGTTGCACAATATGGTCTGAAGGCTATTTCTGATGGTGGTGTTTGTGGTTTCATACTATCTTAGGAGAAGTGTTAGCCTGCTGTTTTCTCACAATAATATCTGTGTTTCCTTCTTCTTCAAACAGTATTAACATTTCACAATGGTGCTGTATGCACAAGCCAAACCATGTGTGTATAAAGGATTAAATCTGGTTTCTTTTGTTTTTATCAATCCTTCTAAGGATGACCACATGTAGTGTTTTAGTAGTTAATGTAATGATGCATACAAAATCATACTGTAACTAAAGTTTATAATCTCTTAATCCAAATTCACACTTCAAATAGACTAAAAGGGTTGGCTAATCTGATGGGAAACTTTAATTCACTTCACAGATATAACTAGATCCGTTTTTTAAAAATGAATTCCAGATTTTTCTTGGCGTGAGCTCAACACTAAATCAAAGCTTTCTCAGGTTGCCTTGCAGCACGTATTACTCCTGCTCAAGTGATTAATTTCCTTCCACTGCTGCTACTGTAACAAAAAACATTTACAAAAGTTTATAAAACTCAAAAGTTGGTAGTGAAGGGGTTGGAGGCAACATGATTGAGGGTCATGTTGATGTAGGTGATAAGCCCCAGACTAAAGAAGAGGGAATGACTCATTATCTCTCTCCATTCCATTATTGAGGAGCAAGAGAAGAGACACTCCCAAACTACTTCCCATTGGCCATAGGCATTTCGGAGATGGAATTTAACGACTTGAAGGAAAGGCTGTTGCTGCAGGAGCCACAGAGGCATTGGTTATAAGGGCCCCTTCAAACTCCTGCCCTGAGCTTGTCTACAGGTGTCAGAGAGAGAAACAATAGAGTGACAGATTCTCAGGCTTTCAGAGGAGGGAGTCACAGTGAATTGCAAAGGTAAGTTAAACACTGCTTTCTGTTGTCATTGTTTTATTATTGAATGTTCAATTTCAGGGGCTTTGTAATATGTTCATACAAATCTGTTATGATTGACACTTTTGTTGATTTAGTGATTGCATCTGATTCGACAAATTTTTGTTCATAGTATGACCTGTTTAATATTTCACATACTGTATTTAAAAAGTATGATTATATTGTTTCATTTTCTTTTAACAAATGCAGGTATAAACAAGATTCATACTTACTGCTGAAATAAGTAATTACAACGAAAAAGTAATACTTACAACGGAATAAGTAATTTGCAATGTTGCTCCTGTTTCAAGAGTCATCATATGATACAGCATATGATCGGGAAGCATATGGTTTTCATCAGAGCAAATTAAATGTTAACATGCAGTAGTCCTTTAAACAAAGATATGAAATGATTACAACAACTTCCAAAGCTAAGCTCTTTCAGTAGAAGTTATACAGTAAAATAAATGAATGAAAGAAAGAAACAAAAAGCAATCTGTTGATAGATTTATTTTGTATCAACCCCCCAAAAACGACATGAGCCGTAACTAAGGCATCAAACCCAATACGGTTAAAGGTCAATTTCCTTGTTTATTTTACAAAGTTCTTGAATAGCTTCTGTGTTTAAGGAAAATAGCCTGCGTTTATTATACATTTTCCTATTCAGGACCTTCTATAAACCTGCCTTCTCTCACTCCTCACATTTTCATCACAGACTAAACTCCAGCCGTCTGGTACCAGACTGAACTGCAGGGCAGTCAAGCATGAGACTAAGCATTAACATGTTATACCTCAGCTAGCCAGACATATCCAGTAGGGACATACAGTGGCTTGCGAAAGTATTCACCCTCCTTGGCAATTTTCCTATTTTGTTACAACGTGGAATTTAAATGGATTTTTTGGGGGTTTGCATCATTTGATTTACACAACATGCCTACCACTTTGAAGATGCAAAATATTTGTTATTGTGAAACAAACAAGAAGTAAGACAAAAAAACAGAACTTGAGCGTGCATAACTATTCACCCCCCCAAAGTCAATACTTTGTAGAGCCACCTTTTGCAGCAATTACAGCTGCATGTCTCTATAATAACTCCTGAGTGGCGCAGTGGTCTAAGGCACTGCATCGCAGTGCTAACTGTGCCACTAGAGATCCTGGTTCGAATCCATGCTCTGTCGCAGCCGGCCGCGACCGGGAGACTCATGGGCGGCGCACAATTGGCCCAGCGTCGTCCAGGGTAGGGGAGGGAATGGCCGGCAGGGATGTAGCTCAGTTGATAGAGCATGGCGTTTGCAATGCCAGGGTTGTGGGTTCGATTCCCACAGGGGGCCAGTATAAAAAAAATATGTATTCACTAACTGTAAGTCGCTCTGGATAAGAGCGTCTGCTAAATGACTAAAATGTAAATGTAAATAAGCTTGGCACATCTAGCTACTGAGATTTTTGCCCATTCTTCAAGGCAAAACTGCTACAGCTCCTTCAAGTTGGATGGGTTCCACTGGTGTACAGCAATCTTTAAGTCATACCACAGATTCTCAATTGGATTGAGGTCTGGGCTTTGACTAGGCCATTCCAAGACATGTAAATGTTTCCCCTTAAACCACTCAAGTGTTGTTTTAGCAGTATGCTTAGGGTCATTGTCCTGCTGGAAGGTGAACCTCCGTCCCATTCTCAAATCTCTGGAAGACTAAAACAGGTTTCCCTCAAGAATTTCCCTGTATTTAGCGCCACCCATCATTCCTTCAATTTTGACCAGTTTCCCAGTCCCTGCCGATGAAAAACATCCCCACAGCATGATGCTGCCACCACCATGCTTCACTGTGGGGATGGTGTTCTCGGGGTGATGAGAGGTGTTGGATTTGCGCCAGACATAGCGTTTTCCTTGATGGCCAAAAAGCTTCATTTTATCTCATCTGACCAGAGTACCTTCTTCCATGTGTTTGGGGAGTCTCCTACATGCCTTTTGGCGAACACCAAACGTGTTTGCTTATTTTTTTCTTGAAGCAATGGCTTTTTTTCTGGCCACTCTTCCGTAAAGCCCAGCTCTGTGGAGTGTACGGCTTAAAGTGGTCCTACGGACAGATACTCCAATCTCTGCTGTGGAGCTTTGCAGCTCCTTCAGGGTTATCTTTGGTCTCTTTGTTGCCTCTCTGATTAATGCCATCCTTGCCTGGTCTGTGAGTTTTGGTGGGCGGCCCTCTCTTGGCAGGTTAGTTGTGATGCCATATTCTTTTCATTTTTTAATAATGGATTTAATGGTGCTCCGTGGGATGTTCAAAGTTTCTGATATTTTTTTATAACCCAACCCTGATCTGTACTTCCCCACAACTTTGTCCCTGACCTGTTTGGAGAGCTCCTTGGTCTTCATGGTGCCGCTTGCTTGGTGGTGCCCCTTGCTTAGTGGTGTTGCAGACTCTGGGGCCTTTCAGAACAGGCGTATATATACTTAGATCATGTGACAGATCATGTGACACTTAGATCGCACACAGGTGGACTTTATTTAACTAATTATGTGACTTCTGAAGGTCATTGGTTGCACCAGATCTTATTTAGGGGCTTCATAGCAAAGGGGGTGAATAAATATGCACGCAGCACTTTTCCGTTATTTTTTGTTTAATTATTTTTTTCATTCCACTTCACCAATTTGGACTATTTTATGTATGTCTATTACATGAAATCCAAATAAAAATCCATTTAAATTACAGGTTGTAATGCAACAAAATAGGAAAAACGCCAAGGGGGATTAATACTTTTGCAAGGCACTGTAGCTGAAGTTTTAGAATGCTATTAATGTCCTTACTATGGGGTTAACACAGGTTTTTATTTGAATGTAAAACTTTTCATTGAAGGTGCTATTTTCTTTTCCAGAAAATAAATAGTTGCAGGCTTCATATACATTATGTACGGTCCTTGCAGGTGGCTCAACTTGATGAAATTCTACTGTACCGGCTTAAAGTTTACTTGGAAGCAGTGATAAAACAAACAACAGATGTAGAGCATTGCCTGCATCTAGCCATGAATGGGGTGGTTTCTAATATGTAGAGTGACTACTGGGCACTTTACATTTTTAGTAATTTAGCAGACGCTCTTATCCAGAGCGACTTACAGTTAGTGAGTGCATACATTATTTCATACTGGCCCCCCGTGGGAATCGAACCCACAACCCTGGCGTCGCCATGCTCTATCAACTGAGCTACACGGGACTTGTAACCTTATCAAGGTTTTTGTGGTTTGGATAGCAGGACCGGCAGACCGAGCAGGGGGATATGAGTTTTAGCTCAGACTTAGTCTAATTGCTTTCAGGTTTTTCTGCCTACAAGCAAAGGGAAATTCAACAAACGCTGCAAGTTTGCAACCACATAAAGACCATGAGCTCTGAGCTCATCCCAGGCTTGTTGGTCCAATTCAATTCCACTTGAAACGGAAAAGAGCAGACTGCCTTTTGTCTGTCTGTTGGTTAATGTGTCTCGGGAGAGGATGGGGCATTGCACACTGTCTGGCCTTGCTTGCTTCCCTTCCTTTCTCTCTTCCCTGCACAAAGATTTTGGAGGGAAATTAGGTCACTGTGAGGACCTGAGATTGAATGCATTCACAGTCTGAAGCATTTCTGGTTAGTGAGTGTACAAAACATTAAGGACACCTTCCTAAACCCAGTAGCATTGCAGTTCTTGATACAAACCGGTGCGCTTGGCACCTACTACCATACCCCGCTCAAAGGCACTTAAATATTTTGTCTTGCCCATTCACCCTCTGAATGGCACACATACACAATCCACGTCTCCATTGTCTCAAGGCTTAAAAATCCTTCTTTAACCTGTCACCTCCCCTTCATCTACACTGATTTGAAGTGGATTTAACAAGTGAGATCAAGAAGGGATCATAGCTTTCACCTGGATTCACCTGGTCAGGCTATGTCATGGATAGAGCAGGTGTCTTTTTAATGTTTTCTACACTCAGTGTAGATGCTCAACAGTGTTCCATTGGTTGGTAAAATTCAGCTTCCTCAACTCTTTGTTGAACCTTAACCATTAGAGAAGTGAGTCTATTTGAGTAGCTGTTTTGAAGTTTACTATGAGCACTACTTGCTAGTCTGCAATGCATGCTGGAATTGTTCAGGTACTTTCCTGCCAATCCCGGTTGGAAGTCTATCAAACTTCACAGCTAGTCGACAAGTCTGCAAAGAAAATGAAGGCTGAAAAGAGGACAGACGTTGTGTCTGACTATTTGAATCCCTTGTTATGTGAGGGTAATTCCCCTGTGTGTCCATGGCAACTTTGAGTGCGGAACTGCGGATACTGTTTTCTTGAAACCTGTCTGCTACGGCTCTGCCATGTCTGCACATCTGACACGCATCACATGGATTGCAACCCAAATGGCACTCTATTTCCTATAGGGTGGAATAGGGTGCCATTTGGGACACAACCATGGATTGACATTGAGGAGAATCCTCAGGCTTACTAATGTATAATTCCTGCCATTCCTGCCCTGCAGAGATTTAGGAGTCCGTTGCAGCCATTTTGCTGAGCTGGAAGATGGCCACCTTGGAATCTTCTCCAAGACAAATAAAAGTCTGAAAATGGCCAGCATCAAATAAAACCTTGACAGTGAGCTATAAAGGAGCTTGTTAAGGATCTGTGTGCGCCAGTGCCTGGTGCCATTCCACAGGGCTGTATAATGCTCCTGTGATGTGGGTTATTGTAAGGCTGTCATTGACTCGCTGGTCTTTCCCCCTGGTCTGATCTACTGTATTTCCTGGTTGCTGATACAGTGCCATCTACTGTAATTACTGCCATCAAGTCAATGGGGCTGAATGGCCATAGCTGTGATGTCATGGTCTGTCTGAATCTCTACGGTCTGGCTACCCTGACCTCAAGGTTTTCACCCACTGAGTTTAATAGCAGACACAGGACTTCCAGCAAACATAGTGGAAATATGGTGTGGCACTAATAGAGTTCGCCAGCTTGTAGTCCTAAAACCCAGAAATAAGTTACCTCTGGTTTGTTCAGCCATCCCTATGGGGAAAGAATAGGGTTTTGTAATAAACACAGAAAATAAGGTCCGAGGTTAACACAGGCTTAGGTGATCTTACACGTTTTGTTCTATGAGGTAATAGCAGTCAGGTAACATGACCTTTTTGAATTATGAAGCCTTTAAGCGATTTATGTGTTTTTTATTATTACATAAATTCTTCAAAATTCACGACAAGTGACCTTAGCTGTTGAAGATTATCTCATAGCACAAAACGTATAAGCTCTCCTACAATTTTTTCCAACACATAGCCTACTGATACTCAATTTTCACAACTCTTGAGCCACTGTGAACTATGTTGGATGGAAGCTTAATGCCAATGGTTATTTGACAAAGAGGTAATTATTAAACAAGAATATGTTACAGAGTGCAGTACACTAAGTTTTGTAGAATTGCCCCCTTGCCAAAGTTTCAAAAAATTGCGTTGTTTAGGAGTGCTCTTCAGAGAGTAGGCATTCCCTAATGGAAATATGCAAAAACGTCTTGCCAGCTTGTGCTTGGTTCTGCCCACCTCCTTGCTTCTTCTGCCCACTGTGCTTTATTGGCTCCCATTGTAAATTACACAGCTGTCCTATCTTGGTTTAGTTATCATAATCTTTGGGCTAATGTTATTCATTTTCATTTAGGCTAATGTTAGCCATTTTCTTTTAGGCTAATGCTGACCATTTTCATTTATGCTAATGATAGCTATTTAAAGGAACATTAGCCATTTACTTACAGTAGCAGGCTGGCTACTCAAGAGGTTCCACTTCCTGTAGGTCTGATAATGGAATAATTTTTGAGCACACTTGTTGACATTTTGATGTTCCAGCCAATTCCAGTGGGAGGCTAAGTCTGTTTCTTTCAACATTTTTAAGATTCTACATCCATTTTTCTCTTCTTTAATGTTTAGTGAGCCATGTTTAGATTTTTTGTTTCAAACTGGTTAATTCCTCCTGTAATGTTCAAAGCAGTGTCTAAGGAAATATTTTCAAATTGTACACTGCCAAATATTTCAGTTGCAATGTTCCGTTTGTATTTGTATTTATTAAGGATCCCCATTAGCTGCTGCCTCAATGTTCCTGGGGTCCAGCAACATTGAGGCAGCCTGTAGTATAAAAAACATAAACTCTCCACCCTGTGTCCGATAGCCAGCAGCATCTAAGCCATTATGTCAAACTCTGAACATCTTGACAAAGTCAATGATGTTGTAGGCTGCTTATGATGCCATAACATATATGCCTTTGCGCTTATCACTTTTAGGTTAGGCTCAGAAGAGGCTGGTGGGAGGAGCTATAGGCAGACAGGCTCATTGTAATGGCTGGAATGGAGTAAATGGAACGGAGTCAAGCATGTGGTTTCCACATGTTTGATGTGTATGAAACTGTTCCATTGATTCCATTCCAGCCATTACAACATTCCAGCCATTACAACGAGCCTGTCCTCCTATAGTTCCTCTGGTTAGGCTACTTACTTTCAAGATCCTTCAAGTAACTCCATGGGCAAGCCTCAGATTGCACCACGTGTCACAGCAGACACCAATGTAATTCATTCAGCCTGTAGATGAATGTTAGGTTGTTAGTGTTGTATGATTGATATATTCATTGATGGAGATTTCTTTATACTGGTATACAATGTTACAGGAATCATCTATTTGCACCGATGATTTGCACCATTTGTTGTTCCCTCATACACTTCCCTATGCTACGTACTGTATTTATTTGGACAATGAAGCTAAAACTTTTAATTTGGCTCTATATGCCATCATTTTGGATTGAGATCAAATGTTTCATATGATGCTACAGTACAGAATAGGGATGAATATTTTCACGAAAATCTACCAAGTTTCAATGCCGGGAATAATTCATATTATCCTGAGAGTCCCAGGAAATACCGTACAAATTAGTAGTTTAAAAGGGTTTAAAACCAAGATATTGTCACTATGCCAGGGTTTTCCCCAAATAAGAGGCGCGCTGTGCCACCTTTTCAGCTTGGTTATGCCACTATGGAAAGATTTCAGAGCAAATGAAACTGATATTTAGTAATGATAGAGTAACTATCTTTGGACATTATTGTGAATTGCAAAACAGGCTATTAATAAATGCTGAGCGTTATCATGTTCCTCAATTAATTCAGCGCATTTCAGCAGTAAGGCTCTCTCGACACAGAGCGCACTCAGGACGCACAGAGCGCACCTTGAGTATAGCGTTGTTGAATCATGCAAACTTTGTTTAACGGCAGTCAAACAAAAGTCAAAAGACCAAAGTTGCTAAGCTTGCTAGATAACCTCCTTCAACAAATGACAGAATATCTCCTATATTTGGCAAAACCGAATTGATGATTATACAGATAGAAGATCAGCTCATGAATAACGGGGAGATGTAGAGTGGAAATAGTTTAAATATCAAGGTACCTTAATGGGGACCAAATCTGTTAAAAAAATATCCATATACAGTGGGGAGAACAAGTATTTGATACACTGCCGATTTTGCAGGTTTTACTACTTACAAAGCATGTAGAGGTCTGTAATTTTTTATCATCGGTACACTTCAACTTTGAGAGACGGAATCTAAAACAAAAATCCAGAAAATCACATTGTATGATTTTTTAGTAATTAATTTGCATTTTATTGCATGACATAAGTATTTGATACATCAGAAAAGCAGAACTTAATATTTGGTACAGAAACCTTTGTTTGCAATTACAGAGATCATACGGTTCCTGTAGGTCTTGACCAGGTTTGCACACACTGCAGCAGGGATTTTGGCCCACTCCTCCATACAGACCTTCTCCAGATCCTTCAGGTTTTCGGGGGCTGTCGCTGGGCAATACGGACTTTCAGCTCCCTCCAAAGATTTTCTATTGGGTTCAGGTCTGGAGACTGGCTAGGCCACTCCAGGACCTTGAGATGCTTCTTACGGAGCCACTCCTTAGTTGCCCTGGCTGTGTGTTTTGGGTCGTTGTCATGCTGGAAGACCCAGCCACGACCCATCTTCAATGCTCTTACTGAGGGAAGGAGGTTGTTGGCCAAGATCTCGTGATACATGGCCCCATCCATCCTCCCCTCAATACGGTGCAGTCGTCCTGTCCCCTTTGCAGAAAAGCATCCCCAAAGAATGATGTTTCCACCTCCATGCTTCACGGTTGGGATGGTGTTCTTGGGGTTGTACTCATCCTTCTTCTTCCTCCAAACACAGCGAGTGGAGTTTAGACCAAAAAGCTATATTTTTGTCTCATCAGACCACATGACCTTCTCCCATTCCTCCTCTGGATCATCCAGATGGTCATTGGCAAACTTCAGACGGGCCTGGACATGCGCTGGCTTGAGCAGGGGGACCTTGCGTGCGCTGCAGGATTTTAATCCATGACGGCATAGTGTGTTACTAATGGTTTTCTTTTGAGACTGTGGTCCCAGCTCTCTTCATGTCATTGACCAGGTCCTGCCGTGTAGTTCTGGGCTGATCCCTCACCTACCTCATGATCAATGATGCCCCACGAGGTGAGATCTTGCATGGAGCCCCAGACCGAGTGTGATTGACCGTCATCTTGAACTTCTTCCATTTTCTAATAATTGCGCCAACAGTTGTTGCCTTCTCACCAAGCTGCTTGCCTATTGTCCTGTAGCCCATCCCAGCCTTGTGCATGTCTACAAATTTATCCCTGATGTCCTTACACAGCTCTCTGGTCTTGGCCATTGTGGAGAGGTTGGAGTCTGTTTGATTGAGTGTGTGGACAGGTGTCTTTTATACAGGTAACGAGTTCAAACAGGTGCAGTTAATACAGGTAATGAGTGGAGAACAGGAGGGCTTCTTAAAGAAAAACTAACAGGTCTGTGAGAGCTGGAATTCTTACTGGTTGGTAGGTGATCAAATACTTATGTCATGCAATAAAATGCAAATTAATTACTTAAAAATCATACAATGTGATTTTCTGGATTTTTGTTTTAGATTCCGTCTCCCACAGTTGAAGTGTACCTATGATTAAAATTAAAGACCTCTACATGCTTTGTAAGTAGGAAAACCTGCAAAATCGGCAGTGTATCAAATACTTGTTCTCCCCACTGTATACTCTCATACCGTTTGTTGATCACACATTCTCTCCCAAACCTCTCATATGGGCAGCAAGTAAGGGAGACCGGGGAATGGTATTAACAGTTTTTGCATTTTTGTCAATTTTATTTAGATTGTTTGAGCTACTATATTCAAAAATGTGATAGCAACAACTTCCATCTGTCTGCTACAAATTGGTATAGAAATTCTCTCTCTAAATCAAACAGACAAGGTGTGACTTTGTCTCAAATACAAGGAGTAAAATGTTGCAATTTAACCCACCTCCCGGGTCAGTTGTAACAGGGCTTGGGGTGAAATGTAACAGTTTGAAAGAATGCATGTGTGTGTGAGTGAGTTTGAGAGAGAGAGAGAGAGAGACAGTGGTGTGTGTGTGTGTGTGTGAGTGAATGTTGGACATGTTTTTACAACTAACCCTGACCGTTGCAGCCATTAGCTCGCTTCAATTTTAGCTACATGTTAGAACTTTACAATTGCTAACTTACATGAAATATAGATACACACACACACACACACACACACACACACACACACTCATTATAAACCTGATACACTGTATTTTTGGTGAATCTAACCACAAAGCAGGTGATGCCATCACAAAAACTAATTTGGTAAAAAAAAAAAAAAGACCATCTTACCTCAAAATCTGCAGACACTATCACAGGGTGCTGCTTCTTCACATGAGGGTTGAGAACTTAAACAAATGTGGTTTCTACTGACAATTGAGATGTACAAACTATGGCATAAAGGGACGACAAGCGGATAAGAGGCAATCCGTAATTTCGATTAAGACATTAATGAGCGCGCTAGGATGGACGTAGTCAATATAACTATTTGTTCAGCACTTTTTGAAATGTACAGCGACAGAATTCAGAACATGGGCCGTTCTTACAGTGCTCTCCCTGTACACCAAGTCAGAACCGTAGGATAAATAAAGGGGCCATATAAGCAGATAATGAAAGCTCTTACAATATTAGATGATTACATTTCTCTAAAACAGGTTATAGGCTACATGTGCACCACCAAGTCAGAATAGTTAGGCGAAATTTAAGATGGGAAAATAGACCAATTTATTAGGGTGAGGCACATGGGCTACTAACAGCTTACTACACAACATACACTTAGTAAAACTTTCTTAGCTACAGTATACATATCTCCCTGGCATATTACATCATTTATGCAGCAGCATACAATACATTTTTGGACCGATTTTGTCATCAAACTTTGTCATCAAAGTCTGGCATTCTCTGGATTTATGGTGCTTGGAACTGGGAAATCTGACTTCAGTGAGTTCAAGACAACTGGGAACTCGGAAAAAAACAAAGTCAATTCATGATGACGTCAATGATCTTCAGGTCGTAGCTCTAGAAAGAGGCCTGAGTTCCCGACTTACAATTCTGAGTTGGATGACCGTTCAAAACGTATTTTCCCAGTCGGAGCTAGTTTTTTTCCAGAGTTCCCAGTTGTCTTGAACTCACTGAAGTCAGATTTCCCAGTTCCAAGTTAACAGTTGTTTTGAGCGAGGCAGAAATCATGCTGGATTGACAGCATGGCCAATGTTGAATGTTTATAATTTTAAGCTTGGAAAAGAGATCCTTAAACCCAGAATTGGGACCACACACCCACTCCACTGAATAGCAGGCTAATGATTGCTTTGCAATGCTTGCAGTTAGCCACTGATTCCTTCTAAACCACTCATTTTTGAATTTGTGATTTCTAACTTGTTGTGTAATGTTTATGGCCGATGAGCACCGATACGTTTTATCTATAATTTCTCTTCATTATTTCCCTTCATATGACAAGGATTAAAAAGAATTTGCCAGTAGATTGTAGACTTGATTCATGATGATGACTGCTAACTAAGATTTTGAAAGTATGATGTTGACATGATCAGTCCAATCAAAGCTACTGTAGATATAACGTGATTTGACATCATTTTATCTGTGGCCAATGACCTTGAGCCTTCTTGGATGGGCACTTATAATGTAACTCTATGGCAGCACCCAAGGGGCTTGAATTTTCTAGATCTAACCTTAGATTTGGCAGTGACCTAGTGTCTCCATGAGTGATAGAACACTGAGCCAATCACGGCGCAACTAGAGAACATTACCAACCCCTACGCTCAGTATTTTCCGCCGGCTGCCCCACCACCACAGAAATCACTGAGCTAGGCTGAAACACCTGCATTTTGGAGCTGCCTTACTCAAGAAAGCAAAATAGAGACCATGTTTGTATGGAGGCTTTAGTAACTCAAATATGTTTTTATTATTTTTTATTATTGTTTGCAAACTGATATGTGACAAGTATTAATGCCAAAATAACATGCAAAACAGCTAATGACGGGTCGCCACTGTGTAGCATCCACAGTTACAACTGATAGGGGGCATTAAAAGACCAATACATGGACACATTTCATCCAAATAATTCGCAATGCAAACTCCATAAGTTTTCACAATGGATTTACAATTCTTCTAATGTGCAGCGCGTGCAAACACACACAGACACGCATAATAATATTATTTTGTGAAATATTATTACACACATAAGGTTCTAACAAAATGTCCACATCAACAATCAAAGTTACTGAAAAATACAGTTCAAAACGTCAGAAAAGTGTCTCATCAAAATGAAATTCTGAAACACAACCAAAACAAACTGCAAATGCATCCATCAAGTTTGTACAGTCACAAGCTTGATGTAGTCATTAAGTGCTAGGAATATGGGACCAAATACTAATATTTTGACTACTTTAATACAAAGTGAATTTGTTCAAATACTTATGACACCTTCAAATGGGGGGACTAGATACATAAAGTGCTTTCATTTCTAAACAGTAAAACAGATACCCTCAAATAAAAGATGACATTCTGTCCTGTCTCCTCATTTGAAACAGTTGGTCTCAAATCCAAAATGCTGAATTATAGAGGCAAATTACAAGTTTTAGCTTTACTGGTCAAATAAATACGTAGGGGAGTGCATGTACTATATACAGTATCTTTGCTCAGGTTAAATTAGCCTAGTACTTGTGCATGGTTGTGTCATTTCACAGTTTTACATTGTGTGCTCCCAATGAACTATCCCTTTAGTGTTTTTTGCACTACATGCATATTCCATTGACCAATCATCATTCCTTTAAAAGTAACCCAAGCTATTTATTAAGCATGTATGCTATTACTGTGTGGATTTTCCAGTTGTCAAGCACCATGGCCTCTCTTTTAGTGGAGTGCAGAGCAGACAGTCACTTAATTTTGATTTTCAGTTTCCACAGACCACACAAGTTCAGACCTCGACTATAAATTGCTACATTTTCAAATGACTGTGTGCCAAAGAGGCAATGGTTAAATTTAACACGCTTGGAAAGAGGTCACTTTTTATTCACCTTAAAGGTTTGAACCAAGTCGTTTCAAAAATACATTTGGCCCATTATTTTGATAGCATAGCCTATAATTTCTCTTTCCGAGAAAGTTGAAAAGCTGGATGACATCACTGTCAACATGACATCATTTGGAAGACAGGGTTCCATGCCCCTTGAAGCCCTTATGGCTGGCTGAGCACAATTAATGGTTAGGAACGTGGGATAAAAACGTGCTTAGTTGGAGTGATGACTCCTGGCTTTCTGCTGGAAATTACGACATGCGTCATGTCCCTTTTGTAAAACATAGTCTGCCTACACTATAATAACTGTGACTTCTTTAACATCAGCCTTTATCAACCTTGTACAATAAAGTGATGTTCTCTCTGGGGAAAAAAACAACATAATAGACCAAAAAGGTGCCAAGGGCTCTGTGTCAAAAGTGTAATATCAATTTCACCAATTATTCTTATTTTTCCATCTAGCCATGACTACTAGACTTCACTGGCTCACAAGAGCCCTCTGCTTGATAGGCATACTGTGCACTGTCAATACCACATATGTGACAGAAGATTCTCCAGCCCCCGCTGAGAAAGGAGTCACCTTCAGCCACATCTATAAGATTGACCTGGCCAAGAGCCCTGACTGTAAACTGGCCATGCAGACCCTCCCATCCCAGCAGGACCAGGGATCAGGTCTGCAAGAGCTGGAGGGGGGCCCTACTCTGGAGGAGGACAAAAACATAGTCTTCAGGCACCAAATCAACCTCAAGACCCCAAAGTGTGACTGTGATGAGTCGGAGCGCTTCAAGTCTCTGCTGTACAGAGTCAACGGGTTGGAGGAGGAGGTGGAACACCTGAAGAGTCAGTGCTCCCAGGGCTGCTGTGGTGGCAAAGGTGGTGGAGCAGGAGGTACAGTACAGTTCATCACCATAAGATCTGACAGCACATCTATATTTAATAGCTACACTATATCTGAAACTATTTAGGAACATAACCTACAGTGGGGGAAAAAAGTATTTAGTCAGCCACCAATTGTGCAGGTTCTCCCACTTAAAAAGATGAGAGAGGCCTGTGATTTTCATCATAGGTACACGTCAACTATGACAGACAAAATGAGATTTTTTTTCTCCAGAAAATCACATTGTAGGATTTTTAATGAATTTATTTGCAAATTATGGTGGAAAATAAGTATTTGGTCACCTACAAACAAGCAAGATATCTGGCTCTCACAGACCTGTAACTTCTTCTTTAAGAGGCTCCTCTGTCCTCCACTCGTTACCTGCATTAATGGCACCTGTTTGAACTTGTTATCAGTATAAAAGACACCAGTCCACAACCTCAAACAGTCACACTCCAAACTCCACTATGGCCAAGACCAAAGAGCTGTCAAAGGACACCAGAAACAAAATTGTAGACCTGCACCAGGCTGGGAAGACTGAATCTGCAATAGGTAAGCAGCTTGGTTTGAAGAAATCAACTGTGGGAGCAATTATTAGGAAATGGAAGACACTGATAATCTCCCTCGATCTGGGGCTCCACGCAAGATCTCACCCCGTGGGGTCAAAATGATCACAAGAACGGTGAGCAAAAATCCCAGAACCACACGGGGGGACCTAGTGAATGACCTGCAGAGAGCTGGGACCAAAGTCTACCATCAGTAACACACTACGCCGCCAGGGACTCAAATCCTGCAGTGCCAGACGTGTCCCCCTGCTTAAGCCAGTACATGTCCAGGCCCGTCTGAAGTTTGCTAGAGTGCATTTGGATGATCCAGAAGAGGATTGGGGAGAATGTCATATGGTCAGATGAAACCAAAATAGAACTTTTTGGTAAAAACTCAACTCGTCGTGTTTGGAGGACAAAGAATGCTGAGTTGCATCCAAAGAACACCATACCTACTGTGAAGCATGGGGGTGGAAACATCATGCTTTGGGGCTGTTTTTCTGCAAAGGGACCAGGACGACTGATCCGTGTAAAGAAAGAATGAATGGGGCCATGTATCGTGAGATTTTGAGTCTGGGTCTTTCAGCATGACAATGATCCCAAACACACCGCCCGGGCAACGAAGGAGTGGCTTCGTAAGAAGCATTTCAAGGTCCTAGAGTGGCCTAGCCAGTCTCCAGATCTCAACCCCATAGAAAATCTTTGGAGGGAGTTGAAAGTCCGTGTTGCCCAGCGACAGCCCCAAAACATCACTGCTCTAGAGGAGATCTGCATGGAGGAATGGGCCAAAATACCAGCAACAGTGTGTGAAAACCTTGTGAAGACTTACAGAAAACGTTTGACCTGTGTCATTGCCAACAATGGGTATATAACAAAGTATTGAGAAACTTTTGTTATTGACCAAATACTTATTTTCCACCATAATTTGCAAATAAATTCATTAAAAATCCTACAATGTGATTTTCTGGATTTTTTTTTCTTCATTTTGTCTGTCATAGTTGACGTGTACCTATGATGAAAATTACAGGCCTCTCTCATCATTTTAAGTGGGAGAACTTGCACAATTGGTGGCTGACTAAATACTTTTTTCCCCCACGGTAAGTTATCATTCAAAACTGGGAAAATGTTTGAAAAATGATTGGTCCACAGACACTTACAGTAAAGACTCTTCAGATATCACATAATGTCTTTTTTCTTCTACATTTCCACAGGTGTGGACACTAGCTGTAGTGGCCACGGGATCTACCAGCATGACACCTGCAGCTGCCAATGTAACCCTGGCTGGGAAGGCCCAGACTGCTCCATCTCCACCTGTCCTGATGAGTGCAACGACAACGGGCGCTGTGTGGATGGCAAGTGTGTGTGCCTTGCTGGCTACACGGGGAGCGATTGCAGCCAGCCGATGTGCCCAGGCGACTGCAACGATAAGGGACACTGTGTGGACGGGAAGTGTGTGTGCTTCAGCCACTTCACCGGCGAAGACTGCAGCGAACAGAAATGCAGTCCTGACTGCGTCCACGGCACCTGCGTAAACGGAATGTGTATCTGTGACGAGGGCTTCTTTGGGGATGACTGCTCTACAGGTAAGGGCCCGTATTCACAAAGTGTCTCAGAGTAGAAGTGCTGATCTAGGAAAAGGTCATAATCAGGTCATAATGTCTTATTCATTATAATCTAAAAGGGAAACTGATCCAAGATCAGCACTCCTACTCTGAAATGGCCTAGGTCTACATTACAAACTCTACCTGTTGTTGATTCTGAGAACTGGAATGCAGAAAATATACAGAGAATGCATAACATCTAAAGAGAATGTAGAACATCTACAGCTGTAGGGGCCTAAGGGTTCTGAGTTGTCAAACACTTTCAACTTGACGTTAGGAATTTGAGTTATTTTACTATTAGTTATTAAAAAGCAGTTATTAAACTGAGGTGCAGAGAAGCAGAACATTTGCTGTCAAAACATTCTGATAGATGAATTCACTGCTTCCACACTTCTGAAAGTGGAAGTAATTGCTGCAGCCTCAGACCATGTTTGCCAATCAACTGTCTCATGATTTAACTTTGCTCAAACCAAGTTTGCCTTGTGCACAGACCTATAGTAGCAGGTCAACAATTGCAATCACTGAGATTATTTAGAGTTGCATGTAGGAACTGTTGATTTAATTCCAACAACAATGGGGACGTGTCAAGGGGAAAGAGGGAGGCTATGTGAGTTTATGAGTTGGGTTTGGAGGACAAATGTTATGAGTATAGGACAAAAGCTACACTATACTGAGACATTTTCTGTGGGAAGAGTTTTTTAAATTATTTGTTTTAATGCAATTTAGCAGACGCTTTTATCCAAAGCAACTTAGTCGTGTGCATACATTTTTACGTATGGGTGGTCCCGGGGATCGAACCCACTACCCTGGCGTTACAAGCGCCATGCTCTACCAATTGAGCTACAGAGGACCACATTTGAAGCTACGGTATATGGTGAGTAGGGATCTTTTCCACAAACATTGGCTTTTTAGAGTACAGAAAATGATCAGACCTTGAGGTGCACTATCATGAAAGCTGTTTTCCTTTAGCAACAACTTAAAGCAATGCTAACCTCCATAATTCACTACTATGATCAAGTCTGGGATCTAAATGTAGGCCTTTGGATATTTGGGGTGTTTTTACAATGATAAAGAACTCAGACACACATTTCAAATAAATAATCAAGAGAAAACCTAAAGGGTTTTATTGAGGGTATCTTTTATTCTCCCCACAAAATAACTTGGTGGATTTCTGTGGATTTCTAAAAGCCAGATCATAGCCCTACAGATGCTGCATGTGGATTTGGTCTGCTTTCCATGTACACCTCCTGAGTTGGCCCATAATGCTCTTTCCACCATGGCAGACTCAGTAAAAACAGGACCTTATGTGAATCACTGAAAAGTGGGATCTCTCACACAGACAAATGGCAGTTACAAGCAGACTTGTACATTCACATTTCTGCTTCACATTTGAGAATCACATTACATTCTCAAATGGGTGGTCTTGAATATTATTTGCATTGTAATTACAGTGCATTTGGAAAGCATTCAGACCCCTTGACCTTTTCCACATTTTGTTACATTACAGCCTTGTTCTAAAATATATATTTTTATTTTTTTATACAAACAATACCCCATAATGACAAAGCGAAAACAAGTTTTCAGAAATGTATGTAAATGTATCAAAAACAAAAAACAGAAATACCTTATTTACATAAGTATTCAGACCCTATGCTTATGAAACTCGAAATTGAGCTCAGGTGCATTCTGTTTCCATTGATCATCCTTGAGATGTTTCTACAACTTGATTGGAGTCCACCTGTGGTAAATTCAATTGATTGGACATGATTTGGAAAGGCACAAACCTGTATATATAAGGTCCCACAGTTAACAGTGCATGTCAGAGCAAAAAACAAGACATGAGGTTGAAGGAATTGTCCGTAGAGCTCCGAGACAGAATTGTGTCGAGGCACAGAACTGGGGAAGGGTACCAAAAAATGTCTGCAGCATTGAAGGTCCCCAAGAACACAGTGGCCGCCATCATTCTTAAATGGAAGAAGTTTGGAACCACCAAGACTCTTCCTTGAGCTGGCCGCCTGGCCAAAATGAGCAATCAGGGGAGAAGAGCCTTGGTCAGGGAGGTGACCAAGAACCCGATGGTCACTCTGAGAGAGCTCCAGAGTTCCTCTGCGGAGATGGCCGAACCTTCCAGAAGGACAACCATCTCTGCAGCACTCCACCAATCAGGCCTTTATGGTAGAGTGGCCAGACAGAAGCCACTTCTCAGTAAAAGGCACATGACAGCCCACTTGGTGTTTGCCAAAAGGCACCAAAAGGACTCTGACCATGAGAAACAAGATTCTATGGTCGGATGAAACCAAGATTGAACTCTTTGGCCTGAATGCCAAGTGTCACGTCTGGATGAAACCTGGCACCATCCCTACGGTGAAGCATGGTGGTGGCAGCATCATGCTGTGGGGAGGTTTTTCAGCGGCAGGGACTGGAAGACTAGTCAGGATCGAGGGAAAGATGAACGGAGCAAAGTACAGAGAGATGCTTGATGAAAACCTCCTCCAGAGCGCTCAGGAACTCAGACTAGGGCGAAGGTTCACCTTCCAACATTTACATTACATTTACGTCATTTAGCAGATGCTCTTATCCAGAGCGACTTACAAATTGGTGCATTCACCTTATAGCCATATTTTGTCATAGGAGAGACCATGTGAGGATATGACAGAGCCAAGTGGTGTATAGAGAGAATCTGGGGGACACCAGTGGTGAGAGCACGTGGTGCGGAGACAGATTCTTGCCACGCCACCTGGTAGGAGTGACCTGTCAGGTAGGATGCAATCCAAGAGTGAGCAGCGCCCGGAGATGCCCAACTTGGAGAGGGTGGAGAGGAGGATCTGATGGTTCACAGTATCAAAGGCAGCGGATAGGTCTAGAAGGATAAGAGCAGAGGAGAGAGAGTTAGCTTTAGCAGTGCGGAGAGCCTCCGTGACACAGAGAAGAGCAGTCTCAGTTGAATGACCAGTCTTGAAACCTGACTGGTTTGGATCAAGAAGGTCATTCTGAGAGAGATAGCAGGAGAGTTGGCTAGAGACGGCACGAGAGAAAAGAAAGAAGGGATACTGGTCTGTAGTTGACATTGGAGGGATCGAGTGTAGGTTTTTTGAGGAGGGGCGCAACTCTCGCTGTCTTGAAGATGGAAGGGACATGGCCAGCGGTCAAGGATGAGTTGATGAGCGAGGTGAGGTAAGGGAGAAGGTCTCCGGAAATGGTCTGGAGAAGAGAGGAGGGGATAGGGTCAAGCGGGCAGGTTGTTGGGTGGCCGGCCGTCACAAGTCGCAAGATTTAATCTGGAGAGAGAGGGGAGAAAGAAGTCAAAGCATAGGGTAGGGCAGTGTGAGCAGGACCAGCGGTGTCATTTGACTTAATAAATGAGGATCGGATGTCATCAACCTTCATTTCAAAATGGTTGACGAAGTCATCCACAGAGAGGGAGGAGGGAGGGGGAGGGGGAGGAGGAGGAGGAATCAGCAGGGAGGAGAAGGTGGCAAAGAGCTTCCTAGGGTTAGAGGCAGAGGCTTGAAATTTAGAGTGGTAGAAAGTGGCTTTAGCAGCGGAAACCGAGGAAGAGAATGTAGAGAGGACGGAGTGAAAAAATGACAGGTCCGCAGGGAGTCTAGTTTTCCTCCATTTCCGCTCGGCTGCCCGGAGCCCTCTTCTGTGAGCTCGCAATGAGTCGTCAAGCCACAGAGCAGGAGGGGAGGACCGGGCCGGCCGGGAGGATAAGGGACATAGAGAGTCAAAGGATGCAGAAAGGGAGGAGAGGAGGGTTGAGGAGGCAGAATCAGGAGATCGGAGGGAGAATGATTGAGCAGAGGGAAGAGATGATAGGATGGAAGAGGAGAGCGTAGCGGGAGAGAGAGAGCGAAGGTTACGACGGCACATTACCATCTGAGTAGGGGCAGAGTGAGTAGTGTTGGAGGAGAGCGAGAGAGAAAAGGATACAAAGTAGTGGTCGGAGACTTGGAGGGGAGTTGCAGTGAGATTAGTAGAAGACCAGCATCTAGTAAAGATGAGGTCAAGCGTATTGCCTGCCTTGTGAGTAGGGGGGGGGACGGTGAGAGGGTGAGGTCAAAATAGTAAAGGAGTGGAAAGAAGGAGGCAGAGAGAAATGAGTCAAAGGCAGACGTAGGGAGGTTAAAGTCACCAAGAACTGTGAGGGGTGAGCCATCCTCAGGAAAGGAACTTATCAAGGCGTAAAGCTCATTGATGAACTCTCCAAGGGAACCTGAAGGGCTATAAATGACAAGGATGTTAAGCTTGAATGGGCTAGTGACTGTGACAGCATGGAATTCAAATGAGGAGATAGACAGATGGGTCAGGGGGAAAAAGAGAGAATGTCCACTTGGGAGGGATGAGGATTCCTGTGCCACCGCTGCGCTGACCAGATGCTCTCGGGTTATGCGAAAACACATGGTCAGACGAGGAAAGAGCAGTAGGAGTAGCAGTGTTTTCTGTGGTAATCCATGTTTCTGTCAGCGCCAAGACGTCGAGGGACTGGAGGGTAGCATAGTCTGAGATGAACTCTGCCTTGTTGGCCGCAGAACGGCAGTTCCAGAGGCTGCCGTAGACATGGAACTCCACGTGGGTCGTGCACGCAAGGACCACCAGATTTGAGTGGCAGCAGCCACGCGGTGTGAAGCGTTTGTATGGCCTTTGCAGAGAGGAGAGAACAGGGATAGACAGACACATAGTTGACAGGCTACAGAAAAAGGCTACAATAATGCAAAGGAGATCGGAATGAAATGAACTAAACATCTGGGAAAGCGAGAGAGCGGGGCCTCCCTCACTTACGTTTCACTGAAACACTCGAATATAACTCTCCCAACTTCCACTTTAGAAATTAGAATTGTTGTAAACTACAGCGGTTCAATGTTTTCTAGGAATAGACTCTAACTTAGTTTATTCAGCTAGCTAACTTGGTACAGTATTCTTCTGTGAAAACCGTCCAGGGCACCGAATCCTATGACGCCATAACCAACTAGCATGCCAGCCTCCAATAACACGGTTTAGCACCAATACTCGGTTACAACAATCCCCCAGTGTGTTAACACGCCAAACAGATCATTCTTGTCCGTGTCTAACGTTGTGTAAAGTTTTGGGTTAGTTTTGACAGTTTGTGTGAGTACGTCGTCAACTTATTCAGCCAGTTAGTTAGCTAGAATAGTTAGCATACTAGCTAGCCATTGCTCTCTGCCAACGAACCAACCCCTCCTCCCACGGCACGAAACACACAGAGAGAACCAAGCTAACGTTAACTAGTCACCCATGTCCCGAATTCCCTTGAACGACTCTGGTTACCAGTATGTAAAAACAAAACAAAAATAAATGTAGGTTAAAACGTATCCTTAGTATCAATCATTTCTTTTTATTTATTACCTTCTTACATCCTTATCTAGTGTTACACCTAATATTAAGACGGCATCAAAGCAACCTAACCACTATGAGGTGCCAGTCCTCTCGCTGTAGTGCTACTGTTAGCCAGTTAAGTGCAAAGCTAGCCACTGAATCGATTCAGCCAGTTCGCGTCTGTCCCAACAGAGAGAAAGCGTCTTCAAATATTACAGCTAGGTCGTTCCAGCTATTGTTTAGTTAGCTATCCAGGTAGCAACAAGCTAGCTACATTTCGAGTACAGTAGCTACTAACTACCTAACGTTAACGCTTCCGATAATGAGGTTAGAAAAACAGCTGAATGGTAGGTAGCTAGCTGGCATAATTACAGGTACTCTTAAGCGTGAAATAACATTGGAAACAACTATCCACAGTTGCTAATAGTTACCAGTAGCTACCCGCTACTGTGTGCCAAGCTTGTAGCGTCATACCCAAGAAGACTCAAGGCTGTAATCGCTGCCAAAGGTGCTAAAACAAAGTACTGAGTAAAGGGTCTGAACACTAATGTAAATGTGATATTTTTTATTTTTTATAAATTAGCAAAACATTTCTAAAAAGATTGATGAGGAAAAAAAACATTTACTCCATTTTAGAATAAGGCTGTAATGTAACAAAATGTGGAAAAAGTCAAGGGGTCTGAATACTTTCTGAATGCACTGTATGTATGGTCACAGTACAACATGGAAACAGCTTCCACACTTGTTTTTCGTATGAATTATGACACAGAGAACACTGGGCAGGACACGTTCAGCCCACTTGATGGAAAGCCTATTTACAGTTTTCTCCAAATGTTTTTAACACCAAACAGATTTTTCCTTGGTTCAGAACCTGCCACTGTAGATTTATGCTTCCCTTCTTTATGAAGTTCAAACATCATTTTTGTTATGATAGTAATTTTCTTATTCTAAATACAGTATGCTTCCTTCGTTAACAATCAGTCAGGACACAAATGTCCCTTTCTTTCTTTTTTTCCAAATCTTTAGATGTTAATTTATTCGTCCCTTTGGCCATTCTGAAATACTATTTAAGTGCAAAATTGTTACTGGCAATGGCTTGAGAAAACGGCAGGAACAGGCGTATTAACTGCCACTGTATGGAAAGGCTCCTGCTGAAGAAAAAGAAAACATTGAATTTCCTGCCTTCATCATGTGGAACAATGTCCAAACCTGCTGTGCATTCTTTCTTGGTAAATGTGGTCTCCTTAGCAATTCATCCTCGAATTCACCACCTACAGTCGCCAATGTATTTCCCTGTACACGCAGGAATATCTTGGCGTGGAAAGTTTGCTCCGTACACTGCTGACTGGCCGTCTCCTGGGCTCACGTTCATGTTATTGAAAAGTCCCCCTATAGTCTCTGATTTGCCCGACCATATTTTCCACCATCTTAGTTGAAGGATCCTGGCTAGATATAACACTGTAACCACAGAAAAGCAATATCTTTTCACCAATTTCCATCTCAAGTTTTTGAAAAACCACTAAAGTTAAAAATGTTATTTTCCTTAAATCATATATGTTATTTCTGTCAGAGTAACAGCGAGTGAAGTGTGAAAAGAGTGAAAAGGAGAGAAAGCAATAACATAGTGACCTTAATACAATAGCTTCTGACCTCTTCAAAAGGTTTGATCTCTTGGCCTAACAGCTGAAGTGTTGGACTGACAGGCCCCCAGGTTTACCCTGGTTGGGGTAACCCCTTGAATTCATCAAAATAACATAGTGAATAACAGAGTTTTGAACTGTCCCTTAAAATCAAATCAAATCAAATTGTATTTGTCACATACACAGGTTTTGCAGATGTTATTGGGGGTGTAGCGAAATGCTTGCGCTTCTAGTTCTGACAGTGCAGTAATATCTAACCAACCATACCTCTTTTCCCCCCTTAGTGATGGGCCCTAACGGCCTGCGTCTGGTCAGGGTGACTGATGTCTCGCTGCTGGTGGAGTGGGAGGCGGTGAGAGCAGCAGAATACTACATCCTGACTTGGCACCCTGAGGGCAACGAGGCAGAGCTGGAGCGGGTCACCGTGCCCAACACAGAGACCTCCTACCTGATCACCGGTCTCAGGCCGGGGGTCACCTACATAGTGCAGGTGTACGCTGTCATAAAGGAGATCCAGAGCAAGGGGGACAGGATAGAGGCGACCACAGGTAAAGATGTGAAGTGAACCACAGAGCAAAGTTCAGTATGTTTATCACTGCATTAATTTGTACTGTGTCCTTTTCTCTCACAAATGCAGCTGCTTTCGTTTGTAGTAAGTGGTTCTGAATGCCAATTTAAATGTTCTGTCATCACATAGAACTCACTGTGTACTGTATGTACAGTTGACCCAAATAACCCTGAAGTCTGTTTGTACTAAACAATTCACTTAGTGATAGTTTGTTTACCATTAGGTTAAAGGTAATTACACTAGGCAGCCTAATTACAAGGAAATTAAGCCGTAGACACATTTTATGGAAATAAGGCTAGTTCACAGATGTGGCGAAGAGAGGCACTGAGCACAGAGTCTTGGGCTGTGGGAAACATCTCAGTGCATGACATTCCTCTCTGGGCATGAGAAAAGGCCTGATCATCTGGCTATGACGAAGAGTCTAGCCACACAAGACGCTTTAACTTCAAAACATTATCCGAGCCAAATGGTTTAAATCTTTTTTTCCCCCTGAGAAAGAACAGTTAAAAAACATTAGTCAGCCCCTTGCTGGTCTTTAATTAGTTTTTCCTGTCCTTTAATGGGCTCATATGCAAGATCACGTAAAGTAAGAGCCTCATAGGAAACATGCTGTGGTGCTGTACTACAGTTATGACACTCTTTGGTACCCTACTGGGCCTGTCTTATAACTTGTCCCCAACCTCACCATATAACTAATAGATCATTATTGTGACATATAATGATTGTCAGCTTTGGTGAAGTATAAATACAATGGTTAAATGTCACTATTTTGACATATTCTAATGAGACCATGTTGACCCTACACAGTGGTGTCTGGTATTGATGGTATCCGGGTATTGGGCCAGACTGAGGACTCTATCCAGGTGGACTGGCAGAACCCTGAAGCACCTCTGGACCACTTCAGACTGACCCATGCTAACCCTGACGGGCAGGAAGAGGAGCAGAACGTACCCATGAGTGCAGAGGCCAGGACTACCCACACCCTCATAGGTACGTCATTTAAACAAGGACAACACTGGAATAGATTTAAATAGAATAGTACATCATATTTTAAAACCGTTTCCTGTGTAACTGTCTGTTCTAATGGTCTCCACCTCTCTTCACTTGAGCAGAACACTCATAGCCCTTTGAGCATTCACAGATCATCGATTTTGTTTGCTATGTACCTAAATGGCTATAATCATCCAATAGTGTTAAAATGTATTTTGGTAGATTAAGAACCTTGAACCACTATGAGGTTTTGCAGCTTACTTCCCCTGTGTGTGTGTTAAACAGGACTGCAACCTGGCACTGAGTACCTCATCACAGTGCAAGGCATCAAAGGGACCATCGAGGGGAAAGCCTCCTTCGTCACCGGAGTCACAGGTGAATGCTGCTGATTCTAGACAACACAGGATATCTGGGGGTTTCAGGGGTGAGGAGACACTATGTCTGCGTCCCAAATGGCACCCTGTTCAATGGAGGTCCCATAGGGCTATAGAATAGCCCTATGGGACCTGGTCAGAAATAAGTGCACATCATAGGGAATAGGGTGCCATTTGCGACACGGATTCCATATCCAACATCAGCCAGCTGTAACCACCCTCTAGCCCATTGGACAATAGTCTAACTCTAAACCATTCCCAACACTACACAGAATGGGTTATAAAGCATAGAATGATGACATACAGTACTGTACCCTGATATTAGGTCTTACTATACAGCCAATGATAATAGAATAAAGAACGTGGTCAGGAAGACTAATAATTATGGCTAGTGATTATGGGTCAGAAATTACAGCCTAATAATCTGGACAGGTTCTAATGATTGAGGTAAGAGTGGTTAGCGTAAAAATGGAGGGGAAGTGGAAGGGGGAAAAAGTAAGGAACTTGTCTGTTGGCCTTGCATTTAAGACCAACATTGGTTAAAGAAAATGGTGATAAATAAAAAAGTATACCAGTTTAATTTAAGGACCAACAGCTATGCCAAATAGATTGAAAAATAGTTGGGAAGAGATTTTCGATGTACCGATTCCGTGGCACATGGTTTATGAACTGATACGCAAAACAACGCCGGATTCAAAACGTATACATTTTCAATTTAAATTATTATACACAATTCTTGCAACCAATATAATTTTATATAAATGGGGGATACAACCATCCCAGCTCTGCAGATTTTGCTGCAAAGAGACCGAATCAATAGATCATTTGTTTTGGTACTGTCCATATGTAGCTTGTTTTTGGTCGCAAGTCCAGGAATGGTTGAAGAAGTGTAACATTTACCTGGCGCTAACTCTGCAGATAGCACTACTGGGTGACTTGAAAAGTCATAGTCAATTGATCGATAATATAATAATACCTTTAGCAAAAATGTTTATCTTTAATTTACAATCTGTAGAAACAGAGAATAGAAAGGTTCAGAACTTTTGTGAAACATCACAGCACAGTTGACACATTTTTGGCAAATATAAATAACAAATGGATGGTGTTAAGAGATAGATGGGAGGGGTTGAGTGGAGCTGAAGGGTGGGATTAAAAACAACAAGATAACTAATGTAAAATATACTGTCTGTAAAATGTATATAGGTTCAGAACTTTTGTGAAACAGAACATTTTAAAAAGATATGGCAAAATATAAATCAAACTGGATGGTCTTCAGAGATACAGTGTCTTGCGAAAGTATTCACCACCCTCGGCATATTTCCTATTTTGTTGCCTTACAACCTGGAATTAAAATAGATTTTTGGGGGGTTTGTATCATTTGATTTACACAACATGCCTACCACTTTGAAGATACAAAATATTTGTTATTGTGAAACAAACAAAAAAACTGAACTTGAGTGTGCATAACTATTCACCGAGTGTTGCTTTAGCAGTTCGAGTGTTGCTTTAGCAGTATGCTTAGGGTCATTGTCCTGCTGGTAGGTGAACCTCCGTCCCAGTCTCAAATCTCTGGAAGACTGAAACAGGTTTCCCTCAAGAATTTCCCTGTATTTAGCGCCATCCATCATTCGTTCAATTCTGACTAGTTTCCCAGTCCCTGCCGATGAAAAACATCCCCACAGCATGATGCTGCCACCACCATGCTTCACTGTGGGGATGGTGTTCTCGGGGTGATGAGAGGTGTTGGGTTTGCGCCAGACATAGCGTTTTCCTTGATGGCCAAAAAGCTCATTTTTAGTCTCATCTGACCAGAGTACCTTCTTCCATATGTTTGGGGAGTCTCCCACATGCCTTTTGGCAAACAACAAACGTGTTAGCTTATTTTTTTCTTTAAGCAATGGCTTTTTTCTGGCCACTCTTCTGTAAAGCCCAGCTCTGTGGAGTGTTCAGCTTAAAGTGGTCCTATGGACAGATACTCCAATCTCCACTGTTGAGCTTTGCAGCTCCTTCAGGGTTATCTTTGGTCTCTTTGTTACCTCTCTGATTAATGCCCTCCTTGCCTGGTCTGTGAGTTTTGGTGGGCGGCCTTCTCTTGGCAGGTTTGTTATGGTGCCATATTCTTTCCATTTTTTAATAATGGATTTAATGGTGCTCCGTGGGATGTTCAAAGTTTCTGATATTTTTTATAACCCAACCCTGATCTGTACTTCTCCACAACTTTGTCCCTGACCTGTTTGGAGAGCTCCTTGGTCTTCATGGTGCCACTTGCTTGGTGGTGCCCCTTGCTTAGTGGTGTTGCAGACTCTGCCTTTCAGAACAGGTGTATATATACTGAGATCATGTGACAGATGATGTGACACTTAGATTGCACACAGGTGGACTTTATTTAACTAATTATGTGACTTCTGAAGGTAATTGGTTGCATCAGATCTTATTTAGGGGCTTCATAGCAAAGGGGGTGAATACATATGCCCGCACCACTTTTCCGTTATTTGTTGTTTTGAATATTTTGAAACAAGTTTTTAATTTATTTTTCACTTCACCAATTTGGACTATTTTGTGTATGTCCATTGCATGAAATCCCCCCCAAAATCAATTTAAATTACAGGTTGTAATGCAACAAAATTGGAAAAATTCCAATGTCTCATGTGGCTCAGTTGGTAGAGCATGGCGCTTGCAACGCCAGGGTTGTGGGTTCGATACCCACTTGGGAAAGTACGAAAATGTATGCATTCAATACAGTAAGTCACTCTGGGTAAGTGCGCCTGCTAAATTACTACAATGTAACTGGAACACATTGTGTAACAGCTTGAGATTCTCACCATAGATCCCAGCCCTAAGGCGAGTATAGTCCATGATTTACAAAGCCATCTGGTCCTTTGAGAAATATTAACATAGGAATCCCTTATTTGGGCTTCACAAGGATTCTGTTGAGTTATTTGAGGATGAATTCATAAAGGATATTCACTTCTACAGCTGGTCCTATCCAACCTGTTACTTGCCTCCTAGTTGACTGACTGAGTTGATGGTCTACAATGGCAGCTTATCCAACTTGGCCTGCTCCTTTTGATAGGGTGATGTAGTAGTTCAAAAGGAGAGCTCCCTGTCTCATTACACTGATGATGCTTGTTTTCTCAGCCCTCAGGCGACATTTAATGGTTTTAATTTGGGAGTTAACGGTTGTAGCGCTCCCATTTGATGGTTGTCAGGTGGCTTCCATGATCTCACACATACTTCCCCTACAGAGCTAATCTTCATATGATTCACAGTGGCTTGTCTTAAACCTTCACTTGAGGAGTTGCACGAAAGGCTTATAGTGATTTTTGTAATTTGGAACTCCTGAGTTCCCTTAGATAGGCATAGAATTGGTTCAAGATTAGTGCGTGGGCCGGGTGCTTTTAAAAGGTAATCTACTACTGCTACTGCACAGTTTGTTCTCCTCAGAGCGATAAAGTCACACACGTAAAATAAATTATATGAAAATACGAACATAATAGCAATCACATAGAGACAGTCTATTATGTCTGTGAATATATGAGCCTCCTACTAACTGTACAGAGTATGAAACTGTATCCTGCGGGGCCGCCCCTGACAGCTCACATTATGGAAGCCTCAATTAGAGGGGCATTTTCCCCTCCTCTCAGCAAATTATACATTACAGAATGTTCTCTCACACAAGTGGCTGGTCCTCCACTTACAACAAGAAAGGGAAAGTGCTTTTCAATACCTCTCTCTTTCAGGACAGACCCAGTATTTATTTAGCACATGCTTTTATCCAAAGTGACTTACAGTCATGCGTGCATGCATTTTAGGTATGCATTGTCTTCTTTTATTCAATGGCATGATAGTATTTTGTTAAACAAATGGCTCTCTCTTCTACTGTGTGGTCATCATAAATCCTTATTTCATAGACAATGAAACAGTGGAGTACGGTGCTAGACCTTGACACGTGTGCCAGGAGACATTAATTATAGCGCGCTATTACAGCATTCGGACCAGCCAAAATCGATTGAATCGCTACTTGTCATAGTGACCTGCCAGAGGATTTTAAGGCTCATAAACACAACATAGTAGTCTGCTGGTGCTACCTAATCAGTTTGAATAAAGTTTACACAGGAGCGGCCGTATAACCAGAAGCAGCTGCATAGCTAGGTGAAAGCCAGGGAATGTGTTTAGCCTTCATGTTATATGGTGTCTGGACTCAAAGGTCCTGTGAAGCTGTGGAGTACAGCCGGGCGGCAGTCGGTACATGGGCGGAGGCGGACTCTGGTGCCCTTAGTCCTTATCCTTCACAGTTATTCTGAGGTGCTGAAGTTACTAATCACTTCTTCCCCTAATAAACCTCTTCAGAAATAGTTATGAGCTGCTAACTGCAGTGTGGGTGGACTTTAGATCTATACATACATAACCACGTACACAGCTATTTAGAAAAATGGCGACCTTCTGATAGGGCCAGGACGATACCAGTTTCGCGATACTCGTTAGTATCGTGGCAAGGAAACAAAACACGAAGCGGATTTAACTTCTTTAGGAAAACAGCCCTAATATTGGAAACAAATGTCATTATGTTGTCATCCAGAGTCACATTTATTTATTTTCCATGCTATAGCACACAGAATTTGACATACCAAAAAGTTTGGTCTGCTTTGTGTTTTCATTTTTGCCGTGGAAAAATACTGGTATCGTCCCGGCCATACTTTCTGACACAGCACTCCCTCGGGCTCCTCGAGCACTCAACTTTCTGCTGTCACTGTCCGTTTAAGTAAGGCTAGCGTGTAAATGCAGCTCGCTCCCCAGGCGGTAAGGCCTGTAAGGAGGCCTATGATGGAATAGCTGTTTTCCACATGGTAAACCACAACCAGTGTTTTGTAGTCTCCCACTCAGCTACTGTGGCGGCAGAACCTTGAGCTAACCCAATCCGTCATACGCCATGCCACGGCCTCGCCACACTGTCTTCAGCCTCTCCCACGGAAATAAAACACCTACCAAAGTGCTGATCTGTTCAAGCATGAGCAACCATGCATTGGAGAGGATGATAAAGCTGTGGCATGTGTGTCTGTCTGAATTTTTGTTTGATAAGTAAGAAAGCGAGATGTTTCTGACAAGCGCTCACTTTGCAGGGAAATGAAGGTCTCCGCTTGGGACCACAGAGACAAGGCTTAACTCATACACTGTAGACATGCTTTTCTCAAAGGCTACTGATACTTTGTTATCTTGTTGTCATTTTCTTGCGACTGACCTCTTTGAGCTTGACAAGCAATGTACCCACATACAGTGGCAAAAAGACAACAGCTAAACCCGTGGCTCCCATTCCCAGAACTTTCTCTTTGGATGCATCATTAATCAGTTTTCATGATGCGGATATTACTGTGACATAGAGCTGACCTTGGCGGAGTCACGGAAGAATAGCCCAATGATGATTGCTTTGACATTCTCTCTCTCTCTCTCTCTCTCTCTCTCTCTCTCTCTCTCTCTCTCTCTCTCTCTCTCTCTCTCTCTCATGCCACTGACACTTGCCTTACTCCAGCGACACCCATATAACTGCAACCCCATTCCCCTCACTCACCCTGCTCTGCTCCGTGCTCCGGTCTGGATCACCCCTGTCAGTCCGCTCACATCCGCCATATTTCTTCTCTGTCCTCTGATACCTTAAGCCCTTTGACCTCCTCCTGTTTCCTCACAGAGAGAGAGAGCCTGTCTGTGTTCCTCTTCCAGCCTACTACTAGGACCTCTGTCTGCTCCTCACAGGAGTGAAGGGCCCATCAGAAAAAAAAATTCTGCATTTAATTGACCGACTTGGATAAAGTTAATGCTTCAATGGTCTTTTATAAACCACCTGAGTGTCCTTATAGAAAATAATTACGCTTCACACAACATATCTTCTGCCTACATCCTCATGTATCAACAGATCTTGACGCTCCTACTAACCTCTTGACCAAAGAAGTGACAGAGGACGATGCTACCGTGGAATGGCAGAAGGTACAAGCAGAGATCGATGGCTACGTGATCAGTTACAGCTCTGCTGAGGGCTCCAGTGGGGAGATCCCTGTGGGGGCAGACAGCAGCTCCTACAGGCTGACTGGGCTGAGGCCTGGAGTCATCTACACAGTCTACATCTGGGCTGTCAAGGGCTCCCGGGTCAGCAGGAAGAGCTCCACAGAAGCTGAGACAGGTAAACTGTTAACCTCATGTCTGACTCTGATGGCATAATAGTGATCACATTGTTTTTGTTTCCGTTCTTGAAATAGTCTTAAGTGACGTCTGTCTTTATGTTTTGATCCTGATGGCTTATGGATGAATGGGAGAGATCTTCTCATCCTATGCTTTCTGTAGGTCCTTTGATAATCATTTTATTTTATTTTGGATAGTTCTTAGGGCTGTGTTTTCACTTTTTAAAGGATGTACTTTCTACAATGGCAACATGGTAAAAACAAAAAAACAGCCTGGCTGACTTTCACCCTTCAAACTTTTGTGCATATTTCTCTCCCTCAAATCTTTGCCAAGAGGGACACTCTCACTCAGACCTGTACTGGGGAAGCTATTTAAAGTAATTAGGGTAGATACTTCTTTTAACATGAGTTTAGCATAGCCTAGCGCTGTGTAACATGTTTGTGAGAATGTTTTGGCGACAACAAATGAGATTTAACTCAAAGGGAGATTGTGTTTTTTCCCCTCATTTAATTCTACTAATTTCAAAGAAACACCAAACATATGCTTATCTTGTGTACCAATTTAACATTATAAAAGAGGAGGCAGTAATGGTTTGGTGGGGCTATTTAAATAACCCCTTGTTTCACCTAACTGTTTGTTCAACATTCACCTACTGGCAATCCAGTCAGCAAAATGCTAAGAGACATTTGAGAGCAACTGTACACACAAAGAAGAGGGAGAGAAAGAGAGAAAAAAGAGTGCGTCTTAACATTGCTGTTTATGGCATTAAAACAGATGGCTCAAGTGTAATACCAGCTGACACCCGCCATCAGGAAATACAGACTATAGAAAAGCACTGTGTAGTAAATCTCTTGATTCTCATATCACATAAATATCATCACCCAGTGCTACTGTATTTTCCAAATCAATGTACGTTTCCTCTTCCACAATCCCGTTGATACCCAAAGTGAACAATATGCTAAATTAGGTTGTAGGTGAGGTGGGGTCGTCTGGCCTTCAGGGACTGTTGGTGTGGGACATTGTGTTATTGGAAACCTACAGCTGCCCTGTCATGGACTTCTGCTTCAGTGAGAAAATGACTGAAACAGACATAGTACACTAACCTGTCCCATAAGTCAAACAACGGGATTCCATATGGATACAAACATCCGAGAGGGGTGAAATACAAGCACTGCCCCTGTTTCCTCTGCTGACTGGTTAGGGGTAGGTTGGGGCAGGGTAGGATTTCTGGATCAGTGAACGTAGATTAACTGTGACACAGGACTGTTGGAAGGTGGTACATGGAACTTTCTGCTCTCAAACGAGCTAACAAACAGGGTGATGATACATTGTGAGCTTGGGTAGTAATTGAGGCTAAAGTGGACACTGATATTTAATTGAAAAATGTCTTAAATGTATTGGCGAAGGCCAAAAGCCGAGACGCATTGGTTTTCCTTTGAAAAAGAAACAAACAAACATAATCCCTAACACATATAGCTTTTATTGCCTGATACTTACATAGTATGTACTGAAACTAATGTACCTACTTACTTACACTGATACCTCTCCAGATCTAGATGCTCCTGCTAACCTGTTGACCAGAGAAGTGACAGAGGACACAGCGACAGTAACATGGGATAAAGTCCAGGCTGAAATCGACAGCTACGTGATCAGCTACAGCTCTGCTGAGGGCTCCAGTGGGGAGATCCCTGTGGGGGCAGACAGCAACTCCTACAGGCTGACTGGGCTGAGGCCTGGAGTCATCTATACAGTCTACATCTGGGCTGTCAAGGGCTCCCGGGTCAGCAGGAAGAGCTCCACAGAAGCTGAGACAGGTAAACTGTTAACCTCATGTCTGACTCTGATGGCATAATAGTGATCACATTGTTTTTGTTTCCATTCTTGAAATAGTCTTAAGTGACGTCTGTCTTTATGTTTTGATCCTGATGGCTTATGGATGAATGGGAGAGATCTTCTCATCCTATGCTTTCTGTAGGTCCTTTGATAATCATTTTATTTTATTTTGGATAGTTCTTAGGGCTGTGTTTTCACTTTTTAAAGGATGTACTTTCTACAATGGCAACATGGTAAAAACAAAAAAACAGCCTGGCTGACTTTCACCCTTCAAACTTTTGTGCATATTTCTCTCCCTCAAATCTTTGCCAAGAGGGACACTCTCACTCAGACCTGTACTGGGGAAGCTATTTAAAGTAATTAGGGTAGATACTTCTTTTAACATGAGTTTAGCATAGCCTAGCGCTGTGTAACATGTTTGTGAGAATGTTTTGGCGACAACAAATGAGATTTAACTCAAAGGGAGATTGTGTTTTTTCCCCTCATTTAATTCTACTAATTTCAAAGAAACACCAAACATATGCTTATCTTGTGTACCAATTTAACATTATAAAAGAGGAGGCAGTAATGGTTTGGTGGGGCTATTTAAATAACCCCTTGTTTCACCTAACTGTTTGTTCAACATTTACCTACTGGCAATCCAGTCAGCAAAATGCTAAGAGACATTTGAGAGCAACTGTACACACAAAGAAGAGGGAGAGAAAGAGAGAAAAAAGAGTGCGTCTTAACATTGCTGTTTATGGCATTAAAACAGATGGCTCAAGTGTAATACCAGCTGACACCCGCCATCAGGAAATACAGACTATAGAAAAGCACTGTGTAGTAAATCTCTTGATTCTCATATCACATAAATATCATCACCCAGTGCTACTGTATTTTCCAAATCAATGTACGTTTCCTCTTCCACAATCCCGTTGATACCCAAAGTGAACAATATGCTAAATTAGGTTGTAGGTGAGGTGGGGTCGTCTGGCCTTCAGGGACTGTTGGTGTGGGACATTGTGTTATTGGAAACCTACAGCTGCCCTGTCATGGACGTCTGCTTCAGTGAGAAAATGACTGAAACAGACATAGTACACTAACCTGTCCCATAAGTCAAACAACGGGATTCCATATGGATACAAACATCCGAGAGGGGTGAAATACAAGCACTGCCCCTGTTTCCTCTGCTGACTGGTTAGGGGTAGGTTGGGGCAGGGTAGGATTTCTGGATCAGTGAACGTAGATTAACTGTGACACAGGACTGTTGGAAGGTGGTACATGGAACTTTCTGCTCTCAAACGAGCTAACAAACAGGGTGATGATACATTGTGAGCTTGGGTAGTAATTGAGGCTAAAGTGGACACTGATATTTAATTGAAAAATGTCTTAAATGTATTGGCGAAGGCCAAAAGCCGAGACGCATTGGTTTTCCTTTGAAAAAGAAACAAACAAACATAATCCCTAACACATATAGCTTTTATTGCCTGATACTTACATAGTATGTACTGAAACTAATGTACCTACTTACTTACACTGATACCTCTCCAGATCTAGATGCTCCTGCTAACCTGTTGACCAGAGAAGTGACAGAGGACACAGCGACAGTAACATGGGATAAAGTCCAGGCTGAAATCGACAGCTACGTGATCAGCTACAGCTCTGCTGAGGGCTCCAGTGGGGAGATCCCTGTGGGGGCAGACAGCAACTCCTACAGGCTGACTGGGCTGAGGCCTGGAGTCATCTATACAGTCTACATCTGGGCTGTCAAGGGCTCCCGGGTCAGCAGGAAGAGCTCCACAGAAGCTGAGACAGGTAAACTGTTAACCTCATGTCTGACTCTGATGGCATAATAGTGATCACATTGTTTTTGTTTCCGTTCTTGAAATAGTCTTAAGTGACGTCTGTCTTTATGTTTTGATCCTGATGGCTTATGGATGAATGGGAGAGATCTTCTCATCCTATGCTTTCTGTAGGTCCTTTGATAATCATTTTATTTTATTTTGGATAGTTCTTAGGGCTGTGTTTTCACTTTTTAAAGGATGTACTTTCTACAATGGCAACATGGTAAAAACAAAAAAACAGCCTGGCTGACTTTCACCCTTCAAACTTTTGTGCATATTTCTCTCCCTCAAATCTTTGCCAAGAGGGACACTCTCACTCAGACCTGTACTGGGGAAGCTATTTAAAGTAATTAGGGTAGATACTTCTTTTAACATGAGTTTAGCATAGCCTAGCGCTGTGTAACATGTTTGTGAGAATGTTTTGGCGACAACAAATGAGATTTAACTCAAAGGGAGATTGTGTTTTTTCCCCTCATTTAATTCTACTAATTTCAAAGAAACACCAAACATATGCTTATCTTGTGTACCAATTTAACATTATAAAAGAGGAGGCAGTAATGGTTTGGTGGGGCTATTTAAATAACCCCTTGTTTCACCTAACTGTTTGTTCAACATTCACCTACTGGCAATCCAGTCAGCAAAATGCTAAGAGACATTTGAGAGCAACTGTACACACAAAGAAGAGGGAGAGAAAGAGAGAAAAAAGAGTGCGTCTTAACATTGCTGTTTATGGCATTAAAACAGATGGCTCAAGTGTAATACCAGCTGACACCCGCCATCAGGAAATACAGACTATAGAAAAGCACTGTGTAGTAAATCTCTTGATTCTCATATCACATAAATATCATCACCCAGTGCTACTGTATTTTCCAAATCAATGTACGTTTCCTCTCCCACAATCCCGTTGATACCCAAAGTGAACAATATGCTAAATTAGGTTGTAGGTGAGGTGGGGTCGTCTGGCCTTCAGGGACTGTTGGTGTGGGACATTGTGTTATTGGAAACCTACAGCTGCCCTGTCATGGACGTCTGCTTCAGTGAGAAAATGACTGAAACAGACATAGTACACTAACCTGTCCCATAAGTCAAACAACTGGATTCCATATGGATACAAACATCCGAGAGGGGTGAAATACAAGCACTGCCCCTGTTTCCTCTGCTGACTGGTTAGGGGTAGGTTGGGGCAGGGTAGGATTTCTGGATCAGTGAACGTAGATTAACTGTGACACAGGACTGTTGGAAGGTGGTACATGGAACTTTCTGCTCTCAAACGAGCTAACAAACAGGGTGATGATACATTGTGAGCTTGGGTAGTAATTGAGGCTAAAGTGGACACTGATATTTAATTGAAAAATGTCTTAAATGTATTGGCGAAGGCCAAAAGCCGAGACGCATTGGTTTTCCTTTGAAAAAGAAACAAACAAACATAATCCCTAACACATATAGCTTTTATTGCCTGATACTTACATAGTATGTACTGAAACTAATGTACCTACTTACTTACACTGATACCTCTCCAGATCTAGATGCTCCTGCTAACCTGTTGACCAGAGAAGTGACAGAGGACACAGCGACAGTAACATGGGATAAAGTCCAGGCTGAAATCGACAGCTACGTGATCAGCTACAGCTCTGCTGAGGGCTCCAGTGGGGAGATCCCTGTGGGGGCAGACAGCAACTCCTACAGGCTGACTGGGCTGAGGCCTGGAGTCATCTATACAGTCTACATCTGGGCTGTCAAGGGCTCCCGGGTCAGCAGGAAGAGCTCCACAGAAGCTGAGACAGGTAAACTGTTAACCTCATGTCTGACTCTGATGGCATAATAGTGATCACATTGTTTTTGTTTCCATTCTTGAAATAGTCTTAAGTGACGTCTGTCTTTATGTTTTGATCCTGATGGCTTATGGATGAATGGGAGAGATCTTCTCATCCTATGCTTTCTGTAGGTCCTTTGATAATCATTTTATTTTCTTTTGGATAGTTCTTAGGGCTGTGTTTTCACTTTTTAAAGGATGTACTTTCTACAATGGCAACATGGTAAAAACAAAAAAACAGCCTGGCTGACTTTCACCCTTCAAACTTTTGTGCATATTTCTCTCCCTCAAATCTTTGCCAAGAGGGACACTCTCACTCAGACCTGTACTGGGGAAGCTATTTAAAGTAATTAGGGTAGATACTTCTTTTAACATGAGTTTAGCATAGCCTAGCGCTGTGTAACATGTTTGTGAGAATGTTTTGGCGACAACAAATGAGATTTAACTCAAAGGGAGATTGTGTTTTTCCCTAATTTAATTCTCACTAATTTCAAAGAAACACCAAACATATGCTTATCTTGTGTACCAATTTAACATTATAAAAGAGGAGGCAGTAATGGTTTGGTGGGGCTATTTAAATAACCCCTTGTTTCACCTAACTGTTTGTTCAACATTTACCTACTGGCAATCCAGTCAGCAAAATGCTAAGAGACATTTGAGAGCAACTGTACACACAAAGAAGAGGGAGAGAAAGAGAGAAAAAAGAGTGCGTCTTAACATTGCTGTTTATGGCATTAAAACAGATGGCTCAAGTGTAATACCAGCTGACACCCGCCATCAGGAAATACAGACTATAGAAAAGCACTGTGTAGTAAATCTCTTGATTCTCATATCACATAAATATCATCACCCAGTGCTACTGTATTTTCCAAATCAATGTACGTTTCCTCTTCCACAATCCCGTTGATACCCAAAGTGAACAATATGCTAAATTAGGTTGTAGGTGAGGTGGGGTCGTCTGGTCTTCAGGGACTGTTTGTGTGGGACGTTGTGTTATTGGAAACCTACAGCTGCCCTGTCATGGACGCCTGCTTCAGTGAGAAAATGACTGAAACAGACATAGTACACTAACCTGTCCCATAAGTCAAACAACTGGATTCCATATGGATACAAACATCCGAGAGGGGTGAAATACAAGCACTGCCCCTGTTTCCTCTGCTGACTGGTTAGGGGTAGGTTGGGGCAGGGTAGGATTTCTGGATCAGTGAACGTAGATTAACTGTGACACAGGACTGTTGGAAGGTGGTACATGGAACTTTCTGCTCTCAAACGAGCTAACAAACAGGGTGGTGATACATTGTGAGCTTGGGTAGTAATTGAGGCTAAAGTGGACACTGATATTTAATTGAAAAATGTCTTAAATGTATTGGCGAAGGCCAAAAGCCGAGACGCATTGGTTTTCCTTTGAAAAAGAAACAAACAAACATAATCCCTAACACATATAGCTTTTAGTGCCTGATACTTACATAGTATGTACTGAAACTAATGTACCTACTTACTTACACTGATACCTCTCCAGATCTAGATGCTCCTGCTAACCTTTTGACCAGAGAAGTGACAGAGGACACAGCGACAGTAACATGGGATAAAGTCCAGGCTGAAATCGACAGCTACGTGATCAGCTACAGCTCTGCTGAGGGCTCCAGTGGGGAGATCCCTGTGGGGGCAGACAGCAACTCCTACAGGCTGACTGGGCTGAGGCCTGGAGTCATCTACACAGTCTACATCTGGGCTGTCAAGGGCTCCCGGGTCAGCAGGAAGAGCTCCACTGTAGCTGAGACAGGTCACTAACTTGTCTCGTAATTTAAAGGGTCGAAAAACCATGTGGATATCACAGGGGGCTGCTGAGGGGAGGACGGCTCATAATAATGTCTGGAATGGAGTGAATGGAATGGCATCAAACACATGGAAACCATGTGTTTGATGTATTTGATACTATTGCAGAGATTCCGCTCCAGCCATTACCACAAGCCCGTCCTCCCCAATTAAGGTGCCACCAACCTCCTGTGGTGGATATGGCTGTTACTTAGAATAGGACACCTTTGTGTTAGATCTGGGACTATAAAAAAGAGTGTGTAACACAAAAAATTATCAATCAAACTTGTTTCACATCTCCTTAGTCATACCTCAACTGACCATCACAGATAATTAGATGTTCAAACAATATGTTTTACATAAAGGGACATTCCACTCCAAAATGTAAGTTTGTCAGATGTTTTCAGACATAAAAAGAATGTCAAGATGAGTCCACATCCCACGCCATTGGTTGCGTAGATCCAGCTAGCTATATTCTTAAACCCCAAATTAATGGAAAAGATAAGCACCGCAAAGCTTGAAATTACGTGGTGCTTATCTTTCCTAGTCATTTAGAATTTTGGCATATAGCTAGAGCTACAAAACTGATGGCCTGGGATGGGAACTTATCTCAACAGAAGACCACTTTTGAGGTCTGAAAACATAATACAAAATGTGATTTTGGAGTATAATTCCTCAATAAAAGACTGTGAATTGTATGCAAAATACTTGAGATACTTTTTAACAGATCCTGACCAGATAAATATTTTGCCTGTCACAAAAGTAGTTTTTTGCTCTTGTGAAAATGTGCAACATAACTTTATTCATCCTAGAGGGGAAAAATATAACAGCATGATAGACTGGAATATAATATTAACCCATTTACTAATGGCTCTCCAGATCTGGATGCTCCTACTAACCTCTTGACCAGAGAAGTGACCGAGGATACAGCCGATGTGTCGTGGGACAGACCTCTAGCGGACATCGACGGCTACATGATCAGCTACAGCTCTGCTGACGGCTCCAGTGGGGAGATCCCTGTGGGGGCAGACATCAACTCCTACAGGTTGACTGGGCTGAGACCTGGAGTCATCTACAAAGTCTACATCTGGGCTGTCAAGGGCTCCCGGGTCAGCAGGAAGAGCTCCATTGTAGCTGAGACAGGTCACTAACTAGTCTCATACTTTTTGAGTGTGAGGGGTGAGATCCCACACACTGTACAGTCGTGGTCAAAAGTTTTGAGAATGACACATACTAATTTTCACAAAGTCTGCTGCCTCAGTTTTGATGATGGCAATTTGCATATACTCCAGAATGTCATGAAGAGTGATCAGATGAATTGCAATTAATTGCAAAGTCCCTCTTTGCCATGAAAATTAACTTAATCCCCCAAAAAAGATTTCCACTGCATTTCAGCCCTGCCACAAAAGGACCAGTTGCCATCATGTCAGTGATTCTCTCGTTAACACAGGTGAGAGTGTTGACGAGGACAAGGCTGGAGATCACTCTGTCATGCTGATTGAGTTAGAATAACAGACTTGGAAGCTTTAAAAGGAGGGTGGTGCTTGAAATCATTGTTCTTCCTCTGTTAACCATGGTTACCTGCAAGGAAACACTTGCCGTCATCATTGCTTTGCACAAAAAGGGCTTCACAGGCAAGGATATTGCCGCTAGTAAGATTGCACCTAAATCAACCATTTATTGGATCATCAAAAACTTCAAGGAGAGAGGTTCAATTGTTGTGAAGTAGGCATCAGGGCGCCCAAGAAAGTCCAGCAAGCGCCAGGACCGTCTCCTAAAGTTGATTCAGCTGCGGGATCGGGGCATCATCAGTGCAGAGCTTGCTCAGGAATGGCAGCAGGCAGGTGTTAGTGCATCTACACGCACAGTGAGGCGAATACTTTTGGAGGATGGCCTGGTGTCAAGAAGGGCAGCAAAGAAGCCACTTCTCTACAGGAAAAACATCAGGGACAGACTGATATTCTGCAAAAGGTACAGGGATTGGACTGCTGAGGACTGGGGTAAAGTCATTTTCTCTGATGAATCCCCTTTCCGATTGTTTGGGGCATCCGGAAAGAAGCTTGTCCGGAGAAGACAAGGTGAGCGGAACCATCAGTCCTGTGTCATGTCAACAGTAAAGCATCCTGAGACCATTCATGTGTGGGGTTGCTTCTCAGCCAAGGGAGTGGGCTCACTCACAATTTTGCCTAAGAACACAGCCATGAATAAAGAATGGTACCAACACATCCTCCGAGAGCAACTTCTCTCAACCATCCAATAACAGTTTGGTGACGACCAATGCCTTTTCCAGCATGATGGAGCACCTTGCCATAACGCAAAAGTGATAACTAAGTGGCTCGGGGAACAAAACATCGACATTTTGGGTCCATGGCCAGGAAACTCCCCAGACCTTAATCCCATTGAGAACTTGTGGTCGATCCTCAAGAGGCGGGTGGACAAACAAAACCCCACAAATTCTGACAAACTCCAAGCATTGATTATGCAAGAATGGGCTGCCATCTGTCAGGATGTGGCCCAGAAGTTAATTGACAGCATGCCAGGGCGGATTGCAGAGGTCTTGAAAAAGAAGGGTCAACACTGCAAATATTGACTCTTTGCATAAACTTAATGTAATTGTCAATAAAAGCCTTTGACACTTATGGAATGCTTGTAATTATACTTCAGTATACCATAGTAACATCTGACAAAAATATCTCATAACACTGAAGCAGCGAACTTTGTGAAGACCAATACCTGTGTCATTCTCAAAACTCTTGACCACGACTGTAGAGATGTTAGTTCATGAGTCGTCTTTGTTCAAGCTTTCCATAACCTGTAGGTAGATAGGACTGAGGTCTGAACAGACAGTTCAGAGCTTCTGCTCCTTTTTATAACCTGTAAGGAACACAATATAATGTCTATACTTGGCATGTAGGTTTGTCACTTATGGGTGGCACAAATTGGGATATGGGGGAATGGAATGGGCAGGGTATACACAAATGAAATACTGTAGTACAATATTTAAGTGATAATGCACGAGAAGCTGGTGTTTGGAGGATATATTGGCATGGTTGTTGTTAGGCCTGAGTCGAAGTCGAGTAATACTATAGTAATTGCTGTAGTGTTTTTGGGGACTGTAGTGTTTTATGACATTACTGTAGTATTTACTGTAGTATTGCAGTCTGTAGTATACTGTAGTATTTATTATATTATTCTACAAAATTATATAGTAAGTAATACACATGACCGAGGGATACTACATTGTGTAGTATAGTATACTACAGTATACTATATAATTATATAGTAAGTACTGTAGTATTCTATAGGAAACTGTAGTATTTGTTCATGTCCAACTACATGCCTAAATCCCCAATTAATGGAAAATAAAATAACTGTCTAAATCCATAATTTAAGATAGTGCCTATATTTTGCCTTATTTTGGGATGAGGGCACATGGCTAGGTCTACACAAGAGATGGCAAGGCACATAGACTTATATCGATATTAGACCATTTATGAGGCCTGAAAACCTCTGACAAACGATGATTTTGGTGTGTGAACTGTCCCTTTAAAGTATCTCTTATACAATTAGAGTGATTTACAAGTCTCTCAGGTACAGCATGTGTTGATACAGTAAATCAATTAAATGTCACAAACATCATGACATAACACAGAAGAGCATTAATCCTTATATCAATGGTTCTCCAGATCTGGATGCTCCTACTAACCTCTTGACCAGAGAAGTGACCGAGGATACAGCCGATGTGTCGTGGGACAGACCTCTAGCGGACATTGACGGCTACGTGATCAGCTACAGCTCTGCTGACGGCTCCAGTGGGGAGATCCCTGTGGGGGCAGACATCAGCTCCTACAGGTTGACTGGGCTGAGGCCTGGAGTCATCTACACAGTCTACATCTGGGCTGTCAAGGGCTCCCGTGTCAGCAGGAAGAGTTCCACACCAGCTGAGACAGGTTATCTATTTGCCCTGGGGCTCCAGTCGACAGCCAAGTCTTTTCATGATAATTCCACGCATTCATTGTCCAATGAGACAGATAGTCATTACTGAACAGGAGCTTATCTTGTGGAGGCATAATCGTTGAGGAGCTGCAGGTTCCTCCGCTCTTACTGGAATTCTGGTAAACTCTGACTAACAGTTCAAGGATCTGCTCAATATGTGAGACAAACAGTGACCTTTATTGGAGAATAGAGATGGAGGAATGAAAGGCATGATAAATACTACATAATCTTATTCAACCGTCCAATGACTGCAACTGAACAGTTTCATTCATTCTATCTATTTGACTGAATTGCTTACGTTTTGGGACCTTCTTTCCATAGAAATTGATGCGCCTAAGAACCTAAAAGCGTCAGATGTTAAGCTGGATGCTGCGACCCTGACCTGGACTGCTCCCTTAGCCAGAATAGATGGCTACATCCTCACGTTCAGAGCTGAGGATGGCACATTGAAGGTACTTTGATTCTCACTAATTCACCCTCTAGTAGTTGTAAACAGTGATGTATCCAATGTTATGATATCTGTACATAGCTATAGAAATCTATTATTATTGCCAGTTATATTTTTGTTGCTTTTAGTATTGTAGGTCACAATGACCTTTCATCCTTTTGGTATTTGGTATTTTATTAGGATCCCCATTAGCTGTTGCAAAAGCAGCAGCTACTCTTCCTGGGGTCCACACAAAACATGAAACATGACATAATGCAGAATATTAATAGACAAGAACAGCTCAAGGACAGAACTAATACATTTAACTATGGCACACATACACCATGAATGCTGCACGGCCAATGCAGACGTCGGATTGACCATGCAGCGCTTTTTATGAGATAGAGGGGCGCTGTTTCGCTCGCTCAGAAGTTTTATCTGAGATTGATGTGTCTTTCTGTCGGCACGTGTCTCAGGCAAATAAATGATCAATATTTAAAGGGAAGGAGGTACGGTAGGGCGAGCCAGGCCCCCTAAGGCCCACCCACAACGCCGGGCCTGATCCTATATAAGGTGTGCATCTTGTGCAAAAAAAAAAGAAAACTGTGTTATACCCCTGACCTCTAGTGGTAAAATATTGTAAAATCAACCAAGGATTATAATTATTATGTGTTCTGAATAGACTTTGGAGAAGAAGCTGAGGACAGGAGAGAGCAGGTTTGCCATGTCGGGCCTGGAGATGGGAAATAACTATATCGCTACCCTCCTCGCTTACAGAGGAGCAAAGAGGAGCAGAGTGATAGAGATCACATTCAAAACAGGTACGATGTGCCCTCTATGAACGTCCTCCCTAGACCAAACTAGTCTGATTTATTCACATATCAGTGTGGTGATGTTTGCATTTCACTAAGCTATTGTGCTATTAATGTAGTGTAATTAGTAATGTTTCATTCCTTTCTCATCTTTTAATTGGTCACTTGTGAAATATCACTGACAGCCAACTTTCCGGTCAATTTGTTTATTGCTATATAATGTAAATGAGTTAACACAATTACTTTTTCCCCCCTGAAAATGAAAGCTTACTGACATCATTTTACTTGTACCTTTAACAGTGGGTTTGTTGTACCCGTTCCCCATGGACTGTACTCAGATTAAGATGAATGGCAACATGGCAAGTGGAATCTACACCATTTATATCAACAGTGATCGCACCAAGCCCATGGAAGTGTACTGTGACATGGACACTGATGGCGGTGGATGGGTGGTACGTTCAAGCTAAAGTACATTATATGATTTATGGTATTGATGGCTGAAAGAAAGTGGGTTAGATGTCTGCTACATGGACCATTACTCTCATCAATATAAACTGTCAATCAACGTTCAACTTAAAGTACATTATATGATTTGATAGTATTGATGGCTGAAAGAAAAACCTTTCTGGATAGATTGACCATTACTCTCATTAATATAAACTGTCAATCAACTTTGTGTATGAGCAAAGACTGAGATATACAGTATATCACTCCCCAGGTGTTACAAAGACGCAACAATGGACAGATGGACTTCATGAAGCGCTGGAGACCGTACATGGCCGGCTTTGGGAACATGACCGATGAGTTCTGGCTCGGTTAGTACTGGATAGGCATCCTTTAAATCTCTTGTATCTAAATAGGACTGTTATGTCCCTAGGAGTTCCTCTCATGGAATTGAAATTGATGATGCTGATGTTGTTGATGATGATGATGATGATGATGATGACAACCACGACGATGATGATGATGATGATGACAACCATGATGATGATGATGATGATGATGTAAATGTAATAAGCCCTCACAATTCTGTTACTCTAACCCATAGGTCTGGACAATATATATGAGCTGACCAATACTCCCACCCAGTATGAGCTGCGAGTGGACCTGGGTGTGGGTTCAGAGAAGGCCTATGCTGTCTATGACAACTTCAAGATAGCCCCGGCAAAGCAGAAGTTCAAGCTGACCATTGGCAAATACAGAGGAACAGCAGGTGGACCAACTCTTTGCATCTTTCAAACAATTTGTTAAAGAATACATGCAGAAATGCTCTATACATTCACACTCCAACCCACACACATACCTATTATCACACAATACCTTGAATACCATTTTTACAATGGTTTGCTAAAAAGACAAAAAAGCAGCCAGTTTGAAGTCTACCTGCCGTTTAGGGGCCTTTTACCACTGGCCTTCTCTGACTTGGATTGCATACAATAATTCTGTGAATCTGGTATATGATTGTTTTCCAGGTGATGCCATGAACTACCATCAAGGTCGCCCTTTCTCTACTGTTGACAATGACAATGACATTGCTCTTGGTAACTGCGCCCTTACTCATCGTGGTGCTTGGTGGTACAAGAACTGTCACCTTGCCAACCTGAACGGCAAATTCGGAGACAACCGACACAGCATGGTAAGAAGTGTTCTTCTTATTTCTTATTTTTATTTATTGTCTGTTATTGTTTTGTAGTACTACATTGATATTGATTACTGCATTGTTGGGTTTAGAGCTAGCAAGAAAGGCATTTCACTGTACATTAAAACTTGAAACTTGAAGTGTGCTCTTTAGTTTTCTGGGTGTAGTGGGAGATTGTACCAGCAGATGGCGGTAATAGAATAATACAGAATCTATGGGAGTTGCACATGAGCGTCCTGTAGGGGCTTTCCAATCTTAGTTTGAAATGGCTATGTCCTAGATCTATCAACTCCTTTTTTCTCAAAAAGCCTTATAAATAGCAGGGGCTAATAGATAACTTTCATTCATAGAAAGTCTAACTAGAACTGTTGTTGTCTCACAAGAACTGTTTGTGTGTCTCTGCAAAGAAGAATGTTGGGAGAAAATTGGAGGGTATAGTTTTGTCCTGTCACATTATACCATGTTTCTCTTAATAACATGTTTAATAATTTTACGTCCGTCTTGGTGTAGGCAAAACCAACAGAGTTAATAGAAGTTTCCAAAGTAGATAAATCCACCCGTTTACCTAATGTTGATAGAGTTGAGATATTTGCTGAAATGCTCATCAGCATGTGTCATTCAGTATCATGAAACAACTGCCTGACTGGCTAATCTAATGTGTGGCTGTGCCTCTCTTTACCGGGGGGTGGATTTATACTATCCCTAGAACATTTTCAATAAGTTTGTGCCTGTCTTGGCGTACACTCTTAGAAAAAAGGGTTCCAAAACGGTTCTTCGGCTGTCCCCATAGGAGAACCCTTTTTGGTTCCAGGTAGAACCCTTTTTGGTTCCAGGTAGAACTATTTTGGGTTCCATATAGAACCCAAGGGTTCTACATGGAACTCAAAAGGGTTCTACCTGGAACCAAAAAGGGTTCTTCAAAGGGTTCTCCTATTGAAACAGCCGAAGAACCCTTTTAGGTTCTAGATAACACCTTTTTTCTCCTAAGAGTGTAGGCTTATCAAAGACTGAAGCGGAATGAAAAACTGCCTGACTGTGTAATCCAATGTGTTGTCCTGTCTCTCTCTAACCTCTACCAGGGTGTGAACTGGGAGCCATGGAAGGGCCACCTGATGTCTCTTGATTTCACTGAGATGAAGATCCGGCCAGTGGGCGCCGCCAGGAAGAGGAGGTCACTTAGCAGCAGAACAGCTCCCAGAAAATAGTCCCTCTGATTTAACTAAAATATTCAATGGGAACCTCGTTACAAACCAGGCAGACTAGCTAGAGCCTCAAATCAGGAACTTCACTCTATCTCAAGATTACTGTACAACTTACCTTCTGTAACGTATCACATGGCTGTCTTTATTTTGAATAGGGGTCCCTTTTGTGATAGCAAATTCATCAGGGACCCCCTAATAATTAGAACACAACTCGAGTGAGATAAAAATAGTATACAAGGAGTTTTACTATGACTTCGCAGTGCATGGCCAGACGAACTAAGTCTCAGGCCCTGGGAAGGAACGTTAAACATAAACAATTTTTTAAAATTACTTTGACAATCCCTGAACTAGATGACCCAATGACACCATGTCTTTAGGATAGTTATACCGCTCTTGTTCACATTCATAACATAGCATAGACCCTGACCCTCTCTTCTAAGGTTTTGTCCCCAGCCTACTCTGAGTTAGCTAGATATCACATGTATAGGAAATAGAATGGATGATATGCTCCTCTGCTTGTAAGATTGTATTTTCAAATGTGTATTGTAGTTGTATTATATTCATGCCACACATTCTCAGAGAAATAAAGTCCCTTAAAAAAAGAGATGCTTTTTAGCACTAGCATCTACAGTATGCCTGCAGTGAGTGAGAGTGTTTTTTGAATGGGACATGGCTTTGCACAGTGTTTATCAAATAGTTAATCAACAAATTCTAATTCATACTTGAATGTTACATGCTCACTCAAATACTAAGAAGAGGAATAAAGTGGAATATATTTTATTTCATAAGCATATTTTCATATGCAGTTCTCTTTCCCAGAAAAAAGGTTAGACTTGCAGAAATGGTTAGTTTTGCAGTTTCCTTTAGTTTTTTACCATTCATGTCACATTGTGACATGACTGCAGGGTTAACCCGATCTTCATACAGGATATTTTAAAATGGTCCCTATTTATGTAAATTTTGAATTGACGACTATGGTTTTCTCTTTGTCAGACGGTCTAGGGTAGCCTACACTTGAGTTGTGTATCATCTACCACAAATTAAGCGCAGCAGGGTCAGACAGGGAACCCAAGTATTGGCTCCAGTGATGCATCAGCTGAAATCGCACCAATCATATTCTACAAACACTTTCTACCTTAATATGGAGACCTATTTAAGGTGATCAGTTTACTCATTCATTCTCTGCTGCCTCTACTGCTGTTGGTCGTTCGATACCATGCGGTTGCATTTCCTTGTATACGCTGGTGTTCTTGGTGACATGCTAATGCTGTAACATGCATACTCGCCATACATGTCTGTGTTCTGCTAGCTAGATAATTATTTGCTTATGTTCTGTAGCCAGTGGCCAGTCGTCATTTAGAGCCCCACCTTTTTTGAGCCCCACCTGTAATTCTGGCATTAATTTGTGTCAGATATCCATTTAGCAAACAATGTGAAAAAAATATCCTTGATTTAATAAAGCAGCATACAAACTTGGTCTCTTTATTTGAGTAAGGCAGCTCCCAAATGCAGCTGTTTCAGCCTAGCTCAGTGCTTTCTGTGGTGGAGTGGCAGCCAGCAAAAGCACAGAGCGTAGGCATTGTTAATCTTCTCTGGTTGCGCCATGATTGGCTCAGGGTTCTGTCACCCATGGGAACACTACATCACAGCAGAATCTATGGGAGAGCTAGGCAGTTCATGCCCCGTTCACTTCTACTGCCATAGATTTACAGTAGAAGTGCCCGTCCAAGAAGGCTCAAGGTCATTGGCACAGATAAAATGTCAAATCACGTAGCTTTGATTGGACTGATCACTTGAACATCATACTTTAAAATCTTAGCTAGCTAGATAGATAAGCAGTCATCATCATGAATCACCTCGACAATCTACTGGCAAATCCTATTCAATCCTTGTCATATGAAGAGAAATCAGAGATAAAATCTATCGGTGCTCATTGGCCATTGAACATAAACATTACACAAGAAGTCGGAAATCGCAAATTTAACAATGAGTGATTTGAAAAGAAGCAGTGGCTAACTGCAAGCATCACAAAGCAATCAATATTTTTCTTCCCCTGCCGGCTATTCGGTGGAGAGGGTGTGGTCCATGTCTGGGTTTAGGGATTTAAAACATCTGTCTGAAAGGGTCTCAAAACATGAGAATTGTGCATCACATGTAGACAACACTGTTTAACTGGGATTACTGGGGAAATCAAACATTGGGGCGCAGCTAGACCCCGCATATAGACAAACTGTGACCTTCACAACCAACAAACGGAGGAGAATAGGAACGTGCTTGCCAGATTTATAGCACTGCAGGGCCAAGACGAGTCGGCCGACTCCTGCCCAGGCATTTTCAGGTGTATTTTTGAGACCATGCATGGAGGAGATTACAGGCTTGAAAGTCCTCTGTAGCTCAATTGGTAGAGCATGGCGCTTGTAACGCCAGGGTAGTGGGTTCGATCCCCGGGACCACCCATATGTAAAAATGTATGCACACATGACTGTAAGTCGCTTTGGATAAAAGCGTCTGCTAAATGGCATATTATATTATATTATTATTATGATGACCAACCCCTTTAAGGGTTTCCTACATCAAGCACGATGCAGAACGAACACCCTTAAAAGGATAAAAACCTTCACATGCTTGCAACACCATGGGCCAGAAAAGGTTGAATGCATTGGCCATGCTGTCAATCCAGCATGACTTCAAGTTCATCCAGGGAATGCCAGACTTTGATGACAAAGTAATTGAGAAGTTTGCCCACAAGAAGGACCGCTGCGCCAAAAAATATGTCTCGTATGCTGCTGCATAAGTGGTGTAATATGCCAGGGAGATATGCATACTGTAGCTAAGAAAGTAACCCTCAGTGTATGTTGTGTAGTAAGCTGTTAGTAGCCTTTGTGTTGCACCCTAAGAATTTGGGTGCAACACTCCCCCTCAGATCTTAGCCTACTGTTCTGACTTGTTGGTGCACATGATGCCTATAGCCTGTTTTAGAGAAATATCATCATCAAATATTGTAAGAGCTTTCATTGTCTGCTTATATGCCCCCGTTATTTGTCCTATGGTTCTGACTTGGTGTACAGGGAGAATACTGTAATTCTGTCGCTGTCCATTTCAAAAGTGCTGAACGAATAGGTATATAGGCTACGTCGGTCTCAGCTCGCTCATGTCTTAATCGAAATTACAGCTTGCTCTTCCCGTTCATCGTTCCCTTATGCCATCTCAAATGTTTTATTGCTTATATACTATCTCATTAGTATCCTATTCATCATTTTAGGCAATGTTAGAATGATGCATTTAATTGTTTTGCTTACTTTGTGTATTATAATTAGCTCATGTGCTTTTCTCCACAAGGAGGGGATACTATATAATGTTGTTGGGTCTGTAACCATGTTTGCCAGTGAGAGTCTCTTCCCATTTAAATATTTTTGTTCAACAAAAAGTTCAGTAATAGACCCATGTAATTCCAGTTCATATTGCAAGGGTTGTTTTGTTTGTGCAATGCTCTGTCTGTGTCGGTATATGTCTATAAAAGTGGATCCTCATGATTGTATTTTCCTTCCTTTTAAGACCACATAATAAAATAGGCCAACTGCTGAGTCTGCGTCTCTCTCTCTCTCTGTACGATGACTTAAAGAAGAGTAAAGTTAAGGCCTCAACATCTTGCTGAATTTATCTGAAATAACATCTGAATTTCTGTCGCTGTCAATTTCAAAAGTGCTGAACGAATAGGCCTCATCGCAGCTTATTTGCTTGAACTTGCTTATACTTAGAGCTAAGTGTTAATGATATAAGACACAACATTATGAATTTACTGAACATAAATGTAAATGCAGCATTACCGCAAAAATGTAAGAGGCAAGTGGAAGGGGGCGAACGTAAGGAACTTGTCTGTCACACCAGCCTTCGCTTTGGCTCCCCCACCTGTCCAGCTCAGGCGTTCGGCGTCGCCGGCCTTCTAGCTGCTGCCGAACCTGCTGCTGGCAAACGCTCTTCACTCATCAACCCCGGACTTGTCAAAAAGTATACCAGTTTCATTTAAGGACCAAAAAATTGACAGCTGTGCCATATAGATTGCAAAATAGTTGGGAAGAGATTTTCAATGTACTGATTCCATGGCACATGGTTTAGGAACTGATACACAAAACAACGCTAGATTCAAAATGTTTCTATTTAAATTATTATACAAAATTATTGCAACCATTAGAATGTTATATATATACTGTATGGGGGATACAACCATCCCAGCTCTGCAGATTTTGCTGCGGAGAGAAATAATCATTAGATCATTTGTTTTGGGACTGTCCATATGTAGCTTGTTTTTTGTTGCAAGTTCAGGAATGGCTGAAGAATTGCAACATTTACCTGGAGCTAACTGCAAATAGCAATGCTGGGTGATTTAAAAGTCAGTCAATCGATTAATAATATAATACTCTTAGCAAAAATGTTTATCTTTAATTTAGAATATGAGAATAGAAAGGTTCAGAACTTTTGTGAAACATCACAGTTGAAAAATATATGGCAAATATAAATCAAAACTGGATGGTGTTCAGAGCTAGATGGGAGGGGTTGAGCGGAGCTGAAGGATGGGACTAAAAACGTAGTATTATTTTCTGTTTTAACACATTCTCTATTTCTCTCCACTAGGAGGCAGTATTTACACTTACACTAATTGCTTCATTCTAGTCATGTATTAGCTTACAGTGCTTTCGGAATGTGTTTCCCTCGATCATGACTAGTCTCCCAGTCCCTCCTGCTGAAAAACATCCCCACAGCATGATGCTGCCACCACCATGCTTCACCACCAGGTTTCCTCCAGACGTGACGCTTGGCATTCAGGCAAAGAGTTCCATCTTGGTTTCATCAGAACAGAGAATCTTGTTCCTCATGGTCTGAGAGTCCTTTTGCCAAACTCCAAGCGGGCTGTCATGTCCCTTTTACTGAGGAGTGGCTTCCATCTGGCCACTCTATCATAAAGGGCTGATTGGTGGAGTGCTGCAGAGATGGTTGTCCTTCTGGAAGGTTCTCCCATCTCCACAGAGGAACTCTGGAGCTGAATGCCAAGCGTCACAAACTCTGGTCACCTCCCTGGCCAAGGCCCTTCTCCCCCGATTGCTCGGTTTGGCCTTGATGGTTCCAAACTTCTTCCATTTAAGAATGATGGAGGCCAGTGTTCTTGGGGACCTTCAATGCTGAATAAATATTTTGGTACCCTTCCCCAGATCTGTGCCTTGACACAATCCTGTCTTGGAGCTTTACGGATAATTCCTTTGACCTCACAGCTTGGTTTTTTCTCTGACATGCACTGTCAACTGTGTGACCTTATATAGACAGGTATGTGCCTTTCCAAATCATGTCCAATCAATCAACTCCAATGAAGTTGTAGAAACATCTCAAGGATGATCAATGGAAACAGGATGCACCTGAGCTCAATTTTGAGTCTCATAGCAAAGGGTCTAAATACTTATGTAAATAAGGTATTTCTGTTTTTTATTTTTGTGTAAATTTGCAAACATTTCTAATAAACTGTTTTTGCTTTGTCATTATGGGTTATTGTGTGTAGATTGATGAGGTATTTAACATTATTTTTGTTTTTAATTCCATTTTAGAATAAGGCTATAATGTAACAAAATGTGGAAAAAGGCAAGGGGTCTGAATACTTTCCGAATGCACTGTATGTTATTTATTCATCATATGCACATAATTGTCATGGCATGTTGCTTGTATCACTGGCAAGAGCACATGTTGATACCATGGGGATATATTCAGGCTACTATCGTTTTGTTCTTCCACTATTGCCCCATCAATGCACTTGCCTGATCCTCTATGCCCAAAAACGTTGGACATCTGGGCACTTGCTTGTAGTGTGTTTTATTTGAATGTGGTAAACATGCATTTGCACACAAAACCCGTAGCTCAACCACTTCTCCGGCCTTTCCCCAGCTAGTATCTGTCACGCCCTGGCCTTGAGAGGCCGGTTCTCTTTAGTTGGTTTGGTCAGGGATTGAGGATCTATGTTAGTATTTCTATGTTTAGGATCTAGATGTGTATTTCTAGGTTTGGCCGGGTGTGATTCCCAATCAGAGGCAGCTGTCGCTTGTTGTCTCTGATTGGGGATCATACTTAAGTAGCCTGTTTGCCTACCTTAGTTGTGGGATCTTGTTCTGTGTTTAGGCATGTATGTGTATAGCCTGAGGACGTCACGTTGCGTTGTTTCTTGTTTTGTTTATGTTTATTGCGTTTAATAAACATGTTCGCATACCACGCTGCACCTTGGTCTGACCCGTCTCTCAACGTTTGTGACAGTATCAAATATTGATGGGATAATCGTCTTTGGTTTATCCCAGATTGCACCTTACAGGATAAAGACATGCATTCTTAAGTCTTTTAATTAGTTCGGTCATCTTCATTCTTGCTGTCGTGCACATGAAACATTTAGGTAAAGCAGTATCTTAGGAGTGTCTTTATTCTAGGATAGCAGTAAGCTGTTTCACGCGCATATTATGCATGCTTGTACAGTGCCTTGCAAAAGTATTCATCCCCCTTGGCATTTTTACTATTTTGTTGCATTACAACCTGTAATTTAAATTGATTTTTATTTGGATTTCATGTAATGGACATACACAAAATAGTCCAAATTGGTGAAGTGAAATTAAAAAAAGAACTTCTAAAAAATAAATAATGGAAAAGTGGTGCGTGCATTTGTATTCACCCCCTTTGCTATGAAGCCCCTAAATAAGATCTGGTGCAACCAATTACCTTCAGAAGTTACATAATTAGTTAAATAAAGTCAACCTGTGTGCAATCTAAGTTTCACATGATCTCAGTATATATACACCTGTTCTGAAAGACCCCAAAGTCTGTAACACCACTAAGCAAGCGGCACCATGAAGACCAAGGAGCTCTCCAAACAGGTCAGTGACGAAGTTGTGGAGAAGTACAGATCAGGTATGGGTTATAAAAAAATATCCCACGGAGCACCATTAAATCATTTCTCTCTGCCTCCTTCTTTCCACTCCTTTCCTCTTTTGACCTCACCCTCTCACCGTCCCCCCCTACTCACAAGGCAGGCAATACGCTTGACCTCATCTTTACTAGATGCTGTTCTTCTACTAATCTCACTGCAACTCCCCTCCAAGTCTCTGACCACTACTTTGACCCTACCTTACGCAGAAAGCGGCACAGGTCCTAATCCAGGCACTTGTCATCTCCCGTCTGGATTACTGCAACTCGCTGTTGGCTGGGCTCCCTGCCTGTGCCATTAAACCCCTACAACTTATCCAGAACGCTGCAGCCCGTCTGGTGTTCAACCTTCCCAAGTTCTCTCATGTCACCCCGCTCCTCCGCACACTCCACTGGCTTCCAGTTGAAGCTCGCATCTACTACAAAACCATGGTGCTTTCCTACGGAGCTGTGAGGGGAACGGCACCTCCTTACCTTCAGGCTCTGATCAGACCCTACACCCAAACGAGGGCACTACGGTCATCCACCTCTGGCCTGCTAGCCCCCCTACCTCTACGGAAGCACAGTTCCCGCTCAGCCCAGTCAAAGCTATCCGCTGCTCTGGCACCCCAATGGTGGAACAAGCTCCCCCACGACGCCAGGACAGCGGAGTCACTGACCACCTTCCGGAGACACTTGAAACCCTAGCTCTTTAAGGAATACCTGGAATAGTCTAACAGTAACCCTTCTACACCCCCCCTCCCCCAGTGGTGGTCGTCCCACTGGCCATCCTAAGTTGAATGCACCAATTTGTAAGTCGCTCTGGATAAGAGCGTCTGCTAAATGACTTAAATGTAAAAATTATTTAAAAATTGAAAGAATATGGCACCACAACAAACCTGCCAAGAGAGGGCCACCTACTAAAACTCACGGACCAGACAAGGAGGTCATTAATCAGAGAGGCAACAAATAGACCAAAGATAACCCTGAAGGAGCTGCAACGCTCCACAGCGGAGATTGGAGTATCTGTCCATAGGACCACTTTACACTCCACATAGCTGGGCTTTACGGAAGAGAACGCCAGAAAAAAGCCATTGCTTGAAGAAATAAACAAGCAAACATGTTTGGTGTTCGCCAAAGTGCATTTGGGAGACTCCTCAAACATTTGGAAGAAGGTACTCTGGTCAGATGAGACTAAAAATGAGCTTTTTGGCCATCAAGGAAAACTCTATGTCTGGCGCAAACCCAACACCTCTCATCACCCGAGAACACCATCCCCACAGTGAAGCATGGTGGTGGCAGCATCATGATGTGGGGATGTTTTTCATCGGCAGGGACTGGGAAACTGGTCAGAATTGAAGTAATGATGGATGGCGCTAAATACAGGGACATTCTTGAGGGAAACCTGTGACTGGGATGGAGGTTCACCTTCCAGCAGGACAATAACCCTAAGCATACTGCTAAAGCAACACTAGAGTGGTTTAAGGGGACACATTTAAAGGTCTTGGAATGGCCTAGTTAAAGCCCAGACCTCAATCCAATTGAGAATCTGTGGTATGACTTAAAGATTGCTGTACAACAGCGGAACCCATCCAACTTACATTTACATTTTAGTCATTTAGCAGACGCTCTTATCCAGAGCGACTTACAGTTAGGAGCTGGAGCAGTTTTGCCTTGAAGAATGGGCAAAAATCCCAGTGGCTAGATGTGCCAAGCTTATAGACACCCCAAGAGACTTGCAGCTGTAATTGCTGTAAAAGGTGGCTCTACAAAGTATTGACTTTGGGGGGGGGGGGTAAATAGTTATGCACGCTCAAGTTTTGTTTTTTTGTCTTATTTCTTGTTTCCCAATAAAAAATATTTTGCATCTTCAAAGTGATAGGCATGTTGTCTAAATCAAATGATACAAACCCCACAAAAATCCATTTTAATTCCAGGTTGTAAGGCAACAAAATGGGAAAAATACCAAGGGGGGTGAATACTTTCGCAAGCCACTACATTGTGCATATGCAAAGTATCTTATGCCCTTATACAATTTATATAGTATTTTTGATCATGCTGTGGGTCACAAGCTTTGTGCACAGTAGCTGGGCATGAGTCATATCTACCACCATAATGCTGTCCGAAATGCTGTGGCCCACCATATGCGCCATTCAGCAGCCGAGCAGCGTGATATCTCCAAACATTATTACTGGGTTTCCATCACTAAGCATATTCACAGAAGTACAGTTCATTTAAAAATGATTACTACTTTGAACCCTAAAATTTTATTTTTCCCAGATTTCAAGTTATCACCTTGGACCTTAGTGGGGAAGCTGACACTATATCGTGGTGCGATGACCAATCAGGCTTGTTCTACTGTAGCTTCCAGCTGTGTTGGATGGCTGTCGATACTGGCATTACCTAGCATGCTGAGGGCTTGTTAATCACCCACATGGCGATTAGCTGTTGGCTATCAAGCGTTGTATCATTTTTATGAAACGTTATGTCCGAGAGAGCTTTTCCAGACCACTCTAATCTGCAGGTCTATTCTACTAATCTATGGGGTCTATTTCTCTAGTTATCAAATCATCTATTCTTCTCTGATGGCTTACTGGCATATAAGGTTTGACAGAAGCCAATAGCTCAGGTAGACTCTATTTAGGCCTAGATTTTACATTATCATTGTCACTCTTATTGTGCATGCTTACACATTCTTGCGCATGTTGCGGATGCATCAGCTACTGCTTAACAGTATCAGTATTGACATTAGACTATTTACATAGTACTAGTGGTTGTACGTACAGTGAGGGGGAAAAAAGTATTTGATCCCCTGCTGATTTTGTACATTTGCCCACTGACAAAGACATGTTCAGTCTATAATTTTAATGGTAGGTTTATTTGAACAGTGAGAGACAGAATAACAACAAAAAAAATCCAGTAAAAAATGTTATAAATTGATTTGCATTTTAATGAGGAAATAAGTATTTGACCCCTCTGCAAAAAAAATAATGACTTAGTACTTGGTGGCAAAACCCTTGTTGGCAATCACAGAGGTCAGACGTTTCTTGTAGTTGGCCACCAGGTTTGCACACATCTCAGGAGGGATTTTGTTCCACTCCTCTTTGCAGATCTTCTCCAAGTCATTAAGGTTTCGAGGCTGACATTTGGCAACTCAAACCTTCAGCTCCCTCCACAGACTTTCTATGGGATTAAGATCTGGAGACTGGCTAGGCCACTCCAGGACATTAATGTGCTTCTTCTTGAGCCACTCCTTTGTTGCCTTGGCCGTGTGTTTTGGGTCATTGTCATGCTGGAATACCCATCCACAACCCATTTTCAATGCCCTGGCTGAGGGAAGGAGGTTCTCACTCAAGATTTGACGGTACATGGCCCAGTCCATCGTCCCTTTGATGCGGTAAAGTTGTCCTGTCCCCTTAGCAGAAAAACACCCCCAAAGCATAATGTTTCCACCTCCATGTTTGACGGTGGGGATGGTGTTCTTGGGGTCATAGGCAACATTCCTCCTCCTCCAAACACGGCAAGTTGAGTTGATGCCAAAGAGCTCGATTTTGGTCTCATCTGACCACAACACTTTCACCCAGTTCTCCTCTGAATCATTCAGATGTTCATTGGCAAACTTCAGACGTCTCTATATGTGCTTTCTTGAGCAGGGGGACCTTGCGGGCGCTGCAGGATTTCAGTCCTTCACGGCGTAGTGTGTCACCAATTGTTTTCTTGGTGACTATGGTCCCAGCTGCCTTGAGATCATTGACAAGATCCTCCCGTGTAGTTCTGGGCTGATACCTCACCATTCTCATGATCATTGCAACTCCACGAGGTGAAATCTTGCATGGAGCCCCAGGCCGAGGGAGATTATTTTTATGACAGTTATTTTGTGTTTCTTCCATTTGCGAATAATCGCACCAACTGTTGTCACCTTCTCACCAAGCTGCTTGGCGATGGTCGTGTAGGTCTACAATCTTGTCCCTGACATCCTTGTCCCTGACAGCTCTTTGGTCTTGGCCATGGTGGAGAGTTTAGAATCTGATTGATTGCTTCTGTGGACAGGTGTTTTTTATACAGGTAACAAACTGAGATTAGGAGCACTCCCTTTAAGAGTGTGCTCCTAATCTCAGCTCGTTACCTGTATAAAAGACACCTGGGAGACAGAAATCTTTCTGATTGAGAGGGGGTCAAATACTTATTTCCCTCATTTAAAATGCAAATCAATTTATAACATTTTTGAAATGCGTTTTTCTGGATTTTGTTGTTATTATTCTGTCTCTCACTGTTCAAATAAACCTACCATTAAAATTATAGACTGATCATGTCTTTGTCAGTGGGCAAACGTACAAAATCAGCAGGGGATCAAATACTTTTTTCCCTCACTGTAGCCACCGTTGGTTGCTATTTTGGGGGGTTTGGTAGTATATTGTATGTAGTTTGCTATCGGATGGTATGTCATGGCTGAGCTGTGCTGCTCTGCAGCAGTTTAATGTCTGCTCTCTCTCTGTATGATATTTTCTGTTAATATAACCATATGCTTTTATTTATATGCAGCCTCCCTTTATCAATGGTCCGATTGCAGGGTTTCATTTTAGGCGTCAGGACCCTTCAGCGTGTAGTCTGCTCAGGAATCTGACTGCTACTCATCATGGCCTACAGAGCAGCGACCAACATGCATATGAAAGAGTATCTCTCTTCTCTCAGTACCAAAAGTTTGATTTTCATGTTAAAGCAATGGTGTTGGGTTTACACAAATGATTTTCCAGAGGCGATCTGTGTTATGGCTTTTAGGGGTTCTTCATTTTAAATACACTCAATGTTCCATCCCTTTAATCTTTCATTTCATGGACACTCACATGTTAATCGTGTTCTCATACACTCCAAGAATTTAAGACTAGAAATGGAACATTGGTTTTAATCACTACAATTAACATTGCTTTTCATCCTCTATTTCATGTTATGCTACCTGCATGCCAACCACGGGCGGCACCTGGCGAACCTCTGTTCAACATTGATGCTGGCAACAATGACAGATACTGAAACTAATCTTGGCTCCGGCCTAGCTCTGAGCAATAGTCATCTTACTCCAGCATGGACACTGCTACTGCTTCTCAAACAGTCCCAGCTTCACCCTTCAAGATCATGGGCCGATAATCCTCTGCTGCTTACGAACATTACAATTGATTAAATGTTCTTAGATTGTGGAAGCCTAGATGAGTTCCTGCAGTACTTGCTAATTTTGTCATGACTGTCAGCCCCATGGTCCAGTAGCCATGTTGCTTCTCTCTTATTGCAGTGCAATCTGCTATATAACACTGACTGTATATATAGATGCAGTTGGTTGGCTGGGGTCACAGGTAGAATATTGACCAGATGTGTACCAGATGACGGCTCATCTTGTCTCAGGAAGGGCACTGGGCTGTGCGTCACATGAGAATAAGCCTACTCAGCTTCTCAGAACTATATCTCAGTGGCGTGATTACGGCACAGTGTAGATGGGTAGATTATTTTCATTTACCAAGATGGCAGGTTCATCTTGCCTTGGTGATGACACCGGCAGTGAGTATATGAGAAATAAGCCTACTGAGGTTTTCTGAGAAGCTATCTCAGTAAGGTGTGCCTGCTATAGCTTACACATAGTTTCACCATGCTACACAGTGTCATACAGATGACATTGCTGAATTACTGTATATTAAAGCTCTTAAATGGCATGCTACTGCCATACACATAGTTTGTTGTCTGGCAGCGGTTCGGCTGTTTTGGGGATTGGTACAGTGTACCTTGCTCACTGCCTGTAATTATTATGATTTTATCATGATGCAGGCTCTTGCGATGAGCTACCCTGAAGGACCAAGACAACGTATTGTATGCATTCTAATCTTTTCTAAGAAATGGTTAAATGAATACAGTGAGGGGAAAAAAGTATTTGATCCCCTGCTGATTTTGTACATTTGCCCACTGACAAAGAAATGATCAGTCTATAATTTTAATGGTAGGTTTATTTGAACAGTGAGAGACAGAATAACAACAAAAAAATCCAGAAAAAACGCATGTCAAAAATTTTATAAATTGATTTGCATTTTAATGAGGGAAATAAGTATTTCACCCCCTCTCAATCAGAAAGATTTCTGGCTCCCAGGTGTCTTTTATACAGGTAACAAGCTGAGATTAGGAGCACACTCTTAAAGGGAGTGCTCCTAATCTCAGTTTGTTACCTGTATAAAAGACACCTGTCCACAGAAGCAATCAATCAATCAGATTCCAAACTCTCCACCATGGCCAAGAACAAAGAACTCTCCAAGGATGTCAGGGACAAGATTGTAGACCTACACAAGGCTGGAATGGGCTACAAGACCATCACCAAGCAGCTTGGTGAGAAGGTGACAACAGTTGGTGCGATTATTTGCAAATGGAAGAAACACAAAAGAACAGTCAATCTCCCTCGGCCTGGGGCTCCATGCAAGATCTCACCTCGTGGAGTTGCAATGATCATGAGAACAGTGAGGAATCAGCCCAGAACTACACGGTAGGATCTTGTCAATGACCTCAAGGCAGCTGGGACCATAGTCACCTTGTGATCATAGTCACAAGAAAACAATTGATAACACACTACACCGTGAAGGACTGAAATCCTGCAGCGCCCGCAAGGTCCCCCTGCTCAAGAAGGCACATATACAGGCCTGTCTGAAGTTTGCCAATGAACATCTGAATGATTCAGAGGAGAACTGGGTGAAAGTGTTGTGGTCAGATGAGACCAAAATCGAGCTCTTTGGCATCAACTCAACTCGCCGTGTTTGGAGGAGGAGGAATGCTGCCTATGACCCCAAGAACACCATCCCCACCGTCAAACATGGAGGTGGAAACATTATGCTTTGGGGGTGTTTTTCTGCTAAGGGGACAGGACAACTTCACCGCATCAAAGGGACAATGGACGGGGCCATGTACCGTCAAATCTTGGGTGAGTACCTCCTTCCCTCAGCCAGGGCATTGAAAATGACCCAAAACACACGGCCAAGGCAACAAAGGAGTGGCTCAAGAAGAAGCACATTAATGTCCTGGAGTGGCCTAGCCAGTCTCCAGACCTTAATCCCATAGAAAATCTGTGGAGGGAGCTGAAGGTTCGAGTTGCCAAACGTCAGCCTCAAAACCTTAATGACTTGGAGAAGATCTGCAAAGAGGAGTGGAACAAAATCCCTCCTGAGATGTGTGCAAACCTGGTGGCCAACTACAAGAAACGTCTGACCTCTGTGATTGCCAACAAGGGTTTTGCCACCAAGTACTAAGTCATGTTTTGCAGAGGAGTCAAATACTTATTTCCCTCATTAAAATGCAAATCAATTGATAACATTTTTGACATGCGTTTTTCTTGATATTTTTTGTTGTAATTCTGTCTCTCACTGTTCAAATAAACATACCATTAAAATTATAGACTGATCATGTCTTTGTCAGTGGGCAAACGTACAAAATCAGCAGGGGATCAAATACTTTTTTCCCTCACTCTATGTGGCGTTTCCTGTCTGAACTCTGAACGGCTTCTCAACTTCCACTGGTTTCTCAGCTGTTGTTGCAATCCACTGCTGAGAAATGATGTGCATACATCACACTGTGAATATATTTTCTTGCATTGTTATTTACACAGAGTTAAGCAAGAATGACAGGAAGAAGAGTAAGAGGCCCATTGTGGAATATGGTAGTTACATTTTTGAAATGTCTCATGGGAGCCAGTTGATGCAATAGCCCATTTGAGCCACACTGATGCCAAATTGCTGTAAATAAGATTAGTTCCTATAACAGCACTGCAGGGCAAGTGGCCTCTTAATGCTGAGATGTATGTAAGGATGGAAACGGAAGGAAATGCCTCACACAATTCTTCACTCATTGTTATCCAGTTAGACTAATCACATTAAATCCTCCCGTAGGAAAATAAATAAACAGCTTTACCCTGAGAATGACTCTTTTAAAGTCTTATTCCTACTGCATAGGACAACTGTACATTTTTAATTAAGTCTGTACCTGGTTATGTAAATTGTAAATTAACATTTACAAAGTCTAAGCTTATTTTGTCATCCCAATGTAACTGTTGGAGTGTTGAACGCAGCCTCTGTCAGTGCCAGGAGTCTGTAATTGCCAACTAAGGGTGTGGCCCAAGGTATAAATTCTTGTCTGTTTCGTTCATTCAGGGGACCCCCTCACTATGTGCAGATTGGCGTGCCTTGGGAGGATGGGTGTGGCGACTGTGGCCTAGACCAAAGTGATGACAATGGATGGTGAGTATGTTCATGGCAAGGTTGCCCGTAGCCACTGGTACATGTTCCCCTTCTCCCATAGCACGCCTCCCTAGATACAGTATGTATTTTGTGTGTTGGCCAGAAACAATAAGAATATTGATTGAAATGTAATACATTCATTGACGATTGAATGCCTGTGTGCTAATGGAACTCTGAGGATGATTTAACCCCATTGTGCTTGTCAGCAGTGATTGTACAGAGAGCTAGGTGCGGAAGATGTCCATGAGAAGCTTTCATTGAGTTGCTCGAGTAATTGAGATTGTGAATAAAACGTATATTTCTGGCCTGATCATTCCCATGCTCCACTCCCGGATGTAAAGAACCTGTGTATTTTAAATGAATCCTGAGGACCTCACCTCGAGTAGATAAAAGGTGGCGTAGTACAGCTACAGGAATACTATTTTATATTAAATCCCCATGTTACACCTACAATTTCGTATATAATTGCAGCAGTGTTTGATTTGAGCATGTGGCTATTTTTGTCTCACTCACAGGGAACAAGTTTAACATGAGCTCAAGTTTGGACTTCAACAGATTCCAAAGTATGTGTCATCTGATGAAGACTTTCATACAACTGAGTACCCATGAACATAAACTGAATCACAGTTGAGGCGGCTATGCGTAGGGTTGATGTATTTTTTCCATGAGTGGTAGTGTAGTATTCGAACAAGGCTTATTTGTTCAGAGGTGGAGTAGTTAGTAGGTGGGGTGTGCCTGCAGACACTTTCCACTGCATAGCTGTGTTCTGCCTCTGGATGGTTGGGCCTGTCAGCGCTGTAGGACTCGGCTACACAGCATGTCTGACAGAGAGTAGGAAACCCCCACACCATACTTTCGACACATCATTAGCTAGTCACTGCTCCAGAGCCAGACTATCAGTATGTATAAATTCGAAATAACGAGCTCAAACATCCAGAGTGTGTGGATGCTAATGCTTTGTCGGTTACCAAACATCAGATAAAATTATGGTAAAATTGCCCAAACCCTGTAGGGATGAAGTCAACTTGTACAACAAAGATGACAGAAATAATGTATAATGATCTCCAAGTGAAGATGGATCTGATATGTGAATGGGCATAATCAGTGGATTGCAGTGACTAGTTGTCCATAAACTACTTTTGAGGGAAGGACATGATTAATAACTAAATGGAAATAGCTCTAAAGGTAAAGGCCTACACTTTCCGTTAAATAATATATAATATTTTGTTAGGGCTCTATTCAATTTGTTCATATCGCAGAAGTTCAGCGTTACAGCGTGATTGAAATTTAAATACAATTTTACTGCATTAGTTGAGACTGCATTCATGGTAAACGCTGCATACTGTATGTCGTCTCAATCGGAAATTGCCTTCACATTTATATTGCGCAATCTGTAACACTTCAGTGATACAGATTAAATAGAGCCCTAATCTAATCACATATATTGTGAGCCTGAGCCAAACATTAGCCAATCAACAAAGAATCAACAAAGCATAGAAAATACTTTATTTTTGTCCCCCTTTTCTCCATATAGGCTAGCTGTTTTGTTAAATCAAATGACAGGATAAATTATGCATGCGGTATCCACTGTGGCCTGAACTCATAACTTGAATGATTACCTCAGCTTTTTCTTGTGTAATACCAAACAGCCAAAATATACAGCATGTTCTCATGCATAATTGGGACCGATCAAAGCTTCAGTGATAGAATGTGAAACTATCTTCTATGGCAGATTGATCCTGTGAATTGAAAAGGAAATGTATTTTTTCACCCTCAGACTTTTTACATATGAATAACTAATACTGAAGTCTTTAAGCTCAAAATAGGGATCATGAATAAATAACAAGTACAAATGATTTGTCACCGGATTTGTAAATTGGAAATCAATTCAAAGATTCTTGAAAGACGGGACAATCTCTACTTTTTTTTCACAAATATTTTCTTAATTTTAACATTATAAATATATATTTTGATAGACCAACGTATCAGCTATCACACCATGTAAAGGAACTGCCAAATTCTTTAGTCTTTTCATAAAATACAACTAACTGGATTTATGTCAACCCCATCAGACACAATAAGGCATTACATTTTTACATGTAGTTTCCTACAAGTGTTTAAAGGCCTTGATTGTTTAATTCTAACATTAGATTATTAAAATATGTAATCCAAATCTCCAAACTTCTTTTTGTTGTTTTATAGAGCTATATAATGCTCCAGGGCTAATTTCGTTAGCACGTTGGCATGTTTTTCTATATTCAGAAGATAAAACAACATTTATAAAGCAAACAATATCCCTTAGGTCTAGCACAGCAAATACCGCAATAGTTTATGCATAGTCCTATGTGGCAGACTAGTGATGAAAATATTTTTTTCAGAATATTGACAAGCCACTGACAGAGTTGACGACAAATACTCAAAACAGACATATTTTTGCCTCTAAAAATAAAAGTTCAATACAAACATTTGTAAAATATAGAAAATGATTCATTTGAAAATCCCCAATAAAAACATAACAATTCTCAGATCTTACAGCACTCTCTATGAAGTTGACGTTAGACAAAAATCTGATGGAATTTTACAGTGTTGACAAAAATGTCATTTTTCTTCTTCATTGAAGTGTACAATGTTGCAATTTAGTTTTTCCTCAGTTGCTTCTTGACTGTAAAACCTAATTAAAATAAATATACTTGAATCATAACTCATATTCTTTATTCTATCAGGGAGATTGAGTTGACAGTTTATGGTTGTGACCATGGTGATTTCAATATTGTTTGTTTTAAATCTATCAAAAGTAGAGAACTTTACAGACAATGAGTGGTCTTGTTGCACTACATGTAATGAGGACATGAATAAGGGGTCCTTATGGTGTAGCTGACCCTGCTCATTCCTGATTAATTTAGGATTTTAAACATCTGACGGAAGTTGACCAAATCTTCGGACACATTTTTTAGGAATCACAGTTTTGAGATAGAATACCTATTATTTTAAGTCGGAGGGCTACATAAGATCCTTTTTTCAGTTAATATTCATTATTGCCAGTTTTTAGAATTTTAAAACACTTTTGGAGAGCTTGAAATTGGGATTCTTTTCTTCGGACAAGGGCATTTCTGGGCATAGAGCCGACATGGAAATGAATTATATAGAAACCATTAAAATAATTCCCAAAATAAATATTTCCCCTTATAAAATTCCCCTAAATGTAGTTTTTTTCTCTCTCAAATAATGCAACAAAATGCTTTTTTTCAACTATTAAAATAAAATGTCCCTGCTGGACAAGGATTGTCCCGACTTTCAAGAATCCCTGAATTATAAACTGCTACTTGCATACAAATAACACACAACTTAATCATTTATCAACACAATGGTGGAGAAAATACTGAATGATGGCATAATACCTCAACAATGATATGACAGAAGATAGCACTACATGTTAAAGGATGGCTATTGGCACTGAGGGATGAGGATATAAGAAATATCCTCTCAGCGCCCCATAAGTCTGAGAGCCTGGAGTCCATGCATAATGATATTATGAACCAATAGGGACAGTGCAAGACAGTAAACATGAATCTGTGTCATCAATCTGAGCATAAGGCAGCGTAACACACAAAACTGTTAGATAGAAAATAATTAATCAACAATACTAGCTGCTGTATGTATGGTTTGAGGCTGTAGGATACTCTACAGGGAATGAAACGTACACATTGAGCAATGTAATTAAAAGATCTCAGTGCTTCACTTTGTTCTATTAAATTCAGCGTTTGATATTTAACTCATGAATTTAATTAAGATCTCTATTCAGTGGGTATAGCAAGTACAGAAAAATATTTCAAAGTAGTTACATAAATTCCCGTTGTAAGTGCAATAACTGCAAGTGCTTTGAACTTGAAATAGTCCAACCTATTAAAAATAGTCTTCTAACTGAATCACAATACTAGATTGCTGGCCTCCAGCATTGGAAATATAAATAGTCCTCAAACTTCTGGTCTCCCAAATGTGAAGACAATGAATTTCACACGGAAGTGCACACTCTAACACATACGCCATGTGTCATCTATCACTCTCCCATGCACATACACACATTTGCTCATGCACATGCACCCACGTATACAAGCACACACACACATTTTGTTTTTCTATCCTTGTGGGGACCTAAAATGTATTTCCATTCAAAATCCTATTTTCCTTAACCTTAATCTGTAACCCTAACCCAAAATCTAAACCTAACCCCTTACCCTAACCCTAATTCTAACCCTAAACCTAACCCAATAGTCTTTGTCCTCATGGGGACGTGGGAAAGGTTTGACTTATTTTACTATCCCTGTGGGTACTTTGGGGGATTTTAGGTCCCGACAAGGATAGAAGAACCAACACACACACACACGCAATCAATCAATCACTATCAAGCACGTATCGTTGGCTCTTTTATCCTCTTTCAAGCATTTCTGTTGAGCATATTGAACACCAGTGCCCGGCATCATGTACCTGTACCTTGCAGTAAAAAAGAGCTTTACATGAATACAAAAGGATAAAACCTTATCTGAACATCAGTCACTACTGCTACACCATCGTGAGGGCAACCCTGTCGGGTGTCATAGGTCCTGTTTTGACCGAGATCCACAAGTCCTCATCTTTCGGACTCTTCTTCTTTTTGTCTGATTTTGCTGTGGCTGAGCTGGGGCTGTCTGCACAGCAACCAGCGCAGTTGGCCCAGCGACAGCAGCAGTGGCAGCACACCACCAGAGAAGTAAAGAGCACCACCATAGGCAGGGCTAGTAGCACCACCAGGCAGACTGTGTTGTAGATCCCCTGGTCATGCTTGGTGGTGGCCACCTTCCACAAGTCACTAAAAAAATCCAAGATGTCTTCCTTCATGGTTCCCTGACAGTGAAGCAACTCCTCTTAAGGGTAATATATTGAAGAAGAAGCCAATCAGCAAGTTCTGATTGAAGTAGTGAGCAAGGTTGTTGCTGTTATCAGGGGATTGTTCCTGTGGTGATTTGACCCTGATCTAGTGCTGGTTTCAGTTTCCTGGTGAACTCTTGAAGGTGAAGATTTCGCTGATATAGTAGGACATCCCAGTCACAATGAATATCTGATGAAGGAAAGGGAGGATGGGACAGACTAGACAAATCCTTGATGTAGGGAGAATCTTGTTATCCTCCCCTCTTTACTTAACTGCCTTGTCTGGGGGTTTGAAGACCAAAGCATTTTTTATAAAAGTTTGAAGACCAAAGAGGAGGGTTTTTCCTTCGTAATCATTCAGTTGCTGTAATGATTCCGATCTCTCCTTGCCTTGATGGGAAGGTCTATGGAGTCTGCCTGTTTGTGTAGTTTGTTTGTTTCCTCTTTTGGGATTTGGGATTCCACCTCACGTCCTCTGGAGTCTCCTCTCTATTTTAATCCATTCTCCTCTGGGAGAAGTGATGGAATGAGGACATTTTCTGTGGAGAGAATTAGAGAGAAGAAGGTGAGCAGAATGAACCCCAGTCCCACTGGTGCCTCTTCACTCTCTTCCCTCTCCTGCTCAAGTATCTTATTCAGCTTTACTCTCATTAAAGTTGGAGGAAAAAGTCATGGCTCTGGCTGCCTGAGTGCAACATGGAGGGAAATACACTTGTTCTGGACTCATTGAAATGTGCCGGGTAATGGCGGCCTTGCTTTGATTGTTTGACTTAACATTGACTGAGTGTAGCATTCCACTGTACCTTGGATCAATGGTAACCGTTATGGGTATCCAGGAGGTCAAAGGGTAGCCGTCTCTAGTTTTAAGGTTTATGGTTACTAGGATTATGGCCCTGTGAGGAAATAAATAAATAAATCCTCTATTGCCTGCTCCACTTTCTATGACAAATGTATCTGATTGCAAGTGAACAGAAAATAGGTTGTGATTGTCTCACAGCCCAAGTGTGAAATTGGCTTACCGTAGTCAGCTCCGCTTCCTTCCTAGCATAACAAAACAGGAAACAGCACACTGCTGCTACTTTGTGGTATCGAATTAAGAAGGCTGCACCTACTTGCAGTTTGTCAACATTAAAGCTCCCATTTTTCAACTAAACCAAATCCATTAAATGTAAGCTTATCCATTATTTATGTAGGTCTATGCATTTGGTTTATGATGAAGTTGAGCCTGAAGTTCAGACAACATACAGCACACTAAATGATCACACATAGGAAGGTATGATGACTGGAAGGAATGAGTAACAATCCCACTGGGCACACACTGGTTGAATCAACGTTCCTTCCACGTAATTTCAATGAAATGTTGGTTCAACGTGAAATAGACGTTGAGTTGATGTCTGTTCCCAGTGCGATGTGACTCATTAGCGTTGTCTAGCAAGGTGTAAGAATAGTCTTCCTCACCAAAGTAGAAAATGGTCACAGGTCTTTTGTAGTGCACACCACATGAATTTACAGACACTGTGAAGAACTTGGAGAGTAGTTTTCAAGCAGAAATTGAGAATGAAGAGAATCAATTAAATCTCAATGCATTCAAGGGGGAGAGAAAAATATATAAACATCTTCTTCTCTATCACAACATCCCCATTCCATAAAGTGTCATGCTATCAGACTATCTTTGCACTCTGGTCAGGCTGTGGAATGAATGTAAAATAACAACAATGTAACAAAATTGCATAACATTGTCTTGGCCTACGATCAGCTGTAAACAGGAAGATACTTTCAGTGGCTCACAAAGCCAGGATGGGGAAGAAACTATTATGACTGCATCAGTAAGCTACATCTATTTATGGAACTTGGAACCCTGCTCTGCCCAACCTAAAAGCCTGAATGATAGAAGGCAACACAAGGCATCTTTAATGAATGGCCCAAGGTAATCATTTGTTGCAAACCCCTATGACTTGTCAACACATACTTAGAAGAAACGGCTTGTTTTAAATTCTAATCCTCTTATTAATACGAGTCAATCAACAGTCTTTTGCAGGGATAGTCAATAGTTTAGAGACAGCAAAAGGTATGCATTAGTGTACCGAATTCATATCTTTAATCAAAATCAGTGTCGTGGTAAGAAACACAAGATTGCATATTTTTGATGGGAACAGTTGGGAATATGATCATATCTCCACACAGTATAAGAGAGGACATTGTCTCAATGCATTACAGTTCAAGCTGAAAGGTAAACTTTAAGTCAGAGAGTATAAGTAGTGGAGGAGAGAGCATAATGAGGCAAGGTTTCAAATCAAATTATAGAAATCTCAGACATTTAAGATCTTAAGTGAACCTTAGGTTTAAACCATCGACACCAAAATGTCACAAGTCATAGACACATTGTGCAAAGGTCCAAGGCTATATTTAAGATTGACAATGACTGAAAGAGACATGCTATAGAATGGCACTGAGTAGTGACTGAACAGCAACGTATAATCTGGTACGTCACAATACCTGTTGAACCGATGGAGGGGACTTTCCAAAACAAAAGACTTCCAGTTCACGCATAGTATTAAGTAAATGAATTGACTCCTTAGCCACAGATACTCAACCAAATAAGATCAACAGCATTCAAGATCAACAGCTTCCCATTCATCATTTCTCAACATACTTTTGAAATGTACACCTTACCGGCAAACAGTTTTAGAAGTCCGGGCCAGTAAATCTATTTTCCCCCTCTCCTCTTCCTTGTATATCCTCTTTAATATCGGCTGCTTTTTCTTGATATACTCTAAGCTCTCAATTTTGCCCCATACCTGGTCTGTATTGAATTGTGCTCTTTGTGCCAGTATCTCTTTACCTCTCTCTCCCCGTGTGAGTAACTCTCTCAGGGCAGCGTCACTTCTCCCTGCCCTGCACACCCTGTGTAAGAAAGGGCCCTCTGTCTGTACTCGCGCTCCCTTGCCTGACGCGCTGCATTCTTGTGGTTACTTTATACACACAAGTTCCCAGTGATGTCAGAGAGAGAGAGAGAGAGAAAGAAAGAGGAGAGAGAGCTCCCCTGAGAATCCCACTGCTCATAATTAATTGGACTTGATGTTTTCAAATTCATATTCCAAAGAGCTGCTGACTTTAGTGTTTGAACGCTTTACCACAACATTAATGCGCATAATTATAAGTGTTATAAACCTAAAATTAACCAAAACACCTCACCCATTTCAGCACTGCCTCACTAACTCTTATTGGAAAGAGGAAATGAAAGTATGTGTGTATGTGCGTGTGTGTGTGTGTGTCCTGTATGCTCAGTGTATGGACAGAGCAGGGAATCAGGTGAAGCAGAGAGAGATGCACTGATGTGTGACTGCTCTGTAGAAATCTGGGAGAGATCATATGACCCTGTTCATGAGAAGAATGGACCTCATCCATGCCTGTGGCAAACAGCATGCACTCACTGGTAAGAGACTGTCACATCCCACAATATACACACTTTGACCCCTGTACTTTAATTCGCAGAGAGCGATGAGGAACAGAAAGAGGGAAATTACCCACCGAAATATGTTCTTTTAAACCAAATAGGTGCTCTGACTGTCTAACTGACACCGAAAAGGGTCCCCTATTGGAAACATTTCTTATTTTGTAAACCTCCTACTGATCAATGAATATGCTGGCTGTTGCCATATGAGTATCTGTGTTTCATGATCACAGTAATCCTCATGGTGAAATAAGAATTTGAGATTTATTCTGTTTGCTCCAGGCTTTGTTTTAATGTGGAGTTTATTGGGATAAGCTATGCCCGGTTACCTGTCTGTAGGCTATATACTGTCATACTTCACATTGAGGGGTGAGGACTGAATCGTACACTCTTAGAAAAAAGGTGCGATCTAGAACCCTTTGAAGAACCCTTTTTGGTTCCAGGTATAACCTTTTTGGGTTCCATATAGAACACTTTCCACAGAGGCTTTGGAAACTCTATTCTCAATTTTCATAAACTGTGGCAGAAACCAATAACACTGCTCAGCAGAAAACATTTTCACAAAGAAGTGGCTCTTATTGGGGATCTTTGGGGATAGGCTAAATATTGCCCTGCACAGAGGCATTAGGGGGCCTTAGAAACGTTACTATGCACATTTTATGAGCTCGTGCTCTAATGAAAAGTAAATCAGAAAGACGCGGAGGCCAAAAATAGGCTAGTCCGTTCCGTTGCTAACCAGTCCCAAAAGCAAAGCAGGCCATGAGTCACTCCTGTAAAATGTTTCGGCCCAGTGCAATGAAAACAGGAGGAGGGATCTGAGGAGCACACAAAGTGAATTTGATGGAGATTATTCTATATATGGAAGTACCTCTCCTGTCTTTTCAGTGATGGCATTGTAAAAAAAAGTCGTTATTAGCTCTGATGTAAACAAAGGCTCTGATGTAAACAAAGTGGAACTTTCCAATCCACTTTCTGACCAACCTACAGCTTGTGTAAATGTGTAAATGTGACTGGATGAAATTAGTTTGACTGTGTCTATGATATCAGATTCATGTTAAAGAGACTAATGATTTTGAAAGCACATCAATAAGTAGCCAATAAATTCCAGGCTAAAAGTTGAGGACTCGAGGCAGGGGCGTCAATTGGGTATGGCAGAGTATGGCAGTCACCATACCCTAGCTCAACACCAACAATTTAAAATAGGCTACAAAAATCATTCCAATCCCGATTTAAAAAACAATTGAGTTTGCAAGAAAGGCATTTCACTGTACTTGTGCATGCGATATTAAAACTTAAAACTTGAAAAATTGCAGTTTAGGGTATTAGCAGGCTGGTTTTAAGACCATATGGGCAGCTCAGAGCGGACGGGAAGGCTGTTTGCGTGGCTGCAGTGAACAGCTCTAAAGAATGCAGAGGTGGAAGACGGCTGTAGATGACTACGTAACTCCTGTTTGACTTGACATGAAACTAAACTACACTTTTTAATCCCGGTGCATAGAAGCTAATTGCTGTATGACGTGCTGTATGACATGTTGTTGTAGAATGTTATGTATGTCCATTGTCAGCTGAGGTGCATGAAGCTACAGCAGCCAAGGTGTTCTCCAAATAGCATTTTATAGTTTTAAATTGTGTAGAAATGCAGTAAATAAGCTTCAACTTTATAAAAATTCCTTGGTTTAGCTGAAATTACACCACTGACTCAAGGTACATTTGACCACATGATATACTGGACACACTGTATGAACCGGTTGGTTAATCCCAAATGACTCATCTCTTCCTTCCCCTTATTCAAGTATTTTAAAAGGCAGAATTAAGAAGGCACCTGTCCAAACATGGATTAAGAGACCAATGCTTGGAATTGTTATTCTCAGTAGTTGACTACTAGGGTATACTGTCTGGTACATACAGTCCAGTAAGTCAGACAACATCTATGGTATAAATAGAAGTGTCTGATTTTCGGGAGGAAAGCAGCAAGATGGAGTCATGAACTTGTGTAGTCTGGCAACTTACTTCCTGTTTCTCTGTCTGTACTGTTCTGTCGCATTTTTCAATAAGTTACCCAGTATTACCATGTGATATGTACACAGAAAGGAAGAAATTCCACAGAAACTCCTAAAGAAGTGCATTATTTTTAACTTTTTTGTAACTTTACCCACTTGGCACAGACATAATTTCAACGTCTAGTTTTGATTTACATTTGGTTGAGTTGTCAACAATGTGAATTCAACGTGAAATCAACCAAAAAATTCACCATGTTATTGGATTTAGGATAAAAGTTGGGTGAAATATTGACTAAATTCCCTTATGTTGATTACTTTTTGCAAATTCAATCCGTTTTCCACGTTGATTCAACGTCATCACATCTATTTATTTTTTTGAAATTATGTGGAAACAACATTGATTCAACCAGTTTTTGCCCAGTGCGTTGTTATGTTATTGTATTCGCAATAACCTGCAAGTTCAAACAAAAACAAAAATATAAATGTAACAATCTTAAAGATTTTACTGAGTTAGAGTTCATATAAGGAAATCAGTCAATCGAAATAAATGTATTAGGCCCTAATCTATGGATTTCACATGACTGGGAATACAGATATGCATTTGTTAGTTACAGATTACGCCCCTTAAAAAAGTAGGGGCGTGGATCAGAAAACCAGTCAGTATCTGGTGTGACCACCATTTGCCTCATGCAGCGCGAAAGATCTAATTCGCATAGAGTTGATCAGACTGTTGATTGTGGCCTGTGGAATGTTGTCCCACTCCTATTCAATGGCTGTGCGAAGTTGCTGGATATTGGCAGGAACTGGAACACGCTATTGTACACGTCAATCCAAAGCATCCCAAACATGCTCAATGGGTGACATGTCTGGTGAATATGCAGGCCATGGAAGAACTGGGACATTTTCAGCTTCCAGGAATTGTGTACAGATCCTTGCGACATGGGGCCGTGCATTATCATTGTCAAGAATGCTGTAGGTGGGTGTAGTGGTGGAATCAAGCGCAGGACACCGAAGTATAGTCCAAAAGACTTTAGTTCAAATTCCAACAAGGAAAATACGAACAAAACTTGCCCGAAGGCGAAACTACGCACGAAGGCGACACAAACAAAAGGCGCACTAAACATGTGCGTAAACGCTCCAACAAAGTGGAGTGAAGCTCAACCGAGCGAATAAGCAAATATAAGCACAACACACGACAGAAATAAATCAATCACACACAACACTAGACAAACACAACGAGAAACTTATAGGACACTAATTACGCTAAACGAGAACAGGTGTCACAACAAACAGACCAAAGCAAAAGAACATGAAACATACAACGGTGGCAGCTAGTATTCCGGAGACAACGAACGCCGAAGCCTGCCCGAACAAGGAAGAGAGGCAGCCTCGGCCGAAACCGTGACAGTACCCCCCCCTTGACGCGCGGCTCCAGACGTGCGCCGACTCCGGCCTCGGGGACGACCCGGAGGACGCGGAGCAGGGTGCGTCGGGTGCCCACGATGGAATTCCGTCAGGAGAGACGGGTCCAAAATGTCTCTCCTCGGCACCCAGCACCGTTCCTCCGGACCGTACCCCTCCCACTCCACTAGATATTGGAGACCCCCCATCCGACGTCTCGAATCCAAGATGGACCTCACGGAGTACGCCGGTGCCCCTCGATGTCCAATGGGGCGGAGGAGTCTCCCTGATCTCACTTTCTTGGAGTGGGCCAGCTACCACCGGCCTGAGAAGGGACACATGGAACGAGGGGTTAATACTTTTATATTCAACAGGTAGTTGTAATTTGTAACACACCTCGTTCAACCTTCTCAGGACTTTAAATGGCCCTACAAACCGCCGACCCAGTTTCCGACAGGGCAGGCGGAGGGGCAGGTTTCTGGTAGAGAGCCAGACTCGATCACCAGGTGCGTACACCGGTCCCTCACTGCGGTGGAGATCGGCGCTCGCCTTATGACGTCGGAGGGCCCGCTGCAGGTGGACGTGTGCAGCGTTCCATGTCTCCTCCGAGCGCCGCGCCCACTCATCCACCGCAGGAGCCTCGATCTGGCTCTGCTGCCAAGGTGCCAGAACCGGCTGGTAACCTAACACACATTGGAAAGGGGTTAGGTTAGTGGAGGAATGGCGTAGGGAATTCTGGGCCATCTCGGCCCAGGGAACGTACCTTGCCCACTCCTCCGGCCATCCTGGCAGTATGTTCTAAGAAACCTACCCACATCCTGGTTCACGCGTTCCACCTGCCCATTACTCTCCGGGTGGTAACCCGAGGTGAGGCTCACCGAGACCCCCAACCGCTCCATAAAGGCTCTCCAGACCCTGGAGGTAAATTGGGGACCTCGATCAGACACAATATCCTCGGGTACCCCGTAGTGCCGGAACACATGGGTGAATAGTGCTTCGGCAGTTTGCAGGGCGGTAGGAAGGCCCGGCATGGGGAGCAAACGACAGGCCTTAGAAAACCGGTCCACAACGACCAGTATAGTGGTATTCCCCTGTGAAGGAGGAAGGTCAGTAAGGAAATCCACCGAGAGGTGAGACCATGGTCGTTGTGGAACGGGCAGGGGTAGTAACTTACCCCTAGACAGATGTCCAGGCGCCTTACACTGGGCGCACACCGAGCAGGAGGAAACATAAACCCTCACATCCCTTGCCAACGTGGGCCACCAGTACTTGGCACTAAGACAGTGCACTGTCCGGCCGATACCAGGGTGTCCAGAGGAGGGTGACGTGGTGAGCCCAATAGATCAATCGATCCCGAACCTCGAGCGGAACGTACTTCCGACCCTCCGGGCATTGCGGTGGACTAGGGTCTGTGCGTAACGCCCGCTCGAGCTCAGCATCGACCTCCCACACTACCGGTGCCACCAGACACGACTCCGGCAGTATGGGAGTGGGCTCCACGGACCTCTCCTCCGTGTCATACCGCCGAGACAGCGATCTGCCTTACTGCTCTGTGACCCAGGGATGTACGTGATCTTAAATGTAAACCGGGTCAAAAACATATTCCATCTAGCCTGACGAGGGTTCAGCCTCCTCGCTGCCCGGATGTACTCCAGGTTACGGTGGTCCGTCAAAATGAGAAAAGGGTGTTGAGCCCCCTCAAGCCAGTGCCTCCACACCTTTAGGGCCTGTACCACGGCTAACAGCTCCCTGACCCCTACGTCATAGTTTCGCTCCGCCGGACTGAGCTTCTTGGAATAAAAAGCACAGGGGCGGAGTTTAGGTGGCGCGCCTGACCGTTGTGAAAGCACGGCTCCTATACCGGCCTCAGACGCGGCCCACCTCTACCTGAAATGGCAAAGAGGGATCCGGATGCGCCAGCACCGGGGCCGAGGTAAACAGGTCCTTCAGCCTCCCAAATGCCCTGTCCGCCTCGGCAGACCACTGCAGACGCACCGACCCCCCTTCAAAAGAGACGTGATGGGAGCTGCCACCTGTCCAAAACCCCGGATAAACCTCCGGTAGTAATTCGCAAACCCCAAAAACTGCTGCACCTCCTTCACAGTGGTTGGTGTTTGCCAATTATGCACGGCTGACACCCGGTCTACCTCCATCTTCACCCCTGACGCAGACAACTAATACCCCAAAAAGGAGACCGACTCCTGGAAAAACAGACACTTCTCTGCCTTAACATACAGGTCGTGCTCCACCAGCCTCCGCAACACTCTGCGCACCAGGGCCACATGCTCGACACGGGTAGGCGAGTACACGAGAATGTCATCTATGTACACAACCACCCCCTGCCCCTGCATGTCCCTGAAGATCTCATCCACGAATGATTGGAAAACTGACGGAGCGTTCATCAACCCGTATGGCATGACAAGATACTCGTAATGGCCCGAGGTGGTACTAAAGGCTGTCTTCCATTCATCGCCCCCCTGATGCGCACTAGTTGTACGCGCTCCTGAGATCTAATTTAGTGAAGAAACGCGCCCCATGCAATGACTCAGTCATGGTCGCAATCAGCGGGAGTGGATAACTGTACTTCACCGTGATCTGATTGAGACCACGGTAATCGATGCACGGGCGTAAACCACCATCCTTTTTCTTCACAAAAAGAAACTCGAGGACGCAGGGGAAGTGGAAGGCCGTATGTATCCTTGTCTCAGAGATTCGTCTATGTAAGTCTCCATAGCTTTCTTCTCCTCCTGAGACAGAGGATACACATGGCTCCGTGGGAGCGCAGCTCCTGCCTGGAGGTCTATCGCACAATCTCCCTGCCTATGGGGCGGCAACTGCGTCGCCCTCGACTTACTAAACGCAATAGCCAAATCCCCATACTCAGGGGGGAACGTGCAATGCGGGCACCTGGTTGGACTCTCCACCGAGGTAGCCCCTACGGAAACGCCCAAACATCGACCCACACACTGGGCAGACCACTCCATCAGAGCCCTCTCCTGCCACGAAATAGATGGGTTATGGGTACTCAACCAGGTCATGCCCAGCACCACCGGATACGCAGGCGAGTCAATCAGAAATAGCTGAATCATCTCCTGATGACCCCCCTGCGCACACATCCTAAGTGGCGCAGTGACCTCCCTGATCAAGCCCGCACCCAACGGACGGCTATCTAGGGCATGAACGGGAAAGGGACATCAACAGGAAGAAGGGGAATCCTAAGGCTAAACAAAACTTCTTATCAACAAAATTCCCAGCCGCGCCTGAATCTACCAGCGCCTTATGCTGGGAATGAGGTGCTACCTGTGGAAAACGCACAGGTATACAGAAATGTGCAACAGAGAGCTCTGGGTGAGTGGGGCGCCTACTCACCTGGAAGGAATCCCCAGTGCGGGACCTGTCGTCCTCTCCCCCTAGGAGGCCATCCCCAGCACCTAGCCGCGGTGTGTCCTCCCCGACCACAGTTGGTGCAGGGAGATGGACCCCCGTAAGCCGACCCCTCCTCTCTCTAGCGCCAGCGCCCCGAGCTCCATGGGGCACGGCTCGGAGGCGCTGGAGGGTGAAATGGACGGACCCCCTCGGAACGTCCGGCGGGTAGCTAGCAGGTTATCCAGCCTGATGGACATGTCGACCAACTGGTCGAACGAGAGGCTGGTACCCCTACAGGCCAGCTCCCGACGGACGTCCTCGCGAAGACTACATCTGTAGTGATCGACGAGAGCCCGCTCATTCCACCCTGCATCTGCCGCTAGAGTACGGAATTCTAGGGCGAACTCCTGGGCACTCCTCCTCCCCTGCCGGAGGAAGACCAGACGCTCCCCGCCGCTTCCCCCTCCGGGGATGGTCAAACACCGCCCTGAAGCGGCGGGAGAACTCGTCGTAGGTGATGGTATCCGCGTCGATCCTCCTCCACTCCGCGTTGGCCCATTCCAACGCCTTCCCGGAAAGGCAGGGAGATCAGGGCGGACACGCTCTCATGTCCCGAGGGCGCCGGGTGCACGGTGGCCAGGTACAGCTCCACCTGGAGAAGGAATCCCTGACACCCGGCCGCGGTCCCATCGTAGGCCCTCGGGAGCGAGAGTCGAACTCCTCGGGGTTCGGGAACGGGAATGGGCTGACTGGCCGATGGTGCTGGCAGGGAGGATGGCGGTGGAGGAGTCCCCCAGCCTCGGATGGTGGTGATCACCTCCTGCAGTGCGGACCCCATCTGCAGGATCTGGTCACTTTGTTCACGGACCTTGTCCTCCAGCGTCGCCTGGGCTGCTGCGGCTCCCTGCTGATTCCATTCTTGATGGTGTGTGATTCTGTCAAGAATGCTGTAGGTGGGTGTAGTGGTGGAATCAAGCGCAGGACACCGAAGTATAGTCCAAAAGACTTTAGTTCAAATTCCAACAAGGAAAATACGAACAAAACTTGCCCGAAGGCGAAACTACGCACGCAAGGCGACACAAACAAAAGGCGCACTAAACATGTGCGTAAACGCTCCAACAAAGTGGAGTGAAGCTCAACCGAGCGAATAAGCAAATACAAGCACAACACACGACAGAAATAAATCAATCACACACAACACTAGACAAACACAACGAGAAACTTATAGGACACTAATTACGCTAAACGAGAACAGGTGTCACAACAAACAGACCAAAGCAAACGAACATGAAACATACAACGGTGGCAGCTAGTATTCCGGAGACAACGAACGCCGAAGCCTGCCCGAACAAGGAAGAGAGGCAGCCTCGGCCGAAACCGTGACAGTACCCCCCCCTTGACGCGCGGCTCCAGACGTGCGCCGACTCCGGCCTCGGGGACGACCCGGAGGACGCGGAGCAGGGTGCGTCGGGTGCCCACGATGGAATTCCGTCAGGAGAGACGGGTCCAAAATGTCTCTCCTCGGCACCCAGCACCGTTCCTCCGGACCGTACCCCTCCCACTAGATATTGGAGACCCCCCATCCGACGTCTCGAATCCAAGATGGACCTCACGGAGTACGCCGGTGCCCCCTCGATGTCCAATGGGGGCGGAGGAGTCTCCCTGATCTCACTTTCTTGGAGTGGGCCAGCTACCACCGGCCTGAGAAGGGACACATGGAACGAGGGGTTAATACTTTTATATTCAACAGGTAGTTGTAATTTGTAACACACCTCGTTCAACCTTCTCAGGACTTTAAATGGCCCTACAAACCGCCGACCCAGTTTCCGACAGGGCAGGCGGAGGGGCAGGTTTCTGGTAGAGAGCCAGACTCGATCACCAGGTGCGTACACCGGTCCCTCACTGCGGTGGGGATCGGCGCTCGCCTTATGACGTCGGAGGGCCCGCTGCCGGTGGACGTGTGCAGCGTTCCATGTCTCCTCCGAGCGCCGCGCCCACTCATCCACCGCAGGAGCCTCGATCTGGCTCTGCTGCCAAGGTGCCAGAACCGGCTGGTAACCTAACACACATTGGAAAGGGGTTAGGTTAGTGGAGGAATGGCGTAGGGAATTCTGGGCCATCTCGGCCCAGGGAACGTACCTGCCCACTCCTCCGGCCGGTCCTGGCAGTATGTTCTAAGAAACCTACCCACATCCTGGTTCACGCGTTCCACCTGCCCATTACTCTCCGGGTGGTAACCCGAGGTGAGGCTCACCGAGACCCCCCAACCGCTCCATAAAGGCTCTCCAGACCCTGGAGGTAAATTGGGGACCTCGATCAGACACAATATCCTCGGGTACCCCGTAGTGCCGGAACACATGGGTGAATAGTGCTTCGGCAGTTTGCAGGGCGGTAGGAAGGCCCGGCATGGGAGGCAAACGACAGGCCTTAGAAAACCGGTCCACAACGACCAGTATAGTGGTATTCCCCTGTGAAGGAGGAAGGTCAGTAAGGAAATCCACCGAGAGGTGAGACCATGGTCGTTGTGGAACGGGCAGGGGTAGTAACTTACCCCTAGGCAGATGTCTAGGCGCCTTACACTGGGCGCACACCGAGCAGGAGGAAACATAAACCCTCACATCCCTTGCCAACGTGGGCCACCAGTACTTGGCACTAAGACAGTGCACTGTCTGGCCGATACCAGGGTGTCCAGAGGAGGGTGACGTGTGAGCCCAATAGATCAATCGATCCCGAACCTCGAGCGGAACGTACTTCCGACCCTCCGGGCATTGCGGTGGACTAGGGTCGGTGCGTAACGCCCGCTCGAGCTCAGCATCGACCTCCCACACTACCGGTGCCACCAGACACGACTCCGGCAGTATGGGAGTGGGCTCCCACGGACCTCTCCCTCTCCGTGTCATACCGCCCGAGATAAGCGCATCTGCCTTACCGTTCTGTGACCCAGGGATGTACGTGATCTTAAATGTAAACCGGGTCAAAAACATATTCCATCTAGCCTGATGAGGGTTCAGCCTCCTCGCTGCCCGGATGTACTCCAGGTTACGGTGGTCCGTCAAAATGAGGAAAGGGTGTTGAGCCCCCTCAAGCCAGTGCCTCCACACCTTTAGGGCCTGTACCACGGCTAACAGCTCCCTGTCCCCTACGTCATAGTTTCGCTCCGCTGGACTGAGCTTCTTGGAATAAAAAGCACAGGGGCGGAGTTTAGGTGGCGCGCCTGACCGTTGTGAAAGCACGGCTCCTATACCGGCCTCAGACGCGTCCACCTCTACCTGAAATGGCAAAGAGGGATCCGGATGCGCCAGCACCGGGGCCGAGGTAAACAGGTCCTTCAGCCTCCCAAACGCCCTGTCCGCATCGGCAGACCACTGCAGACGCACCGGACCCCCCTTCAAAAGAGACGTGATGGGAGCTGCCACCTGTCCAAAACCCCGGATAAACCTCCGGTAGTAATTCGCAAACCCCAAAAACTGCTGCACCTCCTTCACAGTGGTTGGTGTTTGCCAATTATGCACGGCTGACACCCGGTCTACCTCCATCTTCACCCCCTGACGCAGACAACTGATACCCCAAAAAAGGAGACCGACTCCTGGAAAAACAGACACTTCTCTGCCTTAACATACAGGTCGTGCTCCACCAGCCTCCGCAACACTCTGCGCACCAGGGCCACATGCTCGACACGGGTAGGCTGAGTACACGAGAATGTCATCTATGTACACAACCACCCCTGCCCCTGCATGTCCCTGAAGATCTCATCCACGAATGATTGGAAAACTGACGGAGCGTTCATCAACCCGTATGGCATGACAAGATACTCGTAATGGCCCGAGGTGGTACTAAAGGCTGTCTTCCATTCATCGCCCCCTGATGCGCACCAAGTTGTACGCGCTCCTGAGATCTAATTTAGTGAAGAAACGCGCCCCATGCAATGACTCAGTCATGGTCGCAATCAGCGGGAGTGGATAACTGTACTTCACCGTGATCTGATTGAGACCACGGTAATCGATGCACGGGCGTAAACCACCATCCTTTTTCTTCACAAAAAAAAGAAACTCGAGGACGCAGGGGAAGTGGAAGGCCGTATGTATCCTTGTCTCAGAGATTCGTCTATGTAAGTCTCCATAGCTTTCTTCTCCTCCTGAGACAGAGGATACACATGGCTCCGTGGGAGCGCAGCTCCTGCCTGGAGGTCTATCGCACAATCTCCCTGCCTATGGGGCGGCAACCGCGTCGCCCTCGACTTACTAAACGCAATAGCCAAATCCCCATACTCAGGGGGAACGTGCAATGCGGGCACCTGGTTTGGACTCTCCACCGAGGTAGCCCCTACGGAAACGCCCAAACATCGACCCACACACTGGGCAGACCCACTCCATCAGAGCCCTCTCCTGCCACGAAATAGATGGGTTATGGGTACTCAACCAGGGCATGCCCAGCACCACCGGATACGCAGGCGAGTCAATCAGAAATAGCTGAATCATCTCCTGATGACCCCCCTGCGCACACATCCTAAGTGGCGCAGTGACCTCCCTGATCAAGCCCGCACCCAACGGACGGCTATCTAGGGCATAAACGGGGAAAGGGACATCAACAGGAAGAAGGGGAATCCCTAAGGCTAAACAAAACTTCTTATCAACAAAATTCCCAGCCGCGCCTGAATCTACCAGCGCCTTATGCTGGGAATGAGGTGCTACCTGTGGAAAACGCACAGGTATACAGTAATGTGCAACAGAGAGCTCTGGGTGAGTGGGGCGCCTACTCACCTGGAAGGAATCCCCAGTGCGGGACCTGTCGTCCTCTCCCCTAGGAGGCCATTCCCAGCACCTAGCCGCGGTGTGTCCTCCCCGACCACAGTTGGTGCAGGAGATGGACCCCCTCGTAAGCCGACCCCTCCTCTCTCTAGCGCCAGCGCCCCCGAGCTCCATGGGGCACGGCTCAGAGGCGCTGGAGGGTGAAATGGACGGACCCCCCTCGGAACGTCCGCGGGTAGCTAGCAGGTTATCCAGCCTGATGGACATGTCGACCAACTGGTCGAACGAGAGGCTGGTGTCCCTACAGGCCAGCTCCCGACGGACGTCCTCGCGAAGACTACATCTGTAGTGATCGACGAGAGCCCGTCGACATGAAAGCAAACGAACATGAAACATACAACGGTGGCAGCTAGTATTCGGAGACAAACGCCCGAAGCCTGCCCGAACAAGGAAGAGAGGCAGCCTCGGCGAAACCGTGACAATCATGCTGAAACATGAGGCGATGGCGGTTGATGAAAGGCACGACAATGGGCCTCAGGATCTCATCAAAGTAGATGAGATCACACTTAATATGTTGTGAAATCTGTCATGAATGTATTGTAATGTTTTTTAAATGTATAACTGCCTTAATTTTTCTGGACCCCAGGAAGAGTAGCTGCTGCCTTGGCAGCAGCTAATGGGGATCCATAATAAATACAAATACAAATACAGCATTTCTGTGCATTCAAAAAAATCTATAAAATGCAATTGTGTTCATTGTCCATAGCTTATACCTGCCCATACCATAACCCCACCGCCACCATGGGGAACTCTGCTCACAACATTGACATCAGCAAACCACTTGGCCATACGACGCCATACACCTGGTGTGCGGTTGTGAGGCCGGTTGGACGTACTGCCAAATTCTCTAACACGATGTTGGAGGCGGCTTATGGTAGAGAAACAAACATTCAATTATCTGGCAACAGCTCTGTTGGACATTCCCGCAGTCAGCATGCCAATTGCACACTCCCTCAAAACTTGAGAGATTTGTGGCATTGTGTTGTGTGACAAAACTGCACATTTTAGAGTGGCCTTTTATTGTCCCCAGCACAAGGTGCACCTGTGTAATGATCATGCTGTTTAATCAGCTTCTTGACATGCCACACCTGTCTGGTTGATGGATTATCTTTCCAAATGAGAAATGTTCACTAACAGGGATGTAAACTAATTTGTGCACAAAATTTGAGAGAAATTGAACATTTCTGCAATCTTTTATATTAGCTCATGAAACATTGGACCAACGCTTTACATGTTGCGTTTATATTTTTGTTCAGTATCATTTCCCACACTGTCATGGAGGATATTCATTTTGTGTTAATTGTCCAATAAACACAATCCAGGCTAAATGTATATCAATATGGTCATATATCAAAGTGAGATACAGTCACCTCCAAAATTATTGGTACCCTTAATAAAGATGAGCAAAAAAGACAAAATAAACAATACAAATACTGATCTATATTGTATGCTCAGAAAAATAGACAAATTATATTATTTTATACTAATGTAATTTGTCAGAGAAAGAGATCATTCTTAAAAAGGAAGTATTGCCATTAAAAAGTATTTACTGAGAACAACCAACAACTGTAAACGTCTGGAGTTTGCTAAACACCATTGGGAACCGGGTTTTATGGTCAGATTAAAAGAAAATAGAACTCTTTGGCCACACACACCAGTCATGGGTTTGGCCTCGAAAGAAGGAAGCATAAGCAGAAAAGAACCTCATACCTACTGTAAAATATGGTGGGGCCCTTGTTAAGGTCAATGGCATTCTGAACTCTACCAAGTACCAGGACATTTTAGCCAAAAACCTGGTTGCCTCTGCTAGGAGGCTGAAACTTGGCCGCAAGTGGATCTTCCATGAAGACAATGACTCCAAGCACACATCACAATCTACAAAAAATGGTTAATTGACCACAAAATCAACATTTTTCAATGGCCATCTCAGTCTCCGGACTTGAACCCAATTAAAAACCTGTGGTTTGAATTGAAGAGGACAGTCCATAAGCGCAGACCAAAACATATCAATAATCTGGAAAGATTCTGTATGGAGGAATGATCTAAGATTCCTCCCAATGTGTTCTCCAATCTCATAAAACATTATAGAAGAATGCTGAGTGCCGTTATCCTCGCAAGGGGAGGGTGCACAAAGTATTTTACTTTTATTTTTTTATTACATTTAATATTTTTCTCTGAGCAATTGTTTTAGTATAAAATAATATAATTTCCCAATTTTTTTTAAGCATACAATATTGCTCAGTATTTGTATTACAGTGCATTCAGAAAGTATTCAGACTTCTTGACCTTTCCCACATTTTGTTAGGTTGCAGCCTTATTCTAAAATTGATTAAATTGTTTTTTTTCCCTCATTAATCTACACACAATACCGCATAATGACAAAGCAAAAACAGGTTTTTAGAAATGTTTTCTAATTTATTACAAATAAAAAATAAAAATATCACATTTACAAAGGTATTCAGACCCTTTAATCAGTACTTTGTTGAAGCACCTTTGGCAGCGATTACAGCCATGAGTCTTCTTGGGTATGACGCTACAAGCTTGGCAAACCTGTATTCCCACGGGGGGCCAGTATGAAAAATGTATGCACTCACTAACTGTAAGTCGCTCTGGATAAGAGCGTCTGCTAAATGACTCAAATGTAAATGTAAATGTATTTGGGGAGTTTCTCCCATTCTTCTCTGCTAATCCTCTTAAGCTCTGTCAGGATGGATGGGGAGCGTTGATGCACAGCTATTTTCAGGTCTCTCCAGAGATGTTCCATCGGGTTCAAGTCCGAGCTCTGGCTGGACCACTCAAGGTCATTCAGAGACTTGTCCCGAAGCCACTCCTGCGTTGTCTTGGCTGTGTACCTAGGGTCGTTGTCTTGTTGTAAGGTGAAACTTCGCCCCAGTCTGTCCTGAGCGCTCTGGTTGTCCTTCTGGAAGGTTCTAACATCTCCACAGAGGAACTCTAGAGCTCTGTCAGAGTGACCATCGGGTTCTTGGTCACCTCCCTGACCAAGGCACTTCTCCCCCAATTGCTCAGTTTGGCCGGGCGGCCAGCTCTAGGAAGAGTCTTGGTGGTTCCAAACTTCTTCCATTTAAGAATGATGGAGGCCACTTTGTTCTTGGGGACCTTCAATGCTGCAGATATTTTTGGTACCCTTCCCCAGATCTGTGCCTTGACACAATCCTGTCATAGCAAAGGGTCTGAATACTTATGTAAATAAGGTATTCTTTTTAATTTTTTATACACTAGCGGTCAAAAGTGTTTTTCTTTATTTTTAGTATTTTCTACATTTTAGAATAATAGTGAAGATATAAAAACTATGAAATAACACATATGGAATCATGTAGTAACCAAAAAATATGTGTGATTAACCAAGCTTTCAAATGAAGATGTGTCTCCTGAATTATTGGCACCCTTGATAAAGATGATCAAAAAAGTATACAGTGCCTTCGGAAAGTATTCAGACCCCTTGACTTTTTCCACATTTTGTTACGTTACAGCCTTATTCTAAATGGATTCAATAAATAAAAATCCTCAGTAATCTACACACAATACCCGATAATGACGAAGTGAAAACAGGTTTATAGAAATGTATGCACATTTATACACTACCGGTATACGTTTTAGAACACCTACTCATTCAAGGGTTAATCGTTTTTTAAAAACTATTTTCTACATTGTGGAATAATAGTGAAGACATCAAAACTATGAGTTAACACATATGAAATCATGTAGTAACCAAAAAAGTGTTAAACAAATCAAAAGATATTTTCTATTTGTAACACAATCCTGTCATAGCAAAGGCTGTAACGTAACAAAATGTGGAAAAAGTCAAAGGGGTCTGAATACTTTCCGAAGGCGCTGTATAGATTTTATACAGTTATTTTTGATCATCTTTATCAAGGGTGCCAATAATTCTGGAGATACTTCTTCATTTGAGAAACTTGGTTAATCTCACATCTGTTTTGTATGATGAATGCCAGTGACATCTATTTTTCAGGTAACTGTCATTAATCAATGTCTTACATTAAAGTAGGTACTTAACCTTCATTATATGCAACTCAAATAAGCAATCATTGAATTGCTGTTAATGATCTATGCAGTTCCCATAAGGAAACCTGCCACAACATTTCTAACTGGATGTTTTTTCTAACTTTATATTTCAGGCAGTTGTGGAATCTTATGATAATTGGCATATTTTAACCTTCATCTAAAATAACAGACACATTGTAGAGAGTTTCCCACAAGGCAGTGGATTGACCTCATGTTCATTCCTGGCCTAAAATACTTCATGAGCAATGAGCTCACTCAAAATAAGACAAACATAAAAATAGCTCTAGCTCCAAGCTAGAGTCTAGAAGAGGCACATGCTACACATCATGACTTAGATTATGATTCAATCATCAATGTAAAATTACATTAAAGAAACAGTAACAGAGGTCAAACATTGTGCTTTCCATCATATAAAATGACATTATCTAACAGTATAGTTTAACCCACAAAACAGAACTAGAGAGCAGTCAAAATGAAATGCTGCTGTGTCTTGAATATTTTCACTGGCATGTCCTGAGATGAGCCACTGAATTTAAATTCTATTACTTCTATCCTGCTTCCCAAATGGAACCCTATTCCCTTTATAGTGCACTACCTTTGACCAGAGTGCTATGGGGAATAGGGTGCCATTTGGGGCGCATCCTATACTTTTCACCCTGAACAGCCTGTAACAGCTCTTAGCTGGACGGATATAGAACAGAGCCCAGAGCCCTGAGGCAGAACGATAAAGTGGGCCTGAGACTTCACATGGACCAGGAAGTGCTTGCTTGGACTCCTTCCAGGGGGGAAGAGAGAGACAGTGCCCAATCATAAATCAGCATTAAGGTCTCCAGGACAAAACATTACTTATTTTGGAGACGAAGAAGCAAAGCATTAATAATGCTCGCCCAGTCCACAGCCTTAAGAGGCACTTTTGTGATTGTGTATGCTGTGGCATGTTAATAAATGGGACAAAAGAGAATGGTTTAAAAAGACCCATGGATGGAAGGAGGATAGGATTTGTACAGAAATTATGCCTGTGAGCATCAATTCCAACAAAAAATTGCACTTTGTAGAATAATTTTATACCTTCTGGCCATGTTGACTTATACACAGACACTCTCTTTCCTGTATTATCTCAACATGTGATAGGAGTCAACTCTGAACAGAATATTTACACTCCAGAAATGATGCTTTGCAAGCATGTCGCCACATGCAAGTATTGCATAGTCCTCGTCTGTCATGGTCCTCGTTATGGACTCTTTACCAAGAAATGAAGACTGACATCTTATGATTCCTTAATTATAACATACACGCCCATTTTCAATAACTGCACAATGCTGACATAGTTTGCCTTTGTAAACATGGCTATTCGGCTATTGATGAGTTATCAGTCATTTGCTGGTAGAGTTGCAAAATGTGACTTCTCCAGCAAATGACTGATAACTCATCAATAGCGAACAGCCATGTTTACAAAAGGCAAACTATGTCAGCATTTGTGCAGTTATTGACATTGTCACCTTGCACAGAAACGTACACAACACACTAGATCACTGACTAAATCACGCCCTACAAGAAGAGAAAAAGCAAGAGAGAGACAGCACAACATGTAGCCAAAAATTCTTACCTCTTATTTGCCTGCCTCCAATGGAGTTGTCACTAGTCTTCTTCGTGCCCTGCAAACATTCATGTTGAGTGGCCCCACTGGCTCACTAAATGTTAGCTATGTCAGAAGTATCAATGCATATCCATCAATCCGTTCCCGGTCCCTCAATTCTCAATTAAGCCAACGTATTTACGGCACTATACCCAGTCCAACAGAGAGCAGCACCTCCTCCTATTCACTTGTCAGACCCAATTTGCTCCCAGGGCTCAGTGAGTTGTGAAGCCAATGCAAGCTGCCCAACCAGGCTGAAGTTTGGGGCTGGTTTTACAGTGTCGCCTTTCATCACATTCATCCCAGTGATCTGTGAAATGACTGGAGGGTTGGAAGAGGGGCAAAGGGACCTCAGGACCCATTAATGGTTGGTATCCATATACAGTATGTGGAGACAATTGTGCAATTAAGCAGGAGTACACATGCGTTATTAAGAACGCAGTGAAGAATACCAAGAGTCCTATTCTGGTGTTAAGCTCAAGCTGGCTACAGACAACAAACATCAGGTGTTAGTGACATTTATCCTATGTTACTGTTTGTTATAGGTTCATAATTTTTTTACCACAGTATATTGCAATATCTCGTGACAACCTGGTTGTCATATGGCAGAGTCAGTGACATGTTTGTTTGATTAAGGCAGAAAGAATAATGTTTTTCAAAAGCAGCGCTATCCATGTTATATTTGGATAAGGACAGAGTATAGATAGCCATGGCATGGGCCTAGTTATTGGCCTTTCCCACGGTATGCTGTTCTGTTTATATCATAACTACTTCCGGCAGTAATTGTGTTGTTCATTATTTAGTGCACCATTTCTGCTCGCTAGACATTTGTATTTAATTAATGACTAATTAGGACATGCCATTTTATATGCCTACAACGTATTTGTCTAAGTGTTGTTGCCTGCATTTATGAATATCAGCATGCTCTCAAATACAATACTGTATAGTGTGTTCAGGATTATACAATTCTGCAGTGGATACTGTTTCCTGTGTTTAAGCATGATCCTATCCAAATGTTGTTGCCTTGACCTGGTCACGATATAATCCTCTGTGTACAGTATGCTGCTAGTATGGGGTTCTTCAACCTTGTATTTCCCAGGCACCCTGCCCTGGCAAACCAGCAACCCAGGGACCCCGATCATATATTAGCAATATGTCTTATCATCAGATGAATTAGGAAGGCAAGGAGAACTAATCAATATTTAAAATTAATAGATTTGGTAAGTATTTTGACCTCCCCACCTTATCATTGGAAGAGGAAGTGTAAACTCTAACATAGCCTATTAGCTAGAAAGGAAACTCCAAACCCATTGTTTAACCAGTTTAACAGCTGTTTAACTGGTTAAACAAAGGTGCAGAAAGGTATGTCCAAGTCAAAAAAGCTTACCAGGAACCAGCGGCACTTGTGGTTCCTTTTTAAAAGCTTATGTCAGATTCTCCAGTTAGTGGAATTAGCTCCATTGAGTGTAATTTGCTAAATATTGTGAGTTGAAAAATAAAGATGACATCGTTAGAAAGTTGACATCATTAGATAAATACTGTCCTCTTTTATACTGTAGGTATGTAATTAAAAATGTGTTTATTCTGTTGTTGCTAGCAATATTCATGAAAACATTTAAATAAAACAAATGTTTTTCACTTTTCATTTTATATTTTCGTGGACCCCCTGCAGTACCACGGAAACCAGGTTGAATATCCCCTGTGCTAAGTGTATGCTAAAGCTAAAGCATGATATCCAGGTTGTGTGTGTCTCTGTCAGGCTCTGACTACTTGGTCAAAAGAAGTGCACTATATAGGGAATAGGGTGCTATTTGGGACACAACCCGTGTCTCTGTCAGGCTCTTTCTCTGTGGGACAGTTAGTGTCAGGTTTGATGGCAGCCCCTTTGCTGCAGCCATCACAGAGAATCCCATCACACTGTAACAAGGTGAGTAGGACGGAGCCAGGCGCAGGAGGTGTCAATCAAAGAATCTGGTTTATTAGTCTGCAGCAATGTGTAAACCAAATACAGTGCGACTTAAATGCGTACTGGGAAAACAAAACACACGGGTGAATATCCCAGCAATAAAGTAACATAATGCTCAACACGAGCTAGTGACACCTCCACATGGAACAATAACACCCAAAGACATGGGGAGCAGAGGAATAATTATGCAGAGACTGATGAGGGATATGTACCAGGTGTGTGAAAAGGCTAGAAGGCCGGTGACGGCGAATGCCGAAGCCTGCCCGAACAATGAGATGAGGCAGCTTCGGAGGGAGTCGTGACAGTACCCCCACCCTTGACGCGCAGCTCCAGCAGCGTGCCGACACCGGCCCCGGGGACGACCAGGAGGAAGCGGAGCAGGGCGATCCGGATGGCGACAGTGGATGTCCCGCAACAGGGAAGGATCGAGGACATCCTTCACTGGGACCCAGCACCGCTCCTCCGGACTGTACCCCTCCCACTCCATGAGGTACTGAAGGCCCCCCGCCCAACGCCTCGAATCCAGGATGGAACAGACGGAGGGGGCAGAGGGACCTCCCGCACCTCAGACTCCTGGAGCGGACTAGCCACCACCGGCCTGATTAGAGACACGTGAAACGAGGGGTTAATACGGTAATCAGGAGGGAGCAGCAACCTATACATAACCTCGTTCACTCTCCTCAGGTTCTTTGAACGGCCCCACAAACTGCGGGCCCAGCTTTCGGCAGAGCAGGCGGAGGGGCAGGTTCCGGGTCGAGAGCCAGACCCGATCACCCGGTACAAAGACCGGGGCCTCACTGCGGTGGCGGTCAGCGTTGGACTTCTGGCGACGCACAGCGCACTGGAGGTGGACGTGGGCGGCGTTCCATGTCTCCTCAGAGCGCCGAAACCAGTCGTCCACCGCAGGTGCTTCAGGGTCTGGCTCTGATGCCATGGTGCCAGAACCGGCTGATACCCTAAAACACATTGAAATGGTGACATGCAAGTGGAGGAGTGGCGGAGAGAGTTCTGGGCATATTCGGCCCATGGCAAGAACACCGAGCACTCCCCCGGCCGGTCCTGGCAGTAGGACCGCAGAAACCTACCCACATCCTACTTCACCCGTTCCACCTGCCCATTAGATTCGGGGTGAAACACAGAGGTCAGGCTGACCAAGACCCCCAGACGTTCCATGAATGCCTTCCAGACCCTAGACGTAAACTGGGTACCCCGGTCAGACACTATGTTCTCTGGCACCCCGTAGTGCCAGAAGACGTGAGTAAAAAGGGCTTCCGCAGTTTGCAGGGCCGTGGGGAGACCGGGCAGAGGAAGGAGGCGGCAGGCTTTAGAAAAGTGGTCCACAACGACCAGGATGGTGGTGTTACCCTGAAAGAGGGGAAGATCAGTTAGAAAATCGATCGATAAGTGGGACCATGGCCGTTGTGGAACTGGTAAGGGATGTAACTTACCCGCTGGAAGGTGCCTAGGTGCCTTACCCTGGGCACACACTGAGTAGGAGGAGACATACACCCTCACGTCCTTAGCCAAGGTAGGCCACCAGTACTTCCCGGTAAGGCAGAGCACTGTACGGCCGATGCCTTGGTGACCAGAGGAGGGGGACGTGTGTGCCCAATAGATAAGAAGATCACGGACACTAGACAGCACATACCAAAGGCCAGCTGGGCACTGAGGTGGAGATGGCTCTGTGCGTAACGCCCGCTCTATGTCCGCATCCACCGCCCACACCACCGGCACTACAATGCAGGAGGCCGGGAGTATGGGGGTGTTATCAATGGGCCTCTCCTCTGTGTCGTACAGCCGTGACAGTGCATCTGCCTTCACATTCTTAGTGCCTGGTATATAGGACAGCGGGAAATCAAACTGGGTGAAGAACAAGGCCCACCTGGCCTGGCGAGGGTTCAGCCCCCTCGCTGCCCGGATGTACTCCAGGTTACGGTGGTCAGTCCAGACGAGGTAAGGGTGTTTAGCCCCTCGAGCCAGTGCCTCCACGCTGTAAGGGCTCTGACAACAGCCAACAGCTCACCAACGTCATAGTTCTGCTCCGCGGGCTGAGCTTCTTAGAGAAGAAGGCACAGCGGCGGAGCTTGTGTGGCGTGCCCGAGCGCTGGGATAGGACAGTGCCTACCCCTACCTCGGACGCGTCCACCTCCACTACGAACGGCAATGAGGGATCGGGATGGACCAGTACCGGGCTGAGGTGAACAGAGCCCCTCAGGGTACTGAAAGCCCTGTCAGCCTCAGCAGACCAGCGGAGCCGGGAACGGCCCACCCTTCAACAGAGAGGTGATGGGGGCTGTGACCTTGCCAAAGCCACGGATAAACCTCCGATAGTAATTGGCAAAGCCAATGAAGTGCTGCACCTCCTTAACCATGGTTGGAGTCGGCCAAATACACATGGCTGAAATGCGGTCTCCCTCCATCTCCACACCTGAGGTGGTGATGTGGTATCCGAGGAAGGAGACGGATTGTTGGAAGAACAGACATTTATCTGCCTAGGCATACAGGTCATGCTCCAATAGTCGCCCAAGCACTCTGCGAACCAGGGACACATGCTTGGCGCGTGTAGCGGAATACACCAGGAAGTCATCGATGTAGACCACCACACCGCGACCAAGCATGTCCCGAAATACCTTGTTCACAAAGGACTGGAAGACTGATGGAGCATTCATCAACCCTTACAGCATCACCAGGTATTCATAATGCCCCGTGGTGGTGCTAAATGCTGTCTTCCATTCGTCCCCTCGCCGGACACGCACCAGGTTGTATGCACTCCTGAGATCTAATCTCGTGAAGAAGCGCGCCCCATGCATTGATTCGATCACAGAGGAAATGAGGGGTAGAGGATAACTATAGCAAATTGTAATTTTATTAAGTGCACGGTAATCAATGCAAGGACGCCGACCCCCGTCTTTCTTCTTCACGAAAAATAAATTTGAGGAGGCGGGTGAAGTGGAGGGACGTATGAACCCCTGACGCAGGGACTCTGAGATGTATGTTTCCATAGCCTCCGTTTCAGCCTGCGACAGGGGATATACATGACTCCTGGGCGGCACAGCGTCTAACCGGAGGTTTATCGCGCAATCCCCCGAGCGATGGGGTGATAATTTGGTAGCCTGCGTTTGGTAAAAGGCGTGCGCCAAATCAAGGTATTCGGGGGGAATGCACACGGTGGAGGCATTTTCTGGACTTTCCACCGTGGTTGCACCAACGGAAACAGCTAGACACCTATCCTGACACTCTCGCGACCACCCCGTGAGAGCCCTCTGCGGCCATGAAAAGGTGGGGTCGTGTAGTGCTAGCCAGGGAAGGCCCAACACAACAGGGAAATCAAGGGACTCAATAATATGAAACGTGATTTGCTCATTATGGTTCTCCTGCATAATCATAGTGACTGGTGCGGTAACCTCCCTAGCAAAACCTGACCCTAATGATCAATTGTCAAGTGCTTTGACGGGCAATGGAATAGACAGGGAAACCAATGTAATACGTAGACTAAGAGCTAAAGATCTGTCACTAAAGTTCCCAGCTGCGCCTGAATCTACCAGCGCCTTACACTGGGGAACTACTGTGTAATCAGGGAAGTTGACGTGGATGGTTAAATGAAGTTGACGTGGATGATTAAATGCGCAGAAGATGGCTCTGAACGAGTGTGGGTTTGTGCTACCTGGGGTGACGTGAGAGTGCCCTGCCTGCCGCCTCCAGAACCAGAATAACTCTGACGACATCGTGCAGCAGAATGTCCTCTTCTGCCACAAGAGTGGATCTGTCATCCTCCGTTCTCCCTGTCATCCTCCGTTCTCCCGGAACGCTGCACCACCCAGCTCCATCGGAACGTGAGGGGGGGTGAAATGGGCAGGCCCTTTCTAGGACGTCCTCTCGAAGCCAGCAGGTTGTCCAACCGGATGGCCATGTCCACCAGTTGGTCGAAGGTCAGAGTGGTATCCCGGCAGGCTAGCTCCCTTCGGATGTCCTCACGCAGGTTGAATCGGAAATGGTCGATGAGGGACCGCTCGTTCCACCCGGACCCAATCGCTGGGGTTCTAAACTCCAGGGCAAAGTCTTGCGCGGTCCTCGCCCCCTGCCTCAGATGGAACAGACGCTCGCCTGCCTCTCTTCCTTCGGGGGGATGATCAAAGACTGCACGGAACATTATGCTCAACATGAGCTATCGACACCTCCACATGGAACAATAACACACAAAGACATGGGGGAGCAGAGGGAATAATATTACAGAGACTGATGAGGGGATATGTACCAGGTGTGTGTGAAAAACAAGACAAAACAAATGGAATGATGAAAAGAGGAGCGGCAGTGGCTAGAAGGCCGGTGACGACGAACGCTGATGCCTGCCCGAACAAGGAGATGAGGCAGCTTCGGAGGGAGTCGTGACACACACATTGACTTAATTTTCAATCACTTTCATGAACTCACAACATACTGTACATGAGAGTTACTGAGAATACATTCTCTGTAAACAAAACAAAAAATTGACCAAGAGATGGAAGTATTGAATGATATTCAAGTAAAAAACAACTATTAGTGTGAGTGAAATTATTGTTAGATTGTTGTGTTTATTTATAAAGCATGTGAAATGGACTTGAGACAGAAAAGGACATCTGAAATAACTGCACTTGTAAACAGCAAAATTGACAATTGGAATATTTTATTAGTATGTAGAAAATGTATTAAAAAATTTACTATACAGTACATGTTTTAAGTCAATCTAGAACTAATCTGATCGGTAATATCCAAGATTACCCAACACAATCCAGATACTCATCAAAGGAGCTTTTCCACGGTCCCAGCCTTCCTTCACATTCTTCATGGGATCTTAAGCCAAACAGGTAAAGTACACCTTTTAACATTACTTGGGGCTATTTTTCAGCTATACAATGGTGTTGCATCAATTGAAAAATGTATAACATAGCTGTTAGTATAGTCATAAATACCACAAAATAAATAAATGACAGGAAAATATTCCACACACTTACTATAAGCCTGGTTAAATCACACAACAGAGGAACAGATTGTGGGTTTGAGTTGTGATCCAGTGCGAGTTGTTGTTCCAGTGAATTGTGAAGCTGTGATTGGTTAAGTAATGGGGAAATATGGAACATTCTGAAGCACTAGATGAGCTGCTACCATCTGTTATGCAAATGATTAATAGAGTAAAGTCTGCCCTCACACAGAAAAATCTTCAAACCTTCCCTCAGATATAAATACAAAGATCTGCTGTATGTGTTCCAGATAAAACAGAGAAAGACGCTTCACAGTATCTCATCTGTTCAAATAGAAGAGCAGACCACAGCTTTCTCATACAAGTCACCGCTCATAAATCCTTTAAGGTCGAGATGCTAACTTGGCCTCAGGCTATCACATTTAAAACCAGGGTTGCATCCCAAATGGCACACTATTCCGTATATAGTGCACTACTTGACCCTGGTCAGGGAATAGGGTACCATTTGGGATGCAGGTCCAATCTGACTATTGACCTGATCATCCTACATCAGCTCCTGGGTAGAGAGGGCAACAACATTCATCTAGAATGCCTACTAACAGAGTAACAGCAATGTTATTCCTACAGCATATATAAAAAGGTAAAATATATATTTCTGAGCACAAACACTAATGATTCTAGGGCAATATAATCAAAGATACTGGTAACCAAACCAAGATATCTAATCGGCGTCGTTTCCAATGGGAGCAAATTAAGCATCGTGGGCAGAACAAGCAAGGAGGTTGGCAGAGCCAAGCATGAACTAATGAGATCCTATTGGCGTGTTTTAGCATGTATTGCATTTTTCCGTTAGGGAACGCCTTCTCTGTGAAGTGCGTGTGTGCAATAACGCAATTCGCCCTTGTACTCCTTCTAAACAATTGTTTTTTGTTGAAACTTTGGCAAAGGGCCAAGTCTACAAAACCTAGTGCACTCTGTTCGTAACATATTCTAGTTTTGGGAACAGAAAACTGTATTGAGATTGAATGTTAATTAGCAGAATGTTGGCCAAGTTTCTTCTAACTCCATCTTCTCCCTCTTTCCGCCACTGGACTTCCTCTCATCACTATATTTGGTGGTGAGTGGATATTCTAAACCAATGCTTCAGATTTATACATCTTGTGAGACATCTAGCTCCTTCTTCTATCTGTGATATAATCATCCTAAAGTGATGAGATAATTCACCCATAATCTGCATTATGTTTTAGACAGCCATGCAATTGTCCCCCATTTCATTTACAAATGAACTGTGATATACTGTGACTAAAGCATTAGAGTCTTTTCTGTGAGGTTGATAATGTGCAGTCCTATTATCAGAACCATAGAAATTGAATCACAGTGGTGTGTGTTATCCCCATTCTAGTGATTATATTTCTATGATCAGAACTAGTCCTTCTCCTTCATGATGAAAGTGATGGCATGGGAGCAATAGTAGGACAGATTGAGTTGGCCCTAAGGGGAAATACAGTTTGTTTCCCAAATGTAAGTATTAATCACATTCTTCAACATATTCTTCTGCTTCACAGTTGTTGTCTAGTAGAGGTCTGACAACGCCTGGTAGAGGTATACTTTATCTACTTGGTTCGGTTTCACAGTTTATGGAATTAGTACCAGCATCGCAAATACTTCTGTCACGTACACTACATGGTCAAAAGTATGTGGACACCTGCTCGTCAAACATCTCATTCCAAAATAATGGGCATTCATCTGAAGTTGGTCCCCCCTTTGTTGCTATAACAGCCTCCACTCTTCTGGGAAGGCTTTCCACTAGATTTCGGAACATTGCTGGACTTGCTTCCATTCAGCCACAATACCATTAGTGAGGTTGGGCAATGATGTTGGGCGATTAGGCCTTGTTCGGTGTTCCAATTCATCCCAAAGGGTTGAGGTCAGGGCTCTGTGTAGGACAGTCAAGTTCTTCCACAATGATCTCAATAAACCATTTCTGTATGGACCTCGCTTTGAGAAAGGGGGCATTGACATGCTGAAACAGGAAAGGGCCTTCCCCAAGCTGTTGCCACAAAGTTGTAAGCACAGAATTGTCTAGAATGTCATTGTATGCTGTAGCGTTAAGATTTCCCTTCACTGGAACTAAGGGGCCTAGCCCGAACCATGAAAAACAGCCCCAGACCATTATTCCTCCTCCACCAAACTTTACAGTTGGCACTATGCAGTCGGGCATGTAGCATTCTCCTGGCATCCGCCAAACCCAGATTAGTCCGTCGGACTGCCAGATGGTGAAGCCTAATTTATCACTCCAGAGAACGCGTTTCCACTGCTCCTGGGTTCAATGGCGGCGAGCTTTACACCACTCCAGCCGACGCTTGGCATTGCACCTGGTGATCTTAGGCTTATGTGCGGCTGCTCGGCCATGGAAACCCATTTCATGAAGCTCCCAGACGAACAGTTATTGTGCTGACGTTGCTTCCAGAGGCAGTTTGGAACTCGGCGGTCCCGTTCTGTAAGCTTGTGTGGCCTACCACTTCACAGCTGAGCTGTTGTTGCCTCACAATATCAGCACTTACAGTAGACCGGGGCAGCTGTAGCAAGGCAGAAATTTGACAAACTGCCTTGTTGGAAAGGTGGCATCCTATGACGGTGCCAAGTTGAAAGTCACTGAGATCTTCAGTACGGGACATTCTACTGCCAATGTTTGTCTATTGAGATTGCATGGCTGTGTGTTCGATTTTATACACCTGTCAGCAACTGGTGTGGCTGAAATAGCCGAATCCACTAATTTGAAGGGGTGTCCACATACTTTTGACCATGTAGTGTATGTGCAAAGTGTTGTCTACAGTAGTCCTGATGTGCAAAGGCATGAAAAACAATTTTATATTCAGCATATTGAGATTCTATTATCTTTCTTACAGACAATACATTTTTAATGAGCTGTTATTTCCTTCCTCAGTATCCCTCAATCTGTTTATATTCTTTTAGCACTCAGTATTTTCACAGCCATCATCGATTACATGCATTTGCACTTGAGGTTCCTTTCAATAGTTAGATGTGCTTTTACATCGCAAGCCAAACACGGATAACAGTATCTTACTACTATAATACCTTTCGATCAAAATTCTAGTTCGTTGTAGATATTCTCTCTTTTACTCCCCTGAAACCACATCAAAACAGGTAAGGGGATTTAGTCACTGCAATTGAAATATATATATACTTCAACTTGAATTCTTGGCAGAGATTCTGGGGGTTTAAATACTGACAACAAGCTTAATATGTGTGCACATTGCACAAAGCCCTGCTAAACCAGGGGTGTGAAGGAAAAGGTTGAGTTACAGAAAGGAATCATAACATAAATAAGAACTACAGTATGCCTGTCCTACAGCTTGAAATAGGCCTGCATCAACTTCTGGATAATCTTCTGGATAATCAGAACACTTCACTTAACCAAGTTTGAGGCTTTGCAAAATAGGACTGTATCATTCTGATTGATTGATTGACAATTGATTAATTTCAGATTTCTGTGAAAGAGAGCTTTTTAAAAAGAGGGAGAAGTCAGTAAGCATTTGGATTACAATTCGAGCACAACAGCATTTGCCAAAAGTGATACCTCTTATGTTACATACATTTCATCTGTTATCTACAGAGCTTCATCACTCTCATTCCTTGCACAAAGTGCCATGAGGCAAAGTTAGTCTATGTAGTTAATAAATAAGTACCCATCCTATTCTAGTAAAAAAAGAAAACACTATGTCTTGCTCAGGGAGATGCATTGCATTAGCAGCTCTGAAACAGTAACTTGACAAGCGGAATTCTGAGGAGAAATTCTACATTTAAGTAAATCAAAATCAAATCACATTATATTTGTCACATGCGCCGAATACAACGGGTGTAGAATTTACTGTGAAATGCTTGCTTACGTGCCCTTCCCAACTATGCAGATTCTGATGACACGTTTGTTATTACCATGAAGGTGTTGATCATATTGGTAGCATGCAGTAGGCTCACCCCTTTTCAAAAGAAGTCTGTGTTAACAACTACGGTTAGAACAATAGGGGAAGTAGTATCAGCGTTTCATAATTCTTCTATATTACTCTGCATCTACAAGGGTAAATACTGAAATATGTCTCCTCCTCCTAATTCCTATACGGATATATTAGTACCAGTAGTCTATAGGATGGACAATCACCATTGTTTCAAGTCATCAAGTCTAAAGGACAATGAACAAGATGAAATATACAAAATTATTATGACCCACTGTGTGGTTGTTACAGTTTGTAGAGCTTGGGTGAGGGTATTTAAATATTGGTAAATTAGTCAATAAAAACAACTAAGGAGAACAATACAATTAAACGGTTTGATGAAAAGGATTGGATAAGTAGGATTACAGCGTATCCATCAAATGTACATCGAGGACATGAGGGGTTCTCTACAGCAGGCCAAATGTTACTTGCACTGGTGGCATAACATAGTTAAACATTAAATACGGGTGAGACAGGAGGATTGTATAGTGTACAGGACGACTATCGAACACTAACATACAGCAAATGAGCTTATCAATTTCAAATAATTCACAAAAATACTGACAAAGAACTAATGTTCAAAAAGTAACCATGACAATTGTTGCTGGGCCTAAAACCAAGGATCGCAAAAACATCTGCTGATGTGATGATGAGGTTACAAAGAGAGAGAGCTCTGTCGACAGCGCATTTTTTTCTTCAGCAAATCTTTGGTTTCATGTCCGAACTATTAGTACCATCACTGCAAGTAACATAATGGGGAAACTTTTGAGAGTGCTAATTCAAATATAGGATCTTCATACAGCTTTATATTTGTTTGTGGAGTTAGAATTTCCTCATGGAGAATACCGTATGTGAATATTGGTCAACGATGTTATATATTTGAGTTATGCAGGGCAGTGTAAAGACAAGTATTGAATGACAATGGTCATACTATGTATTACCTTACTTGCTCACTGTTCTTTTCTTAATAAATGGGCACTGGAGTCTAGGCCTATACATTTCAAGTTGAGCAGCTTTTGTTTGGTGATCCAGTTTCTTCCATTCCAACCAGGGTGTGGATTTAGGATTTTATTGTACATTCAAAAGTAAATTGGACAAATGGACATAAATAAATAAATCAAGAGCTGATGTTGAATCCACTGCTACAGGCTGGTGTGTAGCTTGGTGATTGCTAATGCTGATTGGCTCATTATGAGTGCCAATGTATTGTCAATGTCCAATGAATTGCTCCATGCAGGCATTTGACTATGAAACTCATGGAGGGTTGCTATTTCAGTAAAAATCTCAATAACAAGGCATCAAATCATATCATGTAATAAATGGACTTTGTTACAATATCAGTTATAAAAATAGAGATATCTTACTTGTTTACGGGCATATAGAATTTTGTTAAAATTACTATTTTTAATGGGGGAAATAATCCTAGCTCTCATGTACTTATATTGTATAGATACAGAGAAGTTCATGATAGCTACTCTGAGCTCACCTCTTCACCTTCCAGGACAGGGCAAATGACTAAACACAAAAATATCATGGTTTACCTCCCTATTTTAGCAAATAGATAGCCTTAAAATCCAGACTGAATTACACTACGTTTCACTAGTGGAGTGAAACAAACTTGAAACAGAGCTAAATTCAGTCTGGATTTCCAGGCTAGCAAACAGAACCATTGTCATTCAAATGTTGTATAAATTGCATAGCTCCTCCTTTTGTCTTTCAGCCTTATGTAAAAGTAGGAACAGCTAGCTGGATTGGGGTTGAGGGGTAAGGTGTAGGGGGTTTATTCTGGAGGAGTGGACCTCCTTCGCTTGCCACTGATGCTGCGGTAGTTGAACGGCCTCATCTTCATCTCCACAAAGGGGACAGAGAACTCATGGCCCTTCCAGTGGTACCAGTTGATACCCTGTATAGGATGAAGAGAGGACAATTTAGGATCAAGAGAGAACAGTGTTTAAAAACAGAGATATCTAATATTACACAACATGGTTTTCTTAGAATATGTACAGTGTACTTCATTTATCAAGGATGTGCGTACGGCCACAAACTTTACTATATGACTTATATGTCTAATATGGATATTGTCCTCAATGTTCAGTTCACTTCTAATTCAAATATGACATCCTCAGCTGTCTCCTGTCTCTTCAGCTGTCTCCTGTCTCCTCAGCGGTCTCCTTTCTTCTCAGCTGACTCTCAGACCAACCCTAGTGGTATTTCCAATATTGCCATTGTGCTGTTCAGAAAAATGTGTGGACATTTTCATTGATTTTTGTGGTTTGAACTCACTATGGTCATTGTAGACCAGAATTCAATTAGTGGATAAAAATAATGCAGACATTCTTATCTTACCTACAGTACAATGTACATGTAACTACCAAAAGAAAGGAAACACAAGTAAATGAGGGATACAAAGTATACTGAAAGCAGGTGCTTCCACACAGGTGTGGTTCCTGAGTTTAATTAAACAATTAACATCACATCATGCTTAGGGTCATGTATAAAAATGCCCAGTTGCCCATTATTTTGGCTACCATGGCTAGAAGAGGAGATCTTAGTGACTTTGAAAGAAGGGTCTCAAAGGGTTTAAAGGGTGGGTGTGTGTGTGTAGTCACCAGATCTCAACCAAACTGAACACTTGTGGGATATTCTGGAGCAGCACCTGAGACAGCGTCTTTCCACCACCATCGACAAAACACCAAATTATGGAATTTCTTGTACAAGAATGGTGTCGCATCTCTCCAATAGAGTTCCAGACACTTGTAGAATCTATGCCAAAGCACATTGAAGCTGTTCTAGTGGCTCGTGTTGGCCCAACGCCCTATTAAGACACTTTATGTTGGTGCTTCCTTTATTTTGGCAGTTACCTGTAGCTAGTTCCTCTTTTTATGTCTGTCTGGGATCATTTAATGTCATCAAAAGGTTGAAGATATTGTGAAACTGCTGAATTGTGTAATGTTGCAAGGCTTCTGTAGTAGCCTCATCAAAAGCTCTTTACAAGGCTCTTACTTGTAACACATATCACACTGGTGGGAAAGCAGCAAGAGCTTTAATGTCTAATACAAAGAAACTGGCCTTAGTGCCTTAGTTTTCTTTATGTCTTTACTGGAAATGACTGGGAATCTCACAGTGTGGCCTTTAATGCCAGTCATCACATTGGTAAGCTGAGGCAGCTGTTCAGTCCCACTGCTCAGTCCCAGTGTGGATGATAACAGGGACACCCACCTGACTGTGTCTCGACTCGCCGTATTTCCCGTTCAGGTTGGCCCGATGGCAGTTTTTGTACCACCAGGCTCCTTTGTAGGACAGGGCACAGTTGGTCACGGCAATGTCATTGTCTCTGTCCTTGGTGGAGAAGGGACGGCCTTGGTGATAGGTCAGCGAGTCCCCTGTGACAGGGAATGAAAATTAATTGGCAGTCTGAACCGTATAATACTACTTGGCTGAAGCTAAGTGTTGAGGGATGGGAGATAAAATAAGTACAGTATATTTCCTTCAAGAAACCATAAAGGAGATGGAGGAAAACTGCTTTTATGGTTCAGTGGTATGCATGTCTTTGCTATTAGAGGTCATACACGTTTAATAGATCAGTTGATTGGTCTTAAATCAGCGCCACATAGAGTAGAGTGTACATAAACGCTCACCAGCTGTGCCATTGTACTCTCCTATCCTGAGTTTGTATAGATTCCTGGTGTCTCCAATGGCGAACTTGTCATAGTTGGCGTAGACAGACTCCTGGCCATCCTTCATGTCGATCCGGAGCTCATAGCGACCTTGAGCTGAGAGCTTCTGTATGTTGTCCAAACCTGAAGAAGAAGAAGTGACAATAAAAACACACAAACGTACATACAGACAAAAAATTTCTGTAAATATACAGTACCAGTCAAAAGTCTGGACACACCTACTCATTCAAGGGTTTTTCTTTATTTGTAATATTTTCTAGATTGTAGAATAATAGTGAAGACATCAAAACTATGAAATAACACATATGGAATCATGTAGTAACCAAAAAAAGTGTTAAACAAATCAAAATATATTTCATATTTGAGATTCTTCAAAGTAGCCACCCTTTGCCTTGATGACAGCTTTGCACACGCTTGATGGTTTTTGCGACTGCGCTTGAAGAAACTTTCAAAGTTCTTGACATTTTCCGGATTGACTGACCTTCATGTCTTAAAGTAATGATGGTCTGTCGTTTCTCTGCTTATTTGAGCTGTTCTTGCCATAATTTAATACCTTGTCACAACACAACTGATTGGCTCAAACGCATTAAGAAGGAAAGAAATTCCACAAATTAACTTTCAAGATGCGCACCTGTTAATTGAAATGCATTCTAGGTGACTACCTCATGAACCTTGTTGAGAGAATGCCAAGAGTGTGCAAAGCTATCATCAAGGCAAAGGGTGGCTATTTGAAGAATCTCAAATATAAAATATATTTTGATTTGTTTAACACTTTTTTGGTTACTACATGATTCCATATATGTTATTTCATAGTTTTGATGTCTTCACAATTATTCTACAATGTAAAAAATAGTAAAAGTAAAGAAAAACCCTTGAATGAGTAGGTGTGTCCAAACGTTTGACTGGTAATATATATATATATATATATATATATATATATATATATATATATATATATATATATATATATATATATATATATATATACATATACAGTGGGGAAAAAAGTATTTAGTCAGCCACCAATTGTGCAAGTTCTCCCACTTAAAAAGATGGGAGAGGCCTGTAATTTTCATCATAGGTACACGATCAACTATGACAGACAAATTGAGAAAAAAAATTCCAGAAAATCACATTGTAGGATTTTTAATGAATTTATTAGCAAATTATGGTGGAAAATAAGTATTTGGTCACCTACAAACAAGCAAGATTTCTGGCTCTCACAGACCTGTAACTTCTTCTTTAAGAGGCTCCTCTGTCCTCCACTCGTTACCTGTATTAATGGCACCTGTTTGAACTTGTTATCAGTATAAAAGACACCTGTCCACAACCTCAAACAGTCACACTCCAAACTCCACTATGGCCAAGACCAAAGAGCTGTCAAAGGACACCAGAAACAAAATTGTAGACCTGCACCAGGCTGGGAAGACTGAATCTGCAATAGGTAAGCAGCTTGGTTTGAAGAAATCAACTGTGGGAGCAATTATTAGGAAATGGAAGACATACAAGACCACTGATAATCTCCCTCGATCTGGGGCTCCACGCAAGATCTCACCCCGTGGTGTCAAAATTATCACAAGAACGGTGAGCAAAAATCCCAGAACCACACGGAGGGACCTAGTGAATGACCTGCAGAGAGCTGGGACCAAAGTAACAAAGCCTACCATCAGTAACACACTACGCCGCCAGGGACTCAAATCCTGCAGTGCCAGACGTGTCCCCCTGCTTAAGCCAGTACATGTCCAGGCCCGTCTGAAGTTTGCTAGAGTGCATTTGGATGATCCAGAAGAGGATTGGGAGAATGTCATATGGTCAGATGAAACCAAAATAGAACTTTTTGGTAAAAACTCAACTCGTCGTGTTTGGAGGACAAAGAATGCTGAGTTGCATCCAAAGAACACCATACCTACTGTGAAGCATGGGGGTGGAAACATCATGCTTTGGGGCTGTTTTTCTGCAAAGGGACCAGGACAACTGATAAGTGTAAAGGAAAGAATGAATGGGGCCATGTATCGTGAGATTTTGAGTGAAAACCTCCTTCCATCAGCAAGGGCATTGAAGATGAAACGTGGCTGGGTCTTTCAGCATGACAATGATCCCAAACACACTGCCCGGGCAACGAAGGAGTGGCTTCGTAAGAAGCATTTCAAGGTCCTGGAGTGGCCTAGCCAGTCTCCAGATCTCAACCCCATAGAAAATCTTTGGAGGGAGTTGAAAGTCTGTGTTGCCCAGCGACAGCCCCAAAACACTGCTCTAGAGGAGATCTGCATGGAGGAATGGGCCAAAATACCAGCAACAGTGTGTGAAAACCTTGTGAAGACTTACAGAAAACGTTTGACCTGTGTCATTGCCAACAAAGGGTATATAACAAAGTATTGAGAAACTTTTGTTATTGACCAAATACTTATTTTCCAACATAATTTGAAAATAAATTCATAAAAAATCCTACAATGTGATTTTCTGGATTTTTTTTCCTCTTTTTGTCTGTCATAGTTGACGTGTACCTATGATGAAAATTACAGGCCTCTCTCATCTTTTTAAGTGGGAGAACTTGCACAATTGGTGGCTGACTAAATACTTTTTTCCCCCACTGTGTATATATATATATATATATACTGTATATATATATATATATACACTGTATATAAAATCATTGCTCATTTCAAATGATAACTGTCACTTACTCAAGTCTAAAATTAACTTCTACCTGCACCTTGACATGGTAAAAACTGATGCACACAGGAAATGACATGTAGAGATAACAGGAAGCGGTCAGATGGTGAAAAGTGTCCATATCTTCCTGTCAACAGTCTGTGTCCGATTTGGCCTTGCTGCTGAGGCCAGCCCAGAGCCTAGCCAGGCTGTGATGATAAGGACCAGGGAGATTAGACCTATCTTTCCCAAGATAACAAACCTTCCCACTTGGCAGGGATGTTTCCTGTTTAACCTCAAGCTGAAAATCATATGATGTTGTAGATGCCACATGATAGCAGATGGCAGTTTTTTAAACCATACGAAAAAACGTCAAGCTTCCGATGATAAGCATTGGGCTGAACCAGGGAAAAACTGGGCTTGGGCTTCGATATGTCAGCAAAAGATACAATCTGCATTAGAAAACAAAGAAGGCCCTTCGTGGTGACAGGGGAAAAGCAACTGCTGTAATAAGATTAGTTAAACATTGAGTGAACTCAGATTTGCCATTGCAGAATGCAGGATCATCCGCTACTAATCGCTTAGATAGCTTAGTTTTTCATTAGAAATTGCCAGCAGGATAAAAAATGCATTCAGAGGCTGTATTCTGTTCTCATTATATCTCCTAAATTAACATCTCTTATCATTTTATTACCCATCTTACTCCTACACTTCCACAGCAATGAGGGGGCAAATTAAAAAGAGCGATAATAATTGCATATTGCACAACTGCATCAATTTCTTTATATTACGACCTCAAATGGACAATATATTTGGCCAGGGTCAGGTCAATGAGTCAGATTAATGGATAGCGCCGCAGCTGTAATAAAAATGGGCCTTTTTAAACGGCTACTGATAATAGCATCCGCTAATTCCCGTTTCTACACAATCTTAATCTTAAGAAACCCAGTAGAAAGAGTGCTTCCATATCATGGTAGTTAAACCAAATGTTATTGTGTCTCACAACAGCAGTATGTACTGCAGGATGTTGTAGATAAGGTCAGGTGCTGTGTGCTTACATCATCTGAAGCTACACTATTCTGTCCTCTGAGAGCACTACTATTCTCCTCTCGTGGTCATATCTATACCAGTGGCGGTCAGTGCCGTTTAAGATGAGGGAGGACACATTTTTTTCATGAGCATAGCCTTATTTCTATTACAGCTATTGGATGACTCTCATTCGTATTCCATTCACCCAGTTCATTGTAACAGCGATAGGTTTAGGCTCCTACATGATACTTGAATTTTCCCTATACCCATCGTGAGGTTGCTACAACCTAGCCTATGAATGAAAGTTTACAACGCAGGTGCACACAGGTCGAGAGACAAATTTGAGGTGACAGACAGTTACACATGGACAGACAGTGACATTCAATACCGCCTTGCACACTCTTGCCTGCATCTAGATGATATAGGGTGTAATCATTAGTCCAACAGTAGCAAACTAGAGTTTATATTGGTCAAATTCAGGTATGTTTATTCCCGTTTTGTTCCGTTTGCTTCCGTTTAATAAATCGGCGGAATGAATACACCCCTGATCACGCATAAACACAGTTCACTTTCATAGCAGCCATGTTGTATTCCTTCTATGCACTCTCGTCCTCTCACCTTGTCCCTTCGCTTGTGGACTTCAATGCACAACACATCAGCTGTATGTGACCAGGCGAAAAAACCTTTCCAAGCCAAACCGCTACACACAGCCTATATTGTTGTCACCATATTAGCTAAAGTAACATCATAGTCAGCATAGCTAATAGAACTAATACGTTAGTAAACCAGCTACAATCATGCAGTAACGTTAGTGTACAGTCAGTAAGCAGTTACACCGGTGGGTCCCGGTGCCAATAAATTAGTAATACCAAAAGCTTACCTTGACTTGGAAGAGTTCCATTGTTGTGTTGGATAGTCATAGCCAGCTAGCTAACATAGCATCCCTCTGCAGGGTGTTTCAGTAGGCTAAACTAGCTAGCAGCATTTGATAGTTAAGTAAGTGAAACTGAAAGTGAAAAAAAAAGACAACATCTCTCTCTCTCTCTCTATTTCTCTCTTGCTTCTCCTTCATTTTGGAAGAAATTAATTTGGTCAAAACTGTTAGACTATTGTCTTTCTCTCTCTTTGAGTCAACTACTCACCACATTTTATACACTGCAGTGCTAGCTAGCTGTAGCTTATGCTTTCAGTACTAGATTAATTCTCTGATCATTTGATTGGGTGGACAACATGTCAGTTCATGCTTCAAGAGCTCTGATAGGCTGGAGGACGTCCTCCGGAAGTTGTCATAATTACTGTATAAGTCTATGGAAGGGGGTGAGAACCACGAGGTCCTAGGTTTTGTATTGAAGTCAATGTACCCAGAGGAGTACGGAAGCTAGCTGTCCACCGGCTACATCATGGTGCTACCCTACAGAGTGCCGTTGAGGCTACTGTAGACCTTCTTTGCAAAATAGTGTGTTTTAATCAATTGTTTGGTGACGTGATTATATTCAGTATAGCTTTATCTAAAAAGGATAACGTTTTAAATGTTTTACCATTTTAATTTTTATGAAATTCACTGAGGAGGATGGTCCTCCCCTTCCTCCTCTGAGGAGCCTCCACTGATCTATACCATGTTAGTGTCAACGGTACATGATCAGCACAGCACATTGTAATATACAGGATGCTGGCTACAATGCTCCCTGTCATGGCAGGAGGTGTCTTTGTTGACTATGAATAAGACTGGACAAGGAGGAGCACTGGGTGTGCTTGCCTGAGCCAGAGGTGACATCCTACTGCGTTGTTAAGGACAGACAGGGGATATGGGATGGACCTGGCAACAAGTCAAAAGGAATATCAACTAGATTCAGGCACGGGCCGATTTTTTTATTTTGTGGATGGTCGGGGGGCCGGAACATAATTACAAATAATTTGTAGACTGCAAATTGACCACAAGAAGCCCAGACAGATTAGAGTAAAACATAATAATTTCAAACGTTGCTTACATTTGAATATGATCACGTGTCTCTTTACTATGTGTGGAAATACTTGGGAACAGATTTCCCAAATAAAAATCACTTCGAGCTGATTTACTGGTTTTTATTTTAATTTTTATGTCCAACAATGAAAAAATAAAAAAATAATCTTTGCTAAAAAAACATGGGGGGGGGGGTAAATAAAACCACCTGCGGGCCAAATTTGGCCAGCGGGCCGCCAGTTGGGGAACCCTGATCTACTGGATGAGAAGTGCTGTAAGCTTTTACCAATCAGGAATGAGTCATGAGTCATAGTCGTTTACCAGGATCTGTGTGTCACTAGTACATGTGGTACAGCCTGGGTAGGAGCTTAGTGGCATTTGCTGATATATAAAGAGGCATGGATGAATGCTCTGACGTAAATGCAGGGTCATCAAGATTCTGTAATGTTCTAGAGGTTAAATTCATTAACGATCCTTTTATCAAACAGACAGATTTTGGTTCTGAAAGTGTACTGTATTGTATTTTTCTAATTAAAAGTACCAAAAGTATTTCTCAAGGTTGGGATCTCTGCTATGAAGTATTCATGGAGACAATCTTTTATCTATTTCCAAAACAATAACATGAAAACTGGCCCATGAAGAAACATTGTTCATTGGCAGCTTTTCTAATGAATATAACTATGGCTTTTATGATGAGATTAGCAGAAATCCTCCACAGTGCATCAAAGGAGAGAGCCTTTTGTTTTGTATCAGAATCAGAGGATTTATGAAAAACAATCACCATACAGTGAGAAATGAGAGCTGAATACATCCATTAATAAATCACAGAACTAGTGTTTGTGAAGTGAATAAATAAAATAAAGAAAAGAGCGAGAGAGACTAGAAACAACATACTAGAAAGTAATGTGTAAATTAAGTAAACTGTTAACCCTGCCATGGGAGAGATAAGCAGAAGCAGAGACTGCAAGACAAACACAAGGGCCTCCTATTCCTATTTTAAAGAGATTCTTCTGTACTTTTTGCACTTTTCAGCCTGTAGTTCTGAAAGCCTGTAGTTTAATTATTGCTGCGTTATGAAAGGAACTAGACACGGACACGAATTATCTGTTTAGTGTGTTAACACACTATTGGTGGTTTGTTGTGACCAAGTGTTGGTGCTAAACTGTGTGTTATTGGATGCTAGCATGCTAGTTAGCTATGGTGTCATAGTTAGCTAGCTGAATAAAGTGGGTTGAGTCTATTCCTTGAAACATTGAACCGCTGTGGTTCACAACAATTCTGATTTCTAAAGGTGGAAGTTGGGAGAGTTTTTGTTCGGGTGGTTCAGTGAAACAATTATAGTTTCTGAGGTGGAAGTTTTGGTGAGGGAGGCCCTGCTCTCTCCTCTCCCAGATGTTTAGTTCATTTCATTCCGATCTCCTCTGCATTATTGTAGCCATTTGCTACAGCCTGTCAACTATGCCTCTGCCTATCCCTGTTCTCTCCTCTCTGCACAGGCTACACAAACGCCTCACACCGCGTGGCTGCTGCCTCTCTAACCTGGTGGTCCCTGCACGCACCCCACACCTGGAGTTCCAGGTCTCAGGCAGCCTCTGGAACTGCCGTTCTGCTGCCAACAAAGCTGACTTCATCCCAGCCTATGCTAACCTCCAGTCCCTCGACTTCCTGGCGCTGACGGAAACATGGATTACCACTGAAAACACTGCTACTCCTACTGCTCTCTCCTCGTCTGACCATGTGTTCTCGCATACCCCGAGAGCATCTGGTCAGAGGGGTGGTGGCACAGGAATCCTCATCTCTCCCAAGTGGACATTCTCAATTTTTCCCCTAACCCATCTGTCTATCTCCTCATTTGAATTCCATGCTGTTACAGTCACTAGCCCATTTAAGCTTAATATCCTTGTCATCTATCGCCCTCCAGGTTCCCTTGGAGAGTTCATCAATGAGCTTGACGCCTTGATAAGTTCCTTTCCTGAGGATGGCTCACCCCTCACAGTTTTGGGGGATTTCAACCTCCCTACGTCCACATTTGACTCATTTCTCTCTGCCTCCTTCTTTCCACTCCTCTCCTCTTTTGACCTCACCCTCTCACCGTCCCCCCTACTCACAAGGCAGGCAATACGCTTGACCTCATCTTTACTAGATGCTGCTCTTCTACTAATCTCACTGCAACTCCCCTCCATGTCTCCGACCACTACTTTGTTTCCTTTTCTCTCTCGCTCTCCTCCAACACTACTCACTCTGCCCCTACACAGATGGTAATGCGCCGCCGCAACCTTCGCTCTCTCTCTCCCACTACTCTCTCCTCTTCCATCCTATCATCTCTTCCCTCTGCTCAATCCTTCTCCCTCCAATCTCCTGATTCTGCCTCCTCAACCCTCCTCTCCTCCCTTTCTGCATCCTTTGACTCTCTGTGTCCCCTATCCTCCCGGCCGGCTCGGTCCTCCCCTCCAGCTCCGTGGCTTGATGACTCATTGCGAGCTCACAGAACAGAGCTCCGGGCAGCGGAGCGGAAATGGAAGAAAACTAAACTCCCTGCCGACCTGGCATCTTTTCACTCCCTCCTCTCTACATTTTCTTCATCTGTTTCTGCTGCTAAGGCCACTTTCTACCACTCTAAATTCCAAGCATCTGCCTCTAACCCTAGGAAGCGCTTTGCCCCCCCCCTCCTCTCTCTCTGTGGATGACTTCGTCAACCACTTTGAAAAGAAGGTTGACGACATCCGATCCTCGTTTGTTAAGTCTAATGACACTGCTGGTCCTACTCACACTGCCCTACCCTATGCTTTGACCTCTTTCTCCCCTCTCTCTCCAGATAAAATCCTGCGACTTGTGACTGCAGGCCGCCCAACAACCTGCCCGCTTGACCCCATCCCCTCCTCTCTTCTCCAGACCATCTCCGGTGACCTTCTCCCCTACCTCACCTCGCTGATCAACTCATCCTTGACCGCTGGCCATGTCCCTTCCGTCTTCAAGAGAGCGAGAGTTGCACCCCTTCTCAAAAACCAACACTCGATCCCACTGATGTCAACAACTACAGACCAGTATCCCTTCTTTCTTTTCTTTCCAAAACTATTGAGCGTGCCGTCTTTAGCCAACTCTCTTGCTATCTCTCTCAGAATGACCTTCTTGATCCAAACCAGTCAGGTTTCAGGACTGGTCATTCAACTGAGACTGCTCTTCTCTGTGTCACGGAGGCTCTCCGCACTGCTAAAGCTAACTCTCTCTCCTCTGCTCTTGTCCTTCTAGACCTGTCTGCTGCCTTTGATACTGTGAACCATCAGATCCTCCTCTCCACCCTCTCCGAGCTGGGCATCTCCGGCGCGGCTCACTCCTGGATTGCGTCCTACCTGACCGGTCGCTCCTACCAAGTGGCGTGGCGAGAAGCTGTCTCCGCACCACGTGCTCTCACCACTGGTGTCCCCCAGGGCTCAGTTCTAGGCCCTCTCCTATTCTCCCTATACACCAAGTCACTTGGCTCTGTCATATCCTCACATGGCCTCTCCTATCATTGCTACGCTGACGATACACAACTAATCTTCTCCTTTCCCCCTTCTGATAACCAGGTGGCGAATCGCATCTCTGCATGTCTGGCAGACATATCAGTATGGATGACGGATCACCACCTCAAGCTGAACCCTGGCAAGACGGAGCTGCTCTTCCTCCCGGGGAAGGACTGCCCGTTCCATGATCTCGCCATCACGGTTGACAACTCCGTTGTGTCCTCCTCCCAGAGTGCGAAGAGCCTTGGCGTGACCCTGGACAACACCCTGTCGTTCTCCGCTAACATCAAGGCGGTGACCCGATCCTGCAGGTTCATGCTCGGAGAGTACGACCCTGCCTTACACAGGAAGCGGCACAGGTCCTAATCCAGGCACTTGTCATCTCCCGTCTGGATTACTGCAACTCGCTGTTGGCTGGCCTCCCTGCCTGTGCCATTAAACCCCTACAACTCATCCAGAATGCCGCAGCCCGTCTGGTGTTCAACCTTCCCAAGTTCTCTCACGTCACCCCCCTCCTCCGCACACTCCACTGGCTTCCAGTTGAAGCTCGCATCCGTTACAAGACCATGGTGCTTGCCTATGGAGCAGTGAGGGGAACAGCACCTCCGTACCTTCGGGCTCTGATCAGTCCCTACACCCAAACGAGGGCATTGCGTTCATCCACCTCTGGCCTGCTGGCTCCCCTTCCTCTGCGGAAGCATAGTTCCCGCTCAGCCCAGTCAAAACTGTTCGCTGCTCTGGCACCCCAATGGTGGAACAAGCTCCCTCACGACGCCAGGACAGCGGAGTCACTCACCACCTTCCGGAGACATTTGAAACCCCACCTCTTTAAGGAATACCTGGGATAGGATAAAGTAATCCTTCTACCCCCCCCCAAAAAAAAGGGTGAATGCACCAATTTGTAAGTCGCTCCGGATAAGAGCGTCTGCTAAATGACGTAAATGTGCCCTTGAGCAAGGCACTTAACCCTAATTGCTCCTGTAAGTCGCTCTGGATAAGAGCGTCTGCTAAATGACTAAAATGTAAATGAAAGTAGTACTCACGAGCCAAAAGTGGTCCCCGAAAAGTGTGTACTACGTGCACCTCTCTCTCTCTCTCTCTCTCTCTCTCTCTCTCTCTCTTCTCATAGCTTATGCATGTATGAACTACACATTGACAGATCCAGTCCAAAGTATTACAAAAATACTTTCTTGGTCGCCAAAGTACTGGAGCATGTCTTTAGGTAGTGTGCAATTCAAACTACATTCTCTACCCCAGGAGTGTGGGTACCTCTCTAGAGAGCTAAGTAGCCCCGAGAGATAAAGTACCTCCGTAAAAGTGTTATGGGGTTGAAATGAGCCGTCTAGAAAACAGTCTTACCGAGCCAGAATTCATCCTCTAGGTTTCCAAAGCCGACCCTGTAGTCATTCCACTTCCTGGAGAAGTCTGTCAGGCCATTCTGACGACGTTGGAACACCTGAAACACAGATACAGATAAAGATACAGAGTGAAGACCAGGTGACAACACTTTATTCTACCTACATTTTGATAAAGTACACGTCCCAAATGGCACCCTTTGCACTGAAATGTTGGGTGTTGTTGGGTGTTTGTCTACAAGGTATATCTCCTGCTATGAGACACTTACAATCCAGCCTCCTTCGTCTGTGGTCATATCACAGTAGACCTGCACTCCCTGATTGGCGTCTCTGTTGATGTAGATGGTGTAGACGCCATTGAGGGACTCGCCGTTTAGCAGATGCTGGGCACAGTTCTGGGGGGTGGCAAACAGACGGTTTCCTGGAGAGGAGGAGAACAGAGCACATGAGATCAGCTCAACACAATGGAGAATGACCAGGACTGGGTCCGTATTCATAAAGCGTGTCATAGTAGACCTGCTGATATAGGATCATAAAGAATAAGATTAAATAGACGGTGGATCTGATCCTAGATCAGCTATCTTACTCTGAGATGCTTATTGAATATGGGCCTGGACATTGGATAGAGATTGGAGTGGACATTGGCATAAATGGTAAATGTGTGTGTGTATGTGTGTATCTGTATGCTTGCTTATGTGCGTGCGTGTGTTTACCTGTTGTGAAGGCCATAGAGACGATACCACTAGTCTCTAATCCCCTGGCAGCCTGCAACCTCACAGTGTATTCTGTGGTCTCTGCCAGGCCCTCCAGACGGATCCATGTGTCCTCGGCATCCAGGATCAGCTCCTGTAGTAGCAGCACCACACACACACACACACACACACACACACACCACAGAGGGGAGAACACACAGATCAGGGAACCGTAACTATGAGTGGATACGGTACAGTAAACCATTTTAGCTAGATCCAATCCTAACAATTGTACAGCAGACAGTAGCCCAAAGCGGGGATACTATCTAACTCCTACCAACAAACAACAAAAGCACCCAGGCACATCTACAGAAATGAAAAATGTATGTCAGGCCCATTTAAATGTTGAATTCATTATTCTGTGTTGTTGGCCCTTGTACAACTCTGTCCTGTGTTTTTGTTAGTGATAAGAAGGAGAACTTAAACCACAGATAGAGGAGAGGAAAGGACCTTATCAGACACTGGTGCTATAAGGAGCTGCCAGGAAGAAGATTTTTTTAAATTTCTGTCTAAAACTCAAGATGGTTCAATTCCCTTTCGTTGCTTTTGACAAACCAACTTTTATCAAGCGGATCTTCTGATGGCATCGTGTTTCTCTCAGAGATCTGAAAAAGAGATCTCTGTGATGAGCTCTCTAGGAGCTGGCCGTGACAGCAGAGTGAACTGTGAATTTAATGGGGCTTTGAGCCACATGAAATATCTATGAAGAACTGGATGAAATATTCAGCCATTTTGAAAAAAGTCACACATTTTAAGGCAATATGTTGGATGAATTATGCCGTTAAAGCCACTCTTTATTTGATGTTTCTCTCACAATGGACCTTACACTGATTCACTGTCGTTTAAAAAAAAAGATTATTATTTTACTATTAGGATAAAATATTTCCATGTATGGAATTGTTGATCATGTACAAGGCATAATTTACAATAGATTGCATGTTGCCTAATTACTGTATATAATCTAGTATTGCTCTAATCTGGAAGGTCAACATATGATTTATAATCAAACTAAAACAGATTACTGTGGTGAATATGAACATTATATTAACAGAGAAAAAAGGTTGGGAATAATTCATGGAGACTGAAATGAGCTCAAACAGAGTAAAACAACACAGTCTGTGACTAAAACCAAATCCTCTGTGCATGACTGACACCCACTGGCCAAACACAAGCACCAAAAACACACAAGGTCAATATAGTAAAAGGCATGCATCTTAACGTGTGTGTGTGTGAGTGTGTGTGAATGTGTGTGTGTGTGTGTGTGTGTGTGAGTGTGTGTGTGTGTGTGCATGCATGCGTGTTGATCGATATAGAAAAGACAAAGACAGTGAGGACAGTACAGTCTTGAGCTCTTTTTGTGACTTTGTCCCAAATGGCACCCTATTCCCTTTATAGTGCACTACATTTGACCAGAGCCATAGGGGGAATAGGGTGCTTTTTGGGACGCATACTTGGGCTCTGTCTGTATGATGTAATTAGTTGAGAGAGATATCTGCTGTAGAATATCAGGGGAATTGTTCCTGGTGAGTCATTATTAATAGAGGTATTGCATCAGGATAGTCCGGTTAATCTACTTTATTATTATTACCCAGCTCCATAAAATAATTTTATTAAAATGAAAAATGTTCCAGGAGGCAAATTAAAAGATCTAAACAGCTCTATTGCCTGGGCATCCACAGTAGAGTAGAGCTGAATGGGTCTTTGAGGCAATTTGTCTGGGCGATACAGGATGTACGCTACCGGTAACACTCACATTACGGCTCATATATTATCAATCATATCTCCTGTGAGCACGTTTGGCTTGATGATACACTATGGAGGCCTACAGTGTGTGATTTTGATTGGAAATTCATAGACAAAGATAAGGCAGTGTTTTGGCAGCTTGGCTGTTTGTGCTATGATGCCAACTCCTTGTCACTCATTCATTGTCATGCCAATGTTTGGCTTGACAATGACAGCAATGGAGAAGACAAGAGCACAGACAGATCCGGGACCAGGCAAGTATTTTGGCAGCTTGAAAACACTACACATAACACTTATGGCTCATATCAATAGGGCTGGTACAATTACAGTATAACCGTTGACAGTTATGGATGAAAACCCTCATGAAAATAAAATAATAGTCAAAAATGTTTTGGGTGGAACAAACAGGGACAGCCGGGAATTTGTGCGGTTATTGCTCCTAGCTGAAATGTAAAATGTTCAACTGTTTAAAAAAAATATATATATATATTACGGTGACCATGGTCATTTGGCTGGTCAATTACCGTCATCAAAATTCCATGACTGTCACAGCCCTACATCTCAATTCCTCATGTGAGCCTCTTTGGCTTGATTTTACAGTAACAGTTCAGTGTGTGTCTGTGTGAGAGTGATAGAAACTCTTGTTGAAAAAGTTAGATAAGCCCTACCGTATTCTACTTACCTTTCTGTTGCCGTCCGCTGATTTGTATGTGAGCATGTAGTTGTCGATGTCTGCGATCGGCGGTTGCCAGGAGATGAGGGCACTGCGGTGGTTCACCTCGCTAGCCGTCAGGTTCAGAGGAGCGTCCATGGCTACAGGGGACCAATCAGATAGCAGATTACTACATCACAGTTCCATTGAGTCAAATCATTCTATGTTTGGTGGTCAATATTTTGTATCCAAATACTGTACGTAAATTGGGAATATTGCCCAATTATGGTCTGTCTCCTAATTTGATGACCCCCCTCTAGCGGACCTTAGTTGAAGACACCCTTCTGCACATGCATTCTCATGTCCTTTACCCAGCATCTATAACTGCAATATGTTTTATCTGCCAAAGATTCACGCTAAAAAAAGAATTAGACATTCCAAACAGAAGGTTTTTGCCCAAGACCCTATCCTCCTCTCACATCTAGATAGCTGATACATGCACTCCTTTTCCTATCTCTCTCATTTTAATTTTTCCCTGTTGTCCTCAGGTGTTTTCAGGGGAGATCTATGACAGCTCAGTAATTAACAGCGTATTCTACCACTGATAGCCTCAGGACTGAAGGATTTTCTACATGAGATGCAATGACATCTCAACACTGCAGTAGTGCCGACTAGACAAAATTACAATGTGGATGTCCTCACTGACTTGACTGCCTCTTCCAGGTCTTATCTGACAGATTGCCATTCTCCTCCTGTCTCCTCAACATGACTGCAATGCCTGAGAGGGTGTTTGTATTTCCTTTTCCTTCCGTCCCCCTTTCATTGTGATGGACAATGATTCAACATTTTCATATAGTCAGAGGGCACATCTCAGAAGCATTTTCAGCCATCACAATGCCTACACTTCTCTCTTGTTTATTTTCTCTCACACTCTCTGATCTCTCTCAATTCTTTCTCTCGATTCTCTCTCTCTCATTCCCTCTCTTTAATTATAGTATACCTGCACTCGGAGGCGCGTTAACACTCTTTACATTAGCAGCAGTTCTAAAGTTCTATTCTGAGAGTTGGAGGACATTCTGTAACATTCTAATGTTCTATAGTTTTGCCACATGCTAATGTAGAGGTGTCTCAATACAGGTGGCAAGGGCAGTAATTAATTATTATTATTATTATGATAAGAAGATCAGTAAATAACATTTCTCTCACTGGTCAAGTCTTTTAGAAAGTGAGTCACCCAATAACTTAATGCTCATAAGAGGCCATCACCACTGGAACTATGTTATCAGAGCATAACAGCTAGCGAAAACAAAGCGTAAGCAATGCATAACCACATCAAAAACATTTAATGAGACGCAAATGAAGAACAGAAAAGCCCTATAAAGTCTGGTGAACTTGGCCATCCCATCCAGTGATTATGAGTCAACATCAGACAACAAGGCTGGCACTGGAATAGCAAAGCCAATGGCCTGTGACACTTTACACAAATTAATTTAGCCAAAAACAGTGTCTATAAATTAAGTTTTGCAAAGGGCACTGGTTGATTAAACATAGGGGAATTGCCCCTCCCTCTAGGGAGACTTTTACTGCAAGACACAAGACAAAATAAAGCCATAGAAAAGTACTGGTTGTTCTTTTTTCTGGACATAAGTTTGTGTACTCTACAGAGGCAGAGCAGCAGCCCACTTGTTCTGAAAATGTTAATGCAGCTCCAGCAGAGTGCAGCCTAGGTAAAACTCTGCCGTTCTGCTCCCTTTGGGATATTAATGGCCTGCTGCTGACAGAGACTTTTTGTCTCGAAAATAAAGTTTAGAGCCCCAACTAAACTAAACTAGACCATTTTCCTCATCTCCCTCCCCTGCCGTAGAGTAGGTATGATCTCATTGGCTTGTGGAGGTCGTTAGCTAGGAGTATGGTGTCCATATTACGACAGCCTCAGTCTCGGCAACTCTTGTGGAGATTGAAAAAAATTGTGCGAATCTTGCTGAGACTGAGGCTGTCCTAACATGGACACCTTATAGCAGCAGTAGAAACATGGTCAGTAAGTGATCACACTGCAAGGGCCTCAATCAGAGGGGCAATGATTCCTGTTGCTAATTAGACACACTTTAACTGGGAGGTGTGAAAGGGCACCCGTTAATTGAATAGGAGCAAGTTTCAAGTAGTTTCAAGTAGCTTGCCTTGCTCTGTGCTGCTTCTTGAACATGTGCCTTCAAAAAGTATTCACACCCCTTGATTTTCCCCACATTTTAATGTGTTACAGCCTGAATTTAAAATAGATTAAATTTAGATTTTGTGTCTCTGGCCTACACACAATACCCCATAATGTTAAAGTGGAATTATGTTTTTAGACATTTTTACAAATTCATAAAAAATGAAAAGCTGAAATGTCTTGAGTCAATAAGTATTAAACACCTATGTTATGGCAAGCCTAAACAAGTTTAGGAGTAAAAATGTGCTTAACAAGTCACATAATAAGTTGCATGGATAATAGTGTTTAACATGATTTTTGAATGACTACCTTATCTCTGCACCCCACACATACAATTATCTGTAAGATCCCTCAGTCGAGCAGTGAATTTCAAACACAGATTCAACCACAAAGACCAGGGAGGTTTTCCAATGCCTCGCAAAGAAGGACATCTATTGGTAGATTGGTATAAAAAAAAGCAGACAATGAATATCCCTTTGAGCATGGTGAAGTAATTAATTATATTTTGCATGGTGTATCAATACACCCAGTCTTAACAAAGATGCAGGCGTCCTTGCTAACTCAGTTGCCGGAGAGGAGGGAAACCACTCATTGATTTCATCATGAGCCCAATGGTTATTTTAAAACAGTTACAGAGTTTAATGGCTTTGATAGAAGAAAGCTGAGGATGGATCAACAACATTCTAGTTACTCCACAAAACTAACCTAAATGACAGAGTGAAAAGAAGGAAGCCTGTACATAATAATAATATTATTCCAAAACATGCATCCTGTTTAAAATAAGGCACTAAAGTAAAACTGCAAAAAATGTGTCAAGAAATTAACTTCATGTCCTGAAGGCAAAGCGTTATGTTTGGGGCAAATCCAACACAACACATCACTGTGTTGTGTTGGATTTGCCCCAAAGAGTACCACTCTTCATATTTTCAAGCATGGGGTTGACTGCATCATGTTATGGGGATGTCTGTCATTTGCAAGGACTAGGGATTTGTTTTTCAAAAAAATAATAAACGGAGCTAAGCAAAGGCAAAATTCTAGAGGAAAACCTGGTTCAGTCTGCTTTCCAACAGACACTGGGAGACAAATTCACGTTTCAGCAGGACAATAGCCTAAAACAGAAGGCCAAATATACACTGGAGTTGCTTACCAAGATGACATTGAATGTTCCTGAGTAGCCTAGTTACAGTTTTGACTTAAATCAGCTTGAAAAGCTATACTAAGACTTGAAAATGGCTGTCTTGCAACGATCAACATCTAACTTGACAGAGCTTGAAGAACGTTAAAAATAATAATATGCAAATATTGTACAATCGAGGTGTGCAAAGCTCTTAGAGACTTGTATTTTATTGACTTAGGGGTGTGAATACTTATGTAAATGTAAATAATATTTAATGGTAAATACATTTGCAAAAATTCATAAAAACATGTTTTCACTTTGACATGATGGGGTATTATGTGTAGATGGGTGAGATTTTTTTACATTTTGAATTCAGGCTATAACACAACAAAATGTGGAATAAGTCAAGGGGTATAAATACTTTCTGAAGGCACTGCATATGTACTGTAGCTGCTCTTAGTCTGTGTAGGTTGCTTCTGAACAGGTGGGTGGTAAGTAACTAAGCAAGTAAAGTAACTAACATACTTGTTGCAAAGTTGGCGATGACGGTTCCGCTGGTCAGGGGTCCCTTGGTGGCGTAGAGGGCTACAGAGTAGGTGGTGCTGGGCATGAGCTTAGTGAGCTGGTGCTCCTGTTTCACACCTTCCACCAGGAAGGTATTAGCTGTCACTACAAGAGTAGAAGGAACACAAATACATATTAGAATAGGAGAATACAAATAGGAGATTGTAAACAAACCTGACTTTTATGATTACATGAAACTATTTGGAGCCTTAATTATTAATGTATAGCGGTTGCCTAGGATATGCATGTTCACAGTCAGAGTTGGTAGACTGGGGTTCCTATGGGTATTACATGGGTCAGGTTTAATTGCATGTTGCATAAATACATTTAGCTCAAATTCATGATTCCTTATTTGTTTGCATGACTAAACTTTGTATAATCAATCTAAATAAATTGGCTGTTTAATAAATGGCTTACTATAACCTCAGAAATACCAGGATCCATGTTGGTGGTGAAAAATAATAGGCTAACAAAAATGTTCAGCCATGATTTCATTGCCTGGATGAGTATATTAGAGAGGACACCTAACGAACGCACCAAAGAGTCAATAGAGCACATTAGCAAGAGGTTGCTGAAGAACCATAATTGGTGGCCATATTGATGAAAGCTGCATCGACTAGCAAGCGGAAGTCTGAGCTGATTTCCAAGTAGCTGTGAGACACTTTCCTCTGAGAGCCGAGTTGGCAGGAGTCCAGTCCACCTAGTCTCACTCTACAGACTCAGGGCGCTCCACACGCTCCATCCCCATAGCGGAGAAACAGTGGCTGTGAAAAGACAATAAATCCACCTACCCTGGTTGCAGGTGAGGGTGAACACGTAGTTGTCAACGCTGGACAGAGGAGGGTTCCACCGGAGTAAAGCTCCTTGTGAGGTAATGTTGAGGGCTGTCAGTTCCATTGGCATGTCCATCGCTGTATCAAAGAGAGAGATGAAAGCAATGCATGGGTCAGAGAGGATACCATATCAACACTAACCCAAGATGGCCCATTCACTTTACAAAATGTCATCTACTGTATGTTCCAATTTACAGACCACCATGTGGACTATATACTCTGCAGATTGAGGCTAATTTGTAATGACTCTCTTCTCCAGTGAGATCACAATTCTTGCTAGTATAACTGACATCAAAGGCAAATTATACAGTCAAATATTCTGTACAGTACACATAAGAAGCTTTTATTTAAGACTCCCTACCTACCGCAAGAACCAAGAGAGAGTAGGAATTTAATTACATGTTTAACTTAGTGTTTTAACCTCCATGTTTTCATATGGATTTTTGGCTTTACAGAAAAAGTATTGAGAATACAGAAGTAAACAGCTTGCGTTGAAAGGACTTGAATCAACCGTTAATACACCATACCCACATGGCTGGGAAATGGCTCAGAATCAACCGTTAATACACCATACCCACATGGCTGGGAAATGGCTCAGAATCAACCATTAATACACCATACCCACATGGCTGGGAAATGGCTTAGAATCAACCGTTAATACACCATACCCACATGGCTGGGAAATGGCTCAGAATCAACCGTTAATACACCATACCCACATGGCTGGGAAATGGCTCAGCATCAACCGTTAATACACCATACCCACATGGCTGGGAAATGGCTCAGATTATATCTAGGAATTATAATCACACTGCTTGTGAATAAAAGGTGTTTGATTACACTTATTACTATAATTACAAAAATATTTAAATGAATCTAATGAAAGCTGCCAATTTGAAGTGAAATAAAATTGAATTAGATTAGATTGAATAAAAACAAGAATTGTATTTCTCTAACTGTTGATTGTCCTATTTGAAACTAATGAATATATGTAAAAAATAAAAATGTAATAATCATAAAAGATTAGATTGAATAAGCCAGAACTACTTCATCACTCAAAGCATGTAATGATGTGTGGGGATGCCAGTAGTACCACTATTGAGTAGGGATGTGTTTGTGGCTAGTTGGTACTGGATTAACCTTTAAAGATGATGGTGCATGGTAAAGGATGGAAGCGGAATGCCAGAGGTCCGGTGCAAAAGAGGTGGTAGATTTATTAACAAAAATAGTTACAAAAATAATAAATAATTAATGTATAAGATGTATAAATAAATGTATTCCCTGAAAAATGAAAATGACAAAAGAAAGCTTAATTAATTAGAATAAAGTAAGAATAAACATATTCAAAAGTTTCCACAGTCTCAGGACAAGCTGTTCAACAACCAAGAGTCTGAGCTCAATGCCCAGCTATACAGTCGTGGTCAAAAGTTTTGAGAATGACACAAGTATTGGTCTTCACAAAGTTCGCTGCTTCAGTGTTCTGAGATATTTTTGTCAGATGTTACTATGGTATACTGAAGTATAATTACAAGTATTCCATAAGTGTCAAAGGCTTTTATTGACAATTACATTCAGTTTATGCAAAGAGTCAATATTTGCAGTGTTGACCCTTCTTTTTCAAGACCTCTGTAATCCGCCCTGGCATGCTGTCAATTAACTTCTGGGCCACATCCTGACTGATGGCAACCCATTCTTGCATAATCAATGCTTGGAGTTTGACAGAATTTGTGGGTTTTTGTTTGTCCACCCGCCTCTTGAGGATTGACCACAATTTCTCAATGGGATTAAGGACTTGGGAGTTTCCTGGCCAAATTTCGATGTTTTGTTCCCCGAGCCACTTAGTTATCACTTTTGCCTTATGGCAAGGTGCTCCATCATGCTGGAAAAGGCATTGGTCGTCACCAAACTGTTCTTGGATGGTTGGGAGAAGTTGCTCTCGGAGGATGTGTTGGTACCATTCTATATTCATGGCTGTGTTCTTAGGCAAAATTGTGAGTGAGCCCACTCCCTTGGCTGAGAAGCAACCCCACACATGAATGGTCTCAGGATGCTTTACTGTTGGCATGACACAGGACTGATGGTAGCGCTCACCTTTTCTTCTCTGGACAAGGTGTTTTCCGGATGCCCCAAACAATCGGAAAGGGGATTCATCAGAGAAAATGACTTTACCCCAGTCCTCAGCAGTCCAATCCCTGTACCTTTTGCAGAATATCAGTCTGTCCCTGATGTTTTTTCTGGAGAGAAGTGGCTTCTTTGCTGCCCTTCTTGATACCAGGCCATCCTCCAAAGGTATTCGCCTCACTGTGCGTGCAGATGCACTCACACCTGCCTGCTGCCATTCCTGAGCAAGCTCTGCACTGGTGGTGCCCCGATCCCGCAGCTGAATCAACTTTAGGAGACGGTCCTGCTGGACTTTCTTGGGCGCCCTGATGCCTTCTTCACAACAATTGAACCTCTCTCCATGAAGTTCTTGATGATCCGATAAATGGTTGATTTAGGTGCAATCTTACTAGCAGCAATATCCTTGCCTGTGAAGCCCTTTTTGTGCAAGCAATGATGACGGCACGTGTTTCCTTGGAGGTAACCATGGTTAACAGAGGAAGAACAATGATTTCAAGCACCACCCTCCTTTTAAAGCTTCCAGTCTGTTATTCTAACCCAATAAGCATGACAGAGTGATCTCCAGCCTTGTCCTCGTCAAAACTCTCACCTGTGTTAACGAGAGAATCACTGACATGATGGCAGCTGGTCCTTTTTTGGCAGGGCTGGAATGCAGTGGAAATGTTTTTTTTGGGATTAAGTTCATTTTCATGGAAAAGAGGGACTTTGCAATTAATTGCAATTCATCTGATCACTCTTCATGACATTCTGGAGTATATGCAAATTGCAATCATCAAAACTGAGGCAGCAGACTTTGTGAAAATTAATATTTGTGTCATTCTCAAAACTTTTGACCACGACTGTATACTTTCACAGAGCCCTACCCTGCTTGGACTGAACCATTTCTGCCAGTAAGTAGAGGGTAGGCTACACAACCGGAAGTATAGAGTAAATGCTTTTAAAAGCCCAGTGCAATCAAAAACGTGATTTTCCTGTGTTTTATATATATTTCCATACAATGAGGTTGGAATAATACTGTGAAATTGTGATGATAATGCCCTTTCAGTGTAAGAGCTGTTTGAAAAGACCGCCTGAAATTTTCACCTGTTTTGGTTGGATGGAGTTTTGGCCTGCCTATGATAAATGTTGTCTGTCATCTTTTATCAGTATGAATTCGATATGGGCTACATGCAACTTTCAATGGGGGCTGATAAGATTTGTTGGATTACTTCATGGAGCAATAATTTTAATAGCTATTATCAATGCAACGCAGTAAAAACACCAGAATCTGCTGAACCACAGTACCTGTCTGCCCCAGCCACGGCCATTAGCTGGACAGTTGACTCAGATCCAGTGAATCCTGGACAGTCATTACCTTTGGAATTACAGCTAGCGCCTCAGTGCCTGACAACAGTAGCTACTCGGCCGGCCGGACTCTCCAGCGACCGCACAAAAACTCTTCCTTAGTGCTAAAGATCTTCATAAGCTGTCTGTGTTTGTGTTTCTGGCCTGTAAGTGGAGCACCAGCCCAGCTACGTTCATGGCAGAGCATCTCATCTGACACATTGGATTTCGAGACACTTTCAGGCACAGCGAGCTCCTCTTTCCATAACGTGTTTTATCTCTTTCTTGCTGAACCACACCACAATGGAATTATATTCTTCTGCTCCTTCACATAGTTTTGTGAAACACTGCCTGAGATTCATCATAGCTGCAGCATTAGCAGAATGCTAGTGTTCATCTGTTTCTCTGAAAATAAGTTAAACCCTGTAACTTCAGAACGTTAGTGGTGTGTTTTTTTCTAGTTTTGAGTTACACTCTGATACTGGAGTGAAAATGGAGCAGTGGGTGCTATCATTGGGTATGATAGCATAAAATCAGCCTCAAGGATGAATAGCGCTGCAGTGATATTCTTAGATTCCATTGAAAAGGTGAATATGATAGTTGAGAGTGGTGTTGTGTTGCGGGAGACACAGACGTCGGTATTTCATATGCACAGCAAATGTGCTGTTCATCATATGCACTTGTCTCCTATGAGACACGACATGTTTCAGCAAAGGAGATTTGCATCCAAAAAGAACCTTCTTTATTGTAGATACAAGTTGACCATGACGAGATACTCTTCATACTCTTATGAATCCGGCGAAGAAAGTTATACTTTCTAACGTGCCACCATTTGTTTGAGATGAAGTGTTGGAGTGAGAGTTTTCTCGTCATGGTCAACTTGTATCTACAATAAAGAAGGTTCTTTTTGGATGCAAATCTCCTTTGCTAAAACATGTCGTGTCTCATAGGAGACAAGTGCATATGATTTTAAAGAAGGACACTGACAAGCTGAATTTAGCATTCAGTTTTAAGATTGATGGATTTGATTATGTCTTCTACGCTTCTACTGAATCAATGAAATGCTTTGGCTGTGGAAGAGAGGGGCATTTGGTTCGTTAATGTCCCGAGAACGAGCGCGCAGAGCCCGGTAGCAGATCTAATGCTGGTGCAGCTTATGCACCACCGCGAAGGGATAAACATTCTAAGGGTGCAGGGGAAGGGAGAAGGTGGGCAGATGTGGTTGGAAAAGTAGGAAAGGAAAGCAGTGTGGCTACGGAGGCAATTGTGGTAGATCAGAACAAAGAGGGAGGGGAAACAGTCGGTGAGATTGCGACTGCGGTCGCTGAGGTGGTACTGGAAAATGAAATTGGAGGTCAAGAGGAGATTTAAATAATGGAAAAAAAACAGCTGTTTTCAAAGTACAGAGGAGTAAGAGGAAGAATTGAAAGGGTGGTGAAGGGTCTAATTCTAAGAGGAAGGTAGAGATTGATAAATCAGTTGAGGATAAACAGGTTGTAGAGATGGAGTTTTCTTCTGGGGAGGATAGCGAGAGTGAGTCATCTGACACGTCACAACAAAATAGCGAGATAAATGGGGTGGAAGGGGGGTATGAGATTGAGAAGGTATGACAATTTCTGAAGTTGACAAAAGGGAAGAAATACAGTGAGGGAAAAAAGTATTTGATCCCCTGCTGATTTGGTATGTTTGCCCACTGACAAAGACATGATCAGTCTATAATTTTAATGGTAGGTTTATTTGAACAGTGAGAGACAGAATAACAACAACCAAATCCAGAAAAACGCATGTCAAAAATGTTATAAATTGATTTGCATTTTAATGAGGGAAATAAGTATTTGACCCCTCTGCAAAACATGACTTAGTACTTGGTGGCAAAACCCTTGTTGGCAATCACAGAGGTCAGACGTTTCTTGTAGTTGGCCACCAGGTTTGCACACATCTCAGGAGGGATTTTGTCCCACTCCTCTTTGCAGATCTTCTCCAAGTCATTAAGGTTTTGAGGCTGACATTTGGCAACTCGAACCTTCAGCTCCCTCCACAGATTTTCTATGGGATTAAGGTCTGGAGACTGGCTAGGCCACTCCAGGACCTTAATGTGTTTCTTCTTGAGCCACTCCTTTGTTGCCTTGGCCGTGTGTTTTGGGTCATTGTCATGCTGGAATACCCATCCACGACCCATTTTCAATGCCCTGGCTGAGGGAAGGAGGTTCTCACCCAAGATTTGACGGTACATGGCCCGTCCATCGTCCCTTTGATGCGGTGAAGTTGTCCTGTCCCCTTAGCAGAAAAACACCCCCAAAGCATAATGTTTCCACCTCCATGTTTGACGGTGGGGATGGTGTTCTTGGGGTCATAGTTAGCATTCCTCCTCCTCCAAACACGGTGAGTTGAGTTGATGCCAAAGAGCTCGATTTTGGTCTCATCTGACCACAACACTTTCACCCAGTTCTCCTCTGAATCATTCAGATGTTCATTGGCAAACTTCAGACGGGCCTGTATATGTGCTTTCTTGAGCAGGGGGACCTTGCGGGCGCTGCAGGATTTCAGTCTTTCACGGCGTAATGTGTTACCAATTGTTTTCTTGGTGACTATGGTCCTAGCTGCCTTGAGATCATTGACAAGATCCTCCTGTGTAGTTCTGGGCTGATTCCTCACCGTTCTCATGATCATTGCAACTCCACGAGGTGAGATCTTGCATGGAGCCCCAGGCCGAGGGAGATTTACAGTTATTTTGTGTTTCTTCCATTTGCCAATAATCGCACCAACTGTTGTCACCTTCTCACCAAGCTGCTTGGCGATGTTCTTGTAGCCCATTCCAAGGTCTACAATCTTGTCCCTGACATCCTTGGAGAGCTCTTTCTGATTGAGAGGGGGTCAAATACTTATTTCCCTCATTAAAATGCAGATCAATTTATAACATTTTTGACATGCGTTTTTCTGGATTTTTTTGTTGTTATTCTGTCTCTCACTGTTCAAATAAACCTACCATTAAAATTATAGACTGGTCATTTCTTTGTCAGTGGGCAAACGTACAAAATCAGCAGGGGATCAAATACTTTTTTCCCTCACTGTATATGCAGGATTATAATGTAACAGATTTTTTTCCTGAAAGTGAATTGTTTATTGAATCAGCAAAGTTTCCGATGTCAAAAATAACAGGGGGAGGTTTGACAAGCCCTGCAATTGCTAGACTCAAGAAAGTGGTCACCAGAGTGATAAGTGATGTAAATTCTAAAGGAAATGAAAGAGTTCAGTCACAGCCTTAACTCTGTAAAGAGATGTGGTTTCTGTGTCTTCCTCTGTATTTTTTTTTTCATCCATTCAGTTTTAAGATTTCTTCTTTAAACGTAAATGGGGCAAGAGACGTTAAAAAAAGAGCCATAGTGTATGAGTTACTTAGGGGAAAGGGAAGTGACATAAGTTTTCTACAAGAAAGGCATAGTAATTTGGAAAATGAAGTTATGTGGCAACAGGAGTGGGGGGGACAGTGGTGTGTAGTCATAAAAACTCAAAAAGTGGGGGTGTGGCCATCTTGTTCTCAAAAGGGTTTTTGCCTTTGTCATATGAGGTTGAAGAGGTAGTTGAGGGGAGGTTATTAAAAGTTAGAGCGAGGTATGAAAACATCACTATGTGTCTGATAAATGTATATGCCCCAGTGGTGGCAGTTGAGAGGGTATGTTTTTTAGAGACATTATCAAATACCAATAAGAAATGTAATACTGAAGATTATTTATTTATTGCTGGGGATTTTAACTGCACAGTCAGTGATTTAGGTAGAAATCACAAAGAACCTCATATAGCCTCAAGGACTTTTAAAACGCCTCATTGTAACACCTGAACTGTGGGATATTTGGAGGAGTCAACATGGAGGCATGAGACAGTACACCTGGGCCCATGTGAGAGACAACACCATCTCTATGGCCAGGTTAGTTAGGTTTTATTGTTTTGAGCATCAATCTCAGGTCTGTAAATCAAGTGTGATAACCCCAGTGCGATTTCATTAACGCTGTAAAACCCAAAAGCGCATACTGGCTTTTTAATATAACTTTATTGAGTGATGCTCACTTCAGGAAATGTTTTAGTTTTTTCTGGGAGAGGTGGAGGTCTCAAAAGGCCAGTTTTGTATCCCTTCAACAGTGGTGGGATAAACGGAATATCCAGATTCAACAATTCTGTAATTAATACACGAGGAATGTCACCAAAGACATCACCAGATCAATGAAAGCCCTTGAGTCTGAAATAGTGGAACTCCTGACGTTGGTTGAGACCACAGGAGATCGAGGCCATACTCAGGCCCTCAAGAGGAAAAAAGCTGCATTGGCAGACCTGCTGGGTATCAGAACACAGGGGGCATTGGTGAGAAGTAAGTTTCAGGGAATCTCTGAAATGGATGCCTCATTCAAATGTTTCTTTGGTTAGAGAAAAAGAATGGACAAAGAGGAATTATTCATTGTCTCAAATCAGCTGTTGGACAGGAGCTCACTAGCCCTAGCGAAATTAGAAAGAGGGCAGTAGAGTTCTATGCTGAGCTCTACAAGTGTGAGTACAAAGATGATAAAACAGTGACACAGCTGTTCCTTGATGGGCTCCCACAGGTGGCTGCAGAAGCTCAGGTTGAGCTAGAGCAACCATTGTCTTTGCAGGAGCTATACACTGCATTAAAAGGCATGGAAAATGGAAGGACACCAGACATCGATGGGCTTCCCGTTGACTTTTTAAAGTATTTTTGGGCTATGTTGGGAGAGGATTGACTAGCAGTAGTTAATGATAGTTTGACCGGAGGGTTACTACCGATAAGCTGCAGAAGGGCTGTCCTCACCCTACTGCCCAAAAAGGGTGACCCTAGGGAGGTGAAGAACTGGAGGCCGGTGGCTTTATTGTGCACTGATTATAAGATCCTGTCAAAGGCTTTGTCCAACAGGCTGAGGGAGGTGATGGGGAAAATCATACATACGGACCAGTCCTACTGTGTTGCCGGCAGGCAGATAGGGGATAACATTTCTCTGATTCAGAACTTTTGGGACGTCTCTAGGGCTATTGGGTTGGATGCTGGTCTAATTTCAATTGATTAGGAAAAGGCATTTGACCGAGTCAATACTTATGGCACACTTTTGATGTGTTTGGTTTCAGCTCTGGTTTTATTGCTATGATAAGGGTGATATATGGTGACATTGAAAGTGTATTCAAAGTTAACAGTGGCTTGAGTGCTCCTATTAAAGTGTGTAGAGGTATTAGGCAGGGATATTCTTTGTCGGGAATGTTATATGCCATTGCTATAGAGCCACTACTAAATAGCATTAGAGTCGCATTGAAGGGGTGTACCTTTCAGAGGATATTCCTCCTATTCGTCTCTCAGCCTATGCTGATGATGTAGTTATTTTAGTGAAAAATCAAGCGGAGGTGGATAGTTTGAGTCTAATGGTTGATCGTTTTAGGGGAATATCCTCTGCAAAGGTAAATTAGGAAAAAGGTTGTGCTTTACAGATTGGAGAATGGTCTGGAGGGATCATGGCTTTGCCAGGGGGGCTGGAATGGTGTAAGGGAGGTTTTAAGTATCTTGGAGTGTACCTAGGAGATGAGGAGACAATGGAAAAAAATTGGATTGGGGTGGTTGAAATGGTGGACGGGAGGATGAGGAGATGGCGTTGGTTGTTATCTCGTATGTCATATAGGGGGTGCACAATTATAGTTAAAAATGTGGTTGCCTCTGCACTGTAGCATCGGTTGTCAGTTTTAGAGCCAACATCTGGCCTTCTGGCTAAGATACAGGCGATTATTGTAGATTTATTTTGGGATAGATATCATTGGGTTCCACAAAGTGTTTTGTATTTGTCAAAAGAGGAGGGGGGACAAGGTCTTGTACATCTTGCTCGTAGGGCTGCTGCTTTCCGGTTTCAGGTTATTCAAAGGTTGCTTTATGGACCGGAGAATGTGGTTTGGAGAGGGTTGGCAGGTCTTGTATTACAGCAGGTTGGGGGATTAGGTTTAATAGTAGACAGATTTCTAGGGAGGGAGTACCTCTGTTTTACAGAGGCCTTCTTAGGGTTTGGAGCATAATGAAGGTGTCCAGACGTCAATGCATTGGCTGTTATGGAACCTCTGGTGTACGGGGCAAGACTGGATTGTACAACTTGTAGCTGTTCCACATTTCTCCAAGATTCTGGTGAAGGGCAAAATCATCACCTTAAAACAGTTAATGGCCATGGCTGGGCCCACCTTAATGGATGGAAGACGAGTGGCTGAACATTTGGGGGTGAGGTCGGAAAGGATTGTCGGACAACTGCTGGGAAGCTGCAGGAATGCTCTGTCAGCAGAAGAGTGGGGTATGCTTAATAGTCACAAGAAGAAGGTACAAGATGAAAACGTCTCATTTCCAAGACTAGGGATTACACCCAATATCACAGAGTCAGAAAGAAAGGTGTTATTACTGGATTTGAGAGGGTTGGAAGAGGTGGGTTTGGATGAGGTGAATGGGAAATACTTATATAGGGGCATGGGCGGCTTGTTCAATAGGGCGATATGGGCGACGCACTGCCAAACGGGAAAAGGAAGGGATTTTTTTTCTAATCAATTATATCACGGCAACAGCAGTTATCAGTGTTCACGTCTGATCTGCCAGCCACTAAATGTCAAATCAGGCTAAAGTCGTGCTTCAAATGGCCCCGCCCGTTTTTTGGGCGATTTCAGTCAGGTTGAAAATCGCCCAGAAGTCTCTCATAGCCTGTCATGTAAAATCTATTTTTTTCACATTTCAAAGCTTTCAATACATTCTCTATGGGTGTCTGTGGGCATGCACTTACGCGCTTTCGTCATACGTGACGTAACGTTGAACGTAACTAAGACAATGGCGGCTAGCAGCGTCTATGTTGCGACCTGCAGTGTGGCGTTATTTTATGTTTTTAATTTGTAGACTTAGTTTACAAACATTCTGCAAACATTCTGCTTTGGACTGATCTTCGGTTTTTGACTGATCTTGTTGATCGTGTACATACCCGCTACGAACGGACTAAATAATGAAAACGTTGCTGGCAGCGGAATCCCAATACAGCTGGGAGACTTGGCTGGATGACAGAGTCCCGGACAGAGAAGTGGAGCCGGCCACCTTCACCCTGGTCAGAGCGGACCGCGATCCTGGTAAGAGAGCGACTCTGTACCCCGACATTGAACTGCTTTCTGTGTCATTGAACCTTACTATTGTTGATAAAACAAGTTTACTGGAGAACGGAGACCAAGTAGAGACTTTTGGACAAGGTGGATAATTGTATAAAATAAGGCAGTTTATTCAGAGGTAAAGATATCTGGAATCGCGTGCACGGACCCGTTCGTCAAACTCGTAGGGAGTTTATCAGAAGAGCCCCTAAACATTGTGTGCTGACATTTTATACAATAAAATGAAGTAGGTTGAATCTAGTAGTTCTGATCTTCTGATTGGTCCTGATGAGTTGGGCGAGGTCACCTCCAGGCTAGTGTCACTGTTGCATTGGCTCTGAGTCGGGTTCTCTGTCTTCAGATGTTCAGCCTAAGAGAAGAGGATTTGTGTGTGTGTGTGTGTTTGTTATCAGTGTGTGTGTGTGTGTGTGTTTGTTATCAGTGATGATGTGTGTGTGTGTGTGTGTGTGTTAATCAGTGATGATGTGTGTGTGTGTGTGTGTGTGTGTGTGTGTGTGTCCTCAGGGCAAGAACTCGTGAGTTGGAAGAACTGAGAGACCTATGGCGTGGGTGTTATCCTTAGCCACCTGCTGACAAGGCTGACAAGATAGGACTCTTGTTCATTGTATTGAATACAAAGGCCCAACACAAAATGGGTCATGCACAAGATTTTAGTCAGACCAAGCTATAACATTATATATTTACTACGACAGTACATTCAACCAAAAGCTAATATAACAAAGGCATCAGAGATTATTTATAATCTGTCACAGAAACTGGAATCCATCTCCCCAGATCAGTCAATAAATGCTTCTGGTATTGACTTATATGCTGCCCCTGTCTTCATGTTGTTGCTGGACATATCTTTTTTAAAATGTGTGTAGGTCACCTAAATCATCAGAAAAATTGCCCCTCCTGAGAATTTTTTCAGGAGCCGCCACTGTATAGGGGGTGTGTCAAGGTGTTGAATAAAGATAAATAGAAAAATAGAAAATACACTCCATGGAGGGTAAAATTGGGTATTGATGACAAGGTAAAGCTAGCATGGAGAGCACTGCACAAGCCTCCGTTACAAAAGGGTACCGGTGATGTGCAATGGAGGGTTTTGCATGGCATCATTGCAGTTAATGCTTTTGGATCTGTTATTAACTCAGATGTTGGAGATGGATGTCCTTTTGGTAATATAAGAGAAACCATTTTTCACTGTTTTATGGAGTGTGAGAGGATAAAACCTCTCTTGGAAATGCTGGAGTCTTTGTTTAAAGCTGTAGGGGAGAATGACACTTCAATGACACTGTTTTTATTTTGGGGTTTCAATATAGTAAGCAACAGAAAAGAAAATGTCAACTGTTACATTTTATTTTGGGACAAGCTAAGATTAGTGAAAGCGAGAATAAAAGTGCCTTTTGAGTTCTTCTCGGCTGTAAAAGATCTCCCATTGTTTGAGGAGAAGTGGGCTTATGAAGGAGCGGTTTGTTTTGTGGAGGGGAAACTATTTTTTGTTGATGAAATGAGTTGAATGTATATGCTTTTGTATTTTTATTTAATTTATTTTTGTTTACATTTTTATTTAGGAATGACATTTGTTGTTTCATTTCTGAAAAGGTAGTGTGCCAGTATTTGTGTTAACATTGAGTATAAAATAAAGGTTTTATAAAAACTCAATCTGTCTGTCTGTCTGTCTGTCTGTCTGTCTGTCTGTCTGTCTGTCTCTCTCTCTCTCTCTCTCTCTCTCTCTCTCTCTCTCTCTCTCTCTCTCTCTCTCTCTCTCTCTCTCTCAATTCAATTCAATTCAATTTAAGGGCTTTATTGGCATGGGAAATGTGTGTTAACATTGCCAAAGCAAGTGAAGTAGATAGTAAACAAAAGTGAAATAAACAATAAATATTAACAGTAAACATTACACTCAGAAGTTTCAAAAGAATAAAGACATTTCAAATGTCATATTATGTATATATACAGTGTTGTAACAATGTGCAAATAGTTAAAGTACAAATGGGAAAATAAATAAACATAAATATGGGTTGTATTTACAATGGTGTTTGTTCTTCACTGGTTGCCCTTTTCTTGTGGCAACAGGTCACAAATATTGCATCTGTGATGGCACACTGTGGTTTTTCACCCAGTAGATAAGGGAGTTTATCAAAATTGGGTTTGTTTTCAAATTCTTTGTGGATCGCTGTAATCTGAGGTAAATATGTGTCTCTAATATGGTCATACATTTGGCAGGAGGTTAGGAAGTGCAGCTCAGTTTCCACCTCATTTTGTGGGCAGTGTGCACATAGCCTGTCTTCTCTTGAGAGCCAGGTCTGCCTACGGCGGCCTTTCTCAATAGCAAGGCTATGCTCACTGAGTCTGTACATAGTCAAAGCTTTCCTTAAGTTTGGGTCAGTCACAGTGGTCAGGTATTCTGCCACTGTGTACTCTCTGTTTAGGGCCAAATAGCATTCTAGTTTGCTCTGTTTTTTTGTTTGTTCTTTCCAATGTGTCAAGTAATTTTATTTTTGTTTTCTCATGATTTGGTTGGGTCTAATTGTGTTGTTGTTGTTGTTGTTGTCCTGTGGCTGTGTAGGGTCTATCTCTCTCTCTCTCTCTCTCTCTCTCTCTCTCTCTCTCTCTCTCTCTCTCTCTCTCTCTCTCTCTCTCTCTCTCTCTCTCTCTCTCTCTCTCTCTCTCTCTCTCTCTCTCTCTCTCTCTCTCTCTCTCTCTCTCTCTCTCTCTCTGTGTCTCTCTCTGTGTGTGTCTCTCTCTGTGTGTGTCTCTCTCTGTGTCTGGAGTCCTGCTGGTTTTGGAAAGACATCTCTACCTGGCTCATCAGCATGCAGTGGTGCACTCCCTTTGCATGCTGTGGCGAGCTGGTTAAGCCCGTGTTAGTGGCGTTCACTTCACACCCAGAGGAGCTACTGCAGCCTACACACCTCTCTCTGGTAGTTCACTAGATGTCAAATATATCTCACATCTCACACAGCTCAGTGATGCGGAGCTCTGTCTATCTGACTGACTAACTGCCTGACTGTCTGTCTGACTGACAGAGGAGAAGCAGAGACAGAAATAAGGAGAGGCTAACAATTATAAGGCCAAGGGGGTAATGGTAGCTACACTCGCTGCAGCAGCAACGAGAGGCAGGTATTCTACTGTCTGTGTCTGAACATCATTTCTTAGTGTGCAGGTGGCAATGTGAGAGATCCACGGAGTGGGTACTAGGAATAAAATTCACTGAAAAGACAGAGCGCCCCATTTATCTTGGAAAGATGCTATGTCTGACTCCAGAACATTTTGTTCCCCCTCTCATACTCAGAGGAGCACATATAATAAGAACTCCAGCTATCATTTTAGCAAACAAGCTAACTCACACTTGTCAGTCAAGAAAACATTGAATCACTGGAAAAGTGATGGTAAGGGTTCAGGGGTACCACAATACGTTTGCAGAAGTTGTATATGATGTGGCGACAAAGATTATATAATACAATATACATTGTCAGTTCCTATAGTGGCATTATAGCTGAGGCAGTACAGGATCGTAAGGGGTCAGAAAATATAATAAGGGGTCAGAGGTCAGACCTGTGAAGACACTGGTGGTGACGGACTTGCTCTCCTGGCTGCCCCGCACAGCGTTCAGGTTGATCTCATACTCTGTTGCTGAGTGGAGGCTGGACAGGGTGTAGTTAGTGACGTTGTTGTCAATTACCACGCTGTCCACTGGCCCTAAAGAACATGGTATTAATTTAATATCGCACTGTTACAGTATGCAGTTTTTCTTCTACAAGAAGCTGAACTTTCTCCTCCAATACCAAACAATGGAATAACATAATTTCGTCACACTTGGATTTGGATAGTCCCATATTGATGATATACAGATGGTTATACTATCAACAAACTATTGGTTGATAAGCAATTGCTTGCTAAGGTTACGGTTAGGGTTAGGTTCAGAATAAGGATTAGGGTAAGGGTTAAGCTTAGGGTTAGGCTAAGGGTTAAGCTTAGGGTTAGGATGAGGGTTAAGGTTAGGGTTAGGGTGTTAGTGGATAGTTTGTTGAAATGTTGTTGACAGTTATTGAACATCTACGGAATATCTACAAACCATCTACTTGGGTCTATCCAAATAAAGTGTTACCCATCATTTTTTAAAATGAACTTTTCAATAAAAACATGTCAGAAGCCTTCGCCTACCTCTTGCTGATTGACATGACATCTTGTAGTAGTCAAAGGGAGCGAATGGTCTCAACCATGATATGGTGACAGAGTCTTCAGTGGCATATGACACAGTCATCTCTTTAGGTGGGTCCATTCCTCCAATAGAGAATAATAGTACATGTTAAGAATGAAGAGATGTCCTTGCTATTGAGACACACACTATACACTAATACAAGACGTTCTTGACATTTAACATAACCTTCTCACGAAAACGGCTAGCTCCATGTATTCAATATTTTTCAGTTTGTATGCTTTCTGAATATGAAAGGTGCATGAATTGGGGAGCAAACAGAAGTGAAGAGGAAGTTCAGCTACTCTTGGAGGACACTCAAGGCAGTGGAAGTTAAATAAAGCGTAGATAAAAATGTTTCTTTATTGATAAAAACAATGCATTTCTGGACACATTTTCCTCCCATAGTGTAAAAAGCACTGTGTTTATCCTGCACATTAGGTACATCATAAAATATGTACTAAAATAGCATGCTTCTCTGGCCAGAGCAAGGAGAACAGAGAGGGATATTTGCATTGTGATCGAGTGTGGTTGCCCATAAGGGATTAGTTCATGATTTGTTTATGTGTCCCCAGAGCTCTTACCGCTGCGACAGCAAAGGTTACCAGAGACAATGTGAGCAAACAATTAAAGTGACTTATAAGGTCGGCATCCATTATGGAGGGAAGGGATAGAGAGATTGGTTCTCTCTATTGTTGTGGACTGAAGCCATAGAAATGCTTGTAAAACCAACGCCGCCACCCTTCCCATTTCCATTACAATAATGAATATTATTCACCAGCACTGACGACGATTCATAAGTTAGGCTTCAGCCTCATTTAAATTCTGCTAGTAGGAAAGAGTGGTGTAAATAAGTTGAGATTATTCATGTATGCCTATCTTTAATTATTTCCCATTCAGCAGTGCAGGCTGCTGTAATAGCTCTGCATTTAGACTCAGTATTCATGTGACATGAGATAATTTGTGCAAACTGACGGACTGCATCAATGTGCTTTGCTGCTCCAAGGTGCGTCCCAAATGATACCCATTCCCTACAAAGTGCACTACTTTCAAGCCCTGGGCAAAAGTAGTGCACTAAATAGGGAATAGGGGGCCATTTGGGATGCAACCCAAGTCTAATCTGCATTCACCTGTGTGAGGCATTACAACATATGGTACAGTAAACATGTTGTCATCACTTTATTCAGATTTACCATAAGATCTACCACTTAAACATAAAGAAATACTTTCAACCTTCAAAGACAGTCAGGCGCCACAGCAAGCCCACCAACCCTATGGTTAATTTGCATATAATAACATGGTGTGATAACAAGCTGAAAATAGCAACGCAATAACAAAACACATAGATGCCAAAGATCTGCAACAAATGAATCAGTCTGAATCCGCGATACCCCTAACCTTTGTTCCAGAAATCTGTATGTCACCAGACAAAGAGAAAATGGCTGGCACTCTGGCAGACAGTGACTAAGATAGTTGGCATGTAGAGCAGTAATCAGACAGCAGTATGCAGGTGGCTATCCGCAGAGTTAATATCACAGTGTTTACATCTTCCCTTGGGCTTGGCAGCTGTGACTGTGAGTAACAGCCTGCTGATGCGACAGCTGAATATTCCCGACACCTCCAGGTTTAGGCAGGGGTAATTAAAGGAGGATTACACTCCCAAGCATTAATAAAGAAATGAAAGGTGGAGGGGAACGTTGTTCTGCAGTGAGTGCAGCTGTGTGTGTAAGAATCTTAATGAGCAAGAGGAGACATGCCACAAAAGTGTCAGGATGGTGTTCTGTTCTGGAGCTAGACTACTTGCTGACAAACAGAACGCCATTTGAATACAACAATAAACTCCAAGCACGTACTGCATGTGCAATGTGATGTGTATCCTAAGTACAGGAAGTTTTATATATCCCAAAATGTTGTCCTTCATTAGCGACTGTCTTGTGTCAGCAAACCATCAGCCAAAATCAGACATCAATGCAACCTGTGATCAATCAATGCATAAGACATTGCAGCAGTTTTGCATTAGTCAGTAGTTATTTAGCCTTGTTGTTGTCCCTGTGTGACCCACCATGGACCATGGGAACCACCAGCGTAGCTCTGGGTCGTATGTATTAGGGCACGCCATAGCAAAACGTTTTGCAACGGGAAACAAAAAAAAAGATTGTTTATCATTGTTTCAGTTTTCTTCCATTTGGTGCCTAATGAATACAACCCTATTTCCCCTTGCAGAGATAAATAGCTTACCTGTGGTGAGCGTGGCTGTGACAGCCTCAGACTTCACCACTCCTTGTATGGTGATAAGGCTGACAGTGTACTGTGTGGAGGGCAGGAGTCCCTCGACAGAGGACCGGGTCTTGGATCCGTCCAGGGTAACCTTGGAGGTGTCAGTGCCGTCCTCAGAGCTGTAGCTGAGGATGTAGAGGTCTGCGGGTGGGGCAGGGGCGCTCCATGCCACCGTCACAGAGTCCCATGTAACATCAGACAAGTAGAGCGCTATGACTGGGCGGAAGCCTGAAAGTCAAAGGTCAAAGACACCGGCTGCATGGTCATGAAGGGCTGTAAGGGACAGCTGCTGTCAATATATGGTGCTGGGGTTCTGAGGCAGGCAGGCAGGCAAAGGACAGTCAGTCAGTCAGTCAGTCAGTGGATGGCATGGCTGGTTATTAATGGGCAGCTCTCTCTGGAGGTTCTCTCCTTCTCAGAGAGACTGGCAGAAAAGTAATGAGCATGACGGGGAAGCGTGGAAGTGAAGAGCTAGAGATGGAATACACACACCGTAGGAGGCCAGTGACAATGGAAGGAGGCTGAACGCCGAGCGAAGGACGGATGTCAAAGTTGACAGCAGAGACTGGATGAAAACATGTCCGTCAACGAGGCATGGCTGTTTTTGAAAGATTCACCAATAAAAGACACTGGTTGAAGTGTGTTGTCAGAACAAGAAGAAGGAATGGAAATATGAAGACTGCCAGGACAGTTTGCTGTCTGAGGTAGACAGATGTAGATGAGTGTGAAAGAAAGAGGGACAGGAAAGATTAATGTTGATTTCATTTTTTTCTCCGTTGGATGGGTCAATTTGATGAAGAATGGTGATGCGGTTAACAAGCGCATGTAATAGCTAACCGTAAATTATTAACATTAATTGTTGCATCAAAGATTGACACTACCTAATAGCTCGATTTGTATTCACCTTCCCAAAAGTAGTTCCACATGACATGCAATGTCAAGCCTATTCTCTAGAACAGCAATAATCTCTACTTTTCAGCCACATAATTGCTTGTTCAGGAATGTGAGAGCTTCACTGAAAACGCTCACCTTTATCCAGTTTATTTGAAAATAAAATGTTATTAATAGACTACTGTACATCTTCTATTAATCTAATAGTACAATCTATTGTAATAATAACTGCTATGTAAATAGTTAACCAACAGCTACCTGGACTATATGCATTGACCCTTTTTGCACTAACTCTTTTGACTCATTACATATGCTGCTGTTACTGTTTATTATCTATCCTGTTGCCTAGTCTCTTTATCCCTACCTATATGTACATATCTACCTCAATTACCTCATACCCTTGCACATCGACTCGGTACTGGTACCCTGTGTATACAGCCAAGTTATCATTCCTCATTGTGTATTTATTCCTTGTGTTAATATATTTTCTATTATTTCTCTGCATTGTTGGGAAGGGCCCGTAAGTAAGCATTTCACTGTTAGTCTACACCTGTTGTTTTACAAAGCATGTGATAAATACAATTTGATTTAGTGCCTTGCTCAAGGGCGCATCGGCATATTTTTCACCTTGTCAGCTCAGGGATTCGAACTAGCAACTTTTCGGTTACTGGCTAAGCTACCTGCCGCTGGAACTGGTACAGGTGCAGTTACAGTCCAGACTGCGTTCTAAATGGCATAGGGCACTACTTTTGACCAGAGCCCAATAGAATCCCTAGAAGGGGAAAATAACCTCTGACAATGGTTAATTGATGGGGTAAATGCTATTTCCATGGTTATACAACGTCTACCTCTGCTATTATAATAATATAATATAATATGCCATTTAGCAGACGCTTTTATCCAAAGCGACTTACAGTCATGCGTGCATACATTTTTGTGTATGGGTGGTCTCGGGGATCGAACCCACTACCTTGGCGTTACAAGCGCCGTGCTCTACCAGCTGAGCTACAGAGGACCACTATTCATAATAGTACAATGTAATGTCAGTTATGTCAGTTACTTGGCCCTGGTAAAGTACAGTTCCAGTACCTGTGAAGCCATTGATGGTGGCTGCAGTGCTTTGCTGCCTTCCCCTCTGAGCAGCTACAGTGATGGTGTATTCTGTGACTGGCTCCAGGTCATTGAGCGTGGTGGTGGTCACGTCCTTGGGGACAATCACCTCCGTGGTCAGGCCAGATGAGGAGGTGTAGGTGACCATGTAGTGGTCGATAGGCCCCTGGACCACCCCCCACAGCAGGGTGATGGTGTTGTCTGTGGACGCTGTCACAGTCAGGTCCATGGGGACATCCAGAACTGAAACACACAGTAAAGAGTAGTTCAAGTATAATCAACATAGAGTGAACATACCAATAAAACTATTTTTATTAAAGATTCAATTCTTGATTGCCATACCAACCAAAGTTGTAAGGAATTTGATTTAGTGCAGCTAATTAAAACAGAGACAAAAATACCCCTTTGTTATGGCAAGCATAAATATGTTCAGGAGTAAAAATGCACTTAACAAGTCACATAATAAGTTGCATAGACTAAGAGTGTTGGGCCAGTAACCAAAAGGTTGCTGGTTCAAATCCCTGAGCCGGCAAGGTGGAAAACTCTGCCTTTCTACCCTTGAGCAAGGCAGTTAACCCCCAACAACTGCTTGGCAATGATGTGGACATTGATTAAGGCAGCCCCCCGCACCTCTCTGATTCAGAGCAGATTTTTGAATGTCATGCTTCAATGAAATTCAAACAAACAAAACATGTAAAAAACAAAAGAGAACAGGGTGGTGAATTTGTGTTTACTGATACTGGTAGTTATGATTTTCTGTGTCTGATCACTGATTTGCACAGATGAGCCAGGCGATTAACTCACTTACCAGTTCTGGCGTTCATTGTGGCAGGAGAACTCTGGTTGGTGCCAAGCATAGCTGATATGCCAATGCCATACTCTGTACCTGGCAACAAGTCTGTGTGAGAGAGAGAGAGAGAGAGAGAGAGAGAGAGAGAATGAGAGTATGACAGATGGACAACGACAGAGACAAAACATAGAGAATACCATGCCAACTATTGATTTTAATTTGAATGTGAATAGAAAACCATTAAACATAAGCTGGTTATGTGAATGAATCTCTCCATGCAATACCCCGGCGGACAATACAGTATGATGATATTAAAGAGGAAGAATGAGCAGGCAGATGGAGCCTTTCAGAACTGCCTATTAAAAACGGCATTAATAATGAAGGGCTTGCCACATACCATGTTCATCAATATGTTTTGTTAAGATTTCTGCTAACCTTTTTCCAAGCGCATAATTAATCAGAGTCAAAATCGATATTGCAACAGTGAGCTTATCAGGTTACAGAAATGGAGAGAGGTGAGCATTGATTGCTGTCATCCCGCGCAGACCTTCCCTAATTCTGATATGCCCTTTACGTAAGACAGACACCATACCATTTCCCACACATCTGAAAACTGTTCATGTCGGCAACTTATCAATACTCTTTAGTGAAAATGTTTTAATAAAATCCACGGCATTTGAATCTCACTCAGTCATTCAACAGACATCCTTATCATTCTACACAATGCCACTATAGTGAATCATGAGTTACCAACATTACATTATTTTGTCCTAAAAACAGAGGTGTAACAAAAACCCAAATTATCCCCACTTGTGAGTGTGGTCTTGCTGGTGGGTCCGTCGTTGAGTGGGACGATGACTTTCTCGTATTGGTCCCCTGCCAGAGTGCTGTAGACCACCTGGTACCCCTCTACCTCCGCCTCGCTGTTGTCCCACTCCAGCTCCAGGGTGGTGGAGTACTTGGACAGCACCCGCAAGTTCTTGGGCGCGTCGATCTCTGAGAGGAACAACAGAACTGACAATGTTGGGGCCACTGAGACCAATCATCAGAAGTGGGACATGGTTTCCACGTGCAGTTTCATCAGTAAGTCAGATCATAAAACAGGATGATATGACCATGGAAATAAAATTACTAATGACTATTTCTATGCCATTCTTTACTGTATTTGTAAAATAAGACATTGTGAAAATGTAAAGAGCCAAGAGTACAGTAGGTACTATATTTGATGTATGTGTCTACAGTGATGGATATGTCTACAGTGATGGATATGTCTACAGTGATGGATATGTCTACAGTGATGGATATGTCTACAGTGATGGATGTGTCTACAGTGATGGATATGTCTACAGTGATGGATATGTCTACAGTGATGGATGTGTCTACAGTGATGGATGTGTCTATATAGTGATGGATGTGTCTACAATGATGGATGTGTCTACAGTGATGGATGTGATGGATGTATCTACAGTGATGGATATGTCTACCGTGATGGATATGTCTACAGTGATGATGTGTCTACAGTGATGATGTGTCTACCGTGATGGATGTGTCTACAGTGATGGATGTGTCTACAGTGATGGATGTGTCTATAGTGATGGAGGTGTCTATAGTGATGGATGTGTCTATAGTAATGGATGTGTCTATAGTGATGGGTGTGTCTACAGTGATGGATGTGTCTACAGTGATGGATGTGTTTACAGTGATGGATATGTTTACAGTGATGGATGTGTCTATAGTGATGGATGTGTCTACAGTGATGGATGTGTCTACAGTGATGGATGTGTCTACAGTGATGGATGTGTTCACATGAAAACTACTTATTCCATCAAATAATCCGGAAGAAGCTGCTTGTACAGTACAGTCCTGTAGTTGTATGGTCCTCACCGGTGCTGAATTCTGTGGAGATTGTTCCACTCTCATTGCCCTTGCGAACACCACTGATGGACACCTCATAGCGCGAGCCTGGCCTCAGCATCTGCAGGGAGTACTGGCTGAGGGTGGGCTGCAGACGGAAGGTGGTAAAGGGCCTGTCCCCTCCCACCAGGCCGTAACGCAGTACTATCTGGTCCATCTTGGCCTTGGGATTGGTCCACTCCACGAAGGCCACCGAGTCCGAGACGTCACGCACTATCAGCTGCGTCGGCCCATCAATCACTGTAGGGGACAGGAGAGGTAAATCTACATGACAGGGTTCATGATCTAATGTGCATCCAAAATCGCATCCTATTCCCTATGTAGTGTGTTACTTTTGACCAAGGCACATAGGGTTTTGGTCAAAAGTACTGCACTATATAAGGGATAGGGTGCCATTTAGGACATAGCCCTAGTGAACCATAGAGGTAGTTAGCATCTACAGTAGGGAAAAAAAGTATTTAGTCAGCCACCAATTGTGCAAGTTCTCCCACTTAAAATGTAATTTTCATCATAGGTACACGTCAACTATGACAGACAAATTGAGGGGAAAAAATGCAGAAAATCACATTGTAGGATTTTTAATTAATTTATTTGCAAATTATGGTGGAAAATAAGTATTTGGTCACCTACAAACAAGCAAGATTTCTGGCTCTCACAGACCTGTAACTTCTTCTTTAAGAGGCTCCTCTGTCCTCCTCTCGTTACCTGTATTAATGGCACCTGTTTGAACTTGTTATCAGTATAAAATACACCTGTCCACAACCTCAAACAGTAACACTCCAAACTCCACTATGACCAAGACCAAAGAGCTGTCAAAGGACACCAGAAACAAAATTGTAGACCTGCACCAGGCTGGGAAGACTGAATCTGCAATAGGTAAGCAGCTTGGTTTGAAGAAATCAACTGTGGGAGCAATTATTAGGAAATGGAAGACATACAAGACCACTGATAATCTCCCTCGATCTGGGGCTCCACGCAAGATCTCACCCCGTGGGGTCAAAATGATCACAAGAACGGTGAGCAAAAATCCCAGAACCACACGGGGGGACCTAGTGAATGACCTGCAGAGAGCTGGGACAAAAGTAACAAAGCCTACCATCAGTAACACACTACGCCGCCAGGGACTCAAATCCTGCAGTGCCAGACGTGTCCCCCTGCTTAAGCCAGTACATGTCCAGGCCCGTCTGAAGTTTGCTAGAGTGCATTTGGATGATCCAGAAGAGGATTGGGAGAATGTCATATGGTCAGATGAAACCAAAATATAACTTTTTTGGTAAAAACTCAACTCGTCGTGTTTGGAGGACAAAGAATGCTGAGTTGCATCCAAAGAACACCATACCTACTGTGAAGCATGGGGGTGGAAACATCATGCTTTGAGGCTGTTTTTCTGCAAAGGGACCAGGACGACTGATCCGTGTAAAGGAAAGAATGAATGGGGCCATGTATCGTGAGATTTTGAGTGAAAACCTCCTTCCATCAGCAAGGGCATTGAAGATGAAACGTGGCTGGGTCTTTCAGCATGACAATGATCCCAAACACACCGCCCGGGCAACGAAGGAGTGGCTTCGTAAGAAGCATTTCAAGGTCCTGGAGTGGCCTAGCCAGTCTCCAGATCTCAACCCCATAGAAAATCTTTGGAGGGAGTTGAAAGTCCGTGTTGCCCGGCGACAGCCCCAAAACATCACTGCTCTAGAGGAGATCTGCATGGAGGAATGGGCCAAAATACCAGCAACAGTGTGTGAACCTTGTGAAGACTTACAGAAAACGTTTGACCTGTGTCATTGCCAACAAAGGGTATATAACAAAGTATTGAGAAACTTTTGTTATTGACCAAATACTTATTTTCCACCATAATTTGCAAATAAATTCATTAAAAATCCTACAATGTGATTTTCTGGATTTTTTCCCCCTCAATTTGTCTGTCATAGTTGACGTGTACCTATGATGAAAATTACAGGCCTCTCTCATCTTTTTAAGTGGGAGAACTTGCACAATTGGTGGCTGACTAAATACTTTTTTTTCCCCACTGTATGTTGCAGTGTAGCTAGCTCGACTGAACAGTACACTACTTTTATAGCATTGTCATTCTGTGAGGGAACAATGTCAAAGTGGTGCCCTCTGATTGGTCACGTTTCTCTCAGTGAGTGCTAATTGGCTGTCCTTGCAATTAACTAGTTTTTCACTGAGGGTGCAGGGAACATCTGCTGCTTCAACAGGCCTTGTAACTAAGCTAAACCTCATCCATTTCTTCTGACCTGAAGATTAACACCTGAAACACTTACTGTAATTGACTGCTAAACTATTAATGCGATAAACCTGACAGAAAACAGTTTGCTGTGTTTCCTCGAAGATCGCACACGGGGTTTCAAGATTCTTGGCTAAGAATTAATTCCCTCATTCCCTCACCAGAAGTTTGGTATCTTTATCTTTTTTTTTTCTTTCCTCAAAGAAGGATGGCTAAATCTTTACGACTATAAATAATTGAGTGACTTAAAATGTGTCTTTCTTTATCCAATAAGGTATCTGTGGGTGGACATGGTGAAAAATGTATGAACGCTCATGAATTATGAATGCCTTAATTACAACCGACAGTGGGCCTGGGTTGGAAAATTAATGGTGTTTTCACTGCGGACACGTAATTTGAATTGTTATGGAAAGTTCAATTGAATCTAATCCCACTGTCTGGAACTGTCAGTCTGAGGAATTCCTGGGTGAAGTTTACATTAAGTGCATAATTGCTGGCAGACCAAGTCATTCGTCAAGGTGACATTTCCCATTAGTCTCAGTCGTGTGATGCATGTAGTGTATGTGAGATGTGTATGTGTGAGTCCCCCACATCTTGAGTGGTCTTTTTCTGAGCTACACTGATTAGCCTGAAGAGTATCACATGGAGAGAACAGAGTAGGGGTGGGCATACGGGAACACATACTGTAGAGACAACAGTGGCAAAGAGACTCATTTTCAGTGACGTGGGGATAATACAGACACAAAAGCTGCAGTAGGTAGGTGGAAACTGTGAACCAACTGAGGGTGTTAAGTCTGAAAACTGAGGGACTTCCTAATCTAGATGCTATACACGAGACACCCACAGGTCTACGCCCTCAAAAAACCTACAAGCAGGGATTTCAACAACCAAATGTTTATGGACATAGTAGATAGATAGAAGTTTGTGAATGATGGTTTGGTGAGGTTTGAGTGATCACAGAACCATACATACATGTGGTGACGGTGGCGGATACGGGCTGGCTGCGGCCTTGGTCCCTCAGAGCTACCAGGTTGACGGTGTACTCCTCCCCTGGCCTCAGGCCTGTCTGGTGGAACGAAGTGATGGTGCTGGGTAGCTGGGCTGTCATCCCTCCATCATTGTCCTGTCAGAGAACACAGACAGGCAGAACCCTCTGGCTTCACTTGGGCTCCTCTTGTCATATATAGTATGGTTTCCAAATGGAACCCTATTCCCTATATAGTGCACTACTTAACATAGGCTCTAGTCGAAAGTAGTGCGCTATAAAAGGAACTGGGTGCAATTTGGGACACATTTCTGTCTTCACTCTCATATACATACACAGGTAAACAACCCAACCTGCTGTCCATGCAGGAGTGATTTATGGTTCCACCTGGGCTACTCCTGGACAGATGGTAGTGCAGGGGAAGGATCTGAACAAACCTCAACCCTCACTGCTCTGACGAGCACCAAGCTATGGCATCCATAAATATGATATTGTGATTGACTTTATGATAAATTCACCTCGTGTTAGTTGTTCTTTTGGCGGTTAAGCTCCAGGTCTGTTAAGAGTTCTGTGCTAAATGTCATTGTAAAAAGGGTCATCCACATAATATTTGATTGACAGGTTGATGATTGATTGATTGATTGACTGATTGATTGACTAACTGACTGACTGCCTGCCTGCCTGGCTGATTGAAAAGTGAACAATCCTGATAAGAACATTGGTATGAATATGTAATATTGCCGGGCCACTTTGTCTCAAATCAAATCAAATCAAATGTTATTGGCCACATGCGCCGAATACAACAGGTGCAGACATTACAGTGAAATGCTTACTTACAGCCCTTAACCAACAGTGCATTTATTTTTAACAAAAAAGTAAGAATAAAACAACAGTAGGGAGGCTATATATACAGGGGGGTACCGGTGTAGAGTCAATGTGCGGGGGCACCGGCTAGTTGAGGTAGTTGAAGTAATATGTACATCTGGGTAGAGTTAAAGTGACTATGCATAAATAATTAACAGAGTAGCAGCAGCGTAAAAGGATGGGGTGGGGGGGCAGTGCTATTGTCCGGGTAGCCATGATTAGCTGTTCAGGAGTCTTATGGCTTGGGGGTAGAAGACTTGGCGCTCCGGTACCGCTTGCCGTGTGGTAGCAGAGAGAACAGTCTATGACTAGGGTGGCTGGAGTCTTTGATAATTTTGAGGGCCTTCCTCTGACACCGCCTGGTATAGAGGTCCTGGATGGCAGGAAGCTTGGCCCCCGTGATGTACTGGGCCGTACGCACTACCCTCTGTAGTGCCTTGCGGTCGGAGGCCAAGCAGTTGCCATACCAGGCGGTGATGCAACCAGTCAGGATGCTCTCGATGCTCAGATAACAGCTGTTGGTGTAGGGTGGTGGGTGAGCCCTCATCTCTCATTGCTTTTGGCATTGTGAACTCTTGTTTGTCCCTAGCCACTGCTTTTATGCTCACATCCATTACGATATTGTCAAGTTTCAGGGCGCTTTTGGATTGATTCCACAGAGGTTGAGACTCTGACTTCTAATATGATTTCCCAAGTGACGACATTGAGGTTGAACCCCTCAAACCCCTATGGGAAAGGAGATAGCTAGCAGACAAAGTCTCTTAGGCAGCCTCACACCCAATGATGTAGATTGAAGAGCACTGTGACCCAACTACTCCCATGCCGTTTGGTATTCATAGCCTGTCACTTCCAAAAGAGCTTTCCAAGTTTATTTCCATGGCATTTATGCTTTTCATCTAAAAGCCCCAGACTTAAAGTCTTTGAGCCCAGCCAAACTTCTGTCCTTCCTTGCCGGGAACACCTAAATGAGAAAGCCAATTATGGAGAGAGGTACTGAGGATTAGAGTACCTGGTGTTTATAGTGGGAATTAAATGGAAAGCTTTGCTAACTTTGAACCTGTGGCTAATATGGTTATGAGTTTGAAGATGGCTCCTGCTTGCTGATCCACCTAATTGTCAATAAGCCTTGGGCAATCCATCATCTAATTTGGCAGAGACTTTAAGTTGAACGGTGAGAAATCAATCCCCCTCCCAATAATAATATAATAATACTTGTAGGATTGGTTTTCATCTTTAGCTGACAATCTGTGGATACTATACGATTAGAAAGGTTCAAAATGTATGTAAAACATGGAAACCAAAAGAGGGTGGTCTATGGTGACAGGTGGGATGGGTTGAGAGTGGCTGAGGGGTGGGATTAAAGAGCTTATGTTTGGTAATGTATTATTGTTATGTGACTGCTTTATATAAAAGTGTATGTAAAATGTATATATAAAATGTATGTATATGTAGCCTAAAAGCTGTGAAAAAAAAGCAAAAAATATATTTGTCCTCCGAAGAGGGGCTGGGAAGTGGGGTGGGGGGGTGGTGGATGGGTTAATACAAATAAAAAAAATATATACAAATTAATCATCCTCCTAGTCAAAATCTAGCCAAGGATTGGCATATCAAAAATGCATGTTAAATTTGGTTTGGCAATATAATGTAGGTACAGTGGGGAGAACAACTATTTGATACACTGCCGATTTTGCAGGTTTTCCTACTTACAAAGCATGTAGAGGTCTGTAATTTTTATCATAGGTACACTTCAACTGTGAGAGACGGAATCTAAAACAAAAATCCAGAAAATCACATTGTATGATTTTTAAGTAATTAATTTGCATTTTATTGCATGACATAAGTATTTGATACATCAGAAAAGCAGAACTTAATATTTGGTACAGAAACCTTTGTTTGCAATTACAGAGATCATATGTTTCCTGTAGGTCTTGACCAGGTTTGCACACACTGCAGCAGGGATTTTGGCCCACTCCTCCATACAGACCTTCTCCAGTTCCTTCAGGTTTCGGGGCTGTCGCTGGGCAATACAGACTTTCAGCTCCCTCCAAAGATTTTCTATTGGGTTCAGTTCTGGAGACTGGCTAGGCCACTCCAGGACCTTGAAATGCTTCTTACGGAGCCACTCCTTAGTTGCCCTGGCTGTGTGTTTCGGGTCGTTGTTATGCTGGAAGACCCAGCCACGACCCATCTTCAATGCTCTTACTGAGGGAAGGAGGTTGTTGGCCAAGATCTCGCGATACATGGCCCCATCCATCCTCCCCTCAATACGGTGCAGTCGTCCTGTACCCTTTGCAGAAAAGCATCCCCAAAGAATGATGTTTCCACCTCCATGCTTCATGGTTGGGATGGTGTTCTTGGGGTTGTACTCATCCTTCTTCTTCCTCCAAACACGGCGAGTGGAGTTTAGACCAAAAAGCTCTATTTTTGTCTCATCAGACCACATGACCTTCTCCCATTCCTCCTCTGGATCATCCAGATGGTCATTGGCAAACTTCAGACGGGCCTGGACATGCGCTGGCTTGAGCAGGGGGACCTTGCGTGTGCTGCAGGATTTTAATCCATGACGGCGTAGTGTGTTACTAATGGTTTTCTTTGAGACTGTGGTCCCAGCTCTCTTCAGGTCATTGACCAGGTCCTGCCGTGTAGTTCTGGGCTGATCCCTCACCTTCCTCATAATCATTGATGCCCCACGAGGTGAGATCTTGCATGGAGCCCCAGACCGAGGGTGATTGACCGTCATCTTGAACTTCTTCCATTTTCTAATAATTGCGCCAACAGTTGTTGCCTTCTCACCAAGCTGCTTGCCTATTGTCCTGTAGCCCATCCCAGCCTTGTGCATGTCTACAAATTTATCCCTGATGTCCTTACACAGCTCTCTGGTCTTGGCCATTGTGGAGAGGTTGGAGTCTGTTTGATTGAGTGTGTGGACAGGTGTCTTTTATACAGGTAACGAGTTCAAACAGGTGCAGTTAATACAGGTAATGAGTGGAGAACAGGAGGGCTTCTTGAAGAAAAACTAACAGGTCTGTGAGAACCGGAATTCTTACTGGTTGGTAGGTGATCAAATACTTATGTCATGCAATAAAATGCAAATTAATTACTTAAAAATCATACAATGGGATTTTCTGGATTTTTGTTTTAGATTCCGTGTCTCACAGTTGAAGTGTACCTATGATAAAAATGACAGATCTCTACATGCTTTGTAAGTAGGAAAACCTGCAAAATCGGCAGTGTATCAAATACTTGTTCTCCCCACTGTATTTCAAAAGAAAGCCTCCTGAGACAGAAGCCACCTGAGCTGACAAAGGCAGGTTTTATTGTACAGTTTGTTTGTTGTTTTTGTTGTTGTTGCTCTTCAGCATACTGCCGTGTACAGTATCATGCTGCTCTTCCCAGAACATTGCCAACCCTGTTCTGAATGTTTTGAAGCCAAAGTGACTGAATGTTTTCATCTCTATGGGGAATCTGCATATGCATGTTGACTGAGTATTTTCTTGTTCCTGAATAATTGTTTATTTTCATAAAAACTGTAGGCGTGGTACATGTCAAAATATGTATTGTGTTGATTCATGTTTTGTCCAACTTCTGTTTTGTTCAAAATATGTCAGGTGTTGGAACCAAACTTATTTTCCAATCGTTTCATTCTGAACAGAACCATTACTTTTTTAGTTCCGTTCCACAGTTCCGACCTGCAAAATAAAGTTCTAAACAGGTTCGAACCCCCCCAAAATTACTGATTTATATACACCGAACAGAAATATAAATGCAAAATGCAATAATTTCTAAGATTCTACTGAGTAACAGTTCATATAATAAAATCAGTAAATTTAAATAAATTCATTAGGTCCTAATCCATGGATTTCACATGACAGGGAATATAGATATGCATCTGTTGGTCACAGATACCTTTAAAAAAAAGTAGGGGGGTGGATCAGAAAACCAGTCAGTATCTGGTGTGACTACCATTTGCCTCATGCAGCGCAACACATCAATCGCATAGAGTTGATCAGGCTGTTGATTGTGGCCTGTGGAATGTTGTCCCACTCCTATTCAATGGCTGTGCGAAGCTGCTGGATATTGGCGGAAACTGGAACATGCTGTCATACACTTCGATCCAAAGCATCCCAAACATGCTTAATGGGTGACATGTCTGGTGAGTATGCAGGCCATGGAAGAACTGGGACATTTTCAGCTTCCAGGAATTGTGTACAGATCCTTGCGACATGGGGTTGTGCATTATCATGCTGAAACATGAAGTGATGGCGGCAGATGATTGGCACAACAATGGCCCTCAGGATCTCGTCACGGTATCTCTGTGCATTCAAATTACAATTGATAAATTGCTATTGTGTTTGTTGTCTGTAGCTTATGCCTGCCCATACCATAACCCCACCGCCACCATGGGGCACTCTGTTTACAACGTTGACATCGGCAAACCGCTCGCCCACACAACGCCATACATGCTGTCTGCCATCTGCCCTGTACAGTTGAAACCGGGATTCATCTGTGAAGAGCACACTTTTCCAGCATGCCAGTGGCCATCGAAGGGGAGCATTTGCCCACTGAAGTCGGTTACGACGCCAAACTGCAGTCAGGTCAAGACCCTGGTGAGGACGACGAGCACGCAGATGAGCTACCCTTAGACGGTTTCTGACAGTTTATGCAGAAATTCTTTGGTTGTGCAAACCCACAATTTCATCAGCTGTCTGGGTGGCTGGTCTAAGACCATCCCACAGGTGAAGAAGCTGGATGTGAAGGTCCTAAGCTGGCGTGGTTACACATGGGCTGCGGTTGTGAGGCCGGTTGGATGTACTGCCAAATTCTCTAAAACGGCTTATGGTAGAGAAATTGACATTAAATTTTCTGGCAACAGCTCTGGTGGACATTCCTGCAGTCAGTATGCCAATTGCAATTTCCCTCAAAACTTGAGACATCTGTGGCATTGTGTTGTGTGACAAAACTGCACATTTTAGAGTGGCCTTTTTTTGTCCCCAGTACAAGGTACGCCTGTGTAATGATCATGCTGTTTAACCAGCTTCTTGATATGCCACACATGTCAGGTGGATGGACTATCTTGGCAAAGGAGAAATGCTCACTAACAGGGATGTGAACAAATTTGTGGAACATTTTTTATAGAAGTAAGCTTTTTGTGCTTATGGAAAATTTCTGGGATCTTTTATTTCAGCTCATGAAACATGGGACCAACACTTTACATGTTGAATTTATATTTCTGTTCAGTGAGGTTCCTTTCTGTTCCTTTTAAAACCTCTGAAATCTTTTTTTCTTACATTCACTCAACATTAAATTACTTCACCAATTAGTGCGGAGAAGGCAGCTTGCTATGGAGCGGGCAAGCTATAGCTAGTTGTTTACATGCGCAATGGACAGACAAGGAAGTATAGGGCGCGAGATGCGACTGAAATTCTGCGGGTGGGAGCGAGAGCGAGAGAGGGTGGAGGAGGAGAAGGCTTGGCCGAAGCACTGGGCATCTTGTTATGACATGCATTATTGTAGTTAGTAAATCCAATGTGAATCGTGACAACTATAGTATCCTTAACTAGCATTGAAAAAGTTAACCCATTCTTCTCTAATTAAAAATCTCTCTCCCTAATTTCTGAATCACGCTTGTAACGTCAGTAGGCTACAGTAGAATATGCATCGGAGGGGGAGTGGCAGGTAGCCTAAATAATATGCCATTTAGCAGACGCTTTTATCCAAAGCGACTTACAGTCATGCGTGCATACATTATTTTATTTTTTTTGTGTATGGGTGGTCCCGGGGATCGAACCCACTACCTTGGCGTTACAAGCGCCGTGCTCTACCAGCTGAGCTACAGAGGACCACGCCTACACACGCACACACACTGGCATAGATGTTCAGCTGTCAGACAGACACTGGAATACGTTTCTAAGTGACAGGGTGAGGGCTTTGCATAGGCACTTTGTTGCGTTTTTTGTGGGACTGGGAAAAAATGCCCGGAACGTTAAATAATGTTATTAACCGGTTCCCATGCTTTTAAAAGAATGGTTCTGTTCCAGAACAGTATAGATCACTTTCATTCCCGGTTCTGATTTTGTTCCTTGAAAAATTTTATTTTCCGGTTTTCTGTTTTGTTCCCTGAACCGGTTCCAAACCCTGGTTTTAACAAGGTCCAATGCAGCTGTTTTTAAAATGTATCTCAATATCAAATCATTTCTGGGTAACAATTAAGTACACAATATAAACAAAAGTATGTGGACACCCCTTCAAATTAGTGGATTCGGCTATTTCAGCCACACCCGTTGCTGACAGGTGTATAAAATCGAGCACATAGCCATGCAATCTCCATTGACAAACATGGCAGTAGAATGGCCTTACTGAAGAGCCCAGTGACATCAGAGGGGGAGGAGCAGGTAGCCTACACACACAGGAACATATTTTCAGCTGTCAGACACTGGAATACATTTCTGAGTGACAGAGTTAGGGCTTTGCATAGGCGCCTTGTAGCGTTTTTTTGTGGGGGAAAAATGCCCGGAACGTAAAATAACGTTATTAACCAGTTCCCATGCTTTTAAAATAATGGTTCTGTTCCGGAACAGTATAGATAACTTTGGATCCTGGTTTGGATTTGTTCTTTTCAGGTTCTGTTACCTGAACTGAAATATGTTCACCTAAATCCCTAGACCAAGACAGATTATCTGCAGTATAGGGGATTCCAGAGATTGTAGGTACAAAGTAACAAATCATATCTACCATTCACTCTGCATTCATTCAAATGGTTTAGTTACAGTATGCGGCTAAAGTTGAATATCCATCCACATCTGTCCTCTCTGCCTGTGAAACCTTACCTTGGGAATGAAGCTTATTTCCCAGCCATCAAATGAGTAGTAGAAAGGTTGCCACTGCACCTCCACGGACGTCTCCGTGATGGATTTGAAGAGTAAACCGTCTGGATTTGAGAGATCTAGGAGGCAAGGAAAGATGTATTATAGGCGTCCATCTTCTGTATGCTCAATAAATCACCCTCTTTACAGAGGCAGAGACAATTCCTCTCTGGGGATAGGGGCAGGGGGAAGAATACCTCACCCTGTGGTTAAACCATGTTTCTTTCATATTGGAGGGCAGGCCAGGCAGCAGGTGCACATCCAATGTTTTTAAACAAACTGTTGAATACTGTGGTGGTTAGCATAGCCCCTATGTAAACATTTTCTTCATTGGGTAAGCTTTGATCTATAAACACGTCATAATGAAAACATAATGTCCAAATACACTAGATCAGTCTTACACATATATATTTTTTAATCTTGTCTCATCACTGCAACGGGCTCTGGAGGCAAAGGTCAAGCCATGCATCCTCCGAAACATGACCCACCAAACCATGCTTGTTAACAACCGTCCGCATCAATGTGTCAGAGGAAACACTGTTCAACTGACAACAGCCTGCAGGCACCTGGCCCACCACAAGGAGTCGCTAGAGCGTGATGAGCCAAGTAAAGCGCCCCTGGCCAAACCTTCTCCTAACCCGGACGATGCTGGGCCAATTGTGCACCGCCCTATGGGACTCCCAATCATGGCCAGTTGTGATGCAGCCCAGGATTGAACCCGGGACTGTAGTGACGCCTCTAGCACTGGGATAGTGCCTTAGACCACTGCGCCACTCGGGAGGCCCACTAGATGAGGCCTAATCAGAAGGACTAAAATAGATATGCAAATAACTAACTAAGTAAAGCTTCACAACTATACTGTATTATAGGTAGAAAAAACCTTGAGCAGAATTGCATGAACATACTCTTGTCAGCTTTAATTTTCTCTACTGAATTGACTTTATTATTTCAAAATTAGTGATCATGTCAGAACCAGGAGTGTTGCCTGCTGATGAGAATTGTAACTTTTAGCGAAGGCACAATCATTCCAGGACAGATAAATGCATGTTTAATATATTTTTTTAATGCTTTCCATTCTGGGCCGGAGTGTGAGTTTTGCATATGTCTGAGAAGCATTGACTGGAAACTAAGAGCCTGCAGCAATTTGCCAATCTGACATTTATACCCTGCAGGTGGCAGGAGTCTAATCACATCCTGTTGGCAAAGATCGGCGTCCTCCTTCCAACAGGATTTCACTCAAGATGTGGCTGTGAACGTATATGTGAGTTTTTGCATTGTTGTTGTCAAACACTTGAGAAGTGTTTAAGTGAGGACAAGATGTACACCTAGGATAATGTATGATAATGGTTACTTTGTTTGAAGGTGAAATATAAGTGGCATGTTTTTTTCATAGCATCCATCATGCAGTCCCTTATGTGTGTGAAAAGTGTTTTGATACTGCATCTCACCCGTCTGTGACGGTACACTCAACCTTCTTAGACCATTTTACTGAAAAGGAAGAAGTATTGTAAGTAGAAGGTGGCAATCTGTTGACACCTGAAAGGAAAACTAAGCAGAAAATAAATACATTGTGGAGGACTTTGTAAGTCGCTCTGGATAAGAGCGTCTGCTAAGTGACGTAAATGTAAATGTAAATGACTTAAAGGGGTAATCTGCGATTGGTACATACATTTTGAGAATGTTTTATTATTTATATATAGGCCTACCCATTGATTCTTGAAGAATGTAAATTATAAATCACCAGATTGCCCCTTTAAGCGTAGGTCCACTTGGTATGATGAGGCCTGAATAAAATTATAGAAAATGGCTGCCTGTTGTACTCACAGGTTGACACCTGAGCGTTGGTAGCGACACTGATGACGTTGTTGAGCACAGCGTAAACGTTGATGTTGTACTCGATGCCAGGCTCCAGGTCTGGGATACTGCAGGTGGTAGTGTTCCCAGGGATCCTGATCTCCAGCTGGACCCCACCTGGGCTGGTGGCCATGTAGGTGACCAGGTAGTCCGTCATCAACACCGACCCCTCCCACTCCAGGTCAATGGTACACTCCGTCACTCCCCGCACGCGCAGGTTCAGAGCAGGAGCCACTGTGGGTGAGACGTAATTTACATAGTGTGAAATCAAAACCTTGCAACCTTGCAGGACCATGCATTACATTACATCCAGCAGGTGATCTTATTCATTCTTGCTCAGTCCCACTTGACCCACCTGCATAAACAACAGATTCTGATTTGCACTTGACTTCCAATTGCGTGTTGAATGCAAAATGCAGAGAAAACAAACAGTGCAAGACCTGTTCATTTTAACTTACAATACACCAGTGGTGCCACCACCACAACTAAGCTTGCAAATGAGAGTGGATTTGTGGAAGGCTTTGATGTTCTTGGGGGCAACGGAGACAGAGCCAGGCCATAAACCTGAGAGGGTTTGAGTGTAGAATGCAAATGAAGCCCTGCATAAACAAGAGTGGATAAGTTTACAGCTCAATCGGAGAGAGTGAGTAACAGATATTGTCCTGAAGGCAGCTAGTGGTGTGGGACTTTCCTCTGTAGATTGAGCTCAGTGGTGGTGGTGGTGGTGGTGGAGTATTAAGCCCTCCTTGGGGAGCCGTTGAGGGACTCGAGGAAGCGTTTGAGTTACTTCCACACGAACACGACAGATGGAACCGAGCCTGCCTCCTCCTCAAGACTGACCCTGGAGTGAGGAAAACTCCTGCGGCATTCACTTAGGAAGATTTATCGCATGGACCAGATTCAGTCTTAAGTAAGACACAAAAAACTGAACCAGTGGTAAAGTGATTGATATGGGGTATAGGGAGTGAGCACTGTAACTAAGCCTTCCAACAGAATGAAGGACACCCACAAGAGAGTGCCCACGTGAAGCAGTGCTTAGATCTTTAGAGCAGCGGTCCTGCTGAAGGGCTTTGGGTACATTCCAAAAGGCATCCTATTCTCTTAATAGTGCACTACAATGGGCTCTGGTCAAAATAAGTGCACTATAAAGGGAATAGGGTGCCATTTAGGACGCATTATATGTGCCAGGACAGACCCTCCCTCCACTGCTATGTCTGCCTCTCATTAATCACTCTTTCATTTGGATGGATGATCCATCATGGATCAACAGAGAAAGGAGGGGAGTGAACCGCTGCACTGCTGCACTGCGTTACACTGGGGTCATGTGGGTCAGAATTCTGGCATGATGAGGCCAAGGCCCCACAGCACAGCTGAGGACCACATCACATCATTGTTTTTTGTTTCCATCCACTTAACTTGTTATTGCTCACAGGAAACAGCCTTCACTGCTTGACTGATCTTCTGTTTACGGAGTAGTGGTTGGCCCTCCAATATTGTATATTAGGACAAAACACAATTAGTAGAAGGGGTGAACTCCCTCAACTCATCTCATATTGTTGTATTGGGTTTAGACTGATGATGTGAGTAATTATAGGAGCGTGGTTGGAGTTTAGTGTTTAGGGACTGTTTATCAGAGATGGGATTATAAATAGGTCATAGGTCATTGTATTACACTAATATTATGGAAGATAATAAACAGCATTGTATAAACAGCAAAAATTGGGTTATCCTAAAAATTCTGCGCAAAAATGGAAAAGGGTGATCCAAAATGCAGATGTCATGAAGACTGAATAGAATAAATAAAAATAAATTGTCATTTAATGCAGCTGTGCTACTGTATGAAGTCAAGGCTTTGTCAAAAAATATGTTTAAGTCAAGATTGTTGGTTCTATTTTTGTGGGGCATTCTGGATGGCAAGGTCATTGATGTGTTCTCTCTGGCTGAAAATGGCTGTCAGTCAGTGAACAACTCTATTAACAAGAGGTGACAGGATGGACAGGCTCACATGCAACCTGACTACTAGTGAGAGCTCCTGTATTTCTCTGGCACAAACTTCAAACCATTTGCATTAGGTGTATTTGTTTTTGTGGGGTGGGGGGCTAAAAACTATTTTTAAAACCTTTTAGTCATGCATAATAATTTTTCAATGGGAAAATTTGCAAAAGTGTAATGATGAATAGCATTTTGAATGGTAATCTCATCATGTGAATGCAGCTGCTTTGATTTTACATTTTAATCTTGCCAAATGCCTAATTTAAATTCCATAGTCTCATTATTCTCATAGCAGGAGAAAATGGGGCCACAAAAGCATATCCTGATTTTTCTACTTTGATAATGTGAAACACTTACAATGCCTGCCACCCTATGAGCCCTGAATAGGTAATTGAATGGCCTATTTTTGTATTCTGCAACCTCCCTCACACGTGCCATTGCTACTTTAACTCTAATTGCAAAGAAATAAGCAATTTTGGCTTTGGCGAGTCCTGCTGAAAATGAAAGGGAATGAGGTAGAGGATAGGTAATATGATTTGTTCTTTTTTCCTTTCTCTTGAGATGACAGCTGTCTACAGCAATAGGGGGGATCAGAAGCCTTACTGAGAACTGCTGTGAACCCAAGCTAGCTTGATTCAGATATTGTCTCAGCTTAGGTTAATGTGACACATCTTGCCCAGTGAATGTGACTTTTGACAAATGAATGCTGTTACACCGCGAGCCGTCACCAATTTTATAGCTACTGTTTGAAGCACAGGGTGTTTGCAAGAGGTGTTTGACTCTAGGAGTCCTGTTTTTGGTCAAGAGCTGTGGATTCAGCTGCTATTGCATGGAGAGCATTTCTATTATCTGGAAATACACCATTCTTGGAAGTATTTTCCAGATAATAAAAGCTTATATATCCCCAAAGAACCAATTGCAGACTGAGACCACTGCTTACCATAACCTCTGTGAAAATTAACTTTCTCTAGATATGATTGGATGCAGAGCCTTATGGCCAGTTTACATTGTGACGTAATTCATTATGCTGGATGTCATCTTCATGCAATCTCTGCTACTGGACGGAGAGCATTGGGTTCCACGTTGCAAGACAATGTGGAGGAGAGTCTCTCGTCAGAGATTTTGGGAGATTGCAAAATATGACCTTTTTATTCAAGACAGGAGAACGAAGGTTACATATGTGACCATGTTATGTGACCTAATGGATCACTCCAATATATTGGTATCACTCCGCAGCAGAGGGATACAACCGAGGTGTGGATTTATAGATTTACTCCTGTGTACATTTTTGTCACTGCTGGGTTCCGCCCCTATATAAAGACCCCATGGCCGCGACACACGTTCTCTACATCATTTTTGAGGCGCCTCTAGCACCGCAGTATGAAAATGTATGCACTCACTAACTGTAAGTCGCTCTGGATAAGAGCGTCTGCTAAATGACTAAAATGTAAAAATGTAGAGGATTGGAGAGAACAAGTATTTGATACACTGCCGATTTTGCAGGTTTTTCTACTTACAAAGCATGTAGAGGTCTGTAATTTTTTATCATACGTACACTTCAACTGTGAGAGACGGAATCTAAAACAAAAATCCAGAAAATCACATTGTATGATTTTTAAGTAATTAATTTGCATTTTATTGCATGACATAAGTATTTGATCACCTACCAACCAGTAAGAATTCCGGCTCTCACAGACCTGTTAGTTTTTCTTTAAGAAGCCCTCCTGTTCTCCACTCATTACCTGTATTAACTGCACCTGTTTGAACTCGTTACCTGTATAAAAGACACCTGTCCACACACTCAATCAAACAGACTCCAACCTCTCCACAATGGCCAAGACCAGAGAGCTGTGTAAGGACATCAGGGATAAAATTGTAGACATGCACAAGGCTGGGATGGGCTACAGGACAATAGGCAAGCAGCTTGGTGAGAAGGCAACAACTGTTGGCGCAATTATTAGAAAATGGAAGAAGTTCAAGTTCAAGATGACGGTCAATCACCCTCGGTCTGGGGCTCCATGCAAGATCTCACCTCGTGGGGCAAGGTCCCCCTGCTCAAGCTAGCGCATGTCCAGGCCCGTCTGAAGTTTGCCAATGACCATCTGGATGATCCAGAGGAGGAATGGGAGAAGGTCATGTGGTCTGATGAGACAAAAATAGAGCTTTTTGGTCTAAACTCCACTCGCCGTGTTTGGAGGAAGAAGAAGGATGAGTACAACCCCAAGAACAGCATCCCAACCATAAAGCATGGAGGTGGAAACATCATTCTTTGGGGATGCTTTTCTGCAAAGGGGACAGGACGACTGCACCGTATTGAGGGGAGGATGGATGGGGCCATGTATCGCGAGATCTTGGCCAACAACCTCCTTCCCTCAGTAAGAGCATTGAAGATGGGTTGTGGCTGGGTCTTCCAGCATGACAATGACCCGAAACACACAGCCAGGGCAACTAAGGAGTGGCTCCGTAAGAAGCATCTCATGGTCCTGGAGTGGCCTAGCCAGTCTCCAGACCTGAACCCAATAGAAAATCTTTGGAGGGAGCTGAAAGTCCGTATTGCCCAGCGACAGCCCCGAAACCTGAAGGATCTGGAGAAGGTCTGTATGGAGGAGTGGGCCAAAATCCCTGCTGCAGTATGTGAAAACCTGTTCAAGACCTACAGGAAACGTATGATCTCTGTAATTGCAAACAAAGGTTTCTGTACCAAATATTAAGTTCTGCTTTTCTGATGTATCAAATACTTATGTCATGCAATATAATGCAAATTAATTACTTAAAAATCAAACAATGTGATTTTCTGGATTTTTGTTGTAGATTCCGTCTCTCACAGTTGAAGTGTACCTATGATAAAAATTACAGACCTCTACATGCTTTGTAAGCAGGTAAATCTGCAAAATCGGCAGTGTATCAAATACTTGTTCTCCCCACTGTGGGTCACATAACCGTGGTTACATACGTAGCCTTTGTTATGTTTCATTATATTGGATCACTCCAATATATTGGTGTACCCGTACCAGATGAAGTTGGTGCTAGAGGGACCTGGCCAGCCAGTGGCGAAGTCCCAGCGCGGAACCGAGACGCAGGGGCCATCAATGTGGAAGGGGTGTCCCGGCACAGTCCCCGGAAGGGGAGGCGATGCCCAGGACCGCTGAACCAACCGAAGAGGGAGGTGCCACATTTACCCGATAGTACCTAGCAAAGGTGCAAGAGGAAGCCCAGCTGGCCGCAGCACAAATATCAGCGAGGGGTCCTCCTCTCAGTAGAGCCCAGGACGCAGCCACACCTCGTGTTGAATGTGCCACCACAGATCCCAGCACTGGCCTGCCAGCCAGGTGGTATGCTGTTTTAATCGTGTCCACGATCCAGTGAGAGAGCCTCTGCTTTGATAGCCCAGCCCCCAGGAATCTCTCACCATAGCAGACAAAGAGCTTTGTCTGTTGTTTTCACTGACCGTGTCCGCTCCACATAGGCAGCCAGAGCCCTTGCAGTCTGCATGGTGTTCTTACGCTCTCCTGTAGTCCTAACATGGACCATTGGTGCCGTTCAGCGGCCAAGCCCACAGACTGAGGCGGATGTCTCGATCCTGCGGATGGCAACTTGTCCAGGGGTGAGGAGATCTCCAGCCGCAGGGTTATCTTCTTCAGGGGGTCAGCCACCATGGTGACACCAAAGCCCCTGAAGGACGGGGGCCGGCACCCAGGGGGACTCCACACCCAGGGGGAGCATTGTGGACAACACCCAGGGGGACTCCACACCCTCCTCCCATTTTGGCCTTTGATACCGGAAGAAGCGGCCGAGGCCGGGGAAGGGTGTGTCATGGGTCCTGCCGGGGCCCGCCTCTCCTTTGGCGCCCCAAGCGCATGGGTCCTCCAGGCACGTCCCTATGGTGGTGACAGTTGACACGCTTTGCCCCTCCCCACTGTCGTCCCTCAGCACGAGGCGATGGGGCAAGAGAGGGACCGTGTTCGGGTGCAGGTGGGTGGCGACGGTCTGTCTGCCTTGGACCTGGGCCTGAGGAGGCGGCATGAACCGTCTCAGGGTCTCCCGGTCCCTACGAACCTTATCAGTCTGCTTCAGAATGTCATCAACCCCTGGGCCAAACGTCAGCCCTGGGGTGATGGGGAGAGTGGCAAATGTGCTCTGGAGAGCAGCTGGCAGATTTTTTTTTTTTTTTTTTTTTTTAGTCATTTAGCAGACGCTCTTATCCAGAGCGACTTACAGGAGCAATTAGGGTTAAGTGCCTTGCTCAAGGGCACATCGACAGATTTTTCACCTAGTTGGCTCGGGGATTAGAACCAGCGACCTTTCGGTTACTGGCACAACGTTCTTACCCACTAAGCTACCTGCCGGGATTGGGATTGGGCCAGCCAGAGATGGCGCTGGGAGGTAACCACCTGCACCATGGCCCGTCCATTGGCGTGGGCCACATCCCTCTAGAGCAGGGAAAGCAGGCGAGACACCTCCATCGCTTCCCGGAGGAGCTCCTCTGTGCCCTCCTGCAGCTGGGGCAACAGGGTCTGCAGGTAGGCCTGCAGCAACATGGCCAAGAGAGCAGAGGGACCTATATGTGGCTTTTAAGTCGGCATCAAAGACTCTGGGGGGTCCCGGCTTCAGTCGTGGGTTCCGCCCTATAATCTCCCAGTCCGGGAGGACCATGGCAGCTATCATGGTACTCCTGAAATCCGAGTGACTTCGCGCCCGCAACATAACTCCATGGACCAGTCTCTGCTGTGAGTCGAAAGCGCCCCCTGGCAGGGCCCATCTCTCCTGCAAGGCCTTGAGGAACTCAGCAAAGATGGGGACAGATAGAGAGTCATCACTGTCCACCAGTTTGATGTCCAGTGTATTGGCTACCTGAGTGAGTAGGCTCCTCATAGCCTCTCAAGCCGCTGGGGGCCTGGTAGCCCTGCTCACGGCGCACCACTCCTGAGGGAGGGAGCTCGTCCCCAGCCTGAGCCCGAGCCTGGCCGACCCACTCGTGCATGGCCTCAAATCGCGCCAGGCGCAGGTGTTCTCAGAACACCACACAAAACAGGCATCCAGTAGGGCGCTCCACCGCCCTCTTAACGTGGCTCAAAAAAAAGATGTGTAATGGTGCCGGAGGGGATGGCTGCCGTTTTATGGACACTTAACCAACTGTGCTATTTTGTTTGTTTTTTCGCATTGTTTGTAACTTATTTTGTACATAATGTTGCTGCTACCGTCTCTTATGACCGAAAAGAGCTTCTGGACATCAGAACAGCGATTACTCACCTTGAACTGGACAAATAATTTTTCTTTAATGAGTCGGACATACAGTGGGGAAAAAAAGTATTTAGTCAGCCACCAATTGTGCAAGTTCTCCCACTTAAAAAGATGAGAGAGGCCTGTAATTTTCATCATTGGTACACGTCAACTATGACAGACAAAATGAGAAAAAAAAATCCAGAAAATCACATTGTAGGATTTGTAATGAATTTATTTGCACGTTATGGTGGAAAATAAGTATTTGGTCAATAACAAAAGTTTCTCAATACTTTGTTATATACCCTTTGTTGGCAATGACACAGGTCAAACGTTTTCTGTAAGTCTTCACAAGGTCTTCACACACTGTTGCTGGTATTTTGGCCCATTCCTCCATGCAGATCTCCTCTAGAGCAGTGATGTTTTGGGGCTGTCGCTGGGCAACACAGACTTTCAACTCCCCTCCAAAGATTTTCTATGGGGTTGAGATCTGGAGACTGGCTAGGCCACTCCAGGTCCTTGAAATGCTTCTTACGAAGCCACTCCTTCGTTGCCCGGGTGGTGTGTTTGGGATCATTGTCATGCTGAAAGACCCAGCCACGTTTCATCTTCAATGCCCTTGCTGATGGAAGGAGATTTTCACTCAAAATCTCACGATACATGGCCCCATTCATTCTTTCCTTTACACGGATCAGTCGTCCTGGTCCCTTTGCAGAAAAACAGCCCCAAAGCATGATGTTTCCACCCCCATGCTTCACAGTAGGTATGGTGTTCTTTGGATGCAACTCAGCATTCTTTGTCCTCCAAACACGACGAGTTGAGTTTTTACCAAAAAGTTATATTTTGGTTTCATCTGACCATATGACATTCTCCCAATCCTCTTCTGGATCATCCAAATGCTCTCTAGCAAACTTCAGACGAGCCTGGACATGTACTGGCTTAAGCAGGGGGACACTGCAGGATTTGAGTCCCTGGCGGCGTAGTGTGTTACTGATGGTAGGCTTTGTTACTTTGGTCCCAGCTCTCTGCAGGTCATTCACTAGGTCCCCCCGTGTGGTTCTGGGATTTTTGCTCACCGTTCTTGTGATCATTTTGACACCACGGGGTGAGATCTTGCGTGGAGCCCCAGATCGAGGGGAGATTATCAGTGGTCTTGTATGTCTTCCATTTCCTAATAATTGCTCCCACAGTTGATTTCTTCAAACCAAGCTGCTTACCTATTGCAGATTCAGTCTTCCCAGCCTGGTGCAGGTCTACAATTTTGTTTCTGGTGTCCTTTGACAGCTCTTTGGTCTTGGCCATAGTGGAGTTTGGAGTGTGACTGTTTGAGGTTGTGGACAGGTGTCGTTTATACTGATAACAAGTTCAAACAGGTGCCATTAATACAGGTAACGAGTGGAGGACAGAGTAGCCTCTTAAAGAAGAAGTTACAGGTCTGTGAGAGCCAGAAATCTTGCTTGTTTGTAGGTGACCAAATACTTATTTTCCACCATAATTTGCAAATAAATTCATTAAAAATCCTACAATGTGATTTTCTGGATTTTTTTTTCTCAATTTGTCTGTCATAGTTGACGTGTACCTATGATGAAAATTACAGGCCTCTCTCATCTTTTTAAGTGGGAGAACTTGCACAATTGGTGGCTGACTAAATACTTTTTTACCCCACTGTATAACCTACCAACGGGACATTAAAAGTAGAGTATCTCATGATAAGCTGTAGACCACACTATCTACCAAGAGAGTTTTCATCTATATTCTTCGTAGCTGTCTATTTACCAACACAAACCGATGTTGGCACTAAGACCGCAAACTGAACTGTTTACGGCCATAAGCAAACAGGAAAACGCTCATCCAGAGGCGGTGCTCCTAGTGGCCGGGGACTTTAATGCAGGGAAACTTAAATCAGTTATACCTAATTTCTACCTGCATATTCAATGTGCAACCAGATGGAAAAAAAACTCTAGACCACCTTTACTCCACACACAGAGAAACGTACAAAGCTCTCCTCGTCCTCCATTTGGCAAATCTAACCATAATTATATCCTCCTGATTCTTGCTTACAAGCAAAAACTAAAGCAGGAGGCACCAGTGACTCGATTAATAAAAAAGTGGTCAGATGAAGCAGATGCTAAGCTACAGGACTGTTTTGCTAGCACAGACTGGAATACGTTCCGGGATTTTCCAATGGCATTGAGGAGTACACCACATCAGTCACTGGCTTCATCAATAAGTGCATTGATGATGTCATCCCCACAGTGACTGTACGTGCATACTCCAACCAGAAGCTATGGATTACAGGCAACACTGAGCTAAAGGGTAAAGCTGCCGCTTTCAAGGAGCGGGACTCTAACCCGGAAGTTTATAAGAAATCCCGCTATGCCCTCCGACGAACCATCAAACAGGCAAAGCGTCAATACAGGACTAAGATCGAATCGTACTACACTGGCTCCGACGCTCATCGGATGTGGCAGGGCTTGCAAACTATTACAGACTACAAAGGGAAGCACAGCCGCGAGCTGCCCAGTGACACGAGCCTACCAGACAAGCTAAATTACTTATATGCTCGCTTCAAGGCAAGTAACACTGAAACATGCATGAGAGCATTAGATGTTCCGGATGACTGTGTGATCACGCTCTCCTTAGCCGATGTGAGTAAGACCTTTAAACAGGTCAACATTCACAAGGCCGCAGGGCCAGATGGATTACCAGGATGTGTACTCCGCGCATGCGCTGACCAACTGGCAAGTGTCTTCACAGACATTTTCAACCTCTCTAAATTTCAAGCCTCTGCCTCTAACCCTAGGAAGCTCTTTGCCACCTTCTCCTCCCTGCTGAATCCTCCTCCTCCTCCCCCTCCCTCCTCCCTCTCTGTGGATGACTTCGTCAACCATTTTGAAAAGAAGGTTGACGACAACCGATCCTCATTTATTAAGTCAAATGACACCGCTGGTCCTGCTCACACTGCCCTACCCTATGCTTTGACTTCTTTCTCCCTTCTCTCTCCAGATGAAATCTTGCGACTTGTGACGGTCGGCCGCCCAACAACCTGCTCACTTGACCCTATCCCCTCCTCTCTTCTCCAGACCATTTCCGGAAACCTTCTCCCTTACCTCACCTCGCTCATCAACTCATCCTTGACCGCTGGCCATGTCCCTTCCATCTTCAAGAGAGCGAGAGTTGCACCCCTCCTCAAAAAACCTACACTCGATCCCTCCGATGTCAACAACTACAGACCAGTATCCCTTCTTTCTTTTCTCTCCAAAACTCTTGAGCGTGCCGTCTCTAGCCAACTCTCATGCTATCTCTCTCAGAATTACCTTCTTGATCCAAACCAGTCAGGTTTCAAGACTGATCATTCAACTGAGACTGCTCTTCTCTGTGTCACGGAGGCTCTCCGCACTGCTAAAGCTAACTCTCTCTCCTCTGCTCTTATCCTTCTAGACCTATCCGCTGCCTTTGATACTGTGAACCATCAGATACTCCTCTCCACCCTCTCCGAGTTGGGCATCTCCGGCGCTGATCACTCTAGGATTGCATCCTACCTGACAGGTCGCTCCTACCAAGTGGCGTGGTGAGAATCTGTCTCCGCACCACGTGCTCTCACCACTGGTGTCCCCCAGGGCTCAGTTCTAGGCCCTCTCCTATTTTCTCTATACACCAAGTCACTTGGCTCTGTCATATCCTCACATGGTCTCTCCTATCATTGCTACGCAGACGACACACAATTCATTTTCTCCTTTCCCCCTTCTGATAACCAGGTGGCAAATCGCATCTCTGCATGTCTGGCAGATATATCAGTGTGGATGTCGGATCACCACCTCAAGCTGAACCTCGGCAAGACGGAGCTGCTCTTCCTCCCGGGGAAGGACTGCCCGCTCCATGATCTCGCCATCACGGTTGACAACTCCATTGTGTCCTCCTCCCAGAGTGCAAAGAACCTTTGCGTGACCCTGGACAACACCCTGTCGTTCTCCGCTAACATCAAAGCGTTGACCTGATCCTACAGGTTCATGCTCTACAATATTCGCAGAGTACAACCCTACCTTACACAGAAAGCGGCACAGGTCCTAATCCAGGCACTTGTCATCTCCCGTCTGGATTACTGCAACTCGCTGTTGGCTGGGCTCCCTGCCTGTGCCATTAAACTCCTACAACTTATCCAGAACGCTGCAGCCCGTCTGGTGTTCAACCTTCCCAAGTTCTCTCATGTCACCCCGCTCCTCCGCACACTCCACTGGCTTCCAGTTGAGGCTCGCATCTACTACAAGACCATGGTGCTTGCCTACGGAGCTGTGAGGGGAACGGCACCTCCTTACCTTCAGGCTCTGATCCTACACCCAAACAAGGGCACTACATTCATCCACCTCTGGCCTGCTAGCTCCCCTACCTCTACGGAAGCACAGTTCCCGCTCAGCCCAGTCAAAGTTATTCGCTGCTCTGGCACCCCAATGATGGAACAAGCTCCCCCACGACACCAGGACAGCGGAGTCATTGACCACCTTCCGGAGACACTTGAAACCCTACCTCTTTAAGGAATACCTGGAATAGTATAAAGTAATCCTTCTACCCCCCCCTCCCCCCCCCCCCCATAAAAAAAATTAAGTTGAATGCACCAATTTGTAAGTCGCTCTGGATAAGAGCATCTGCTAAATGATGTAAATGTAAATGTAACAACACATCCGCCACGCTGATCCTCAACACGGGTCCCCTCAGGGGTGCGTGCTCAGTCCCCTCCTGTACTCCCTGTTCAGTCATGACTGCATGGCCAGGCACGACTCCAACACCATCATTACGTTTTCCGATGGCCTGAACATCAACAACGACGAGACAGCCTATAGGGAGGAGGTCAGAGACCTGGCCGTGTGGTGCCAGGACAACAAGCTCTCCCTCAACGTGATCAAGACAAAGGAGATGATTGTGGACTACAGGAAAAAGAAGAGGACCGAGCACGCCCCCATTCTCATCGACGGGGGCTGTAGTGGAGCAGGTTGTGAGCTTCAAGTTCCTTGGTGTCCACATCCCCCACAAACTAACATGGTCCAAGCACACCAAGACAGTGGTGAAGAGGGCACGACAAAACCTATTCCCCCTCAGGAGACTGAAAAGATTTGGCATGGGTCCTCAGATCCTCAAAAGGTTCTACAGCTGCACCATCGAGAGTATCCTGACTGGTTGCATCACTGCCTGGCATGGCAACTGCTCGGCCTCCAACCGCAAGGCACTACAGAGGGTGGTGGGTACGGCCCAGTTCATCACTGGGGCCAAGCTTCCTGCCATCCAGGACCTCTGTACCAGGCGATGTCAGAGGAAGGCCCTAACAATTGTCAAAGACTCCAGCCCCCCTAGTCATAGACTGTTCTCTCTGCTACCGCATGGCAAGCGGTACCGGAGCGCCAAGTCTAGGTCCAAGAGGCTTCTAAACAGCTGCTATCCCCAAGCCATAAGACTCCTGAACATCTAATCCAGACTCCTGAACATCTAATCCAGTACCCAGACTATTTGCATTTTTTATTATTATTTAAATTTTGGGGGTATTCTTTCTTAAAACTGCATTGTTGGTTAATGACTTGTAAGTAAGCATTTCACTGTAAGGTCTACACCTGTTGTATTCAGTGCATGTGACAAATAAAATGTGATTTGAAACCCAGGCAGTGCATTCACAAGGTATGCGGATTCCCAGGGGGGATGCCACCATCACACCTGTCACAATGGGAAGCCATAAGCTCAGCCAAGCCAACAAGGCCACTGAGTAGGGGTCCGGGAGAGCTTATGTCGTGACCTGCTTGGAGGAATAGGAACCTGGTGAGGGATAAATGACCCAGTACCCAAACCGGGGCAGACCAGTGTGGGAGAAACAGGCAGACAAAAAAACAGCAACCAGGTAATGGATTTGATTTATTTGTTTTTGTTGTTTTTGTTTTACGCCAACTGCAATATTAGCATTACATTACAAGCAATTCACAACACACACACAGTCTGTGCAGCAAGAGCCACCATACTAATGGATGCACACGGAGTCGTAGTGTAACGCTAACGAAACACAGGTACGACAAACCACGGGCGGAAGATATAGATCAACCGCGCGCAGCGAGTGGAGCACTCAAGAGGAGGGGCTGGCTATGTATTCAGCTGCTCCAGGCTGCAAACAGCCAGTGAGTATACTTCCACGCAAGATATTACACTTAACAGTGACTTGCCAAGTTTAATCCTCAAACCACACGGACGTCCACCGAGAAAATGAAAGAGAACATGTGTCGCGGCCATGGGTCTATATATAGGGGCTGACCCCAGCCGTGACACAGGTGTACGCGGGAGTAAATCTGTAAATCCTCACCTCGGAAGTATCCCTCCGCCACGGAGTGATACCAATATATTGGAGTGATACAATATAGTGAAACATAAACATATTGTTTCAGTTGATAATAAAACATGTTTTGTTTAGATACTTTTTCCTCAACTTGTTTTTATAACTTTCTAGCAAATCAAGCTATCTTATAGAGCAGCTAAAAGCTAGGCCAGAGCTCTCCAATCCTATTCCTGGAGAGCTACCCTTCTGTATATTTTCACTTCAACCTCAGTTGTAACTAACCTGATTCAGTTTATCAACCAGCTAATTATTAGTATCAGGTTCGCTAGATTAGGGTTGGAGTGAAAACCAGGACAATAGCCCTCCAGGAACAGGGTTAGAGAGCCCTGAGCTAGGCTATACTGTAGCTAGTGACCTCCACCTAATAATTATCATCAAAAACAAACGTCATTACCATCACAATAAACTAAAACAGAAGGCAATATTCATAAAGTACAATTGGCTTATCAGCCAATGTGTGTTATCTTTAACATACTATTAAAATAATACTTCATTATTTACAAGTTGCTAACTATCCCATAATATAATATAAATAGTCGAAAACCACTTATTTTCATCTTCTTCTGTGGTTTGTTAACTTCTTATTCTTCGACAGACTCTGGCCGGACTGAAGAAGACTCAGATTTAGAAAAAGTGTGATTATGGTTAATGTGAATGAGGCTTGTCTCAAATAACCAAATATCCACCCATATATATCCACTCTTGGAAACTACAATAGCAAAAAGTATGAAGGTAAATGAATACCTCTCTCAGAGGAGCTACTGTCTGTTTTCCTATGGTTTCCTCTTTCTCTCACCTGCAGAGCAGTCGTCTCCAGCGAAGCCCTCTTGGCAGACACAGAAGCCTTCCCTACAGATGCCCTTCTGACTACAGTTGTTGGCGCAGTAGGCCAAGGAGCAGTCTTCTCCTACGTATCCTGGGCGACACTGGCAGGTTCCGTTGGTGCACAGCCCTTGGTCAGAGCAGTCGTTGAGGCAGCGACCCAGCGTACAGTCCTCTCCAGTGAAGTTCTCCTCACAGATACACTCCCCATCCATGCACAGCCCTCGACCGGAGCAGTCCGCCGGGCAGCGGGGCTCCGAGCAGTTGTCCCCTCCGAAGTCGCGGTCACACATACACTCGCCCTCCATGCACACTCCCTGTCCGGAACAGTCGTCTGGGCAGCGCGGCTCGGAGCAGTTCTTGCCCGTCCAGCCGTCCTCACACACACAGCCACACAGGTCCATTTTGAAGCTGCCGTGGCCACTGCACTGAGGAATGAAGTCCAGGTGACCTAGAGGAAGAAATGAGAACAGAAAACAACATCACTAAATATACTGTATGCTTTACTAATGTCAACATCATCTGTTGTAACAGTGTACGTTTTCAAACAATGTAACAGAGTAACAGTCTAAAAATAAAGCTATGAACACTAAGAAATCCCCAGGCTTTCATATCCTGGTGCTATCTACTCAAACCAAGACGCTCAGTAACTGAATGAAATGAAAGCCTGACAATCCACATTGGCCTCAAATTAGCCTATGACCAGGGTACAGTAGCTCTAATAATACTGTCAAGCTGTACTATTATTCCCCACTTACCCATGGCTGAACTCTCCCCACAGCCACAGTTGCCAGAGCTGCACTGGGCCCTCAGCAGCGACATCTCTCTCTCCAGCATCTCGATGCGGGTGGCCAGCTGCTGCACAATGTTGGCTGCGGGACAGGCACAGGCCTGTTTGGGGATGTTGATGCGGTGGGTGAAGGTGACCTGGCTGTCTGCGTCCACTGTCTGCTCTGTGAACTCCGTGGGGCCCTGCCCACCCCAACTGGACACAGCCTCTCTGGTGGCCTGGCTGGGTGGAGGCACTGCTGAGTCCAGATCCACCGAGCACAGAGACTCTAGGGGCACGTTGATGTTGTACACATGGTTGAAGACCATTGGCTGCTCCTTGTTGGTCTGGTTGTTAGATGGGCTGGTGGGGCCATCTGAAGGGGCCTGTCGTCTGACCCTGATGGTCCGGACCAGCTTCCCCTCCTCACCGGACGGGGATGGAGCAGCCTGGGTCCCCAGAAGGAGTAGAGCCAGGCCCAGCAGCCAGCCTCGTGCAGGGCCCATGGTGAACCACCACGGCGTTATAGCCATGATCCTAGAGATAGGGCTCTCCTGACACCACCGTACTTACCGGCAGACTTCTGATAGGATCTACAGAGGAGAGATAAAAAAAGAAAAACTGTGGTGGGTGGTTGAGTAGGGTTTTGGGATTTGGGGTTTGCCTCTGTTCCAAAAATTGAAAATAGTCTTTGATCTATTGTGAAAGAATAATTGGCTTGGAAAAGAACTGGATGCTTATGGGATGTTTAGAACCCCTAAATATATTTCTGCACACAACACCAAATATTTGATTTTTCCCACAGGAGAGGGATGTTGAAATATTGAGCACATAGAACATGTTGATACAGGGATTCAATAGAGCCATTGCTTTAGTGATTTTTCCTTCTACTGTAATCCTCTCTCTCCAGCGACTGGGCTGAGGACAGGAACAAACCGCAGAATGAATCACATTGAGGGACTGCTTCCCAACTACAAAAGCCCCTGGTCAGAAAGTGATTATCTGCGATGACATTTTTCCATCTCTGTTAGACAGACTAGACAGAGGGCTTTTCTAAAACGATGAAGTATTTTATCAAAGCTCAATCGGCAGAATAAAAGTGAGACTTACACTAAATGACACATGCTCTCTGTTCATGGAGGAAAAATGACTTTTTACCACGACACAAATCAAACTGTGTATAAGGTTGTGTCTCTCAGATGTATCTTTAGGAAGTCAAACACAGCATGCCAAGAAGCCTGCGGAGTCTCAATGCATGAAGCCTTTTTCAAAAGAATGTATCTGATATTGAAAATCAGCTTCTTTTTTTTTTACCGAAAAGCCCACTTGTGAAAGGGAAGTCAACCTTTCAAATTATTCTCTTGTTTTTTATCACAAAGCAGGGCAATTCCCCTAGACTCCATATTTTAAACCAACCACAAGCATGAGGTTTGCAGTTCATGTCATTACTGCTAATCTTTAAAGGTTACTTATGAGCACAGCACCCTCAAGGTGAGAGCATACAACCAACTTGGTGCATGTGTGCTAAACTGATACAGTCATTATAAAACTGAAGACGAGACAGTGTATAAGTCACTCCAGGGATTTGAGAGGTGGGAGATATGTTCAATTATAAATATACCACGGCTAAGGGCTGCATCCAGGCACTCCGCGTTGAGTTGTGCAAGCTGAACAGTCCTTAGCCGTGGTATATTGGCCATATACCACACCCCCTCGTGCCTTATTGCTTAAATAAACTGTGTGATATACTGTAACATATTAGGTTCAGCTGCTATATCTTCATATACGACTTTGGCCTTGGGAACAGGTACATTTTTAAACCCTCCCCACGCCCGTAGAGAATGGGAAATGTCCTCATGCGAAAAACTCAAGCCATTTAACCAGCGAATCCACCAAATAATTGAGAACCAGAAAGATGAGAAAGAGATCAAATTATTTTCATACCCATTAACTAGTGCAGGGTCCCTTTGATTAAAGTGAAAACGTGGTACATGCAGTTCTATAGTCAAATTGACATGTTCAGTAAAAGGCCCTGAATGTCTCTCTGACTCACGCTCAGTCACACAGACGGGGACTTGTATAACGGTCTTGCTCCTCTATGCCACAGCAACTGAGATACACCTTTTTGGTTATTAATTGTATACTGCACTGTTGAAACATAAGCATTTCGCTGCACCTGCTCTAACATCTGAAAATCTGTGTACGTGACAATAAACTTTAATTGATTTGATGCCCTCATTGCCCTGCTCTCCAGCTCAGGCATCATATGGGCTGAATTTATGAAAGTTCTATAGAGAGAGACTATAGGGAGTCATAGGAAGTTTAGCATTTGCAGTGGTCAAACAGCGTTTGGAGACAATTGGGTTTCATCAAGGCCTGTTGTCAGGCCTCAATTAGGATGCCTCTAAATTAGAAGTGACAAAGAGGAGGATGAGGATCAACACCAACGACTATCTCAATGTATTCTTCAGGAGCAAGGTGTTTTATCACACATTTCCGCCCTGGATGCACTTACTGGTCATCCTCCTGACTTGACCGTAATGAGAACTGACAGCGTGGCGGCTCACAATCCTCCGGCCGCCGGGCTGCCTACTGCTGAATGGGTGAAAGTGAAGAGGCACTGTGGGAGCTGGGAGCACGTTGACAAGTCAGGAAATTAGTTTGGCACTACTATGGCATGTTGCCATTTTAGGCTATACCCTGTAATGACTAGTAGTGTGAAAGTGAGTAGAGTACCTGCTAAGGTAGATGACCAGAGAACAATAGTGTCAGTTTTCCTGAAAGTGGTCATTTTCTCGGGAAATTGAATGTGAATTGGTTCTCCCAGCTGACCCCCCGCTAGCTGGAATGATTTTTTTTTAACTGTCACGGTTTCGGCCGAGGCTGCCTCTCCTCCTTGTTCGGGCAGGCTTCGGCGCTCGTCGTCTCCGGAATTCTAGCTGCCACCGATAGATGTTTCATGTTCGTTTGCTTTTGTCTGTTTGTGTCACACCTGTTTCTGTTTTACGTAATTAGTGTCCTATAAGTTTCTCGTTGTGTTTGTCATGTGTTGTGTATGATTGTTTTTCGTCAGTGTTGTGTTTGCTCGGTTGAGCATAGTTTCTCCACTGCGCTGGAGCATAGTTGCACTTGTTCGTGCACCACTTCGTTTGTCGCACCTGTTTGTGCGCATTTGCCTTTTCGCCTTGTGCGTAGTTTAGCTGTTTGGGCTTAGTTGTCCTGTTGCCTGTGTTGGGCCAGAAATACAGCATTTGGAACTTACAGTCGGCGTCCTGCATTTGATTTCCTACACTACACCTACACACGCCCTGACATTAACACTGAGGCATAAAGCAATTCTGTTCAAAGTTTATGATCATGAACCCTATAAAACTGGCTGCCAGAAACAATATAAAATATACAAACTGTACTTTACATAATACACATTTGGGTACACACTCTGACAACACACTCTGACTGGACACTCTGTAAGCACCGGCAGCTTTGGGATGCCATTGACAAGCATTACACAGAAATCAATAAGTGACCTGAGCAGGCAGATAATTCACCAAAAGAAAGCCATTTTAATTTCCCTGTGCACCCAAAAGCATGCTTAAAAGCGTGTTTTAAAAAGAGTTGTAAAGCCTTGATCTTAGCCAGATACATATTTTCTTTCAGAGACCAGTCATAAGCTGAATATCCCTTTCATCCAAAGCTTTCTTTTTATGGCTCAGGCTGGAGATGATACAAGAGAAGAGTTGAAATATGCATACTCCAATTATGCACAGAATCAGGTTTTGTCTTAATGATGTAGAGAGAGAGGTTTAAAAAGAGAACTTTTCTCACAAAGTGTCATTGAAGGCAGTGAAGAGGGATGACTCGAGAGAGCTCCACTCCTCACCACATATCACAGAGGAACAAAAGCAGAGTATCAGCACAGGCAATAATGAAACACACAAATCTTGTCACGCATTTTAAGCAGCCATTCCAATAACAAATATACTGAGCCTTCCCTATATCCTGACCATCTGCTTTCACCTTGAACATAACATTACCATCAAGCAGGACCATGCAATAACTCCTGTCTGTTGACGGCCAATAGCACTTTTCAGTCTCACAGAGAACAGGTACCAGGCTGCCTGGGGCTTGATTGAAATGTCAGGACAAGGAGCATGTATGTCAAAAGCTCATTTGGAATAAATAGCATGTCTGGATGTTTGAAAAATATAATTGTGTGCTGAGCCTGTGGTCTAGCCGTAACGCTCCCGGCCAGTCACACATACTGACCCCCACCGGAGACCGGGGTTCAATCGCTGTGTCCACCCTTCCTACTGTTCTCCAACTTGACTGGCTTCCGCATCTTTTTCCAACTGTCTAAATATATATCTATTTTTAAATATAAGTAACAAAAAAATATATATAATTATGTTACAGTTGTCTTATACCTGTGTAGTAATGGTGAAATTACACAAGTAACACCATTGTTCTGTTGTAGGTTAGTGGTAGGTTGTTGTAGGTTGGTACAACTGTTGTATGTTGTCAAATGTATGCAAACTTATGTTTATGATGGGTATATTATGCCAATGGAAAACTTACCTCAAGAGTGTCTGATCTGATCAACAGTAATTATAATCATTGTGTTTTATGTGAAATTGCCCGATGATCCTGACTCTGAGTGTATTTACTGTCTAATGAGCTCATAAATGAAGGAAATACCGTAGGGAAGTATACAAATACAACGTACAGTAAGATGCTAAAAGCTACACGGTGTTACCGCTAGAGTAGGTCAAGAAATACATGAACCTTTCCCCTAACATAACACACAATCCTATTTGTCTGCTGAGCATTAAATCTTGAGATGCCTAAATCATACTGTAATAAGGAGATAGCAGAGATGCTGCAATTGCAACCTTTCACAGTGTGCAATGAGTGACATTCTGAATTACCTACAGTAAGGTTTTATATTAGACAAAAAGGCACAAAGATCGATTGCTCAGATTCTAAAGGATATGAAGGCTAGGATACACCACAAAACCAGGACCAGAAAATGGTTAGAAAGAAATCATGTTACTAGGCTAACTCTTGTTGTTTTATATGTACTTCTAATCAACTTCAAAACAAGAGAAAAAAAAATTGAATTTCATCTGATGGGAATATACTTTTGTAAAATGTGACTATTCAACACTTTGCTCTCATTTCGATATGCTTTCATTTCTCATTCAGCTGCCATTACACTGAGAGGTTCTTAAAGAGGTGTTACACAAGCTATTACACCACATTCTGCAATATATATGTGAGCGGCATTGATGTTTCCTCCCTCCCTGGTGCCGTGCTAGATCACAGTGTCCCCCGGCACCCTCAGGGAATAGCATCCGACGCTCTGCATATCTTTATAAACTCAGCTTATCTGAGTGGGACAGAGGCCTAAAGCCTTTTGACTTCTCCTCCCTACTCCTCCCTTCTCTTCCAAGTACTGACCATTGTGAGATGTTTTAAAATCCACGTGTGTATATCTTTCCCCTTGAGGACTTTCTGGCTACAAAAATAAGTCAGCCTTGGAGTCCTAATGGCTGCCTGGATCCTTCCTACTGTACTAGGGGTATGAAGTGTCAGTATCACTTCATACCCAGTGTCCTGTGTCATAATGGAACATGTGGGGGGCAAAGCACCAGAGCGATTCTGCGATGCTGCTACAGATGTAGGATCTTAATTTGATCAGTCTTTTGTTGCTGAGAATTTTCCTGTACCACAGGAAACGCAGATGAGCGTCATGATTTACATAAATTCACTGAAAACCTGCACTAACACACGGTTATATTAACAGTATTGCACTTTTCATGTAGCCTAATATTGGCCAGCTAATAGCCTAACCACCAATCAAGCAACATTATGTTGCTAAATAATTATTTTGCTGCGACAATACTGGTCGAATTCAGATCGATCCTACACCTGTTCCTTTCCCCCCTGGTTCTGTTCAACTCTATCTTTCTCTTGAGATCTCTCTAACTGTCCTCCTTTATTTCACACAGTATACAGTATCTGTCCAGACCAGAGCTGCTGAATAAAGATATGTCTGCGTGTATGGTGCTGAATCCCTAATGGACCTGGGTTGCTACAGAGCTCTGCCAGGCTCTGGCTAGCCACAGACAGACCCAGGCCCTGGGAAGTGAATCTGTAACCCCTATTTGCACAGGTTAATGTGCAAACACCCAACATGTTCACTATACCAATAGCCAGCCTCCACGGGCACTCTGCCCCTCGCTACCTTGTAAATCTCCATCTAGCAACATTACGATTCTACACTGAGTTTACAAAACATTCCATGTCATAGACTGACCAGGTTAATCCAGGTGAAAGCTATGATCCCTCGTTGACGTCACTTGTTAAAGCCACTTCAATTGGTGCGGATGAAGGGGAGGAGACAGGTTAAAAAATGATTTTTAAGCCTTGAGACAATTGAGACATGGATTGTGTATGTGTGCCATTCAGAGGTTGAATAGGCAAGACTAAATATTTAAGTGCCTTTGAACAGGGTATGGTAGTAGGTGCCAGGCACATCGGTTTGAGTCAAGAATTGCAACGCTGCTGGGTTTTTCCACGCTCAACAGTTTTCCGTGTGTATCAAGAATGGTCCACCACCCAAAGGACATCCAGTCAACTTGACACAACTGTGGGAAGCATTGGAGTCAATATAGGTCAGCATCCCTGTGGAACACTTTGGACACCTTGTAGAGTCCATGCCCCAACGAATTGAGGCTGTTTCCAGGGCTCAGTGTATTCTCATTACTCTAGCTGCACTTGGCAAATTGCCTTGTCTTTCAGGATCATTGGCCACTGTTCATTTTCAGCACCTGCAACCTATAGGGGTTGAAGGTGTCTTCTTCTCCTTACTCCTTAGGCCTTTTTTGCATAAGGATGCGTACTAATACTACTCACATTGTTAAAAAAAATAAGTATAGCTTAACAAATAATATTTTGAAAAGTTTTCTGTCTGCAAATAACGGAAATGCAATATTTCCAAATGAAGTAAGGACCTTAACAGTCCTCAGTAGCTTCAATAACGCAGAGTGAACCAAAAAAATATAATTTTGGCTTAAATGCTATAAAAAATGCTATCTACAGAAATTTTACCTAGTGCTTAGATAAAAGGTAGACAAGATAAAGATTAATAATATAATGCTGAGCTGCAATCATTGTTCCCATCTATCTGAGGAGAGCCTGTGGGATCAGCTGCTGCAGCAGATACAGAGGGCTCAGGGGGCACACCATGAATAATGACCAACCAAATGGTTCCCTGTTTAATGGAGGGACAGTAAAGCAGAACACAGGCAGTGTCTCAACTGGCACCCTATTCCCTATATAGTGCATTACTTTTAAACAGGACCCATAGGGCTCTGTGGTCAAAAGTAGTACACTATATAGGGAATAGGGTGCCATTTAGGACAGAACCACAGTGCATTTAAATGAGGGCTCACTGAGTTCATGCCGCTATGATTCAGGATGAATTGAATTTCAGATTTGTCCCACCAGAACAAGGCTGGTCAGAGGCTGCAGGCATACTGGGGCTGGGCACCATGGTGACGGCTTTTAGATTAACTACTTATTCTATTGTGATCTATTGTTTCAGAGCCATATATTTAGGATATGTCTAAATATGTGGCTATGTATTGTTTTCTATTTATGCTAATTTTGTTGTGATGGAAATTAGTTTTGTCCAAGTCTAAGATAACATATTTACAGTATGTGGAAATATGGATGCAAAAAGATTCGATGTGTTATCTACAGGGTGTCTTTCGAGATGCATGTTACGTAACTCAAAGAATTCTGTCCCTTGGGTCCTGCAGCAGTGTGCTGCTGGGACTTAACCAGGTAAGTGTAGTTGTCATTAAAGTATTTGATAAGGGAATCCCCATTTAATATATGTAAAGCCAATGACTGCCAATGAGTCAGAGATGATGGCATTCCAATGAACACATGTTTTTGTAACTCCTCTATCTTTGTAAACCTGACAGTGAATCCCACTTATGCAAAACATCAAATAATCTGTCAGTGCTGTGGCTTGACAACCACTAATATCCTCCTCCTCCCTCTTAGGCTACACCACTGTTCTGATCCAACCCAACCAGGCTTTTGAAACAGCCCGGTCTCCATAACCCCCTCTCCAAAGTCATTTTTTTCTTTCATCTCCCTCTTTCAGAAGAGGCTGTTTCCTGTGGGCCAGAACTGACTGTTATTGTCCTACCTTTCATGAAAATATAAGAAATGTTTTCTCTCTGCTTTTGAGCCACGAGAAAGAGTCAGGGATTAAGGTAGCTTGAAATGAGGGCGCAACACAACACAACAACATGATACCAACATGATCGTGTCAGAGACATGATCAAATAACTACCGGAATCAAGACAGGATAGATGTGTTTTGTTGTTGGTGCCTGTTTGAGTTAGATGCCAAACCAGAGGAACTCATAAATAATTTTACCTGGTTAGGATTTCATTCAATCATCAAAAATAGGTTTCTATACACATCACAGTGATACAGTGATTTTGCTTGGAAGGTGTAACATGTTACTTAATGGAATGATATGAATAAAATGCAAAATAACCATTTTTATATGAGGTTTTACGAAACTAAGGGAAGGTCTAAGGATGATATCAAAGTACAAACCTCCTGTATGCATCCTTCAGTAATGTTTAAGCCTCTTATCTTCCACTCTTGTAAATGGAAATCTGTCTGTGAGAACTATTCAGAATCACCATGTGAAGATCAACTGAAAGTAAGTCACATGTCAACTCAGATACGGGTAAAAATAACACAGTGCAAGGAAAAGGGAAAAAAGGCTGTCTATATGCTCTGAGACAGGTTGGACATTGAGTCGACTGTCATAAATATCAAACACTTCCTGATGGGATGCAACAATGGTCAGAGGAGCATACGCATACCGATAGGATGCATGGGGAGGGAGTAGCTCCGGTTTGTACCATCAAAACTATGATTATATGTAGAAGCCAGACAACATAGTTTAAATAAAGCCTTTAACGTCGATAGATCAATATATCACCAAGTAACCGGGAGAGAGTGAGCAGTCAGTTATATACAACAGCGAACCAATCTGTGAATAAACCCAACAAGCCATGGCTACTCTTAGAGAAAAAGACAAAGAACAACTTGGAGAAGCAAATGAGAGCAGCAAACAACTGAAGGATATCCAGGAAAATATAGTTCAAATGCTCTCAATGCTCACCAAAACAAACTGTCACAATCTCTTTTTAAAAAAGTAACATTTGCTCAAAAGGAAAGTAGAGTCTATCGTGTCAGATATGCATGCAGACATGTGGAGGAAAAAGACAACAAAACTGGCCTTCTGGAAACAAAGGTGCAAACTTTAGAAGATGAACTGGACCAGCTAGAAAACAGAACGAGACAAAATAACATGAGAATTTAGTCCTTACCGGAAGACGAGGAAAAGGGAGACCTTTCCAGCTTCGTGATCAAACTGATACCAGAGAAGCTTAGTGTGGATGTATCACCAAAGGATCTGGAGGGATGCCATAGGATCGGCATGAAACAGAAGAACTCTAAATACCCTCGCGTGGTAATCATTAAGCTGTGGAACTATCAGACCAAAGTCAAGATTCTGAAGGCACAGGGGGGAAAGGAAATCAAAATCCATGGCCAGTCCATTTGATTAGTCCAGGACCTGTCTGCTAAGCTGAGGGAAAAACGCAAGCAATTCATTCTGATCAGACAGTCACCGGAGGAAAAAGGAATCAAGTCTCAACTCTGATTCCCGGCAGTGCTGTGGGTATGGAAGGGAACACAGAGAATGGAGTTCACAAGCACCGATGAAGCCCTGAACAGGCTGCAGGAAACCTTTCCAGTTGAAAGAAAGCTCAATGCCCTGAGGAGAGGCAGAAAAAATAGATAAGTACACTAGGCTACATACTGTGATGCCCAAGCCCAGCTTATCGTAAATTGAGACAACATTCTTCCCTCTCACCCCAAGCAACTGTTATTCTCTAGGAAGTAACGATAGAATTAGTCAATGCCAATGAGATACATGTACGCTGAAAAGACAATATAAAAGAGGAAATACAGCATATAAGTCAATAATTGTTAATAATTATTATATGGATGTGTTTATGTTGGCAAGAAGGTGTATTTGTGGGTATGTGTCTGTGCATATGAATGGGAGAGTGAACAACGTGAATATTAATATGTATAGGAGGGCGGGAGAGAATGGGTGTGTGGAAACATAGGGTATATGTTGTGTGTGAATGAAGGAGAATGGATGAGTAAGTGGGGTGTAAATCTGTCTGAGAAGAAGGGAGGGGGGGAAAGATGGAGTTTGGGATAAACTTGGCCTGGGTGGGTAAAGAAGGGCAAGGATGGGAGGTAGTGATAAGCTTGGCTTGGGGGTGCAAGGATGGGACAAGCTTGGTTTGGGTGGGCAAGGGTGAGTAAAGATGGGAGGTGGGGATAAGCTTGGCTTGGATGGGGTAAAGGGGGGAGAACTGGGAGGGGTGGTGGAGAGTGATAGATTTGGTTTGGGAGATAGAAGGAAGGACTTTATTATTATTATATTTTTTTATGACTTGTGAAATGAATAAGAGTTCTGGAAAGATTAGGAAAGGATGTTGAATCATTATAATTCATTGTATGTCATTACAACTAAGATTTAATGGTGGTTATTGGTGAGAACGGAGATGGGGCTATATCGGGGGGATTGGGATGGGGTGACGGGGAGGGCATCAAACACTTCTCTGAGGTGTGCGTGGGGCCTCCACTCATCCCATTTCAGTCTCTTGGAGGACCCACTCACCCCAAGTAGACCCTCACCAGCCACTATACTATACTTTACTTTATAAGGTAATACAAAGTAACCACAGTACTTAAGTGGCAGTCATTCTTCAAATGTATGTACAATGTATGTACAATGTATCCACAGTATTTTTTTGTACATTAGGAGAGGAGTCTCCCGAGTGGCGCAGCGGTCTAAGGCACTGCATCGCAGTGCTAGCTGTGCCACTAGAGGTCCTGGTTCGAATCCAGGCTCTGTCGTAGCCGGCCGTGACCGGGAGACCAATGGGGCGGCGCACAATTGGCCCAGCGTCGTCTAGGGTAGGGGAGGGAATGGCCGGCAGGGATGTAGCTCAGTTGTTAGAGCATGGTGTTTGCAACGCCAGGGTTGTGGGTTCGATTCCCACGGGGTATGAAAAATTTAAAAAATAAAATAATGTAAGTCGCTCTGGATAAGAGCGTCTGCTAAATGACGTAAATGTAAATGAGTCGTAGCTAAAAAGCCCTAAAAAAAGTCTCAAGTACACGTATTTTGCTTCATGTTTTTTTGTTGTGTGTTTTTTGTTGAATGTCTACTCAGCCCACATGCCCACATGCTCTATATACTGTATGTAATGTATACAATAACTATGTATTTATACAATGATCCTCCCATTCTATGGAATGCCCACCGCCTTCATATGTCATGCCTGCTAAAATGTTTTACTTGGTTCTTCAATGATAGACGGAACAGAAAAGGTTAAATTTGATTCTATACAGGTAAAGAACAACAAAATCAAATTTATCACATGGAATGTGCACAGGCTCCATGATGGGGGGAAAAAAGCATTTGGTTCTTGAACACTTAAAGAAATTGCCAGCAGAAAAAAATTGAAATTGAACATTTAAAGAGGAGCTTGGTTGGAGAGGCCTATGCTGCCACCTACTGTAGTAACAGCAGAGGTGTAGGCATCCTGATTAATAAGAATACACCATTTTCCCTTATATCCCAGCACATGGACCAAGAAGGCCGTTTTCTAACGATGAATTGTACCTTGCATGGTGAAAAATACACATTGATTTCACTGTATATCCCACCAGTGGCAATCTGGTGTTTTTAGATAGAATTCAAGCTATATTAGATCAAATCGAGACAGAAACTATTTTTTAGCGGGTGACCTAAATCACACATTCGATAAGATTGACAGATGCAAATTTAGGGAGCCTCCGAAGAGGCTGAAATGTTCATCTCTACAAATAATTTACAGGACACCTGGAGATTACTATTCCCAACAACAAAATTATTTTCCTTTTTTTCTCAAAGTAAGAAAAGCTACTGAAGAATTGACTAATTTTTCAAAAATGCACAATATTTTTAACTGGATTCAAAAATTCATGATATAGTGATATCGGATCATTCTCCGGTATTATGCTCAATAACACCAATAGAAAATACACTTAGGGACAGAATTTGAACACCCAAAATGTTTTAAATACGTAAACGAAAAAATTTAAACCTTTACAATTACAAATGTAGAGATAGTGGACAGAGAAAAGCCAAACCCCCATTATAATTTGGGATGCTTTTTAGTCGTACATTAGGGGAATGATAATCTCATACTCTGCAAAAGTTAAATCTGATTTAGGTATATATATATATAAAAAGTATCTTTACAAGGTAAAGAAGGAAATAAAATGTCTGAACTTAAGCAGGAATATGATATTTTACTTTTGAGAAGAGCCAACAACTACAGGTTCAACTCAAATAAAGCATACTACTTAATGGCAAATAAACCTGCTAATACAGTGGCTTGCGAAGTTATTCACCCCCCTTGGCATTTTTCCTATTTTGTTGCCTTACAACCTGGAATTGAAATTGATTTTTGGGGGGTTTGTATCATTTGATTTACACAACATGTCTACCACTTTGAAGATGCAAAATATTTTTTATTGTGAAACAAACAAGAAATAAGACAAAAAAACAGAAAACTTGAGCGTGCATAACTATTCACCTCCCCAAAGTCAATACTTTGTAGAGCTACCTTTTGCAGCAATTACAGCTGCAAGTCTCTTGGGGTATGTCTCTATAAGCTTGGCACATCTAGCCACTGGGATTTTTGCCCATTCTCCAAGGCAAAACTGCTCCAAATCCTTCAAGTTGGATGGGTTCCGCTGGTGTACAGCAATCTTTAAGTCATACCACAGATTCTCAATTGGATTGAGGACTGGGCCATTCCAAGACATTTAAATGTTTCCCCTTAAACCACTCGAGTGTTGCTTTAGCAGTATGCTTAGGGTCATTGTCCTCCTGGAAGGTGAATCTCCGTCCCAGTCTCAAATCTCTGGAAGACTAAAACAGGTCTCCCTCAAGACTTTCCCTGTATTTAGCGCCATCCATCATTCCTGTGGGGATGGTGTTCTCGGGGTGATGAGAGGTGTTGGGGTTGCGCCAGACACAGCATTTTCCTTGATGGCCAAAAAGCTCAATTTTAGTCTCATCTGACCATCTCATCTTCTTCCATATGTTTGGGGAGTCTCCCACATGCCTTTTGGCGAACACCAAATGTGTTTGCTTATTTTTTTTTTTAAGCAATGGCTTTTTTCTGGCCACTCTTTCGTAAAGCCCAACTCTGTGGCGTGTACGGCTTAAAGTGCTCCTATGGACAGATACTCCAATCTCTGCTGTGGAGCTTTGCAGCTCCTTCAGGGTTATCTTTGGTCTCTTTGTTGCCTCTCTGATTAATGCACTCCTTGCCTGGTCTGTGAGTTTTGGTGGGTGGCCTTCTCTTGGCAGTTTGTTGTGGTGCCATATTCTTTCAATTTTTTTATAATGGATTTAATGGTGCTCCGTGGGATGTTCAAAGTTTCAGTTTTTTTTATAACCCAACCCTGATCTGTACTTCTCCACAACTTTGTCCCTAACCTGTTTGGAGAGCTCCTTGGTCTTCATGGTGGCGCTTGCTTGGTGGTGCCCCTTGCTTAGTGGTGTTGCAGACTCTGGCTCCTTTCAGAACAGGTGTATATATATACTGAGATCATGTGACAGATCATGTGACACTTAGATTGCACACAGGTGGACTTTATTTAACTAATTATGTGACTTCTGAAGGTAATTGGTTGCACCATATCTTATTTAGGGGCGTCATAGCAAAGGGGGTGAATACATATGCACTCACCACTTCTCAAGTAATTTTTTTTATTTCACTTCACCAATTTGGACTATTTTGTGTATGTCCATTACATGAAATCCAAATAAAAATCCATTTAAATTACAGGTTGTAATGCAACAAAATAGGAAAAACGCAAAGGGGGATGAATACTTTTGCAATCTCTGGAAACCTGTTTCAGTGTTCCAGAGATCTGAGACTGGGACGGAGGTTCACCTTCCAGCAGGACAATGACCCTAAGCATACTGCTAAAGCAACACTCGAGTGGTTTAAGGGAAAACATTTAAATGTCTTGGAATGGCCTAGTCAAAGCCCAGACCTCAATCCAACTGAGATTCTGTGATATGACTTAAAGATTGCTGTACACCAGCGGAACCCATCCAACTTGAAGGAGCTGGAGCAGTTTTGCCTTGAAGATGTGCCAAGCTTATAGAGACATACCCCAAGAGTCTTCACTGACATTTTCAACATGTCCCTGACTGAGTCTGTAATACCAACATGTTTCAAGCAGACCACCATAGTCCCCATGCCCAAGGACACTAAGATAACCTGCCTAAATGACTTCCGACCCGTAGCACTGACGTCTGTAGCCATGAAGTGCTTTGAAAGGCTGGTCATGGCTCACATCAACACCATTATCCCAGAAACCCTAGACCCACTCTAATTTGCATATCACCCCAACAGATCCACAGATGATGCAATCTCTATTGCACTCCACACTGCCCTTTCCCACCTGGACAAGAGGAACACCTACGTGAGAATGCTATTCATTGACTACAGCTCAGCGTTCAACACCATAGTGCCCTCAAAGCTCATCACTAAGCTAAGGATCCTGGGACTAAACACCTCCCTCTGCAACTGGATCCTGGACTTTCTGACGGGCCGCCCTCAGGTGGAAAGGGTAGGTAACAACAGATCTGCCACACTGATCCTCAACACTGTGTTCCCTCAGGGGTGCGTACTCAGTCCCCTCCTGTACTCCCTGTTCACCCATGACTGCATGGCCAGGCACGACTCCAACACCATCATTAAGTTTGCCGACGACACAACAGTGGCAGGCTTGATCACCGACAACGATGAGACAGCCTATAGGGAGGAGGTCAGAGACCTGGCCGCTTGGTGCCAGGATAACAACCTCTCCCTCAACGTGACCAAGACAAAGGAGATGATTGTGGACTACAGGAAAAAAAAGAGGACTGAGCACCATTCTCATCGACGGGGCTGTAGTGGAACTATCATGGTCCAAACACACCAAGACAGTCGTGAAGAGGGCACGACAAAGCATATTCCCCCTCAGGAGACTGAAAGGATTTGGCATGGGTCCTCAGATCCTCAAAAAATTATACAGCTGGACCATCGAGAGCATTCTGACTGGTTGCATCACCGCCTGGTATGGCAACTGCTCGGCCTCCGACCGCATGGCACTACAGAGGGTAGTGCGTACGGCCCAGTACATCACTGGGGCCAAGCTTCCTGCCATCCAGGACCTCTATACCAGGCGGTGTCAGAAGAAGGCCCTCAAAATTGTCAAAGACTCCAGCCACCCTAGTCATAGACTGTTCTCTCTGCTACCGCACGGCAAGCGGTACCGGAGTGCAAGTCTAGGTCCAAAATACTTCTCAACAGCTTCTACCCCCAAGCCTTAAGACTCCTGAACAGCTAATCATGGCTACCTGGACTATTTGCACTGCCCCCCCCATCCCCACCCCATCTTTTTACGCTGCTGCTACTCTGTTAATTATTTATGCATAGTCACTTTAACTCTACCCACATGTACATATTACCTCAACTACCTCAACTAGCCGGTTCCCCCGCACATTGACTCTGCACCGGTACCCCCCTGTATATATAGCCTCCCTACTTTTATTTTATTTTACTTCTGTTCTCAACACTTTTTTGTTGTTGTTGTTTTATTTTACTTTTTAATTAAAAAATAAATGCATTGTTGGTTAAGGGCTGTAAGTAAGCATTTCATGGTAATGTCTACACCTGTTGTATTTGGCGCATGTGGCCAATAAAATTTGATTTGATTTGATTTGAGACTTGCAGCTGTAATTGCTGCAAAAGGTGGCTGTACAAAGGGTTGAGTTTGAGGGGGTGAATAGTTGTGCACGCTCAAGTTTTCAGTTTTTTTGTCTTATTTCTTGTTTGTTTCACAATAAAAAATATTTTGTATCTTCCAAGTGGTAGGCATGTTGTGTAAATCAAACACAAACCCCCCAAACATCTATTTTAATTCCAGGTTGTAAGGCAACAAAATAGGAAAAATGCCAAGGGGGTGAATATTTTCGCAAGCCACTGTAAAGGAAACCTGAATTTACAAATAACAAAAATACGTATACGTTTTTGTATTTATTTTCGGTAGTACCAATTACCCCACCAAAGACATTCTTTAAAAAAGATATTCGGTCATAACAGACTTTATATGGGCAAATAAAATTCATAGAATAAAAAGGAAAGTTTTACATCTTCCTAAGTCTGAGGGTGGTTTTAACCTTCCAGACTTGGAATTGTATCAATTCGCTACCCAAGGCTTTTACTTGCGACATATAGTTAAACGCCATCCCCACAATCTTTTTACGTGTCTATTTTCAAAGGATAAAGCTAAGAACATTAACAACTTCATTGTTAAGAACACTATAACAGTATGGAAGAAAATGAAACGTATTCTACAAGAACCAATATCACTCCCTAAAAACACAACCTTATGAAACAATCCTTAGATAGCTTTTCAGAATTCACCAATAAATTGGTCCACATGGAAAACTAAAGGCATAGAAACCGTAAATGACTTGGTAATGGGAAATAAATATATTTCCATGACAGAATTAAAAAGTAATTTTGGACTGACCAATGTAGATAGTTTCAAATGCATGCAATTTAAGGTTACATATCACAAAATGTTGAAGTCTTTTGGCAGCAGAGCAACCTTGAGGGAATCTTATATGAGTCAGAAAAGGATGTTCATATGATAGGGAAGATATACAAAACCTTGCAGAGAGCATATCCAACTGACCATCTCATAACTAACACAATTTCAGTTAACGAAGATTTACGCTTAATCCACTATAAACTAATGTATAGAATGTATTATACAAGAGACAAGATCCACAAATTCTACAGCACAACGGCAGAGTCATGTCATAAGTGTTAAACTAATAATGACTCAATAATCCATGCTTTCTGGGAATGCTATAAAGTCTGGAAGTTGTGGGGGGAGCTAGAACGTTGGCTGTCAGAAGTATTACAATGTAAACTTACTTTTAATCCGTCTGTCTGCATATTTCAAGACATGGCGTATGGGGGTGTAGTGAGATACCTAATGGGCTGGATGATTCTCTTCTCATCACTCATCTTGAAAAAACGTATACTAAAAACTTGGAAATCAATCCGCCATCATTAACACAATGAAAGATCTAATCATTGTATTATTGAAATATTGAAATAGCTTGGGTGACTGAGAAAAACAAATTGATACAATTTAAGGCCAAGTGGCAAACAATAAAACAGGCACTAGGGATGGGGGTGTGAGCATGCAGGTCTGGGCAGATGAGATGTAGTCATTGTTTGTGTGCATCTGTAAGTTGTTGTTGTTGTTGTTGTTGTTGTATGTTTGGATATGGAGTGGAGAAAAAATATGTAAAAATAAAAATAAAACACTTCAACAGGAGCGTGTTAACAACAAGATAATGGACATAGCTAACAATTGCGGACTCAAAAAGCTTTGTTTCATCGTGACTTCCACCTAGTAAGGTTTGACTGGTTGTGATTAATACAATATTTTGATACACCTATACTCATTTGGAAACAAGCTTTATGATGCAGTGTAGAAAGTGGAAAGTGTAGAAAGTGAAACCAATCCATTCCCAATCATCCATTACAGTTTTTGCCCATTGCTTACACACTGAAACCGAATGCTTAGACCAAAGCCTCAATACCTAAACTTCTTGTAGCATACCTTAAACACAGTGTAACCATAGCTTAAACACAATGTCAACTTTGCACTTTGTTTGCAATTCTGTAACACACTTATTGCGAAACACTACACACGTTTTCTCACATTAGACACTTTGTTCAAAAACGAAATCACCTGTTATCGTTGGGAAAACACTCTGTTCAAAATGCAAAACTCATCTGGCAATTGTATGCACTTACATACACACCTGAAACAGAACACCAATCAGTCTGAGCCTTAGCACTACAAATAGGCCTCAGGTAAGCAATTTTTAGAACTTTGCAAGCATGGAGGCATTACAGTTTTTTACGATTGCTTACACACTAAAATTCAACTTTTCCCACAATTAGCAAAACCTTACACTCAAGGAGCAAAACACAAGGCTAGATTTGCACAACTGTAAGCACATTGTCAGCTTCACACTATTTACAAAACATTACACACAGTGATTTGCAAAACACTAAACACACTTGTATACATCAGACACAGAAGTATATCATGATGTCACTTCCTTGCAATTCCAAAGCACTGACTGTCAAATTACTACACCTATGAGCCAATCTGTTAAACACAGCCATCAGGTGCACAAACACATGATTGCTAAATTGTAGACACACCAATCAGGTTTAAGCACTATAAAAATGCAGCAGGTAGGTTCACCTGCCTTCAACCAAAATGGAAGGAGTCAGAAGAAGAGTGAGGGTGAGAGGAGGAGTACACAGAGGAGGAGAAGGAGGTAGAGGAAGAGGCAGAGGCCGAGCCAGAGGTTGAGGAAGACCTGAAGCAGGAGGAGAACGTGCACAAAGAAGAAGAGGACCAAACTTATCAAATGACATTCGTGCAACACTAGTGGACCATGTTGTGAACCACGGATTGACGCTGAGGGAGGCTGGACTGAGAGTTCAGCCAAATCTTAGCAGATATACAGTGTCATCTGTCATAAGGACTTTTCGACAGGAAAACAGGTAAAAGAAGATCTGTCTACAGTTACAGTAATCAGCCGCTTATTGTATGCACCATATCAGCACTTGTGATACCCCTTCCTGTGACATTGTACAGTAAGTTACATGTATTATTCTCTACATAGGATTGAGGGTCGGGAACGACAAGGAGGAAGGGGGCCCATATTCACGCAAGAACAAGAGAGAGAGAGATAATAAACATGGTTTTGGCCAATAATGCTATCATGCTCAGAGAACTACAAGCCAACATTATCGGTGACCATGCCATTTTCAATAATGTCCATCAGGTCTCTCAGTCAACACTGGCACGCATCCTGAATAAGACATCAGGTTCAAATGAAACAACTTTATCGAGTGCCTTTTGAGTGGAATTCAGAGAGGGTCAAACGGCTGCGGCATGAGTATGTGGAGGTTTGTATTGTTCACTTTAGCACTGTGATGTTGCATACTGCACACATGACTTGTTTACATTGACTGTATACTAGACCTATCCTGAACTACACAATCTTGTCTTTCACTGTATTTCAGAGAGTTTTGCAGATGGATGCTGAGGAAATCCTGCATGAATTCATATATATTGATGAGGCAGGGTTCAACCTCATAAAAGCAAGAAGGAGAGGCAGAAATATCATTGGCCACAGGGCTATAATCAATGTCCCAGGACAACGTGGGGGTAACATTACCCTTTGCGCTGCCATTTCACAGCATGGGGTTCTCCTCCGTCATGCCAAAATGGGCCCTTACAACACACCTCACATTCTCGCATTTTTGGACCGATTGCACCACATCGTCACAGCAGGTAATGAAATGCACCAGATGCAATACACTGTCATCTGGGACAATGTGTGATTCCACCGCTCTGCTTTGGTCCAGAACTGGTTTCAACACCATCCACAGTTGACAGTACTATACCTTCCACCATACTCTCCGTTTCTAAACCCTATCAAATAGTTTTTCTCTGCATGGCGGTGGAAGGTTTACGATCTCCAGCCCCAGGCTCAGGTACCCCTCATTCAGGCCATGGAGACGCCTGTGACCAAGTCGACGCCGCAGCTGTGCAAGGATGGATTCAACATTCAAGACGGTTCTTCCCGCGTTGTCTTGCTAATGAGGATATTGCTTGTGATGTTGATGAAATTCTCTGGCCAGAGCCAGCTAGGCGAAGAGATAATGTATAGTATGTTTACTGTAGTATTTTCTGTACAATATTGTCCGTTTTTTTCAGATGATTTTTTATGTTTGTTGTTATTTACTGTAATTGTAACCTGTGCTGGATACAGTATTTTACGTTTGTCTGTTGTTTGCTGAGCTAACAGTGTTATGCACACTACTGTAGTAGTATGAAAACTGGGAAATGTTTTGTTGTGATTCTCCATGTTGACTGATTTGGGTATATGGAGAGAAATAAATGATATTTTCCTCAGTCTGCAGCATTGGTCTTGTGTAGTGTTTGTATAGTTGCACTTTCTCTGTGTACTTCATTTACAGTACTCTAATCACTGAGAATTAGACTTGCTAAAAGTGTTTTAGGTTAGCAACAGCAGTGTGTAACTGGTTCAAAAGATTGAAGTCATATGAAATGTGTGTGTTTCGTATGGTAACAAAATATTGTTTTTATGAAGTCCTGTATAGTTTGACAAAAGTGTTCCATTTTGCAAATGATCTGAAGTGTTGTGCTACTTTGGTGTAGGGTTGTGCTAATTGTGTGTAGTGTTTTGACAAACCGGGCCCTGTTTTCAAAATTGTGCTTAAACAATTGAAAAAAACTGTAAGAGTCAGAGTAAGAGGAGAACAAAGAGAGAGAGGAGTCGGATGTGGAAGAGGATGTGGAAGAGGACGAGGACCAGTGCGGAGACGTATATCAGATGAAATCAGGGCTACTCTGGTGGACCATGTGATAAATCATGGCCTGTCCATGAGGGAGGCTGGGCAAAGAGTCCACCCTAACCTCAGTCGCTACACAGTAGCATCGATAATAAGGACATTCCGACTGGAGAACAGGTATATCTTCAAGTTTCTACTCCAGACTGTACCTATGTTCCTCTGTTATTATCCCCTTTATTATTATTTCTGTTGTGTCACATGATTCTGTATCATATTATAGTATTACTGTACTAACTATACTATACAAAAATGGGTAGTGCTGTGAAGTACTGTATATGTAAAGGAATACCATTGTGATGTTGCAGTACTGTGTACAGTTTGAAAGTACAGTATGTGAAAAATAACCTAACCAATGACATCTTGTGGTGGCATTTTCTACAGAATGGTTGGACGACCTCCTCAAGGTGGAAGGGAACGGCTCTTCACTCAACAACAAGAGCTTGCCATCATTGAAATGGTGCGAGAAAATAATGCAATCCGACTTCGTGAGTTGCAACAACGCATAATTGCAAATGGAAATGAATTCAACAATATCAACAGGGTCAGCATTTCTACACTAAGTCGCATCATACAGAAACATAGCTTCAGAATGAAGCAGCTGTACAGGGTGCCATTTGAGAGGAACAGTGTCAGGGTCAAGGATCTGCGCCATGATTATGTGCAGGTATGTGTCACTTTACTTTACATACTATATATTGTGATGTGGGAATGAGGGTTTATGCTGCCACCTGCCCTGCCTGTAGCTTGTAGTTTTTGTCTGTACTCACCCAACCCAGCCCCTATTTGTGTGAAAATATAGACATTGTAGTTACTGTATGTGTTTTCAGTAACACTATTCAATATTTTCTGTTACAGACAGTTCTGGAGTTTGATGCCGCCGAACTGCCGCATGAGTTCATCTACGTGGATGAGGCAGGCTTCAATCTGGCCAAAACCAGGCGTCGGGGCCGTAACGTAGTTGGACAAAGGGCTGTTGTAAATGTCCCTGGGCAGCGTGGGGGAAATATCACCTTGTGTGCTGCAATTAGTGTCCAAGGAGTTCATCATCATGCCACTCTAGGTCCCTACAATACAGGACAGATCATTGCATTTCTAGATGCACTACATGCAGTTGTGCAGGACAGACCACAGCAGCCAGGTTTGTTGTCATCTGGGATAATGTTAGTTTCCACCGGGCTGCTCTGGTCCGAGATTGGTTCAACAACCATAATCATTTCACAGTTTTATAGCTGCCCCCTTACAGCCCCTTTCTAAATGCAATCGAGGAATTCTTTTCAGCGTGGCGGTGGAAAGTATATGATCGGCAACCACATGCCCGCATGACTCTTCTGCAAGCAATGGAAGAGACATGTGGAGACATTGAAGTGGATCAATCCAAGGGTGGATTCGGCACACAAGGCGATATTTTCCCCGATGCCTAGCCCGTGAGGACATCGCCTGTGATGTTGACGAGGTCTTGTGGCCAGATCCGAACAGAAGGCGTGATCCATAAGCCCCCCGCCCCCCCCACCACACACACACACACACACACACACACAAAACAAGTATATGTTTTTTCCCCCAATAGCAATTTATCCAGTAATTGTTTTGTTTTTTTACTTTTGTTTTGTTGCTAAATTTGATGTTACAGTTTTTTCCAACTGCTTACACACGTTTTCAAAACGATGTCTCCTTTTTTCAAAACTCTACACACAATTCCCAAAACTGCACACACAAAATGCAAAATGCCTCACATCTCCTTCAAAATGTAACACTGCATTCAAAATGCCATAAACACATGTCAGAATGAAGCATTTGCATTAAATGGCATACACTTCTTTCATAATAGTACATTTTTGGATATACCATGTAAACACTGTTGTTCTAAATCTAAAGCTCTTTGGTCTTTCATAGGCTTATATCTACATTTCAATACAATGTTCTACAGTGAAAGTAATCTACTGAGAGGGGTAACAAGTACACTGTAAACACCAATGCAATGTAGAAACAGAAAATATTTATTAGGCCAAACATTACTGTTGTATACAGTAGCATACAACAAAACCATAAACATATGTAAACCAAAAGTATATTCTTTAGAATACAGTAAAGAACACAATTGTGTGTGTGGGGTCCCGGGGGGCAGTCCAGAAATTGGTAGGGGGCAGTCACCAGTGCTAAGCTACGCTTCATCTCTTCTCCGGGCTGGGTCTGGCCACAATACTCGTCCACATCACAAGATACGTTTTCTCTTGCCAAACATCGAGGGAAGTATCTCCTAGCATGGCGTATCAACCTTGGACAGAGGCAACCTCTATGTCCCCACATGCGTCCTCCATTGCCTGGAGAAGCGGCATGCGGGCATAGGGTTGGCGATCATACACTTTCCAGCGCCAGGCTGAGAAGAATTCCTCTATGGGATTTAGAAAAGGTGAATATGGGGGTAGGTACAAAACTACAAATTGTGGATGGGTGGCAAACCAGTTTTGGACCAGAACAGCCCGGTGAAAACTAACATTGTCCCATATAACCACAAATCTAGCAGGCTCTGATCTGGATCAGGGACAAGCATTGTGTAAATTGCATCCAGAAAAGTGAGCATATGGCCGGTGTTGTACGGACCCAGTATGGCATTGTGATGGAGGACCCCGTTTTTCGCAGATTCTTGACTCTGTCAGAGTTTCTCTCAAATGGCACCTTGTAAAGTTGATTCATCGTCACTTGGTGCCGTTGGAGGATGTGTTGTATGGTCGACAGGCTTACAGCATTGATGTTGTTAAATATGGTGTCATTATTCAAGATATGTTCTCTTATCTCTCAAATCCTAATTGCATTGTTGGCCAAAACCATATTTATAATTGCAGTCTCCTGTACATCTGTAAACAAGCTTCCTCGTCCTCCATGATGTCTTTGCCTTTCCACTCTGTACAAAATTCAAACACAGTATGTGTTCAGCATAGGAACTGTAAACAATGTACACAAAAATGTAGTACAGCATGATAACCAACCTCATTCATTCAATGCAGTGCAGTAAATGGATGGCTTAGAGTTACAAATGTTTATGCAATACTATGCAGTCATACGTATTTTACAGTACATTACTTTACAGTTTTTTCCAACTGCTTACACACAAAAATCTTTTCATGTCACACGATTTTTGAAACCTCTCACTCAAAGTGCAAAACTACACACCAAATCTCCAAAACCATAAGCTATTTCTCAGCCTTTGACTCAGTTGTCAATTGCATAAAACACTTTTTTCAAAACACTACACACAATTCTCTACCTAAAACACAAAAATCTAACAGGAAGTGACTTGCTTTCCTTTTCCAAACACAACCAATCAAAATGCTACACTTATTCACCAGGTCAAACACACTCTCCTCGAATGTTCAAACACTAATTGCTTTACTGATCACTAACCAATCACTGCTTTACTGTAGTATAGGACTGTTTTGAACAATGGATGCCAACAATGGACAGAGCAAGAGGAGTAGGAGGGAGAGGCAGGGGACAACAACGAGGACAAATTCAAAGATGAAGAGTTGGAGGAGGAGGAGGAGGAGGAGGAAGAGGAAGAGGACGAGGGCAAAGAAGAGAAGGAAGGAGAGCCATCTCTGATGAGATTAGGGCAACACTTGTTGATCATGTGATCAACCACGGTTTGACCATGAGAGAGGCTGGACTGAGAGTCCAGCCCAACTTGAGTCGATTTACAGTGGCGTCCATAATTCGAACCTTCAGAAATGAGAACAGGTATGCAACTATCTAATGACTATTTTAGCATTAGAGTAATGTACTGTAAAATACGTATGACTGCATAGTATTGCATAAACATTTGTAACTCTAAGCCATCCATGTACTGCACTGCATTGAATGAATGAGGTTGGTTATCATGCTGTACTACATTTTTGTGTACATTGTTTACAGTTCCTATGCTGAACACATACTGTGTTTGAATTCTGTACAGAGTGGAAAGGCAAAGACATCATGGAGGACGAGGACGTTTGTTTACAGATGTACAAGAGACTGCAATTATAAATATGTTTTGGCCAACAATGCAATTAGGATTTGAGAGATAAGAGAGCATATCTTGAATAATGACACCATATTTAACAACATCAATGCTGTAAGCCTGTCGACCATACAACGCATCCTCCAATGGCACCAAGTGACGATGAAAAAACTTTACAAGGTGCCATTTTAGAGAAACTCTGACAGAGTCAAGAATCTGCGACATTACTTTGTAGAGGTATGTATGCAACACTACTTCCAGTACTTCAGACATACCATATTTACTCATCTGTATATCCTTTTGTCTGTTACAGAGAGTATTGGAGATGGATGCCCATGTACATTTATTTATGTGGATGAGGTTGGCTTTAACCTCACCAAAACCAGGCGCCGCAGAATAAATGTAATAGGACAGAGGGCAATTACCAATGTCCCTGGACAGCGTGGGGGTAATATAACTATGTGTGCTGCCATCACTCAAAACGGGGTCCTCCATCACAATGCCACACTGGGTCCGTACAACACCGGCCATATCCTCACTTTTCTGGATGCAATTTACACAATGCTTGTCCCTGATCCATATCAGGGAGCCTGCTAGATTTGTGGTTATATGGGACAATGTTAGTTTTCACCGGGCTGTTCTGGCCCAAAACTGGTTTGCCACCCATCCACAATTTGTAGTTTTGTACCTACCCCCCATATTCACCTTTTCTAAATCCCATAGAGGAATTCTTTTCAGCCTGGCGCTGAAAGTGTATGATTGCCAACCCTATGCCCGCGTGCCGCTTCTCCAGGCAATGGAGGACGCATGTGGGGACATAGAGGTTGCCTCTGTTCAAGGTTGGATACGCCATGCTAGGAGATACTTCCCTCGATGTTTGGCAAGAGAAAACGTATCTTGTGATGTGGACGAAGTATTGTGACCAGACCCAGCCCGGAGAAGAGATGAAGCGTAGCTTAGCACTGGTGACTGCCCCCCGCCTACCAATTCCTGGACTGCCCCCCCCACGGACCCCACACACACTTTTGTGTTCTTTACTGTATTCTAAAGAATATACTTTTGGTTTACATATGTTTATGGTTTTGTTGTATGCTACTGTATACAACAGTAATGTTTGGCCTAATAAATATTTTCTGTTTCTACATTGCATTGGTGTTTACAGTGTACTTGTTACCCCTCTCAGCAGATTACTTTCACTGTAGAACATTGTATTGGAATGTATATATAAGCCTATGAAAGACCAAAGGGCTTTAGATTTAGAACAACAGTGTTTACATGGTATATCCAAAAATTTACTATTATGAAAGTAGTGTTTGCCATTTGATGCAAATGCTTCATTCTGACATGTGTTTATGGCATTTTGAATGAAGTGTTACATTTTGAAGGAGATGTGAGGCATTTAGCATTTTGTGTGTGCAGTTTTGGGAATTGTGTGTAGAGTTTTGAAAAAAGGAGACATAGTTTTGAAAACGTGTGTAAGCAGTTGGAAAAACTGTAATGCTAAAATAGTCATTAGATAGTTGCATACCTGTTCTCATTTCTGAAGGTTCGAATTATGGACGCCACTGTAAATCGACTCAAGTTGGGCTGGACTCTCAGTCCAGCCTCTCTCATGGTCAAACCGTGGTTGATCACATGATCAACAAGTGTTGCCCTAATCTCATCAGAGATGGCTCTCCTTCCTTCTCTTCTTGCCCTCGTCCCTCTTCTTCCTCTTCCTCTTCCTCTTCCTCTTCCTCTTCCTCCTCCTCTTCCTCCTCCTCTTCCAACTATTCGTCTTTGAATTTGTCCTCGTTGTTGTCCCCTGCCTCTCCCTCCTACTCCTCTTGCTCTCTGTCCATTGTTGGCATCCATTGTTCAAAACAGTCCTATACTACAGTAAAGCAGTGATTGGTTAGTGATCAGTTAAGCAATTAGTGTTTGAACATGTGAGGAGAGTGTGTTTGACCTGGTGAATAAGTGTAGCATTTTGATTGGTTGTGTTTGGAAAAGGAAAGCAAGTCACTTCCTGTTAGATTTTTGTGTTTTAGGTAGAGAATTGTGTGTAGTGTTTTGAAAAAAGTGTTTTATGCAATTGACAACTGAGTCAAAGGCTGAGAAATAGCTTATGGTTTTGGAGATTTTGTGTGTAGTTTTGCACTTTGAGTGAGAGGTTTAAAAAATCGTGTGACATGAAAAGATTTTGTGTGTAAGCAGTTGGAAAAAACTGTAAGAATTTCTGTAAGAATGTTTTTGTAAATACTGTTTGATTACTGCAGAAATTCTACTTTTGAGTTTTACAGAAGACAATGACAATAAAATGACAATAAAAATAGAAACACAAAGACTGCAGTGTTTTATATAAAGCCCATCAGTGTGTTGCTGGTGATATGAAAGAGTAATTCAAATGTTGCTTGTGTGTATGGTTTTGTTGCAGTGTTTAATTTTGGCATTAATGTGAGTTGTTAATCTCCAAGTGCTATGTCTGATTGGCTTGTGTGTTGAGTTTTGACATAATGAGCCAAATTCTGCAAAAAGTGTGTAAGCAATAGGCAAAAACTGTATTGATCAAGCCAGGGTACGATTTGGCTAGATTTATCATGTATCACCACTGCCTGTGCCAGTGGCATTGAATTCTGATCCGTTCAGTTCCCAGAATATCCCAGACCGGTGACTCCAGGTCTAATTCATTAACAGGCAGCTACCCGTTAGACTGCCAGGTCTAGTGTACCTTGCCCTGGGAGGACAACTCATCAGCATAAGGGGCTTTGTGTGTGTGCATGTGTGTGTGTGTGTGTGTGTGTGTGTGTGTGTGTGTGTGTGTGTGTGTGTGTGTGTGTGTGTGTGTGTGTGTGTGTGTGTGTGTGTGTGTGTGTGTGTGTGTGTGTGTGTGTGTGTGTGTGTGTGTGTGTGTGTGTGTGTGTGTGTGCTACTGTCACCACCATACGTAATCATGACTGGTGCATGCATGATGATCTAAGGCTTCCAGTGGCTTAATTCACAATCTCATTTCTGCCGCGCCGCCACAATAACAACAATCCCTCTAAGTATTTCATTAACAAGTTAAAGATGCCATATCCCAGAGGGATCTAGCGTCTCTGAGCCTGCTACCTCACGTCGTACATAAAAAATCCTCATCTGCTATATGGTGGAACGAATAAATGAATCTCTACAGAACGCCATTACCGATTCAGTGCTAAGCCCTGGCTGTGTTGCTGTGATCACATTAGTAACAATTAAGTGTGGCCGGGTCATTCAGACGGTTACTCTGGCCTCTTGAGCATCAGGATACTCTGCAGCATGCAACAAGTGATAACTCACTTGTTTTCAACCAGTTTAGGAAATTTGGTTTAATTGAAGATGAAAGAAAACTGGTCTCTAAATGCTTCATCAAATGTATACTAGTAGGGATGATAGCTTTATAACAAACCAGTGTTCTGTCACTGTCATCACATTTACTGTACACTGAGGGATGCATTGAACAGGCAATACATGTCAACACAATATACATGCTGACTTCCAAACCATGAATACTGAATGATAAATCACAGCTTTATGGATTATGTTGTTTTACCTTGAGTTCAAGCAGTAGTTCTCCTATGCCGATGTCTAATCCTGCACCTGTCAACACACAAAGAGAGGTATTATAGTCAGACATCACACACACACACACACAAACACAAACACACACACATAGCCTATCCCCCTGCCCATGAGCTCTCTGTCAGCCATGGTAAAGAACATTTATACTACGCGAACACCCTCCTGCTGCTGGAATACACAAAGTAGTGAAGAGGATACTTCTCTCAACATGAAAAGAGAAATCCTCATATACTTTCCTCGCCTTGTCTCTTCCTCAGGGCCTTTCCTCACCTACTGGGAGATAAAGCGACAGCCTTTGCAGCTTGTGTTGTCAGCTTTAAGGAATTGCAAATACACCAAAATTGCTTCATTTTCTCTCTCTCTTCGACAGCTATTCAGTTTTATTATACACTGAGGATGGCTGCAGGGTTAGATCTTAAACATGACATGGTGCTGATGATACCTATCTCAGTGTGCCTAAGAGAAAGGCCCTTGGCCACAAGGGCATCCGTCCACTTTGTACTATTGTGCCACACACACACACACACACACACACACACACACACACACACACACACACACACACACACACACACACACACACACACACACACACACAAGCAAACACACAGACACAGGCACACACACTGTTTACTATTTCTCTGCCAACCCAGTCCTGGAGGTGGAGAATGATACAGATTATCCTGTTTTAGGTCATTCAGTTTTATATATAGTTGTGAGAGAAAGGTATTTTAAATGTAATTAAAAATGCTTCCTGATGTTCATTGAGCAGGTCAGCAAAGCTAATAATAATAATAGTCATTTAGAGCAAACAGAATAGCATATTATTAATTCATACATGACATATTGTTTTGGGGGGAATTTGTCACTTTGCCAGTAGTAATATCACTATAAGGAGAATAAAAGCATCTCTACAATACTACTTGTGGCTGGTCTCTGTGTAAATCATTGCTGGCTTCCTGTAATTTGTTATCTTTTGGAGATCCCATTTTCAATGTGTTGATGCAGCAGATGGATTCCCCCACAGTATCCATTTATCACCTGTCATGGTAAACCTGTTTTGTCCTTTTCTACCAATGAAAAATGGGTAGGGGTTGGGAGAAAAATAAAAGCTGTTATTAAACTGTATTTTGGTTTCCTCAAACAATATAATGAAACCTTTGGTTCCAACATGGTAGACATGAATATTCTCTCTCTGAATTTCTAAGTCCACAACTGGAGTTTTAAAACCTTGACTATGACATATCAAGTTCAACCTCAGAATGAGTAACGAAATGGAAATGAAAAGCCACTCAATGTGACTTCTCACACTAGTGAAAAACATTTTTTTTTTTATAATGAAAATGTGTCATGCCTCAATACACAAATGATAATATGCATAATAATTTACTGGATAAATGGAGCATTTTAATTTAAGACACACTTTTCATCCTAGAAACAAAGGATATTTTGGGCTGGCTGATGGGATAACTGCAAGCAGAAAGAGCCATTGTTAGCAGTTAAAAGCTCTCTGAGTATCTTAGCCTTTTGATACCAGCTTTTATTTCAGAAACTACTAACTGAAATAATGAATTCAACACTGGTTGCAAAATCCATTACTCTCACCAACTTTCTTGCTGAATTAGGAGAGATTATACAGTAAATGAATACAGTGGCAGTGTGTTGTTTTCTAATAATTACAGTAGGAGCAAAAACAACACAGTTGAGGGTCTATTGAACAGTAGAAGAAAATCATTTTTAGTCCAAGAATAGGCTTCATATATCAGCTTTATTTACATAAAGTTGCTTCTCTTGTCATTTGAGCTTTCAATTGTCTTTGGCGTTTTCTTGGTTTATTGTTGTGTGCAATAGGCTATACTCTAGCTATCACTGCATACAAAAATGCCACAGGGATACAAATAAATGTTTTATGTAAGGCCAGGCCAAGTATTTCTTGTTAGACATGTTTTAGTAATCACTTTTATGTAGCTATTAGCCTAGTCCACGAGATATGAAACAGCATTTTGGAAGGAAACAAAATAGTTGCTGAAGGGTATTTACAAGGCTAAGCGAGTTAAGCGAATCCTCAGTTATTCAGGATGCCAACTCTCACAGAGCAGTCCCAGGTATGATTAACCTGAACCCAGCAGACCACAGGCCCTTTCCACAGTCATTATTCTGGACTTTGCCAGTTCCCAGCAGGGCAGGCCAAGGGTGGGACAAAATTGGCTGTGCATATCTATGACTATCTGACATTCCTGGATGCAAAATTAAATTAAAATCCATAAATCAATTTCTTAGCATGGGCCTCTTCAAATCAGAGCCCTGGAGTTAGAGGCAATAACATAAGCCAATTTCTAGTGGAGTTATGGGGACCCCCCCCCCAAAAAAAAAAAAAACGAATTAATGGAAAAAATGTATGTGCACAATGAAATGCCACACTTGCACTATCTTTAGAGGTGAACAAAAAGCAGGCATGTTTCAGCTTTTAAAAGAGTCCACCCAGGAGCAGAGACTTTTCTTTTTTCCTGCCTGCCATACTCAAGGATCTTCTAAGTGCTTTTATCGCTTGCATGTCATTGAGTGGCAGGGTTCAATGAAGCACAGTTCATTAGTCAGAAAGCAGCAGACAGCAAACTAGCGATGGGCTACATATCAAAACCCAAGAACTTATACCCTAAATCCCATCCAAAAAGGTAAAAGTTTGACCTGCCAAGTCCATTCAGTTAGTTAGTTATTTTCTTAAAATGTACCACATTAGCAACGCCTTAAAATAAGCCCACGCACTCCTTGCTTGCAGCTACATGCAGTGTTTCTTCCCATGCTTTCAACTATTAAATGTATCCATCTAAGTCAGCATAAAAGAACTGACAGTTCAAGTGATGTGCTGTGGGCAAGCCACATCTGATTAAGAGGTTTTTAATGGCTTTATGGCCTGTGGCAGGCACAACAACAGCCTTCTGGACCCACTCATAACCTGCTACTGCACATCCACTTCGTATAGCAGCGAAGGTAAAGAGGCATACAAGCCGCCGCTGATTTTCTACAAGCCCCATTCCCTCACTGGAAACATCCCTCATGCTACAGATGTAGGATCTTAATTTGATCACCCTGTTGCAGGAGAACAGGACATTTTAAACTTGGAGTGTATTTGAGGTTTAAAAAGGCGCCGATGACGTCGATTAAGGCAGCCCCCTGCACCTCTCTGATTCAGAGGGGTTGGGTTAAATGCGGAAGACACATTTCAGTTGAATGCATTCAGTTGTGCAATTGACTAGGTATCTCCCATTTCTTGTGAATTCTTTAAAGGACATTCTACTCCAAATTAAATGATGTTCTCTTCTTATTAAACTCTTCTGAAAATCGAGGACAGTTTAATTTTATCTCTTGGTCTCACTGACATCCCTAGCCAATTATATATTGACACCAAAAATAATTTAGCTAGCATAACATTACTGTATTTTAGCTAAGAATTATTACATACATCTATATATAAGGTTGGCTACACTTCCAGGATTACAAGATAGCTAGCTAGTTACCTTGGAGGTTTCTCAGATGATCTGATAAGAATCTGAGGAAGACATGTAACTTGTTGTAACTTGTCACTCTGATCTTAAAAGAGAATCCAGCAGACATTTAAATGAATATATGTATATATATATATAGAGTGGGGGGAAAAAGTATTTAGTCAGCCACCAATTGCAAGTTCTCCCACTTAAAAAGATGAGAGAGGCCTGTAATTTTCATCATAGGTACACGTCAACTATGACAGACAAAATGAGGAAAAAAAATCCAGAAAATCACATTGTAGGATTTTTAATGAATTTATTTGCAAATTATGGTGGAAAATAAGTATTTGGTCAATAACAAAAGTTTCTCAATACTTTGTTATATACCCTTTGTTGGCAATGACACAGGTCAAACGTTTTCTGTAAGTCTTCACAAGGTTTTCACACACTGTTGCTGGTATTTTGGCCAATTCCTCCATGCAGATCTCCTCTAGAGCAGTGATGTTTTGGGGCTGTCGCTGGGCAACACGGACTTTCAACTCCCTCCAAAGATTTTCTATGGGGTTGAGATCTGGAGACTGGCTAGGCCACTCCAGGACCTTGAAATGCTTCTTACGAAGCCACTCCTTCGTTGCGGTGTGTTTGGGATCATTGTCATGCTGAAAGACCCAGCCACGTTTCATCTTCAATGCCCTTGCTGATGGAAGGAGGTTTACACTCAAAATCTCACGATACATGGCCCCATTCATTCTTTCCTTTACACAGATCAGTCGTCCTGGTCCCTTTGCAGAAAAACAGCCCCAAAGCATGATGTTTCCACCCCCATGCTTCACAGTAGGTATGGTGTTCTTTGGATGCAACTCAGCATTGTTTGTCCTCCAAACATGACGAGTTGAGTTTTTACCAAAAAGTTCTATTTTGGTTTCATCTGACCATATGACATTCTCCCAATCCTCTTCTGGATCATCCAAATGCACTCTAGCAAACTTCAGATGGGCCTGGACATGTACTGGCTTAAGCAGGGGGACACGTCTGGCACTGCAGGATTTGAGTCCCTGGCGGCGTAAAGTGTTACTGATGGTAGGCTTTGTTACTTTGGTCCCAGCTCTCTGCAGGTCATTCACTAGGTCCCCCCGTGTGGTTCTGGGATTTTTGCTCACCGTTCTTGTGATCATTTTGACCCCACGGGGTGAGATCTTGCGTGGAGCCCCAGATCGAGGGAGATTATCAGTGGTCTTGTATGTCTTCCATTTCCTAATAATTGCTCCCACAGTTGATTTCTTCAAACCAAGGTGCTTACCTATTGCAGATTCAGTCTTCCCAGCCTGGTGCAGGTCTATAATTTTGTTTCTGGTGTCCTTTGACAGCTCTTTGGTCTTGGCCATAGTGGAGTTTGGAGTGTGACTGTTTGAGGTTGTGGACAGGTGTCTTTTATACTGATAACAAGTTCAAACAGGTGCCATTAATACAGGTAACGAGTGGAGGACAGAGGAGCATCTTAAAGAAGAAGTTACAGGTCTGTGAGAGCCAGAAATCTTGCTTGTTTGTAGGAGACCAAATACTTATTTTCCACCATAATTTGCAAAGAAATTCATTAAAAATCCTACAATGTGATTTTCTGGATTTTTTCTTCTCAAATTGTCTGTCATAGTTGACGTGTACCTATGATGAAAATTACAGGCCTCTCTCATCTTTTTAAGTGGGAGAACTTGCACAATTGGTGGCTGACTAAATACTTTTTTCCCCCACTGTATATATATATATATATATATATATATTTGTTGTTGCAGTGGTAGCAACGATTAAATGAATATAGGGGAAACACTGAACCCACAGCCCCCACTCACTCTCTCCTTGGACTGCAGCAGAGAGGTGTAGGGAGCAGAGAGGTGTGGGGGGCAGAGAGGTTTGGGGTGGGAGGTGAGGACAGGAGGCCAGTCTTGGATTTCCTCCATATTGACACAGAGAGGGTGAGAACGTGAGAGAGAGCGAAAGTGCACTCCTCAATCAATTGCTATTGACCCTTATTGCAGCAGGGATGGAATTAGGAATATGCCTTCCTCTGAGATAAAAACAAGTATTTTTGTTGTTGTTGTTGGTGACCCCTGCATGTTATACAGTCCCATCTGTGTTATTACACATTGCTGCCCTCAGTAAACAAGTAAGATGTCCTGTCAATTAACATTGTGATAATTGTTTGGGTCAGCAATTGGCCAGTTCATTACTTGAGTAGCCTTAGGAATGAGTGATTGGGTAAGATCATTGGAAACTCTAACACAATCAGTGTAGCATTACTATTTTATTTGTACAGCTTTCTTAACCCACAAAGGAACCTAAAGTCTCTGATTAATTTGAAATGCCTTTTTGTCTTCCATAGATATTTAGCAATTGATTTCAGATCGAATGCTGTCATACAATCTTCATGGATTTGGTTCCCAGTTCTACTGAATTCTGTCTTGTTTATATAGTCAAGGCTCAAATGACCAAACACCAGCATACATTACGTTCTTTATCAAACTCATTCTTAGATTAGTGAGTTACAGAGATCACTTAAAGTAGCCGCTGACCTGAGGGTGGGAGGAAGCACATGCGGAGGACATTTAGAGGAAATAAGGTGGATTCATGTGTAGTGTTCAAGATCCACAACCAATATGTTGAAAGTGATTCCTTCCTGTGCTTCAGAATATTTACTGCATGAGTCACTCAATGAATTAAGCAACTGAACTCCGGCATTACAAGACCTCTGCATTCTACAGTGGGGGAAAAAAGTATTTAGTCAGCCACCAATTGTGCAAGTTGTCCCACTTAAAAAGATGAGAGAGGCCTTTAATTTTCATCATAGGTACACGTCAACTATGACAGACAAAATGAGAAAGAAAATCCAGAAAATCACATTGTAGGATTTTTTATGAATTTATTTGCAAATTATGGTGGAAAATAAGTATTTGGTCAATAACAAAAGTTTCTCAATACTTTGTTATATACCCTTTGTTGGCAATGACACAGGTCAAACGTTTTCTGTAAGTCTTCACAAGGTTTTCACACACTATTTTGGCCCATTCCTCCATGCAGATCTCCTCTAGAGCAGTGATGTTTTGGGGCTGTCGCTGGGCAACACGGACTTTCAACTCCCTCAAATATTTTCTATGGGGTTGAGATCTGGAGACTGGCTAGGCCACTCCAGGACCTTGAAATGCTTCTTACGAAGCCACTCCTTCGTTGCCTGGGCAGTGTGTTTGGGATCATTGTCATGCTGAAAGACCCAGCCACGTTTCATCTTCAATGCCCTTGCTGATGGAAGGAGGTTTTCACTCAAAATCTCACGATACATGGCCCCATTCATTCTTTCCTTTACACGGATCAGTCGTCCTGGTCCCTTTGCAGAAAAACAGCCCCAAAGCATGATGTTTACACCCCCATGCTTCACAGTAGGTATGGTGTTCTTTGGATGCAACTCAGCATTCTTTGTCCTCCAAACACGACGAGTTGAGTTTTTACCAAAAAGTTCTATTTTGGTTTCATCTGACCATATGACATTCTCCCAATCCTCTTCTGGATCATCCAAATGCACTGTAGCAAACTTCAGACGGGCCTGGACATGTACTGGCTTAAGCAGGGGGACACGTCTGGAACTGCAGGATTTGAGTCCCTGGCGGCGTAGTGTGTTACTGATGGTAGGCTTTGTTACTTTGGTCCCAGCTCTCTGCAGGTCATTCACTAGGTCCCCCTGTGTGGTTCTGGGATTTTTGCTCACCATTCTTGTGATCATTTTGACCCCACGGGGTGAGATCTTGCGTGGAGCCCCAGATCGAGGGAGATTATCAGTGGACTTGTGTGTCTTCCATTTCCTAATAATTGCTCCCACAGTTGATTTCTTCAAACCAAGCTGCTCACCTATTGCAGATTCAGTCTTCCCAGCCTGGTGCAGGTCTACAATTTTGTTTCTGGTGTCCTTTGACAGCTCTTTGGTCTTGGCCATAGTGGAGTTTGGAGTGTGACTGTTTGAGGTTGTGGACAGGTGTCTTTTATACTGATAACAAGTTCAAACAGGTGCTATTAATACAGGTAACGAGTGGAGGACAGAGGAGCCTCTTAAAGAAGAAGTTACAGGTCTGTGAGAGCCAGAAATCTTGCTTGTTTGTAGGTGACCAAATACTTATTTTCCACCATAATTTGCAAATAAATTCATTAAAAATCCTACAGTGTGATTTTCTGGATTATTTTTTCTTAATTTGTCTGTCATAGTTGACGTGTACCTATGATGAAAATTACAGGCCTCTCTCATCTTTTTAAGTGGGAGAACTTGCACAATTGGTGGCTGACTAAATACTTTTTTTCCCCACTGTATATATAACTTATGCATCTGGGATGGAAATGCAACTAAAACAGACAATTTCCTGGGATGAAGCTGTATAGTAAGTCCTGGTTATGACATGTTCTTAAAGTCTGTTGAAAAGTCTGCATGCTTGAATAAACAAATGTTTTAATAAAATGATTAGCTGAGACAATAATCTCTCAATGTTCTGCTGAGCAGGCTACCCCAGTTGGGACCCACACATCTACACTCATATCAGGCCTTTGTTCTGCCAGTCAGCTTGGTAGTGGCTTGACAACGGCACAGGCAGACTTCTGAAGGCTCCTGTCACAACTGTCACAAGCACTCCTATCACTTCAGAGATGACATTGCCTCCCTGGAGGCAGTACGGGGCACAACCACATTTATTTCTGTATGCTCATAGAGAGTTCTGACCGACAATGTGTTAGCCCGCAAATATCTGACCTAAAAGAGGTTTATCTTGATTTCTGCTGGGATGAGGCAGCGATAGATAGATGTGATAGAGCTTTATAGACATATGTGCTGTATGCCTCACCACAGGCATTATTCCACTTAATCAGCGTCCAGGACAAGGCTATTGGCTGTGATGTCAAAGTGGGTGACGAAGCCAACCAACCCCCTGGTGGTGTCTATACTAAAAGTGGACTGTGCTGGCCTGGCTGTCAGATCTGGATTGGCATATCGGACTGTCCTGTAGAAGTGGCCAGGATCTGATCAATGCATTGGAATGCATTGGGCCGTTGGGCTGTGTGGAGGGGGATCATGGGAAGCATTGATGGTGTTGCCTGCCCTTGAACACATGCTGTCTCTAAACAGAGATCAGTTGGCCCAGTTTTGTCTGTGGAAGTAGCGCACAGAACGGATGTGTATCAGGGGAACTGCTGGTGAATCAGTCCTAACATCAGCCTCATTCCTCGAAGGGGGAGATGAACACTGGAACACCAGGGATTTGCATTGTGGAAAAGGAACCGGCAAGTAAGTATTTCATTGGACGGTGTTGACCATGTGTATCCCATACATACGACTAATAAAACTTGAAATTTGACTTGATGTACTCTGGCCTTGTACCATAACACGTTCTCTGTCAATGAAAAAACACTATGAACTAGACTGTCTATTCTTTATTGATTAGGTTTTTTGATTTGTTATCAGATGAGAATTCCGCTTCATGGATCATCAATGTGCACTTGTGAATGAGCAATACAATATAACTAACAACTCCGAGAGCATCACTTGATATAACTGAAATTGCTACTTCAAAACTATGCTTGTTTCATTAAGAATCATGTTATGAAATAAGTATTTTTATCTAGTATCTCAAAGTATTCATTTTTACCTTGGTAAAATTATGTTACAAGTTACCTTTTGTTGGCTTCAAACTAAATATAAGATGGACACCTGCAGTTCTATTGGATATTTAGCTTTTTACGAATTTGAGGAGTAGCAATTGCATGGTGAGACCCAACAGCAGTAATCTAGTGTACTGGGAGGATGCTGTCCTCAATACTGCTGGCAAAGTCACAATAATGAAATCCTCTTTTAAAATCAGTGTTCATTAAGCTTCTAATTTAAGACTACAAAGGAGATATTATTTGCATTTTAATGTAAGTTTTGTTTTGCCTCCCTGCACTCACTGCATACAATAAGTACTCAAATAGGATAGCAGAGAACAGAATCATAAGAATAAGTCACTTCGGTGAAAATGAGAAGCTGGCTTTGTACTGTATGTAAAAGATCCCACAGATGAACCCTGTAAGCATATGGCTCTGCTGTAGACAAGACTATCATCTGCAACGTTGACAGTGGAAATTAGGAGTACAGTTTTCTATTTTTAGGATTTCATATGGGGACGATAATACTTTGTTATCGCCCAACCAAATTTGTTGGCACAGTTTATTTTTAAGGCAAAGGATTACTCCATCTGGGAGTCAGTTACTGCTAAGGTCAAAGGTGATCGAAAGTAATTTTTACTGGAGGCTGTTTTCCATACAGTGTGAAATACTCACCCGAATCACCATGGAAACTCTGAGACCTCAAACTTTGCCTGAAAGTTTAGAAAATAATCTAGAATGGTCTTGTTAACAGATATACTAAATGTGAAGCAGAGATGAGAATAGCAATAACCAGAAATGGTAATCAATTGTATATCAAAAAATTTCTGCTAACTCAGTTGCTACTTCAACATGCTGCATTGTAAATCATTGCTTTAATTGCCACTTTCCATGTTGCTTTAATGAATGCAAATTATCAGAGAATTCTACATGTACTTCAGTTAGAAACATAGCCTGGTCCCATATCTCTTGCCATGGCATGGCAATTCCATTAGGAGTTGGTAAGAGAGCAGATACAGACTGGCATCCAGGCTGTGAAAACTTTCAAGAGGTGACAAGAACTCTGGGCAACTATATGGTGTCACCAGCAGAGGGAGTAGACTACAACCTTAAAAAAGTTCACAAAACCAGAGATTTGGGAACAAAAGGATAAAAAGCCATCATCCCATTCTCACATGTTGAAGTCTGGACATGAGCTCATCAGAGAAAACAAGCTTGTTTGGACAATCAACTCCATACCAGTCTACACAAAGCATCCAAGCATCCATTAAGCTGCTGTCCTATGTCTATCAACCCTCTTTCAAAATGGCCTTCTGGGGACTCAATTGTTTTGCCTTTTCTAGATTACAGTCATCTATGTTCTTTTTTTCATGGATATGAAGTGTGCACCCATTTTATCCCGAACACTATATTTTCGTAGTCATGGCACATTTCTATAATTTTATTATAATAATAATAATATGATAATAATATAACAATATATAATATAATACAAATCTATAATTTCAAACTGATAATTTCCATTTCCAAAAGAGATACTCAATGGACAAACTCTATCTAATCTTAAAAAACTGGTGTAATCTATTACATAAAAATATACGTATTTCTCACAGGGACCGTCACAGTGTAATAACAGTGGCCTATTTGACACTATTAGTGTTTAATGTATGCATTGCCACTACTTCTGAGGTTCTCCTCCATCTGTTTCATGTCCTTACTCAAAACCGCTTTTTCTGCAAAAAGGGACTGTGATCAAGAGGAATATGTTATGTCTATGAAAATGTTTAATTCATTTTCTTATTACATTTCAAAGAACTGATAACTTTTAATACGTTTTGTTTTATGTTTTGTTGGATTGCGTTAATTTTCAATTACCATGGGGATCATAATGGCACTAAAACATAAAGTAAAAGATAATACCCAACAAGTCACATCAATTGCTTTAAGGGTGTCAGGACACCTTTCAAGAAATGTCTACGTTTTTTGGATAGAATATGCATATAAATGACCATAATTCACACTATGCAAGTTAACCCTATGTAAAGTATCTTCAGTTTGTATATAAATAGTGTTTTGTCTCTATGCTACTATGTACTCTGTCAGCTATTCTCCAATGTTCACATGCTCTTATGCATACCTGTCAACACAATCATAATTGAAAGTCTATGAAAACTCAACATTATACCTTTCATTTTGTTATGAGAACAATGTACCCATGTGAAAGTTTATAAATGAGTGTTCTAGATTGAAGTGTTCTAGATTGAAGTGTTCTAGATTGAAGTGCCTATGTCAATCTAAATGATGTTGAGAGGATAGAGGGAAAAGGAGAAAATAGAATATGATAGATTAACTAAGTGATTTACTTTTATAAACTGGGCGGTTCGAGCCCTGAATGCCGATTGGCTGACAGCCGAGGTATATCAGATCGTATACCATGGGTATGACAAAACATTTATTTTTACTGCTCTATTTACGTTGGTATACAGTTTATAATAGCAATAAGGCACCTCAGGGGTTTGTGGTATATGGCCACTATACCACGGCTAAGGGCTGTATCCAGGCACTCCGCTTTGCGTCGTGCTTAAGAACATCCCTTAGCCGTGGTATATTGGCCATATACCACACCCCCTCGTGCCTTATTGCTTAAGTATACCACTAACAGGAAAAGGATTTGTCTAAAACATTATACACATACTTCACTGGTACATTGCAGCTGATGGACTGAAAAATATCGCATTGGTTTAATGTGAAACTTAACCAAGAGAGGTAAACACATTCTGATAAATGCTCTGTTCAGTGTGACATTAATTAAATAAGTCAATGAAAGTCCATCATGTGAAAAACTTTCATTAATGTTCTTAACTAGATAATGATAGCTTCCTCAATGTCGTGCAGCAAAGCAGGTAATTGGTTTTCATGGACTGAGACTTTGAATTTATTTTATCGTGAGGAAGAGACTAACAAAATGCAATGACGTGGAGAATAATTAGTCTCATGGCTGGATTGGAATTTAACCATGTCAACATTCAATCACTTTATTCAATGTGATCTATTCATAATTTCCTTCTACGGATTATGAAATATGTATTAAAATGTTTTACTTTCCACAACAAATATCATGAATGTGCATTTTAGTTATATGATTACATTTGTCACTTTTTCAATAATAGCAACTTGGATTCACATAAATCATTTCTTATACTATCACAACATTCACAATATCCTATAATAATCTATTGTGGCATCACAATGAGAAATTAAATACAGTTGAAGTCGGAAGTTTACATACACCTTAGCCAAATACATTTAAACTCAGTTTTTCAAAATTCCTGACATTTAATCCTAGTAAAAATTCCCTGTCTTAGGTCAGTTAAGATCACCGCTTTATTTTAAGAATGTGAAATGTCAGAATAATAGTAGAGAGAATGATTTCTTTCAGCTTTTATTTATTTCATCACATTCCCAGTGGGTCAGAAGTTTACATACACTCAATTAGTATTTGGTAGCATTGCCTTTAAATTGTTTAACTTGGGTCAAACGTTTCGGGTAGCCTTCCACAAGCTTCCCACAATAAGATGGGTGAATTTTGGCCCATTCCTCCTGACAGAGCTGGTGTAACTGACTCAGGTTTGTAGGCCTCCTTGCTCGCACACGCTTTTTCAGTTCTGCCCACAAATATTCTATAGGATTGAGGTCAGGGCTTTGTGATGGCCACTCCAATACCTTGACTTTGTTGGCCTTTAGCCATTTTGCCACAACTTTGGAAGTATGCTTGGGGTCATTGTCCATTTGGAAGACCCATTTGCAATCAAGCTTTAACTTCCTGACTGATGTCTTGAGATGTTGCTTCAATATATCCACCAAATTTTCCTTCCTCATGATGTCATCTATTTTGTGAAGTGCACCAGTCCCTCCTGCAGCAAAGCACCCCCACAGCATGATGCTGCCAACCCTGTGCTTCACGGTTGGGATGGTGTTCTTTGGCTTGCAAGCCTTCCCCTTTTTCCTCCTAACATAACAATGGTCATTATGGCCAAACAGAGTTCTATTTTTGTTTCATCAGACCAGAGGACATTTCTCCAAAAATCTTTGTCCCCATGTGCAGTTGCAAACCGTAGTCTGGCGGTTTTGGAGCAGTGGCTTCTTCCTTTGCTGAGCGGACTTTCACGTTATGCCGATATAGGACATGTTTTACTGTGGATATACAGTGGGGAAAAAAAGTATTTAGTCAGCCACCAATTGTGCAAGTTCTCCCACTTAAAAAGATGAGAGAGGCCTGTAATTTTCATCATAGGTACACGTCAACTATGACAGACAAATTGAGAAAAGAAAATCCAGAAAATCACATTGTAGGATTTTTTATGAATTTATTTGCAAATTATGGTGGAAAATAAGTATTTGGTCACCTACAAACAAGCAAGATTTCTGTCTCTCACAGACCTGTAACTTCTTCTTTAAGAGGCTCCTCTGTCCTCCACTCGTTACCTGTATTAATGACACCTGTTTGAACTTGTTATCAGTATAAAAGACACCTGTCCACAACCTCAAACAGTCACACTCCAAACTCCACTATGGTCAAGACCAAAGAGCTGTCAAAGGACACCAGAAACAAAATTATAGACCTGCACCAGGCTGGGAAGACTGAATATGCAATAGGTAAGCAGCTTGGTTTGAAGAAATCAACTGTGGGAGCAATTATTAGGAAATGGAAGACATACAAGACCACTGATAATCTCCCTCGATCTGGGGGCTCCACGCAAGATCTCACCCCTGTGGGGGTCAAAATGATCACAAGAACGGTGAGCAAAAATACCAGAACCACACGGGGGGGACCTAGTGAATGACCTGCAGAGAGCTGGGACCAAAGTAACAAAGCCTACCATCAGTAACACACTACGCCGCCAGGGACTCAAATCCTGAAGTGCCAGACGTGTCCCCCTGCTTAAGCCAGTACATGTCCAGGCCCGTCTGAAGTTTGCTAGAGTGCATTTGGATGATCCAGAAGAGGATTGGGAGAATGTCATATGGTCAGATGAAACCAAAATATAACTTTTTGGTAAAAACTCAACTCGTCGTGTTTGGAGGACAAAGAATGCTGAGTTGCATCCAAAGAACACCATACCTACTGTGAAGCATGGGGGTGGAAACATCATGCTTTGGGGCTGTTTTTTCTGCAAAGGGACCAGGACGACTGATACGTGTAAAGGAAAGAATGAATGGGGCCATGTATCGTGAGATTTTGAGTGAAAACCTCCTTCCATCAGCAAGGGCATTGAAGATGAAACGTGGCTGGGTCTTTCAGCATGACAATGATCCCAAACACACCGCCCGGGCAATGAAGGAGTGGCTTCGTAAGAAGCATTTCAAGGTCCTGGAGTGGCCTAGCCAGTCTCCAGATCTCAACCCCATAGAAAATCTTTGGAGGGAGTTGAAAGTCCGTGTTGCCCAGCGACAGCCCCAAAACATCACTGCTCTAGAGGAGATCTGCATGGAGGAATGGGCCAAAATACCAGCAACAGTGTGTGAAAACCTTGTGAAGACTTACAGAAAACGTTTGACCTGTGTCATTGCCAACAAAGGGTATATAACAAAGTATTGAGGAACTTTTGTTATTGACCAAATACTTATTTTCCACCATAATTTGCAAATAAATTCATTAAAAATCCTACAATGTGATTTTCTGGATTTTTTTTCCTCATTTTGTCTGTCATAGTTGACGTGTACCTATGATGAAAATTACAGGCCTCTCTCATCTTTTTAAGTGGGAGAACATGCACAATTGGTGGCTGACTAAATACTTTTTTCCCCCACTGTAGATACTTTTGTACCTGTTTCATCAAAGCACATTCATCTCTAGGAGACAGAACGCGTCTCCTTCCTGAGAGGTATGACGGCTGCGTGGTCCCATGGTGTTTATACTTGCGTACTATAGTTTTGTACAGATGAACGTGGTACCTTCAGGCGTTTGGAAATTGCTCCCAATGATGAACCAGAATTGTGGAGGTCTACAATTTTTTTTCTGAGGTCTTGGCTGATTTCTTTTGATTTTCCCATGGTGTCAAGCAAAGAGGCACTGAGTTTGAAGGTAGGCCTTGAAATACATCCACAGGTACACCTCCAATTGACTCAAATGATGTCAATTAGCCTATCAGAAGCTTCTAAAACCATGACATAATTTTCTGGAATTTTCGAGCTGATTAAGGGCACAGTCAATTTAGTGTATGTAAATTTCTGACCCACTGGAATTGTGATACAGTGAATTCTAAGTGAAATAATCTGTCTGTAAACAATTGTTGGAAAAATTACTTGTGTCATGCACAAAGTAGATATCCTAACCGACTTGCCAAAACTATAGTTTGTTAACAAGAAATGTGTGGAGTGGTTGAAAAACAAGTTTTAATGACTCCAACCAAAGTGTATGTAAACGTCCAACTTCAACTGTATATGCAGTGCCAGGACAGTGGAAAATGCATACAATATTCTCTAATTGGGGATAGTCTAGTCTACAGTATTCCTCCTTCATTTGAAGAGATTAGGATTCCATTTGAATTGAGAGCGCTTAATGCTCAGCAGTATCCCCAGTTCGCTTTCACAAGTTCACATTTTTACTGGCAACAATAGACATTCCATGGTAACTGCTTGCTTCTGCTGTCTATTCAAAAGCAGAGGACTTCTTTTTGAGTCTATTGACCTCTGCAAGCCATTTAATAACTATGGGGAAGAGACTGTGGCAACAATTGAATTGAAGTGCTAATATGGTCTGTGTTGTTTGTTGGTCTAAACAGTTAGGCAAAGGTCATATCAACTGAGATTAAAAGTAAAAGAAAATCTGAAAATGTGATTCAATTCAACTAAAATGGATGGCACATAGTGTGTAGACACCTTTCCCCTCACAATACAGCATGGAGACATACCGGCATGCATGTTGTGACTACTATAATAATAATATAATAATATGCCATTTAGCAGACGCTTTTATCCAAAGTCAGTCATCCAGTCATGTGTCCAGTCATGTGTGCATACATTTTTACGTAAAAAAAATATACTCATTGCATTGCATCATGAGACTAATCACAGAAAGTGCTAACAAGTTCTGTACTTTGACCCAAGCTTGAGTGCATTCCAATTGGGAGCCTTTGGGTTTGTGTGAACCACAGCTTCTTATTACTCCACTACCTGCACTTCCTCAACCCAGTGCTCCTGACTCTACACCCTCTACAACACCACCAACCCAGACAACCATCAACAGCATCTATCATGTAGACAGAAGTGCTGAGTGGCTATTACTCTTCAGCAGCCCACATAAAACCGGGCAATTAAATGCTTTTGGCACATTCTACATTGTCTAAGCCCCAAATGGCATCATATTCCCTATGTAGTGCACTACTTTTGACCAAGGCCCTGGCTCTGGTCAAAAGTAGTGCACTACATAGGGAATAGGGTTCCATTTGGTATGCATCCTTTGTCTCAGAGCAGAGACCCCTAGTCGCTGCTTTGAAATGGAGATGGAGAATTAAAGACTGTGACAGTTCCTGTGAAATTGGAGCTGATGAAGTACCTCTCACCAGGGCCACGGACTGCATCACTTTCATCAACGAAGGAATCGGGATCCTACTAGGAAATTACAGGTACTCAATTTGTCTTCTCCGAGTATTTTCCACTCTCGATGGAGGCCTCTTATAAAACCGTATATTAAGGTATAATATGTCAGTGCTATATATAGGGTAGTAATCTGATGTATCCTGGCTGAACCTGGATTCAATGGACATCTCAATGGTAATGGCCACTCTAGGTGTAGGCCTCTGTGAGGTACAGTACTGTAAGGAAAGATACAGTATAGCTGTGCTGTATGTAGGGTATTTACTGAGTCTATTGTAGCCTGGCCCATGCTAGAGTCTCAGAACCCAAACACAAAGGGTTATCCCTCTCTCACTGGGTCCTACTATTGAACATTGCCATCTAGGCAGCAGTGGGTTTTTCCCCTGTCACAATAGGAAAAAGGTCTCATTCATGAAGGCCGCCCCGACGTTCCCAGACAACTAAAAAAAAATCACCAATCAAGCAGGAGATGTAGGTACACAATGCAGCAGACAATGATGAGCAGAGAGCTCCAGCTGAAATTACAAATGCCTCTGTCTCATTAGGCAGGCAAATCACATTAAATCTAATCTTTACCCCTTCCTATATGTACAGTGGGGAGAACAAGTATTTGATACACTGCCGATTTTGCAGGTTTTCCTACTTACAAAGCATGTAGAGGTCTGTAATTTTTATCATAGGTACACTTCAACTGTGAGAGATGGAATCTAAAACAAAAATCCAGAAAATCACATTGTATGATTTTAAAGTAATTAATTTGCATTTTAGTGCATGACATAAGTATTTGATACATCAGAAAAGCAGAACTTAATATTTGGTACAGAAACCTTTGTTTGCGATTACAGAAATCATACATTTCCTGTAGGTCTTGACCAGGTTTGCACACACTGCAGCAGGGATTTTGGCCCACTCCTCCATACAGACCTTCTCCAGATCCTTCAGGTTTCGGGGCTGTCGCTGGGCAATACGGACTTTCAGCTCCCTCCAAAGATTTTCTAAAGTTTCAGGTCTGGAGACTGGCTAAGCCTCTCCAGGACCTTGAGATACTTCTTACGGAGCCACTCCTTAGTTGCCCTGGCTGTGTGTTTTGGGTCGTTGTCATGCTGGAAGACCCAGCCACGACCCATCTTCAATGCTCTTACTGAGGGAAGGAGGTTGTTGGCCAAGATCTCACGATACATGGCCCCATCCATCCTCCCCTCAATACGGTGCAGTCGTCCTGTCCCCTTTGCAGAAAAGCATCCCCAAAGAATGATGTTTCCACCTCCATGCTTCATGGTTGGGATGGTGTTCTTGGGGTTGTACTCATCCTTCTTCTTCCTCCAAACACGGCGAGTGGAGTTTAGACCAAAAAGCTCTATTTTTGTCTCATCAGACCACATGACCTTCTCCCATTCCTCCTCTTGATCATCCAGATGGTCATTGGCAAACTTCAGACGGGCTTGGACATGTGCTGGCTTAAGCAGGGGGACCTTGCGTGCACTGCAGGATTTTAATCCATGACGGCGTAGTGTGTTACTAATGGTTTTCTTTGAGACTATGGTCCCAGCTCTCTTCAGGTCATTGACCAGGTCCTGTCATGTAGTTCTGGGCTGATCCCTCACCTTCCTCATGATCATTGATGCCCCATGAGGTGAGATCTTGCATGGAGCCCCAGACCGAGGGTGATTGACCGTCATCTTGAACTTCTTCCATTTTCTAATAATTGCGCCAAAAGTTGTTGCCTTCTCACCAAGCTGCTTGCCTATTGTCCTGTAGCCCATCCCAGCCTTGTGCAAGTCTACAATTTTATCCCTGATGTCCTTACACAGCTCTCTGGTCTTGGCCATTTTGGCGAGGTTGGAGTCTGTTTGATTGAGTGTGTGGACAGGTGTCTTTTATACAGGTAACGAGTTCAAACAGGTGCAGTTAATACAGGTAATGAGTGGAGAACAGGAGGGTTTCTTAAAGAAAAACTAACAGGTCTGTGAGTGCCGGAATTCTTACTGGTTGGTAGGTGATCAAATACTTATGTCATGCAATAAAATTAATTACTTAAAAAATCATACAATGTGATTTTCTGGATTTTTTTAGATTCCGTCTCTCACAGTTGAAGTGTACCTATGATAAAAATTACAGACCTCTACATGCTTTGTAAGTAGGAAAACCTGCAAAATCGGTAGTGTATCAAATACTTGTTCTCCCCACTGTACATATCTACCTCATGTACCTTGTATCCCTGCACATTATTATGGTATTGGTACTCCCTGTGTATATCCTCATTCTTGTGTTTTTTATTCCTCTTGCGTTAGAGAAAGGGTAAGTAAGCATTTCACAGTAAAGTCATAAATAAGCATTTCACGGTAAAGTCTACACCTGTTGTACTCGGGGCATGTGACAAATACAATTTGATTTGATTTGAAACCATATTCAGTTGTTGTACACTCCATCTCCAGGTTCTCTGGAGCTGACAGTCAGTCACATTAGAATCTCAGTCATCGAAGGTACAGTGCCTTGCAAAAGTATTCACCCCCCTTGGCGTTTTTCCTATTTTGTTGCATTACAACCTGTAATTTAAATTGATTTATATTTGGATTTCATGTAATGGACACACTGAAAATAGTCCAAATTGGTGAAGTGAAATGAAAAAAATAACTTGTTTAAAAAAATTCAAAAAAATAAATAACGGAAAAGTGGTGTGTGCATATGTATTCACCCCCTTTGCTATGAAGCCCCTACATAACACCTGGTGCAAACAATTACCTTCAGCTCAATTGGTAGAGCATGGCGCTTGTAACGCCAGGGTAGTGGGTTCGATCCCCGGGACCACCCATACGTGAAAATGTATGCACACATGACTGTAAGTCGCTTTGGATAAAAGCGTCTGCTAAATGGCATACTATTATTATTATAAATAAAGTCCACCTGTGTGCAAACTAAGTGTCACATAATCTGTCACATGATCTCAGCATATATACACCTGTTCTGAAAGGCCCCAGAGTCAGCAACACCACTAAGCAAGGGGCACCACCAAGCAAGCAGCACCATGAAGACCAAGGAGCTTTCCAAACAGGTCAGGGACAAAGTTGTGGAGAAGTACAGATCAGGGATGGGTTATAAAAAAATATCAAAAACTTTGAACATCCCACGGAGCAACATTAAATCCATTATTAAAAAATTGAAAGAATATGGCACCACAACAAACCTGCCAAGAGAGAGCTACCCACCAAAACTCATGGACCAGGCAAGAAGGGCATTAATCAGAGAGGCAACAAAGAGACCAAAGATAACCCTGAAGGAGCTGCAAAGCTCCACAGCGGAGATTGGAGTATCTGTCCATAGGACCACTTTAAGCCATACACGCCACAGAGCTGGGCTTTACGGAAGAGTGGCCAGAAAAAAGCCATTGCTTAAAGAAAAAAAGAAGTAAACACGTTTTGTGTTCGCCAAAAGCCATGTTGGAGACTCCCCAAACATATGGAAGAAGGTACTGTGGTCAGATGAGACAAAAATTGAGCTTTTTGGCCATCAAGGAAAACGTTATGTCTGGTGCAAACCCAACACCTCTCATCACCCCGAGAACACCATCCCCACAGTGAAGCATCATGCTGTGGGGATGTTTTTCATCGGCAGGGACTGGGAAACTGGTCAGAATTGAAGGAATGATTTATGGTGCTAAATACAGGGAAATTCTTGAGGGAAACCTGTTTCAGTCTTCCAGAGGTTTGAGACTGGGACGGAGGTTCACCTCCCAGCAGGACAATGATCCTAAGCATACTGCTAAAGTAACACTCAAGTGGTTTAAGGGGAAACATTTAAATGTCTTTGAATGGCCTAGTCAAAGCCCAGACCTCAATCCAATTGAGAATCTGTGGTATGACTTAAAGATTGCTGTACACCAGCGGAACCCATCCAACTTGAAGGAGCTGGAGCAGTTTTGCCTTGAAGAATGGGAAAAAATCCCAGTGGCTAGATGTGCCAAGCTTATAGAGACATACCCCAAGATACTTGCAGCTGTAATTGCTGCAAAATGTGGCTCTACAAAGTATTGACTTTGGGGGGGTTAATAGTTATGCACGCTCAGGTTTTCTGTTTTTTTGTCTTATTTCTTGTTTGTTTCACAATAAAAAATATTTTGCATCTTCAAAGTGGTAGGCATGTTGTGTAAATCAAATGATACAACCCCCCAAAAAATCAATTTAAATTCCAGGTTGTAAGGCAACAAAATAGGAAAAATGCCAAGGGGGGTGAATACTTTCGCAAGCCACTGTATTCCATTATTCAAAACCACCCAGAGAGAGGGGTGGGAACAAAGTCTTTTACAAAATTATTCACATCTACACATCTGTATGTATACAGTGTTCTATTGTAGGAACACATACTGCAGGTCCTGGAAAATAATAATACATTATTATCATCAAAATACACACTACACAGGATCCACGACCAAAAGAAATGAACAATCTTACAAAATAAAAAACAACACATTCAAGAATAATGTATTCATTTAAGAATAAATCCTCTATGAAAAGAACAATTGCACGTCTCAGAGACTTGATTCACAATCATGTATCAATGATTGGAAGAAGCCAATTCCTCTAGTCGTCCAATGACTAACCCTCCTGCTGTTGACCATACTGGGATTGAGCTGACATAACTTCACCCTCTGCAATTTTAACATGTGATCTATCCCTCTCACAAACAGCAGAGTGGCACTCGCCTCTGATGAATTCTTCCAGCCAGCCCTGTTATTGCAAGATACAAATGTAATAATAGCAATCAAAAAAGTCACATCTGAAGTATGTACAGTATAATGCATTGATGCAATCACTTTGCATGTTTGATCCTAAAGTGGCTAATTGGTCATTGGTAATGGACCAGATGATGTAACATCACCACCCTAACCTTTCCTAGTGATTTGTTTGGACTAGAGGACATCAGTGTGATTTTTCCAGATGAAAACAAGTACTTTACCAATATGGCCTGAGCCATCGAGCCATCTCGATGTGCAAGGCAAGCACGCACATTGTTGCATGGCAGATCAATGTTTCCGTGTGGGTCCCAAATGGCACCGTATTCCCTACATAGTCCACAACTTTTGACCAGAACCCTATTGTCCCTGGTCAAAGGTAGTGCAGAATAGGGTGTCATTTGGGATGTACACTCACAGTCTGGCTGCAGACAAGGCCCAAACAGAAAGCACAGGGTTCCTTCCCAGTGCATCAGGCTCTGTGGCATTCAAGTCATACGATATGCCTTTAGAATCCCCTCAAATCAATTCAAATTTGCAACAATCAATGGCCGGTTCCTATCTGGAGTAATTAGAAAGGCAAACATGGATGGAGGGAGAATTTAGCTAAAAGCTCAATTGAGTATACAAGTACAAACAAAAAACAAACAAATCATAAATTGTCAGAGTAATGGAACTGGAACGGATGATGGAGGATCAGGGAAGCAGATCTGATGGCATTGAGATCAGAGGAAGCATTGATGGTCTGATGATCAGATGAGTGGAGAAGGGAGCCGGTCAGAGTAGAGAGACAGTCAGGCCCATAGCCTCAGCAGCACACCTTTGTGCCCCCTCACATCCTCTCTGCTCTGGGCTGGTGATAGTTAGCTTAGATGGCTAGTCACTCCTCTCCACTAACACTAGCACCCCTGGTCTCTCTGCTCATGGTCCTCTGTAGCTCAGTTGGTAGAGCATGGCACTTGCAACGCCAGGGTAGAGGGTTCGATTGCTGGCACCACCCTTACTCAAACTATATGCATGCATGGCTGTAAGTCGCTTTGGATAAAAGTGTCTGCTAAATGGCATATACAGTATTATGGTCAAAAATAGTACAGGGAAAAACGTGCCATTTGGGATGCGTCTCCCTGCTGTACTGTGTCTCAAACTTCAGCTCTAACAGAGACCGCTGTGTTGAATGGTCTGTCTGTGTAATCATTGTTGATAAAAACAAAGGTGTATAGAAATGTGAATATTGAACGGTGTGTATGCAGTACAGTAAATGGCTTGATCCTCTAATTTTCCATTTAGTTATTTCTGACATATTAACTGTCTGTTATCTGCATGTTTGATTCTGAGGTGTTGATTATAGTGTAAACCTACTGATGACAGTATCAAACATACCATTGGTAATAGTAATAGCAGGAATGACTGCAAGGCAATACCTATGTGGGCACTATGCTCGGTGTAATGTCTGTGTCTGTACTATCCATTGAATGATTGTGTGAGAAACCTTGCCTGCCTCGGGTTAACACTTTTATTATTGGGAGAGTGTTTTAGAATCAGTCTCTGTCACAATGGAGAACAGAATCTACTACTGCGCTTACTCCTTTGAAATTAGTTCTGTGCACTAGCTACTACAGTATTGCATCGAATTGCTAAACATTCTGTGAACAGATTGGATAAAAGAGCAAACAAATCCTTCTTGGAGTCACTATAACCATGAATATGTGTTACAGAGGACCAATGTATTTTCAAGGTTAATACCACCTATTGTGCTATCGCTGAGAGTGCGGTACCCACTATAATGGGGGATGAACTAATAATACTGGTCAGTTTCATGCTGGCTAGCCACGCCTGAGATAGAATATCTGGTTATGGTCCATAGGTGTTACAAGTCATATAGTCAGAAGTGAATCCATGAATTCACTGAGTTGATCATGTTTACCTCCTCTCAAATGTAGCCGATGACGACAGAGCCAATAAATAATCTCATAATATCAGTTTCAAACAAGTTAAGTTCCCCATTCATGACTTAGCATTATAAGTGTTTGGCTCCATTGAGCTAAGCTAATCATCGGTGTAAATGACACTATCATCAACTGAAATGAATCTGCTATCCTCACATATCCTTAAAGTATTTCCTCAGTTTTAAGAAGTTGAATTAGAGTGAACAGAGGTAGCCATTATCAGCCCTTAGTGAAAACAGGAACAACAGGGAAAAATTAGAAAGGAATGGAAAGAACCCAAAGACAAGGGTTTTGTAGAACATAGAAGACCAGCCTTGCCTCAGTCAGTACTGAGATCCTGAGAGCCTCCGTCTCTGTGCTGCCAATCCTCGTGAGTGCTTTAACCTGCTCTTGAAGTCACAAAGCTCTGTGATCACATTTCTCTTTGAGTGATGAGATATTTCCCTCGCTGCTCTTTTACAAGGTCAGTTCTCAGCTTGAATGAAATATTTATTTACTACTAAAACGGATCGCACAATACACAACACATTCAAACAAGTGCTTTTAGAGTGGAGTGAAGGAGGGAAGAGGGATAAGGTGAAAAGGATGTCAAAGCATGTAGGTCTTACACATACAGTGCCTTCAGAAGGTATTCACATCCCTTGACTTTTTCCACATTTGCTGTCTTACTGCCTAAATTAAAAATTGATTTAATTGAGATTTTGTGTCACTGGCCTACACACAATAGCCCATAAAGTCAAAGTGGAATTAGGGTTTTAGAAATGTTGAGAAATTCATAAACAATTCTAAGCTGAAATGCCTTGAGTCAATAAGTATTCAACCCCTTTGTTATGGCAAGCGTAAATAAATTCAGGAGTAAAAATGTGCTTAACAAGTCACAAAAGTTGCATGGACTCCTTAAGTGTGCAAAAATATATGTGTTTGACATGATTTTTGAATGACTACCTCATCTCTGTACCCCACACATACAATTATATGTAAGGTCACTCAGTCGAGCAGTGAATTTCAAACACAGATTGAACCACAAAGACCAGGGAGGTTTTCCAATGCCTCGTAAAGAAGGGCACCTATTGGTAGATGGGTAAAAAAAAAGAAAAAAAAAAGACATTGAATATCCCTGTAGAATAGCGGACCCAGAGTAGCCAAAGGCGGTGATAGGTGGGAATGAGGAGGACACATTATTGTACAAATACAATACTTACATTTTTTACAGACGCAGGATTTCAGGATACATGACTTGTCTCGAAAACAGTTGTCCATAGCAGCAACATTCAGGATACGAAAACTCACAAAATTGACAGATGACGGCGAGTCTAATGCTCAGCCCCTCAATAGGGTCCCTACCAATGGAGGCTCATCAGAGGAGTAAGGGGAGGACCATCCTCCTCAGTGAATTTTATAAAAATATAAAAATAATGAAACATTAAAAAAGTTAAGAGAGATGAGAGCGAGGGGGAGAGAGAGAGAACTATATTTAGTTGTATTCCTTTCACTTTCACTTTCACTTAGCTAGCGAATGCAGCTAACTAGTTTAGCCTACTCAAGCACCCGGCTCAAACAGAGAGGGATACTATGTTAGGTAGCTGGCTATGGCTATCCAACACTGGAACTCTTCCAAGTCAAGGTAAGCTTTTTTTGCTTTTATTTATTTATTGCCACTGGGGCCCGCCGGTGTAACTGCTAAACTGCTTGCTGACTGTACACTGTACTGCACGATTGTAGCAGGTTTACTAACAAGTTAGTTCTACTAGCTATGTTGACTGTGACATCATTAGCGTCGCTAGCTAATAACACTATTAGTGGTTATGATATGAAGGTTTGGCTTGGAAAGTTTTTTCACCTGTTAACAGACAGCTGATCTGTTGTCTACTGATGTCCACAAGCAAGGGGAAAAGGTGAGAGGAGGAGCGCGCGTAGATGCAAGAAGGAATTATACAACAAGCTAAATGTTCATTCTGCCGATTCTGTTGAAAAATATTTCTTAAACGGAAGCAAACGGAACTAAAGTGGCGCCGGAAAAGATGGCTGCTGTTTTACAGCCCTCTAACCAATTGTACTATTATGTGTGTTGTGACGTCACGAGAGGCTACACAGCTTTCAGCGGGGTTGCTCAAGTAGTGCAAGGAGACAAGGTTCAAACAAACCAAGGATTTTATTATAGGTCTTGGGAAATTAACGAAAATATAACAAAAGTCTGTTCTCTTGTGGCTCTTTAAGGGTTAACAGTTCAGGGATGTCTCTTCCACATCCAAAATCATAATTCTCACTCGCTCAGATAACTTTTCCCCAGCCTTACTGTAGTCCACGTTGCAGCTAGTGGCCAACCCAGCAAAAAGTCCTTCCAAATGTCTCTCACGTATTTCCACAGGTGCATATATCCAAAGGTGAGTATTTCCCAAAGGTAAGTATCTCCAAATCCTTATATTCCTCATGGAAGTGGACGTGCAGCACTCTTGTCCTCCAGAGAGCCCAGGTTGGAGACTGTGTCTCTTCACCCTCCACACACCCCCTCAGTGTGTCTCTTCCCTTCCCAAACCTTCAGCTCATCAGCTCCTGATTTGTTTCAGCTGCGTGGGGAAGATTGGCCATAGAGGGGTGGAGTTCCCGACCATACCAGCAGATGGAGCCATAGCTGTCTGGGTTTGCAGCCATCTCAGGGGATGTAACGTCCCTCCAGGACACAGCCTCTCGTGACATCACATCCCCCTCCTCGGGACCGACGTCCTCGTCGGGTAAAGGCAGCGAAGAAGGCATCACGCCGGGAGAGGGCGTCCGCATTGCCGTGGTGCTTGCCAGCCTGCTCTCTCTTCAACTCCTCCACCTCTAGGACCAGGGACTCAGCCTCCTGTTGTCTCTCCTTGAGTTTCTTACTGAACGCATCAGCCTTGGTTTTAGCAGAGTTTAGCTTCTGTTGAGCAGCTTTCAGTTCCTTCTCTCTCTCTGCCTCCGCATTCTTCATCTTGTTCTCCAACACCTTGTACTTCTCCTCTGCCTTCTTCTGGACCTCCTTACTACTGCGCAGGGTCTCCTCACACTCCTCGATGGTCCTGCGCAGCCTCTCCAGCTCCTCCTGTTGCTTATGGAAGGAGCTCTGTTGGAGTTTAGCCTGGAGGATATCTAACTCTTCTGTCTTCATGTCTAACTGTTGCTTTAACAAACGATACCTCTCAGCGGTCCCCTTCAGACCAGACAGTTCTTTGTCCAGATTCTGTAGCTCCGTCTCTGTGTCGGTCTGGGCACCTGCCATCCCTATCAGAGCCCGGGCGGGAGTGAGTAATTCGGAGGATTGCACCGGAGCCTTCCCAGGATGAGTCTTGCCTCTCCGTTTCCGAGGTACTCGGGTTATCCTCTCCTGAGACTCTCTCCAGAGTGGGTAAAAGGCTGGGCAGTCTCGTCCAATTAGGACAGGGACGGGGAGGGAATCAACCACCCCCGCCGTCGTGTGTATGGTTCCCCGTGTGCTGGTCATTGTAAGTTCAGTAATGGGGTATTCTCTGGTGTCCCCATGGACACAGGAAACTGGGAGGACTTTCCCGGGGTCAGACACGTTGGGCCCACCAAATCCTTACGCACCAGGGTGGCCCGGCTACCAGAATCCAGTAAGGCCTCCACATCATGGTGATTCACAGTTACCGGGCAGGTGGGGGGTCGATCTGGGCCGCCATCTACGACTCCCAAGAGCGAGGCAAAACGGTGTGTGGGTGCTGAGCTGGAGGACTCCGCAGTGGGCATAGGTTCATCGGCTGGTTTCCCACACTGCCAGGAGATATGTCCCATCTCCCCACACCGGTAACACTGTCGAGTTTCCCCCCTCCTGGTGTACTCTTCTTGGACCCGCCTGGTTTCTGGCTCCCCCTGGAGCCGGGATAAGTCCTGACGTGGCTGGGTTCGAGACCTTGGGGTCCTTTGGACGGGTTCTTCCCATTTGTGGTGGGGCCGCACTCCTGGGGTCTTTTCGGGAAGCATTCAGCATCTCCGCTGTGGCCTGGTACTTTTCCACAGCTTCCACGGTCAGATCAGCCGTGGTCAAGGCCTGTTGACTGATGAACCGTTTTGCCTCATAAGGCAGGGCGCGTAGGTAACGATCCACCACAACGGCCTCCACCACCGCCGCTGCTGTATTCCTCTGCGGATCCAGCCATTTCCTTGCGATTCGGACAAGTTCATGCATCTGCGCCCGAGGAGGTTGGTCTGGTTGGAAGGTCCAACTGTGAAAGCGCTGGGCCATACCAAACTTTGTGAGTCCATATCTGCTGAGGATCTCAGACTTCAGGGCATCATAGTCAGTAACCTGGTCAGGGCCCAGGTCCCGGACAGCATTCAGCGATTCCCCGGTTAGAAAGGGGGGCTAACAGACCAACCCACTGTTGCTTGGGCCAGGCTTCCCTAGTGGCCGTGGCCTCAAATGCATGCAGGTATGCCTCAATGTCATCGGTAGCTCCCATCTTAGATATAAAGTCACTTGCCTTTATTGGGCGGGTATTTTGGACCACCCTCTGTCTCTGCAACTGCAATTCCTCTGCCTTCAGAAGGTTGGCTTTCTTTTGCTCCTCCAAGAGAGCCACGTTTGCTTGCATCTGGGCTTGCTGGCCAGCAACAAGGGCTTTCAATATGTCCTCCATTTCAGTCGGGCGGGAGCCTACGGCCAACTTGGAAAACTGGGTGATCAAACCTTCGATATCCTCCTCTGACATGCACTATTAACGCTTGAGCGTGCCTGTATTCTCCACCATCTGTGACGTCACGAGAGGCTACACAGCTTTCAGCGGGGTTGCTCAAGTAGTGCAAGGAGACAAGGTTCAAACAAACCAAGGATTTTATTATAGGTCTTGGGAAATTAACGAAAATATAACAAAAGTCTGTTCTCTTGTGGCTCTTTAAGGGTTAACAGTTCAGGGATGTCTCTTCCACATCCAAAATCATAATTCTCACTCGCTCAGATAACTTTTCCCCAGCCTTACTGTAGTCCACGTTGCAGCTAGTGGCCAACCCAGCAAAAAGTCCTTCCAAATGTCTCTCACGTATTTCCACAGGTGCATATATCCAAAGGTGAGTATTTCCCAAAGGTAAGTATCTCCAAATCCTTATATTCCTCATGGAAGTGGAAGTGCAGCACTCTTGTCCTCCAGAGAGCCCAGGTTGGAGACTGTGTCTCTTCACCCTCCACACACCCCCTCAGTGTGTCTCTTCCCTTCCCAAACCTTCAGCTCATCAGCTCCTGATTTGTTTCAGCTGCGTGGGAAGATTGGCCATAGAGGGGTGGAGTTCCCGACCATACCAGCAGATGGAGCCATAGCTGTCTGGGTTTGCAGCCATCTCAGGGGGATGTAACGTCCCTCCAGGACACAGCCTCTCGTGACATCACAGTGTTTTTTTGCATTATTTGTAATTTATTCTGTACATAATGTTTCTGCCATCGTCTCTTATAACCAAAAAGAGCTTCTGGATATCAGGACAGCGATTATTCACCTCGTATTGGACGAAGATTTGTTCTTCAACGAGTCGGATGCGAAGGATATCCTACAGACACCCAACAAGGCCCAAATCCCCGTCATTCGCAGGAGAAAGAGACAGAGATATCGTGTACGTAGGTCGGGGTGCCTTGTAAGGATCCGACGGCGAGCGAGTAAACTGCCTCTTCCATCAATCCTATTAGCCATTGTTCAATCATTTGAAAATAAATTAGATTACCTAAGATTACGGTTATCCTACCAACGGGACATTAAAAACGGTAATATCTTATGTTTCACCGAGTCGTGGCTGAACGACGACATGGACAACATACAGCTGACGGGATATATGCTACATCGGCAGGATAGAACGGCTGACTCCGGTAAGACAAGGGGTGGCGGTCTGTGTATATTTGTAAACAACAGCTGGTGCACAAAATCAAATACTAAGGAAGTCTCGAGGTTTTGCTTGCCTGAGGTAGAGTATCTTATGATAAGCTGTAGACCACACTATTTACCAAGAGAGTTTTCATCTATATTTTTCATAGCTGTCTATTTACCACCACAAACCAATGCTGGCATTAAGATTGCACTCAATGAGCTGTATAAGGCCATAAGTAAACAGGAAAACGCTCATCCAGAGGCAGCGCTCCTAATTGCGGGGGACTTTAATGCAGGGAAACTTAAATCCATTCTACCTAATTTCTACCAGCATGTTAAATGTGCAACCAGAGGAAAAAAAACTCTAGACCACCTTTACTCCACACACAGAGACGCATACAAAGCTCTCCCTCGCCCTCCATTTGGCAAATCTGACCACAACTCTATCCTCCTAATTCCTGCTTATAAGCAAAAACTAAAGCAGGAAGCACCAGTGACTCGGTTAATAAAAAAGTGGTCAGATTAAGCAGATGCTAAACTACAGGACTGTTTTCCTAGCACAGACTGGAACATGTTCCGTGATTCTTCAGATAGCATTGAGGAGTACACCACATCAGTTACTGGCTTCATCAATAAGTGCATCGATGACGTCGTCCCCACAGTGACCGTACGTACATACCCCAACCAGAAGCCCTGGATTACAGGCAACATCCGCACTGAGCTAAAGGGTAGAGCTGCTGCTTTCAAGGAGCGGGACTCTAACCCGGACACTTATAAGAAATCCCGCTATGCCCTCCAACGAACCATCAAACAGGCAAAGAGTCAATACAGGACTAAGATTGAATCGTACTACACCGGCTCTGACGCTCGTCAGATGTGGCAGGGCTTGAAAACTATTACAGACTACAAAGGGAAGCACAGCCGCGAGCTGCCCAGTGACACAAGCCTACCAGACAAGCTAAACCACTTATATGCTCGCTTCGAGGCAAGCAACACTGAAGCATGCATGAGAGCACAGATGTCCTGGATGACTATGTCATCACGCTCTCAGTAGCCGATGTGAGTAAGACTTTTAAGCAGGTCAACATTCACAAGGCCGCAGGGCCAGACGGATTACCAGGACGTGTACTCCTAGCATGCGCTGACCAACTGGCAAGTGTCTTCACTGACATTTTCAACATGTCCCTGACTGAGTCTGTAATACCAACATGTTTCAAGCAGACCACCATAGTCCCCGTGCCCAAGGACACTAAGATAACCTGCCTAAATGACTACCGACCCGTAGCACTGACGTCTGTAGCCATGAAGTATTTTGAAAGGCTGGTCATGGTTCACATCAACACCATTATCCCAGAAACCCTAGACCCACTCAAATTTGCATACCGCCCCAACAGATCCACAGATGATGCAATCTCTATTGCACTCCACACTGCCCTTTCCCACCTGGACAAGAGGAAGACCTACGTGAGAATGCTATTCATTGACTACAGCTCAGCGTTCAACACCATAGTGCCCTCAAAGCTCATCACTAAGCTAAGGATCCTGGGACTAAACACCTCCCTCTGCAACTGGATCCTGGACTTCCTGACGGGCCGCCCCCAGGTGGTAAGGGTAGGTAACAACACATCAGCCACGCTGATCCTCAACACGGGGGCCCCTCAGGGGTGCGTTCTCAGTCCCCTCCTGTACTCCCTGTTCACCCATGACTGCATGGCCAACAGACTCCAACACCATCATTAAGTTTGCCGACGACACAACAGTGGTAGGCCTGATCACCGACAACGATGAGACAGCCTATAGGGATGAGATCAGAGACCTGGCCATGTGGTGCCAGGATAACAACCTCTCCCTCAATGTGACCAAGACAAAGGAGATGATTGTGGACTACAAATCGACGGGGCTGTAGTGGAACAGGTTGAGAGCTTCAAGTTCCTTGGTGTCCACATCACTAACAAACTATCATGGTCCAAACACACCAATACAGTCATGAAGAGGGCACGACAAAGCCTATTCCCCCTCAGGAGACTGAAAAGATTTGGCATGGGTCCTCAGATCCTCAAAAAGTTCTACAGCTGCACCATCGAGAGCATCCTGACTGTTTGCATCACCGTCTGGTATGGCAACTGCTCGGCCTCCGACCGCAAGGCACTACAGAGGGTAGTGCGTACGGCCCAGTACATCACTGGGGCCAAGCTTCCTGCCATCCAGGACCTCTATACCAGGCGGTGTCAGAGGAAGGCCATCAAAATTGTCAAAGACTCCAGCCACCCTAGTCATAGACTGTTCTCACTGCTACCGCACGGCAAGCGGTACCGGAGCGCCAAGTCTAGGTCCAAAAGGCTTCTCAACAGCTTCTACCCCCAAGCCATAAGACTCCTGAACAGCTAATCATGGCTACCCGGACTATTTGCACTGCTCCCCCACCCCCACCCCATATTTTTACGCTGCTGCTACTCTGTTAATTATTTATGCATAGTCACTTTAACTCTACCCACATGTACATATTACCTCAACTACCTCAACTAGTCGGTGCCCCCGCACATTTACTCTGCACCGTTACCCCCCTGTATATAGCCTCCCTACTGTTCTTTTATTTTACTTCTGCTCTTTTTTTCTCAACACTTTTCTGTTGTTGTTGTTTTATTTTACTTTTTTATAAAAAAAAAAAAAAAGCATTGTTGGTAAGTAAGCATTTCACGGTAATGTCTACACCTGTTGTAGTCGGCGCATGTGGCAAATAAAATGTGATTTGATTGATTTGATTTGATTTAAACGGGGATAAACTCGTTTGCAACTGTTGGACTAATAATTACACCCTAGATCAGCTAGATGCAGGCAAGAGTGTGCAAGGCGGTATTGAATGTCACTGTCTGTCACCTTGATTACTCAAATGTTTATTTCGATCTGTGCACCCACATTGTAAACTTTCATTCATAGGCTAGGTTGTAGCAACCTCATGATGGGTATAGGGAAAATTTGAGTGTCATGTTGTGGCTTAAACGTATAGATGTTACATTGAGCTGGGTGAATGGAACATGAATGACAGTTATCCAGTATGCTATAACAGAAATAAGGCCATGCTCATAAAAAAAAAAATAGTCCTCCCTCATTTTAAACGTCACCGGCCGCCACTGGTTCCTACTGCAGCTAAGACTAGGCCTAAATGCTAAACAGCATGTCCAGGGATTACCCCTTTTCCAGCTCTAAACAGAGTCTAATTCTCCCCTTACATGGACTAAAGAGAGTCTACCAGAACAGCCTAAACCAACTGCATGTACATACATGACACAACAAACAAACTGCCATGGAGCACATTTTAAATGGTGTTTAACCTGAGCTGAGAGAAAAAGACAGCATTTATCCCTTTGCTCCTCAACCCTGCCCACACTTATTAACCAATGAGAATGACCATTTAATTAGAATAACTTTACTTTGTTAATTAGACCAGGTAACACTATGGAAAACATGATTTAAGTGAATTGCATTCATTACTTTAAATTACCATATTTAGTAATGTACACTTTAGTTTAAAAGACAGAGTTACATCAAATAGAACATGATTAGAATTACTACTCAGGGAGACTGAAAGCATGGGTGAACTACACGCTAATTATCTAACTCACCACATCTGGCTTAAACCTGAGCAACCAACTCTTTAGGAAACAGTTAAGGTCAGGAACACCTAAACTGGTAGATAGCAATGCATGGCAATGGACTAGTGCACTTTATCCAAACCATACACAAATGGTGAAGAGGCCAGTCTAATGCTGCCTCATCACAATCCCTTTGAGCATGGTGAAGTTATTAATTACACTTTGGACGGTGTATCAATACACCCAGTCACTACAAAGATACAGGTGTCCTTCCTAACTCAGTTGCCAGAGAGAAAGGAAACCGCTCAGGGATTTCACCATGAGGCCAATGGTGACTTTAAAACAGTTACAGAGTTTTATGGCTGTGATAGGAGAAAACTGAGGATGGATCAACAACATTATAGTTACTCCACAATACTAACCTAAATGACAGTGAAAATAAGAAAGCTTGTACAGCATAAAAATATTCCAAAACATGCATCCTGTTTGCAACAAGGCACTAAAGTTAAAATTGCAAAACATTGTGACAAATAAATGTACTTTATGTCCTGAATACAAAGCATTATGTTTGGGGCAAATCCAACACAACACATCACTGAGTACCACTCTTCATATTGTCAAGCATGGTGGTGGCTGCATCATGTTATGAGTATGCTTGTCATTGTCAAGGACTAGGGAGTTTTTTTTTAGGATAAAAAGAAACGGAATAGAGCTAAGCACAGGCAAATTCCTAGAGGAAAACCTGGTTCAGTCTGCTTTCCAACAGACACTGGGAGACAAATTCACCTTTCAGCAGGACAAGAAGCTAAAACACAAGGCCAGATATACACTGGAGTTGCTTAGCAAGATGACATTGAATATTCCTGAGTGGCCTAGTTACAGTTTTGACTTAAATCAGCTTTTTTTTTAAAGTGCAAATATTGTACAATCCAGGTGTGCAAAGCTCTTAGAGACTTACTCAGAAAGACTCACAGCTGTAATGGCTGCCAAAGGTGATTGTAACATGTATGGACTCAGGGGTGTGAATACTTATGTAAATGAGATTTTTCTGTATTTCATTTTCAATAAATTTGCAAACATTTCTAAAAACAAGTTTTCACTTTGTCATTATTGGATATTGTCTGTAAAAAAATATATTTTATCAATTTTGAATTCAGTCTGTACAACAAAATGTGCAATAAATCAAGGGGTATGAATACTTTCTGAAGGCACTATCATACATATCAGCAAATTCCCCTATGCCTATTATATGAAATGGTCCTCCTAACCTGGGAACAACTAAATATTTAAATCAATAAACCTCATTTGAATCAATTCTGACTGCTTTTCTGGAGTTCAAACGCAAAACTACAAACATAAACAACAGAGCTCAAATGAGAAAGCAACAGAGCACACGACAGCTGGAGTGATGGTTCAAAACACAGATTAAGAAAAATCATCATTCTACAGCAGGCACTTTCTTTGGCTTCCGTCAAATATGAGTGGTGGTTTTGTTTTTTAAAACTCAGAATGAAAAGGCACTCTATTGTCTTTCAGTGCCATCATTGTTTGAAGCACTCAGGATGGCAGGATGCCTAGGAAGTCTGTTTGCTGCTAGTTTCTGTACTTTGTTTATTTAATAGATAAGCATGTCTTCTCACACAAAATGAGTCACAGGAACGCATCCGGTGGTAATTAATTACACATTTCATCACAGAAAAAGCACAATGCAGATTCTGAGATACGATCAGCAGCTTGTCCCTCAGGCAGCGGGAGAGAAGATAATACTATTATTATTATTTTCCCGGGAATCAATTTATGACTCTTTCATACGCTCTTAGAAAAAAAGGTGCTATCTAGAACCTAAAAGGGTTATTTGGCTGTCCCCATAGGATAACCCTTTGAAGAACCCCTTTTGGTTTCAGATAGAACTATTTTGGTTCCAGGTATAACCCTTTTGGATTCCATATAAAACCCTTTCCACTTTCCACAGAGGGTTCTACATGGAACCCAAAAGGTTTTACCTGGAACCAAAAAGGGTTATCCTATTGGGACAGCCAAAGAACCCTTTTGGAACCAAGAGTGTAGTGACACCAATACATATAAAAGCATTGATTTCACCTTTATAATTGACAATAGTGAAACAAAGAACAGGCCTGTTTTTGAGGGTCCTTGTCAGATGATTGTCATGGAATCTGGCAGCGAGGCAATCAGCAGATGCTGCATGGGTTGCACTTCACACGAGTACACTTGGGTGTTTGAGGGCTGCCAATGGCACATTAAACCTGTGCTTCTCCCAACCCCCTGCCTGTTTGTCGGCATGCCACGTGCCTCTCGGTATCACACGCCGTTTGCTCCACTCTTGTGAAGAACAGCATATTAATGAAGCTCAGTTTATTGGAGTGGGTGGGCTGAAGGAGGCATGACGTTAATCGTACAGCCTGCATTGGAAGAAGAAGCCATGCCGCTGCTGGGTACCAGCAAAAGGCAGAAAGAACAGCAACACTTAGAGCCTCCGAGAAACCACCCACATGTATTAATGAAATCTAGGCCACAGAACAGTACAGAACAGTACAGAACAGTACAGAACAGTACAGAACAGTACAGAACAGTACAGAACAGTACAGAACAGTACAGAAGAGAAGAGAGCAGCACAGAACAGAAGCAAGACATACCCCTGCACTTATTGGAACACTTATGTCTTAATGATGACCCTGGGTAATACTAATTCATCCAACACGGTATTGTCGAATAGTTTTTCAGAAATATATTTTCAGGATGGAAAAACGCTTTCAGTGTAAACTTAAACAATTAAAACCAGATATACAGTATGTAGAAAATATAATGTACCTGTATATTTATAAATAGTATAATATTTGAGAACTAACAATCACCACAATAAAAGCTAGACAGTTTTTGGAATTGACAATTCCAAAAACAATGCATTTAGCAGTATTCATTTTGTTATTATGTTTGAGCAAAATAACAGCATTAAGTATGGAGAAATGCATAGAATTGCAGGAAAATAGCTTTAAACTGCAAAATGTTGTCTCAGCTCCATGGCAGAATGTGTAGAATTACAAGAAATTAGCTTTAAAACTGCAAAACTGCATCTCAGCTCCATGGAGAAATGTGTAGAATTGTAGGAAATTGGCTTGAAAATTAAAACATTTCTCTACCCCGCCAAGATGGGGGCCTCTAAAATTGTATCTAAAATTCAGCTGTGCCGACGGGCCGACCGCGCCCACTGCCAAGCCCCCTGTCACACCCCCTGCCACACCCACCAGAAAAAACCCTGTATGGGTGTTATTGTATGAGGCTGGACCTGGAATTCAATCGAACATGCACGGGGGAAGGGAAATCCACATCACAAGAAAAGTCAGATGAGATTTTCTGCACTTAAGGATTTATTTTATTACGTAAATTTACACCTGGATGTCAATGTTCCTAAAACTGTGGGTGTGACCATTATTCACTGGTTAAACATGCTGGAACACTGAATTGTTATCACAAAAACAGATTGTGAAAGTGGGCCCCAGAACACAGATAAGGAGAGCTGAAGGCCTTAACAAAGCCCACTGAGCGGAATGCTCATTTTGTCCTCCTCTTTTCCGTTCTATCTGGATGTGCCACCTACAGTAATATACCCAGCTCACTGGGTGAAGTTGAGTGTCACCATAGTAAAAAATAAAAATACCCGGAGTCTGATTGCCTGGCAACTCTGCCATTTGTCAGAAGATGAACTGAGTGCTATTTTTCCTCATTACAGAACACCCTCCAAATGCCTCCACTAATTTTAGCACCAATCCCTCAGGGGGATCCTTTCCTGGAGTGACTGGCATAAGTCATTCTGGCCTCGATCAACCAGGACCGTTGATGTTTTAAACCCACACCGACAAGTAAATCTGCCAGCTTTAATTAAAATAGTCTTTACTTTTTTGTCCTCCATGACATAATGGTCCCAAAACTTCCAGCGAGCTCATTCAAAGGGCTGACCCGCAGAGATGTGGAGGCAGGCTTTATGACGTGCATAAAAAAGATGTTGACCTGGTTTGTAAAGTTAAGAATGAGGAAGTTTGAAAGAGGTTTGTACTGATTTTATTGTAATTTTGAATACAATTATACCAATACTGATTATATTAATAATTAAGTTTGTAGCAACTAAAATCACAAGATATTTTTTTTTACACATAATGCATCTGCACACACTACAACATTTCTCGATGAATAAGGCGTTTTTCTTCCAAAATGGTTCCCAATAAAAATGTAAATAAAGAAATAGCCTCCTGCAAGGTCTCTTGTCCATTATATAGATAATAATATGCCATTTAGCAGACGCTTTTATCCAAAGCGACTTACAGTCATGCGTGCATAGATTATTTTATTTTTTGTGTATGGGTGGTCCCGGGGATCGAACCCACTACCTTGGCGTTACAAGCGCCGTGCTCTACCAGCTGAGCTACAGAGGACCACGATAACAACAACACTATTCATATAAGTTTCTTTGAAAATTGTCTGAAGGCTCACATTGAACTTTATTGATAAACTGATTTATATCACACATTTGGATGATATGAGTTTAGAGTCACATCGCATGGTAAAATATATGTATGAAAAATGTATGCACTCACTAACTGTAAGTCACTCTGGATAAGAGCGTCTGCTAAATGACTAAAATGTAAATGTAATATAAGGTACATCTTAAAAAGATACCATAAAATAATATTCTGTCTCTTACTAACTCTAACTCCAATGGTTGTAAACGCAAACTATACACTTCACAGTGTGTTGTTCATGTCATACAACAACGTACTTATCAGCCAGTCCCACTTGTGTTTGGAAAAACAATTACCCTGAGAGATGTGAAAGTGTCCTTTGAAATGATTTGTGCTAAAAGGAAAAACAAGCGGACCACCAATTGAGAACACTGGGCGTGATGTTGAAACAGAACGGAAGCCCCCTGAGACAGGCACTAACTACCTCCTCTCTCCTCTCCCTGAGTGTGTCTTTACCAGCTAATATAACTTCCATTGGTGGCACCCAGAACTATTATCAGAAGATGACAGAGGGCCCCAGTGTATCCTTGTCACACTAATAAACATCCTTTATGTGTCCAAGTCTACGTTGTAGAGCCACAGCAGACAGAACAGACCAAGCAGACAGTGGCCCATTGATTTCATGGATAGTTCAGTGTTTACACTACTTCCACTAATCTATTACATCTCAGACAGGGTTCTATTGTTTTGCCATGCATAACCCACTTATGGCACTTATTCTTTGAGAGATGTTCCACTAAGCGTAATTGACATTCTGTATGGTAGGGAGTGGCTACAGGGCTACAGGCCAGCAGCAGAATCCATCTCCAACCAGTCTTTCCTTATACTCTGTTCTTTCTCTTGTTGACACCGCACTTCAACTATATGTTATAGGCTGTCAATTACAGCTAGAGCGGCAGAGGGGTCAAATAGTACAAATCACATTCAAAGCATCTGTGCAGCACACTGCTTCAGCACCTTGGACAGCTACCCCCACTTAGCCTACTGTTCGACAGAGGACACACAGGGAAGTGAGAGAAATGCAGCTTTGGATGATGGAAGGTAGCATAATACCATAACGTTCTATTCAACTACATGCTAGAAAAATATGTATTCAAGTTAATGTAACTTTGATTGTGTTGGTTGCCTTTTGAACTGCCCTTTAGTCTTAGTGCAATGTAATCAATGATCCTGGAAAGCAGCCATTACTAAGCTGTTGCCAGGCAAGCCCCTTGTTAAACTGACTAACAGACCTTCACTTAGCCTCTGTATTGATGTCCTAATTATATAAGAATGTCACGATCGTTCATGAACGAGAAGGACCAAGGCGCAGCGTGATATGCATTCATATTTATTAACGACTAAACACACGACAAAACAACAAACGAAACGTGAAGTCCACGGTAGCATACAAACATCATACCTTTACGGAACAAGATCCCACAACTAACTCGTGCCAAAAGGCTGCCTAAGTATGGTCCCCAATCAGAGACAACGAGCTACAGCTGCCTCTGATTGGGAACCACCCCGGCCAACATAGATTCTATAACAATGAACAAACACAACACGGAATATACACATCCTGACTCAACAAATAAACGTCCCTTGAGTCAGGGATTGCTCTGGCTCCGGAGTGGAGCAGCTGACAGGCACGGGCCGTGCCGGACTGGACACACGCACCACTGGCTTGGTGCGGGGCGCAGGAACGGGCCGGACTGGGCTGACGACGCGCACCCCTGCCTTGGTGCGGGGAGCAGGAATGGGCCGGACTGGGCTGATGACGCGCACCACTGGCTTGGTGCGGGGATCAGGAACAGGTCGGACCGGGCTGGCGACGCGCACCACTGGCTTGGTGCACGGGGTAGGAACAGGCCGGGCCGGGCTGGAGACGCGCACCACTGACTTGGTGCGAGGGACAGGAACAGGCTGGACCGGGCTGGCGATGCGCACCACTGGCTTGATGCGAGGAGCAGGAACGGGCCGAACCGTATTGGGAACACCCACCACTGGCTTAGTGCGGGAATCAGGAACGGGCCGGACCGGACTGACGACGCGCACCACTGGCTTGGTGCGGGGATCAGGAACAGGTCGGACCGGGCTGGCGACGCGCACCACTGGCTTGGTGCACGGTGTAGGAACAGGCCGGGCCGGGCTGGAGACGCGCACCACTGACTTGGTGCGAGGGACAGGAACAGGCCGGACCGGGCTGGCGATGCGCACCACTGGCTTGATGCGAGGAGCAGGAACGGGCCGGACCGGACTGGCGACACGCACCACTTGATTGGTGCCTAACCAGCTCCTCTCGCCGTGCCTCTACACTTTCCTTCTGTACCCTCTGAACCAATGACCCCCTTAATCTGGCGGCCTTCTCTGCTAAACGGCTGAACCGCTCTATCGCGGCCTCCTGCTGCCTCGTCGTCCGTCGTTTTGGGCTTGTCTCTCCCCCGTGATCATGGCCTCCATCCCTCTTGCCAGACTCTCGCTCATCTCCTCCCAAGTCCATCCTCTCTCCTCGTCACGCTGCTTGATCCAGGATTGGTGGGATCTTCTGTCACAATCGTTCATGAACGACAAGGTCCAAGGCGCAGCGTGATATGCATTCATATTTATTAACGACTAAACACACGACAAAACAACAAACGAAACGTGAAGTCCACGGTAGCATACAAACAACATACCTTTACGGAACAAGATCCCACAACTAACTCGTGCCAAAAGGCTGCCTAAGTATGGTCCCCAATCAGAGACAACGAGCTACAGCTGCCTCTGATTGGGAACCACCCCGGCCAACATAGATTCTATAACAATGAACAAACACAACACGGAATATACACATCCTGACTCAACAAATAAACGTCCCTTGAGTCAGGGCGTGACAAAGAAATAGGAATAATACAATCAGTGATTTCTTAGGAAATATTTCTTATATACAGTTGAAGTCGGAAGTTTACATACACCTTAGCCAAATACATTTAAACTCAGTTTTTCACAATTCCTGACATTTAATCCTAGTAAAAATTCCCTGTCTTAGGTCAGTTAGGATCACCACTTTATTTTAAGAATGTGAAATGTCAGAATAATAGTAGAGAGAATGATTTCTTTCAGCTTTTATTTATTTCATCACATTCCCAGTGGGTCAGAAGTTTACATACACACAATTAGTATTTGGTAGCATTGCCTTTAAATTGTTTAACTTGGGTCAAACGTTTCGGGTAGCCTTCCACAAGCTTCCCAAAATAAGTTGGGTGAATTTTGGCCCATTCCTCCTGACAGAGCTGGTGTAACTCAGTCAGGTTTGTAGGCCTCACTCGCACACACATTTTCAGTTCTGCCCACAAATGTTCTATAGGATTGAGGTCAGGGCTTTGTGATGGCCACTCCAATACCTTGACTTTGTTGTCCTTAAGCCATTTTGCCACAACTTTGGAAGTATGCTTGGGGTCATTGTCCATTTGGAAGACCCATTTGCGACCAAGCTTTACGATGGTCATTATGGCCAAACATTTCTATTTTTGTTTCATCAGACCAGAGGACATTTTTCCAAAAAGTACGATCTTTGTCCCCATGTGCAGTTGCAAACCGTAATCTGGCTTTTTTATGGCGGTTTTGGAGCAGTGGCTTCTTCCTTGCTGAGCGGCCTTTCAGGTTATGTCAATATAGGACTAGTTTTACTGTGGATATAGATACTTTGGTTCCCGTTTCCTCCAGCATCTTCACAAGGTCCTTTGCTGTTGTTCTGGGATTTATTTGCACTTTTCACACCAAAGTATGTTAATCTCTAGAAGACAGAACGCGTCTCCTTCCTGAGCGTTATGACGGCTGCGTGGTCCCATTGTGTTTATTCTTGCGTACTATTGTTTGTACAGATGAACGTGGTACCTTCAGACATTTGGAAATTGCTCCCAAGGATGAATTTTTTTCTGAGGTCTTGCAAAGGGGCACTGAGTGTGAAGGTAGGCCTTGAAATACATCCACAGGTACACCTCCAATTGACTCAAATGATGTCAATTAGCCTATCAGAAGCTTCTAAAGCCATGGCATCATTTTCTGGAAATTTCCAAGCTGTTTAAAGGCACAGTCAATTTAGTGTATGTCAACTTCTGACCCACTGGAATAGTGATACAGTGAATTATTATTGAAATAATCTGTCTGTAAACAATTGTTGGAACAATTACTTGTGTCATGCACAAAGTAGATGTCCTAACCGACTTGCCAAAACTATAGTTTGTTAACAAGAAATTTGTGGAGTGGTTGAAAAACGAGTTTTAATGACTCCAACCTAAGTGTATGTTAACTTCCGACTTCAACTGTAAATCAAAATATTATATTCCACAAAAAAACAGGACTCTTGGAAGATTAGTCAGAATGAGGACTAAAAGAGATCCTGATGAAATCAAAATCGAACAGAGGGAGCCCGTGAACCTGTTTAAACAATGAAATATTATTTGGCTTTAACGTTGGCCATAGTACCTGTGGAAAATGTTGTCCAAAGCCTTTGGTCCAAATAAACCCAATAAACCCAATGTTCTAACAGGATAAGCAATGGATCAACACAGACCTTTATGTCCTGTAATAGTACAATTGCCATCACTGTAATTACTTTGCTTTTAGATTGTATTTTTTGTACTCTAAAACAAGATTCTAAGAACATTCTCAGAAGTCAACAAAAGGATGGGAGATAATGCACTACTCCATATCAGGTCATTTCATGAGGACAAAGAACTCCGCTGTCTGTAACCAAGTTTCCATCCACAGTTTTTATGAAAGTAAAGTCATACTGTATAAAACATTTTCACAACAGCTGTGATGGAAACAGGAAGTTTCGTTCCAATTTTAAAATGCCGACAGATAATTTGTTCATTCGACATGGTGGTATCTTTTTGTGTCGGTAAAATTAATTATGCGAGAAATTGCGGTGGAAACACCTTTATGCGCAAATATTGACATAATAATCATAATATCGAAGTTGTGGAGTCACGTGATAACATGGTGTGTGGTCCTCCCACTATGACTCCGGAAAGCATACAGTTTATTAGGCTACAGATGAAATAATTTATGATGAACTTCACAGGGTGGGATCTTGATGCTCCTTTCCAATAAAAATCAAGGGTCTTATTCTGGCGACCTGATGATCGATGCTTGGCTACCGTTTGACAAATAAAAATAATCTCACTCTCATCATGTAAGTAGTGTACCCGCACTGTATCTGCCAGCTGTTGGCTAGAGCGCACGTGCCAAGACCAGAGTGGACACATTTGCTATATACCGCAACATTTCTTCTGACAAAACCATCAGTAGAGTTGAAAATGCGATGGAAACCCATTTAACTTGTACTTTTTATTCGGTACATGGGAATTTAACCACAAAAGTTATATTTATTTGCACTATTTCATCACGCACAGACTTTTATCTGGCAAGTCAATTTGATGGAAACACATATCTGGTGGAAAAATGGGCATATTGTTTTAATGCAGATTATAGAATATTTGCTTATTGGATGGAAACCTATCTTGTGATACACATAATAGGCCTAAGACATGCTTATGTATATATAATATAATATGGCATTTAGCAGACGCTTTTATCGATAGCGACTCATGCGTGCATTCATTTTACGTAGGGGAGGTCCCGGGAATCGATGTTACAAGCACCATGTCCTACCAACTGTTAGATTAATTTGGATTTTAAGAATAATGACTAAAGGATTTCACCCCAAATACAGTATAAATGTTAGAATTATCATGTAGTGTCAACCCACTAACAGAGGGGGCGGTACTAAACATTCAAGGGTGAAGGGGAAGGCGGAAACTGTTTAGAAAAGTCACCTAAAGGTGGGAGGAGTCAAGTTCAGGAGGTATAAAATCGTATGTTTGTGTCTTTGGCGCCAGAGCTCACCATGAATAAACATACAAAAAATCCTTCTTCGTGGTTATGGACCTTGAATCATTGATGATTAAAACCAGAGCCTTACAACCTCTGTTAATGATTCAAGCTTAGGTTGAATTAGAGATAGAAATTCACATGACACCAACTGAGCTACAGAGGACCACGTAATGATGTAATGCTATATCTCAGCATCCAACACAAATGAACTGCCACTAAGAAAAACATCTCAAAGCCTATTGAGATAGCACTAGGCCTACCTATCCAAGATGACTTCTATTTAATCATCTGAGTATACAGTAACATTACCTGTGATGGAGACAGACACAATATATTTTCAAAAACAGTTTATATAAGCAGATGGATGCTGGATATAAATTTGAGATTTTCTACACTTCACCGACTCCTAAGGTAAACATTTTATTTACTTTTGACAGGCTGTTACCATATTCATTTTAGCATGACTAGCACATCATCTTTGTGACAAAACATTAAAGTTGTCTCTTGAGTATCATTTAGGTTCATCATAATAGATGCATCTAGTTTGACACATCAACTTTACTAAACAAAAAAACAGGTGAAGGTTAAACTACCATAAGGTTTCAAGGTTTACTCAGCATATTCCCAGAGTCAATGGGCCCTCTGACCAACAAACATCTAACCACATCCAGTGGTCAGCTGAGAGAAGCGATCAGGAAACATCTACCTGCTATTTATACATAATTTTGTATAGCCCCAAGTCTATTTCCAAGAGAAATCAGTCAGATCTTGACGAATTGCTCTGCTGACAATGTTAGATGAGAGTTCTATTGATCTACAGATTGACTGACTGGATAATTGATTAATGTGGTTGTTTATTCTGGTATACCCAAGCCTCCTGATTGAAGGTTCGGGGAAAAAATGGCAATGACCTGTCACAGAATAGTACAGATCTCCCTGTGACGACAGCATAGGTAGCTATATTTCAACTGTGGACCAGGATTTCTGCTAAAACTCTAAATAAGTGCAGATTGAGTGATATACTTATACTGTATTAGATATTTCTCACAATGACATTACATGAACATTTGATGAATGAGGGGTACTGTTCTTAATGTGGTATGTAGTTCAAAGCAATAACACACACAAATGAAAAAAATAGAAAGAAAAGAGAAAGAGAGACTAGAAATGAACATGTAAACATGGTCTCTGGTCTGGACATTGTACGTGAACCACTGAAATCAGAACTCAATGGAGTGTTTTTAAAGAGAAGGAGTGCCCTGCGGCTAAAGGATGAAATGATCTGTGTATTTCTCATTAGCCCCCCATGATGACAGACGTATGCTGCAGTGATTAATGGCCGGCGGTAGAAAGTGAGGATATGTCCCAAATAGCATCCTATTCCCTATATAGTGCCATTTGGGAAGCAGGCTGAGAGTTATTGACATGACCTTTGCAACTCTGTTTAGGAGCAAATGGACTGACATATTTTTTTCTGAAATGATCCCGTTTGACATTTCCATCTGCTAGCCTCTCTCAGTAGAAAAGCTTGTAAAACTATTGCAAAGACAGGTCGCTGCCATATCAGAATCTGCCAGCAATGTACACAGCAAGGTTTTAAACTATTTTGAACTGCCAAAATTATATTTTTTGTATTGTATGTACTAAATATGTCTCATTATTAATTGGTACTTGGTGTCTATCATTGGTGATCAGTGGTGCTATTTCGTTGACCATGCAAATTCAGAAAGTGCTACAATTACATTGGTTCATGCTTCATGTGTGAATGGTCACTTAGTGCTTGGAGTTTGTGAAATACATAAAAAGTGACATTCACAATATTCTGAGACAATGTCATCTTGGATGATGGGATTTTAATGACTAAGAACTTTTCAGTCCTATTATAGCCAGGACGTTTAAAACATTAATTCTACATTGGGATGGAAAGTTTGAGGGAAAGAGGGAGGAGATGGCGAGATGCTGAATGTCAGCTATTACAACAAGCCTTTCGATTAATTCCTTCCAACAAACACAGATGTTACCTTACCCCCGTTTACCTTCCCACTTTCTCTCCTCGTTCAGTAGTCCAGATAATTATTGATTGAGCACTTGTGTTCCATTCATCTTACTCACTGCTACTGTGCTACCAACTTGATGGGAAGGACCCAGGAGCTCTCTGCTCATTGATCCAACTTCCTCACTGTGAGAGGGGCCTTATTCTTAACAGGGATGTGTCCCAAATGGCACCCTATTCCCTATGGGCTCTGGTCAAAAGTAGTGCACTATGTAGGGAATAGGGTGTCATTTTGGGATGCAAACATATTCTTAACAGGTCAATACTCCCCCTATTCCCACTAGGGGAATGGCTTATGAGCTGTTATTATAATGCAAATAGTACACTTGTCCTATGGTGGCCTTTCTACAAGGTTGCTAGCTACCGCTTTGTCTTACCCTGTTGTAAGCTTTTCCTTAATTTGCATGTCACCTATGCTTAAGTGGCGTCAGAGGTTTCCCCTGAATATCTACTTAAGGACCGTAAAATGTCAAGGTTATATGTAAAAGGTCTTGTGGAAATGCTTTTTGGGATGGGAGGTTCAGAGCTTGATTTATTAATACTGTCGTTTTTAAACTTCACGTTTGGGATCTGAAAGCCGCAAATGAAAAAAAATCAACTATTTCATGAGAGAAGCACCATTTTCGAGTTGTGATAACACATTAGCCAAGAGATTTTGTGTAACACCATGCAAAAATATTTAAGAATATTTTCTGCTCTCAATATCCTTGGAATGTTTGTTGGTGTTACAGCTTCTTAAAAAAGGAAAACTAGTTTAAGTTGCTATAGATGCAAGAGTCCATAACCAATGTTTAATTTGATAGGAAAATCTTCCACAAATAATTAAAGATAAGAGGGCATCACTCATTAATAACAGCCTATAAAACGTCCTACTGGACTGGTAGCAGATCAGTTTGCGCTTTAGCCAACTCCTGCTGTGTTTGTTGTTTTTCCCAAAATTACATATTTTACATAGGCCTTATGTTCTCAGCCAGTCTTCGAGAATAAAATTCAATGTTTGCAAACCTCAGCATACACAATATTGTATTGTTGCCAGGGAGATAGGCTTAGTGATTTATCGTCAGGCTATAAAGTAGATTAGAAGTGCATTTTATGAAACCTTTCACATGGACAGTCACCCAGAGTCCTGTCTCTGTTGACGTGCAATAGTAGAGTGATATACTCCTTGCTTATTAGAAGTGGAGGTTGGGTGGACTGGAAAGGCTATGATATATAACTGGCCTCCATGTCCCAATGACACCAACAACAGGGAGTGTTATTACAAAGGCTCATCCCCTGGAAGAACTTAAATTCACTTTTTGTTGCATAATTCCAATGGTACTGAGCAATTCCATGGTAAGATAATTACACCAAGACTCAGATTTTTCACTTTAAAATGTATAACATTTTCTGTGGAAATTGTTAAAAATAGTCCTTGTACATAGAGTTCTATGGTTTGTTAAACTTTGAAATCAATGGTTTTTGTTTGGTATACATTTTAAAGTGAAACATCTGAGTCTTGGTGCAATTCCCTTACCATAGAATTACAAAAGTTTGGTAACAGAATAAAACTGAGGGAGATTTTACCGTAATTTTGTTACCAAACTTTGTGTCTGCACAGTTTTTCCAGTACATTTTTTATTTATTTTTACATTTACTGTGTAAATTGTTCAAAATAATCATTGTGCATAGAGTTGTATGATTTGGTAAAGTTTTATATCAATGGTTTTTGTTTGCCATACAAAATCGGATTCTCAGCTTAATACTGTTACCGTGGAATTGCCCTACTCCATCATAAGTACAGCATGCATCAATACTTTTTTGAAAATCTAAGAGTAGCTTCTTGACACACTGTCACGGTTTCGGCCGAGACTGCTCCTCCTCCTGGTTCGGGCAGGCTTCGGCGTTCGCCGTCCCCGGAGTACTAGCTGCCACCGTTGTATGTTTCGTGGTGTGATTGCTTTAGTCTGTCTTGTACACCTGTGTCTGTTTGTGTTCTGATTACGTGTCCTATAAGTTCCCTGTTTTGTATTAGTTAGATTGTGTGTTGTTGTTTGCCTGTCGTGCGGAGCTGCGTGTTTGCGCTCTGTTAAGTTTTGTTTATTGTTTTACGCATGTTGCGTAATTCCCTCGCCTCCGTTTGTTTTCGAGGTCGTGTATTGTTTTGTTGCACTTTGGACTAGGGAGCGTACAGCATGCATCAATACTTTTTTGAAAATCTAAGAGTAGCTTCTTGACACACTGTCACGGTTTCGGCCGAGACTGCTCCTCCTCCTGGTTCGGGCAGGCTTCGGCGTTCGCCGTCCCCGGAGTACTAGCTGCCACCGTTGTATGTTTCGTGGTGTGATTGCTTTAGTCTGTCTTGTACACCTGTGTCTGTTTGTGTTCTGATTACGTGTCCTATAAGTTCCCTGTTTTGTATTAGTTAGATTGTGTGTTGTTGTTTGCCTGTCGTGCAGAGCTGCGTGTTTGCGCTCTGTTAAGTTTTGTTTATTGTTTTACGCATGTTGCGTAATTCCCTCGCCTCCGTTTGTTTTCGAGGTCGTGTATTGTTTTGTTGCACTTTGGACTAGGGAGCGTCCTTGGTGTCCACATCACCAACGAACTATCATGGTCCAAACACACCAAGACAGTCGTGAAGAGGGCACGACAAAGCCTATTCCCCCTCAGGAGACTAAAAAGATTTGGCATGGGTCCTCAGATCCTCAAAAAATTCTACAGCTGCACCATCGAGAGCATCCTGACTGGTTGCATCACCGCCTGGTATGGCAACTGCTTGGCCTCTGACCGCAAGGCACTACAGAGGGTAGTGCGTACGGCCCAGTACATCACTGGGGCAAAGCTCCCTGCCATCCAGGACCTCTATACCAGGCGGTGTCAGAGGAAGGCCCTCAAAATTGTCAAAGACTCCAGCCACCCTAGTCATAGACTGTTCTCTCTGCTACCGCACGGCAAGCGGTACCGAGTGCCAAGTCTAGGTCCAAAAGACTTCTCAACAGCTTCTACCCCCAAGCCATAAGACTCCTGAACAGCTAATCATGGCTACCCGGACTATTTGCACTGCCCCCCCACCCCATCCTTTTACGCTGCTGCTACTCTGTTAAGTATTTATGCATAGTCACTTTAACTCTACCCACATGTACATATTACCTCAACTACCTCAACTAGCCGGTGCCCCCGCACATTGACTATGCAACGGTACCCCCCCTGTATATATAGCCTCCCCTACTGTCACTTTATTTTACTGTATATATAGCCTCCCTACTGTCACTTTATTTTACTTCTGCTCTTTTTTCTCAACACTTTTTTGTTGTTGTTTTATTCTTACTTTTTTTTTTAAATAAATGCACTGTTGGTTAAGGGCTGTAAGTAAGCATTTCACTGTAATGTCTGCACCTGTTGTATTCGGCGCATGTGACCAATAAAATTTGATTTGATTTGATTTGATTTGATTTAAAGTCTTTTTGGACGAATCCTCTGTGTCCTGCGCCTGACTCCTCCACCACATCCACATCGGTTCTTTTGACAGAACAACACACCCAACTATGGAGTCAGCAGGAGCAGCGGCGGCACCCAAGTCGCTGGAAGAGCGGATCAGCTATCAAGACACCATGATCCGGCAACTTGGGGCCGCCATGGACGAGGTGTCCAACACTCTGCGCCGGTTGGTGACTGGAGAGGTGCCTACGCCTTCTTACTCCATCCCATCACCAACGGCCAGTCCTCCTCTCTCAGCACCGGAACCCAGTGGCATTCGGCTCTCGCTCCCGAGGGCATATGACGGTTCTGCAGCCGGGTGTCAGGGGTTCCTCCTGCAGGTGGAACTCTACCTGGCTACCATACACCCAGCGCCCTCGGGATACGAGAGCGTCTCCGCCCTCATCTCCTGTCTATCCGGCAAGGCGTTGGAGTGGGCCAACGCCGAATGGAGGGGAATAGACGCCGCTACCATCACCTACGCGGAGTTCTCCCGCCCCTTCTGGGCTGTCTTCGATCACCCACCTGAAGGGAAAGCGGCGGGGGAGCGTCTGTTCCACCTCCGACAGGGGAAGAGGAGCGCACAGGAGTTCGCACTGGAGTTCCGGACGCTAGCAGCGGATGCGGGGTGGAATGAGAGGGCCCTCATCGACCATTACCGGTGCAGCCTACGAGAGGACGTTCGTCGTGAGCTGGCCTGCAGGGACACCAACCTATCATTCGACCAGTTGGTGGACATCTCCATACGTCTCAACACCCTGCTGGCTACCCGCGGACGTCCCGAGTGGGGGCCGACCATTCCACCCTCCAGCACCTCCGAGACGATTCCCATGGAGCTCGGGGGTGCTGGCGCTAGAGAGAGGAGGAGAGAGAACCCGAGGGGGGCCACCCCCTGCACCAACTGTGGCCGTGGAGGACACACCGCGGCCAGGTGCTGGGGAGGGTCTCCTGGGAGAGGGGAAAACAGGTCACGCACTGGGGAGTCATTTCAGGTGAGTAGGCGCCCCACTTACCCAGAGCTTTCTGTTGGTCACATGAGTATTCCTGTGAGATTTCCACAGGTGGCACCTCATTCCCAGCATAAGGCGCTAGTAGATTCAGGCGCAGCTGGGAATTTTATTGATTGGGCATTTTGTTATAGGTTTGGAATTCCCCTTCGGCCGGTAGAAGCCCCCTTTCCTGTCCACGCCTTAGACAGCCGGCCGTTGGGGTCGGGGCTGATCAGAGAAGTCACAGCACCACTTACTATGACGACGCAGGGGGGTCATGAGGAGATCATTCAGTTTTATCTGATTGACTCTCCTGCGTACCCCGTGGTGTTGGGGCTTCCTTGTTAAGCACCCATGATCCTACCATTGCGTGGCAACAGAGGGCTCTTATGGAGTGGTCTGCCCAGTGTGTAGGGAGATGTCTAGGTGTTTCCTTAGGGGCGACCTCGGTTGAGAGTCCGAACCAAGTGCCCGCAATGCGCATTCCCCCTGAGTATGAGGACTTAGCACTCGTGTTCAGCAAGACGAGGGCAACACGGCTACCACCTCATAGACAGGGGGACTGTGCGATAAATCTCCAAACAGGAGCGGCTCTTCCGCGGAGCCGTGTGTATCCCCTGTCTCAAGAGGAGACAGCGGCTATGGAGACTTACATAGCCGAGTCCTTGGCACAGGGATACATACGGTCCTCCACTTCCCCGGTTTCCTCGAGTTTCTTCTTTGTGAAGAAGAAGGACGGGGGTTTGTGCCCGTGTATTGATTACCGTAGTCTCAATCAGATCACGGTTAAGTACAGTTACCCTCTTCCACTGATTGCGACTATGACGGAGTCGTTATGCGGAGCGCAGTTCTTCACAAAGTTGGATCTCAGGAGCACGTACAATCTGGTGCGCATTAGGGAGGGGGATGAATGGAAAACGGCATTTAGCACCACCTCGGGTCATTACGAGTATCTCGTCATGCCATACGGGCTAATGAATGCTCCTTCAGTCTTCCAATCCTTTGTTGACGAGATTTTCCGGGACATGCATGGGCAGGGTGTGGTAGTGTACATCGACGACATCCTAGTGTACTCTTCTACACGAGCCGAGCATGTAGCCCTGGTGCGCCGAGTGTTGAGAAGACTGTTGGAGCATGACTTGTATGTCAAGGCAGAGAAATGCCTGTTCTTCCAGGAGTCCGTCTCCTTTTTGGGTTATCGGTTGTCCGCGTCTGGTGTGGAGATAGAGGTAGACCGTAGTGTCGGCCGTGCGTAATTGGCAAACTCCAACCACTGTAAAAGAGGTGCAGCAGTTCTTGGGTTTTGCTAATTACTACCGGAGGTTTATTCGGGGCTTTGGACAGGTTGCAGCGCCCATTACGTCCCTGTTAAAGGGGGGTCCGGTTCGTCTGCAGTGGTCAGCTGAGGCGGACAGGGCATTTGTCAAACTGAAGAACCTGTTCACCTCGGCCCCGGTGCTGGCGCATCCGGATCCCTCTTTACCATTCCAAGTAGAGGTAGACGCGTCCGAGACCGGTATTGGGGCAGTCCTGTCACAACGGTCCGGCACGCCACCTAAGCTCCGCCCCTGTGCGTTCTACTCTAAGAAACTCAGCTCGGCGGAGCGCAATTATGACGTTGGGGACAGGGAGCTGTTAGCTGTAGTCCAGGCCCTAAAGGTGTGGAGGCATTGGCTTGAGGGGGCTCAACACCCTTTCCTCATTCTGACCGATCACCGTAACCTGGAGTACATCCGGGCAGCTAGGAGATTGAACCCTCGTCAGGCTAGGTGGAACATGTTCCTGACCCGGTTTGTTTTTAAGATCACATACATCCCAGGGTCCCAGAACGGTAAGGCAGACGCCCTGTCCCGGCGGTATGACACAGAGGAGAGGTCCATTGAGCCCACTTCCATACTGCCGGAGTCTTGTCTGGTGGCTCCGGTGGTATGGGAGGTCGATACGAAATCGAGCGGGCACTGCGTCGACCCTACTCCCCGAGTGTCCTGTGGGGCGGAAGTACGTTCCGCTCGAGGTTCGTGATCGTCTTATTTATTGGGCTCATACATTACCCTCCTCTGGACATCCAGGTATTGGCCGGACAGTGCACTGCCTTAGCGTGAAATACTGGTGGCCAACGTTAGCTAAGGATGTGAGGGTTTATGTCTCCTCCTGCTCGGTGTGCGCCCAGTGTAAGGCGCCTAGACATTTGCCCAGGGGTAAGTTACATCCCCTGCCCGTTCCACAACGACCATGGTCCCACCTCTCGGTGGATTTTGTGACCGACCTACCCCCTTCCCAGGGGAATACCACCATTTTGGTCGTTGTGGATCGGTTTTCCAAGGCCTGTCGTCTCCTCTCAATGCCGGGTCTCCCTACTGCCCTACAGACCGCCGAGGCCCTATTTACCCACGTGTTCCGGCACTATGGGGTCCCCGAGGATATTATGTCTGACCGAGGTCCCCAGTTTACCTCCAGAGTCTGGGGGGCGTTCATGGAACGCTTGGGGGTCTCGGTGAGCCTTACCTCGGGGTACCACCCAGAGAGCAATGGGCAGGTTGAACGAGTCAACCAGGATGTGGGTAGGTTTTTGAGGTCCTATTGCCGGGACCGGCCGGAGGAGTGGTCCAGGTATATCCCCTGGGCCGAGATGGCCCAGAACTCTCTCCGCCACTCCTCCACCGGTTTAACACCTTTCCAGTGTGTTTTAGGGTATCAGCCGGTCCTGGCACCGTGGCACGAGAGCCAGATCGAGGCCCCTGCGGTGGACGAGTGGATTCGGCGCTCGGAGGAAACGTGGGACGCTGCCCATGTCCATCTGCAGCGGGCCATCCGTCCAACAAAAGGCGAGCGCCGATCGCCACCGCAGTGAGGGACCGGTGTACGCACCGGGAGATCGAGTCTGGCTCTCGACTCGAAGCCTGCCCCTCCGCCTGCCCTGCCGGAAGCTGGGTCGGGCGGAAAGTGGGGCCCCTTCAAAGTCCTGAGAAGATTGAACGAGGTGTGTTACAGGTTACAACTGCCTATTGAATACAAAAATATGAACCCCTCGTTCCATGTGTCTCTTCTCAGGCCGGTGGTAGCTGGCCCACTCCAAGAAGATGAGATAGGAGAGACCCCTCCGCCCCCCTTTGGACATCGAGGGGCCCCGGCGTACAGGGTCCGGACCATCTTGGACTCGAGGCGCCGGATGAGTGGTCTCCAGTATCTCGTGGAGTGGGAGGGGTACGGTCCAGAGGAACGGTGCTGGGTGCCTAGGAGGGACATCCTCGATCCATCCCTCCTGACTGAGTTCCACCGTGGGCATCCCACGCGCCCGGGTCCGCGTCCTCCTGGCCGTCCCCCGAGGCCGGGTCGGCGCACGGCTGGAGCCGCGCGTCAAGGGGGGGGTACTGTCACGGTTTCGGCCGAGACTGCTCCTCCTCCTGGTTCGGGCAGGCTTCGGCGTTCGCCGTCCCCGGAGTACTAGCTGCCACCGTTGTATGTTTCGTGGTGTGATTGCTTTAGTCTGTCTTGTACACCTGTGTCTGTTTGTGTTCTGATTACGTGTCCTATAAGTTCCCTGTTTTGTATTAGTTAGATTGTGTGTTGTTGTTTGCCTGTCGTGCGGAGCTGCGTGTTTGCGCTCTGTTAAGTTTTGTTTATTGTTTTACGCATGTTGCGTAATTCCCTCGCCTCCGTTTGTTTTCGAGGTCGTGTATTGTTTTGTTGCACTTTGGACTAGTAAAGTCTTTTTGGACGAATCCTCTGTGTCCTGCGCCTGACTCCTCCACCACATCCACATCGGTTCTTTTGACACACACTCTTCATACAGCTCATGTCCCGAGAGGTTTAGAGAATATAAGAAGGTTCTGGTGCTTTGTTATCTGACAAGACTTAGCTGAAAAATCACCCTGCACAATACTACACCACAGGAAAGCAAGCAAGCAATCCATACAATATAAACCATTAGAACCCGTTGCAACAATAACCATGCTGTTAAAGCTGCAATATGTAACTTTTTGGGTGACCCCACCAAATTCACATAGAAATCTGAGTTATATATCTGTGTATTTGTCATTCTCATTGAAAGCAAATCTAAGATGCTGTAGATCTGTTCTATGTGCGCTATTTCTATGCTTCCCGCTCTTAAATTAAGTTTTTGCATCTTTTACTTTCGGTTTTGTACACCAGCTTCAAACAGCTTCAAATGCTATATTTTTGGTTATTGAAAATATTTTTCACAGCAATTTATATGGTACAATGATTCTCTACATTGCTTGTTTTGTCACATAAACTGAAATTAGGCAAACTATTCACATTTTAGCAACCAGGAAATGGCAGAGCGACTTCTGCATATTGCACCTTTATCAGAGTCAGATGTTTAGTACAAGGTAATTAGTTCATTAGTTTCATGCTGAGCTGAGGTATCTCTGTATTACCTCCTGTTAGTTACCATAAGCCAGAGGAATTCAGTGTTCAAATCTACAAATTAAGGACATTAAAACATTAGTCTGGGACTCTGGGTACTTCCTGTAATAAAGGACAGATGTGGTAATAGACATCTAATCTATACAAGCAAATAAATGGCCCATCTTGTTGAAATGGCAAACAGACAACAGAGTCTGTCAGAGCTCCCTATGAAGGACCCTGGGTCTACTCCTGAGTGGCGCAGTGGTCTAAGGCACTGCATCGCAGTGTTAACTGTGCAACTGGTTCGAATCCAGGCTCTGTTGCAGCCGGCCGCGACCGGGAGACTCATGGGCGGCACACAATTGGCCCAGTGTCGTCCAGGGTAGGGGAGGGAATGGCCGGCAGGGATGTAGCTCAGTTGATAGAGCATGGCGTTTGCAACGCCAGGGTTGTGGGTTCGATTCCCATGGGGGGCCAGTATAAAAAAAATAAATTATTCACTAACTGTAAGTCGCTCTGGATAAGAGCGTCTGCTAAATGACTAAAATGTCTTTTTCATAGTTGGATTGGGTTGAATTTGGGTGTAGCACTCTGATTGTGCACTTAATTTCCTTTCCAGAGAGAGACAAGCTGCACTCTGTGGTCACTTTGTCTAACCTTGCTCCAAATGAACATGTGCCTAGTACAACATGTCTCTTTCATAATCCTCTAAGTACGCGATCTGAGTCTAAATGGACTGCATTGTAGGGAAAACAAGCCAAGAACCAGAAGATAGAACACAAATTCAATATGTATCTCCTCATAATCATACCTTATAATTTCAGAGGTTAGATAATATCATTCATACCCAATCAAATATAATCTAGATTATTCTGAACCATATGTATGCATAAACACGTCTACACTTTTGTCCAGTGATGTTTATAGCTCACTGCCTCTTCCTCATATGATTACAGGTTTGGCCTAATGATACAGGGGAAGGTAGTAATCTGAGCTGAGGCGATTGACTAGTTTTCCGTAAGATAAACACAATTCAATGTCAATAGCTCAGCCTTGTTTTGACTCAGCGTGAAACATGCCTGATGAGATATGCTTGGTGAAGTACCCTCAGATTTCGGGGTCGCTTCCGGCAACGATGAAAAATGGCAAATCAGCATATAAATGACTGCGTTATGGCTCCGGCATTAAAACCAGAGTCCATTATATTAATTAGAGAGGCTTACGTACGTGGCAGGCACTGGGCTGGGCCAGTGATAAATGAAAGGCCACTGTAGGAATAAAGCTGGCCAATAATATAGACGAGCATCAGAACAACTCTTCCTTTTTGTTTATGGTGGTGACCTTGTAATTAATCACAGTGGCTCAGGGAGGAGGGGAAATGTCACCGACACATACTGGAGAAGGAGGAGATGGATTTAACTCTCCTAAGATCCAACAAGGAAAATATTACTGTATAAATATGAACCTTACCAGCAGCTAGCCAGAGCATTCAAAATTATGTTGATAGAAAAATATGAAATATTTTGTGATGGGGAATGAGGAGGGGAAGGGGTTGGTAGGAGTGTGTTACTCTGTAGGCTATAGAACTGTGGTAAACTTCTTACTTCTCTAATGCATTTGTGTTATGTCATCAATAAGCAGACAGTGTATACCAGCGGGATGCATATGAAAACTGAACATTTCTCAGAAAGATATGAAATAAAACAAACAGAGATCCTTAGGGTGTTTTGCTTAATTCACCATCTGAGCTCTCACTATTTTGCCTCTCTCATTACAGCAATGCTCCAATAAGATATGCTAAACATTGCAAAAGTAATTCTGACTCATCTGCAGGGGGTTAATTTGAACCTTTTGTTTAAATCTGCCATTTTGAATTAAATGAATAAAATAATCTTTATGTAACCAAGTTTTTGGCAACAAAACGGTAACAATTTATTCCCATCCCATTAAAACAAAAGAAGGAGAATCAGAATTATAGAGTGATCTGGGAGGATGTGGAAATGTATGATCATTGGGCTGCAACAGTGGCTATTGTGGACACATACACGCACAAACACAGTCTTGATAAATTAGTTCCATGATATTCCTAAACCTGAGGGGTTTGATACATTTTTGTGCCAGTTAGGGGTATTAATGGGTATCCTTAATTGTTTTGAGAAGTACATTGTAACAGTATTCAGTTCAGTTCAGTTATAACACAGGGCAGTAAAACTCTCTCGCCGAGGCAAGCTTTCATTCAGGGCTTACAACCAAAATGACCTTGTCCTCCTCTACACTCTTAGAAAAAAGGGTTCCAAAAGGGTTCTTCGGCTGTCCTCATAGGAGAACCCTTTTTGGTTCTTCCAGGTAGAACCCTTTTTGGTTCCAAGCAGAACTATTTTGGGTTCTGTGTAGAACCCTCTGTGTAAAGGGTTCTACATGAAACTCAAAATGGTTCTACCAAGAAACAAAAGGGTTCTACCTGGAACCAAAAAGGGTTCTTCAAAGGGTTCTCCTGTGGGGACAGCCCGAAGAATCCTTTTAGGTTCTAGGTAGCACCTTTTTTTCTAAGAGTGTAGCGATTCCCTCCCTCACAACTAACAAAGCAGATTTCACAGCTCTGTGTGGTGTCATTCACCACATCCCCTCACCAACAACATCCCTACTACCACAGTGGTAGTGGCCTATGTATTGAAATTCTGAAATGCTTTTTGACTCTTTACCACCTGCCTGTGTAAAAACACATTGTCTTTATTGAAGTTCATTGCGGAGCTTGGCACCCCTAATATGAGGAATAGAATCACATGATACCATGAAACCCTCCCACAGCACAAAGTGAATTACCTTTTTGTCAGAGCGTTGACGTATCTTGGGAGAGAGAAAGACCATATGACACTGTTATGGGATACTAAAGGGAACATGGGAGCTGTGGGAGAGGATCAAAGCTGTGACGACATCCAGCACCTGCCAGGGACAGACCCAGAGCCAGACCCAGGCTGCATCCCAAATTACACCCTATTCCCTACATACAGATTGACTGTAGCGAGACTGGGGCTCTGCTTTCTCTCCTGGGAGCCTCTTACATCTCTGTCTGCCAGGGGGTGCAGGCAGAGTAATAGAACGGACCCATCTGCACACATGCCCCTGAGTGTTCACCCAACAAAAGAGATGAAAACCAGCACCTGTCCTGCAGCCAAGCCCCCCCTCTCTATCTCTCCATAGACTCTCGAAGGGGGAGAGGCTAGAAACAGCTAACCTTTCTCTCTCTATCTCTCCACAGACTCTCTTGAAGGGGAAGAGGCTAGAAACAGCTAACCTCTCTCTCTCTATTTCTCCACAAACTCTCCGAGGCGAGGGGAAGAAGTTAGAAACAGCTAACCTTTCTCTATCTCTCCACAGACGCTCTCTAAGGCAAGGGGGAGAGGCTAGAAACGGCTAACCTCTGTATTCAGGAAGGTGGATGGCTTTGGACACGGATGAAAGAGGCTTCTACTGTTGGCTTCTGCTTCTACAGTGACACTGTCCATGGACAACACTTCCATGACTGTGCAACATATCCAGCTGCTTGGCAGTGAAGGCTGGCTAGAGTAAAAAATAAAGGATTGTTGTTGGAGTAGCCATACATTATTAAAATGGATAAATAGGCTGTCTTTTTGTTTGTTTGTTTGGACTTCTCTGTATTATATGAAGCTTTACTTTCCTGCAAAGGAGTCTCCATTTATGTTGGTAAACTCATTTAAAAAAAGATACACCTCATAAAACAGTGAGAGACCCACACTGCAACATGATTTAGGCTAACATCCAGGAGTAAATAGAATTCTCAGATGACACCATCAGTATAATAGAGTTAAAGCTATTAAGAGATGCTTTAGCTAAATGTTGCCTAGACAATAACCATTTCCTAAGATCAAATCAATCCCTAGCCTGTCAAACTGTAGTACCTTGCCGCCAGATTGAATCCCCAGGCAGGCCAGAGATTGGGGTAACTCAGGTGGAATGATTTACCCGTTGAGCAGGAATATACTTTGAGTGCCACCATTTGTCTCTAGGAGCCCCGACATTATCTACCGTAAAGTCATAAACCGACACAGCGGCGTCCAAATGGAGGACATCCTTCATTTCTATTGGCGTCAACCTCCGTTATGGCGGGGCACTGCTGCAAAGTGGCCATGTAGCCAGCCCACTGCTTTCCACATGTACGTGGGAGGTCACCATTTCTCACAGTGGCTGACCAAGGAAACAGCTGAACCACAAGGTAAGATTTCTCTTTATAACATGATACACTTGGTGTTTTTTGCCCATACTGAATAATGGTGGTTAGCCCTAACAGAGGCTAGACAGCCTTGTGCTCTCTAGCACTACTCCTGTAGGTTCTGTGTGGCTCAGTTGCTAGAGCATGGCACTTGCAATGGCAGGGTTGTGGGTTTGATTCCCATGGGGGACAAGTATGAAAATGTATGCACTTACTACTGTAAATTGCTCTGGATAAAAGCATCTGCTAGATTATTCAAATGTAAATGTCTGTAGCCAGCCAAGGTAAAGTGTCACTGACCCCAGACCTGGTACTAGAGCAGATGGTAAGGTCTGGGGCATTAACTACCAGCACCACAAATGAGATAATCAGGGTAGTGTGTGTTAACCTGTTTGCTAAAGGTCTGGGCCCAGCCTACATAATACCCAGGTAACACTCCACCCCTGGTACTAGAGCAGGTGGCATGGTTCAGGCCCAGTAATGCCACTGCAGCCTGCCCAGGTAAAGCACCCCAGACCAGGTGGTAAGGTCTGGACACAGCCTCTATAATGCCCCTGGACTGTTCCATAGCCAGCAAGAGGCTGGGGCTGGTCACTCAATCAGTGCAGCTGCCCCAGGCCCTATGAACCAGCAAATTGGACAGATCACTTGGCAGTGTATGATTTGGCTGCACTGTACCTCAGACTCATTCAAATGCAGGTTGAAGTTGTATTACTGTATGGAGGATTCTTCTGAGGTGTCACCAACCAAAGGTTCAGAGGTTTAGTGCCTTGCTCAAAGGTACAACAGCATGAGTCCCCGGCCGTCCCCCACATTCAAATCCATGGCTTTGTGGCAATGACCCGAGTCCACCACACACCAGTGTTAACAGTGCTGACCACACTTAATTTACAGAGCTGGAGTCACAGCCGATGAGTCCAGCAGACTCCAGAGGCCCTCTCCACCCCGCATGCCCTTCATCTGGGCCTGACACCAGTTCCCATGGCAACTATATCGGGGTGGGGGGGGTGGGGGTGCACAAAGTCTAAACATCTGAGGCAAGAATGGAAACTACTTATACAGGTCTCGACATCTATAGCTTTGTTTGCGACTGTAGCTTTTCAGCCTGAATAATCTCCTGATGTCCCGGCTAATGGAAAAGGAGAGTTTATGCAAATTGTCATTTTATTTTTTTCTGTGTTTGGTTTGTCCAGTGACAACAATTACTAATTGAATCCCATACGATATCCACAGGGTCTAAAAACGTTATTCAACACATCTTGCCATTCTGTCCTTATTTTATTAATTAATGCCAGAAATATTTAAATGCCAACTAGCTACAGCGCAAGAAATGCACTTAGAGGGTTTGTAAGGGATTTAGGACGAAGAACCACATTTATTTAAATGACATGGTGGATTAAATGAGATGGACATCATTAAGAAATTATAACAATTTTTAAGACACAATGCTCTTCAATTAATTTGCCATTTTAAATCATTATTTCTGATGGTTTTCTAAATTCTTAATTTTTATGCAAAACCTAGTGAATAAAGTTGCCATTCATTATCACACAACAAAATAAAACTTTTAATGAGAGCCTTTCTCCATTGGTCAGTCACTTGCTGTGTGCTAGTAACTGCATCGCTTCTAAACTACATTCAACGTTTTATGAAAAATTGATTTCATTACTATAAATGTATTGGCCTGTTTATATAGCCCTTAATAAAAACAATCGAAGAAACGTATGACATTTGGGAGAAGATGTATAAGTCATCCTTTTTCCTATACGGGGAGGCAAGCTACAGGCTACATGCTGACGAGCCTTATAATGTAGTCCACAGGAGTACAGGAGCACATTTCTGTTCCCAAAAGGACGAGCATATTGTGTTGCACTGAATACCAATCCTCTCCGCCACCTGCTTTCTGCCAGGGGAGGAGCTGAGTGTCCAGGACACTCATATTGTGTTAGTACTTAATCATATCTCGCTCCCCATCCAGTGACAGATGCACTGAAGGTTTTTACAACCATAGGGATGCAATGTATACCATATGCATTAACTTCTCACAACACCGCCAGCCATATCAAGTCAATATGGTTAAATTTTTCACTGTAGCTGTTAATGGCACTAGTCAAATTCTTGAATGTGACATTGCATTTTACTATTGTAAATGTGGCATGGAAAATGTTATGAAACAGGGAAGCTTTAATTGAATAGTAATTTGCGACCGAATGCAGGCACTCATTCACTAAATTAGCATCCTCAGTGGTGAGTCCTATGGTGTCACTATAAACAGGGACATCTGGGCCAATCACTTATCTTCTCAGAGTCAGACCAGGAGGTTACTGATGTAACCTTAATGTCGACCTTTTACAGTGCCTACAAGTTAAACCACTATTGGCCCATCAACTGAACATTATTCTGAATTTGAAATGTCTCAGATGTGTTCTTGTCTATTGTCTGTATTCCATCACCGTGACCTAAAACACATATTTTCCTATCTTAATTAGCCTCTGGGGAATTGACTGATGACTATGGGGATATACATGTCCTATCTCTTTAAATGCCTAAGATTTAGACCTTGTTAATCATAGGCTAAACAGTCCCATGCTGTGTTGCACATGGGTGTATTTTATCCCAGCTGCCAGAGGTACTTATTGATCCCTGTCAAATGAGTCCATGCTTTGGAAACCCCTCTGAGCTAGAGGAGAAGTAGGACATTGGTATTAGCATGGGGATGCTATCACCCCCATCCCCCATACTGGCACATCGAAAAGTATTCAGACCCCTCAACCTTTTCCACATTTTGTTACGTTACAGCCTTATTCTAAAATTGATTAATAGTTTTTTTCCCTCATCAATCTACACACAATACTGCATAATGACAAAGCAAAAACAGGTTTTTAGACATTTTTACAAATTTATAAAAAATAAATAAAAATGAATATTACATTTACATAGGTATTCAGACCCTTTACTCAGTACTTTGTTGAAGCACCGTTGGCAGTGATTACAGCCTCAAGTCTTCTTGGGTATTACCCTACAAGCTTGGCACACATGTATTTGGGGAGTTTCTCCCATTCTTCTCTGCAGATCCTCTCAAACTCTGTCAGGTTGGATGGGGAGCGTCGCTGCACAGCTATTTTCAGGTCTCTCCAGAGATGTTCGATCAGGTTCAAGTCCGGGCTCTGGCTGGGCCACTCAAGGACATTCAGAGACTTGTTCCGAAGCCACTCCTGCATTAACTTGGCTGTGTGCTTAGGGTCGTTGTCCTATTAGAAGGTGAACCTTCGCCACGGTCTGAGGTCCTGAGCGCTCTGGAGCAGGTTTTCATTAAGGATCTCTCTGTAATTTGCTCTGTTCATCTTTCACTCGATCCTGACTAGTCTCCCAGTCCCTGCCGCTGAAAAATATCCCCACAGCATGATGCTGCCGCTACCATGCTTCACCGTAGGGATGGTGCCAGGTTTCCTCCAAACGTGACACTTGGGATTCAGGCCAAATAGTTCAATCTTGGTTTCATAAGACCAGAGAATCTTGTTTCTCATGGTCTGAGAGTCCTTCCGGTGCCTTTTGGCAAACTCCAAGCAGGCTGTCATGTGCCTTTTACTGAGGAGTGGCTTCCGTCTGGCCACTCTACCATAAAGGCCTGATTGCTGGAGTGCTGTGGGCTCTTGGTCACCTACCTGACCAAGACCCTTTCCCCCCGATGGCTCAGTTTAGCCAGGCGGCCAGTTCTAGGAAGAGTCTTGGTGGTTCCAAACTTCTTCCATTTAAGAATGATGGAGGCCACTGTGTTCTTGGGGACCTTCAATGTTGGATAATGTTTTTGGTACCCTTCCCAGATCTGTGCCTCGACACAATCCTGTCTCAAGGCTCTGCGGACAATTCCTTCGACTTCATGGCTAGGTTTTTGCTCTGACATGCACAGGTGTGTGCCTTTCCAAATCATGTCCAGTCAATTGAATTTACCACAGGTGGACTCCAATCAAGTTGTAGAAACATCTCAGGGATGATCAGTGGAAACAGGATGCACCTGAGCTCAATTTCGAGTTTCATAGCAAAGGGTCTGAATACTTACGTAAATAAAGTTTTTCTGTTTTTATTTATTTATAAATGTGCAAAAATGTCTAAAAACCTGTTTTGACTTAGTCATTATGGACTATTGTGTGTAGATCGATGAGGAAAAATATTGATTTAATCTATTTTAGAATAAGGTTGTAACGTAACAAAATGTGGAAAAAGTAAAGGGGTCTGAATACTTTCCGAATGTACTACTTGACAGATATGGCACAGTGAACAAGAATCTTCTTGTTTTTGTTTTTGCAATATGTCTGGCACGTGCAGTAGTGTAAAATACTTAAGTACAAATACTTTAAAGTACTTAAGTCGTTTTTTTGGGGTATCTATACTTTACTGTTTATATTTATGACAACTTTTACTTTTACTTCACTACATTCCTAAAAAAAATATTGCACTTTTTACTCCATACATTTTCCCTGACATTCAAAAGTACTCGTTATATTTTGAATGCTTGGCAGGATAGGAAAATAGTCCTATTCACTCACTTATCAAGAGAACATCCCTGGTCATCCCTACTGCCTCTGAACTGGTGTACTCGCTAAACACACATGCTTCATTTGTAAATGATGTCTGAGTGTTGGAGTGTGCCCCTGGCTATCTGTAAATGATGTCTGAGTGTTGGAGTGTGCCCCTGGCTATCTGTAAATGATGTCTGAGTGTTGGAGTGTGCCCCTGGCTATCTGTAAATTATGTCTGAGTGTTGGAGTGTGCCCCTGGCTATCTGTAAATGATGTCTGAGTGTTGGAGTGTGCCCCTGGCTATCTGTAAATGATGTCTGAGTGTTGGAATGTGCCCCTGGCTATCTGTAAATAAAAAATAAAATAAATAAAATAAAATGGTGCTGTCTGTTTTGCTTAATATAAGGAATTTTAAATTATTTATACTTTTTCTTTTACTTTGGTAAGTATATTTTAGCAACTACATTTACTTTTGATACTGAAATATATTTAAAACCAAATACTTTTAGACTTTTACTCAAGTAGTGTTTTACTGGGTGACTTTCACTTTTACTTGAGTCATTTTCTACTAAGTAATCTTTACTTTTACTCAAATATGACAATTAGGTCATTTTTCCACCACTGAGCATGGGCCAACTTTGGACTGGAGCAGTCAGTGGCCCGAAAATAAAGAAGGTAACTAGCAACTAGAGCAGTGGAAGTGTCCAAAAACCACCCTGCTTAGTTGGGCAAAAATGACAAGAGCTGCATGAGATACAAAAGTGATAGAGTATTAACAACACAAAGCGATAAATGGGATCACCTGGCCTCGGGTAAGGTGGACAAAAACATGGATTGGCTTGTGTTTTCAGCCCAGGGATGTTAAGGCGTGCCTCAGCGACTGACTCTTGGCACTTATAGGTCTGGCAGGTCAGCGAGAGGAGCGGTGGCATCAAACATGCTGTGACTAACAGCCGCGTCACACAAAATAACAAGTTCATTAGTATTTGAAAGTGGACATGGATTTCTGTTATACTTGTTAAACCTTTTGGAGGAGTGAGAGCTGCTACAAACGCAGTGATTTGAAGATATACTTTTATCTACACCTATCAAGAGTTTGCAAATAAAAACAAAAATGTAATTAAGTCATGGTAGTGATGAAGTGAAGAAATGATGTGCTATTATCATACTGTTACATCTCAGTGAGTGCTAGCTTCGCTACCTTGTTGTGCTGTCTGAAGTTTCTTTCATCTAGCTAGATGTGTGAAGTGAGAGTTTTTACTTGATCACTGTGAGACATTAGTGTTATGTTTTTGCAACATAACAACACAAACAAAATACTAATTAAAAGGACAGTTTCAAAGAAATATTACACCTATTACACCTAAGTTGCTTAGTTGCCTGTGTAATAGCAATGTAATTACTGTAGTAACAATGTTTTACTTACCTTCTGGGTAACGTGTTACCGTTTTATCTAGCTACTACTCCAGCATTACAAAGGCCCAACCTGGCAAGTTCCAAGTTAAGTTATCTATTGTTATAATTCCTCAGGCTAAATTGTACCATGTGTATGCTATCATTTGGCACTGTTAATTTGTCACATTTAATTATTTCACTACTCAGATTTAAAATGCAATTTTGTGAGGACAGAATGATGGAGTTATATGGCCTGTAGACATTTTTAATTAATAAAATGTGTAAATATAAAATATAAAGGTGTGACATCTCTTTAATGTGACATAGTTACAAGATAAACTGAACAGTCAGATGAACGAGATGAACACTCCCGCTACATCACAGCTATACTACATAGCCATTCTGCTGTGATGGGATGGACTAGATAGAAACATTAAAGATATTTCCCTCCCATCCCATTCAATCCTTATACTACTGTCTCCTCACTCCAATAGCTTTCTATATTCTATTATTGCACTGAAATACAGGTATATTGAAAATTACAGACAGGTTGGGAAAATCAAAATCACTGACCTTTGAATAGCTTTAGAATGCAGCTGAGTGTCTCATACCAGATGTCATCCTATTCCGAGCCCTATGGGTCCTGTTCAAAGGTAGTGCACTACATACTGTATGGAATAGTGTGCCATTTGGGACGCAACCCAGACTCTTCCTCATACAGGTCTTACAAGAGAGGAATGAGGACAAAGGTAAGTGTTCCAGCGTTAACAATAGGAGCGAATGGGATCTTACATGTACCTCTGAATATGTGATCTTACCCAATTTCAAGCAAGACTGCCTCAATAAGATTCATACATTCCTTTTTAAACATTCCCAGAAAACATTTATCTAATTCGTTTCATGGCTCCTTGCTTCCACATCCTCTCTGGAACATTCACCGAGCAATGGACACGCAGTTGGACATGGTTAGTATTGCTGGCTAGAGCAACTATGGTAGGCAAATAGGGAGTATCGCATGAAGCACCATACGATATGCAATGTTAAACAAATATTATAGACCAGCTATTGTATTTTTTGAACTGCTCATGCTGATAATTGTAAATTAAAAAGCCAATTAACCACCTTGTCTTATTGTCTAAGATATAATTTTCTCCCCTTACAACAACTTTGTTTTTGCTTTCGCTATGCCAATTCCAATTAGAATTATCAAACTTCAAAGGGATTCACATTTTAAGCCATCCCAAGCTAGTGAGAAGTAATGGCAGCCATCCTACTCCGAAATGTTACTGTCTTATCGCCACAGACAGACTTCTCTCATTCAGCAAGCTGATTTCACTGTCTGGTTAGTAACACTTTCACTTATTCCATAAGCCTATTCCACAAATAATAAGTAGGCCTATATAAACAAACACCCATGAATTAAAATATTATAATTTGAGTATGTCTAAATTTGAGGGAACTGCTTGGTCAATTATTCAACAACAGTACTGCTTCATTACATCATGTTTTTTGAGCAGTGCTACCTCAATGCATGAAGAGACACTAATTGAGAACAGCACTGGGCTTTCCGTTGGGAAGGATTTGAGAAGTTGTGGAGTTCAAATGCCTAGTGTGGGTCATGATGTCTAAGGATATAATGTAAAGGTCAATGCTTTTTCATGGGCCCTAACTCCGTCTCACTTCTGTCTACAAAGTCAATACACATTGAGGTCAAGCGGCTATCAAGTGAAATCAGTGGAAAAGCCATTTCATTTCACTAGCTCCCAAAAACTTTACAAAATGTATGACTAACTTAAAGAGATTCTCTGGTACTTTTGTATACTTTTTAGCCAGTACTTCTTCTGTAAGAAGCGCTCATGAGCCAAAAGTGGTCCCCAGAAATTGCATACTACGTCACATACAGTTGAAGTCGGAAGTTTACATACACCGTAGCCAAATACATTTAAACTCAGTTTTTCACAATTCGTGACATTTAATCCTAGTAAAAATTCCCTGTTTTAGGTCAGTTAGGATCACCACTTTATTTTAAGAATATGAAATGTCAGAATAATAGTAGACAGAATGATTAATTTAAGCATTTATTTCTTTCATCACATTCCCAGTGGGTCAGAAGTTTACATACACTCAATTAGTATTTGGTAGCATTGCCTTTAAATTGTTTAACTTGGGTCAAACGTTTCAGGTAGCCTTCCACAAGCTTCCCACAATAAGTTGGGTGAATTTTGGCCCATTCCCCCTGACAGAGCTGGTGTAACTGAGTCAGGTTTGTAGGCCACCTTGCTCGCACACACGTTTTCAGTTCTGCCCACACATTTTCTATAGGATTGAGGTCAGGGCTTTGTGATGGCCACTCCAATACCTTGACTTTGTTGTCCTTAAGGCATTTTGCCACAACTTTGGAGGTATGCTTGGGGTCATTGTCCATTTGGAAGACCCATTTGCGACCAAGCTTTAACTTCTTGACTGATGTATTGAGATGTTGCTTAAATATATCCACATAATTTTCCTTCCTCATGATGCCATCTATTTTGTGAAGTGCACCAGTCCCTCCTGCAGCAAAGCACCCCCACAGCATGATGCTGCCACCCCCGTGCGTCACAGTTGGGATGGTGTTATTCGGCTTGCAAGCAACCCCCCTTTTCCTCCAAACATAGCGATGGTCATTATGGCCAAACAGTTCTATTTTTGTTTCATCAGACCAGAGGACATTTCTCCCAAAAGAACGATCTTTGTCCCCATGTGTAGCTGCAAACCGTAGTCTGGCTTTTTTATGGCGGTTTTGGAGCAGTGGCTTCTTCCTTGCTCTGCGGCCTTTCAGGTTATGTCGATAGAGGACTCATTTTACTGTGGATATAGATACTTTTGTACCTGTTTCCTCCAGCATCTTCACAAGGTCCTTTGCTGTTGTTCTGGGATTGATTTGCACTTTTCGCACCAAAGTACGTTCATCTCTAGGAGACAGAACGCGTCTCCTTCCTGAGCGGTATGACGGCTGTGTGGTCCCATGGTATTTATACTTGTGTACTATTGTTTGTACAGATGAACGTGGTACCTTCAGGCATTTGGAAATTGCTCCCAAGGATGAACCAGACTTGTGGAGGTCTACAATTTATTTTCTGAGGTCTTGGCTGATTTCTTTTGATTTTCCCATGATGTCAAGCAAAGAGGCACTGAGTTTGAAGGTAGGCCTTGAAATACATCCACAGGTACACCTCCAATTGACTCAAATGATGTCAATTAGCCTATCAGAAGCTTCTAAAGCCATGACATCATTTTCTGGAATTTTCCAAGCTGTTTAAAGGCACAGTCAACTTAGTGTATGTAAACTTCTGACCCATTGGAATTGTGATACAGTGAATTATAAGTGAAATAATCTGTCTGTCAACAATTGTTGGACAAATTACTTGTGTCATCCACAAAGTAGATGTCCTAACCGACTTGCCAAAACTATAGTTTGTTAACAAGGAATTTGTGGAGTGGTTGAAAAACGAGTTTTAATGACTCCAACCTAAGTTTATGTAAACTTCCTACTTCAACTGTATGTGCAGATATGTGTATCACTTCATTGCTCTCTCATTCTGCTGTATGTGCATCTTGCTAGCTGTCACTCAAATGGCAAAGGGTTGAACCTTATTGGCTGGAACTCGAATTGCTATGGCGCTGCACAGCTTCCAGTAAACAGTCACTTTCAAACTATGGATTTCGTGACTAATTGAGGTAAGACAGTAATTCTGCTCATAGATTATGTATGTATAAACTACACATTGACACATCCAGTCCAAAGCGGGAGGTTTAAAAAATACTTACTAGTCGCCAAAGTTCCGGAGAATGTCTTTAATCAATATATTCAATATCTAGGTCTTTACCAGTGGACTGCTATATCCTCTCGACACCGAAGCCGGTCTTACTGTATCTGTGAAAGATGTTCTCTCTCACTGAGGCTGGTCTGAATTAGCTTAATTGTAACAAAGCTCCATGCCAGCCCCAATGTCCTCCTCTCCTCTATGAAAGCCCTTTGAGTGCACCATTGACTGAGTGCTGGGCTGAGGGGAAGAATAGCTCATTGTGTGATCTCTCTGGGTGGACTGGCTTATGTAATGAGAAATATGAACACAGACTGACTAGAGGTGTGACTGGTTCTAAATGGTGATGATCAGAGTGGGAGGCGTAATTTATTAAAGCCCATCCAGCCTTTTAATCTGCATTATAGAGAACCACAACAGCATGTTTTCGGTTATGGAGCAAGAGAGGGTGTCTTTGCTCACATTCACAGTAACAAACTAATGTGAGGTTTATTTGTTAGATTTCATAGATAATAACAACCACTTCAGTATGATGTCCTTTTTAAGTTCATTTTTGTTTTCAGTTTGATGGTTGGGGAAGCAACGGCATACACAAGACACCTACATGTTCAGTAGACAATTATTTTAGACAAACTATTCTAAGTTATCTAAAATGCTTCAGTGATTACCATTGCAGGTTTTATACAAGTACCTGCTGCTTTCAGCAAAAGGTACTGAATATCATGGAACATGAAATGTGTGCAAGCAATAAAGCCAACTATTTTTTCACCTGTGGTCACAAAGAGAACAAAAATACCTGTGGTAACACTTCAAGTTTTTAAGCAATTATTATTACATTTAAGTCATTTAGCAGACACTCTTATCCAGAGCAATTTACAGTTAGTGAGTGCATACATAATTTTTATATTTTTCATACTGGCCCCCTGTGGGAATCGAACCCACAACACTGGGGTTGCAAACGCCATGCTCTACCAACTGAGCTACATCCCTGCCGGCCATTCCCTCCCCTACCCTGGACGACTTGTGCACCGCCCCATGGGTCTCCCGGTCGCGGCTGGCTACGACAGAGCCTGGATTCGAACCAGGATCTCTAGTGGCACAGCTAGCACTGCGATGCAGTAGTACCAACCAACATTTGTTTAATCTCAATGTAAAAGCTTCAGCCAAAGAACCTCTCCTCTGTGATGAGTGCACATCAAATATGGCTGCTACAATACCATTAAATGGTTGTTTAAACACCTGTATATGTACATGTTTTAAATGAGACATTTTTTTAGATGTGTATACCTGTACTCAATACTATTTTTGTGTACTTCAACTATGTTAGGAATCCAATATGCCCACCATATACACTCGAACATCTTTGTCTAGATAAATAAAAAGGCAACAGACTGATTGGCATGGCAACACCAAGCATTCCATGTCACAAGCTTCTTTGAGGACCAATGAGGCAACTGGGTGGCTCCAACGAAAGGAAAGGGAATCCAACCCTGGACTCTGACACCCTCTCCCTAGCTCTACAACTTGCCCCCACTGTGGTATAACTTTCACCTCCAGGATTGGGCTCTTAACATGATAACACTAATATTTTTTTCCACTACCCTCAGCAGAACAATCATCATACCACAAAACACAGATACTGGTGAAGCTATGATGCTGAGAGAAGTAGCCAAGTCTTCCTTTCCTTTTAACTACAGAGCAGGATAGAGAAGACTTGGCAGCAGACATAGCTATGTGGGAGCTGTCCTCCATCTGCCCGCACAGATGGGGAGAACTAGCAGCTGAAAGACCACCAACACAAGCAAACCTCATCTATCCTCTTAACTGCTGAAAGACCACCAACACAAACAAACCTCATCTATCCTCTTAACTGCTGAAAGAGCACCAACACAAACAAACCTCATATATCCTCTTAACTGCTAAAAGACCACCAACACAAGCAAACCTCATCTAGGTCTGCACAACTCATTGAATTCACATTGAAATCGCAATATTGACATGTGCAGTATTCATATCGCAAGAAATCCATATCGCATGCAATATTTTGAAACGCATCTCAGCCACGTGTAACATCCATTTTTATAGTGTACTTTTTTTACTCCTCTTGCGGCTGCTTCCCGCACACACCAAGCCCCGCCCCCTGTCACCCAAGCAGCACAGTTCCGCCTCCTCGCTGTTAGATTCACTATAAGTTTGCATGCTGTTCTGTTAGGACAAATTAAATCAACAGGTTGTTTCAAAAAAGAACAATGCTGCTTTCCTCTTTGCTTCTTAATATAAATCATTATATTTCCATGATTCCAACAGTTCCCCCAATTGTTTTGATCTATATAGCACGAAAAATTGCAATTGCAGTATTTGGGAAAAACAGCAATAAAATGTTCTGCCTATATCGTACAGCCCTAACCTCATCTATTTATCCTCACACCGAAAATAGAGAAACTGAGTAGTTAATTTTTTTGCCACATAGTAAGATTCTCTTGGTAAAGCGCTCAACAGAGTTGTACTCTTTGTTCAAAACGGTTGTATTCCTCTTTGACACACAGACATTGTGATAATCCACACTTGGTTTCAAGCAAAAATGCCCCTGTATCGACCCGTCTGTCAATTAGCAAGAGGAAGGAACATTTTTTCAACAACGCACGGAATATCAATGTGTCTGACCACTGTCTAACTGGAATTGACTGTTTCTCATTTCACAAATTACAATTATCTGATTGGCCTACAGCTGCAGGGGGGCTGGGAAGCCAGCGAGCCAGGCAGGCATAAAGGCAGGATGATGGGAGTGAGGGAGCCCAGAGAAAAGTGTAATTGTTGGGCTCTTATTGGGAACTCAATTATGTTTGTTTAATTATTGGGTGAATTTAAATCAGCGCCACAGCTGTCATTAATACCACTGCCCAGGAGCCATCAGGAAGTCATTCTAAGCCATTCGGATGCTGCTGAAGCCAAAAATACTAATACAACACCTTTTAATTGTTCCAGTAGCCTACTGTAGACACAGGAGAAACAGTAGAAACAACACAGAAGACACAGTAGAAACATAGCTGTGGACACAATAGAAACATGAACACTGGACAGGGGAGAATGAAAACTCTATTCCCCATTGGCTTTTCATTGTCAATTCTGATGCAGGCACAGTAAACCAGACAGACATTGGTTCACTCGGTCCTTTGGCAATAAGGATTTGACACTGACAATGAAAGCACCATGACAGGAATCACTAATGGAAAGGATGGATAACAGCCACTAACTGAAATACAACACATTTCCAAAATAAGTAAGAAACAGAATCTGCAGACAACAAAGACTGTACCCTGATGTATTTAGCCAATTATTTATTCTTCTACATTTGATTTCTTAAGATACTTCTGTGATTAAGATGGCGCCGTACTGTATGGCTGCCATCTTGAGAGCTCTGAACCAACTTTGCTTCAATGCATTGTTAGGAAAGAGCTCTCAAGATAACAATTTCACTTTTTTGTTTTACACCTGCTGTATCCTGTGCACATTGTGAATAAACATTGAAACTTTAAACTTTTAGCTTTATGGGACTAATAATTGAAACAAATCATGCAAGCATATTTTAGTGCCCTGCATACTTTTGTACCATGGCTAGTGTGTTAAATGGAACAGCAGCTACAATGGCTGTGTGTGTGCGTGTCACGTTCGTTCAAGGACGGGTCAGACCAAGGCGCAGCGTGAAATGCGTACATGTTTATTTAAATGATAAACACACGACAAAACAACAAACCAACAAAACGTGAAGTCCTAAGGCTACACACAAAACAAGCCTACTCACGGAACAATAGTATGATCCCCAATCAGAGACAACGAGCAACAACCTTCTCTGATTGGGAATCACACCCGGCCAAACATAGACATACAATACCTAGACTGAAACATAGAAATACTAACATAAAACATTCACACCCTGACTCAACATATAAGAGTCCCCTGAGTCAGGGCGTGACAGTGCGTGCGCGCATGTGCTCAGAATGGGAATTAGGCCTACATTTGTGAGCAATAAGAACATATTAGTTTAATGATACCATTCTCTCTAATTGCAGACAGATGGAATCTTCACTGGAACAAATAAGTGTTTTAGTCCTTAATCACGTGTCAATTAACTTGGGAGTGGCAGTGCAATCCTGATTGGTTTCCACATTATTTAGGATTAAAGCTCACATAGATTTAAATGGATATAAATTATGTTCTCTCAACCCCATGTTTCCTCAACCCCATGTTCCCTCAGCCCCATGTTCCCTCAGCCCCATGTTCCCTCAGCCCCATGTTCCCTCAGACCCATGATCCCTCAGCCCCATGTTCCCTCAGCCCCATGTTCCCTCAGCCCCATGTTCCCTCAGACCCATGATCCCTCAGACCAATGTTCCCTCAACCCCATGTTTCCTCAACCCCATGTTCCCTCAGCCCCATGTTCCCTCAGCCCCATGTTCCCTCAGCCCCATGTTCCCTCAGACCCATGATCCCTCAGCCCCATGTTCCCTCAGCCCCATGTTCCCTCAGCCCCATGTTCCCTCAGACCCATGATCCCTCAGCCCCATGTTCCCTCAGACCCATGTCCCCTCAGCCCCATGTTCCCTCAGCCCCATGATCCCTCAGACCAATGTTCCCTCAACCCCATGTTTCCTCAACCCCATGTTCCCTCAGCCCCATGTTCCCTCAGCCCCATGATCCCTCAGCCCCATGTTCCCTCAGACCCATGTCCCCTCAGCCCCATGTTCCCTCAGCCCCATGTTCCCTCAGACCCATGTCCCCTCAGACCAATGTTCCCTCAGCCCCATGTTCCCTCAGCCCCATGTTCCCTCAGCCCTATGTTCCCTAAAACCTATGATCCCTCAGCCCCATGATCCCTCAGCCCCATGTTCCCTCTGCCCTATGTTCCCTCAACCATTTGTTCCCTCAACCATCTGTTCCCTCAGCCCTATATTCCCTCAGAACCCACTTAACCAATTTCAATCAAAATTGGCCCAAATGCTTATTGTTATAAGATATAATATGCGGAATATTTCCGCATCTACACAAATATGTAAGGGTATATAGGACCTACTGAACATGTTGAATCACTGTGACCTTGACCTTTTGTTAAAAGCCCAGTGCAGTCAAAAATGTAATTTTCCTGTGTTTTATATACACTGAGTATACCAAACATTAGGAACATCAGACATACCAATCCCCCCCCCCAGCAATTACAGCTGTGAGTCTTTCTGGGTAAGTCTCTAAGAGCTTTCCACACCTGGATTGTGCATCATTTGCTCATTATTCTTTTCAGAATTCTTCAATCTCTGTAAAATTGGTTGTTGATCATTGCTAGACAACCCTTTTCAGGTCTTGCCATAGATTTTCAAGTAGATTTAAGTCAAAACTGTAACTCGGCCACTCATCTATTGTCTTCTTGGTAAGCAACTCCAGTGTAGATTTGGCCTTGTGTTTTAGGTTATTGTCCTGCTGAAAGGTGAATTAATCTCCTAGTTTTCCTCTAGGATTTTGCCTGTGCTTAGCGCCATTCCGTTTCTTTTTTATCCTGAAAAACTCCCCAGTCCATAACAATTACAAGCATTCCCATAACATGATGCAGCCACCAGTATGTTTGAAAATATGGAGAGTGGTACTCAGTAATGTGTTGTATTGGATTTGCCCCGAAGATAACACTTTGTATTCAGTACAGAAAGTTAATTACTTTGCCAAATGTTTTGCAGTATTACTTTAGTAGTGTCTTCTTGCAAACAGGATGCATGTTTTGGAATATTTATATTCTGTACAGGCTTCCTTCTTTCACTCTGTCAATTAGGTTAGTACTGTGGAGTAACTACTGATCCATCCTCAGTTTTTTCCTATCACAGCCATTAAACTCTGTAACTACTGTAAAAGAGTCCATGCAACTTATTATTTGACTTGTTAAGCAAATGTTTACTCCTGAACTTATTTAGGCATGCCATAACAAAGGGGTTGAATACTTATTTTGTATTAATTTGTAAAAACTTCGAAAAACACTTTGAGATTATAGGGTATTGTGTGTAGGCCAGCGATACAAAATCTCAATTTAATCCATTTTAAATTCAGGTTGTAACATAACAAAATGTGGAAAAAGTCAAGGGGTGTGAATACTTTCTGAAGGCATTGCATCTACACACTATTAGGATGCAGCATCTGATACTGCAATACAGATATGAAGAGAAAGACAGCTAAGGTGTCTCTTAGGTATATATCTTTGCATCTAAGAACATCCTTCATAGCATGCTGTGGGGCTCTGAGTATGAACTTTAAGCTTGCCTCCTCCCCTGAGTCGCTGCATGGACCAAAGCAAATATCCTTTTTCTGTTGCTCCTCACACTTGGCATTTAAAGATGGGTTTGATTCAGAGAAGTGTAAGAGTTGGAAACCCTTGGCAGAAGCTATACCCAGAATAGACCAGCATAATGGATGCATGGATGCTGTAGAAAGAAATTGTACCGGACACCCACAAGCTCTGGGGGCCCATGCGCCTGTCTGACATCGGTCAATTTTTTATTTATTGAATAAATCATTTTGACAGTAACCCTCCAAAAAGTCATTCATAAACCTTTTTAATTTCCATATGTACTAGGAAGCTAAGCATTTGTTTCTTGTGCTTCAAGAATGTGACTGGTCAAAGTGCTTCAGGCCTTGAAAATGAAATCATTGAACTGATTGAAAGTGAACAAATGCTATGGTCAAGGCAACGACACCGCCAGTGCAATGAGTTTACCTTACTCAGGTGTTCAAAAGCGTATATCAGACCGAGAGCCTAATCCTTCTTAGGTAGTTCTTTATTAGATTTAGTTTAGAAAAAGATCTCTCCGCAAAAGTGACAGTTAAAGGGATGGTTAAAAACAGCTTGATTGCTGTAGCAACATCAGGGAAACCGGGCAGAAGGGAGTGGTGCTTCAAATGCAGAAGTTCTGCAACGTGTTTAACTAAGCCTCTCGCATTCTCCTTAATTGCCGGCCTCAACAAGTTAAGGAAAGAGATTACCTGTATAGGAAGCTCTGGGACAGGTCGTCCTGATACTGGACAAACAATAAATTGGCAGATGCAAACAGTTGATCATCTTTAGCAGACAACAGTTCTTGAGGGCTCAAACAGAAAAAGCGGTTTGCGATTTTGTGAACTGGCGGTTGAGTTGTGTGGTTGCAATATCAACAGTCCCTTATCTCTGGTATATCTTGGCATGCATCATTCAATACTAAGTTTAAATGATGTGCAACGCAATGGACACATGATGCACAATGTCTCAGGAATGACTGTCTGGGTTGTCAATACTCAGTATAGAAAACAGTCGGGCCTGCAATCTAGACCAACAGGCCGTAGTGAAAACATTTGCACACAAAAAATGCAAGGCAACGCCGTACTGTAGCTACTATAGGCCTCTCCATAGAGAACAAATTGAGATTGGCATTAATAGATTGGTTTTACACACAACAACTTTCTATCCAAGCTGGGAGAGAGCACGAGGAAAGCTCTTGTCATGCTGGTTCAGGCTATACAGGACAGTTGTATATTATTTAAAAAATCAATTTGCTGCTGATTAGTATGCTGTTGTATCGAAAATATTTTTTTCAATCTGCAGTGTTTGAATTTCCAACTTCAATTACTGAACAAGTAATTACAGTATTGCCGCCAGCCAGGAGTCTAAATGGACGCCCTGTAACACCATGTACAGTGCATTCGGAAAGTATTCAGACCACTTCACTTTTTACACATTTTGTTACGTTAAATACTTATTCTCTCATCAATCTACACACAATACCCCATAATGACAAAACAAAAACAGTTTTTTAGAAATGTTAGCAAATTCATTAAAAATAAAAAACGGAAATATCACATTTACATAAGTATTCAGACCCTTTACTCAGTACTTTGTTGAAGTACCTTTGGCAGCGATTACAGCCTCGCAGTCTTCTTGGGTGTGACGCTACAAGATTAGACACCTGTATTTAGGGAGTTTCTCACATTCTTCTCTGCAGATCCGCTCAAGCTCTGTCAGGTTGGATGGGGAGTGTCGCTGCTCAGCTATTTTCAGGTCTCTCCAGAGATGTTCTATCGGGTTCAAGTCCGGGCTCTGGCTGGGCCACTCAAGGACATTCAGAGTTGTCCCAAAGCCACTCCTGTGTTATCTTGGCTGTGTGCTTAGGGTCGTTGTCCTGTTGGAAGGTGAACCTTCGCCCCAGTCTGAGGTCCTGAGTGCGCTGGAGCAGGTTTTCATCAAGGATCTCTCTGTACTTTGCTCAGTTCATCTTTCCCCTCAAACCTGACTAGTCTCCCAGTCCCTACCGCTGAAAAACATCCCCACAGCATGATGCTGCCACCACCATGCTTCACCATAGGGATGATATTGGCCAGGTGATGAGTGGTGCCTGGTTTCCTCCAGATATGACGCTTGACATTCAGGCCAAAGAGTTAAATCTTGGTTTCCTAAGACCAGAGAGTCTTGTTTCTCATGGTATGAGAGTCCTTTAGGTGCCTTTTGGCAAACTCCAAACGGAGTTTGGCCACTCTACCATAAATACCTGATTGGTGGAGTGCTACAGAGATGGTTGTCATTCTGGAAGGTTCTCCCATCTCCACAGAGGAACTCTGGAGCTCTGTCAGAGGGACCATCGGGTTCTTGGTCACCTCCCTGACCAAGGCCCTTCCCCCCCGATTGCTCAGTTTGGCCGGGTGGCCTGCTCTAGGAAGAGTCTTGGTGGTTCCAAACTTCTTCCATTTAAGAATGATGGAGGCCACTGTGTTCTTAGGGATCTTAGGGAAATGTTTTGGTACCCTTCCCCAGATCTGTGCCTCGACAAAATCCTGTCTCGGAGCTCTACGGACAATTCCTTTGACCTCATGGCTTGGTTTTTGCTCTGACATGCACTGCAACTGTGGGACCTTATATAGACAAGTGTGAGCCTTTCCAAATCATGTCCAATCGTTTGAATTTACTACAGGTGGACTCCAATCAAGTCGTAGAAACAACTCAAGGATGATCAATGGAAACAGGATGCACCTGAGCTCAATTTCGTATTTCTTTTTTTTTACTTGTAATACATTTGCTAAATTTTCTAACAACCTGTTTACGCTTTGTCATTATGGGGTATTGTTTGCAGATTGATGAGGGACGTTTTTAATTTAATCCTTTTTAGAATAAGGCTGTAATGAAATGTTTTGGGCTACATGCCCTGGCACCACAGAAAGTATATCATCGATTCGATAGGCAGCTGCATAGACATGTTGCAATTTCAGCACCATGGACAGCGATTGGTAGTCTATACTTTGTGAGTGGCTGGCTGACACATTCGATTTCTTTTTATTTTAGGGGGGGCGAACTCTGACTTTGTGGGGGTACAGAGAAACTGCGTTAAGCCAGTGCTCTCATCCCACTAATAAGAAGTCATTAGCATGACCCTCCTCGTTCCCTAACATTGGGAGGAGAAAATGTGGATAAAAATAACCCCAGAGACCCTTAAGGCAAATGTTTGTTATAGAGATACTGTACTGTATATTCCTTACAAAATGATTTATTTGAAGCACACTATAGTATGCCACTACACTTGGATCAGAGAAGCAGAAATTATACCAAATGGGGGATGATGAACTAATCCCATGACTGTTGTGAAGATCAAATAAAACAAAACACTTTAACAAATATAAAAATAATAACACCACATACTACACTTTTAATGATCTGATCTTAGAAAGTTTCCTAAGAAAATATCAAAAAGAAGATACATTAAAGTGGGCCTATGTTTCCAATGATTATTTGCTGAAAGATGGATGGTCTTCATTCATCCTCATCCTTCCTAACTTTTTATTGCGGTTCAGTTTAAGTGTTCTCTGGGTTTTCTGTCTACACAAGCAGTAATATACTGTTGTGAATCCGAGGAGAATTAAAGCTAATCCAAAGCACCTGTCCAACTATTGTACATCATATTTGATTTATGCCTTTTTTTTCTCTCCATTTCCTCCAGGTTTATGGCACAATCAATCGCCCGGTTAGCTCAGGCATGATCAAACAGAGCTGATAAGACAAATGTTCTTTGTCACTGAGCAGTATATAACTGGGCTTTTTTAGCCCTCCATCGATTGCTGATTTTCTCTGCTCAGCACTGCTATTCAAAGCAAACTGTATGTAGTCGGAATCTATCTTGCCGGATAAGACTTCCGACGACCAAACTGCTGACTTGTTGCTCGCCCACTGTCACTTAACATTTATCTGAGTCTGGTATCATTTCTGTGCTCAATGAGCATGCAGACTTTCGAATAGAGGACGCACAGATAACACTCCTACTGTATGCAGCCTGCCTTGGGCAGCCAAACAGAAACAGTGTGATAAGATCTGCATAATTAATATATTCATCATAAACATTAATGAAGACAGGCAAGGTCTAAGTTCAACACTAGTGCTTTGTTGTGCCGGAGGATTGTCTCCAGAGCTTTTCTCCACAGACCAGAATAGAAGCCTGGCTACCGCTGCAAGCGATTGCACTTTAACTCCCTCCACTGGTGATGAGCAAAAAGCCAAGCTACCACAGGAGCATGATAATCAGTAACATTGTACATTTTAAATGTGCCTCTTACTCTATCTCTCGGCAGGGAAACAGAGGGTTGTGTAGGTAGGAAGATTTGCATGAGCATGAGTTTATGTGTTTCAGTTTTTTATGTTTTCTATCCTCGGATATTGGGAAATGGAAATCTTGTGTGGCTTTCTCCGCGTGTGGCGCAGACAAATCAGTGCAGGGTCTACAGAGCATTTATCAAACAGATTGAGAATATGACAGAACAAACCATGGTGACCCCAAAGGGATGAACAAGACTGTGTGTGGAAGACTGGTAGAATATTCCAGGGCAACCACATAGCACCACCTCTATACTGTATCATCATTGTGCATTGCATACATCCACTGTCATTAGCTAATGACCTCTGATTGTACATTTAATAATATAATCCTAAAATCAGCTTGAAATGATGGAGGAAACCAGAGACTGTTCAAAAGTCCTCAGTTACACTTTTCTTTCAAGAAGCTGTTCATCACACTGTCAGTTTCTTTATTACAGTGGCCCAAGAGAAACACAATGGTACAGCTTTTGGTGGATCTGGCTATTGGTATTGTGTACACCTGAACAGTGTTTGGCAGCTCTGTTTGTTTGAATACATTATCTGATTGATGATGCAAATGAGTGAAATACCTCTATTTGAATGCAGAATAATGAGGAGTAATGGGGAAGTTCTCTAACACAATCACCGATGGGCGCAACGGGGAACTAAATCCCCAGGATTGAAACATTATGTAAATGATTAATTACCACATAGACTAACATCATCTTGTTGTTTGGCTACCCATTGGCACACTGGTAAATATGAATTATTCACGGAGAACAAAAATAAATGGTCCTGAGCTCTAGAGTAATAAGCTGAGGTAAAAAAAAAAGAAAAGCACCACTTAATGATGTCAATGTTTTTAACCTAACCTAATGAATGAGTCTATTTCTAAGTGTCATTAATGAAAAAAAGTCCACAAGGAATAGGTTTCTATATTTTAACATATAGCACAGACATACAGTAGGGAAAAAAATGTATTTAGTCAGCCACCAATTGTGCAAGTTCTCCCACTTAAAAAGATGAGAGAGGCCTGTAATTTTCATCATAGGTACACGTCAACTATGACAGACAAATTGAGGAAAAAAAATCCAGAAAATCACATTGTAGGATTTTTAATGAATTGATTTGAAATTATGGTGGAAAATAAGTATTTGGTCACCTACAAACAAGCAAGATTTCTGGCTCTCACAGACCTGTAACTTCTTCTTTAAGAGGCTCCTCTGTCCTCCACTCGTTACCTGTATTAATGGCACCTGTTTGAACTTGTTATCAGTATAAAAGACACCTGTCCACAACCTCAAACAGTCACACTCCAAACTCCACTATGGCCAAGACCAAAGAGCTGTCAAAGGACACCAGAAACAAAATTGTAGACCTGCACCAGGCTGGGAAGACTGAATCTGCAATAGGTAAGCAGCTTGGTTTGAAGAAATCAACTGTGGGAGAAATTATTAGGAAATGGAAGACATACAAGACCACTGATAATCTCCCTCGATCTGGGGCTCCACGCAAGATCTCACCCCGTGGGGTCAAAATGATCACAAGAACGGTGAGCAAAAATCCCAGAACCACACAGGGGGACCTAGTGAATGACCTGCAGAGAGCTGGGACCAAAGTAACAAAGCCTACCATCAGTAACACAAATCCTGCAGTGCCAGACGTGTCCCCCTGCTTAAGCCAGGACATGTCCAGGCCCGTCTGAAGTTTGCTAGAGTGCATTTGGATGATCCAGAAGAGGATTGGGAGAATGTCATATGGTCAGATGAAACCAAAATAGAACTTTTTGGTAAAAACTCAACTCGTCGTGTTTGGAGGACAAAGAATGCTGAGTTGCATCCAAAGAACACCATACCTACTGTGAAGCATGGGAGTGGAAACATCATGCTTTGGGGCTGTTTTTCTGCAAAGGGACCAGGACGACTGATCCGTGTAAAGGAAAGAATGAATGGGGCCATGTATCGTGAGATTTTGAGTGAAAACCTCCTTCCATCAGCAAGGGCATTGAAGATGAAACGTGGCTTGGTCTTTCAGCATGACAATGATCCCAAATACACCGCCCGGGCAACGAAGGAGTGGCTTCGTAAGAAGCATTTCAAGGTCCTGGAGTGGCCTAGCCAGTCTCCAGATCTCAACCCCATAGAAAATCTTTGGAGGGAGTTGAAAGTCCGTGTTGCCCAGCGACAGCCCCAAAACATCACTGCTCTAGAGGAGATCTGCATGGAGGAATGGGCCAAAATACCAGCAACAGTGTGTGAAAACCTTGTGAAGACTTACAGAAAACGTTTGACCTGTGTCATTGCCAACAAATGGTATATAACAAAGTATTGATAAACTTTTGTTATTGACCAAATACTTATTTTCCACCATAATTTGCAAATAAATTCATAAAAAATCCTACAATGTGATTTTCTGGATTTTTTTTTCCTCATTTTGTCTGTCATAGTTGACGTGTACCTATGATGAAAATTACAGGCCTCTCTCATCTTTTTAAGTGGGAGAACTTGCACAATTGGTGGCTGACTAAATACTTTTTTTCCCCACTGTATTTTGCCTTGTTATTTTCAGCCATTTTACACACATTCATTGATCACTGTATGGTTAGCAAGCTAGCTTCTAACCGAAGTCACACTTTATGGATGGATGGATCTACTTAGTAGGTGAAATAGAGAGAATGTTATCTACATTTTCAGACTTTGGAAAACCTTTGAAAGCATGGCTCATGCTAATGACACAGGGTCACAGGGGAGAAGGGAATTGAGAGGCTGGGAGGTATAATGAATCCTAAGACCGATTATTTTCTACCTTCAGACTCACAGCCAACCTATATCCACATCGCACACAGCACGAAGGTGGTGCCTAAAATTAACCAAACGCTATCTCAGAACTGAAAAATATGACTCTATATCTCCAGCCTCTTTCAGCATACATCCACATCAGACAACACGAAGGTGGTGCCTAAAATTAACCAAATTATATCTCACAGTCACAACAGAGAAAGCACCAACAGAGTTATTTCGTAATGGTGTGAGATTTCTGTACACACTGTAAATCCTCCGAAAGGGTATGCCCTAGTACACCCCCTCACCAGATTGTAATATCATGCCAATATCTAACAGCAAACCCCCAACTCTCTGGTCCATGGACAATATGCTCAGCAACTTTGACAAATTAGACACCTGAGATCTATGACAATAACCTTCGCTGGGTGATGCTGTCTATAGGAACAGCAGATATATAGCCATATATTTCCCAAAAAGAATAGCATGAGATAAGCATATTATTTCTGGAGAGATACATCACACCATATCATCCTTATCTGACAATCACAGCATTAAAACAATTATTGGATGTATACACAGTCATTTTCTTAGTAAACAGCAATAATACTTGGCTTAGATTTGATTAGAGGAAATAAAACAAAAATACAATGATAGCAGTGGTTTAGGTTCAGACAACAATGTGATCAAGACTCAGTGACTAGGTGGTTAATGGATCTGCGGTTAAAAGGAGCTTTTGATATGACACACTACAACTTTTCACACATACACAGCAGGTGAAACATTAAGTTCCTTTGATTATTTTCTGAATATTTCTTTTAAATATTTGACATTAATGACAACCCCAGCTTTTCTTGCTAAGTGATCCATTCACAAGCCTCAGAATCCAGTGTGACATTGGCTAGTTGTGACACTTGAATGAGTGGGAAAACACTAAAAGGGGAATTCTTCTAATAATTAGGGACACATAGTGATATTATGCTCAGTGTTCCTCCAAAACAGCTTAGTTATGGGTTTGTTACATATTGTATACTCGGCACACAGATAAAAGCTATACATCTATACAATACATGCTACACGTGATCAATTGAAAATGTAATTTATTTTTAGATAAGGTTATGTAGTGATAAAGATGATAATTTTTTCATTTTTATTCCATTTTCCATATAGTAAAATATAGGGTAACTAGGTACGGAACAGTATACTGGGTTTATTGAACAATACCGTTTTTTGTGATATGCAATGTGCTTGCCATTAAAGTCTGCGGTACTTTTCAATTTCAGAATTACTCATTTTCCTGTGAAATTGTATCAATATCAATTAATTTAACATGTGAAATTGCTATAGTGCTTGATGAAACTGTTTCTAACAACATCAGAGGGGTTTAGTTTCCTGATGTTGTCTGCTGTTTAGTCCCTGCTGAGGGGTCATTAGATGGATATTGTTGTGGCCCTTCTGCTCAGCAGGATAATGTTTTGATTTATATATTTGTTACCTTACCCACGTCAACCAAACCCCCACCAGGAATGGAGCTATACCTGCCATCAATTTCATATATGTTTTTAAAACATGCAGTCTAACTTACCCAATTTCCCTCGGTTTATCTCTCTCTTCCCTCTGGTACCAATCCCTTCCCTCGCTGTACACTGATCTCCAAGAGGCTTCTCTCTCACTCTCCAAGCGTCTTTTGCCAACTGTATTGATCTCTCAGCCAAGTATGTATGTAGCCCTGTATTGTTACTACTGCTGATAAGATGAGAGCTCTCCTCTCTCCCTGCCTCTCACGGCTGCAGTGTGGAAGCAATTTGTGCTTCTCGATCTTGCTCTCTCTCTCCCCGCCTCTCTCTCTGCCTCTCTCTCTGCCTCTCTCTCTGCCTCTCTCTCTGCCTCTCTCTCTCTCTCTCTCTCTCTCTCTCTCTCTCTCTCTCTCTCTCTCTCTCTCTCTCTCTCTCTCTCTCTCTCTCTCATTGTGCTGTATTGATCTCTCTGTGCTGTTCCTCTACTAGTGCAGCCCCTAGTGGGCGTTCCAGACACTACTTGTAGCAGTCTCACTGTGATTGTCCCAGCTCAGCACACATCGAGAAGGGGAGGGTAGGCAGGAGGCAGGAAGGTGCCAGGGCAAATGCATGATGCCTCTGAAGAACAAGGTGCAACCTGGGCTGTCAGCAGGCAGCAGGACCCCTACCTTCAAGAAAATATATAGTATGTAACAGAGATGTGAATTAATGTTTCAGCAGGCATTCATAACCAAATAACTATACACACATGAAGGTGAACAAGCACTCATTGATGCTTCTACCCGACTGGTTTTACACAATTCTGATACTATCTGAATATGATAAAGTCTAAAAGAAAAACTCAATTTACCATCTAGAATAATCCAGTTGGTGGCATGGGATCATAGATAGCCACACTTTTTGAAAAGGTTAGGATTTATCTCACAGTAAGTTAGTCTACTTAAAAAAAACATCTTTATTTGTAATTTAGCAGACACTCTTATCCAGAGTGACTTACAGTAGGGAATGCATACATTTTCCATACTAGTTCCCCGTGGGAATCGAACCCACAACCCTGGCATTGCAAGCGCCATGCTCTACCAACTGAGCCACACAGGACCCCATCATTAGGTGTATTATAATGCAAGGAGAAGTAATCAACATTTTAAAATTAATAGATTTGGTAGATAGTTATTCATTATTCTGACCTCCCCACATTATAATTGGAAGAGGAAGTGTAAACTCATAGCCTATTAGCTAGAAATGTAACTCCAAAAACATTTTTGCTGAAAGCAGCTGTTTAGCTGGTTAAACAAATGTTAGCCATGTGTTGGCAAAAATGTATGTCCAAGTCAAGAAAGCTTCCTTGCAGCCTTCGGCACTTGCCTTACTGTTAGCTTATTCACAGGTGCTTTTTCAAAGCCTATGTCAGATACTCCAGTAAGTGTAATTGAGTCCAATGTAATTCAACATTAGTTCATTCTGTTGTTGCAATATTCATTAAAAACATTGAAATAATAAAATAATACAAATGTTCCACTTTCTTTTGTTTGTATTTTTTAAAATATATTTTCACAAACCCCCTGCAGTACCTTCGTGGATCCCTAGGTCAGACCCCTAGGTTGAATACCCCTGGTCTACTGAGTAGATTAGAGCCTTGATCTATTAAGCCTTGTTCACACTGCAAGCCTTAATGCTCAAATCAGTTTTGTTTTTCAAATCCATTTCGGACTACTGACTGTCCAAACAGCAAGTTACAAGTGACCAAATCAGATTTGTATGTGTTCAGACAGTAATTTGCTGGCAAGACTATGCTAGTTGCCATAGTAACAACGGGTGTGTGTGCAATGGTGTAGGCTGATTGACGGTGGTGCTTGTGCTTCCCATCACTCAGAAGTTATGTAGCAAGCTATGGTGACAAAAACGCCTGTCATGGACGTTTACCAGTTGCTTTGAATGTTCAAAATCATAGGGTAAGAACACTTTTAAAGCCTCAAAGGATAAGATGATCCAACTTTCAAAATGAGTCATAATTGGCTAGCCACAGCTAGCTAGGTAGCTGTTTAGCTTTATAGCACATTCACTAATTTGTTTGTAAACAATTAACAAGCTAGTAAGATATCACATGTTCTTGTCAAACTGTCAACAGAGTAGCTAGCAAGCAACAAGATATGCCAAATAATTGTCTAAAAACCACTTGAGGGCAAATAAAGCAGATTTGACCATTCAAACTGCAGGAAAAAGAACAGAATAGAATCGGATATGCAAATAAATAGGATTTGAGTCACTTCAAACCGCCAGTATGAACACGGCAGGTAGACTAGCGGTTAAGAGTGTTGGGCCAGTAACCGAAAGGTTGCTGGTTTGAATCCCTGAGCCGAATAGGTAAAAAATATGTTGATGTGCCCTTGAGCAAGGCACTTAACCCTAATTGCTCCTGTAAGTCAGTCTGGATAAGAATGACGTAAATGTGAAATGTCCAGAGGGAGGAGCAGGGCCATGCATAGGCCTTTGGAGGGGCAGGTGCGCAAAGTAAATGTTTTACATTCACAATTCTCTACTGTTCCTAAAGGCATATGCTTAAAAAAGCATTTTTAGCATATGCCTTTATTTTCTGCAAGAACACACTTATCCCACTGTAAGGAAGCTAGCTCCTACTACTCACAGAGAGGGCAAAGAGCAGGTGGGCTATCAGCTGATGTAAATCAGCTAGCTTAGCTAGCTACTTAGCTGTACTGTCAAAATAATATTCTAACTAGCCTTTACCTGTGACCGGAGTTTGTTCTGCTGCTGAAATCTGCCTCAAATTGAACCCTGGCCGTGAGCGATGACACATGCAACAAAGTATCCACGCATGCACCGGTCATCATGGGGTGGGGACAGTTGAGCGGGAGAGTGGGACATTTCCAAGATTCCAAAATAGAAAATTAGCTAGTTTGATGGGCAATTCTTCACATTTAAAATAACAGAGAAAGACACTAAAAGTAAAATAAAACAACAGTTCCGCACCGGAACATCAGGAAGTAGCATTAGCCACCCTAGCATGCTGGTGGACATTTTTGTTAAGACAGTACGCATATTTTCCCCGTTTTTTTCCCCCACCAACAAGCAATTAAATCGAGTTAAGGAGGAAACCCGACGCCTTTGCAGCCTGAATGGAGGATGTTTTATGTACGAGCCTACCATGGGGGACACTATTACCGTCTGGGCTGACTGCATCAACACCTAGAGGTAATAATACGTCAACAGGAAGAACTATGCCCTCTAGGGGTCTCGGCGCTAATGAGGTGAGTCTGACTCATGCTCTCGTGAAACGTGACCTGGAGGCCTCTTGGGCAGTGGGGCAGAGCATGAGTCAGAATCAGGAGACAGGAGGGAGAAGGATTTAGCAGAAGAGAGAGATGATAGGATAGAAGATGAGAGAGTAGTGGGAGAGAGAGAGCAAAGATTGTGACGGCACATGACCATCTGGGTAGGGGCTGAGTGGCTAGGGTTGGAGGAAAGGGAGACAGAAAAGGAAACAAAGTAGTGATCAGAGACCTGGAGCGGGGTTGCAGTGAGATTAGTAGGCGAGCAGCCTCTAGTAAAGATGAGGTAAAGCGTATTACCTGCCTTGTGAGTTGGAGGGGATTGGGAAAGGGTGAGGTCAAAAGAGGCAGGGGGGGAAAGAAAGAATTGGAAAGAAATGAATCGAAGGCAGACATCGGGAGGTTGAAGTCGCCAAGTACGAAAAGTGGTAAGCCATCATCAGGAAATTAGCTTCTCAAGGTGTCAAGCTCATTGAGGAACTCTCCAATGGCACCTGGTGGGCAATAAATGACAATAATGTTAAGCTTGAGTGGACAAGTGACAGTGACAGCATGGAATTCAAATGAGGAGATGGACAGGTGAGAGAGGGAGAAAAGAGAAAATCTCCACTCAGGAGAAATGAGTAGACCTGTGCCACCTCCGCGACTACCAGATGCTCTCGGACTATGAGAGAAAACATAGTCAGATGAAGAAAGAGCAGCTGTAGTAGTAATGTTCTCTGGGGTGATCCATGTCTCTGTCAGGGCCAAAAAGTAAAGGGACTGAAGGGCAGCATAGGCTGAGATGAACTTGGTGTTCTTGACTGCAGATCAGCAGTTCCAAACGCTGCCAGAGACCCCGAATTCCACATGGGTTGTGTGCGCAGGGTACACTAAACTAGAAGGGTTGCAGCCAAGGGGTGGGGAGCGTCTGTAAAGCCTACAGGGAGAGGTGTGAACAGGTACAGAAAATACACACATAGTTGACAAAGCTACAAAATAACAAAATGAGATAATCTGTAAATAACTAAGTAAGATACTCAAGTGAGAGAGTGTTGTGGTGATGAAACCACTCCCCCGCCAATACAGCTACTGATTACCAAAATAAATCACAGATTGCCCTGCCCCTTTGTTATGATGAGTTTCTCTGGTATCGAGTACTTCAGGATGTAAGAGAATATGGGACATTTAGATTGAGATTGGATTCAGTCATTATTTAATGGTAACAGTACTGGATTCAATGACAGGCGGTACGGACGTAGCCTCTTGCCATATGAATGACTTCCATAGAAAATCTCTCAGTTTATATGATGCTCTCCGAGCTGCTTCTTCCAACATCTGCCAACCATCATTGAGTGTCACTCATCTACTACAATAGCATCCACATACTTGGTATCGTGTGGCACCTCACGTACTCCTCCTAAGATTAGCACCAGTGGCCCCCAATCTATCTTGGCACACTGACCTTCTGACCTCCCCTCTGTGACCGACACAACACATGGCTTGTCCTTGTCAATCAACATTAATTAATACTGTATCAAAATTCATTATATCAATTCACCCTTTTCATTATTTTGATGTTGTAAGTGAAATGCCACAGATATAACATTACTTGAACCAAACAAACCACATACAAATGAATTCCTAACCTCTTGACATCATTCCAGAAAATAGATTGATTCATGACAATTTGTAAGTTACATGGATATTATAATATAGTCAAATGAATATATCCCAATAAAAATAACTTCAGTCTTGCCATCCATGTTACTATTGAATTACCATATTCCCCCACAATCTTTGCATCTCTATTCGTATTCATATTAATACCTTCCTGTATGTCTCTAATATTTCCCATAGCTTTAGTTAAATTCCCAATACCTTCCTATTCTGATGGCAATTATGTACAACATGATTTCCCCTCTATAATAGCATACATTCCCCCTTTATCTACTATAATAGCATCCAATGCTATGCGATTATCAATGAGTGACATTTCAGACCCAATTACTTGAAAATCCAATACTGTTAATAGGTACAATGTTCAACTCTGTTCAACCCTGACTCTGTTCCCCTAATATGCCTGAGGAGAGATACACAGGATAACACTTTGTTTTCTGTCCCTGTTAAATCAGTACAGCCCTGAACTAGTTAGGATTGAGGAATGCAACCAAAGTCAGATCAAATGGAAATATCATAAACATTCCTATGTCTCAAATACCAAAACCCCCGATAGGAACCAATTAAGTTATTGCCTAGCAACAGAGATACAGTGGGGAAAAAAAGTATTTAGTCAGCCACCAATTGTGCAAGTTCTCCCACTTAAAAAGATGAGAGAGGCCTGTAATTTTCATCATAGGTACACGTCAACTATGACAGACAAATTGAGAAAAAAAAATCCAGAAAATCACATTGTAGGATTTTTAATGAATTTATTTGCAAATTATGGTGGAAAATAAGTATTTGGTCAATAACAAAAGTTTCTCAATACTTTGTTATATTCCCTTTGTTGGCAATGACACAGGTCAAACGTTTTCTGTAAGTCTTCACAAGGTTTTCACACACTGTTGCTGGTATTTTAGCCCATTCCTCCATGCAGATCTCCTCTAGAGCAGTGATGTTTTGGGGCTGTCGCTGGGCAACACGGACTTTCAACTCCCTCCAAAGATTTTCTATGGGGTTGAGATCTGGAGACTGGCTAGGCCACTCCAGGACCTTGAAATGCTTCTTACGAAGCCACTCCTTCGTTGCCCGGGCGGTGTGTTTGGGGTCATTGTCATGCTGAAAGACCCAGCCACGTTTCATCTTCAATGCCCTTGCTGATGGAAGGAGGTTTTCACTCAAAATCTCACGATACATGGCCCCATTCATTCTTTCCTTTACACGGATCAGTCGTCCTGGACCCTTTGCAGAAAAACAGCCCCAAAGCATGATGTTTCCACTCCCATGCTTCACAGTAGGTATGGTGGCAACTCAGCATTCTTTGTCCTCCAAACACGACGAGTTGAGTTTTTAGCAAAAAGTTATATTTTGGTTTCATCTGACCATATGACATTCTCCCAATCCTCTTCTGGATCATCCAAATGCACTCTAGCAAACTTCAGATGGGCCTGGACATGTACTGGCTTAAGCAGGGGGACACATCTGGCACTGCAGGATTTGAGTCCCTGGCGGCGTAGTGTGTTACTGATGGTAGGCTTTGTTACTTTGGTCCCAGCTCTCTGCAGGTCATTCACTAGGTCCCCCCGTGTGGTTCTGGGATTTTTGCTCACCGTTCTTGTGATCATTTTGACCCCACGGGGTGAGATCTTGCGTGGAGCCCCAGATCGAGGGAGATTATCAGTGGTCTTGTATGTCTTCCATTTCCTAATAATTGCTCCCACAGTTGATTTCTTCAAACCAAGCTGCTTACCTATTGCAGATTCAGTCTTCCCAGCCTGGTGCAGGTCTACAATTTTGTTTCTGGTGTCCTTTGACAGCTCTTTGGTCTTGGCCATAGTGGAGTTTGGAGTGTGACTGTTTGAGGTTGTGGACAGGTGTCTTTTATACTGATAACAAGTTCAAACAGGTGCCATTAATACAGGTAACGAGTGGAGGACAGAGGAGCCTCTTAAAGAAGAAGTTACAGGTCTGTGAGAGCCAGAAATATTGCTTGTTTGTAGGTGACCAAATACTTATTTTCCACCATAATTTGCAAATCAATTCATAAAAAATCCTACAATGTGATTTTCTGGATTTTTTTTCCTCAATTTGTCTGTCGTAGTTGACGTGTACCTATGATGAAAATTACAGGCCTCTCTCATCTTTTTAAGTGGGAGAACTTGCACAATTGGTGGCTGACTAAATACTTTTTTCCCCCACTGTATATCACCTCTCTAGTAATCGATTACACACATAAAATTAATCCTATTTTCACATCGTCACATACTCCATATAGAACGTTAGAAACTCCTAGGTACTCACATCAAACAATCCCTTCGTGTTTTGTTTAACGATCCTCACTCAACACAAATCAACTTCTTGAAACATACTCCCAGCGGAACCAAAAAAAAAAATGACTGTAGTTTCAAGGACACTGACCTTCCTGTCATTGGATCCTCACCGTTCTCTAACCTTCAGGAAACCCCTTCAAAGTCAAGCCTCTCATTAAAACATATACTTCTCCATTACACTCTAAAATAACCTCACGCTCTCCATACCACTCCTTGATATTATATAATGGGCATTGATGTACGGAACAACAATATAATGTTATATCAAAGCTTATTATCCAAACTTATATCAACTTATCATACACATTCATATAATTTATTATGCACCCTTTCAAATTAAAATTACTTTCTGCTCTTTGTTCATAAAATAGCCTGTTGTTCCATATACCTCGATGCCATCTGGTGAACAAAAAATGGTTGCATCGAGTTTACTTAAAAGGTCTCTTCCCATCAACGCCATAGTAGTTGTAGCGCTTACTATAAATTAATGTTGAAAATTAATATACTCCAAATCAATTTGTAATGGGAGCGATATAGGATCAATTTGCGGAGTTCCACTAATTCCGATACTCTGGACTTTCTGTTTACTTAAAGGACTCCTTCAATCTTGTTGCCTTAAAAATGGAATTCTTTCACCAGATACACATAAACTTAACTGTGTTATTTCTAATGGGCTATCCGAAATATGCAATTGTAGTGCATTGATCATGTATTTAACCTCCTCCCTGCCTATCGGTGTTGTATGTCATTATCCCCATAATAGACTACCCGGCTTCTCCTCTCTAGGTTTATACTGGGAATTAGGGTGCGGTTGGGCAGGAGTCCAATTTCCCTCTCTCTATCTCCCTCGATTATTATCGTTCCCCTGCTTCAACGAAAAATTCCATAATTGTATTTGCTAATCTATTGTTTAAATCGACATTTTGGTTTTGTTTGATTATTGTAAATATAATTTTCATAAGGTAGATTATGTTGCTCCATTGCCAAATTACGTAATATCCTAACTGACTTTTCCTCCATCCTAATTATATTTACCGGTCATTATGCACTCATTAAATTCCATGCTTTATACACCTCTTTCATATAATCTAAATCCCATTTCGGGTTTCTTATGGCTGTATTATCAATGATGTGCTTTCGCGCTACTTGTAATTTATCCCTTTTAAAACTACCATCTTGAGGATAGTCATTATCTGTCCATGCTGACCTATCATTAAGATATGGTTCCACATAGAAAAACCCTAATTTAATTAACATCCATTTGCACATTGTCTGATTTTCGCTACTTTTACAAGAGACTTGTTCTAAATGCGGTTTTGTCTGTAATCATTTAGTCATTTCCTTTCTCTCTCTTCGAGGTAAATGAAGCTCTAATTTACTCTTAATGGTGACTGTTTTTCCAGATACCGGTCTACTAAGCTGGCCATCCATTACTTCTATTAGTTCATGCAATATTAGTAATCAAATACTTGAATCAAATCCCCAACTTGATCTTTAATAAAATGTTGTTTGCCTATTTTGTCATTGGTGCCATGATTCAACATGATCGCTCTGAGCATTTCACAAATAAGTTATTCTCTCCTTACCAAGGTATTCAAACCTAATGATGATACAACACATCAGATAACTTATTTTATGATGATACTACACATCAGAGGTCCTTAACCTATCTCTTTAAGTCCTACACCCACTCCTGTCCTGTATTCTCTTTTGTCTTTGTACTCATTACTCTTAACACACTCTGTTTCGAATCATAGCACCATGTCATTGTCTATTTTGATATTTCTCCTTCTACTTACATCCCTTATACATAACTCAACGCCACTTATCGTCCCGCTTTAAAATACTGAATTTTAAACGTTCGTTACAGCACAGCCTTACCACAGATAAGCAGAATTTGACATAATCCAAAAAAATGAAAGTCTGCTTAGCTGTTAGTTTGGCTGTGAACTGCATCCTGTTCGTTTAGACACCAATCTGTTATGACGAGTTTCTCTGGTATCGAGTACTTCAGGATGTAAGAGAATATGGGACACTTAGATGGAGATTGGATTCAGTCATTATTTAATGGTAACAGTACTGGATTCAATGACAGGTGGTACGGACGTAGCCTCTTGCCATATGAATGACTTGGACGCTATGGATAAAGAAAATCTCTCAGTTTATATAATGCTCTCCGAGCTGCTTCTTCCAACATCTGCCAACCATCATTGAGTGTCACTCATCTACTACAATAGTATCCACATACTTGGTATCATGTGGCACCCTAGCCAGGCCATTCCTCACATACTCCTCCTAAGATTAGTACCAGTGGCCGCCAATCTATCTTTGCACACTGAACTTCTGACCTCCCCTCCATGACCGACACAACACATGGCATGTCCTTGTCCTCTCTATATGAGATCACTCAACATGAATGAATACTGTATCAAAACTCGTTATTTCACCCTTGATCCTGATTGATGTGTCAACAACTATCTGCAAATTATGAGCAGTCAGCACTTAAAGTAGATGGCCTTAGCTAGCAGACAGTACTAGACCACAACAGATAAAGACAAAAAAAGTATACTCCTGGAGATATCAGGGGTCCTCTAGCTATAGATTGAAGCATGTCACCAGCCAGGTCAAAAGTCCATCCCACCAAAACAGGCTGAAATTTCAGGCGGTATTTTCAAACAGCTCTTACAATAAATGGCCATTATCATCATTTTCACAATTTCACATTATTACTCCATCCTTATAGTGTGGAAACATGAAACACAGGAAAAACACATTTTTGACTGCACTGGGGCTTTAATAGACCTATCTGTCAGCAAGACAGATCTACAGGACTAAGGATGGCTGCTATATTCCTATCTTCTTTTCAAGTATTTGATGCTGGTGTTGTGACTCAACTGAGAAACCACAGTGCTGTATCTTGCTTTCAACAGGACAGTCATTTAAATAGCAGTGAATGAAGTGTGTTTCAAAACATAGTAAGTGGCTGCCCTGGAAAAGATCCCCCATCTCTTGCTTAAAAGCCATTTCATTATCAGTTATTTTTAGTTGGAACCCAATCAAAATACTAGAGTCTTTCCTACAGAGAGGAAAATTATATTCCTAAGCAGCATGATATTTGTGCAGAAAATAAAGAGCTCTTACAGCTGCAGATAAAGAGATGCATAGAGAATCAGTACTGTAGCAATAGTCCTTGAGATATAAAGAAAACATGATACTAACGTTTGAAACAATGAAAAGACCTTGGGTTATTATTACTGTATTACTGCAAGGATCACAATGTCAGACTAATTATCAATGCAAATGAATAGATCAAATAAATCACACCCACACAGTCCCTCAAGATATGTATAGAATAGTGAAATAATTGTTTTCATTCTGATGAATATACATTTTTCACATTAACATCTCTTCTGTTTCATCCACACCTGGATATACATAAACATAATAAATACACTTTTTAAACAGAAAACACATAAATATAAGGAGATCAAAGGCTTTCAGACAGAAAAAACAGTACCCAGAACACACCACGGGCCTATATGTTGTACTTGGGAAATTGTCTAATACAACACACACAAGAATCCAATATATTCTGTATAATATAACACTATCACCTCATCCCCAGCATATGCTCTCATCTTGGAGTGAACACGAGGCATTATCAAGGATAATTCATGGTAGTGAAGATTTCCGGGACCGCTCAGAGCCTGAGGCTGGGCCTGTGAAGCAACAGATTATCTGGCTTTGTTTGTTCACTCAGCCTTAGCACCTCGTGTGGGCCTGCGGTTCTGAGTTAGAGGCAGAGACTCTGTCTGACAGGTCAAGGGTCAGTTCATGATAGACTCTACAAGAGATTTTAGACCATTATTTATGTATTGATTAAGTTAAACTATCAGCATTTTATAGGGACAAGCACAGGGACAAATTCAGTCCTAGGAGATTCAGACCTAAGAATACTGTATAAGTGATAACATTTCAATGCTCTACAAGTTCAGCTAAAACCCTAATCCATGTCTAGACTAGTATTATTGTATCAAATGTAGCTTACACCTGGAATATGTAATACAGCCATTAATGACATGCCTATTGTATTTTAGACTTAATTCCTTTCCTACCAAGCAATAGGGGTTTCAAACATCTCTATTCTAACTGAAACCATAACAAAACCTCGATCCAGAGAGAACTCGGATGCATATCACTGCCGAACAGCCCACCTAATCTCCTAATTGGCACAAGGGAACAAGGGCATCCAGCAGAGTAATGGAGCAAGGTAAAGTCCCCAGCACCAAACATAATTGAGGCTTAATTTCAGCTAGGGAAAGTTCAAATGTAGTTTGTGTCGTGCTGACTGAATAGAGATAAAGGCACACACTGCTAATCAATAGGGTTTTCTCACTGTTTCCCATTCAGACTTGAGAATGCCAATAATCCAATTATGCTCAGCTGCCACAAATACATTGTGGCCAGAGGAAACCGTTTGAATTTTCGAAAGATATTAGACAGGAGAGTAAGTAGTGATAAGGTCATATACTTAGACTAGTGAGCACACTAGTGTGCCATTAGTGATTGGCACATACAATCTCTCTATGGAGATTGAGGATGACAATGATTTTTAAATTGACGTCATGCCAATAGGCTCTGTTGTTCATGTTACTGGACTTACAAGTGAAAAAAACATAATTGCATTCTTAATAAAAAATCCAGACACCAAGTCCATTACAAAATAATGAAACTATACCCAAACACACTCCATTACAAAAGACTTAAGACAAAGAATGATCGATTGAAACTCTTTAGATCTGATTGGAGATCTGATAATGCTATTGTTCTCATAAAGGTCAAGAAGTTATTGGCACAGGATTGTAATGGATTGCCTAATGCAGGACACATCAAACAATGCTTGTAGACAACCAGTCCCACTATTCACCTGTGATATACTAACCACCACTATTAACCATTAGTTAATTAACACTGTACTCTTTTTAAAAACATGCACAGCCCACTGGGCACAACCCGGTTGAAACAACATTGTTTCAACGTAATTTGTCAACGCACGTGGAATCTACTGTACGTGGAAAATACATTGGATTAGAAAAAAGTCATCAACTGTTGTTTTGAGGGTAACATTTCAACCATAGGATTATGTCATCATGTAACCAAATTTCAACATAGACTAACCTTGTATAAGATATGACAGAGCCACGTACTCTCACCACTGGTGTCCCCCAGTGCCCAGTTCTAGGCCCTCTCCTATTCTCTCTATACACCAAGTCACTTGGCTCTGTCATATCCTCACATGGTCTCTCCTATCATTGCTACGCAGACAACACACAATTAATTTTCTCCTTTCCCCCTTCTGATAACAAGGTGGCGAATCGCATCTCTGCATGTCTGGCAGACATATCAGTGTGGATGTCGGATCACCACCTCAAGCTGAACCTCGGCAAGACGGAGCTGCTCTTCCTCCTGGGGAAGGACTAACCGCTCCATGATCTCGCCATCACGGTTGACAACTCCGTTGTGTCCTCCTCCCAGAGTGCAAAGAACCTTGGCGTGACTCTGGACAACACCCTGTCATTCTCCGCTAACATCAAGGCGGTGACCCGATCCTGTAGGTTCATGCTCTACAACATTCGCAGAGTACGACCCTACCTTACACAGGAAGCGGCACAGGTCCTAATCCAGGCACTTGTCATCTCCCGTCTGGATTACTGCAACTCGCTGTTGGCTGGGCTCCCTGCCTGTGCCATTAAACCCCTACAACTCATCCAGAATGCTGCAGCCCGTCTGGTGTTCAACCTTCCCAAGTTCTCTCACATCACCCCGCTCCTCCGCACACTCCACTGGCTTCCAGTTGAAGCTCGCATCTGCTACAAGACCATGGTGCTTGCCTACGGAGCTGTCAGGGGAACGGCACCTCCTTACCTTCAGGCTCTGATCAGTCCCTACACCCAAACGAGGGCATTGCGTTCTTCCACCTCTGGCCTGCTGGTCCTCCTACCTCTGTGGAAGCACAGTTCCCGCTCAGCCCAGTCAAAACTGTTTGCTGCTCTGGCACCCCAATGGTGGAACAAGCTCCTTCATGACGCCAGGACAGCGGAGTCACTGACCACCTTCCGGAGACACTTGAAACCCTACCTCTTTAAGGAATACCTGGGATAGTATAAAAGTAATCCTTCTACCCGCCCCCCCCCCCTACCCCACCCCCCAAAAAAAAAAAGAAAAAAAATACATTAAAAAAAAAAAAAAAAAAATAACTAAATAAAATAAAATGGACAAAAAACATTAAGAGACAAAAAAATATATATAATAAAAGATAGAAAAGGAGAAAAAAATTATACAAAATAAAAAGGTACAAATAAATAATTATATATATAAATCAAATGATAATTATAAATATACTCTAAAAATTAAGAATAAAAAATTTGTCAAATATAAAACAATTATTGTAAAGTGGTTGTCCCACTGGCTATCATAAGGTGAATGCACCAATTTGTAAGTCGCTCTGGATAAGAGCGTCTGCTAAATGACGTAAATGTAAATGTATAAAATATGTCGAATTTGCAACTTTAAAACAACATCAGATCTACAACGCTATTTCCCGAATCAGAAAAAAACTAAACAATAGGCTGGGCCTGGGCAGAACCCCAGCTACCCTTTGTTCTGATTTTGGTTGAGATGGAGATGTGAATCCAACATATCAATGATTAATTAGCAGACAAACTGGAATTAAAGCCAGACAGCGGCACAGCTTGAACTATCCAAGCAAAAGTTAAATCTCCTTCAAATGTTGGATATTTGATTGCATTGACAACCAAACACAATTCAATATCGCTTTTCAAATACAATAAATAGCCTACTAACTTGTCAACAAGTTAACAAATTATATGTTTTATGCATGTCTCCAACTCAACCAAAAATAAAAGTTAAAGAATGGGTGTAAGCCAACTGGTCAGATGGAACTATCCAAGCAGTAGATACATCTCCTTTAAATGGAAATATTTGGATGTGTTGTCAACCAAACACAATTCAATATTAATTTTGTAATACAGTAAATAGCCTAAAGTTAAGGCTGTCTACGGAAGACCGGAGAGGACATAAAATACAATAAAATGATAGAGATCACGAGAAAATGTTCTCATGGTCACAACATAACAAAAGTTGTTTTGTCGAGATCATGAGATAATCAAAAGTACCAAGCAACATCCATTCATTTGTTCAGATGCACGATAACCACCTCATCAAGGAGCCCTGTGGCTGCGTTGATCGCGTTGCGCTCGTGGGGCATTTAAGCCCTGAATGATGCCTGACAGGCAACACTGTCGCTGCGTGCCGTCCCCAAGACCACAGCCAATTGCATTCAAGGAACAATGCAGCTAACTTCGTTAGTCTTGTGAGCTAGCTAGTTAGATAGGTAGTCTTGTTAGCTAGATAGCTGGCTAGCTAGATATATGCTGGTTGTTGGCTTGCATAACTGATATGTGTATAATTGTAAGGGACACATCATGTTTTATGGATAATATTTACATTTACAGAGTGGGTGAGCTCCATTCCTGACAGATTAAAATGTTGCCTCAGAGCTTGATCAGATGCAATTGCAGCCTCAGAGGCTGATAAATTAGGATTCTGCCTTGTAGACTGTTTCATAGGTAAAGCTCCTTGCAGGCAGATTAGCAGTCAATGCATTATGTAAATGATCCAGAGTTGGTGCGCTCTATTCCTGGCAGACTGATCAGATTCCATAGCAGCCTCAGAGGCTGATAAATCAGGATGCTGCCTTGTTATTTAAGCTGTTTCATATGTAAGGCAGCCTACAGGCAGCATCCTGCATCAAAGGGCTTTTACTTTTGGGGCAAAATTCAGTCAACCTGCCAAAACTACATAAACACTGAGATTGAATTGAGCCTTTCATAAAGCTTTTTATTGGCAAACTCTTCCATTTATTAAACAGCCTCAGTGAATATCCATTGCTCAAATACCAGCAAAAAAAGCAATCTAGGAGAATTCGGGCTGATGAAAAACCAACAACACACAGTCAATTGAATCAGCGGCAGCTTGAGGAATGTGGTGTGTATCCCGTTAACAGATGGAGGGTCTGATTGAGAAGGTTGATGCTGAGGGTGAGGCAGTATCTGTGCACCTGAAATGGAAGCCCTGCGGTGCGTATCTTCCAACGGTTGCAATTAGCATAATAGAGTTGTACTTTCCCTAAGGAGGAGATAGAATTGGTTTGGGTGTTAATGATGCCTGTAGTTGATATCTGATTCTGCACTGTAATTCAAACTTTGATCATCAACTCCCTTTTTTTTGCTTGAGTTTGTGATGTTCTGCTTGATTTCCTACAATCCCCTCAAGGTAACACTTTGCTATTATACTTTTGTACTTACACTGTAATTACCATAGTAACATCATTGTATTAACATGTTATTTCCTTTGTTTTTACATGGTAATAGCGTTGAGCCGGAGATTTCATCATACAGCAGTCCATACAGACTACGTTGTTTGTCACTCAAACACAAAAACAACAATGGCATTTCTCACTTTGTAGGATGTTTTTGAAGTCTTGCTTTTCATGAGTTGGGCCTTGAAAAACCTACTTGTCATTCTGAGAAACCTGTTTCTAGCCTGCAGTATCTCCAACTGGGACGGGTGACAAGAAGGATGCATGGTACTAGCTCCCATTAATACTAATCATCAGTTTGGTGGTAGTAAGCTCCAGCAAACACCAGCAGCAAATACTGTAACATGCAAAAAATAATCAGAATCTAGTAGGCTCTTCAACTTTCCTTCCCATACAGGCCTGTTCCACTCCTCTTCCATCTTTCTTTTTTCAATTTTCCTTTCTTTGGATGAGGTTGTTGGATGTTGGTTGTTTTCTTACCCACTGCACATCTTAGCTGGAGGGCGCTTTTCAACATATAGTTTTGATTTCAATTTGGTTGAGTTGTCAACTAATGTGAATTAAACAAGAAATCAACTAAAAATGTCACCATGTTTAGGTTTAAAATTGGGTGGAAAAAATACAAAATTCCCTTACGTTTATGACTTTTTGCAAATTAAATCATTTTTCCACGTTGGTTAAATGTCATCACATTAACCCTGTTGATGATCCAGATTGTGAATTTGTCTTTGGTAAAGAGGATTCAGTGTGTTTAAACTGTGCGGGTCAATCTGACCCATACCACATACCACATAATTTATTTTCAGCAAAGCACCAGGGTTAAATTATTTTGTTGAAATGACGTGGGAACAATGTTGATTCAACCAGTTTTTGCCCAGTGGGCTGTTTGTCCTTATCTTTTGCCGGGTGGGCAGGCTGGATAAATTACAGATGTGTTAACTGGGTTCCCCAAAAGGGTATATTGATACAAGGCATACTTGTCCAACTTAACGTCTCTGGATCAATATAAACTGTTTCATTACTGCTTGTTTCAGCACTGCTACAGATACATGGCTGAGGGCTCTGAGGTAGCTTACAATGGGATTCAGTTGCATGTGATTAGCTCATTGCAAGTCAGTTGCACTATATTAACATAGAAAACGTATTTACACATAGAGTACCAGCACCATGTGGCTTTGTAAGAATCCATATCTGGTGTATGTACAGGAAATTCGTTTTACTCAACAGACTCAACGGAATAAGAATTGTTCTCATAAAAGTACAGTATTATGTACTGACCAACTGATAGAGGAATGCTGTAAAATTGAAACTCTTTAGTCATTCAAAGCCTTAGGAATCAGTTCACTCTTCTCTGATCCTGTATAATCCTGCTTCAATACATAGAGATACTGTATTTTCAAAAATATCAGGCAATATATATTTTTAAACACATAGGTGTTACATTCATTACAGACCTGTGGGACACCAGGCGTCCCTGTTGGATACTTTGGACAATTCCACAAAAAGGGACAGACATTTTTTTTTCGAAATAGAATTGAATTCTTGAGCGGCTTAAAAAGTACTGTGGGAAAAAGCTTTGAGCAAGTAACTGGATTTTAGTTTGGTCAGAAGAATACGAGATGTATCGTGTTCCCTGAGCCACATTGGAGGTATCAGCTACAGCAAGACTGCTAAGCCCCTGCAGGGATTTCTATTTAGCCTGCCAGTATAAAAGACATAGGGGGAAAACTCTGCTGTAGACTTCCAACAACCTCAGTGGAATATCCCTCAACTCAACATCTGTAGACTCTAGATATCTTCCTGCATGGGAAGGAAAATACTTCAGTACTTTTTGATGAAGACCTACCACAAATATTTCATGTGAGAGTTTATGGCATTTATAAACATTGATGCACAGTAAATACATCTCTATTTACTTCATCCCATTTGGAAAATTATGTTACAGTACAAAGAGTTAATTTACAGAATCAGCAGGGATACAGATAACATATTAATCTTTGAATAATTAATGTCTTCTAATAATTCAAAGAGCTCAGAATTTCTTGAAATAGTGCAATGTAATAATGTTTTATGCAGATGTTACTGTTTTTGATAGTGTTTTGTGTCACATCTCGTGGGCTTTCATTACAGTACCTTTGTCACTGTTGTCTCAAATGGGGGAGGGATAATCTATCATTGCCAGGATTGTCATGGCTGCACCATTTACAATAAATGACCAGTTAGGATTTATCAACTGTTTAATGGGAAGCTTTTTAAAATCTGTTTTCATTACCTGATCACAATTTATTCACAGTGCAGACAGTATAATCAGGGCAACCATCTCAGCCTATTCTTGTAAAAACGAAAGGCAACAGTGTGACAATGTTGTTTCAGCGAATGTTACATTTTTTAAAATCAGCAATCGGGTTTCTCTCAGAGTTATCATCACTCACTGAGTCCAATAGGATTTACATATCATTTCACAGAACAAAGTTTGAGCTTAATGAACTAGACTGTAAAACAGAGAGAGGCAGCTTTCAGGAGATTATAACACTTTTAGTGTCACTTGAACACGTTTCATTCCCTGCAAAGGAGATCATTCTTATTCAATACATTTAGTTATTGCTTGCTTTTCTAAAATCGACCAACCTTGCCAGCAGTCATGCAACCTTAAAAAGTTAGACAAGCTAGCTACTCTAACTTGAATGATAGCCTGAAATGGCTTCTTGGTAGCTGCTTTTAGCAACGCTAGTATTTTCACACTAGCATTGCTGGGAATTAGCTTGCAAAAAAACGGAATAGTCCGCCGGAAGCCAGAAGTTAAATTCAATTCAATTTCAATGTACTCTGTCAATTGTCTGTAGGATTGATCCTTATGCAGGGGTGAATTTGTGGAAAACATCTAATGGAAGTTATAATTAAATATACAGTGGGGAAAAAAAGTATTTAGTCAGCCACCAATTGTGCAAGTTCTCCCACTTAAAAAGATGAGAGAGGCCTGTAATTTTCATCATAGGTACATGTCAACTATGACAGACAAAATGAGAAAAAAAAATCCAGAAAATCACATTGTAGGATTTTTTATGAATTTATTTGCAAATTATGGTGGAAAATAAGTATTTGGTCAATAACAAAAGTTTCTCAATACTTTGTTATATACCCTTTGTTGGCAATGACACAGGTCAAACGTTTACTGTAAGTCTTCACAAGGTTTTCACACACTGTTGCTGGTATTTTGGCCCATTCCTCCATGCAGATCTCCTCTAGAGCAGTGATGTTTTGGGGCTGTCGCTGGGCAACACAGACTTTCAACTCCCTCCAAAGATTTTCTATGGGGTTGAGATCTGGAGACTGGCTAGGCCACTCCAGGACCTTGAAATGCTTCTTACGAAGCCACTCCTTCGTTGCCCGGGCGGTGTGTTTGGGATCATTGTCATGCTGAAAGACCCAGCCACGTTTCATCTTCAATGCCCTTGCTGATGGAAGGAGGTTTTCACTCAAAATCTCACTATACATGGCCCCATTCATTCTTTCCTTTACACGGATCAGTCGTCCTGGTCCCTTTGCAGAAAAACAATTTATTCACAGTGCAGACAGTATAATCAGGGCAACCATCTCAGCCTATTATTGTAAAAACGAAAGGCAACAGTGTGACAATGTTGTTTCAGCGAATGTTACATTTTTTAAAATCAGCAATCGGGTTTCTCTCAGAGTTATCATCACTCACTGAGTCCAATAGGATTTACATATCATTTCACAGAACAAAGTTTGAGCTTAATGAACTAGACTGTAAAACAGAGAGAGGCAGCTTTCAGGAGATTATAACACTTTTAGTGTCACTTGAACACGTTTCATTCCCTGCAAAAGAGATCATTCTTATTCAATACATTTAGTTATTGCTTGCTTTTCTAAAATCGACCAACCTTGCCAGCAGTCATGCAACCTTAAAAAGTTAGACAAGCTAGCTACTCTAACTTGATTGATAGCCTGAAATGGCTTCTTGGTAGCTGCGTTTAGCAACGCGAGTATTTTCACACTAGCATTGCTGGGAATTAGCTTGCAAAAAAACGGAATAGTCCGCCGGAAGCCAGAAGTTAAATTCAATTCAATTTCAATGTACTCTGTCAATTGTCTGTAGGATTGATCCTTATGCAGGGGTGAATTTGTGGAAAACATCTAATGGAAGTTATAATTAAATATACAGTGGGGGAAAAAAGTATTTAGTCAGCCACCAGTCAGACGTGTACCTATGATGAAAATTACAGGCCTCTCTCATCTTTTTAAGTGGGAGAACTTGCACAATTGGTGGCTGACTAAATACTTTTTTTCCCCACTGTAATTTCTAAACGTGGGTCTGTTCAATTCAACCCAGGGTTCAACTAAGAATATACTATACATATAGGTCTAGGGTTTCAAGCTTCGGTTGATTTCATATTTAATCTTCAAGTTAATACTTATTACAAGTTACTTATTTTAAGGTTGAATAAAAACTGTTACATTACTTTGTAAGATAGCCTTAACTTTATGCTATTTACTGTAATACAAAAGTGATATTGAATTGTGTTTGGTTGTCAACGCAACCAAATAACAACAATCGAAGTGGATGTATATTTTGTGCCACTTACTTAGTCTGGCTTTAATTCAATTTTTTTCTACAAATTGATAATTGATATGTTGGATTCACATCTCCAGCTCAACCAAAAATCTAAGTTAAAGAATAGAACTAAATCAAATCAAACTTTATTTAAAGTGCATTTATCTTAGATTTTTGGTTGAGATGGAGACATGAATCCAACATATCAATTATCAATTTGTAGAAAAAATTGAAATAAAGCCAGACTAAGTAAGTGGCACAAAATATACATCCCCTTCGATTGTTGTTATTTGGTTGCGTTGACAACCAAACACAATTCAATATCACTTTTGTATTACAGTAAATACCATAAAGTTAAGGCTATCTTACAAAGTAATGTAACAGTTTTTATTCAACCTTAAAATAAGTAACACATCCATGGCCACATGTTGAGGTTACTGTAACTAAGTGTCTTCTTATGTAATCATAGAAAGCGTGCATGTTCAAGATAGTATGCAAAGGTCGCAGGTCTGTGGAGATCTTCACAATTGCTATAATAATCTGAGCAGAATCTCGAACAGCATTAATTACTTGCACTATGTACTTTAATGTAATCTCAACTGCAATCCAGGTAATCTGATGTGCTCAGTGGTAGAAAAAGTACTAAATTGCCATACTTGAGTAAAAGTAAAGATACATTAATAGAAAATGACTCAAGTAAAAGTGAAAGTCATCCAGTAAAATACTACTTGAGTAAAAGTCTAAAAGTATTTGGTTTTAAATATACTTAAGTATCAAAAGTATACATTATTTCAAATTCCTTATATTAAGCAAACCAGACAAAATTTTATTGTCATTTTTTATTGATGGATAGCCAGGGGCACACTACAACACTCAGATAAAATTTACAAACGAAGCATTTGTGGTTAATGAGTCTGCCAGATCAGAGGCAGTAGGGATGAATATGGATGTTCTCTTGATAAGTGCGTGAATTGGACCATTTTCCTGTCAAAATGTAACGAGTACTTTTGGGTGTCAGGGAAAATGTATGGAGTAAAAAGTACATTATTCTCTTTAAGAATGTGGTGAAGTAATATAACTATTAAAGTAAAGTACAGATACCACAAAAAACTACTTAAGTAGTACTTTAAAGTATTTTTACTTAAGTACTTTACACCACTTGTTGTGCAATGAGATGAAGCACAGTGATAACACATTAAGTTGTTGTATAAATAAACAAAATATCTGACATTGTATTCCCATTTGAACTTTGTTGTGCCGTAAATGGTTGAAAGCACAGTTAATAACACATTTAGATGACAACTAAACCAAAAATCAGACATTGTTTTTCCATTGGAGTTTTGTTGTGCTTTTAGATGGTTTAAAGCATAGTGATAACACATTGGGAATTCAACAAACTTCTGGGTGTCTTTTTGAGTGGGTGAATAAAGGTTGAAATCTCATTGATCAACATCTCAAACAAATATTACCAAAATGTCTACGTTGAAATTACATGGTGTGCCCAGTGGGAAGCTGTCTGAGGGGGATAATTAGTAACTAGCTCTGACGTCTGGAACCAACAATTAACTGTCATTACTGGCAGTAAAAATATGAGAGCCAAAACAACGGTAATCTAAGGTACCATCGTTTGGATGATTTTTTGCCAAAGTGCCATGAAATAATAATAAAAAAACAATCAGAAAATGTACTCAGTGAAACAACCTAGAAGAGCTATGGAAGAGTTATGGAAAGGCCCCCAAGGACAACATGGTTCTGCTGACTTTAATGATACGAGTGTGGGCAAAGAAGAGAGAGATAACTGCTACATATTTAATTGTAAAACTAAAACAAACATCTGTCATAAGAAGATGGAGCCAGGGGTTTGATCTCTCTGCAATGCCCTATTATTTTCTAATGAGCTACACATGAAAGCACTCCAATCAAAATTTCAAAAGCAAACAAACAAATCTGAGGTGCGTTCAACAAGGGAAATAGTTAACGAACATTGGCTAACGTTAGCTAACATATTCCATTTGTTTTGTGTTAGCCGTGACCATTCGCTAACGTTAGCTTACAGTTTGAGAAGATAGTGTGCGGTGAACGTAAGTGTCTGTTTTAGGTCTAAACTGACGCTAAAAATAATCAAGTGGCCATGTAGACTTTCTACTATATTTAGTAGGAATAGCTAAGTCATTTTCAGTTGGAATATTGTCACTAAAATCCACAGTAATCCTTACAAAAAGTAGCTGTTTGATGTTTTACCGTAACATTTTGGAATGTTCATTCAAATTGTTCAACTGAAATTGTTACTCTGGCAACATGTTCGCTGCAAACAGAAGCCTTGTTGAACTCGCCTCTGGGCTATGTGTACTTAGAGTTTGTCGGTCTGTCAAGCAATCATAATGGTTTGTTTCTCTTTCTCTGTTACTAATGAAATCCATCAATGGTGTAGATGTGCAGGGTGTAACATAGCCCTTTCCTGCAGTCAATGACCAAAATGTTATTAATATTTTTTATAATTTCATCATTAATAAAAAAAAAAATTTAAGGCCCCCCGAGTGGTGCAGCGGTCTAAGGTACTGCATCGCATTACTTGAGGCGTCACTACAGACCCGGGTTCGATCCCAAGCTGTGTCACAACCGGCCGTGACCGGGAGTCCCATAGGGCGGTGCACAATTGGCCCAGCGTCGTCCGGGTTAGGGGAGGGTTTGGCGTGGGGGGGTGTTTTATTTGGCTCATTGCGCTCTAGCGACTCCTTACGGCAGGCCGGGCGCCTGCAGGCTGACTTCGGTCGTCAGTTGAACGGTGTTTCCTCCGACACATTGGTGCAGCTGGTTTCCGAGTTAAGAAGCATGGTTTGACGGGTCATGTTTCGGAGGACGCATGACTCGACCTTCGCCACTCCTGAGCTCGTTGGGGGAGTTGCAGTGATGAGACAAGATCGAAAAATAGGTTAAAAAATTACAATAAACAACAAAAATCTGGTGTTTCTATGTCAAAAAGCTGTGATATATTTCAGTCTTCTGTGATGTATATAAAGTGTAATATTGGGATTCAAAATTGAATCAACTCTATATCTGACATGTTACAGGTGTCTTCTTTTTCTTAAGCCCATCATCATGTGTGTGAGGTGTATACTTTTATTTCAAATTAGATTTGTTTAAGACTACCAAGAATCACTCTGTGTGACCCTGATTTAGCCCACTGCAGTAACATTATAGAACAATGGCATACGGGGTGACAGACAGAACCAGGGCCAAGCAAGCCATGCCAGCTTTTCTGATCTTACGTGGGGCCTTTGGTAATTCATCTGGACAGTGAGAAGCTGGGTGGAATCAGGTCTGACATGTTTTCATCCTACTGCACAGTGCCCTTGAGGTGGCTATTTGCATTATCGTCATGGTCAGGGCTCATAATCTGGAAGTGCAGTGTCACGGTTGGCTTTACAGACAGTGTGATGGAACTGCGTGGCTTTAGGTCAGGTAACTAACTGCCTGGTCATATTGTGTATATGAGACAGCTAAATCAAAACATCCGTCAGTGATGGTTGAATAACACAAGGCGTTGTAATTTTTTTAAACTGTCAGTTACCTCTAAACCAGGGGTGTCAAACTCATTTTAGCTCAGGGGCCACATGGAGGAAAATCTATTCCCAAGTGGGCCGGACCGGTAAAATCATGGTATATATAACTTAAAAACAACAACTTCAGATTGTTTTCTTTGTTTTAATACTATCAACATAAAACATAAAGCTGGAGCCTGAGGACAGTGTGTCCAAAATAGTACAAGCATAACATCACTATTAATCATAAAACACCTCAAGTTTATTTGAAAATTCTAAAGAAAAAGAACACACAAACACACAATGCCTCAGTGATTCACAGAACTGTTTCACAGATCACAGAACTATATCAGGGTGTCATTTCTCAGGCAGAAATGTAGATACAAATAATGAAATCCTGTTCCCCAAACAAGTGCAAGAACCACAGAGTCAAGAATAGGTTAAATATACAAATAAAATAAAATCAATTAAAAACAATAGCACATCAACATAAAAACATATAAACATAAAGCTGGAGCCTGAGGACAGTGTGTCCAAAAGCACAACATCACTATTAATCATAAAACACCTCAAGCTATTTGAAATTCTGAGGACAAACAACACACAAACACACAATGCCTCAGTGATTCACAGAAGTACAGTGGGGAAAAAAAGTATTTAGTCAGCCACCAATTGTGCAAGTTCTCCCACTTAAAAAGATGAGAGAGGCCTGTAATTTTCATCATAGGTACACGTCAACTATGACAGACAAATTAAGAAAAAATAATCCAGAAAATCACACTGTAGGATTTTTAATGAATTTATTTGCAAATTATGGTGGAAAATAAGTATTTGGTCACCTACAAACAAGCAAGATTTCTGGCTCTCACAGACCTGTAACTTCTTCTTAAGAGGCTCCTCTGTCCTCCACTCGTTACCTGTATTAATAGCACCTGTTTGAACTTGTTATCAGTATAAAAGACACCTGTCCACAACCTCAAACAGTCACACTCCAAACTCCACTATGGCCAAGACCAAAGAGCTGTCAAAGGACACCAGAAACAAAATTGTAGACCTGCACCAGGCTGGGAAGACTGAATCTGCAATAGGTGAGCAGCTTGGTTTGAAGAAATCAACTGTGGGAGCAATTATTAGGAAATGGAAGACACACAAGTCCACTGATAATCTCCCCTCGATCTGGGGCTCCACGCAAGATCTCACCCCGTGGGGTCAAAATGATCACAAGAATGGTGAGCAAAAATCCCAGAACCACACAGGGGGACCTAGTGAATGACCTGCAGAGAGCTGGGACCAAAGTAACAAAGCCTACCATCAGTAACACACTACGCCGCCAGGGACTCAAATCCTGCAGTTCCAGACGTGTCCCCTGCTTAAGCCAGTACATGTCCAGGCCCGTCTGAAGTTTGCTACAGTGCATTTGGATGATCCAGAAGAGGATTGGGAGAATGTCATATGGTCAGATGAAACCAAAATAGAACTTTTTTGGTAAAAACTCAACTCGGCCGTGTTTGGAGGACAAAGAATGCTGAGTTGCATCCAAAGAACACCATACCTACTGTGAAGCATGGGGGTGTAAACATCATGCTTTGGGGCTGTTTTTCTGCAAAGGGACCAGGACGACTGATCCGTGTAAAGGAAAGAATGAATGGGGCCATGTATCGTGAGATTTTGAGTGAAAACCTCCTTCCATCAGCAAGGGCATTGAAGATGAAACGTGGCTGGGTCTTTCAGCATGACAATGATCCCAAACACACTGCCCAGGCAACGAAGGAGTGGCTTCGTAAGAAGCATTTCAAGGTCCTGGAGTGGCCTAGCCAGTCTCCAGATCTCAACCCCATAGAAAATATTTGAGGGAGTTGAAAGTCCGTGTTGCCCAGCGACAGCCCCAAAACATCACTGCTCTAGAGGAGATCTGCATGGAGGAATGGGCCAAAATAGTGTGTGAAAACCTTGTGAAGACTTACAGAAAACGTTTGACCTGTGTCATTGCCAACAAAGGGTATATAACAAAGTATTGAGAAACTTTTGTTATTGACCAAATACTTATTTTCCACCATAATTTGCAAATAAATTCATAAAAAATCCTACAATGTGATTTTCTGGATTTTCTTTCTCATTTTGTCTGTCATAGTTGACGTGTACCTATGATGAAAATTAAAGGCCTCTCTCATCTTTTTAAGTGGGACAACTTGCACAATTGGTGGCTGACTAAATACTTTTTTCCCCCACTGTATATCACAGATCACAGAACTATATCAGGGTGTCTCATGCAGCACTTTAAGTGGGGTTGCATAGTTTATTTGACTCCTGATACCTGGCATCTTTTAGCTTTCACCAGCGCATCAATATCAGGCGTCACATCCTGAGTGGCAGCCAACTTCAGGATGTGATTCAAGTGCTTGTGCGTGAGCCTTGAGCGCAGCTTTGTTTTATTTATGCTCATTACAGAGAACTTGCTCACAAAGATATGTGGTTCCAAACATGCACAACAGTTTTGCAGCGAGGGCTGTCAAGTTGGGGTAACCTGGCAAGAGATTCTGATAAAATGTGTCCAAGCCAGCTGCGGCAAATTTGCCCTTCAAATCCGAAAGTCATACTGCAAGTATATTATTTCAAGTTGGATGCTGACGGGCAGATCAGAGGGATTCACGGTTAATGGCGAACAAAAAACGTTGAAGTCTTTCTCCAGTTCACCAAAAATCTGAAAGCGTTGCTCAAACTCCCTTAACAGTCCCGTTATTTTATCTTTGAACCGCTTCATGTCTGCCACATGTTGGGTCGCGCACACATTTTTCAGACAGGGGAAGTGAGCTGCATCACCACCGCGCAGTTGCGTCTCCCACAATGACAGCTTCAACTTGAAAGAACGTATGCTGTCATAATACTGCGTGGCAACTTTGTTGCACCCTTGCAGCTGTTTGTTCAAGTTATTCAGGTGCTCTGTAACATCCACCATAAATGCAAGGTCCTGCATCCATTCTAAGGAATGAAATTCTAACACTGGTTTGCCCTTTTCTTCCATGAACTGTTCAATTTCTTCTCGTAAATCAAAGAAACGCCTCAGCACAGCACCTCGGCTTAACCATCTTACCTCAGTGTGGTATGGCAGGCCATAGATGTGGTCTTTCTCTCTGAGAAGGCTGTCAAACTGACGTTGATTCAGGCTTCTGGATCGGATGAAATTAACAGTTTGGATAATATAATAATAATAATATAATAATAATATAATATAATAATATAATAATAATATAATAAAAATAATAACCACCTTCATGACATTATCCATCTTTAATGACTTGCAACACAAAGCCTCCTGGTGCAAAATACAGTGAAAAGTCCAAAAATCACGTCCTCCATTTGCAGATTGCACTTTCTCTCTGAACTTTGTCACAACGTCTGCTTTTTTCCCGATCATTGAGGGCGCACCATCTGTAGCCAGGCTGACAGCGCGGGACCAGTCCACTCCGACCCTGTCCAGCGCGCTGACGAGTGCAGTGAAAATATCAGCTGCTGTCGTTGTATCTGTCATCGGCACCAACTCCACGAACTCCTCGGTGACGGTCAATGTGTCATCAACTCTGCGGATGAAAATGGCCAGTTGTGCAACATCTGTAATGTCCGTGCTTTCATCAATTGCAACCGAAAAACGCAATAAATTACTTTACTTTTTGCTTCAACTGGCTGTCCAAATCCACTGAAAGATCGGAAATCCTGTCTGCAACTGTGTTTCTTGTCAGGCTGATATTTGCAAAAGCCTGGTGCTTTTCAGGGCACACAATCTCCGCTGCCTTCATCATGCATGTTTTTACAAATTCACCCTCACTAAATGGTTTTGAAGCCACTGCGATTTCATTAGCAATGAGGTAGCTAGCTTTCACTGCAGCGTCACTGATGTCTCGGCTGTGAGTAAACACAGACTGCTGTTTCTTCAGACCCGCCAACAGTTCATTCACCTTCTCTCTTCTCCGCTGTCCTTGAAAGTTGTCATATTTGTCGGCATGAAGACTCACATAGTGGCGACGAAGGTTATATTCTTTCAGCACTGCAACATGCTGTGAACACACCAAACATACAGCTTTCCCATTCAATTCCGTGAATAAATAGAAGGATGACAATTTTTCTTGGAACACTCTGCACTCTGCGTCCACTTTTCTCTTTTTTGACAGAGACATATTGGGGCAATGAGGGTGCCAAAGCACATAATGTTAAAAGTAGAAGCCGTAATAAATATCGCGGGCAAAACAAAGTAGCTCATCCGGACTGGCTGCACTTGCTTGACCTATTTGCTCTGCCCCGGTATAAACAGTTTGCTTGCTTAACACAATTGCTATTGCGCCATCCAGTGGACACAATTGGAACAGCAGTTTCTTTTATTGAAAAATTGCAGCTCATTTTTATACTTTACAAAATCATCTCGCGGGCCGGATTAAACCCGTTTGCGGGCCTGATCCGGCTCGCGGGCCGGACGTTTGACACCCCTGCTCTAAACTGTCTCTAAGACATGAGATGGATGGCAATGAGTCGAGGATATGGGGTGGGTACTGGATACAGATGTGGGATGTTTTAAGGATGTTTTTTCTCTCCTTGGTTGCAGATTACAATATAATGTTTTACTAAAATGTAAGAACAACATGTCAATCTCCACAGGCATTTATATTGCCCCCTGATGCTGACTTTACTGCGAGACACTGCCGACAAAGATCAATCCAAATTGATTGGGCTATGATTTTCAGAACAGTGGGAGCGTGCCTCGTGGCTATGTCAGTGTTTGAGTGACCAAGCAGAGTTGTCACACGCATACACACATGCAGTTGTCCTACTTTAGAGGGAGGATGGGGTGCATTCATGATCAGTCTTTTGACATCTGCACATTGAATTACAGTCATGTGCACGCGGCTAGCTACAGCAGGCCGGTCTGCCTGCGGCCATGGCTCTGTCATTGTCAATTCTCTATCCTTGATCAGGGGCTGAAGGTCAGTTAATGAGGTCTGCAGTGCTCCTTGAAACAGCCCTTTTAGACACATATTGATCCACAGTGAAGCTGATAGGACAGTAATTAACTTCCTGTAAAATGTAAAGCCTATAGAAATGAGTTGCACTGCAGCACACGTGATCTAACACCTAGCTACAGTAGCTTTAAATGCACTACAGTAACCTGCATTAAAAAAGAAACCATGCAGATACCACGATTAAATTAAACATGTATTTTATTTTATTTTTTTAAAGTCCAATGCAGCCGTTTTTTATCTCAATATCTAGTAACTTACTGTGATCGTCTTCAATTAAAATTGTAAAAAAATAAACAAAAATGGCTTGTTTGCAAACAACCATTTCTCAAGCTATAATTTTGCTAGGACTGTCTGGTAGTGGTCTGAGTGGGGAGGGCGAAACTGAAACTGGCAGAGAGGTTTGGAACTCTGATATCACCAGGCAGGCCAAAATTTCAAGCAGTCTTTTCAAACAACTCTTACACTAAAAGGGAATTTTCATAATTTTCACAATTTCACAGTGTTATTCCAACCTTATAATGTGGAAATATATATATATATATATATATATATATATATATATATATATATATATATATATATATATATAAACAGGAATATCATGTTTTTGACTGCACTGGGCCTTTAAAAAAAATAAGTTTCGAAGCTTTGCATTGTGCTTGCTAAGATAATCTAGGGATGAAAAATATAATTGTGGTGAACTACAAAAACAAATTAACTTTAGAAGTATCATGTCTGTTATCAAGTCAGTGGGCATGGTGAGAGATTTGATTGCATTTCTAGGTAGAGTATGTATTTGAAGATATGGTTTACTTTGCCGTCACATCTGCACCACTTGTCAAGCATTTCCAAAGAGGGCTTGAGCTCTTGTCTGACATTATAACCAAAGATGGTTTAAAAACTCTGTGCTATTACATTTTTTGGGGGGGAGGTTCGCTAGGGTGATCTTTAGAAGCTGTGATAAGCGTCCCTGGCATCTCCACTCTCCTGTATGATGTACAATTTATGACACCCCTTAGTGCTTGAGCCATTAAGATAATGGCCACATCTGGCACATGGTAGATAGAGTCAAATCCACCCCAGAGAAATACCACACTGTGTCCTCGATGCTCCCCCTCAAGCCATGGATTTAAAAAGGACCCCATCAATCACGCGCTGCGGGCTGCCCGTCTCTTTGACAGACAGAGATAGGGAAGCATTGACACCTTGTGGCCAGGGAGAAGGCTGGGAATTGAGTAATGACACCATAGATCCAAAGGATGGACAGGCAGAAAGTTAGTCATTTGCAGAGGGCAAGATGTCTTGGGGGCCCTTTCCTGGAGGCGAGTAGTATGTTATAATGGGGGGTGAGGAACTTTTAGTCCTTTGGCTCAGAGAGGTGCCATGTGGAGCTGAGCTGCTTCACTGACAGCCAGTCTACTATACAGCTAATCCTTAGCCCAGGGCAGCGATCGAACAGAGAAACAACATTGACAGATGCCTTCAGGATACGCTCAAGTCAAAGAAGAATGTTCTGTCGTTTAAGCCTGTTTTGTTTATTGGTTGCGTACACAATTTAGCAGATGTTATAGAAGGGGCAGCAAAATGCTTGTGTTACTAGCTCCTAACAGTGCAGTAACAATGTAAAACAAGTACACAAATAATCAAAAACTAGAAACCACATATGTCAGAACGAATCCCATTAACAACCCAAATAACACTGTATCAGTAATCCAAATGCAATCTATGTGTATATACACCAAAATATATACTTAGAATGATATGTGCAGCAGTAAATATATTACAGTGAGCTATGTCAAGAATCCTGTATATAAATATGCGATGTGTATAAACAATGTAACAAAAATGTGATGTACAGCAGTAGAAACAGTATATTAGAATGAGCCATGTCAAGAATACAGTATATGACTACACAGTGTGAAAAAGAGTATAAAAGAAATGTCTCAAGGGACAGCAGCATTGGCTGTGTGTGTGTGAGTGTGAGTGTATATGTGAGTACAGGAGTCAGCGTGTGTGTGTGAGCTTGTGTGTGTGTTTTGTGTGAGTGAGTCTCTCTTTGTCGCTTACTACAGGAGATTGCGTGATGGCTGTTCAACAGTATGATGGCCTGGGGATAGAAGCTGTTTTTCAGTCTTTTGGTCCCGGTGTTGATGCACCTGTACAGTCTCTGTCTAGTAGATGGTAGCAGAGTGAACAGAACGTGACACCAAGTGCTGTAAATGTCCTGGAGAGCAGGCAGCGTGCCTCTGGTGATGCATTGGGCTGACTGCACCACCCTCTGGAGAGTCATTCGGTTGAGGGTGGTGCAGTTGCCGTACCAGGCGGTGATGCAGCCTGACAGAATGCTCTCAATGGTGTATCTGTACAAGTTTGTGAGTGTCTTAGGTGCCATGCCGAATTTCTTCAGCCGCCTGAAGTTGTAAAGGCGCTGTTGCGCCTTCTTCACCACAGTGTCTGTGTGGTGGGACCATTTCAGGTCCTCAGTGATGTGCACGCCAAGGAACTTGAAGCTTTTGACCCTCTCCACTGCAGCCCTGTCAATGTGGATGGTGGTGTGCTCCCTCTTCTGTCTCCTGTAGTCCACGATCAGCTCCTTTGTTTTTCTTTACGTTGAGGGGGAGGTTATTTTCCTGGCACCACTCCACAAGGGCTCTAACCTCCTCCCTGTAGGCTGTCTAGTCGTTGTTGGTAATCAGGCGTACCACTGTCATGTCGTCAGCAATGATGATGATTGAGTTGGAGTCGTGCTTAGCCACGCAGTCATGGGTGAACAGGGAGTACAGGAGGGGGCTGAGCACACACCCCTGGTGGGCCCCCGTGTTGAGGATCAGCGTGGCAGAGGTGTTGTTGCCTACGCTCACCACCTGGGGTCGGGCCGTCAGGAAATCTAGGACCTAGTTGCAAAGGGAGGGTTTCAGACCCAGGGCCCTGAGCTTAGTGACAAGTTTGGAGGGCACTATAGTATTGAAGGCAGAGCTGTAGTCTATGAACAGCATTCTCACATAGGTAATCCTCTTGTCCAGGTGGGATAGAGTGAGTGGCGCAGTGGTCTAAGGCACTGCATCGCAGTGCTAGCTGCGCCATTAGAGATCCTGGTTCGTATCCAGGCGCTGTCGTAGCTGGCCGCGACCGGGAGACCCAATTGGCCCAGCGTAGGGGAGGGAATGGCCGGCAGGGATGTAGCTCAGTTGGTAGAGCATGGCATTTGCAACGCCAGGGTTGTGGGTTCGATTCCCACGGGGGGCCAGTATGAAAAAATTATGTATGCACTCACTAACTGTAAGTCGCTCTGGATAAGAGCATCTGCTAAATGACTAAAATGTAAAGATGTGCAGTGCAACTGTGATTTCGTCATCTGTGGATCTGTTGGGGCAGTATGCAAATTGTAGTGGGTCTAGGGTGTCGAGCAAGGTGGAGGTGATGTACTTTAAAATGACTAAAACCAAATAGAAACCGTATAGAAATGATCATGGAGATATATTCATACGGTTTCTTGACTGTCCAGCTCATTAATAATCACTATACAGTCAGGGAGCTTCAAAAAACGATGGATAGAGGACTATTTTTAGCACATTTTCAGTGAGGCCCTCCAGACCTTGTTAAAGCGAAATGAATTCGACACCCCTGCTCTATGAACTTCCTGATGAACCCAGTGACAGAGGGAGGGCCTTGTACACTATTAGAAGAAAAGGTGCTTAGTAGAACCATATAGGGATATTCGGTTTGTCCTAAAAGGGGAACTGTTTTTTGGTGCTAGGTATAACCCTTTGCAGAGAGTTCTACCTAGAACCCTCTATGTAGGGTTCCTTAGAAAAAAAAACCTGTATATGGTTCTACCTAGAACCCTATATGAAGGGTTTTGACTTGAACCCTCTATGAAGGGTTCTACGAATAACAATTTTATCATCTAAAGGTTCTTCCTAAAACCTTCTATGAACAGTTCCGGCAGCCTTATTAGCCTTTAAAATGTAATTCTTTATGACAATACATTACATATAAGGCCTTTCTTTGGGAGTTTACCCTAACACAGTGGTGTTAAGAAAATCCTGGTTTACAGGCCACTTCAGGCCTGCAAGTCACATTATGCTGGCTTGCAAAGTGATGTGTAATTCCTATTGGAATCCAGCCAGAGATATCCAATAATTGAACATGTATGTTATATATCTTGGTGTAGCATAAAATGTATCAACCAATGCAAAAATACAATTCAGAAAATCCCCCTGCAATAGAGCATGCTGGGAAATATGATATATGGTTCTATGTAGAACCCTTCTTGTCTTCCAAAGAATCCTTCTTGCTTTCCAAAGAATGATCAAAGAACCGTTTCCTCCGAAAACTGTTCTTAGGATGATAAAGGTTCTAGGTAGAACCCTTTGCCTTACAAAGAACCCTTCTCTTCCAAAAAGGGATCCTCAGATCAAAATGGTTCCTGGTAGAACCCTATCCCTCTGCAAAGAACCCTTTTGGAATACTTTTTTTTCTAAGAGTGTAGCCGTCTCTGAAGGGAGAATAAAAGTGGTCAAGTGTCTTCTCTCCGTGTGTGGCACTGCCGATGTAGCTTGGTGGTTAAGAGCGTTGTGCCAGTAACCGAAAGGTCACTGGTTCTAATCCCCGAGCCGACTAGGTGAAAAATCTGTCGATGTGCCCTTGAGCAAGGCACTTAACCCTAATTGCTCCTGTAAGTCGCTCTGGATAAGAGCGTCTGCTAAATGACCAAAAAAATCAAATAATTTATTTTGTCTTTTTGTGTTTCATGATTTTCCTTCTATTCGCAAGACGCTGAATGTATGTGTAGCCCATCTATCTGATGCTGTCTGATCAAAAAAAGTATGACATTGTTACCGCCCGTAGCATTGAATGCAAGGGAAGCCAATGAGCATTTGGCCTCCCTTGATAAAAAAAAGTATAAAATAATAGCAAACAGCGTTGAGCTAAACTGAGTGATCTCAGCTGTGAATGGTCCTGGCGCACCAAAAAAAAAGTGTCAAGGGAAGCCAGTTTGGATTTGGCGTCACACCCATCACATCACATCAAAAGCAAAACGTCATTGACAGAAAAAACTTGAATTGTTGCATCTCGTTGTGTCGTTGTCCTCCGGTGGCTAGCTAGCTAGCTAAAATTGTCCCTAAATTATTAAAGGATGGAGATAGGGATTTGGACTTCTGGTTTTACTTAATTCTCCGTACTGTTCAATGATTATAACAGAGATTCTAATCCAACCCTAAATTCATACATTGTGCCCCTGGCCTGAGAGGATGGAAGTTCAATATGTAGCTAGATGTAGTAAGCTAATGTTAACTAGCTGGCTCATCGTTGCCCATGAAAGGAAGTTAGGCTAGTGAGCAAGCATTTTAGCCAGGTAGCCTAGGACAACAAAAACTAAAAGCGTGTACTGGATGATAGAGTCATAGTTTGTTTATGAAACAGAGGAGGATAACCCCTGGGTTATTGTGTATAGATTGATGAGGAAAACAATTTATTTAATCAATTTTAGAATAATGCTGTAATTAACAAAATGTGGAAAAAGTCAAGGGGCCTGAATACTTTCCGAATGCACTTTAGGTGATTTGATGATGTTGAAATGTTAAAGTTGAAATGGTGCTGGAATAGTTGAGGAAGCACTTGTTTTCTTTGTGGCTTGCGGAAACTCTCTGTGGTTCTAAATCAATAGTTGTTTAGTAATCCGAAAATGTCAGCAACATTAACTTGCTTGAACATGCTGTAGGTCATGTAACTGTTTGTTACATGCAATATACTTGTGGACTTCAGCAGGCAGAGGTTGCTCTCCGGTTTTGTGATAAAACAAAGGAAAGCCCTCAAAATTGTCAAAGACTCCAGCCACCCTAGTCATAGACTGTTCTCTCTGCTACCGCACGGCAAGCGGTACCGGAGTGCCAAGTCTAGGTCCAAAAGACTTCTCAACAGCTTCTACCCCCAAGCCATAAGACTCCTGAACAGCTAATCATGGCTACCCAGACTATTTGCACTGCCCCCCCACCCCATATTTTTACGCTGCTGCTACTCTGTTAATTATTTATGCATAGTCACTTTAACTCTACCCACATGTACATATTACTTCAACTACCTCAACTAGCCGATGCCCCCGCACATTGACTCTGCACCGGTACCCCCCTGTATATATAGCCTCCCTACTGTTATTTTATTTTACTTCTGCTCTTTTTTTCTCAACACTTTTTTGTTGTTGTTTTATTTTACTTTTTTATAAAAAAATAAATGCACTGTTGGTTAAGGGCTGTAAGTAAGCACCTGTTGTATTCGGCGCATGTGGCCAATAACATTTGATTTGATTTGATTTGATTTATTATGCAACTGTGTCTTCTTATTGTCTCGGCCTTAGGCCTATATATCACAGTGGCAAGGCATATGAACTAACAGGTTATAGAGCAAACAACGCAATTATCACAACACATAGGTTGTAGTATGGCTTTTTTTTCTGTCTCGTCTTCCCCAGTGATTTTATCCACGCATTGCTACTGACCTTACTGTGATTGTTTTCAATTAAAATGGTCAAAAAGAAACAAAAATAGCTTCTTAGCAAAATCCTATTTATCAAGCAAGAATTTTGCTAGGACTGTCTGGGAGTGGTCTTAGAGAGGGGCCTAATTGGAGGAGCCTAACGGGAGGGATGTGTAACCTGAAAACTAGCTGTTATTGGCGGAGAGGAGGGCAAACTCTTTTTGTAATTGGTCTATTAGCGGTACAAAAACCGCAGGTTGAAGTTTACTGTCATGAGTCTTGTCCTGAGCGATTTCCCTTAGATAGGCCAGCTGCAAAGTAAATATTGGCTATATTTTTTTATTTAAGGTTTGGGCCTTAATTTAAGGTTAGGGTTAGGCATTAGGGTTAGCAGTGTGGTTAAGGTTAGGGTTAAAATCAGATTTTATGCAGCTAGTGAACACTCTGTATCCAGAAAGATTCATGACGAAAAACGCTAACCTGACCAAAAACCCCACCCAGCCAAACAAGCTAAAATTTCAGGCGGTCTTTTCAAACAGCTCTTACACTATAAGTGCATTATCATAATTTTCAAAATGTCACATTATTATTCAAACCTCATAGTGTGGAAATATATATAAAACACAAGAACATTTGATCAGAGCCCTATGGGCCCTGGTTAAAAGTAGTGTACTACGTTGTTAATAGGATGCCATTTGGGACAAGGTCCCCACCACATCGCACAAATGTTAATAAGATGTAATTGTGCCATTTTCATGACCTGTGGTAAAGGACATCACTGAATGTCTGACATTGACCTTGGTTAACAACACAATGGGTGCGTAAAAAATGGCCCTGAGCCCTGGTCAAAAATAGTGCACTATATAGGGAATGGGGTGCCATTTGGGACACAACCATAGAGACAATGCTATTCTTGAATGCAACATATCCTCCTGTTCGTTCATCACCCTGAGATTGCAGTACATCACTCTAAAAAAAAAAGTAGTATCTGACAATGTTGCAGATGTGAAACGGAGACCATAGCTAAAAAGCTCTCGGGGTGTTTAGCATGTCTCATCAGATAAGGCCTCGATCTGCTAAGCACACTAGCACTGAGCACCAGAGGGCAATTGAGCCTGCATGTCTCTATTTTTTTTCAATCAAATCCAATTACTTGTTTGGCTCGGAGAGCAGCAGAGAGCAGGAGGAGGGCATGGATGCATAAACAGGGACTACCTTCAGCTGCTGACAACGCTGCCCAGCAGTTTCTGGCTGACTGTGGTTGTGTCCCAAATGGCACCCTATTCCCTTTATCGTGCACTACTTTTGACCAGGCTCATAGGTCTCTGGTCAAAAGTAATGCACTGTATAGGGAATAGGGTGCCATTTGGGATGCCCCCTGACTGCTGCTCCAGGCTGTCAGATGTGCATCAGGGCTCCAACTCATCTGCTTCACACTGTTCTGCCACAGCCACTGGAAATTAAACAACCACAGGCAATGGAGACCTGAGATAAACAGACACGGCCTAACATTAAACTTTGACCCACATGGATTCTAGTTTACCCCCTTCCAATTTTGAAGCAGAGAAGTGCCATCAAAAGTCGTCTTGATGTCAGTATGGAAAAGTATCACACTGTGTTATGCTAGAAAATAATTGTGGAAAATTGACTTTGAAAACATATGGCAACAATACATTAGGGATATTACGCTAACAAGTGTTATTATTACTCATTTAAAAATGCATGATTAACTCATAATGAAGTATTCCCTACCCTTGAGCGCCAAAACCACCAGCACAGAAAGCAAGACCCATATTAAGCGTCACATTTCTGCAGCAGTCATTCACAGCCAACTATCAAGGTGTCACCGATACATTATCTACTAAGTCAGAACACTCCAGTAGTGTAAACCTTGGAGAGGATGATAAAGCACATACTGTATCTTCCTATGGGCCTTGGTCAAAAGTAGTGCACTAAATAGGGAATAGGATGCCATTTGCAACACACAACTCACTGACGCTGTCATGGGAGAGAAAGAGGGAGAACAGCTCAGGGGCACCATGCTCCACAAGGAAGTAGTGTACTGAATGTCTGTGGAGATGTTGGAAACATTTGCCTTGAGTCTCAGTCTTTGTCTCAGCCTGCAGTAACATAACAAAAAGAGAATGGCAAACTAATGATTTCCAGCAGATTGCTTTTGGAGCATTTCATTTACACTTAGATTGAGGGGTGATAATAATTACAATTTTGATCCAAATGACTTCCACCCAATAACTGGAATAGAAGTCAGAGAGCCATGAGCTTTTCTCTCCCATGACAGTATGTGAGTGTCAGTGAGTGTCTCCCTGCAGCTGGGATATAAGAAGAGAGGAGAGGATGATATCAGAGAACACATCAAAGAGCTTCAAGTATTTAACTTCAAGCTGCCCTCAGTCAAAGTTTACTTTCATATTGTACGAGCGATTCATTTAATTTTCTTAAGAATATCTTCCTCTACTATTCCATGATGCACTACTATTTTATGACAATGTGCATGTGGTATAGTGTGAAATAGTAGTAGTTTCCAATTGAAGTTACCATCATTTTTCCTATTGACCTCAGTTATTGTGTATCCTTCAGCAAAGGTGCTACATTATGATGAATATGTAACAAAGTGTATTTCTGATCGCTTGGGGATTAGTCGATTCGGGCACTTTATCACTTTTAATTATCGTCTCAAATAAGAGGACAGGGTGTTAGTCCTAATGTAATGATAGCGCTTGAAGGATTTTATTTAATGCATTATGTTGATTGAGTAGGATGATCCTATCTGTAAATTATCATATGATTAGTATTGCTGGCATTTGTTAGCTAAGGACCATAATGGCCTGTCAATAACAATTATCCTAACAGGGCCTTGATGTGCCCTCCTATAGAAGACATTCAAAATGTTATTTTTTTAAAAAGAAGTTTAGATTTGCAGGTATCCACTATAGGGAAAGCTCTAGGGGACAATCTTGGCCCCTATGTAGCCTTCTGCAGTGTTACGATTATGGGTTGAATACTAATGTTAATGTCAAGCCTCCTTAATTAATACTCAATTAATCATCTATGTGTAATTGTGCCTGGACTCATAATGGATTCATTGCCATAAGTTGTCAACAACAGCTTCATTAAATAAATTATAAATGACCAACAGAAATGTGCTTATCATGGCCATACATTATTCGCTTATTAACTTTACTTCACCAACTAGGTTATTGAGGGCATATTCAATTACACAATGGAAGCTTACTTAGCACTTTGACAAAGACACCAGGCCTTACATGAAGTTACCCAATTCATATCCATTATCCAATTTACTGTACAGCCTACAATTTAAACAGCGGTAGTAATTTTTAAAAAATCCTGACCTCAAAATGACCTTCAGGTACACCTAATTCAGAGGGCAGAATGTGTGTCCTTCCTTGACACGTGTCAGCACCAACTGTTTTTATTTTAATGGCTTGCAGTGACAAGGGGACCAAAGTAAGTAATGGGCAGGTATTTTGTCAAGGCAATTTTGAGGAGACTGCAGGAGACAGGGGTGGTGGTAATTTTGCATCCACGAGCAGAATACAAAGGCTGTTCAGAAAGAACAATGGCAGATATCTGCCGTCCTGTTCATTGTGAATGTTTAAGTCAATGGGTGACAATATCGGCTGAGGAAAATTGCCATAAACATATCTACTTCACAGAGGTGGAAAATAGCTAGCGAGATTGGGGTGAAAATGACAGAGTATGGTAGCAGGACTGACAGTTTGATTACGTTTGTGAAGACAAGCAGCTATCTCCACATCAAAATGAACAAGGTGTCAAATAGACCCTGTGCGCTAGTTTCCAAAGGTTTATAAGTCAAATGACAGACATGCTGACTACTTACCCTGCTGCTTAAATCATTTGTAAATGTTACTATTGTAGGGTTATGTGTTTGACAGATTTAAAAGCGTGTGTGTATGTATGTATGTGTGTGTGTGTGGGTGTGTGTGTGTGTGTGTGTGAGAGAGAGAGAGAGAGAGAGAGAGAGAGAGAGAGAGAGAGCAATATCAACTTTTGATCTTATTGAATATTGTTTTTACTGGCAGAGAAAGAGTGAAAGGCTTCTATCATACGAATTAGCTATCGTTGAAAAAGCTGGTAAATTTACTCTGCACTGAAGTATCAATTTATCTCAGTCATTGAAGTATCTGCTCTTTTTTCACAGAGCAGTTTTCATCTTTTAATTGGCATCTTAAAAGCCTGGATCCCTGTTATCTGATAAAGAGATGCCACCTTAATGGATGTCCTGTGCTGATAGCAGTAAACAACTGTGAGGCAGTAAGCACATCAGAAATGTATCAAACACACAACACATAAACAAATTTCAATGCCCAGGTTCCAACAACTCTGGAATACACTGTTTGTATGAGAGAGAGAGAGAGAGAGAGAGAGAGAGAGAGAGAGAGAGAGAGAGAGAGAGAGAGAGAGAGAGAGAGAGAGAGAGAGAGAGAGAGAGCTACAGACATGAGCTACTGATTTATTTATCTATTTTTTGTTTTTAAAATGAGAAGACAATCAAATCTAAAAAATAATTCAAGACAAGAAATAATGACTCTACTCTACTTTGTGCCTCAAATGAAGAAGTTTTGACTCTCCCTAGCTAGCTACACAACAAAAATGTAGACAGCAAGTTAACCAGCTAGCCAGAAAAATTTAGCTAGAACAAACCTAGCAAGGGGAGTTAATACAACTACATCAAATGACCAAACTGTGTGATTGAACCAAAAAGGAGCACGGACTCTACACATACAGTACCAGTCGAAAGTTTGGACACACTCATTGTTATGATGAGTTTCTCGGGTATCAAAGAATCAAGGATGCAAGGATATACTTAGACATTCTGTGGAGATTTCATACCAAGTATTTATTGAATCACGAGCTCGTGGGTTCATCTAACAAACGGACATGGCTTTGCCCTTCGTCAGTTGAACTAACTTGAACAAAGGAAACAATCTCCTTTATATACCCTTTATTACCATCTTCCTGGCATACATCTGGCAAGTCTCCATGGGCACTCCCTGTCTTTGATGTTCATCACTCTTTAGCCCCAAGTCACTATCCTAAACATCACTCATGCTATCCTAAACATCAGTAATCTACTTTGACATAATGCAATGTAGACTTCATGGCCCCAAACCACTCATCTCTTAACTCTTCCTCTGTCCTCACAATACTATGACATGACATCATTACACTCATTCAAGGGTTTTTCTTTATTTTTACTATTTTCTACATTGTAGAATAATAGTGACGACATCAAAACTATGAAATAAGACATATGGAATCATGTAGTAACCAAAAAAGTGTTAAACAAAATATATTTTATATTTGAGATTCTTCAAATAGCCACCATTTGCATTTATGACAGCTTTGCACACTCTTGGCATTCTCTCAACCAGCTTCACCTGGAATGCTTTTCCAACATATGCTGAGCACTTGTTGGCTGCTTTTCCTTCAATCTGCCGTCCGACTCATCCCAAACCATCTCAATTTGGTTGAGGTTGGGGGATTGTGGAAGCCAAGTCATCTGATGCAGCACTCCATCACTCTCCTTCTTGGTCAAATAGCCCTTACACAGCCTGGAGGTGTGTTGGGTCAATGTCCTGTTGAAAAACAAGTGATAGTCCCACTAAGCCCAAACCAGATGGGATGGCGTATCACTGCAGAATGCTGTGGTAGCCATGCTGGTTAAGTGTGCCTTGATCTCTAAATAAATCTCAGACAGTTTCACCAGCAAAGCACCCCCACACCATAACACCTCCTCCTCCATACTTAACGGTGGGAACTACTAATACGGAGATCATCCGTTCACCTACTCTGCGTCTCACAAAGGCACGGCGGTTGGAAACAAAAATCTCCAATTTCCACCAGTCTAATGTCCATTGCTCGTGTTACTTGGCCCAAGCAGGTCTCTTCTTCTTATTGGTGTCCTTTAGTAGTGGTTTCTATGCAGTTATTCGACCATGAAGGCCTGATTCACACAGTCCCCTCTGAACAGTTGATGTTGAGATGTGTCTGTGACTTGAACTCTGTGAAGCATTTATTTGGGCTGCAATTTCTGAGGCTGGTAATTGTAATGAACTTATCCTCTGCAGCAGAGGTAACTCTGGGTCTTCCATTCCTGTGGCGGTCCTCATGAGAGCCAGTTTCATCATAGCGCTTGATGGTTTTTGCGACTGCACTTGAAGAAACTTTCAAAGTTCTTGAAATGTTCCGTATTGACTGACCTTCATGTCTTAAAGTAATGATGGACTGTCATTTCTCTTTGATTATTTGAGCTGTTCTTGCCATAATATGGACTTGGTCATTTACCAAATAGGGCTACCTTCTGTATACCCCCCTACCTTGTCACAACACAACTGATTGGCTCAAACGCATTAAGAAGGAAATAAATTCCACAAATTAACTTTTAAGAAGGCACACCTGATAATTGAAATGCATTCCAGGTGACTACCTAATGAAGCTGGTTGAGAGAATGCCAAGAGTGTGCAAAGCTGTCATCAAGGCAAAGGGTGGCTACTTTGAAGAACCTCAAATATAAAATAAATGTAGATTTGTTTAACACTTTTTTGGTCACTGCATGATTCCATATTGTGTTATTTCATAGTTTTGATGTCTTCACTATTATTCTACAATGTATAAAATAGTCCAAACTTTTGACTGGTAGTGTATATTCCGTTTTTTTGAAGATATGTCACTATTTTTTATGGTTTTTGAGCTAAGCTAGAGCTAGCCCTTACAAAAAATGTCCTACAGGAATCATGCACAAAACATTCTGCAGGAATCCTGCAGAATATATATCCTGCAGGAATAGGAAGTCCTGCAGGATATCCCACAGGATTTTCGGGGCCTCTTTCCTGCAGGATCCTGTAGAAATCATGCAGGTAGTCCTTCAGGAAAACAATCCTGCAGGAATCCTGCAAATAGTCCTAAAATACATCCTGCAGGATTGTTTCCTGAAGGACTACCTGTAGAAATTGTCCTACACCAAAATGGCTCCAAAATCCTGTGGGATATCCTGTAGGTAAGAGTCCTGCAGGTAATTCCACATGATTTACAGGGCAATTTTCCTGTAGGACAACCTGCTGGATTCCTTCCTCATCCTTCAGAGAATTTCATGTAGGATAATCCACATTCTTTCAAAAGAATGTACAGATTGCACAAGATACAGTGGGGGAAAAAAGTATTTAGTCAGCCACCAATTGTGAAAGTTCTCCCACTTAAAAGATGAGAGAGACCTGTAATTTTCATCATAGGTACACGTCAACTATGACAGACAAATTGAGAAAACAAAATACAGAAAATTACATTGTAGGATTTTTAATGAATTTATTTGCAAATTATGGTGGAAAATAAGTATTTGGTCACCTACAAACAAGCAAGATTTCTGGCTCTAACAGACATGTAACTTCTTCTTTAAGAGGCTCCTCTGTCCTCCACTCGTTACCTGTATTAATGGCACCTGTTTGAACTAGTTATCAGTATAAAAGACACCTGTCACAACCTCAAACAGTCACACTACAAACTCCACTATGGCCAAGACCAAAGAGCTGTCAAAGGACACCAGAAACAAAATTGTAGACCTGCACCAGGCTGGGAAGACTGAATCTGCAATAGGTAAGCAGCTTGGTTTGAAGAAATCAACTGTGGGAGCAATTATTAGGAAATGGAAGACATACAAGACCACTGATAATCTCCCTCGATCTGGGGCTCCACGCAAGATCTCACCCCGTGGGGTCAAAATGATCACAAGAACGGTGAGCAAAAATCCCAGAACCACACGGGGGGACCTAGTGAATGACCTGCAGAGAGCTGGGACCAAAGTAACAAAGCCTACCATCAGTAACACACTACGCCGCCAGGGACTCAAATCCTGCAGTGCCAGACGTGTCCCCCTGCTTAAGCCAGTACATGTCCAGCCCGTCTGAAGTTTGATAGAGTGCATTTGAATGATCCAGAAGAGGATTGGGACAATGTCATATGTTCAGATGAAACCAAAATATAACTTTTTGGTAAAAACTCAACTCGTCGTGTTTGGAGGACAAAGAATGCTGAGTTGCATCCAAAGAACACCATACCTACTGTGAAGCATGGGGGTGGAAACATCATGCTTTGGGGCTGTTTTTCTGCAAAGGGACCAGGACGACTGATCCGTGTAAAGGAAAGAATGAATGGGGCCATGTATCGTGAGATTTTGAGTGAAAACCTCCTTCCATCAGCAAGGGCATTGAAGATGAAACGTGGCTGGGTCTTTCAGCATGACAATGATCCCAAACACACCGCCTGGGCAACGAAGGAGTGGCTTCATAAGAAGCATTTCAAGGTCCTGGAGTGGCCTAGCCAGTCTCCAGATCTCAACCCCATAGAAAATCTTTGGAGGGAGTTGAAAGTCCGTGTTGCCCAGCGACAGCCCCAAAACATCACTGCTCTAGAGGAGATCTGCATGGAGGAATGGGCCAAAATACCAGCAACAGTGTGTGAAAACCTTGTGAAGACTTACAGAAAACGTTTGACCTGTGTCATTGCCAACAAAGGGTATATAACAAAGTATTGAGAAACTTTTGTTATTGACCAAATACTTATTTTCCACCATAATTTGCAAATAAATTCATTAAAAATCCTACAATGTGATTTTCTGGGGGAAAAAATCTCATTTTGTCTGTCATAGTTGACGTGTACCCATGATGAAAATTACAGGCCTCTCTCATCTTTTTAAGTGGGAGAACTTGCACAATTGGTGGCTGACTAAATACTTTTTTTCCCCACTGTATAAGATTGCATGGAAATTGTATTAACCAATGAAGCAACAGCTGACATGTTTAATTGTCCATTTCTCCAGCACTGCATAAAATATTATTGACCATAACTCTATCCTCCTGATTCCTGCTTATAAGCAAACACTAAAGCAGGAAGCACTAGTGACTCGGTTAACAAGGAAGTGGTCAGATGACGCACATGCTAAGCTACAGGACTGTTTTGCTAGCACAGACTGGAATATGTTCTTCCGATAGCATTGAGGAGTACACCACATCAGTCACTGGCTTCATCAATAAGTGCATTGATGACATCGTCCCCATAGTGATCGTACGTACATACCCCAACCGGAAGCCATGGATTACAGGCAACATCCGCCCTGAGCTACAGTGAGGGAAAAAAGTATTTGATCCCCTGCTGATTTTGTACGTTTGCCCACTGACAAAGACATGATCAGTCTATAAGTTTAATGGTAGCTTTATTTGAACAGTGAGAGACAGAATAACAACAAAAAATTCCAGAAAAACACATGTCAAAAATGTTATAAATTGATTTGCATTTTAATGAGGGAAATAAGTATTTGACCCCTCTGCAAAACATTACTTAGTACTTGGTGGCAAAACCCTTGTTGGCAATCACAGAGGTCAGACGTTTCTTGTAGTTGACCACCTGGTTTGCACACATCTCAGGAGGGATTTTGTTCCACTCCTCTTTGCAGATCTTCTCCAAGTCATTAAGATTTCGAGGCTGACATTTGGCAACTTAAACCTTCAGCTCCCTCTACAGATTTTCTATGGGATTAAGGTCTGGAGATTGGCTAGGCCACTCCAGGACCTTAATGTGCTTCTTCTTGAGCCACTCCTTTGTTGCCTTGGCCATGTGTTTTGGGTCATTGTCATGCTGGAATACCCATCCACGACCCATTTTCAATGCCCTGGCTGAGGGAAGGAGGTTCTCACCCAAGATTTGACGGTACATGGCCCCGTCCATCGTCCCTTTGATGCGGTGAAGTTGTCCTGTCCCTTTAGCAGAAAAACACCCCCAAAGCATAATGTTTCCACCTCCATGTTTGATGGTGGGGATGGTGTTCTTGGGGTCATAGGCAGCATTCCTCCTCCTCCAAACACGGCGAGTTGAGTTGATGCCAAAGACCTCGATTTTGGTCTCATCTGACCACAACACTTTCACCTAGTTCTCCTCTGAATCATTCAGATGTTCATTGGCAAACTTCAGACGGCCCTGTATATGTGCTTTTTTGAGCAGGGGGACCTTGTGGGCGTTGCAGGATTTCAGTCCTTCACGGCGTAGTGTGTTACCAATTGTTTTCTTGGTGACTATGGTCCCAGCTGCCTTGAGATCATTGACAAGATCCTCCCGTGTAGTTCTGGGCTGATTCCTCACCATTCTCATGATCATTGCAACTCCACAAGGTGAGATCTTGCATGGAGCCCCAGGCCGAGGGAGATTGACAGTTATTTTGTGTTTCTTCCATTTGCGAATAATCGCACCAACTGTTGTCACCTTCTCACCAAGCTGCTTGGCGATGGCCTTGTAGCCCATTCCAGCCTTGTGTAGGTCTACAATCTTGTCCCTGACATCCTTGGAGAGCTCTTTGGTCTTGGCCATGGTGGAGAGTTTGGAATCTGATTGATTGATTGCTTCTGTGGACAGGTGTCTTTTATACAGGTAACAAGCTGAGATTAGGAGCACTCCCTTTAAGAGTCTTTCTGATTGAGAGGGGGTCAAATACTTATTCCCCTAATTAAAATGCAAATCAATTTATAACATTTTTGACATGCGTTTCTCTGGTTTTTTTTGTGTTATTCTGTCTCTCACTGTTCAAATAAACCTACCATTAAAATTATAGACTGATAATTTCTTTGTCAGTGGGCAAACGTACAACATCAGCAGGGGATCAAATACTTTTTTCCCTCACTGTAAAGGGTAGAGCTGCCGCTTTCAAGGAGTGGGACTCTAACCCGGACGCTTATAAGAAATCCCGCTATGCCCTCCGACGAACCATCAAACAGGCAAAGAGTTAATGCAGGACTAAGATTGAATCGTACTACACCGGCTCTGGTGCTCATCGGATGTGGCAGGGCTTGAAAACTATTACAGACTACAAAGGGAAGCACAGCCACGAGCTGCCCAGTGACACAAGCCTACCAGACGAGCTAAATCACTTCTATGCTCGCTTCTAGGCAAGCAACACTGAAGCATGCATGAGTGCATCAGCTGTTCCGGATGACTATGTGATCACGCTCTCCGTAGCCGATGTGAATAAGACTTTTAAGCATGTCAGCATTTACAAGGCCGCAGGGCCAGACGGATTACCAGGACGTATACTCCGAGCATGCGCTGACCAACTGGAAAGTGTCTTCACTGACATTTTCAACATGTCCCTGACTGTGTCTGTAATACCAACATGTTTCAAGCAAACCACCATAGTCCCTGTGCCCAAGAACACTAAGATAACCTGCCTAAATGACTACCGACCCGTAGCACTCACGTCTGTAGCCATGAAGTGCTTTGAAAGGCTGGTCATGAATCACATCAACACCATTATCCCAGAAGCCCTAGACCCAGACAAGTTGCATACCACCCCAACAGATCCACAGATGATGCAATCTCTATTGCACTCCACACTGCCCTTTCCCACCTGGACAAGAGGAACACCTACGTCAGAATGCTTTTCATTGACTACAGCTCAGCGTTCAACACCATAGTGCCCTCAAAGCTCATCACTAAGCTAAGGACCCTGGACTAAACACATCCCTCTGCAACTGGATCCTGGACTTCCTGACGGGCCGCCCCCAGGTAGTAAGGGTAGGTAACAACACATCTGCCACGCTGATCCTCAACACGGGGGCCCCTCAGGGGTGCGTGCTCAGTCCCCTCCTGCACTCCCTGTTCACCCATGACTGCATGGCCAGGCACGACTCTAACACCATCATTAAGTTTGCCGATGACACAACAGTGGTAGGCCTGATCACCGACAACGATGAGACAGCCTATAGGGAGGAGGTCAGAGACCTGGCCGTGTGGTACCAGGATAACAACCTCTCCCTCAATGTGATCAAGACAAAAGAGATGATTGTGGACTACAGGAAAAAAGAGGACTGAGCACGCCCCGATTCTCATTGACAGGGCTGTAGTGGAACAGGTTGAGAGCTTCAAGTTCCTTGGTGTCCACATCACCAACAAACTATCATGGTCCAAACACACCAAGACAGTCGTGAAGAGGGCATGACAAAGCCTACTCCCCCTCAGGAGACTGAAAATATTTGGCATGGGTCCTCAAATCCTCAAAAAGTTATACAGCTGCACCATCGAGAGCATCCTGACTGATTGCATCACCGCCTGGTATGGCAACTGCTCGGCCTCTGACCGCAAGGCACTACAGAGGGTAGTGCATACGGCCCAGTACATCACTGGGGCCAACCTTCCTGCCATCCAGGACCTCTATTCCAGGTGGTGTCAGAAGAAGGCCCTAAAAATTGTCAAAGACTCCATCCACCCTAGTCATAGACTGTTCTCTCTGCTACTGCATGTCAAGCTGTACCGGAGTGCCAAGTCTAGGTCCAAAAGGCTTCTTAACAGCTTCTACCCCCAAGCCAGAAGACTCCTGAACAGCTAATCATGGCTACCCGGACTTTTTGCATTGCAATTTGCATAACATATCCATCCAAGTGTGTGCAAAGCTGTCATCAATGCAAAGGGTGGCTACTTTGAAGAATCAAAAATATAAAATATATTTTGATTTGTTTAACACTTTTTGGTTACTACATGATTCCATATGTGTTATTTCATAGTTTTGATGTCTTCACTATTAGTCTACAATGTAGAAAATAGTATTAATAAAGAAAAACCCTTGAATGAGTAGGTGTGTCCAACTTTTGACTGGTCCTGCATATACAGTTGAAGTTTTGGCAAATCTACTTTGTGCATGACACAAGTACTTTTTCCAACAATTGTTTACAGACAGATTATTTCACTTATAATTCACTGTATCACAATTCCAGTGAGTCAGAAGTGTACATACACTAAGTTGACTGTGCCTTTAAACAGCTTAGAAAATACAAAAAATGTCATGGCTTTAGAAGCTTCTGATAGGCTAATTAACATCATTTGAGTCAATTGGAGGTGTACCTGTGGATGTATGTCAGTGTTGATGTGGATGCGGTTGAGGAGTCAGACGCAGGACGCATAGGCTGAGTCAAACAAGACTTTACTAACTGTATAAACAATACAAAAATAAAGGACCTCAAAACAAGGAGGCGAGCGACAACGCAACACAGTGCGTCACAAAAAACAAAGTCCAGAGTACTGCACAGGTGACACCAACGGACAGGCGGAAAATAACACACAAACTAACGAAAACAACATAGGAAACTTATAGGGCACATAATCAGACCCAAACGGACACAGGTGTAACAGACAGACCCAACCAAACGAATATCGAAACATTCAACGGTGGCAGCTAATACTCCGGGGACGACGAACGCCGAAGCCTGCCCGAGCAAGGAGGAGGAGCAGTCTCGGCAGAATTCGTGACAGTACCCCCCCCTTGACGCGCGGCTCCAGCCGTGCGCCGACCCCGGCCTCGGGGACGACCAGGAGGACGCGGAGCCGGGCGCGTGGGATGACCACGGTGGAACTCAGTCAGGAGGGATGGATGTAGGATATCCCTCCTAGGCACCCAGCACCGTTCCTCCGGGCCGTACCCCTCCCACTCCACGAGATACTGGAGACCCCCCATCCGACGTCTCAAGTCCAAGATGGTCCTGACCGTGTACGCCGGAGCTCCCTCGATGTCCAGTGGGGGCGGAGGGGTCTCTCCTATCTCACCTTCCTGGAGTGGACCAGCTACCACCGGCCTGAGAAGAGACACATGGAACGAGGGGTTAATATTCTTATAATCAATAGGCAGTTGTAACCTGTAACACACCTCGTTCAATCTCCTCAGGACATTAAAAGGCCCCACAAACCGCCGACCCAGCTTCCGGCAGGGCAGGCGGAGGGGAAGGTTTCGAGTCGAGAGCCAGACTCGATCTCCCGGTGCGTACACCGGTCCCTCACTGCGGTGGCGATCGGCGCTCGCCTTCTGTCGACGGATGGCCCGCTGCAGATGGACATCCACGAGCGCCGAATCCACTCATCCACCGCAGGAGCCTCGATCTGGCTCTGGTGCCATGGTGCCAGAACCGGCTGATACCCTAACACACACTGGAAAGGGGTTAGATTGGTGGAGGAGTGGCGGAGAGAGTTCTGTGCCATCTCTGCCCAGGGGATATACCTTGACCACTCCTCCGGCCGGCCCTGGCAATAGGACCTCAGAAACCTACCCACATCCTGGTTGACTCGTTCTACCTGCCCATTGCTCTCTGGGTGGTAACGCGAGGTAAGGCTCACCGAGACCCCCAAGCGTTCCATGAACGCCCCCCAGACTCTGGATGTGAACTGGGGACCTCGGTCAGACACTATATCCTCGGGAACCCCATAGTGCCGGAAAACGTGGGTAAATAGGGCCTCAGCGGTCTGTAGGGCAGTAGGGAGACCCGGCATTGGGAGGAGACGACAGGCCTTAGAAAACCGATCCACAACGACCAAAATGGTGGTATTCCCCTGGGAGGGGGGAAGGTCGGTCACAAAATCCACCGAGAGGTGGGACCATGGTCGTTGTGGTACGGGCAGGGGATGTAACTTCCCCCTGGGCAGGTGTCTAGGCGCCTTACACTGGGCGCACACCAAGCAGGAGGAGACATAAACCCTGACATCCCTAGCTAACGTTGGCCACCAGTATTTCACGCTAAGGCAGTGCACTGTCCGGCCAATACCTGGATGTCCAGAGGAGGGTGATGTATGAGCCCAATAAATAAGGCGATCTCGAACCTCGAGCGGAACGTACGTCCACCCCAAAGGACACTCTGGGGGAGTAGGGTCGGTACGTAACGCCCGCTCGATCTCCGCATCGACCTCCCACACCACCGGAGCCACCAGACACGACTCCGGCAGTATGGGAGTAGGCTCAATGGACCTCTCCTCTGTGTCATACCGCCGGGACAGGGCATCTGCCTTACCGTTCTGGGGCTCTGGGATGTACGTGATCTTAAAAACAAACCGGGTCAGGAACATGTTCCACCTAGCCTGACGAGGGTTTAATCTCCTAGCTGCCCGGATGTACTCCAGGTTACGGTGGTCAGTCAGAATGAGGAAAGGGTGTTGAGCCCCCTCAAGCCAATGCCTCCACACCTTTAGGGCCTGAACCACGGCTAACAGCTCCCTGTCCCCTACGTCATAATTACGCTCCGCCGGGCTGAGCTTCTTAGAATAGAACGCACAGGGGCGGAGTTTAGGTGGCGTGCCGGAGCGTTGCAACAGAACTGCCCCAATACCGGCCTCTGATGCGTCTACCTCAACTTGGAATGGTAAAGCGGGGTCCGGATGCGCCAGCACCGGAGCCGAAGTGAACAGGTTCTTCAGTTTAACAAATGCCCTGTCCGCTTCAGCTGACCACTGCAAACGCACCGGGCCCCCCTTCAGCAGGGACGTAATGGGAGCTGCCACCTGTCCAAAGCCCCGGATAAACCTCCGGTAGTAATTAGCAAAACCCAAAAACTGCTGCACCTCTTTTACAGTGGTTGGAGTTTGCCAATTACGCACGGCAGACACACGGTCAACCTCTATCTTCACACCAGACGCGGACAATCGATAACCCAAAAAGGAGATGGACTCCTGGAAAAACAAGCATTTCTCTGCCTTGACATACAAGTCATGCTCCAACAGCCTCCTCAACACTCGGCGCACCAGGGCTACATGCTCGGCTCGTGTAGAAGAGTACACTAGGATGTCGTCGATGTACACTACCACACCCTGCCCATGCATGTCCCGGAGAATCTCGTCCACAAAGGATTGGAAGACTGAAGGAGCATTCATTAACCCGTATGGCATGACGAGATACTCGTAATGACCCGAGGTGGTGCTAAATGCTGTTTTCCATTCATCTCCCTCCCTAATGCGCACCAGATTGTACGCGCTCCTGAGATCCAACTTTGTGAAGAATCGCGCTCCGCGTAACGATTCAGTCATAGTCGCAATCAGAGGAAGAGGATAACTGTACTTAACCGTGATCTGATTGAGACTACGGTAATCAATACACGGGCGCAAACCCCCGTCCTTCTTCTTCACAAAGAAGAAACTCGAGGAAACCGGGGAAGTGGAGGACCGTATGTATCCCTGTTCCAAGGACTCGGCTATGTAAGTCTCCATAGCCGCTGTCTCCTCTTGAGACAGGGGATACACACGGCTCCGCGGAAGTGCCGCTCCTGTTTGGAGATCTATCGCACAATCCCCCTGTCTATGAGGTGGCAACCGTGTTGCCCTAGTCTTGCTGAACACAAGTGCTAAATCCTCATATTCAGGGGGAATGCGCATTGCGGGCACTTGGTTCGGACTCTCCACCGAGGTCGCCCGTACGGAAACACCTAGACATTTCCCTACACACTGGGCAGACCACTCCATAAGAGCCCTCTGTTGCCACGCAATGGTAGGATCATGGGCGCTTAACCAGGGAAGCCCCAGCACCACGGGATACGCAGGAGAGTCGATCAGATAAAACTGAATGATCTCCTCATGACCCCCCTGCGTAGTCATCTTAAGTGGTGCTGTGACTTCTCTAATCAACCCCGACCCCAGCGGCCGGCTGTCTAGGGCATGAACAGGGAAGGCGGCTTCCACCGGCCGAAGGGGAATTCCTAACCTAGAACAAAATTCACTATCAACAAAATTCCCAGCTGCGCCTGAATCTACTAGCACCTTATGCTGGGAATGAGGTGCCACCTGTGGAAATCTCACAGGTATACACAGGTGACCAACAGAGAGCTCTGGGTAAGTGGGGCGCCTACTCACCTGGAATGACTCCCCAGTGCATGACCTGTTGTCCCCTCTCCCAGGAGACCCTCCCCAGCACCTAGCCGCAGTGTGCCCTCCATGGCCACAGTTGGTGCAGGGGACGGCCCCCCTCGGGTTCTCTCTCCTCCTCTCCCTAGCGCCAGCACCCCCGAGCTCCATGGGAATCGGCTCGGAGGTGCTGGAGGATGGAATGGACGACCCCCATTCGGGACGTCCGCGGGTAGCCAGCAGGGTGTCGAGACGGATGGAAATGTCCACCAACTGGTCGAAGGATAGGTTGGTGTCCCTGCAGGCCATCTCACGACGAACGTCCTCTCGTAGGCTGCATCGATAGTGGTCGATGAGGGCCCTCTAGAGTCCGGAACTCCAGGGCGAACTCCTGTGCACTCCTCTTCCCCTGCCGGAGGTGGAACAGACGCTCCCCCGCCGCCTTCCCCTCAGGTGGATGATCGAACACTGCCCTGAAGCGGCGGGAGAACTCCGCGTAGGTGATGGTGGCGGCGTCTATTCCCCTCCATTCGGCGTTGGTCCACTCCAACGCCTTGCCGGATAGACAGGAGATGAGGGCGGAGACGCTCTCGTATCCCGAGGGCGCCGGGTGTATGGTGGCCAGGTAGAGTTCCACCTGCAGGAGGAACCCCTGACACCCGGCTGCGGTACCATCATATGCCCTCGGGAGCGAGAGCCGAATGCCACTGGGTTACGGTGCTGGGAGAGGAGGACTGGCCGATGGTGATGGTAAGGTGTGCGAAGGTGTGGGCACCTCTCCGGTGACCAAACGGCGCAGAGTGTTGGACACCTCGTTCATGGCGGCCCCAAGTTGCCGGATCATGGTGTCTTGATCGCTGATCCGTTCCTCCAGCGACTTGGGTGCCGTCGCTGCTCCTGCTAACTCCATAGCGGGTGTGTTATTCTGTCAGTGTTGATGTGGATGCGGTTGAGGAGTCAGACGCAGGACGCATAGGCTGAGTCAAACAAGACTTTACTAACTGTATAAACAATACAAAAATAAAGGACCTCAAAACAAGGAGGCGAGCGACAACGCAACACAGTGCGTCACAAAAAACAAAGTCCAGAGTACTGCACAGGTGACACCAACGGACAGGCGGAAAATAACACACAAACTAACGAAAACAACATAGGAAACTTATAGGGCACATAATCAGACCCAAACGGACACAGGTGTAACAGACAGACCCAACCAAACGAATATCGAAACATTCAACGGTGGCAGCTAGTACTCCGGGGACGACGAACGCCGAAGCCTGCCCGAGCAAGGAGGAGGAGCAGTCTCGGCAGAATTCGTGACAATGTATTTCAAGGCCTACCTTCAAAATCAGTGCCTCTTTGCTTGACATCATGGGAAAATCAAAAGAAATCAGCCAAGACCTCAGAAAAAACATTGTAGACCTCCACAAGTCTGGTTCATCATTGGGAGCAATTTCCAAATGCCTGAAGGTACCACGTTCATCTGTACAAACAATAGTACGCAAGTATAAACACCACGTGATCACGCAGCCGTCATACCGCTCAGGAAGGAGACGCGTTCTGTCTCCTAGAGATGAACGTACTTTGGTGCGAAAAGTGCAAATCAATCCCAGAACAACAGCAAAGGACCTTGTGAAGATGCTGGAGGAAACAGGTACAAAAGTATCTATATCCACAGTAAAACGAGACCTATATCGACATAACCTGAAAGGCCGCTCAGCAAGGAAGAAGCAACTGCTCCAAAACTGCCATAAAAAAGCCAGACTACGGTTTGCAACTGCACATGGGGACAAAGATCTTACTTTTTGGAGAAATGTCCTCTGGTCTGATGAAACAAAAATATAACTGTTTGGCCATAATGACCATCGTTATGTTTGCAGGAAAAAGGGGGTCGCTTGCAAGCCGAAGAACACCATCCCAACCTTGAAGCACGGGGGTGGCAGCATCATGCTGTGGGGGTGCTTTGCTGCAGGAGGGACTGGTGCACTTCACAAAATAGATGGCATCATGAGGAAGGAAAATGATGTGGATATATTGAAGCAACATCTCAAGACATCAGTCAGGAAGTTAAAGCTTGGTCACAAATGGGTCTTCCAAATGGACAAGCATACTTCCAAAATTGTGGCAAAATGGCTTAAGGACAACGAAGTCAAGGTGTTGGAGTGGCCATCACAAAGCCCTGACCTCAATCCTATAGAAAATGTGTGGGCAGAACTGAAAAAGCGTGTGCGAGCAAGGAGGCCTACAAACCTGACTTAGTTACACCAGCTCTGTCAGGAGGAATGGGCCAACATTCACCCAACTTATTGTGGGAAGCTTGTGGAAGGCTACCCGAAATGTTTGACCCAAGTTAAACAATTTAAAGGCAATGCTACAAAATACTAATTGAGTGTATGTAAACTTCTGACCCACTGGGAATGTGATGAAAGAAATAAAAGCTGAAATAAGTCATTCACTCTACTATTATTCTGACATTTCACATTCTTAAAATAAAGTGGTGATCCTAACTGACCTAAGACAGGCAGCAGCTACTCTTCCTGGGGTCCGGCAAAATTAAGGCAGTTATACCATTTTAAAAACATCACAATACATACATTGCAGAATTCACAACACACTAGGTGTGTGCCCTCAGGCCCATACTCCACTACCACATATCTACAACACAAAATCCAAATGTACGTGTGTGGGCGGCAGGTAGCTTAGTGGTTAAGAGCGTTGTGCCAGTAACCGAAAGGTCGCTGGTTCTAATCCCCGAGCCGACTAGGTGAAAAAATCTGTCGACGTGCCCTTGAGCAAGGCACTTAACCCTAATTGCTCCTGTAAGTCGCTCTGGATAAGAGCGTCTGCTAAATGACAAAAATAAATAAAATAAATGTAAATGTAATATAGTGTGTCTGTGCCTATGTTTGTGTTGCTTCACAGTTCCATAAGGTGTATTTTTATCTGTTTTTTAAATCTGATTCTACTCCTTGCATCAGTTACCTGATGTTGAATAGAGTTCCATGTAGTCATGAATCTATAAGGTACTGTGCAACTCCCATAGTCTATTCTGGACTTGGGGATGTGAAGAGACCTCTGGTGGCATGTCTTGTGGGGTATGCATGGGTGTCTGAGCTGTGTGATAGTCGTTTAAACAGACAGCTCGGTGCGTTCAACATGTCAATACCTCTCACAAATACATTACATTACATTACATTACATTTACGTCATTTAGCAGACGCTCTTATCCAGAGTGACTTACAAATTGGTGCATTCACCTTATGATAGCCAGTGGGACAACCACTTTACAATTCATTTTTTAGATATATTAATTAATTTTAATGTTCATTTGTTTTATATACAGTGGGGAGAACAAGTATTTGATACACTGCCGAATTTGCAGGTTTTCCTACTTACAAAGCATGTAGAGGTCTGTAATTTTTATCATAGGTACACTTCAACTGTGAGAGATGGAATCTAAAACAAAAATCCAGAAAATCACATTGTATGATTTTTAAGTAATTTATTTGCATTTTATTGCATGACATAAGTATTTGATCACCTACCAACCAGTAAGAATTCCGGCTCTCACAGACCTGTTAGTTTTTCTTTAAGAAGCCCTCCTGTTCTCCACTCATTACCTGTATTAACTGCACCTGTTTGAACTCGTTACCTGTATAAAAGACACCTGTCCACACACTCAATCAAACAGACTCCAACCTCTCCACAATGGCCAAGACCAGAGAGCTGTGTAAGGACATCAGGGATGGGCTACAGGACAATAGGCAAGCAGCTTGGTGAGAAGGCAACAACCTTTGGCGCAATTATTAGAAAATGGAAGAAGTTCAAGATGACGGTCAATCACCCTCGGTCTGGGGCTCCATGCAAGATCTCACCTCGTGGGGCATCAATGATCATGAGGAAGGTGAGGGATCAGCCCAGAACTACACAGCAGGACCTGGTCAATGACCTGAAGAGAGCTGGGACCACAGTCTCAAAGAAAACCATTAGTAACACACTACGCCGTCATGGATTAAAATCCTGCGGTGCACGCAAGGTCCCCCTGCTCAAGCCAGCGCATCTCCAGGCCCGTCTGAAGTTTGCCAATGACCATCTGGATGATCCAGAGGAGGAATGGGAGAAGGTCATGTGGTCTGATGAGACAAAAATATAGCTTTTTGGTCTAAACTCCACTCGCCGTGTTTGGAGGAAGAAGAAGGATGAGTACAACCACAAGAACACCATCCCAACCGTGAAGCATAGAGGTGGAAACATAATTCTTTGGGGATGCTTTTCTGCAAAGGGGACAGGACGACTGCACCGTATTGAGGGGAGGATGGATGGGGCCATGTATCGCGAGATCTTGGCCAACAACCTCCTTCCCTCAGTAAGAGCATTGAAGATGGGTCGTGGCTGGGTCTTCCAGCATGACAACGACCCGAAACACACAGCCAGGGCAACTAAGGAGTGGCTCCGTAACAAGCATCTCAAGGGCCTGGAGTGGCCTAGCCAGTCTCCAGACCTGAACCCAATAGAAAATCTTTGGAGGGAGCTGAAAGTCCGTATTGCCCAGCGACAGCCCCGAAACCTGAAGGATCTGGAGAAGGTCTGTATGGAGGAGTGGGCCAAAATCCCTGCTGCAGTGTGTGCAAACCTGGTCAAGACCTACAGGAAACGTATGATCTCTGTAATTGCAAACAAAGGTTTCTGTACCAAATATTAATTTCTGCTTTTCTGATGTATCAAATACTTATGTCATGCAATAAAATGCAAATGAATTACTTAAAAATCATACAATGTGATTTTCTGGATTTTTGTTTTAGATTCCGTCTCTCACAGTTGAAGTGTACCTATGATAAAAATTACAGACCTCTACATGCTTTGTAAGTAGGAAAACCTGCAAAATCGGCAGTGTATCAAATACTTGTTCTCCCCACTGTATATATATATATATTTATTATTATTATTATTTTTATTTTATTTTTTTGTGGAGGTGGGGTAGTGGGGGGAGGGGGGTTGGAAGGATTACTTTTATACTATCCCAGGTATTCCTTAAAGAGGTAGGGTTTCAAGTGTCTCCAAATACAAGTAGTGATGAAGTCAATCTCTCCTCTACTTTGAGCCAGGAGAGATTGACATGCATATTATTAATGTTTGCTTTCCTAAGTCCCTCTTTGTGGCATCTGACCACACGACTGAACAGTTGTCCAGGTGCAACAAAACTAGAGCTTGTAGAATCTGCCTTGTTGATAGTGCTGTTATGAAGGCAGAGCAACGCTTTATTATGGACAGACTTTTCCCCATCTTAGCTACTGTTGTATCGATATGTTTTGACCATGACAGTTTACAATCCAGGGTTACTCCAAGCAGCTTAGTCACCTCAACTTGCTCAATTTCCACATTATTTATTACAAGATTTAGTTGAGGGTTAGGGTTTAGTGAATGATTTGTCCCAAATACAATGCTTTGAGTTTTTGAAATATTTAGGACTAACTTATTCCTTGCCACCCATTCTGAAACTAACTGCAGCTCTTTGTTAAGTGTTGCAGTCATTTCAGTTGCTGTTGTAGCTGACGTGTATAGTGTTGAGTCATCTGTATACATAGACACACTGGCTTTACTCAAAGCCAGTGGCATGTCGTTAGTAAAGATTGAAAAAAGTAAGGGGCCTAGACAGCTGCCCTGGGGAATTCCTGATTCTACCTGGATTATGTTGGAGAGGCTTCCATTAAAGAACACCCTCTGTGTTCTGTTAGACAGGTAACTCTTTATCCACAATATAGTAGGAGGTGTAAAGCATGACACATATGTTTTTCCAGCAGCAGACTACGATCGATAATGTCAAAAGCCGCACGGAAGTCTAACAAAACAGCCCCCACAATTTTTTTATCATCAATTTCTCTCAGCCAATCATCAGTCATATGTGTAAGTGCTGTGCTTGTTCAATGTCCTTCCCAATAAGCGTTCTGAAAGTCTGTTGTCAATTTGTTTATTGTAAAATAGCATTGTATTTGGTCAGCCAGTAAAGGGGGCTTTACTATTCTTAGGTAGCGGAATTACTTTTGCTTCCCTCCAGACCTGAGGGCACACACTTTCTTGTAGGCTTAAATTTAAGACATGGCAAATAGGAGTGACAATATCGTCCGCTATTGTCCTTAGTAATATTTAATCCAAGTTGTCAGACCCCGGGGGCTTGTCATTGTTGACAGACAACAATAATTATTTCACCTCTTCCACACTCACTTTACGGAATTCAAAATTACAATTCTTCTCTTTCATAATTTGGTCAGATATACTTGGATTCGTAGTGTCAGCGTTTGTTGCTGGCATGTCATGCCTAAGTTTGCTAATCTTGCCAATGAAAAAAGAATTAAAGTAATTATTTGGCAATGTCAGTCGGTTTTGTAATGAATGAGCCATCTGATTCAATGGATGATGGAGCTGAGTTTGCCTTTTTTCTCAAAATGTCATTTAAGGTGCTCCAAAGCTTTTTACTATCATTCTTTATGTCATTTATCTTTGTTTCATAGTGTAGTTTCTTTTTCTATTTATTCAGTTTGTTACATGATTTCTCAATTTGCAGTACGTTTGAAAATCGGTTGTGCAGCCAGACTTATTTGCCATTCCTTTTGCCTTATCCCTCTCAACCATACAATTTTTCAATTCCTCATCAATCCAAGGGGATTCAACAGTTTTTGCAGTCATTTTCTTAATGGGTGCATGCTTATTAGTAACTGAGATGAGCAATTTCATAAATGTGTCAAGTGCGACATCTATTTACTCCTCATTACACACCACGGACCAACAAATATTATTTACATCAACAACATAGGAATCACTGCAAAACTTATTGTATGACCTTATACACTATATTAGGCCCAGCTTTTGGAACTTTGGTTTTCCTAGATATGCCTATTATATTGTGATCACTACATCCGATGGATCTGGATACTGCTTTCAAGCACATTTCTGCAGCATTAGTAAAGATGTGATCCATACATGTTTATGATTTAATTCCTGTGCTGTTTGTAACTACCCTGGTAGGTTGACTGATAACCTGAACCAGGTTGCAGGAGCTGGTTACAGTTTGAAGCTTTTTCTTGAGTGGGCAGCTTGATGAAAGCCATTCAATATTTAAATCACCCAGAAAATATACCTCTCTGTTGATATCACATACATTATCAAGCATTTCACACATGTTATCCAAATACTGACTGTTAGCACTTCGTGGTCTATAGCAGCTTCCCACAAGAATGGGCTTTTAGGTGAGGCAGCCATATAACTTCAACAGTATTTAACATGAGATCCTCTCTAATCTTTACAGGGATGTGGTTCTGAATATAAACAGCAACACCTCCACCACTGGCATTCATTCGTGGGAATCCCATGTGGTTTCAGCCCTCAGGGTGAAATATCGTCAGTATTTTTTTTCGGGGGTGGGGTGGAATCCTATATGAGGGCCAATGTATACTCACATTTGAACTACTGGTTACACTTATGATATCCAGCCAATCTCAACTGATTGGATATTGTTGTCTCATTCAATTTAACAAGGAATGTAAATTGACAAACAAACTTTTTCAGGTTGATCATTTGGATAAGGACCATTAAATTGTTCAAACCAATGAGACATTTTAAACTTTTCCACATTAACCTTGATACAGTGATGCTTTCAGGTTAATTATATTAATTCCCAGATAGCTTAGACAGGTATGATTAATCATTAACATTAATTAATCAATTAAATTTGCTTTTGCAAATTCATTCACGTCCAACTCCCACATTACTGATCCAGTATTGATGGTCCATTAATGTCTATAAATAGATTAAAATCATTTTTGCAGCTTCCAACGACTCAAAACCCAAACTCAAAAAAATTAAAAGAATAATGTGCAAGCTATCAGAGGGGGTAGTCCCCATTCCCCCACTAATTTGTGAACCCTCACCCATAAAAGGATTGATCGCTGACCTCAGCAGCGATATAAACCCTAACTAGCGGAAAATTAGCGGAAAACTGCAGAAATTGAGACAAACGCCCTCCAAAAATAAACAATCAGGCGCAGGCCTTGTAAAGGTTCTCTCGAGTTTAGCCCTGATGTATGGCCAGCAGAGCTTGACATTGGTCCTGTACCGCAGTGCACAGCAGAAGCACAAGCAAGAACCGGTTGACATGAAGGGACAGGTGAAGAGAACCGGGACACTAATGACAAAAGCAGAAAAGGGAAAAATACTGTTAACAATGGAACTGCGTTTGAAAACGGAACAATTAAAAGTAATTTAAAAAACGAATGACGACGAATGAGCACAAACTCTTCAACAAAATCGTCTTCTACAGGAACAACTCGATTTAGCCAAAACTAAAAACGACGAAGTCCACACCAAACTAGATAAATCCAACGAGTTATCAACAAACAGGGGCGCGCAACTTGATAACATACAGTTTTGATTAATGTTACTCAAAGCAATAATGTTCTAGTCCAAATGCTGCAGGCCAAAGACGATCAGTTAATGAGCACAATGACCAAGTTGGATGACAAATCAGCGGAACTCATTGAAATCACTGACCAGATGAATGATGAGAGGACCCAGGTTATGAAGAGGGACAAATTGATTTCTAAGCAAGCGGAGGAAATCTCATCACTGAATCTCTCGCTCCGTACTCAAGACCTCTACCTGCAAACCATGACAGATAAGTATGAGGACGAACGGAGCAAGTGTGACACTCACGTGTCTAAAATAAGTACTCTAAGCACTCAAGTGGACTCCGCTATGCAGCAGAATACCACCCTTAGGTACCATCTGGAGGAATTCCAGAACAGTCACGCGCTACAGCGTGACTACCCAGTCAAGCAACCAAGCTCGCAACCAGAGCTCGGTACACAAAGGAGTGAAGACGACAGAAGGTTTCAGACGTTGCCTCTCTCAGGTGTCCCTCAATCTTCTGCTCTTGGCCAACAACAAGGGTAACAAAGATTAAAACAGATTCTCTCTATAAATGTTCTGCTAAGAGAAATACAGAAGTGCAAACATTTGAGAAAGGGGAAAAAGATAAGTCACTATGACTAGACGTGGATTTGCCGGACAACAGGTCCGCCAAAATTAACACAATTTTCTAGGATGTAAACGATCAACTTAGTCCCGCTCTCACTCGAGACCCTATCCAGGGCCCGCTCGATCTAGAAACAAGCCCACAGGCTTTGTCTACAGACTCTGATACAAATGTTGCGACGCAAAAGGTCCAAAACATTGCAAAAGCCAATTCCACTCAAAACCTGATAAATCGATCTGTTTTCACCATGAACACTAATGAAACATCGCGTCATTGCGAACAACCACTCCACTTTGTGGGGAATATGACCACAAAACGTGACTCAAACAGCCCATACCTGGAAATAGTCCTGGAGGACTGCTTATCCTGTCATGCACTAATTGATTCGGGCTCTCAAACGTTGTTCAATGATCTCAAAAGGACTTTGAATCCAGCTAAATGTTGGTTAAAAACGGAACGATGCGATACTAAACTTCGAGGTTTCACTCAGACTACCTCGCGTCTCACATTGAGACTCATGCTGAAACTACACTTCCAAGACGTATCGCTTGTTCACCCTGTGTATGTTACCAACCTCGAAAGTGAACCCCTGTTACTCGGAGCAGACTTGATGGATCGTTTGATCCCACTGATGGATTGGAAAACCAACCAAGTATGGTCACACTGTCTTCTCCGAACGCTAGCTGCAACACAATAATCCATGAGGGGTATCTATCGCAAGAACCCCTTGGGAAAAATACGTTTCGAAACTCTTGGTGCAGAATCTGACCCAAGGAGATATTACGATATCTCGTCACATTCAATCAGCAAACTTGATTGACCATTATTTTCATAATTTCGAGCCAGCAGTCTCTGTGAGTGAGCAACTTCCCTCCTCCTTGGAGTCATGCGATGCTGTAGCCGAGGTTAACTTATCTTGTCCTTCTGACACTTCCGCAAGCACTGTGGCCGTCTCAGGAATAAAAGCAATGACGTGCAGAGTGTACTCTGCTTCCGATGATACATTTTCTGATTTGAGGGGGACTGAAACCCCTTAAAATGAAACTAACGGCGTCAGTCCCGCAACTGACCCGATGATTACTACTGGTTAAAAGCTGTGCCATATCGCAGAAAGATATCCTCGTCTCAGTTCGCAGGTACTGGAACGATTGCCACACATGGACACTGTGGTGACTGACAGGCCATGACAGCCACTGAGCTTTTTGAAGCACAAACACCAGGAGATTTGGTTGAAAGGTTACAGCCAATATACTAACAACGCGGATGCCGAAAAGGGTCCGACCTTTTCATTTGTGCCTTGGACACCAACACCAACCGTTGATGGGGGGGGTCCCGAGACACAAATGGGGGGAATACTAGCCCAGACCCATGATGAGCCTCGTCGAGGCCGGTGGGGGGGTCGAGACTACGTGCAACACTGTATGAGACCGCAAGAGCAGGAAACAAATCTAGTTATAAACTTCCCCATGAGAACAGAGAGGAGCGGACAAGCCCCTTGACGGGGATAACCTTAGAACACATCTGAGATATCACTGAGGTGTACCACACTGGTCGTAAAAGAAGTCCAGTGGACTTTCCACCTCCAAAACAAATGGCAACAATAATCATTCCTTGCCATGTGTAGTTTCAACTACAATGCAACTAGTAAAATGCTCTAGTCATGTATTCCGGTAGGATAACATTTCAGAAGACATCGGTAGGATAGCTGGTTCCCTTGAGTACCAGTACCAATGCCAGCAACAGTCAGTCCAGCCACACTCACTAAGAAGGTTAGAGACCCAACAAGTCGAATTGCCCTTGATAACAGCGACAGAAGAGTTAGTATTCACTCGGATTGCAACATGTGGAAGGAAATCTCCCAAAACACTCTAATGATGGTTAACACACATGCCACTAATAAATAGAACCCTCCATTCAGGAGGATAGTTATTAGAAGTCATGAACCATGATTACACTGCATAAGACTGGTTAAGTGCTTATAGAGTACTGCGCCGTGAGGTTAGCTCCTCCGTGGATAACATAGCTATGAAATAGACTCCTTCATAACTATCGCCACTACAATGGTGTAAGACACAGTGACTTGTAGTAAAACCACTACAGGTCCCCTTTACTTATGGCTTGAGGTCGGCACCAATTCTTACTGACCTCCAGGCATTGACATGAAAATTATCTGATGACATCAGACTCATTCTGAACAGGTTGCAGCCTAGAAGGATACTTGGTTTTCTTTCCCTTGGCATGTGCACTTGTGTAAGCATAAACACACATGTACAACAGAACATTTAATGAGGATTTATGCTAGGATCACTTAAGGATCACTTAAAGTTGAAAATTTACCCTGAGGCCTTTGACTCTACAGCTACAGTACTCACCCGTTTCTCCCCAGAGGTCCATAGGTCATCCCTGTAGACTGTCCGAAACTAGTGCCTTACAGCTGTAGACTTATCATGTAGTTATCAACTTAGGATAGTGCCCTAAGAAACACACCTGTTAGAGCCGATTTGGGCATATTTTGTATAAAAGACTGAACATACTGAGCTCCATGTACATTTGTGTAAATATATTAAATATTAATGTATATGATGAAATATTAGGTACGTACCTTTATGATTTATTTACCGGATTGAGATATATTCATTTGTTATTAGTGTAACTCAGTTTTTGGCCCCCCCTCTTGCCCATTCATTGTACTGTGTTAATTGTGTTAGTATAAAGGCAGGAAGTTGGGCCTTCGGGGGAGGAGTCCTTGCTAGATGCGGGAGCGGTATAGTTTTTTGACCATATAGACATACAGAAATACAGACAGACAGGTCATATTATATTATGTATTTGCATTTCAAGTAATCTCTGCTTTAAGTTGATTGGAGAATACCTTTTTGTTAGATAAGAAGAATAAACATTTTTTGTTGCACTATATCCCTGGATCTCATTGAATGTTTGGCCGTTTGGAAACGTTGAGTGTGGACTGTATGCGTCCGAAACAACCCCGCTTCAGGCTAGGGCAGTGGCTATGGTAAAGAGGAAAGGAAGCCACTACATTCAATGAGATCCAGGGATATAGTGCAACAAAAAATGGAGTTTTTTGACTTGAATGTAGTGGCTTCCTTTCCTCTTTACCATAGCCACTGCCCTAGCCTGAAGCGGGGTTGTTTCGGACGCATACAGTCCACACTCAACGTTTCCAAACGGCCAAACATTCAAGTCAAAAAACTCCGTGAAGGATTACTACCGGAAGGAAATCTCCGGTTCGGACACACGCTGGATTTTGTTCTATTTGTAATTGCATTCGGACCATAAGGACAGCTCGCTTGGAAGGATTTGAACTCCTAGATTTCGCCAGCCGTGAGTAACCACTGCGAATGAATGAGCTGCCCTGTTCAAGGCGATCGTTTGATCATGCATATTATGGAAGCGCAAATGTGCTTATAATTGGAATGTTTGATAAACTTGGGAATGGAATTCAAAATACAGCGCTGTGAAAACAATTAAGAAGTTTAAGTTTGGGAAACACAGATCCTATGCACAATGTAGCCTAATCATATATCTAATATTTGGCCTAACGTGGAAATGCAATCCATCAACGCAACGAATGCAACTTAAGGATCTAAAGATACTGCGTGTTAAAACTTCATTAAAGGGACAAAACCTCAACGGGATGAAATGTTTAAAACGCATCTAAAATGCCAAACTTGCACATGTGCAATTCAAAATGGGTCAATATGCTGAAATGGATGACTGTGTTTTTAAAGATTAAAGGAGGTCTAAAGGGGCATTACGTTTAACAATCAAACCAACAACCGTGTCATTGTAAATTGAGTGAACTAAAAGTGAATGATGGAGGAGGAAATCCCAAATAAGACTCCACTGGAGAGGGCAGAGGAGCATCTAAATTCACTCTATGCAGCCCGGAGAGGCAAACTTGGAGTGTGTACACGCAAAATGAATGAAATAAAAGTCCTTCTTGTTGATGGAGGAAACATTGCAACTGTGAATGAGAGTCTTGAAGCATTTGATGCTGTGCTCAATGACTTTAAGAAGGCTCATGAATCTGTGCTAGAGCTGGTCACAGAGGAGGAACAGGAACAGGAGAGCATTAACTATTATCAACCAAGAATGAGAACTTATGAACATTTCCTGAAAGAGGTGGAAATATGGAAAAAGGCTGAAGTTGAGCCACAAACGCTAATTGAACCACATGACAGCATTTCCAATGTGTCAAAAATATCAAGTAAAACTAAGTATTCTAAGACTGCTTCCTCAGTGTCCTCTGAACGCCTTAAAGCCGAGGCAGAACGAGCAGCTCTACTAGCTCGCCAAGCATCATTACAAGACAAGCATGCATTGGAACTGGAGAAAGCTCAACTGAATGTTAGGATGGAAAAAATGGCACTGGAAACGGACATAGCAGCATATAATGCCAAACTGAAGGTCCTGGAGAGTACCGAGTTAACTTCTCAATCCCATTCTGTGGCAGCCCATTTACTAAGCCAAGAAGATGGAATGAACTCTTATTTTGAGAAACAGGAACCAGAGGTCTATGTGGAACCTGAACCATCACCTGTTGAGTTTGCTGCATTAGGTGCAGTTCCAAAGACCCCACTACAAAGAGTTTTACAACAACCGACCACAAAGCCATCAAACCCTATTCCGAAAACAGTCGTAAACCACACTCTTCAGCAGCCAACAGCAAGGTCTAGCAATCGACACAGAATCAACACTGCGGGTATCAGCCATAATACCAGCCATGATAACCTCTCTACTGTCATGCAAAGGCAGAATGAAATTGCTGACCTCCTTGTACTACAGCACAAACAAGCCACACTCCCTGTTAGGGGAGATACCTATGTTTGACGGTGATCCTCTAAACTTTAGGCCATTCATGCGTGCATTTGAGCATGGTATAGAAGATAAGACAAGCAGTCACCAGGATAGGCTCTATTACCTGGAACAATACACCTCTGGTCAGCCCAAGGATCTGGTCCGTAGTTGTCTGCATATGGAAGCCAGAAGAGGCTATGCAGTAGCTAAGAGGTTGTTAAAGGAACACTTTGGCAATGAAATCAAAGTCACCACTGCTTACATGGAAAAGGCTTGGAACTGGACAAACATCAAACCCGATGATGGAAAGGGACTGGGTGGTTATGCACTCTATCTAAGAGGTTGCTGTAACGCTATGCAAGACCTACAGAACATGGAAGAGCTTAATCTTCCCTCCAACATAAAGCTGATCATGTCAAAACTTCCCTACAAACTAAGGGAAAAATGGAGGTCTATGGCATGTGATATTTTAGAGAGAAGTCACCTGAGGGCCCAGTTCAGTGACCTGGTAACGTTCATGGAAAAACAGGCCAAAATACTGCAGGATCCGTTGTATGGAGATATTCAAGATCCCCTGTACAACAAAAAGGTTTTTAAAACCCAAAACAGAAGCTGACTTTAAACAGCAGTTCAAGTCCAAGAGTAGGGGAAGCAGCTTTGCCACTACAGTAGCTGTAGTGGCAGATTGTGACTCTGAAAAACCTTTAAAAGAACAAACATTCAAAGTAAAGAGACCAGGCACCTACCCTTCTGATGCTCCCAGTATCTCATGTATATTTTGTGCTGGTGCGCATTTATTGGTCGACTGCCAACAGGTGAAGGCACAGCCACATGAATTCAAGGTTGAGTTTCTGAGATCAAAAGGCCTTTGTTTTGGCTGTTTGATGAGAGGACACTTAAGCAGAGAATGTAAAAGAAGGATGACCTGTCAGAGCTGTCAAAGAAAGCACCCCACTATCCTGCACATTGAAGGAAGAGAGAGATTTAGATCTCAAAAGGCAGATATGAGTGGTGTAGCAGTAAAGCGGGAGGAGACTGTCAGCAGTGCTCTTGTTTCACTGGAAGCTGGTGAAGATACCGGGGCCGGTACAGATTGTGCACTTGCAATTGTGCCAGTTCAAGTAAAGGTGGCAAATGGAAGCAAGTCTGTGTTAACCTATGCGTTTCTCGATTCTGGTAGCTCAGCAACATTTTGTACGGAGAGACTCATGAGGCAGTTGCAAGCTAAAGGCAGTGCGACTGAAATTCTGCTACGCACAATGGGGCAGGAGAGTCCTACCAAGAGCTTTGAGATATCTGGATTAGAGATTGGCAATGTGGAAGGCGACACATTTCTTGCATTACCAAAGGTCTACACCCAACATAAGATCCCAGTGACAAGAGAGAACATTCCCACTCAGAAAGAGCTCAAAAGGTGGCCATACCTGAAAGAGGTTCAGTTGAAGGAGATTGATGCTGACGTCGAACTTCTGATTGGCGTAAATGCTCCAAAGGCAATGGAACCCTGGCAAATCATAAATAGCCAAGGCAACGGACCGTATGCAGTGAAAACCCTCTTTGGATGGGTGATGAATGGTCCTCTCAACAGTTGTACCATGGCAGAAGAATCCGGGCGTCCACGGTGATGGCCAATCGTATCTCAATGGCCGACCTGGGGGTTCTTCTTGTAAATCAGTACAACCATGACTTCCCTGAGAGAGAGTATGAAGAGAAAAGTGAGATGTCAGCTGAGGATCGTAGGTTTATGGAGATAGTATCAAGCTCCATAACCCTCAAAGACCATCACTACTACTTACCGTTGCCCTTTCGCAACAAAGATGTAGTCCTGCCAAACAACCGTGACATGGCAAAGCAGCGGGCTCTAAATATTATCAGGAAGTTCAAGAAGGACAAAGGTTACGCTGCAGAGTACAAAGGCTTCATGGAAGAGATGATAACAAAAGGTTACGCCGAGAAGGTACCACAAGAACAGCTCCTCAGAGAGAAAGGCAAGGTATGGTACATACCACACCATGGCGTTCACCATAAGCGCAAAGGAACGATACGAGTGGTGTTTGACTGTTCATCATCCTATAAAGGTACATCTCTTAACAGTGAACTCCTTCAAGGCCCTGACCTGGCAAACACACTTATAGGAGTCTTGCTAAGATTTCGGCAAGAGCACATTGCCATGATGGCAGACATCGAAGGAATGTTCCATCAAGTACGTGTCCATGAAGATGACTTAGACTTCCTGCGATTCCTATGGTGGCCGGATGGTGATACTAACAAAAGATTGGAGGAGTACAGAATGACAGTACATATTTTCGGTGCTATATCCTCTCCAAGTTGTGCAAACTTTGCACTGCGAAAGACTGCAGAAGACAACTGTGAGGGGTACGATGAAGAGGTGATTCAAACAGTCAAGTCCAACTTCTATGTTGATGACTGCCTCAAGTCAGTGGCCACAGAAGAACAAGCCATAGCTCTCACAAGAAACCTCAGGGATGTGTGCTCTCAAGGTGGGTTCAAATTGACCAAGTGGGTCAGCAACAGCCGCACTGTTCTAGCTTCTATCCCTGATGAACACAAAGCCAAGCAGATAAAAGAACTGGACCTGGACAGAGAAAAGCTGCCTGTTGAAAGAGCACTTGGAATCCGATGGAACATTGAAAGGGATGTGTTTAACTTCCAGGTCACTGTCAAGAACAGACCCCTTACAAGAAGAGGTATTCTCTCAACTGTCAGCTCTATTTATGATCCATTAGGTTTCCTCGCCCCATTCGTATTAAAGGCAAAGCAAATTCTTCAAGTGCTCTGCAAGCTAAAGTGTGGATGGGACGAAGTCATCCCTGAAGAACACTCTATTTCATGGAAGAGATGGCTCTCAGAGCTGGACCAGCTCTCCAGATTCCAGATCAACAGGTGTATGATGCCGGAGAACTTTGGTCAAATCAAGACCGCACAGCTGCATCACTTCGGTGATGCAAGTGAACAAGGTTATGGCACGGCAAGCTACCTTAGGTTCACAAACGTTATAGAAAAGGTCCACATCGCATTCATACTGGGGAAATCAAGGGTGACTCCACTCAAGCAGATGACGATCCCCAGACTGGAACTTGCTGCAGCAACATTGGCAGTGCGAGTGGACAGGATGTTAAGGTTGGAGCTCCAGATTGAACTTGAGGAGTCAACTTTCTGGACAGACAGCCAGTCGGTGCTAAAATACATCCGCAACGATACCAAGAGATTCCATACTTTTGTGGCTAATAGGGTTGCTATGATCCGTGACCTATCGAAAGCAAAACAGTGGAGGTATTTGAACTCCAAACACAACCCAGCCGATGATGCCTCAAGAGGATTACATGTTGAAACTTTCCTGAACTCAAAGAGATGGCGCAAAGGACCAGAATTCCTGGAGAAAACAGAAACACAATGGCCGAAAGTCCCCGAGGAGCTTGGCTCCATCCCTCCAGATGATCCAGAGGTGAGAAAAGACGTCATCGTAAACAGTACATGTGTGGAAGAAAAGAGTCCGACCAGCAAACTGATTGAGTACTATTCAACATGGAACAGCTTGAAGAAAGCAGTTGCCTGGATGCTGAAACTGAAGAGACTTCTACTACAGTTAAGCCAGAAAAGGAAAGTTCTCACCCAAACTGATCCAGGATCAGATCAGAGTCTGACAAACTCACTGAAGGAACAAATTGACAAGTTCAAACTGACGTTTGGAAAAGAAAGTCTGTCTGTAGATGACCTAGATGAAGCAGAAAAGGTCATCATTCGATTTGAGCAACGACAGCACTTTAAACAAGAAATTGCACTAGCTGTAAAAGGAAAACAATGTGCCAAGAGAAGCGGCTCAATCTGTAAGCTTGATCCAATAGTTGACAATGGCATTCTGAGAGTAGGAGGAAGGTTAAGCAAAGCTGCTATGCCTACGGAACTAAAGAATCCTATAATCCTGCCCAAAGACTCCTACATCTCCAAACTGATCTTACTCCACATCCATGAGCAGGTTGGCCACTCTGGGAGAGGTCACATGCTTTCTAGACTTCGCCAGCGATATTGGATACCCTGTGCCAACTCCTTAGCAAGGAAGATCCTTAAGAGCTGTGTCTTCTGCAGGCGGATGCAAACTAGAGCTGGGGAACAGAAGATGGCTGACCTTCCACAAGATCGGGTAGCACCTGATTTGCCGCCTTTCACCCATGTGGGCATAGATTACTTTGGCCCCATAGAGGTGAAGCGAGGCCGCGTTCATGTGAAGCGGTATGGTGTGATCTTTACTTGCCTTGTGAGTCGAGCTGTCCATCTAGAAGTTGCTAGTTATCTGGATACTGATTCCTGCATCAATGCCCTGCGCAGGTTCATCTGTCGAAGGGGCCCAGTAACAAGTATCAGAACAGACAATGGCACCAACTTTGTTGGAACACACAGAGAGCTAGGAGAAGCTCTGAAAGAGCTGGATCACAACAAGATTCAAAATAAATTACTGAAGGAAGGAGTGACATGGTCATTCAACCCTCCCTCTGGAGCCCACCATGGGGGTATGGGAGAGGTTGATCCGACTGGTGAAAAATATCCTCTATTCAGTCCTTAAAGAGCAAGTACTGGATGATGAGGCTTTGCAGACAGCCTTGTGTGAAGTTGAGGCGATTATGAACGACAGACCAATCACTACTGTAACAAATGACCCTAACGATCTAGAACCCCTGACTCCGAACCATCTGCTTCATCTGAAAGCAAAGCCAGTCCTGCCACCAGGACTATTCCAGAGAAGTGACCTATACTCACGAAGGAGATGGAAGCAAGTACAATATATCACTGACCTCTTCTGGAAGAGATGGATCAGGGAGTATCTTCCACTTATGCAGGAGCGGAACAAGTGGAACAAAACTAAGAGAAACTTCAGTCCTGGTGACCTTGTGGTCATCGTTGATGACACCGCCCCAAGGAACTCTTGGCTAATGGGGCGTGTGGTGAAGGCTTTGCCAGGGGCCAAAGGTCTTGTCCGGAGCGTCATGGTTAAGACTAAGACCAATATCCTACAGAGACCTATCAATAAACTCTGTCTGCTCCTTGAGGCGACGAAGTGAGACACACACACACACACACACAGTGCTCCATCTTTGAATCACGTGCACCTCTGATTCGTTGATGTCGTACTCTTGACATTTTTTGGAAGTTGAACACCTTTACACTTCAACTCAGACTGAGATCTATGGACTATTTTCCTATATGGCACCTTGTATATTTGTATATAGCTATGAACTGTAATGGTGCTCTGGTATAGAATGTTTTTGTATTGGCTCTACGTTTGAATATTAAGTAATTGTTGTGCATTCAGTGCAGTCAACAATTAGGGGCCGGTATGTTAGAGCCGATTTGGGCATATTTTGTATAAAAGACTGAACATACTGAGCTCCATGTACATTTGTGTAAATATATTAAATATTAATGTATATGATGAAATATTAGGTACGTACCTTTATGATTTATTTACCGGATTGAGATATATTCATTTGTTATTAGTGTAACTCAGTTTTTGGCCCCCCTCTTGCCCATTCATTGTACTGTGTTAATTGTGTTAGTATAAAGGCAGGAAGTTGGGCCTTTGGGGGAGGAGTCCTTGCTAGATGCGGGAGCGGTATAGTTTTTTGACCATATAGACATACAGAAATACAGACAGACAGGTCATATTATATTATGTATTTGCATTTCAAGTAATCTCTGCTTTAAGTTGATTGGAGAATACCTTTTTGTTAGATAAGAAGAATAAACATTTTTTGTTGCACTATATCCCTGGATCTCATTGAATGTTTGGCCGTTTGGAAACGTTGAGTGTGGACTGTATGCGTCCGAAACAACCCCGCTTCAGGCTAGGGCAGTGGCTATGGTAAAGAGGAAAGGAAGCCACTACAACACCGATAAGTAGGAACGCACTAAATATGACATTAGACAATGCCATGATAGAGTAATTTAGCCAAGACCGTGGATGTATCTAGAATACAGTCCAATTAGATGATTAAGGTGTGGTAACTATATTTTGTTTATCTTTTGTTTGTGTTTTTGTTCATTTTTACTTTCATTTTCTTTGACTTAGGAAGTGATAGTGCCACAAACAAGTTCCCCATAAAACCACAAGTTAGTGCCAAACGCCGCTCATTTGAGGAAGAAATATAATGATGTATTTCGTGAGTTTACGTGCGTTGTTAACATCTGCCTAAGTTACTGCCCAGATCTACCAGCCTGGACGACCCGACAACGGGTCCGGAACGGCGATTGCCAACCCGGACATCCCCTGCCCATTCTTGTGGTGGTATGCAGCTTGCAGAAACCCTACCAGGGTAAACCACCAGAGGGGGACCGCAACGATGATCCACAACCAGGACATCCCGTGGTGGTTTTTATGGTGGGTTGCAACTTGTAGAATACTTCCAAGGTTGAACCCACCAGAGGGGGACTGTCATGACTCTCTCCTTGGTGAGGATCAAAGGTGCCAGATCAGCTTGGCAAATGGCTGACAGATAGCCAGACCCCCCCCACCCCCTCTCCCACAGGAGAGGAGAAGGGGGAGTTGGGCCGGTTTTATGACTTAACAGCTGGTCATAAATAGTTTGCAGAAAATTATTGCTTTTGGTCTCTAGTATGGGAAGAAAGAAATCTCTTTGTTACAGAGAGACTCTTGCCGCCTAAAAACTCTAACGTCAAAAGATTGGATATTGGAACATTATTCCTGACCTCCAAATGATTGGAATGGTCAGTGGGAATCTAAAGAATAATCATGTCATATTGTTTATTATTTTGTGATGTCATTAAGGATGGTATCAAGAACTGTAACTCGTAAAGTGTACATATTCTATCTATCAAGTTTACATCTAAATGTTGTATAAAATATATGACTAAGTATGAGAGTATTTTGGTGAAGATAAGAATGTGATTTTAGTCTTCTAATGAGATAATAGTTTTTCATATAAACTTTGCACAGTGATTAGCCACGCCCCGAGTGACATCAGAGTTTGTGTCATCATGATGGAACGCCCCTTTTACCCAGAGAGCATAAAAAGCCTTGAAAAACAAATCAACCTTTAGACCACAAAATGTGAGAGTGGCGACTGCACGTTTAGAATGGTTAGAACTTTGAATCTAAGACCAGGAAGCGTGGAGCTGTGGCTACAAGGCTTAAAATGGTTAGACCAGAAAGAAAAGAAAGGTATCGATATATAACATATATATATCTTCTAAGAGTTTAATTCGGGAGATGGTAACTCGTTAAACAACTTATTCCGTGGTGCCCCAAATTCCTAATGAGTTAATTGTTACATGATTAATTTAGTCGAGTAACAATTTAACATAGTCAATTGATTTGATAAATAACAGTCATCACACGAATGCAAGTCACGTCACGACAGTATAAAATATAATGGAGCAATATCATTTTTAATAAGATCATATTTGAGAACTAAGAATAACCAAAATAAAAACTAGACAGTCAGGGAGAATCAAAAATTCCAAAAATGGCATGGGGCCCCCATTGATTTTGTTATAATGTTTGAGTCACTCAGATAGTACGAAAAAGTACAAAAATGTATGCACTCACTGCTGTAAGTCGCTCTGGATAAGAATGTATGCAAAACAACAACAAATTTAAATGAAATAAGAACACGACATAAGCCATGGGATAATGTGTAGAATTGCAGGAAATTAGCTTTAAAACTGTACATTTTCTCTCCGCCCCATGGCAAAATGTGTAGAATTCCAGGAAATTAGCTTTAAAACTATAAAATGTTCTCTCTGCCTCATGGCAAAATGTGTTGAATTGCAGGAAATTTGCTATAAAACAGCAAGATGTTGTCTCTGCGGCCAAGAGGGCCTCTAAAACCGTTCCATTGGCCACGCCTACTAACATCATAGGGGAAACACTGTTCTGGGTATCTTGGTTAATTATATTAATCTCCTTTTCAATGCCCTCTAATCTATTATGCCCCATTCATTTAATCTAGCCTATAGGCCTAGTCATGGAATTGAAGGCCTACCTCCAAGAACCTACACCAGTCCCAAGGCGGACGAAAAGGAGATAGCCACAGGTCAACAACAAGAAAGGTAGCTACTGTATGATTTTCAGACATTCATAACAAATCGAATGTACCTATATGGACTTAAAACAGTCTACCAAAACTGTCTACTGATAATGACGATTGGTTGTATTTTGTCTGTGCTGTATCCTTAATCATCTCGTCAACATCTACCCTCCTTAGATTGGAAGAGGAAAATGGCTTATAAGCCATGGCTACAAGTAAGTATTCCACTCAGGTAAAACAACATAGCAGTGCTACACATTCACTCGTTTCTAAAACGTTACTGACAGTTGCAACAGTCACCTGACATGCATGGCTCTTCCCCACAGGACAGCTCGGCCGAGAGCGACGTCGATCGCCGCGTGACCCAAGACCGCCAGCATCCGTCCATTCAGGTAAAACAACATAGCAATTGAAATTGCATGAACTTAGAAGGTAGACTGACACCATTAAACAGTAGGGAATGGGTCACAGAAGGGACTTGAACTCTCAACCTTTGTGGCGAAAAGTAACTGCAATGATCACTTAGCCGTCCTAGAAGTTGACAGGTTTTTAGGTAAAATGGGAATGTAGTTCCTCAACAGGTCAGATATTTGGGGGTGGTGTTTAAAATATCCACAATGCAATATATTTAATGCTGAGTCCCTAACAGAGACTCATATGGTCACATAAAAAAAAAATACAACCCTGGTATGGCTTTGGCAAGGATCAAACACCCAACCTTCTGACTTCAAAACAGAAACTCTTACCACAAGACTACAGGGTAGGCTCAATATATGGGAAGAATACCAAACTACAGGTTGATGACTGAGAGGTGCAAGCCAACAACAGTTTTTGTTCGCTGTCTTCTCTGTTTCATTATTCTCCTCCTGCATTTGTCTACTTTCTGTTCCATTGTCTGTTTCTTAGTGATCTGCCTTCCTTCATGTTAACACTACGGCTATAAGCCTCCTTCTGACCTGGGTATCTGTTGTGCTTACAGGAAGACAACGCAGGTGGGACAACACAGATGGACAAAGCATGGACATCATAAATCAAGTCGGAGGACAAGGAGGGGGGAGAAAAGGCAAAATCTATCCAAATGCAAAAATTACTGAAGATGAGTCTCTGCTCTCACTACTCTGCTATGCTCTAAGACACATAACCACCAAGATAGCTCTCAGTGATTTATTGGACATTATACATCTCCATTGTCCAGAGGGGACAAACGGCGTTCCTAACAGTCACTTTTGAAATGCAGTATATTTGTCGAACATGCCAGTATTTCAGATCATTGCACATCATGTGGTTGCCTCCCTGGGGATATGCCATCTCTTGTCAAGAGTGGATCAGTGTTCATGAAATTGTCAGTCAAAAAACAACTAGAGGAAAAGTTATCAGACCCCAAATTCTGCGAAGCATTAGAATATAACTATTCTAGGTCCAAGAGCAGTTCAGATAGTATAGATGACATCTATGATGGTGCACTATACAAGTCAATAGATACCCTTAATGACACTGATTTAATAAACCTTTCACTCTCATGGAATGTGGATGGCATTCCAATATTCATGTCCTCCCACATCTGGCCCCTACAAGTCACAGTTAATGAACTTCCCCCAAATCTAAGAGCGAAGCACATCATTCTTGTGGGGCTGTGGGCCAAAGAGTCCAGAAATGAATTATTTCCTTCAGCCCTTTGTGGATGAGTGTGTTTCACATGAGGGTGAGGGCTTAACATGTCAGTTGAGAGGGACACCCACAAATGTATGTGTGTACAGTTTGTATTTGTGATTCCCTTGCTCGCTGCAAAGTACAATTCAATGGTGAACATGAGTGCAACTGGTGCTATCACAAAGGAGAAGTGGTAGAAAAGGGTAATGGGTTCACTAGTGTATCCGCTTGTGAGTGAGCCAGAGCCACGCACAGACACTAAACACCGCAGAGATGTTGCCTTGGTGGTAGAGTCAGGGAACATCATACATGGTGTTAAGGGCCCATCGCCTTTAATGTTCCTGAACTGTTTTCAACATGATTGCAGGGTTTGCTTTTGATTACATGCACATTATCTTACTTGGCATATGTCGGCAAATTACTACACTGTGGTTTGAGTCCAAATATCACCCTGAGTCCTGGTACATTGGAAGAGAAATAGAGCGCATAAACAAAAGATTGCTTGCCATAAAACCACCTGTAAATGTGACAAGACCACTACGCTCAATTCATTTACTCAAATATTGGAAAGCCACAGAGTTCCAACACTTCCTGCTGTTCTATATCCTCCCCTGTATAAAATGGGATTTTACCCAGGCAGTACTTACACCATTTACTGCTACTGGTGCAGGGTACCTACTGAAAGACACGGTTACATTGATATGGCTGAGATGTTCTTACGAGAATGTGTTATTAGGTTTGAACAATTGTATCGGAAATGTCATGTCAGCTACAATGTTCACATTCTTTTGCATGCACCTACATCTGTCCGAAACTGGGGACCTTTGTGGGCTCAAAGTGCATTCATCTTTGAAAGTAGTAATGGGAAACTTGGTAAACTCTTCCATGGCACTCAAGGTGTACCAGGACAAAGAGTGGAAATGTTCACCATCTACCAACACATCCCGAGACTACTCACTATTACATTCAGCACAGAATCAAACCAAGCTAGCTAAAGGTTCGTTGAAGAAATGTTAAGGGGCTATAAACTTGCCAACAAATGTGAAAAAAAGAAGAGTGTATCCTGTTGCACGGAACCCTACATCAAGGGAGGCTTTTCTCCTTGGTGAGTCAGACGTTACTTACAAAGAACCATGTAAATTTCACCACAGAGCGATCGTTAATGGGAATCGCATTCATTCCAAAACACAGACATCCGTACCACCTGTGTTTACCTGAAAGACATCCCAGGTGGACAAGGGAACTACATCTGTTTACAGCCCAACAAATGGGAGGTAGACTGAGAAAGGGTTGAACCATTTAACGTAACTGTATACAACTTTTTTTGACATCAGAGTATGTATGATTGAAGGTGTTTCTTAAACTGGCAGCATGATATATAAATGCATTATTACATTGACATTATTACATTGACTGAACTGTGGGCCTACTGAAACCGGGGAAGCAGGTAGCTTAGTGGTTAAGCACGTTGTTCCAGTAACCGAAAGGTCGCTGGTTCTAATCCCCGAGCTGACTAAGTGAAAAATCTGTCGATGTGCCCTTGAGCAAGGCACTTAACCCTAATTGCTCCTGTAAGTCGCTCTGGATAAGAGCGTCTGCTAAAATGTAAATGTGTTGGTATCTATCAAATAAAAATAGCATACACTATTGCATGTGGACATTGTCCTTTATTACATTTCTCATCTGCTGAGTTCAAACGTCTGATGCTCCACTATATTTCAAACATCTCTTTATCTGTTGTCACGACATACTGTATCTCAAATCCTGTAGTTAACTTGAAATTGCCATATCCTGCAGGAATGTGCATAATGAGACAAGACAGTCCGGGGTTGGTGGTAATGATCAAGGTCAGTGATGCCTAGAAGACCGGTGACGTAGACCTCCGGAGCTGGTGAACGGAATGAGCAGCAGTACCGGGGGGATCCGTGACAGTACCCCCGACGCACTGCACCAGCAGCGGGACGACACCAGCTTTCGGGATGACCACAGGAACGCGGTGAGGGTTGGTCAGGGCGCCGACGGTGAAAATCCCTGGTCAGCGAAGCGTCCAGGATGTCCACCGCAGGAACCCAGCACCGCTCCTCTGGGCCATACCCCTCCCAGTCGATGAGGTACTGGAGACGCACCGCCCGACGCCTCGAATCCAGGACGTCACGGACAGAGTACGCCGGACCTCCCTCAATGTCCAGAGGAGGAGGCGGGGAGTCACTGGGTCCAGCCTCAGCGAGGGGACCAGGCACCACTGGCCTGAGAGACATGAAAAGTCAGGTTAATGCGGTAATCAGCAGGGAGTTGCAAACGGTACGTTACCTCATTAACCCTCCTCAGGACTTTAAACGGCACCACAAACCGCGGGCTCAGCTTCCGGCAGGGCAAGCGGAGGGGCAGGTTCCGGGTGGAGAGCCAGACCCAGTCGCCTGGAGAGAAAACAGGCACCTCACTGTGGTGGAGGTTGGCCTGTTCCTTGTGCCGACGCACGGCCCGCTGGAGACGAGTGTGCGCAGTGTTTCAGATCTCCTCAGCGCGCCAAAACCACTCGTCCACCACAGGGGCCTCAGTCTGGCTCGGATGCCAAGGTGCCAGGGCCAGCTGATACCCCAACACACACTGGAAAGGAGTGAGGTTAGTGGAGGAGTGGCGGAGGGAATTCTGTGCGACTGACCGTGACCCCCAGGCGTTCCATGTACGCTTTCCATACGCGTGAGGTGAACTGAGGGCCACGGTCTGACACAATGTCCTCCGGGATCCCATAGTGCCGGAAGACATGCGTAAAAAGAGCCTCCACGGTTTGCATGGCCGACGGGAGTCCAGGCAGAGGAAGGAGGCGACAAGCTTTGGAAAACCGGTCCACAACGACGAGAACGGTGGTGTTCCCCTGGGAGGGGGGAAGGTCAGTGACAAAGTCCACCAAGAGGTGAGACCAGGGTCATTGTGGAACCGGCAGGGAAAGGAGCTTTCCATAAGGGAAGTGTCTGGGTGTCTTTGACTGGGCACAGATGGAGCAGGAAGAGACGTAAACCCGGACGTCCCTAACCAAGGTGGGCCACCAGTACTTCTCAGTCAGGCAGGCGATGGTATGGCCTATCCCAGGATGACCCAACATAGGCGCCGTGTACGCCCAGGAAAGGAGGTGGTCCCGCACACCCGTGGGCACGTAGGCGCGGTTCTCTGGGTACTGTGCAGGTGTGGGTTCCTTACGCAGGGCCTGCCGTATGTCGGCATCCACGTCCCACACCACTGGCGCGATGATACAGAACGAAGGGATGATGGGGGTCTCCTCTCACTGCCTCTCCTCTGCGTCATAGAGGCGAGACAGGGCGTCCGCCTTCAAGTTCTTTGAACCTGGCCTATAGGAAAGCGTGAATTGGAACTTGCCAAAGAATAGAGCCCACTTGGCCTGTCTCGGGTTTAGCCTCTTCGCTGCCCTGATGTACTCCAGGTTGCGGTGGTCCGTCCACACTAGGAAAGGGTGTTTGGAACCCTCCAGCCCGTGCCTCCACGCCTTCAGAGCCTTCCTGAACGCCAAAAGTTCCCGGTCCCCTACGTCGTAGTTCTTCTGGGCGGCGCTCAACTGCTTGGAGTAGAAGGCGCAGGGCTGCAGTTTTGGAGGGGTTCCGGTGCGCTGGGACAGCACTGCCCGACTCCTACTTCGGAGGTATCCACCTCGACGATGAAGGAAAGTGAGGGGTCGGGATATGCCAGCAAGTGAGCAGTGGTGAAGCGTGCCTTCAGCATCTCGAACGCCCTCTCCGCCTCCGCCGTCCAACGAAGCCGCTGGAGACCTCCTCTCAGCAGGGAGGTAAGAGGCGCGACCACCGTGCTGAAGCCCCGGATGAACCTCCAGAAATAGTTGCCGAACCCCAGGAATCGCTGGACTGCTTTCACGGAGTTGGGGATGGGCCATGACCTGATTGCGCTGACGTGTTGCTCCTCCATCTCCACTCCCTCCGTGGATATGAGGTAGCCCAAGAAGGACACGGACCGCTGGAAAAAAAACGTTTTTCTTGTTTAACATATAGGTTATGCTTCAACAGTCTTCCCAGCACAGACCTGACTAACGAAACATGCTGGGCTCGGTCAGCAGAATAGACCAAAATGTTGTCTATATAAACTACTACACCCTGTCCCAGCATGTCGCGAAACACTTCGTTAATAAAGGCCTGGAAGACTGAAGGAGCATTAGACAGGCCAAAGGGCATTACGGGTATCTCGTAATGCCCCGTGGTCGTGGAAAAGGCCGTTTTCCATTCGTTGTGCACCAGATTGTAGGCACTCCTCAAGTCCAGTTTCGTGAAGTACTGCGTCCCGTGCATTTGTTCGATGATGGTTGGGATGAGGGGTAAAGGATAGCTGAACTTAACGGTGGCTTTATTCAGTGTCCGATAATCAATGCAAGGGCGCAGTCCCCATCTTTCTTCTTGACAAAAAATAAGCTTGAGGAGGCTGGTGACGTAGAGGGGCAGATAAACCCTGCTGGAGGCTCTCCTATATGTAGGTCTCCATGGACTCGGTCTCCGCGTAGGAGAGGGGATAGACGTGTCCTCTCGGGAGGGCTGCATCAGACAGCAGGTCAATGGCACAGTCCCAGGGGCGATGAGGAGGCAGGCGTATAGCCTGGGTCTTAGAGACAACCCGGTGCAGATCCTGGTATTCCTCTGGTAAATCCACTTGAGTGGCGGGGTCCAGACTTTCCACCGTAGTGGTGTTAACAGACACTGCGAGACACCTCCCCTGACACTCCTGCGACCAACCCAGCAGTCTCCTCTCAGACCAGGAAATAACAGGGTTATGCCAAGTCAACCAGGGGAGATCTACAACAAGGGGGTGCGTGGGGGTGTCTATAATGAAAAAGGTGATCTGTTCTAAATTATTGTCATGGGTCAGCAGAGAAACAGGAACAGTGATGTGATGTACGAGCCACTTCCCTATTGGATGATTATCCAGGGCTCGAACAGGACTGGGTGACTGTAGGGGAACCAAAGGAATGCGTAATGCAGTGGCCAGTGCGCTATCTAAAAGATTCCCGGCAGCTACGGAATCAAATCAGAGCTAATGGGAGTGAGGGCTAGGGAATTCAGGGAATTTAATTAAATGACCCCTTTCTCCACAATAGGAGCAGAGGCCGAGATTCCTCCTTCTCCTACGCTCTGCCTCGGGCAAACGTGCAGAACACACCTCCACACACTCGTAGGACTCAACCTCGGGTCTGCCCGTTTCCCAGACCGCGGCACCCCAGTCCAGGGCCCTTCCGGTCAGTGCCGAGATGACTGTGGCAACCCTGTCTCTTCCAGAGAGCCTCGGCGTAGATAGCGAAGTACAGGTCGCATTGCAAAAGGAATCCCTTGCATCTCACTGGCGCGCCATCGAAGCGGTCTGGGAGGGACAGGGGTATTCCGCGGACCGGTTCAGATGGGACGGAGGCAGGTAGTGGTGGTGTGGGGGCTGGTGCCAGAACCGGTGCTGGAGACTGGAGGTACTGCACATTCCTCTCCAAACGCAGGATGGTGGCCAGCACGCTGTCCATGGCGCTGCCGAGTCTGGAGAGACAGTCCTCGTGATGCTGGACTGTCCCTACGATGGTCGCCAGCTCGGCCTTTCCCGCTGTCTCCATTTTGCTGGGTTGATTATTCTGTCACGTTGTATAATGATTAGAAGACAGGCGCAGGAATACGTGTTAGGGGTTTTTATTACTCCACCCAACACAAGGTACGGCATGAAAAACGACGGGGACGAAGCCCAAAACAAACACGTATATATATAACACAGGGATGTACATACACTATATTTATTGCATGTGGACATTGTCCTTTATTACATTTCTCATCTGCTGAGTTCAAACGTCTGATGTTGCACTATATTTCAAACGTCTCTTTCTCTGTATCTCAAATCCTGTAGTTAACTTGAAATTGCCATGTCCTGCAGGAATATCAAAATCCTGCAGGTTTTGATCCTGCAGGATCTCTGCAGGAATGTACTTGGTCCTGCAGGTATTTCCATATTGTCACATTGTATAATGATTAGAAGACAGGCGCAGGAATACGTATTAGGGTTTTTTATTACTCCACCCAACACAAGGTACGTCATGAAAAACGACGGGGACGAAGCCCAAAACAAACACGTATATATATAACACAGGGATGTAACCCAAACAAAAGAGCGAAGTGTAAACCTCTAAACAATACACGGGACGAGACCTGTAATAACAAGAGCACAATGCACGGTACTCACGAGACCAACGAACGTGGGACAATAATCGACAAGGACAATGGGGAACAGAGGGCACATATATACACATACTAATCAAGAGAAATGGGAACCAGGTGTGCGTAATGAGACAAGACAGTCCGGGGTTGGTGGTAATGATCCAGGTCAGTGATGCCTAAAAAGCCGGTGACGTAGACCTCCGGAGCTGGTGAACGGAATGAGTAGCAGTACCGGGGGGATCCGTGACAAATATCCTGTACGAATATCAAAATCCTGAAGGTTTCAGTCCTGCATGATTCCTGCAGGAATGTACTTGGTCCTGCAGGAATTGTCATGTTTATGTAGGATTTCCAACATTTCTGCAGGACAAGTCATACTCATACTCCTGCAGGAGCATCAGGGACTTTTCCTGCAGAATTTTGTCAATCCTACTGCACAATTCCTTCACAAAAGGTTGAATTCTTGCAGGATTCCTGTAGGAGCTAGCAACAGTAGCAGACAAACAAACCCGGTTGCCATGTCAATGGTGCAACAGCTGCAAGAGCAGCAGAGCCCACAAACTGAAGCACCATGTCCCACCTCCACCTCAGCACTGAGTCCATTCTCTACCCCCCAGAGGCCAAAAATGACACAACGAGGAATGCTTTTAAACAGACACTACTAAAGCGGAGGCCAGAAATCCTTTCCGCAGACCTCTACAAAAACGGTGATGTGAGTAATCTCATCTTTCTCACTGACCAGCCAAGTGCATGGCACTCAGCAGTCTGCTCTCACTACTCATCCATAAAGAAGAGGGAATTTGTAATGGGTGGAAGCTGAAAGTAAGAGGCAGACGACCCAGACAGCACCATGATAAAAATCTACCTCTTCAAGACTGGGACTGTCATGGTGCCAGGTAACCTTAGGCTTTCTGGCGATTAAGGAGAGAGCATTGAGAGAGAAGGACACCACCAGTGACACCCCCTCGCACAAGAGAGACTCAACCAGCACAACCCTCACCCCTACTCTCTCCACCCAAAAAGGCACATCCAGCACCTCTTTCCCCACCATAGTGGAGGACACGCCTCAGGAGGAGAGTGACCCCCTCAGTGCAGAGCAGGCTCAGGCCCTCCTTACCACCATAATAATAATAATATGCCATTTAGCAGACGCTTTTATCCAAAGCGACTTACAGTCATGCGTGCATACATTTTTTTTTGTGTATGGGTGGTCCCGGGGATCGAACCCACTACCTTGGCGTTACAAGCGCCGTGCTCTACCAGCTGAGCTACAGAGAACCACCTTCATACCATGGCTGCTATGAGAGACAAGTTCACTAAACTGGAGGGGGAAGAGGTCCTGCTCACGAGAGCGTGAGCAAACAACAACCAGACACCCACACCTTAGAGGAGCTCCTAACTAAGGTGCGGACAGAGCAGGACAGCAGCCTTACAGCACAGCTGAAGAGGTCCAGCAAGAGATAGATGGACTCAAGAGAGAGCTGGCTGATCTAACAAAGGAGGTGATAGATCTATAAAAAGACAGAAAGAGCAGTAATAATAAGCTGACCACACTAAAAGAAGAGCTGCAGGATAGAAAGAGAACAGAGGGCAGACTGCAGGAGAGAAGGAGAACAGAGGGCAGGCTGCAGGAGAGAAGGAGAACAGAGGGCAGACTGCAGGAGAGAAGGAGAACAGAGGGCAGGCTGCAGGAGAGAAGGAGAACAGAGGGCAGGCTGCAGGAGAAAAGGAGAACAGAGGGCAGGCTGCAGGAGAGAAGGAGAACAGAGGGCAGGCTGCAGGAGAGAAGGAGAACAGAGGGCAGGCTGCAGGAGAGAAGGAGAACAGAGGGCAGGCTGCAGGAGAGAAGGAGAACAGAGGGCAGGCTGCAGGAGAGAAGGAGAACAGAGGGCAGGCTGCAGGAGAGAAAGAGAACAGAGGGCAGGCTGCAGGAGAGAAAGAGAACAGAGGGCAGGCTGCAGGAGAGAAGGAGAACAGATGGCAGGCTGCAGGAGAGAAGGAGAACAGAGGGCAGGCTGCAGGAGAGAAGGAGAACAGAGGGCAGGCTGCAGGAGAGAAGGAGAACAGAGGGCAGGCTGCAGGAGAGAAGGAGAACAGAGGGCAGGCTGCAGGAGAGAAGGAGAACAGAGGGCAGGCTGCAGGAGAGAAAGAAAACAGAGGGCAGGCTGCAGGAGAGAAGGAGAACAGAGGGCAGGCTGCAGGAGAGAAGGAGAACAGATGGCAGGCTGCAGGAGAGAAGGAGAACAGAGGGCAGGCTGCAGGAGAGAAAGAGAACAGAAGGCAGGCTGCAGGACCAGCTAGAGCACCACTCTGTGACTTGCCCTCACACAGCAGAGGAGCCCATCCCATCCAACCAGGCCTCCCCAGCCCTGCCTGCTGCACGCCTCCCCCCAGCACACAGAACAGCATCCCAATGAGTTATAGGGAGATAATCGTACCATCCACTAAATTAAAAGGAGTCACACAGGGCAGAGACTCAGGGGGAATGCTAATATGGTATAAATCTGAACTAACTCATTCAATCGAATTGATCAAAAAAAGTTATCTGGTTAAAAATCAACAAGGAGGCTATCTTAACCGATAAAAACGTCTTCCTCTGTGCCACATACGTTCCCCCCTCAGAGTCACCCTACTTCAACGAGAGAGTTTCTCTATTCTAGAGGAGATTAGTCACTTTCAGGCCCAAGGCAACCTACTGGTCTGTGGAGACCTGAATGCTAGAACAGCAGACAAACCAGACACTATTAACAGTCATGGGGATAAATACCTGCCGGAAAGCAACAACCTTTCCCTCCCCACATACCCCCCCAGAAACAACTATGACAAAGTGAGAAAAAAAACTGGAGCACAGCTCCTGCAACTCTGTCGAACACTGGGTCTGTACATAGTCAATGGTAGGCTAAGAGGGGACTCTTTTGGAAGGTAACATACAGCTCATCCCTTGGCAGCAGTACTGTAGACTACTTTATCACTGACCTTAACCCAGAGTCTCTTAGAGCCTTCACAGTCAGCCCATCCAGACCTCTCTCAGACCAAAGTAAAATCACAATGTTTCTGAGAAGAGCAGAACCCACCATGAAGCATCACGGCCCAATAAATTACATGCTACTAAAAAGGCCTATAAATGGAGTGCTAACAGTACAGAAATCTACCAAAAAGCAATTAGTAGCCAAAAACTACAATCACTCCTGGACAACTTTTGAGCCTTAACATTCTCCTACAGCAATGATGGTGTAAATGGCCATTTGTAACATAAACATTTTTGGGGGGACAAATTAGCCTCCTTGGCTAATCTAAAGAAACACAAGAGCAAACCAAAAATAATAGATAATGAAAAACAGTTTGATAAAGATTGCAAAAATCTAACAATTCATTGAGAAATATATCTAATAATAAATACAGAGAACCCAACAACAAAAATATACCCCTTCATTATGGAGAAACACTGAATCAATACAAACACACCTTAAGAACAAAAAAGGAACAGCACATTAGAAATCAGCTGGATGTAATTGAGGAATTCATAGAATCAAACCACTTCTGGGAGAATTTGAATAAATTAAACAAACCACATCATGAGGAATTGGATATCCAAAATGGTGATATGTGGAGAAATCACTTTGCAAACCTCTACAGCAATATAACAAAGAGTACAGAACAAAAAGATATACAAGACAAATTATAAATCCTTGAATCAGTGGTCAAAGACTACCACAATCCTGTGGATACCCCAATTTCAGAACAATAATTTTTGGAAAAACTATGCACTCTACAACCCAAAAAGGCTTGTGGTGCTGATGGTATTTTAAATTAAATGATCAAATATACAGACCACAAATTCAAATTGGCTATACTCAAACTCTTCAACATTATCCTCGCTGCAGGTATTTTCCCCAATATTTTGAACCAAGGATTGATCACACCAATCTATAAAAATGGATACAAATCTGACCCAAATGAGGAATTTGCATTAACAGCAACCTGAGGTAAATTCTCTGCAGTATCATAAATAGCAGACTACATTTCCTTAATGAACACAACGTCCTGAGAAGAAGCCAGATTGGATTTTTACCGAATTACCACAACAGGCCACATCTATACCTTCCACACTCTAACTGACAAACAAGTCAACCAAAACAAAGGCAAAATCTACTCATGTTTTGTAGACTTCAAGAAAGCATTTGATTCAATTTGGCACAAAGGTCTTTTTTATAAACTAATAGAAAGTGGTATTGGAGGAAAAACATATTATGTTATTAAATCAATGTACACTAAAAACAAATGTGTGGTTAAAATTGGCAACAAGCAAACAGACTCCTTCTCTCAGGGACGTGGAGTGAAACAGGGCTGCTCAATTATTAACATCTACATTAATGAATTTGCTAAAACATTAGAAGAATCTGCAGCACCTGGTCAGCAGCAACTAGATCATCTGCACAGCTTCTGTCAAACGAATATAATGATATTCCAAAAGAGGTCCGGAAATCTGGATCACAAATATAACTTCTATTTGGACACAGTTCTATTAGAACACACCAAAAACTACATGTATCTAGGACTAAATATCAGCAACACAGGTAGCTGTCGCATGGCTGTGAACGAGCTGAGAGACAAAGCAAGAAGAGCATTCTATGCCATTAAAAGGAACATTAAAATCGAAATTCCAATTAGAATCTGGCTCAAAATGTTCCATTCAGTTATAGAACCAATTGCTCTATATGGCAGTGAAGTATGTGGTCGACTCTCTAATAATGAATTTACCAAATGGGACAAGCATCCAATCGAAATACTGCATGCAGAGTTTTGCAAGAGTGTATTGCAAGTGCAAAGAAAAACTAAAAACAACACATGTAGAGCAGAATTGGGCCAATACCCCCTCCTTATTCGAATTGAAAACAACCATCTAAAAACAAGCAACCCCGAAACATTTAATCACACAGCCCTACAATGTCAAGAGATGAAACAAGAGAAGAGTCCAACCCCATAGAGCCCAGGACAGCACTCAGAAAACATGGCCCAACCAAATTATCAAAAAGGAAATATCACCTATTGGAAAGACACCCCAAGAAATCTAAGTAAACTTCAATGCTATTTGGCTCTAAACAGACAGTACATTGTGGCAGACTATCTGACCACTGTGACTGATAGAAACTGAGGTAGGTACAGACTCAGTGAGCACAGCCTGGCCATAGAGACCGGTCGTCACAGGCAAACCTGGCTGACCAGAAAGGACAGGCTGTGCTCACTCTGCCCCAGGTGAGACGTAGAGACATAGCTGCATTTCATATTACACTGGGACAAATACTCAGACCTAAGATAATCTTTCTTTCCCATAATTATTATTCAGTACAAAGAATTTTAAACTATAAAAGAGGAAGAAGAAATTGAATATTTATTTGGTGAAAAGCCTAAATGTGCCTCTTGCCACAATTTGAGGGACGGCCAGTGAAAAGCGTAATGAAATGTCAATAATATTTGCCATTTTGTTTTGGCTTTCATACCATGCCATATGGCTTTTTAGTCATGTTGAGACTGGCCTACTACTATTGCTTTATTATTATTATTAATATAGTTGTTGTAGTTGCTGTTAATGGTAATACCATTTCCACTACTACTACTACTACTATTATTATTGATGCCTTATTGCTGTTGGTCGTTGTTGTTATACACTACATTACCAAAAGTATGTGGACACCTGCTCGTCAAACATCTCATTCCACTCTTCTGGGAAGGCTTTCCACTAGATGTTGGAAGATTGCTGCAGGGACTTGCTTCCATTCAGCCACAAGAGCATTAGTGAGGTCGGGCACTGATGTTGGGCAATTAGGCCTGGCTCGCAGTCGGCGTTCCAATTCATCCCAAAGATGTTCGATGTGGTTGAGGTCAGGGCTCTGTGCAGGCCAGTCAAGTTATTCCACACCGATCTCGACAAACCATTTCTGTATGGACCTCGCTTTGTGCACGGGGGCATTGTCATGCTGAAACAGGAAAGGGCCTTCCCCAAACTGTTGCCACAAAGTTGGAACAACAGTATCATCTAGAATGTAATTGTATGCTGTAGCGTTAAGATTACCCTTCACTGAAACTAAGGGGCCTAGCCCGAACCATGAAAAACAGCCCCAGACCATTATTCCTCCTCCACCAGACATTACAGTTGGCACTATGCAATCGGGCAGGTAGCGTTCTCCTGGAATCCGCCAAACCCAGATTCATCCGTCGGACTGCCAGATGGTGAAGCGTGATTCATTACTCCAGAGAAAGCGTTTCCACTGCTCCAGAGTCCAATGGCGGCAAGTTCTCCACCACTCCAGCCGACGCTTGGCATTGCGCATGGTGATCTTAGGCTTGTGTGCGGCTGCTCAGCCATGGAAACCCATTTCATGAAGCTCCTGACGAACCGTTCTTGTGCTGATGTTGCTTCCAGAGGCAGTTTGGAACTTGGTAGTGAGTGTTGCAACCGAGGACAGACGATTTTTACGTGCTACACGCTTCAGCACTCGGCGGAGCAGTTGTTGCTCCTAGACGTTTCTACTTCAAAAATAACAGCACTTATAGTTGACCGGGGCAGCTCTAGCAGGGTAGAAATTTGACGAACTGACTTGTTGGAAAGGTGGCATCCTATGACAGTGCCATGTTGAAAGTCACTGAGCTCTTCAGTGAGGCCATTCTACTGCCAATGTTTGTCTATGGAGATTGCATGGCTGTGTGCTCAATTTTATACACCTGAGCAACGGGTGTGGTTGAAATAGCCGAATTCACTAATTTGAAGGAGTGTCCACATACTTTTGTATATATAGTGAATTTTGTACTTTGACAATGTAAGTAATTTATGTCAACAAAGTCTACTGAATTAAGAGAGAGAGAGAGGAGAAAGCGATGCCTCATGGTGTGATTGACAGCTGGGTCCTATTTTCTCTCCCTCAGCTGGAATATAATGATGCTCTCAGGCTGTGACTCCGGGGGACGCTGTTAGCTCACCCACAGAGAGGTGGTGCTACATGAAGGACTCCTGAGGAGCATCTTCAGGCACAGGGTCCACTATAAAGGATTGCAGTAAGTCCACTCTACAGGGTTGCAGTAAGAGAGGAGGATGGCTGTTACCATGGTGCTGCATGGGGAGAAAATTGAGCTAGAGGAGCTGTGCTGGAGTGGAATGGTGGTAAAATTGAAGAAAAATATCTGATAAAAGGGATAGTCATGTTACATAATAGTTAATCACCTGATAACTGACAATTGCTGACTCTTATACCAGCAAAATAAAGAAGCTACTCACTAAGTTAATCATTTATTTAAGTTACAAACCATGGGAATTGAGGGGTACAACTAAACACGTACAAATAATGATGAAATAGTCAAAGTAGAAATGGAAAATGAGACGATTTTCTGAAAATAATACTTAGACAGGAACTCAATGGGTGACAATGAAAACAGTCCTGTAAATAATTAATGTTAAATTGATTGTTCAAGGAAGCTGTCCCGTAAAAAATTGTGAAGATATCAAAGTAATCAAGATCAGATGCAACTGTGAAAGTCAGGGAACATTAGACTAGTCAATTTCAGTCTTACATTCCTCCTTTTTAAACCAAGAATAACTCAATGCAAAGACAATGTTCCCTGCAAATAATTTATTCAGGTATACAAATACAGAACATCTCTTGGTCATTTCTCAGAAAATAGGTACATCTTGGGTGCCTAGCAAATCCACTTGATTTCATGTGTTGGATGTGTGCTGGTTGCAACATGTATCATGATTTAATACAAAATGAAAGTATTTTGGAGACAGAATTTGTTTTATCAAATACATGTTCACTGACAAAGGAGAAATATACTGTAACATGAGTGAAATGTCTCGAAGTCATTAGTCAATCTTCCGTTGCGTTTTCAAACTCAACATTCTTGACGCTAAGCCATACCACTGAAAACTTTATTGTAGAATGAAAACAAGTCCAGTTAAAAGATGTTGCCATTGCTTGACTCGTCAAACACAGTCTAAACATACGGATAAACCAAAGACTATTGAAGAGGATGACAGATGGATACATTGGGCTCAAAAGCATTCATACAATGAGTCATTTTGCAATTTATTTTCATTTTGACTTGTGCTTTGGCCTTTAAATATGCAACTTAGCTTCTTGCTGGATGTACCTCTAATGAGTTCATTAAAAAGAACACATTTCAATTAAATGTCTAATCATGTTAAGAGATGTTCTATTAGTCATTAACTTTATTCAAATAGAGGCTTTCAAAAGATCTTCCACTTTTGTGCAGAAAGGCCCTTCTCAATCTCATTCTGAATTACATACATCCACAATCCTAGTGTATGATGTGCTCAAAGTCTTTTCCAAAGTATTCTTGCTCATTAAAATCAAAAGGACTTTGTTTTGTTCTTTCTCCCAATCTGGTCAGAACCTCAGATCTAGAATGACAAAGTTTCCATTCAACCAAGCAACTATATGCTCCAATCCCCGGACTGGCCATGAAAGAAATGGAGCCGTAGTTTCCAGAGGCTTTGATGAGATCTGAAGGACCCTTAAACAAGCTCAAGTACCTATAGAGAGAGAAAAATACAGGTGAGCAGAAAGAATAAACCATGTAGCCTCCATTTTTCCTAGGCTGAAAAACCTCTGATACACTTCACGCAGCCCAAAAAAAGAATCCAATGACAAACTTAATGACGTCCAATGATTTTTTGAATGTGCCTGTTAAAAAGTGATAACCCAAGTATACATACAGTAAAGTATACACACTAAAAGGGTAAAAATAATGTTTTGAGCAAAATAGTGTTTTTTAAACAAACTTCAAGGAATAGGGCATTCATGAGTTGGTTTGATGGGAAGTTGTGATGTCATCAGCCTTCCCCCTTGCTAGAGGAGCAATAGAGAACAAAAGAGGAAAAATATTTCGTTCTTCTGTATTAGGCCATGTCATCTCTAAACCACCCCTCCACCCCAGAGATATTTTTATTATTATCTCAAAAACGACCTCTCCAGAATCCATATGACGGAAATCCGTCACAGTGACGGAGAACTTTAATCCGAGTTCCCAAACCAGAGAAAGACTGTGTGAATGCTAAATACATAAGCAGAGTCAAGGGCACGGTTTCCCAAAAGCATCTTAAGCCTAAATTCATCGTTAGAACATTAGTAGGAGCATCGTTAAACCTCCGAGCTGTTTCAAAATCAAATCCAATTGTATTTGTCACATGAGCCGAATAAAACAGGTGTAGACCTTACAGTGAAATGCTTACTTACAAGCCCTTAACCAACAATGCAGTTAGAAAAATAAGTGTTAAGTAAAAAATAAAAATAAAATAATTAAAGAGCAGCAGCAAAATAACAGTAGCGAGGCTATACACAGGTGGTATCGGTACAGAGTCAATGTCCGGGGGCACAGATTAGTCGCGGTAATATGTACATGTGGGTAGAGGTAAAGTGACTATGCATAGATTAACAGAGAGTAGCAGCAGCGTAAAAAGTGTGTGTGTGTGTGTGGGGGGGTAAAAGCTGTTAAGAAGCCTTTTGGACCTAGACTTGGCGCTCCGGTACTGCTTGCCGTGCAATAGCAGAGAGAACAGTCTATGACTAGGGTGGCTGGAGTCTTTGACAATTTTTAGGGCCTTCCTCTGACACCACCTGGTATAGAGGTCCTGGATGGCATGAAGCTTGGCCCCAGTGATGTACTGGGCCATACGCACTACCCTCTGTAGTGCCTTGCGGTCAGAGGCCGAGCAGTTTCCATACCAGGCGGTGATGCAACCAGTCAGGATGCTCTCGATGGTGCAGTTGTATAACTTTGAGGATCTGAGGACCCATGCCAAATCTTTAGTCGTGCCCGGTCGTGTGTTTGGACCATGATAGTTTGTTGGTGATGTGCTCGGTCCTCCTTTTCCTGTAGTCCACAATCATCTCCTTTGTCTTGATCAAGTTAAGGGAGAGGTTGTTATCCTGGCACCACACGGCCAGGTCTCTGACCTCCTCCCTATAGGCTGTCTCATCGTTGTCGGTGATCAGGCCTACCACCGTTGTGTCGTCGGCAAACTTAATGATGGTACTGGAGTCGTGCTTGGCCATGCAGTCATGGGTGAACAGGGAGTACAGGAGGGGACTGAGCACGCACCCCTGAGGGGCCCCCGTGTTGAGGATCAGCGTGGCAGATGTGTTGTTACCTACCCTTACCACCTGGGGGCGGCCCATCAGGAAGTCCAGGATCCAGTTGCAGGGGGAGGTGTTTAGTCCAGGGTCCTTAGCTTAGTGATGAGCTTTGAAGTCATTATGGTGTTGAATGCTGAGCTGTAGTCAATGAATAGCTTTCTCACCTAGGTGTTCCTTTTGTCCAGGTGGGAAAAGGGAAGTGTGGAGTGCAATAGAGATTGCATCATCTGTGGACCTGTTGGGGCGGTATGCAAATTGAGTGGGTCTAGGGTTTCTGGGATAATGGTGTTGATGTGAGCCATGACCAGCCTTTCAAAGCACTTCATGGCTACAGACATGAGTGCTACGGGTCGGTAGTCATTTAGGCAGGTTACCTTCATGTTCTTGGGCACAGGGACTATTGTGGTCTGCTTGAAACATGTTGGTATTACAGACTCAGTCAGGGACAGGTTGAAAATGTCAGTGAAGACACTTGCCAGTTGGTCAGCGCATGCTCGGAGTACACGTCCAGGTAATCCGCCTTGTGAATGTTGACCTGTTTAAAGGTCTTGCTCACATTGGCTATGGAGAGCATGATCACACAGTCGTCTGGAACAGCTGATGCACTCATGCATGCTTCAGTGTTCCTTGCCTCGAAGCGAGCATAGAAGTGATTTAGCTTGTCTGGTAGGCTCGTGTCACTGGGCAACTCGCGCCTGTGCTTCCCTTTGTAGTCTGTAATAGTTTGCAAGCCCTGCCACATCCGACGAGCGTCGGAGCCGGTGTAGTACGATTCAATCTTAGTCCTGTATTGACGCTTTGCCCTATCCCAAAACCATCGTTTTTAACATTGCACTTGAAAACACTCGTAATCTAACACCTGCCTCAGACCACTCGCAGAACAGCTTAGTGCGTTGTTCGATGCTTTTTCCCCCCTCCCAAGTCACTTTATACACAGAAGATCTCTGCTAAACATAGAATCACATGGTTTATCCATCTCTCTGTAACTGCCAATAACTTCAGAACAAAGTTAACAAATACAACGTTGCCAATGTCTTTGCAATTGATACAAACAAGCAATGTATAAAATGATAATTCAAATGAAAACTGAGATGATACATTAACATATAAACAGTAGGCTATAGGCCCATTTCAATCATACTGAAATACATTTCATGTTCAATCAATTGTTTTATTTTGCTACTTGTAGGCTACTGTCTGCAATTTGTCTCAACATATGTCATGCCGTGTAGCCTAAAGTGCGCAATGACGTGCCAAATCTGTGATTTAGTGCATTATAATAGGGTAAGCATTAGAATATGCCGCCTCACTATTTGCAGCTGTACGTGGTAATCTTTCTCTAGGAGCTGATCCGTCAACAGTATTGTGAAATAATAAGTTAAGATAAGGTACGATTTTAAATGGAGAAAACTGATCCGAGAGCAGCACTCCCTTTCTTTCGATCCCATCAGTATCGACTCATGCTCCAACGACGCACTTAGTGACCGTTCTCTCTGCGTGGTGTTTTGGGAAACGCATGTTACATCTTCGGCTGTTGTAGGAAAGATGCGTCGTTAAAACCCTCGTAAGCTTAAGTTCCATCGCTATCGGGAAACCGGGCAGAGTAAAATACAATACAAAACAAACCTTGATTGTTCCTTGACTGTTTGCAGCAATCAGCACATTGGACTCCTACAAGAGGACACAAACACAAACCATGAAACTGTTAAATTAGTACTCATGGTTGATTGACAAACATTATTTTAAAAAATTATTATGCTTTTACTAAATGACAATACTGTGGCCTCAAAGAAGAGCCTGTCTATAAATGTATCCATAACATTCAAACAATATCATCAGGTTATTAACTTCACATTTGGTGGAAAAACTGTAGAAAACTGAGCTATGCTGGTAAGGGAAATTCAATGCAAAGAGAAAGGAACGATGTTGCTACCTCGCTCTCCAACCAAGGCCCATTAATTAAGGAAGAAACTGAAGTGAAGAGGAAATTGCAACTTTTGGAGAGGTCGTTATTAAAATGCTTCATTATTGTTAAAACCAATGCGTTTTGACCCATAGCCTTCATCAGGGTTTTTCAAAGGTGGTTAATTTAAGCAGTGACATACCTTGGTGTATGACTGTGTTGCCAGGTATTTCAACCCTGTGTTTTTCTATTTACCAACCATGGACATTGTAGGTGGGTTGATGCGTTTGGGATTGTGACCATTATCTTAGACCAAACTGTTTGTGTTTTGAGCCATTCTTGTGTGGCAGTTACTTTCCCTTGTGTCAGAGAGTAATAACATGCTCCACTGGACAGTGGTGTCCTTCTTCCTGGAGGAACGCCCTAGTTTCTTATAGACCCTATACTGGGAGCATTATTAAGGTCACAAGACAGACATTTGTTGTCAGAAAATATTTAGTTTGCAGCCGTTTCAAGAGGCTTAACCGTAACGCAGACATATAAAAGAGGATATCAGACATGAATCTCCACTGATCTGACTGACACACAGTTCTCTTGCTCACCCCGTCAGGCATAGCTCTCCAGCATACGGCGCTGACAAACTCGTTGGTGTCGTCCTCTTTCTTGTCTTTATCCAGCACGCTCTTCACAGTGTCAAACTTGAATGTCAGCAGTGTCTTGGACAGCCCCTTGTAGTAGAGATAAAGTGAGTTGTTCTCACTTCCTGCAGCGAGAAGAATGACATCATTGTCAGTGATTGAACTCCAAAATCTGCCGGTTCATCAGATCTTTTAGTACCCATCATATTAAAAGTACTCACTATATCAAAGTACTCACTACATTTGAAAGCACCCTAAATGCATTCTTAAACAACTGAAAACACATCCACGATTGGTAATTGAATAGACTGTCCCCAAACGTCATGAATTCTAAAGCCATATATGAATGTCAATCTGATTGTGTCAATCTGAGTAAAAGCATTTTCACATCCACTGAAGGACTTTTCCAGTTCCACACAGCATGCAGCTGTCAATGCGGTCCCACTTACCACACGCAACATAGTCTCCATTGGAGGCAAGGCCAACAAAGTTCTTCTCATTGATGTGGCCCTTGAACGAGCGCAAGCAGTGGGGCTTGTTTACATTCCACAGCTTTAGCTGGCTGTCTGTTGAGCTGTGTGGTACAGAAGAGGAACTATGTCAGCAGAACATGTACTTCAACTACGAAATATGGTATTTTTCATTTCAGATCAGGGACTTAACAGGAAAATGCTGTGATATTTTGGGGAACATTTACCATACGGTCAAATTGTCAAACTGTGACATTCCTGAACATAATTTGATTGAAGAGACTTACGCAGATACAATTTCCTCTCCGTTGACAAACTTAGCGTAGGACACAGCTTTCCTGTGGCCTTTGAACACCATGATGGGCTGTTTAGTGTTGCGGAGGTCGTAGTAGTGGACACAGTGGTCTGGGAGAAAACACAGAAAATGACTGTTTTAAAAACTTGTGCAATGCATGTTAACTCATCCTTCACACAAAAAAAATTTATGAAGTGCAATGCATGTTTCAACTCATCCTTCACCCAAATCAATACATTGGAAGAGGTTTGGAAGAAGAAGTAGCATCACAGATCAACCTACCTGCACATCCAAAAGCAAGGTGATACCTCGACGTCGGACTGAACTTTACACAGCACACATTTGCTTTGGCCTCGATGCTGGCGACTGAATTGTCAAGGTTGGTAGACCATAACTTCACTGAAAGACAAACAAAAACCAGATACAATCCTAGATTAATAACAAAACACCAAAGATGTTGAGACTAGCAATACGTTCCCTTTAAACCCAGCAGGCATCTTGTTTATTAGGACCTTGGGAGAAATGCAAACAAACGACTGCATCGTTTCAACATTACCTTTTGCATCATCAGAACCAGAGGCTAGAAGCTTGGGATCCATGAGGTTGAAATCAACACTCCAACACCTTTTCTCATGCTCCTGGAGGAACATCACAGGTGTGAAACAAACATAACTGACTTTTATAACGGAATAGATATCCATCTACAGACAGTGTAAATATCTAACTAGCCCAGGAATACTGGGGTACATATTTTAGCAAAGGTTTACTTTGAAGACAGAGTGCATTAAATATGTATTTCATACAGTACATCTGCAACAGTGTCTGTTTCCATTTAGTAATGGATTGAGTGTAGTGTCCAAAGAAAATCAAACAAAAGTAAAAGCTTCTGGGTATAGTAGGTGGCATTAGTAGCAACAATCTCCACAGCTGTGGTTTGTTTGTTCCATTGTATTAGAGCAGTGGTATTTGAAAGGGGGGAACCTCGGGGGAATGAGCGCGCCAGGTGCATACCTGATAGACTTTTGACCTTTGGCCAGTGAAACCATCCCACAGGATGACTGTTCCCTCGTAGTCGCTGCTAGCCAACAGATTCTTGTGGTAGCTGCTCCAGCTGATACAGCTGAAATACAAAACACATGGGGATGTAAGAGCCGAGACCTGTTCTTCCATGTTTCTATGAGGATTAATGAATATGCTTGATAAAGAAAACAGATACATAAATCTATGCCAGCATTTAAAATAATATCCAGAATAGGGCACCCACTGTAAGGTAATAAACATTGTTTAAAAGTGTGTAGTTTCTATTGTAATACAGATGGTAATTCTCAATGTTAAGACAGGTTGAAAGGTCACCTGATTTTGGAGTTGCACGTCATTTCATTGACAGGGTAATGTATGTCCACAGCATCCTGGATCACCGTTCCATACTCAAACACCTTGATTTTCTTGGTGACGCCAGCGATGGCAAAGTAATCACAGTCACGGTCAAATTCAATGCTGCAGAGACGAGAGCGATAGAGAGCAAAACATCAAGCTCAATAGCCATTAAGAGGTCACATCAAACGAGTAACACAATGGTGAGTTTAGTTGCGTGCAATGAAGCATTATTTCATCATAAGAAAAAGCATGGTAGCATCTTAAAAGGCCCCCTATTCCCTATATAGTGCACTACTTTTGACCAGTACTATATAGGGAATGAGGCGCCAACTGTGAACCACACTATGTCTCCCATCAGATTACATTAGTACTTTTCCATAGAGATAGATAAGAGATAGAGCTAGCAACAGACATAGTGGTGCCTTCAGCTACACTCTGGCGGCAAATGGAAGATGTATTGTGATACAAGAGCGCCATCTGCAGGTCAAAGTGGATACTAAACATTAGGATTGTGCTAAATCTAACAAAAATATAAACGCAACATGCAACAATTTCAAAGGTTTTACTGAGTTACAGTTCATAGAAAGAAATCAGTCAATTGAAATAAATCCATTAGGTCCTAATCTATGGATTTCACATGACTGGGCAGGTGCGCAGCCATGGGTGGGCATAGGCTCACCCACTTGGGAGCCAGGCCCACCCAATCAGAATGAGTTTTTCCCCAAAACAGGGCTTTATTACAGACAGAAATACTTCTCAGCACTCCCCCTCCTCAGACAATCCCTCAGGTGAAGAAGCCGGATGTGGAGGTCCTGGGCTGGCGTGTTTACCCATGGCCTGCGGTTGTGAGGCCGGTTGGATATACTGCCAAATTCTCTAAAACAACGTTGGAGACGGCTTATGGTAGAGAAATGAACATTCAAATCTCTGGCAATCGCTCTGGTGGACATTCCTGCAGTCAGCATGCCAATTGCAGGCTCCCTCAAAACTTGATGGATTATCTTGGTAAAGGAGAAATGCTCACTAACAGAGATGTAAACAAATTTGTTTATAAAATGAGATAAGCTTTTTGTGCTTATGGTAAATGTCTGGGATAATTTTTTTCAGTTCATGAAACATGGGACCAACACTTTACATGTTGCATTTATATTTTTGTTCAGTATAATTAGCTAAGCCATCAAAGGTTTTGGGTTTGACAGTTGAGGGTTGACATTACCTAGAGACAATACTGGAGCCGTTGTAGAGATCACTAGCATAAGACAGGGTCGCCAACGGCCGCACAGAGTTGTACCGTGTGAACTTTGAGAGACACTCCATGAAATCATCCAGTTGATTTAGGTTCCTGCTGTCATCTAAAACAAGACATGACAAACAATAAATATCTAATCCTGAACACCATTAGAAAGTAAATAATGTTTTTGTTGTTTATTATCTGATTCGTCCTTATGTCTTGTGAGCGCCATGCAAGTCAGCCAGAGGGTAGGAGCCTCAAGCCTAAAATAGATTCTGCAAGATAATGCAGCTCAGTCAGCTAAAAGTTAAACCTAGAGGGTTGTTGTTACGGTCATTTGTGGGAGATACAATCACCCTTCCTCTTTTGGAATACAAGGACATTACTTTACCCAGAGAAGCCTTTTAAGTAAAATTCGACGGAAACCTAGAAGGTACCTGTTAATCGGGTCATCCGGTTAGAGAAGTAGCATTGCTCCAGATCTTCAAAGTGCGCTGTGAGCCTCTTTCTCCGCGAAGCCAGAGTGCTGTTGTACCACGTTTGCCTCTTCCCCTTTGGTAAAATAGAACATTTTAAATCACAGACAGACACTAAACACATGCATTTGCAGAACGTGAACCTGAACCCCCAACATCAATGGTTCACTATGGCTGCGTCTCGATTCTCCACCCTTCCCCCAAAGTGTAAACTTGCACACTTTCTTGCATGGATTTAACAACACTCCAGCCAATTCTTACACCAATCCTATGCTTTTAAATCCATGACTAGAAGTGTGCTAGTGCACACTTCTGGAGAAGAGTGGAGAATAGGGATGCAGCCTCAGAAAACTAAAGTGGGTCAGACTTACCTGGGAAGTTCCACCAAAACCTGGTGGTTGACTCACGTACTCTGTCGAATCTATAAGACTACTGTAAAGGCAAGAATTAGTTTGTTACCGTAAGTATATATCAGTGTGTCTCCTGTAAAAGCTCAACTTTTAAAGGATATTCATACAGAGATCCCAAATGTATATTCTGAGTCAGATAATTACTTTGGTCCTTTTGCAAGACAACCTAAAGTACCGGACAGAATTTTGTTTTACCTGGGTGCAGGTGAGGGAGCCTCGAAATTTGGCACAGTGCTGTCCAAGTTACGATCCATGTCACTCGTTGGTGAGTACAGTCCACTCATTTCCTAGAAAATGCACAATGTACTTAGTTTTAAAAACTCCTCAAAAGACAGCCTTTACCTGCATTTCTGCACATGAAAACCAAAGAACACAGAGGAGGACTAAGTTTATCACATTCTGGGGCGGTTTTTCTGGGACACATATTTTTTTGTCCAGGACTAGGCATAATCTGTGTCAGGGAAACCAGATCTCTGACTTCTAATCCATTTCAGGAGTACAGAAATGTTAGGAGAGCTAGCCATGTACATTATTTTACCTCAACACGCTTGATATCCTCCTCCAAAAAGTTTAGCTCCTTCTGCAACTGCTCCAGTTGCTGAATGATTAAACACACAATAACTAATGGTTATTTCCTCACATAGATTAGTACTGTAAGTAAATATTGAAACATAAAATGAGATCCCAAACAGACATTGGGCACACCTCTCTTTTATTTCTTCTTGCTTCTTTGAGGAATTCCATTAAGATCTGACGTTGAGCAGCTTGTGATTCCTATGGGAATAAACAGACAGAGTTAATGGTCGATCAAGGTATGACTACAAAGCCCATATCCACTTAACAGGATTAAAGTTATGAATAAACAAAAGAAAGTGTATATTTGACCTGCAGATATTTTTTGGGGGGTTCAAGTTTCAACTTTATTTGTCCCAGAGGGCAATTGGTTTTGCAGCAGCAAGGAGTGCATGAGGAGAAATACCTTGCTGCTGGTCGCTGTACGAGCATGCACACCTGGGTTCGATAAGGGGTTATGTTATGGTTAACCTCAGTGAGGTTATGGTAAGGGTTAGGGAAAGGCATAAAAGTTAACATTGGGTGAGTGTAGCCTCCTGTAGCTCAGTTGGTAGAGCATGGCGCTTGCAACGCCAGGGTTGTGGGTTCGATTCCCACGGGGGGCCAGTATGAAAAATGTATGCACTCACTAACTGTAAGTCGCTCTGGATAAGAGCGTCTGCTAAATGACTAAAATGTCAAATGTGTACCGCCGTCTGCCCGCCATTAATTTCCTGCTGGTTAAATATACACTGCTTAAACAAAATATACATACTGCTTCCAGCTGTTTCTTTTTCTGTACAAGGAGTTCCAGCATCAAGTTGACATTAGCAAGATCTAGGTTCTCTTGGTCTGTGCCCAGGACGTCTTGGAACACTTGCCATCTTGACCCATTCTAAAAACAAGATAAATATACAATTAGGTAGGCACTTCTGGTAGATTGGGTTAACTGTTGGGTTCCTTCACTATTAGACCACCTCATACACACCAACAACAATTGCTAGGGTAAAGTTTTAAGGGCGGTTTCCTGGACACAGACTAAGCAGAGTCCTGGACTAAGAAGCTTTTTCAATGAAGATTCTCCATTGAGGTTGCTTTTAAATTGAAGACCAGGCTTAATCTGTGTCTGGGGAAACTGGCCCATAATGTTGTTGTCTGCATTTTGTTGTAATATTTCACCCAGGTCTGGTTTCTTGTGCAAGTGTGTGTATGAGACCTGATTCGCTGAAGCACTTACCGGATGGTCCATCTTCAGCCGTTTTTCATCTGATCTCTGTTTTTGTTTGAGAATAAGTTCATTGACTGTAATCAAAACAAGAGCTAGCATTACCATTGAGGAGGAGTGATGTATTGGAAAGGTTCAAAGATTACTTTTGACCAGGGCTCATACAACAGTTGTGCACTAAATATGGAATATGTTGCCATTTGGGACAAAGCCTGTGACAAGGCTGTAGGGAAGCTTGCTATACCACAGATAATTAATGCAGCCACCTACATATCTAGGAAATTGTTTTGAAACCTCATCTATATCAAGAGACACAAACCTACCAAGAAAGTTTGGATAGAGCTGATCCACGTTGTCAATGATGTAGTTACATTTTGGGCACCTATTGCTGTCCTCCAAACTCTGCCGAATGCACTTGTAGCTGAACCCAGAAATAGAATGCGGTATGTTAGTTCAAGAAAACCAGCATAGTGAAAAATGAATGGTGCATTGGTGGAGGATACCAAAGGAACTAGTTAATATTGATGAATTGTACTAAAAGCTATAGAAATTAAATGGATGTACTGTAGCCTATCGAATGTCATCAAGTTTGCTTACCAGAAACTATGTCCACATTTTGTCATGTGTGCCTCCTCAATCATTTCAAAACAGATTGGGCTGAAAAGAAAATGCAATGCAACATCTGGTTATTAATTAGGAATATTAACCTTACTTTGACAGTGTTCAACTATTGAAGTGAGAATAAATAAGTGAGAATAATCAATGAGTCTGTTTTAATGATATGCATCTGAGCTTTTGTAGCTACCAGGCTAGCTAGCTGCCAAACGGACATTGTAAACAAGAATGCACTCAAATTGAGCTAGCTAGCTAGCTAGATATAATGACCAACCAAGTCAGCAAGCTAGTTAGCTAGCTAAATAAGTTAGCCAAGTAGCTAGCAAGCTAGCTGGCATTTTGCAGGAAAACTCACCACACAAAATCGTTGCTTTTATCTTCGTAGGAATTCAAGAGACCATTGTAGAGAGGTGCTTGGTGGAGAGGACGTTTTCTGCTGGTGCCAGAAGAGGATGAACTGGGTCTGCTTAGAGTGGCTAAGCTTCTTGGAGACTGGACAACCGCTGCAGGTACGAGCAATCCCTCGCCAGTTGTAGCCAGAGTCCGTGAGGGCACAACATTTGAAGAATTGTTCACATTCGCACTAACGTTACCGCCTACGCTGGTGGAACCGTTAGCATTGGTAGTGCCACCGGTACTGCTGCTACTTGTCCCAGGCCCTGCTCCACCGCCAGTTTGCTGTTGACGGTTGCTTGACATAATTCAAGCCCGATGCTCAACTCTTCCAAGGCCAAAGGCTTGTTGTAGTTCAATGCATCCGGGCTCCGCTATTTAGCTAGTTAGCTAATGTTAGCTTGCTAACTAATGTGTGCTAGCGAGCTAAGATAAAATAACAATGTACGAATACACACAAGCTCGCTGTTACCTAACTTATTTAGGTGAAATTGTACGATATTGTCAACAAGTCGATCATAACAAAGTTGCAAGAATTATACAATCTTCCCCGCTGTCTGTCTACGTTTAGGGAATTAGAAACCATATATTCAATCTCCTCGGTTACACAGATGTCTGACACCAAACGAACCTACATTCCTGGCAAAGATGAATTACTGCCCCCTACTACGCAGGAGTAGTACGTTATAGCAACAAAGGTGCACCCTGCCTGCACTGAATGAATGCACCCACACCAGTAAAATAGGAGATGCAACAAAATGTAGAAAATCATTTATATCAGGTGTTGTACTTACATCTAGGATAGTATTGTGTTTTTGTAAAGTATGTTATTTACTTTTTATTATTTGATATACATACACTACCGTTCAAAAGTTTGGGGTGCACTTAGACATTTCATTGTTTTCGAAAGAAAAGCAATTTTTTTGTCCATTAAAATAACATAAAATTGATCAGAAATACAGTGTAGACATTGTTAATATTGTAAATGGCTATTGTATAGATTGTTTATGGAATATCTACATAGGCGTACAGAGGCCCATTATCAGCAACCATCAGTCCTGTGTTCCAATGGCACGTTGTGTTTATCATTTATCATTTTAAAAGGCGAATTGATCATTAGAAAAACCTTTTGCAATTATGTTAGTGTAGCCGGCGCGGTCTGCTCGTTGCCGACTACTGCGTTGTGTTCCGGTGCACTGAAGACAACACACTGGCGTACTTGAAGGCACTTTATTGTGTACAACTCCCTCAATCTGTTCAACATCAAAGAGAGAAAATGTTCAAAACTCTACCCTCGACCAGAATCCGCCTCTCCCAGCCGAGTACAATGCAGACTGAGAAAAGCATGACCTCCCTCCGCATATAACCAAACCAACTCTAGAGGGCGCACTTACACAACTAACTCTCCCAATATCTGTAGACTACACGAAATGCTGAACAATACAATATTTTGGTGAAATCAACTCACAAAATAAAATAAAAAATAGAAAATGAACGGTTGCAAAAATCTGTAATTCTTTGACCTGTTACATTCACCCCTCTTTAATTTCACCAAAATCCTTCACACTTCGAGGGTGGAAAATAACCAAAAACATATAGAATAAAACTCTTGTCCACTTGGTCCAAGATAGCCCTGGGACTCCATTTCCCATATACAGCGTATAAAGCTACTTACAAAGTAAGTTAAAAGAAAACAGCAGTTGATCAGGCTACTGCCCCTTCTAGTGAATATGATGCCTTATACATCATATGAAATCTTGGAACACTTTCCCTCCATTATGAACATCTCATGACTCAGGTCATACTACTGGTAATAAAGAAAAATATCTTAATCTCAAAAATGTATCTAAAATAAAGAACGGAAAGACAGTGACCTTTTGACTCCTGTAACAAAACCCTTGGTGAGTGGTTTTTGCACCATGTTCTCTATCAAGCGATCGACTGCCTTAACAACCCTGCCAGTACGTGTTCTGACAACCTGACTTTCAAACCCTTGTACTTGGGAGGGTATCTGACTATCAATCAGTGTAACAGGTGAATTGACGTCCGAAGACCCTGTCTCATCTAAGTCAGGAACATCAATTGGGGCAACAGAGTCAGTGTCAGTCATGTGCAAATCAGGGGGTCACTGGAATCCGACAAGTCTCTCACAGGTGAGTGTTCATTTTCCCCTTGGCCTCTGATCTCTTTAGACTGGGCTCTCGTGGGTGTCAAGTTGAACAGACTTCCTGGACAGAGAGTGGGGCATCTCATTCTCCATCTCAGACTCATCAGCTTCTCCAATAGACTCAGAGTCAGAGGATGCGTTTAACCACGAACATGTACGGTCCTCAGAAGCGTCTACTGCTAGGCCACTCAAAGCATCAACAGAAGGAGGCTGAAACTCACTGGCCACATCCGAGGCAGCTCCATTCGTCTCTTCATCGCTTAGTTCTGGCATGGGCAAGAAGCTCACGTCCAACATCAAATTCCGATGAACAACTTTTGTTTTCCCACTTTCGTCTCTGACTTTGTAAACGTGAGTCTGAGGGTTCCGGTCTATGATGGTATACATAGTGGCTTCCCACTTATCCGCTAACTTCCTCTTCCCTCTCTCTGCTTTATTAGCTAACAAAACTCGGTCGCCAACGTTCAAGTGGGTTCCACGAACTCTCTTGTTGTAGCCATCAGCTTGATGTTGCTGTCCTTTCCTCGCATGCTGCTGAGCTATGTCGGCAGCCACATGGAGGTTCGCCATCAGTTTCTCTGCATAGGTCTTATAATTCACCACGACTGGATCCCTCAAGACTTGTTTGAAGACCATGTCTACTGGGAGTCTGGGCACTCGACCATACATCAAATAGAATGGAGGATATCCAGTTGTTTCATGAGTGGTGGCATTATACGCAAAAGTCAAAGTCTGTATCTGTTGGGCCCAGTGTTGCTTAGCTGTCAGGGGTAGGGCACGCAACATACTGCCAAGTGTCCTATTGAACCTTTCGGTTTGCCCATTTCCCATGGGATGGTATGCTGTTGTGTGTGTTTTCTTAATCCCTGTGAGGCTGAGGAGTTCAGCTATGAGTTTGCTTTCAAAATTGGCCCCTTGATCAGAATGTATTCGCTCTGGGAAACCATAGATGCAGAATACGTTATCCCATAACTTCTTCGCTATTTGCTTTGCAGTTTGGTTTACGCAGGGAAAGGCATGAGCCAATTTTGTAAAGTGGTCTGTTATGACTAACACATCGACAGATCTTTGCTTAGAGTCCTCAGCACTCCAAAAATCAATGCACACCAGCTCCATGGGTGCCGAAGTGCGAATGCTCTCCAAGGGAGCTCGGGCAGCTGGTTCAGGGGTCTTTGCAAGGATACAGCGTTGGCAGCATTTCACATATTCCTTGATGTCTCTTCCCATTTGCGGCCAGAAGAAACGCTGTCGGGCGAGGTGTGCTGTCCTAGCCTGCCCTTGATGCCCAGCGAAGTCATGCACACCAGCGAGAGCTTTGGCCTTCAAGCTAGCAGGCAGCACAAACTGATACCTCTTCTCTCTGCTTAATGGGTCTTTGGTTACCCTATATAGGACTCCGTCCTGGACTTTTAGATGATGCCACTGCTTGCACAGTGTCTGGGTCGTAAGAGCTAACCTCCTCCTCCCTCGCCTAGGTGGTGGCTCACCCCTCTGAATGAGTGGCAGGACTTCCCTGATAACTGGATCTATTTCCTGGCTGTGCCTCAGCTCGCCGATGGAGAGGGCTGGAAGTGTGTCTTGTTCTGAGGGCACCGCCTGGGGAAGAACATTGAGAAACTGTGTTGCTCTTATCTCTGCTCCCCTTTCCCACTCTACATGAGCTTCACAAGCAGATTTCACATGAGAGGGTTCTTGACTGCCGGCCAGCCTGTCTTGAGTGGGGTCCATAGTTACACAGCACCCTGCATCAAGTGCCTGGAGACACTGGGTCTTACTCCGGAAGAGATCTTGGACTTTCTCCTCTTTGGTTCCCTCCGCCTCGGCCAAAAGACTTCCATAGGGCTCACTGATCAACCTTTGGCTCACTGATTTAGCAAACGGATCTCTACTCAGGGCATCTGCCACAATGTTCTTTACCCCAGGAATGTGTTTGATACTGAAGGTGTAGGGGGAAAGCTTTGCCACCCACCTCTGTTCGCAAGCGTCAAGTTTTGGTTTGGTCATTATATAGGTCAAAGGATTATTGTCGGTCCACACTGTAAAAGTGTGGCCTTTCAACCAGTGGCTGAATTTTTTCACAAACACTCCATTTGAGCGCCAAGAACTCCAGTCGGTGAGCAGGATACCTCTTTTGTGAGCCAGTGAGGGTCTTGCTGGCAAAGGCGATCGGGCGTGCCTTCGTTTCTCCTTCTGGTATCTGGGACAGAACTGCCCCAAGGCCATCAAGAGACGCATCAATGGACAAAACCAAGGGCTTAGAAAAGTCTGGATGGCTAAGGACCACACAATTCAGGAGCTTCTCCTTAAGGCCGGCGAAAGCGGAATTGCAGTCAAGGGTCCAATCCGCAGGTTTGAGCTTTCTGTAGACTCCCGCATTCTGACTGTACTTCCCGGCCTTTCCTCTCCGTTTCTGGCCAGCTGTGAGAGCAAACAGGGGTTTTGCGATGGAGGAGCAATTTGGTATGTAGTGTTGGTAATAAAATACCATCCCCAGGAACGACTTCACTCTGCGAACTGAAGGAGTGCAGCCATCATCTTCCATCAAGTCCCTCTTTGACATTTTGGTGATGACCTCGACCTTCTCTGGGTCAACAGCAACACCATCACTGTCAACGATGTGTCCGAGAAACTTCACAGATCTCCGCAACAGATGGCATTTTTTTGGACTCAACTTCAGATTGTGCTCCCGTAGCCTCTGGAAAACAACCTCTAATCTGCTGAGGGCCTGCTGTTCATTGGGGGCAAATATCAAGAGATCATCTAGGTAGCACAAGAGACTGCTGAAGTTAAGATCGCCAAAGATACTCATCATCATCCTCATGAAGGACGCTGGACTGTTGCAAAGCCCCTGTGGCATTCTGTTATATTCGTGCAGGCCTAATGGTGTTGTGAAGGCGGTATACTTTTTGTCCTCCTCATGCATGGGCAAGTTATAAAATCCAGACGTGAGGTCCATGGTGCTGAAGACAGCATTACCGCCAAGGGCAGCCAAGCAGTCCGATTGATGGGGCAAAGGATGAGCATCCTTGATAGTTCTTGCATTCAGCCATCGAAAGTCTGTGCATATCCGGAGGTCGCCATTTTTCTTCCAAACCATCACGAGTGGAGAAGCATATTCACTCATTGATTTCCGTATGATTTCCTGTTCCTCCATCTCGGTGAGAACTTGGCGCAGCTTTTGATAATGGGCTGGCGGCACTCTGCGATATGGAAGACGGAAGGACGGTCGTCAGTGAGGCGGATCCTATGGGCAAAGCCCTTGGCTTCTCCACAGTCAAGATTATGCTTTGAAAATATATCCTGATATTTCTCCAGCAATGTCACAAGTTGGAGCTTGGTGGAGGGGCTCGCTTCACAATGATCAATATCGACATTTCCTAGACCAGACTTCTGCAGTCTGTCTTTCAGGTCACCGTTGTCGTCCTGTTTCACATGAGTCACTCCAACAGAGCCAGCATCACTCTGACAGGAACCCTGGAACAGTGTGAGATCTTCAGCTGCAACACAAGTAGAGACGTCCGCAAGCTTGCTGTTCCTTTTCAGTGTGAGTGGTTTGTCTGAGATATTAGTGACTTTCATGGGAGTCCAGCCATCTCCCCATAACGGTGTTACCACTCTCCCCACCATAATGCCCCGAGGCACACACCTGGAGGTTGTAGGCTCCACCATAACTGTACTCCCAGGTGACTTGGGTATATTACTTGGCAGTCTTCCCCACAGCAGGTACTCTTGTTTGGGAAGGAGAGTCACCGCCTGAGTTAGCTTCACTGTCCCTACTTTTCCTGGGACATCTTCACCCCCTCCATCTTGTGAGACTGGTCATCATTTCTAGAAACTGTTCGCCATCTGGAGACCCTTTTGTGTTGCTCGAGATAAGTGTCCAATAACTGTTCTTGTTTTTCAGCTGATGCAGTACACGTTTCAACATGTTGGTGCCTACTATTATGTCGTCTTTCTGACCAGTGATCACCAGAACTGGGACCATGCACTTTACCCCATACAGACTTAGTTCCATGTCATACATGCACTTGGGGGCGCACTTGTACTCCTCCACAGCCAACAAGGATGATATGCTGTGAGAGTTCTTGATGTGGGGTCAAGACGCTATCCGATAGTAGTCTCTGCTCTGCCTCTTCACTTATCGTGCAGGCCATTGAGCCTGTATCGAGGAGCCCTTGCAACTGAGCACAGCCATTAACTGTCACCGGTGCGTGAAATAACTCACTGAACGTCTCAACTCTGTGAATATTCTGAACAATTACCGTGCAATTATCAGACATTGCTTTACAGACATTGACATACATCTCCTTCAATTCTTCACTTTCTTCAAGGGTTGAATCTTCAACGCTCACACATCCCCCTTTCCGTATGTGAGCTATCTAGTTTAAACTGGCTCCAACTTGCTCAGAGTTAGGTGGTGTGTGCGCTAACTGTGGCTGAGCGTTAATTCTTGGCCGGCGCTGTTGGCATTCTCTCTTCCAGTGGCCGGGCTTGTAACAGCCCATACAGAGGTTCGCCTGTCTACAGTGTGCAGTAGTTGAATGTTCGGCAGACTGACAGACTTTACATCTACTCTGAACAATGGCTGCTGGCCCCCTGCTTGGTGGCACGACTGCTGTTGTGTGTGCCGTCTGCTCTAGCACACGGTCCAGCAAGCCAATGAGAGACTGCATGCAGATGCTCTCTGTCTGAGGAGAGGATGGAAGCCCCATTGCCTTTGGGTAACCAGTAAGGTCTGTTGGGTTTTCAGCAGCGACTGTCTCTGTGGTTAATGCCTGAGCATGTGCACCAATGTTCTTTGGCCGATAAGATTTGGCTTGACACATTGTTCTAGCCTCTCTCTGATGTTCAACGAGGTGTTCATGAATCTCATTTGCTGTCCACTTTTCAGCTGTTTTGCACTTTAGGACACTTGCAAGAGCGGGGTCGGGACAGTGTTTCACCAGCATCATTGTGACTTCGTGAGAGGGGTCCTCAATGTTTCGCCCCTGCCTTCTCAGACACTCATCTGCGACATCCACAGCCTTGTTCAAGCGTATCCAATAGTCCATGGGACTTTCTCCAGCCAGAGGAAGTGTGTTATAGAAATCTGCTAAAGGCATAGAGGAGTAGGTTAACTCACTGAAATGTTGTTTCAGAATATCAAAGACGAGCTTGGAGTTCTCAGCTGGCTGCAGCGATGGCATACTGCGCAGGGTAACTTTAACAATGTCTCTAGCCTTTCCCATTAGTCTTGACATTATCTCCTGGGAGTGCTCTTGCGGGTGTACACCCCTCTTATTCAGGTAAACGCTCATAATCTCTTCCCACTCATGCACTGTGTGTTTGTCTGTTCCATCACCCCTGAAGTACGGCGGCTCTTTGACATCTGTCTTCATGACTAACTTTACTCCTGTCATGTTCAAATCAGACTGTCCATATCCTAAGTTCAGGCTAGGCGTAGGAGTGGTTTGGTTATCTGCACTACCAACAGATCTCTGTAATTGGCTAGCAATGTTCTCTCCTATTTCATGAGCTAACTGTGTGATGAGACTCCCTAGGTCTGCAGAACTCACATGTGAACTAGACACTGGCTGACGTGGAGAATGTTCATCTGTTTGGGTGTGAGTGTATGAAAATGCAGGACAGCCCACTGAACTAACGCTGCTTGCAATGTCTGGAGCATCTCCTAAGCTACGCATGTGTGGTGCGGGGGAATATTCATCAGTGCGTAAGCGTGTGGACGAGAGTACAGGTCTGCCTAGTATACCAGCACCCCTAACCGGCGTGCTCTCCACCATACTCATAAACCTGCCCCTCCCCAGGCTTACCCCTGCAGCATCTCCAACACTAAATGGTGTCTGCGCATCCTTGCCATCAGCCATTTTTTTTTTTTTTTTTTTAAATAGAAAGTTGTAATAGACTATGGTAATGATATGTGAATCACCAGAACATGTGAATATGAAAAAAAAATTGTACAATGATAGAAGTAGCTGAGGTAAGCAATTAAGAGCTACAATTTACACATTAATGTTTGCCCTTATACTTGTAACATTCCGAAGAGGTTCCTACTCGTCACAGCAACCAGCGGCGATCACCCTGGCGATGATCTGAAGCGAAGATAATCCGGGTCACGGCACCAATGTAGCCGGCGCGGTCTGCTCGTTGCCGACTACTGCGTTGTGTTCCGGTGCACTGAAGACAACACACTGGCGTACTTGAAGGCACTTTATTGTGTACAACTCCCTCAATCTGTTCAACATCAAAGAGAGAAAATGTTCAAAACTCTACCCTCGACCAGAATCCGCCTCTCCCAGCCGAGTACAATGCAGACTGAGAAAAGCATGACCTCCCTCCGCATATAACCAAACCAACTCTAGAGGGCGCACTTACACAACTAACTCTCCCAATATCTGTAGACTACACGAAATGCTGAACAATACAATATTTTGGTGAAATCAACTCACAAAATAAAATAAAAAATAGAAAATGAACGGTTGCAAAAATCTGTAATTCTTTGACCTGTTACATTAGCACAGCTAAAAACTGTTGTGCTGATTAAAGAAGCAATAAAACTGGCCTTCTTGAGACTTGTTGAGTATCTGGAGCATCAGCAATTGTGGGTTCGATTACAGGCTCAACATGGCCAGAAACAAATAACTTTCTTCTGAGAACCTTGACGACCTTGTACCTAGCCAGTGGGGATTCCGGTGGGGTACCCCCACCCAGGTAGTGGCAGTGCTGGCAACACTGGCTGCAGTAACCCATGGGGAGGGGGTTACACTCTGACAATCAGAGAGGGGGAATATTATTGTGGCCCTGGTGGCACAAAATAATCAAAGGTCTGACTGCACAGAGATGCTTGGGGAAAATGGTTACAACAGGGGACCAGAGTGTTTGTGTCTCAGGGGAAGAGGGTGGATCTGATCTCAATCACCTAGGACTTGACATAGATTAATCAAATCTCACATTGTTGTCCATTTTTGTTCAATCTTGCATGCTTTCTCAAACAGCTGTAACTGTATATGCATTCGTAAATCAGGTCCTTTCTTGAGTTGGGCTTTGGGATGTAACAACCGTTGAGCATCTGCTTATGGTGGCGTACTGCATTAGCATCAAATAGCCCCCGCGATATGCAACTTTTCAGGGAAGTTAGGAACCAATATACACAAGCAGTTAGGAAAGCAAAGGCTAACTTTTTCAAACAGAAATTTGCATCCTGTAGCACTAACTCCAAAAAGTTTTGGGACACTGTAAAGTCCATGGAAAATAAGAGCACTTCCTCCCAGCTGCCCACTGCACTGAGGCTAGGAAACACTATCACCACCGATAAATCTACAATAATCGAGAATTTCAACAAGCATTTTGCTACGGCTGGCCATGCTTTCCACCTGGCTACCACTACCCCGGCCACCAGCTCTGCACCCTCCGCTGCAACTTGCCCATGCCCCCCCCGCTTCTCCTTCACACAAATCCAGACAGCTGATGTTCTAAAAGAGCTGCAAAATCTGGACCCCCTACAAATCATCTGGGCTAGACAATCTGGACCCTTTCTTTCTAAAACTAGCCGCCAAAATTGTCGCAACCCCTATTACTAGCCTGTTCAACCTCTCTTTCGTAACGTCTGAGATCCCCAGAGATTGGAAAGCTGCCGCGGTCATCCCCCCTCTTCAAAGGGGGTGACACTCTAGATCCAAACTGTTACAGACCCATATCCATCCTGCCCTGCCTTTCAAAAGTTTTTGAAAGCCAAGTCAACAAACAGATCACCGACCATTTCGAATCCCACCGTACCTTCTCCGCTATGCAATCCGGTTTCCGAGCTGGTCATGGGTGCACTTCAGCCACGCTCAAGGTCCTAAACGATATTATAACCGCGATCGATAATAGACAGTACTGTGCAGCCGTTTTCATTGACCTGGCCAAGGCTTTCGACTCTGTCAACCACCGCATTCTTATTGGCAGACTAAATAGCCTTGGTTTCTCAAATGACTGCCTCGCCTGGTTCACCAACTACTTCTCAGATAGAGTTCAATGTGTCAAATCGGAGGGCCTGTTGTCTGGACCTATGGCAGTCTCTATGGGGGTGCCACAGGGTTCAATTCTTGGGCCGACTCTTTTCTCTGTGTATATCAATGACGTCGCTCTTGCTGCTGGTGACTCTCAGATCCACCTCTACGCAGACGACACCATTTTGTATACATCTGGCCCTTCATTGGACACTGTGTTAACAAACCTCCAAACGAGCTTCAATTCCATACAACACTCCTTCAGTAGCCTCCAACTGCTCTTAAACACTAGTAAAACTAAATGCATGCTCTTCAACCGAACGCTGCTTGCACCCGCCCACCCGACTAGAATCACTACTCTCGACGGGTCTGACCTAGAGTATGTGGACAACTACAAATATCTAGGTGTCTGGTTAGACTGTAAACTCTCCTTCCAGACTCACATTAAGAATCTCCAATCCAAAGTTAAATCTAGAATCGGTTTCCTATTTCGCAACAAAGCCTCCTTCACTCATGCTGCCAAACATGCCCTCGTAAAACTGACTATCCTACCGATCCTTGACTTCGGCGATGTCATTTACAAAATAGCCTCCAACACTCTACTCAGCAAATTGGATGTAGTCTATCACAGTGCCATCCGTTTTGTCTCCAAAGCCCCATATAATACCCACCACTGTGACCTGTACGCTCTTGTTGGCTGGTCCTCACTACATATTCGTCGCCAAACCCACTGGCTCCAGGCCATCTATAAATCACTGCTAGGCAAATCCCCGCCTTATCTTAGCTCATTGGTCACCATAGCAACACCCACCCGTAGTCTGCACTCCAGCGGGTATATCTCACTGGTCATCCCCAAAGCCAACACCTCCTTTGGCCGCAATTCCTTCCAGTTCTCTGCTGCCAATGACTGGAACAAATTGCAAAAATCTCTGAAGCTGGAGACACTTATCTCCCTCACTAACTTTAAGCATCAGTTGTCAGAGCACCTTACCGATCACTGCACCTGTACACAGCCCATCTGAAATTAGCCCGCCCAACTACCTCATCCCTATATTGTTATTTATTTTGCTCATTTGTACCCCAGTATCTCTATTTGCACATCATCTCTTGCACATCTATCATTCCAGTGTTAATACTAATTGTAATTATTTTGCACTATAGCCTATTTTATTGCCTTACCTCCATAACTTGCTAAATTTGCACACACTGTATATATATATGTATATCTGTTGTATTTTTGACTTTGTTTTGTTTTACCCCATATGTAACTCTGTGTTGTTGTTTTTATCGCACTGCTTTGCTTTATCTTGGCCAGGTCGCAGTTGTAAATGAGAACTTGTTCTCAACTGGTTTACCTGGTTAAATAAAGGTGAAATAAAAAAAATAAAAAAATAAAAATGGTCTTGCATACGCCGAGTGAACTGTTTTTTTAATTATATGAGAAAAAAATATTCAATTTTATTTGGAACGGCAAGCCAGACAAAATTAAACGGGCCTATTTATATAATGAATATGAATTCGGAGGACAGAAATTATTAAATATTAAAGCATTAGACCTATCACTAAAAGCTTCAGTCATACAAAAGTTATACTTAAATCCGAAATGGTTCTCTAGCAAATTAGTAAGATTGTCTCAACAAATGTTCAAGAATGGCCTTTTTCCCTTTATTCAGATTACAACCACTCACTTTCAGTTATTTGAAAAGGAAATAATCTCCCAAATATCACTATATCTAAAACAAGCCATAGAAAGTTGGTTGCAATTTCAATATAATCCTCCAGAAACAACAGATCAAATAATGCAACAAATATTGTGGTTAAACTCAAATATACTAATTGAAAAAAACCTTATTTTTTTGACAAAATGTTTATAAAAGGTATAACCTTCGTAAATTATATCATCAGTAGGACTGGTGGAGTTATGTCGCACATGCAGCTAACAAAAACATATGGAAATGTCTGCTCTACCCAAAATTACAACCAAATAATTGCAGCCTTACCGCAAAAATGGAAGAGGAAAGTGGAAGGGGGAGAAAGTAAGGAACTTGTCTGTCGGCCTTGCATTAAAGAACATAAATGGTTAAGGAAAACAGTGATAAATAAAAAAGTATATCAGTTTCATTTAAGGACCAAAGGATTGACAGCTGTCCCATATAGATTGCAAAATAGTTGGGAAGAGATTTTTGACGTACCGATCCCATGGCATAGTGTTTATGAACTGACACGCAAAACGACACCGGATTCAAAACTTAGAATCTTTCAATTTAAATTATTATGTAAAATTCTTGCTACCAATAGAATGTTATTTATATGGGGGATACAATCTTACCAGCTCTGCAGATTTTGCTGCGAAGAGACAGAATCATTAGATAATTTGTTTTGGTACTGTCCATTTTTAGCTTGTTTTTGGACACAGGTCCAGGAATGGCTAAAGGATTGCAATATTTACCTGGAGCTAACCTTGCAGATAGCACTACTGGGTGACCTGAAAAGTCATAGTCAATCGATCAATAATATAATAATACTTTTAGCAAAAATGTTAATTTTTAATTCACAATCTGTAGAAACAATGAGAATAGAAAGGTTCAGATCTTTTGTAAGACATCACAGTACAGTTGAAATATATATAGCAAATATAAATCCTATATGGATGGTGTTAAGAGATAGATGGGAGGTGTTGAATGGAATTGAAGGATGGGACTAATAACAACTAACAACAAATAATAACAAGATAACTAATAATGTAAGCATACTTTGTCCATAATAAGTATATAGGTTGTAGGTTGGGAGCTTTTGTGAAAGAGCACAGTTAGAAAGATATGGCATATAGAAGCAAACCGGATGGACATCATGAAAATTATCGGAGAGGTTGAGAGTAGAGGAAGTTCATGAGTAAAAACAAACAAAATATAATTATTGTAAAATTGACTGTGTCCATAAAATGTATATAGTATGTATAAGTTGGAAGTAGAGGCCTAAGCATTGTTGTTCACTAGTTTTTAATGACGGAAATAAGTATTTGACCCCCTCTCAATCAGAAAGATTTCTGGCTCCCAGGTGTCTTTTATACAGGTAACGAGCTGAGATTAGGAGCACACTCTTAAAGGGAGTGCTCCTAATCTCAGCTTGTTACCTGTATAAAAGACACCTGTCCACAGAAGCAATCAATCAATCAGATTCCAAACTCTCCACCATGGCCAAGACCAAAGAGCTCTCCAAGGATGTCAGGGACAAGATTGTAGACCTACACAAGGCTGGAATGGGCTACAAGACCATCGCCAAGCAGCTTGGTGAGAAGGTGACAACAGTTGGTGCGATTATTCGCAAATGGAAGAAACACAAAATAACTGTCAATCTCCCTTGGCCTGGGGCTCCATGCACCTCGTGGAGTTGCAATGATCATGAGAACGGTGAGGAATCAGCCCAGAACTACACGGGAGGATCTTGTCAATGATCTCAAGGCAGCTGGGACCATAGTCACCAAGAAAACAATTGGTAACACACTACGCCGTGAAGGACTGAAATCCTGCAGCGCCCGCAAGGTCCCCCTGCTCAAGAAAGCACATATACATGCCCGTCTGAAGTTTGCCAATGAACATCTGAATGATTCAGAGGAGAACTGGGTGAAAGTGTTGTGGTCAGATGAGACCAAAATGGAGCTCTTTGGCATCAACCCAACTCGCCGTGTTTGGAGGAGGAGGAATGCTGCCTATGACCCCAAGAACACCATCCCCACCGTCAAACATGGAGGTGGAAACATTATGCTTTGGGGGTGTTTTTCTGCTAAGGGGACAGGACAACTTCACCGCATCAAAGGGACGATGGACGGGGCCATGTACCGTCAAATCTTGGGTGAGAACCTCCTTCCCTCAGCCAGGGCATTGAAAATGGGTCGTGGATGGGTATTCCAGCATGACAATGACCCAAAACACACGGCCAAGGCAACAAAGGAGTGGCTCAAGAAGAAGCACATTAAGGTCCTGGAGTGGCCTAGCCAGTCTCCAGACCTTAATCCCATAGAAAATCTGTGGAGGGAGCTGAAGTTTCGAGTTGCCAAACGTCAGCCTCGAAACCTTAATGACTTGGAGAAGATCTGCAAAGAGGAGTGGGACAAAATCCCTCCTGAGATGTGTGCAAACCTGGTGGCCAGCTACAAGAAACGTCTGACCTCTTTGATTGCCAACAAGGGTTTTGCCACCAAGTACTAAGTCATGTTTTGCAGAGGGGTCAAATACTTATTTCCCTCATTAAAATGCAAATCAATTTATAACATTTTTGACATGCGCTTTTCTGGATTTCTGTTGTTGTTATTCTGTGTCTCACTGTTCAAATAAACCTACCATTAAAATTATAGACTGATCATTTCTTTGTCAGTGGGCAAACGTACAAAATCAGCAGGGGATCAAATACTTTTTTCCCTCACTGTATACAGCTGTGGAAAGAATTAAGAGACCACTGGAAATATGTATGACAGCCATTCCATTCAAGTGTCTGTTCAATTCCAACACAGGCACACCTCATTCTACTGAATTAGGTACTGATTAGGTGATCACCTGAACAAAATCTTATTTAACGAGGAAAAGTATAAAAACCACTGCTGTGGTCATCACTATCCTCTTGCAATAGGACCAGCTGGATGGCAAAAACAGTGCTAATAGTTCCTCAAAACTAATAATAATCAAAAAATAACTATTGACCATGCCAAAAGAGTTTTGAGTGAGGAAAAGAAGGGTTCAATTCTGGCTTTACTGGCAGCGGGATACAGTGAGCGTCAGGTTGCTTCCATCCTTAAAATTTCAAAGACGGCGGATCATAAGAACAAGGTCAAGCAGCAGACATTGGGGACAACAAAGCTACAGACCGGCAGAGGGCGAAAACGACTCTCTACTGAATGAACTAATTAGAATGTCACTCAACAACCGTAGGATGACATCAAGTGACCTACAAAAAGAATGGCAAACGGCAGCTGGGGTGAAGTCCACGGCGAGGACAGTTCGAAACAGGCTCCTAGGGGCAGGGCTGAAGTCATGCAAAGCTAGAAAAAAGCCCTTCATCAATGAGAAGCAAAGAAGAGCCAGGCTGAGGTTTGCAAAATACCATAAGGATTGGACAGTAGAGGACTGGAGTAAGGTAATCTTCTCTGATGAGTCCAATTTTCAGCTTTGCCCAACACTTGGTCATCTAATGGTTAGACGGAGACCTGGAGAGGCCTACAAGCCACAGTGTCTCGCACCCACTGTGAAATTTGGTGGAGGATCGGTGATGATCTGGGGGTGCTTCAACATGGCTGGAATCGGGCAGATATGTCTTGGTGAAGGACGCATGAATCAAGCCACGTACAAGGTTGTCCTGGAAGAAAACTTGCTTCCTTTTGCTCTGACATTGTTCCCCAACTCTGAGGATTGGTTTTTCCAGCAGGACAATGCGCCATGCCACACAGCCAGGTCAATCAAGGTGTGGATGGAGGACCACCAGATCAAGAACCTGTCATGGCCAGCCCAATCTCCAGACCTGAACCCCATTGAAAACTTCTGGAATGTGATCAAGAGGAAGATGGATGGTCACAAGCCATCAAACAAAGCCGAGCTGCTTGAATATTTGCGCCAGGAGTGACATAAAGTCACCCAACATCAATGTGAAAGACTGGTGGAGAGCATGCCAAGACGCATGAAAGCTGTGATTGAAAATCAGGGTTATTCCACCAAATATTGATTTCTGAACTCTTCCTAAGTTAAAACATTAGTATTGTGTTGTTTAAAAATGAACATGAACTTATTTTCTTTGCATTATTCGAGGTCTGACAACTGAGCAAGAGGACAAATACATTAGAGTGTCTAGTTTGAGAAACAGACGCCCCACAGGTCCTCAACTGGCAGCTTTATGTATTTGTCCTCTTGCTCAGTTGTGCACTGGGGCCTCCCACTCCTCTTTCTATTCTATTCAGCCAGTTTGCGCTGTTCTGTGAAGGGAGTACTACACAGTGTTGTACGAGATTTTCAGTTTCTTGGCAACTTCTCGCATAGAATAGCCTTCATTTCTCAGAACAAGAATAGACTGACGAGTTTCAGATGAACCCACAATTGCTGATGCTCCAGATACTCAACTAGTCTCAAGAAGGCCAGTTTTATTGCTTCTTTAATCAGCACAACAGTTTTCAGCTGTGCTAACATAATTGCAAAAGGGTTTTCTAATGATCAATTAGCCTTTTAAAATGATAAACTTGGATTAGCAAACACAACGTGCCATTGGAACACAGGACTGATGGTTGCTGATAATGGGCCTCTGTACGCCTATGTAGATATTCCATTAAAAATCAGACGTTTCCAGCTACAATAGCCATTTACAACATTAACAATGTCTACACTGTATTTCTGATCAATTTGATGTTATTTTAATGGACAAAAAAATAGATTTTCTTTCGAAAACAAGGACATTTCGAAGTGACCCCAAACCTTTGAATAGTAGTGTATATACAGTACCAGTCAAAGGTTTGGACACACCTACTCATTCAAGGGTTTTTCTTTATTTTTACTATTTTCTACATTGTAAAATAGTAGTGAAGACATCAAAGCTATGAAATAACACATATGGAATCATGTAGTAACCAAAAAAGTGTTAAACAAATCAAAATATATTTTATATTTGAGATTCTTTAAATAGCCACACTTTGTCTTGATGACAGCTTTGCACACTCTTGGCATTCTCTCCATCAGCTTCACCTGGAATGCTTTTTCAACAGTCTTGAAGGAGTTCCCACATATGCTTAGCACTTGTTGGCTGCTTTTCCTTCACTCTGCCGTCCGACTCATCCCAAACCAACCAATTGGGTTGAGGTCGGGGGATTGTGGAGGCCAGGTCATCTGATGCAGCACTCCATCACTCTCCTTCTTGGTAAAATAGCCCTTACATTTACATTTTACATTTACGTCATTTAGCAGACGCTCTTATCCAGAGCGACTTACAAATAGGTGCATTCACCTTATAGCCAGTGGGATAACCACTTTACAATGTTTTTTTGTTTTTTTGGGGGGTTGGAGTAAAGGGGGGGTAGAAGGATTACTTTATCCTATCCCAGGTATTCCTGAAAGAGGTGGGGTTTCAAATGTCTCCGGAAGGTGGTGAGTGACTCCGCTGTCCTGGCGTCGTGAGGGAGCTTGTTCCACCATTGGGGTGCCAGAGCAGCGAACAGTTTTGACTGGGCTGAGCGGGAACTATGCTTCCGCAGAGATAGGGGAGCCAGCAGGCCAGAGGTGGATGAACGCAGTGCCCTCGTTTGGGTGTAGGGACTGATCAGAGCCTGAAGGTACGGAGGTGCCGTTCCCCTCACAGCTCCGTAGGCAAGCACCATGGTCTTGTAGCAGATGCGAGCTTCAACTGGAAGCCAGTGGAGTGTGCGGAGGAGCGGGGTGACGTGAGAGAACTTGGGAAGGTTGAACACCAGACGGGCTGCGACATTCTGGATGAGTTGTAGGGGTTTAAAAGCACAGGCAGGGAGACCAGCCAACAGCGAGTTGCAGTAAACCAGACGGGAGATGACAAGTGCCTGGATAAGGACCTGTGCTGCTTCCTGTGTAAGGCAGGGTCGTACTCTCCGAATGTTGTAGAGCATGAACCTACAGGATCGGGTCACCGCCTTGATGTTAGCGGAGAACGACAGGGTGTTGTCCAGGGTCACGCCAAGGCTCTTCGCACTCTGGGAGGAGGACACAACGGAGTTGTCAACCGTGATGGCGAGATCATGGAACGTGCATTCCTTCCCCGGGAGGAAGAGCAGCTCCGTCTTGCCGAGGTTCAGCTTGAGGTGGTGATCCGTCATCCATACTGATATGTCTGCCAGACATGCAGAGATGCGATTCGCCACCTGGTTATCAGAAGGGGGAAAGGAGAAGATTAGTTGTGTGTCGTCAGCGTAGCAATGATAGGAGAGGCCATGTGAGGATATGACAGAGCCAAGTGACTTGGTGTATAGCGAGAATAGGAGAGGGCCTAGAACTGAGCCCTGGGGGACACCAGTGGTGAGAGCACGTGGTGCGGAGACAGCTTCTCGCCACGCCACTTGGTAGGAGCGACCGGTCAGGTAGGACGCAATCCAAGAGTGAGCCGCGCCGGAGATGCCCAGCTCGGAGAGGGTGGAGAGGAGGATCTGATGGTTCACAGTATCAAAGGCAGCAGACAGGTCTAGAAGGACAAGAGCAGAGGAGAGAGAGTTAGCTTTAGCAGTGCGGAGAGCCTCTGTGACACAGAGAAGAGCAGTCTCAGTTGAATGACCAGTCTTGAAACCTGACTGGTTTGGATCAAGAAGGTCATTCTGAGAGAGATAGCAAGAGAGTTGGCTAAAGACGGCACGCTCAATAGTTTTGGAGAGAAAAGAAAGAAGGGATACTGGTCTGTAGTTGTTGACATCAGAGGGATCGAGTGTTGGTTTTTTGAGAAGGGGTGCAACTCTCGCTCTCTCCTTACACAGCCTGGAGGTGTGTTTTGGGTCATTGTCCTGTTGAAAAACAAATGATTCAACCACAAAAACCAGGGAAGTTTTCCAATGCCTCGCAAAGAAGGGCACCTATTGGTAGATGGGTAGAAAAATAAAATAAAATTGCATATCCCTTTGAGCAGTGAAGTTATTAATTACACTTTGGATGGTGTATCAATACACCCAGTCACTACAAATATACAGGCATCCTTCCTAACTCAGTTGACGGAGAGTAAGGAAACCGTGCAGGGATTTCACCATGAGGCAAATGGTGACTTTAAAACAGTTACAGAGTTTAATGGCTTTGATAGGAGAAAACTGAGGATGAACCAACAACATTGTAGTTACTCCATAATACTAACCTAAATGATAGAGTGAAAAGAAGGAAGCCTGTACACAATTAAAATGTGGCAAAGAAATGAACTTCATGTCCTGAATACAAAGCGTATATTTGGACAAATCCAACACATCACAGAGTACCACTCTTCATATCTTCAAGCATGGTGGTGGCTGCATCATGTTATGGATATGCTTGTCATGGGCAAGGTCTAGGGAGTTTTTTAGGATAAAAATAAACGGAATAGAGATAAGCACAGGCAAAATCCTAGAGGAAAACCTGGTTCGGTATACTTTCCAACAAACATTGGGAGACAAATGTACCTTTCAGTAGGACAATAACCTAAAACACAAGGCCAAATATACACTGAATGTTCCTGAGTTGCCTAGTTACAATTTTGATTTCGGCTTGAATATCTATAGCAAGACTTGAAAATGGCTGTCTAGCAATGATCAACAACAAACTTGACAGAATCATTTAAAAAGGATACTGTGCAAATATTGTACAATCCAGGTGTGCAAAGCTCTTTCTGTATTTCAGTTTCAATAAATTTGCAAAATTGCATAAAACATTGTGTGGAGATGTGTGAGAGAAAAATATTGATTTAATACATTTTGAATTCAGGTTGTAACACAACAAAATGTGGAATAAGTCAAGGGGTATGAATACTTTCTGAAGGCACTGTATGTTTTGTATGTATGTCTTGGCAAGTTGTGGCATTAGTAGTGGTGACCATACCTGCCTCATGAAGTTCTGACAGCACACAGCAGAGGGCATGATCACCTCTGTCACACTCCTCACCAAGGCTCATTCAAGTGACAAGCAAACCATCGCTATCCATCCACACTTTATACTAAAATCTCTTTATTCATTCATCTATTTTCTTACATTAGAAGCAATTGGTTTACCTGTTTTTCCATATCTACTCTCACTCAGTCAAAGTGGAGTATTGTGCATGTAGGCCTGCACAGCATTCACAGCAAATAATATTTCCAAAGTTTTCACTTGTGGGACAGATTTATGAACAGTTTCCTGTGTAATTCAATTAAGATGGAAAAAGGCATACTCAGGCAGAGGAAATATACTGGATATCTTGTAGAATACATTAGTTTCTCTCAAGGACCACCATGGCAAATGTTTATCCTTCCCTGTTCCTTCCTTTTCAAAACAACCTATCTGATTTTGTATGTGCATTCATTTATCTCCATTTATGATATTTTTGTATATCACTGCAGCAAATTGATGCCAAGCAACGTTTTATGGGAAGATAGATATGCCTACCTGTATTGTTGAAAAGGTTGGGGAAAATCCCAAAACAGATGCTAGAATATATATTTATATATATATACAGTGGGGAAAACAAGTATTTGATACACTGCCGATTTTGCAGGTTTTCCTACTTACAAAGCATGTAGAGGTCTGTAATTTTTATCATAGGTACACTTCAACTGTGAGAGACGGAATCTAAAACAAAAATCCAGAAAATCACATTGTATGATATTTAAGTAATTAATATGCATTTTATTGCATGACATAAGTATTTGATACATCAGAGAAGCAGAACTTAATATTTGGTACAGAAACCTTTGTTTGCTATTACAGAGATCATACGTTTCCTGTAGGTCTTGACCAGGTTTGCACACACTGCAGCAGGGATTTTGGCCCACTCCTCTTTACAGACCTTCTCCAGATCCTTCAGGTTTCGGGGCTGTTGCTGGGCAATACTGACTTTCAGCTCCTTCCAAAGATTTTCTATTGGGTTCAGGTCTGGAGACTGGCTAGGCCACTCCAGGACCTTGAGATGCTTCTTACGGAGCCACTCCTTAGTTGCCCTGGCTGTGTGTTTCGGGTCTTTGTCATGCTGGAAGACCCAGCCACGACCCATCTTCAATGCTCTTACTGAGGGAAGGAGGTTGTTGGCCAAGATCTCGCGATACATGGCCCCATCCATCCTCCCCTCAATACGGTGCAGTCGTCCTGTCCCCTTTGCAGAAAAGCATCCCCAAAGAATGATGTTTCCACCTCCATGCTTCACGGTTGGGATGGTGTTCTTGGGGTTGCACTCATCTTTCTTCTTCCTCCAAACACGGCGAGTGGAGTTTAGACCAAAAAGCTCTATTTTTGTCTAATCAGACCACATGACCTTCTCCCATTCCTCCTCTGGATCATGCAGATGGTCATTGGCAAACTTCAGACGGGCCTGGACATGTGCTGGCTTGAGTAGGGGGACCTTGCGTGCGCTGCAGGATTTTAATCCATGACGGCGTAGTGTGTTACTAATGGTTTTCTTTGAGACTGTGGTCCCAGCTCTCTTCAGGTCATTGACCAGGTCCTGCCGTGTAGTTCTGGGCTGATCCCTCACCTTCCTCATGATCATTGATGCCCCACAAGGTGAGATCTTGCTTGGAGCCCCAGACCGAGGGTGATTGACCGTCATCTTGAACTTCTTCCATTTTCTAATAATTGCGCCAACAGTTGTTGCCTTCTCACCAAGCTGCTTGCCTATTGTCCTGTAGCCCATCCCAGCCTTGTGCAGGGGTACAATTTTATCCCTGATGTCCTTACACAGCTCTCTGGTCTTGGCCATTGTGGAGAGGTTGGAGTCTGTTTGATTGGGTGTGTGGACAGGTGTCTTTTATACAGGTAACAAGTTCAAACAGGTGCAGTTAATACAGGTGATGAGTGGAGAACAGGAGGGCTTCTTAAAGAAAAACTAACAGGTCTGTGAGAGCCGGAATTCTTACTGGTTGGTAGGTGATCAAATACTTATGTCATGCAATAAAATGCAAATTAATTACTTAAAAATCATACAATGTGATTTTCTGGATTTTTTCCGTCTCTAACAGTTGAAGTGTACCTATTATAAAAATTACAGACCTCTACATGCTTTGTAAGTAGGAAAACCTGAAAAATCGCCAGTGTATCAAATACTTGTTCTCCCCACTGTATATATTTGCCATAATGCCTAAAAAGTGAAAGGTACAAAAGTGCATCAAGTGAGAAAGTGCTAAGAAACAAAAGTTTCCGTTACTTAACCATCATCAAAATAGAACCTACTCTTTGTCATCTCATACAAAAACAATATTAGTACCTTATTGTTGTTCTTGTGTCCTTCTTTCTGCCATAATTAGCATTTGAAACACAACAGAGATAGTATTCCTCTCTGAAAGTAGACAATTCTTAATTACAACATACAGCCAGAATGCATTCACTACTCACACAACAAAAAGTAGCCCCCACCTGCTACACATTTTTTATCCCTTTACTTTTGATTTCAATGGTTTTTCATTTGTTTTACTGTGTTTGCAAAGCAACATTATAATTTGAGTTGGTAAATTATCTATTAAAGGCCCAGTGCAGTTAAAAACTTAATTTTCCAGTTTTTTGTTGTTGTTCTTGATACTATTTCCACACTATGAGGTCGAAATACCACTCTGAAATTGTGAAAATGATATATAGACCCAAGATTGTTCTGCTATGGGGACAAACATTGTTGGATTGAATAGCATAAAACAAACAGAATGGAGAAAGCCCCATTGAAATCACGTATAGTTTATGTGTTGCCACCGTAGGGTCATGCACTACTCATGAAGCATATTTTATTATTCAAAAACATAAAATACCATAAAATAACATCATACCATCAAAATGTGAAAAATATCATGAAATTATATTTTGGCCATCTCGCCCAGCTCTATCTCCAGATAATTGTTTTAACTTTGGCTATTGATTGGGATACCACTTAACAATATTATTTCTGTAACAACATTATAAAATCAAAAGGTAAGGTGTGAGAGGGCAGTGAATATTCTGTTTCATTCTAGCAAATTCTGGTATGGATATCAAAGTGGTTCCGATGTATTGCAGCTCATATTTTGTTTGTCTGTCCATTTCTTTCTGCAGACAAGCTCCCCAACCCATCCAAGATGTGTTCCCTGGGCATCCCGGAGCTCCTGCTAGATGTGATGGACTACGCAGGCTGCGGTACCACTCTGTTCCTACGGCCCAGATAGCCCCAGCACCAACTGACAAAGCTCCTATAGGCCAGATACCTGAAATGACTACCAATGTATTTTATTGGTCATACAGCCATTCACAGATAGATGAGTAGCCCCTGTCCATTGACAATTCCTTATAAGTATGTTAAAGGGAATGATTTAGCCACCACTTGTACTGAAAAATAGTAATATATAGACCCAAGATTGTTCTGCTATGGGACAAAAGTTATATATATCATTTTTTTCAGAGTGTAGTGGTTGAACCATGCCCTATAACCAATTAGTAGGAATTGTCAATGGGTAGGGATATGGGTCTATCTGTGATTGACTGTATGACGATTTCAAAACACATTTGTAGTGTGTAGGGGCAGTGGTCACCAACCATCCTCCTGGAGATTTTTACTCCAACCATCACATATGACAACAGATTCCGCCAAGCAAGTTCTTGTTGAGAAGCTAAGTGTAATTGTGTGTGTGCAATAAGTATGACATACTAACTCTTCCACCTTTCCTGTCACAGGATGTGATTATAGTTAGAGTATAGTAATGTCAGTGTTGGCGAAAGCTTGTGATGACAATGTAAATAAAACCACTACTTGTTTGTATTTTATACCATCGATGACTACTCTGTTGCTGCTCTATACAGTACCTCCTATCTGATTATGTTTAGCTAACACCCTCTTACTTTTACCATGATCTGTTTTCCTCTCAAAGAAACACCTTACAGAGCTTGAGCACATGTAAAACAAATACTTAAAAAGTGACTTACATGCCATGATTTAGACTTTCATTCTAACTTTGTTACCAACCGGTTTATTATGTTATGTAAATAACTGACGAGAATTTATCTTGAATGACAAAAACCTTTCATAGCAGTCTGGTTTCTTTATTTACTTTCAACAGCAGAAAATATAAAAAATGTGTAATTCAAGAGTGTTACGCATTAGAAAAATTGAAATAGATTAAAATCTCCAGTATCATCACAAAGTCTATTTCATAAAATTATTAAATAGACTTTGTAATGATACTGAAGATTGTACCATATAGTCTGCCATCTATTCATTGCAGAATGCAATGAGTATAGGCCAGGATGGTCCACCATGCAAACAGGCTGTTCTGGCCCTGCATCTTCTATGACCTATTGAAAACTGTACAACAATGATATAGCAAATTAAGATGCATTATGTATGCCTTTTGTGATGATGACAAGACAAGGTAGCCTACACACCTGTGGAAGTTCGTTGTTTTCAGGGTCCAATTCCAGCTCCAACTGACAGGTTGAATACCATGTGCCTTTGTTGTTTTTTAAGGGTTGAAGGGGTGGGCTCTAGACCATTCTATCAGCCAATCAGGGCTGTGAATGTAAATATCACATTTCTAATTCAAATGTTTTTCCTAACGCCCATACGATCAGACTGAGCAGTTCAGTGGCCCAAGGAGGCTCAGGGAAATAAATGATTAAACACTTTTTTGAGTTAGATTTAAAAATAATAAACACACACAGTGAATTATTAGACATAAAGTGATTATTTAAAAATAAAAAGACAGCATGGGGCCTTTAAGTTACATTTGCCTTCAAACAATTGTGGGCCCCCTCCATTTTCTACCAATGCTCTTGAAAGGGTGTTTTTCCCCCCTGCCTCTCTCCATTTGTCCAGCACATCAGGTTGGATTTTCCCCCATTCTGTTTCTGGTCACTCAGATTGTGGTGTAGGGGTTGGGGTTGGGCAGGCTCAAATGAAGGATAATCTCCTAGAGGTCCTTTGCAGTGGGGGGTGAGGCCCGGCAGCAGCCATTCACTTTTTTTTTTTACACCATTGCAGCTGGATCTCAAAGCACTTCGATAAAAAGCTGAATGTTTTGCAGGCAGATCCTCAGGCTGGTTGCGGAATTCTTGCCTCCCACTGTTAGGAACCTTTTTACCCCTTAAGGGGCCTCTGCCATAACCGCCAGTTGCTTCTAGCTGGGCTGTTTGCAAATTGAACCTGACAAAAACAGTGGGGGTGAAAAAATTGGTGCATTTAGACGTAAAACAGCTGCAATTCTATGTTTTGATCAATAAAGAGGTATGATGTCTAGTAAGTTAGTTACATGAGTGATATGGTCCAAATTCTATTACTTTGCGAGCTCTGTGGGACTGGTAGCACACACCTGCACAGTTTAAATCTATTATTATTACAATGCCATTGTTCACTGTGAAAAAATACATTATAGCCTACTCAGCAAGAATCTCACTCAAACTAACTTGCAAGGCTGCATGCAAGCTGGCTACTACGTGTTTGTTAACCCAATTGCTGACTTGCAGGAAAAATAAGCAGAATTGAATAAAGAAACTGTAACAAAGTGAGTTTGTTCAAATCTAAAGACGCACGTCACGCGCTCCACGCAATATTAGTGTTCGAAGTGTCGATAGGTGATCGTGATCAGGCCACGATCAGAAGTGAGCATGGAGAGATGGTTCAGGGACTTCCTATAGCAGTCCTGTGGTGTCATTCCTGAAAGATTGATAGTAGAGTGGATCACAATCCCATCAATAAGGCCAATGCTAAGCAGCTTCAATATCCAGATACAATTAGAATAGGCCTATTTACAACAGTTTTGAAGCCAGTATCATCTAATTTGGTAGTTGCTTGGTCTTAGCAAAGTTCTAAAGGACAGTTCATTCCTGGACAACAGGGCCATGAGAAGAGAACCCACAAATTCAATCACACACAATGGCAGTAAAAAAAATGTATGTTTTTGTAGTTGAATGTCCTATTTATTTATTTTTTCACAGTTTACATTAGAGAGGCTCCCACATAAGATGATGCATATGTTTCTCATTAAAGTTAAAGCCCTTCTTACACTATTACCGTGGCAACAAGATCATTTAGTTTAAAGTATGGGACATGGTTTGTATAATGCAAGTTACAACTAAATGCAAGCTGTATTTTAGAGTTGATTTGGCAAACAATTAGAGTTGATTTGGCAAACAAATATCAAGATCAGAGTAAAATATTTTGTATTTATTGTATGTCTTAATGCTGTAAAAAAAGAAAAAAGAAAGACGAATAAAAGCTCCGGTTTCTGCAGTAGTAAGAGGTTTTCAAGCATCCTCAAGACCCCAACTCTGGTTTGCTCAGTTTGCAGGTGCATCACATTATATAGCACTAGTGATTCCAAGCATGAGCACCCCTAGTTATTTATAAAACCAACTTTACCTGCATACATAACAATTTAGGCTATGAAGGTAGCCTGCATATATGGCATGCTCGTTTTTATTCCAATTAATTAAATACATAGGTTTATCCTTTGTGTTTGTAAATTACTTTTTTCATTTGTCAAACAGATGTGCCATGTGTGAGAGAGAGTGGTGTTCAGCGGCTGTTGTGGGGGACTTGCCTATTCATAAAAATGCCTAAAAAAAGACAGTTAAGGAGGACGGACAGTGCACACAACTCGACGTCAACTGTGTGTAGAGTGACTGCCTAGATAGAGGTTTACTTTCCTCACTTACTGTGTGTAGGGGCAGGGTTAGTGATGTCAGTCTGAAAGTAACAGATAAAACGTTTCAGCGCGTTGGTTTGATCTTGTGAATAGGCTGTGGAGGAGGGCAAGACTGGCGGTTCATCAGCGCAGAAAATATATTAACAATTTCAAATGGGGATACAAGTGGACTTCACGCGCGCTTGAAGGTGATTTAATGAACTATTTTTCTTTGGAGAGTCTATTACCAGGACCAGCATTTAGTCTGATTCCAATTGACTTGCTCTCATCTCTTGTCTCATACCTTGCACTGTTACTTTGTAACTAAATGCAGAGTAAGGAAATAGCAAGTAAAATAACAATAGACAATAGTTTATGGTTAGGTTACTTATATTTCTGCCATTGTGTCGCCTAATGACTGCATTTAATTTAGTTTCACCTGAGGTTTATCTTTCAATAAAGCTTACCTTCACTGTATATGACTTTACAGTATAGCCCTTGAATGATAAATATTGGCTTAAAAGCATCAGCCAGCTTGTTCATTATTTTTGGCCACCCCTGCATCTTTCTCACAGGGTGAATCTTAGGTTAACAACAACTGGCACTATCGAAAATAGCATACAAGGGGGAAATTGGTGGCAAGACCTGAAATAACATTATTTTGCGCGGTATGGATGAAAACATTGAAAGCATATACTGAAAAGAAGATAAAGAGAAAACCACTAGTGACAATAGACTTCCCACTGAATTCTGTCGACATAGACATTCATTCCAAATTCTAAATTGATGCTGCAAATACAGTAGCCTAATAACAATAGTTTAATCCTTTGTATCATGGCAGGTTGCTCTGACCGTCACTTTCCCTAATAGGCATGGCCCATTTACAGTGCAGCAGGTTTCAAAGGCGAGTTGATGTGATGCGCGCAGGTGAGGCTTGATGCGAGTCAAATTGTCGTTTTCTTTTGACCGGAGAAATAGCCAGAAGCGTTTATAAAACAAATATCAATTGAACCTCAAAATGCAATAGCGTGAATATTTTGCGATCAGTCAATGTAACATACTACTACAGTTCCCCCCTTTGAGTGCACTCTATTTAGCTGGAAGGAAAACTGGCATCTGATGAAAATAGGTGCGACAAACCTGCCTTGTAAACACATGTGAATTAAAGTGTTAGTCTAAGTAAATGCTTAATAAAGGGCATTGAATGCATTGCACTAAATAGACCAGGCCAAACCAAAATAGGCAATTGCTTATGCAAAAAATAGGCTACCTGCTCAGAAATACACAGAGTTGCCCAGTTATAATTTAATGGGGAATAGGTGGTTTAATCAAATCGGATCTTGATGCTAGTGCATTCAACTTTTATATATTAGAAGGCAGGGTTCCAAAACTGAAAACATTCTAAAACAACAATTCCACATCTAAACTCCAAAATGTTGTGTCTCAGACTACTGGCTGTTGTCCTCATAATGATCAACACGTGGCTGCTAAACTCTGCTCAATCAGATAATATCCAAAGGTACAAACGCACAATGGCTCAGAGAGCTGACAATGAAGTGGCTCACTTAGCAAGTGAACAGTGCAGGTCCACTAGACAGCCGAGACAAGCAACATACTCAGCATCAGTTCTACATCTCCCTCCAGTGGCTCACCTAAGGAGATACACCACAAGGCAAAGTGGTCTCTATCACATAGCTCATCTTGAGGAGTCCTCCTGTTCAGGTGGGTGCAATTCTGATGCTAATTCTAACCCAGGACTGCATAGTGCCTCTCATTGGGGCAATGGTAAGAGGAAGGTTAGTCGGGGAAACTCAGAGGCAGTGCTACCCAAAGACAAGGAGGAGAGACATGTTAAGAGTATGGGGATAGTGAGTTCTCCTCACCTCAACTCCAGTAGAAAGCCTCCCAGTCGGCCTGAAGTGACAGTGGATTCAAACAGTGACAATGACAAACCAGAGGTTGATGGTGGGCGCTCTGAGGGCCCACACAAGCAGCTGATGCTCAAGAAGCAGCAGAGAGTTCCAACTGACACGTCCACCTTCCACAGAAGGGTCCGCCGTAGCCCGGCAGTCTCCAATGGTGAAGACAGTCAGGCAGCTTTCCCTGAAAGCATTGTAAACTCCCAGGGGATATTCTCTATGTTTCGGCAGCACAGTGACTATTCTGCTGAGAGTGAGGACTACCCTGGGGAGCAGGAGGGACCACCTAAACCCGGCCCTGCCAAAACGTTGTGGGGTGCCCAGATCCCAGATGTCCACCCTAAGTGGATGTCTGCTTTGTACTTTAATGGACAGAAGGAACAACTGAGGGTCAATCCAGCAGCTGGCATTGAGCTTCCTCGGGCCAAATTCAGTGTTGAACTGTGGGTCAAACCAGAGGGTGGGCAGACTAACCCAGCCATCATAGCAGGTGAGTGATATTCCACAACAGCCCCCCTCTCTCTCTCTCTCTCTCTCTCTCTCTCTCTCTCTCTCTCTCTCTCTCTCTCTCTCTCTCTCTCTCTCTCTCTCTCTCAGAATTTTATCTTACTCTGCTGACTTAACATGTCTGGGTTTGTTTAATTAATCATTAATAGAGGAATGTAAGGGTTACATTTAATTGTTAAAGTGTTAAATGTGTTAAAAATGATCAAATTCAGTGTGAAGACCACAAATGGCATGGTTGGGCAGATGAGAGGAATTGGGAAATCAGCCATTATGAGGTGCAAATGGGTTAAGGGGTGGAATCCCACTGGGCACACCACGTCATTTTAACATAGAAATGTGGGTAATTTTTGGTTGAGACATTGATCAATAAGATTTTAACCTTTATTCACCACTCAATAAGACAGCCAGAAGTTTGTTGAATTCCCAGTGTGTTATCACTATGCTTTCAACCATCTAAAAGCACAACCAAATTCCAATGGAAAAACAATGTCTGATTTTTGGTTTAGTTGTAATCTAAATGTGATATCACTGCACTTTCAACCATTTAAAAGTTCAAATGGGAATACAATGTCAGATATTTTGTATTTATACAACAACTTAATGTGTTGTTACTGTTCTTCATCTAATAGCACAACCAAATTACCTGGATTGTAGTTGAGATTACATTAAAAGTATGTAGTGCAAATGATCAATGCAGTTCGCGATTCTACACAGATATTTATATTATGTAGATCTCAGTGGAGGCTGCTGAGGGGAGGACAGCTCATAATAATGGCTGGAACGGAGCACATGGAATGGCATCAAACACATGGAAACCATGTGTTTGATGTATTTGATACCATTCCACCAATTCCGCTCCAGCCATTACCACAAACCCGTCCTCCTCAATTAAGGTGCCACCAACATGTGGTAGATCTCTACAGACCTGCAACCTTTGCATGCTCTTGAACATGCACGCTTTCTATGATTACATAATAATACTTTTTTAGTTACAGTAACCTCAACATGTGGACATGGATGAGTTACTCATTTTAAGGTTAAATACAATTTGTTTGTAAGATAGCCTTAACTTTAGGCTATTTACTGTATTACATAAGTCATATCGAATTGTTAGGTTGACAATACAACCAAATTTCAACATTTAAAGGAGATATATCTAGTGCTTGGATAGTTTAATCTGAGCCACTGCCTTAATCCTATTCTTTAACTTTTATTTTTGGTTTAGTTGGAGATGTGAATCCAACATATCATTAGTTAACTTGTCGACAAGTTAATAGGCTATTTACTGTATTGCAAAAGTGATTTTGAATTGTGTTTGGTTGTCAACATAACCAAATATCAACATTTGAAGGAGATGTATATTTTGTGGCACTGACTTAGTCTGACTTTAATTCCAGTCTACAAATTAATAATTGATATGTTGGAATCGCATCTCCATCTCAACCAAAAATCTAAGTTAAAGAATAGGACTAAATCAAATCAAACTTTAAATGCACTTTAGTCCTATTCTTTAACTTAGATTTTTGTTTGAAATGGAGACGTGAATCCAACATATTCATTATTACCTTGAAGGTTACATTTGACATCAACCAAAGCTTAAGAAACTCTAGGCCTATATGTATTGTCTATTTTTAGTTGAACCCTGGGTTGAATTGAAACAATAGCTGTTGATAACTTTGCAAATGTTATATAGGCCTAAATAGTATTATTGATGATATATGACTTATAGAGTATAGTTACATTACATTTTCTCAGTTAAACTTTCCCTTTGGAATGACTTCGATAGCAACAATGGATCTATTTAGTTATTGAGAGATCTCTCAATAATCATTCTCACGATATCACATTGGTAGGAGTCATTACAAATTTCAAAGCTAAGGAGGGCTGGGCTTGGTTAAAACCCTGGATGGGAGACCAAATGGATAGCTGTAGGTAAATCAACTCTCCGGTAGGAGGTGCTGCCCAGCCTATTGTTTTTTCTGATAATGGATATAACGTTGAAGATCTGACGTTGTTTCAAAGGTACAAATTCAACATATTTTATACCAGGTTTGTCTATGTTGAAAATTGGTGACCATGATGACATAATTCTATGGTTGAAAGTTCACCCTCAAAACAACAGTTGATTACTTTTTGCAAATCCAATGTATTTTCCACATACTGTAGATTCCATGTCACAATACGTTGACAAATTACATTGAAACAACGTTGATTCAACCAGTTTGTGCCCAGTGGGATGTTACAGATACAAGTGGCCGCCACCTGCAGGCTTGTTGTTTTGACGTCACGTCTTGAGAGGGTTAATGCTTAGTCATAGGCTACCCAGCAAATAGATTCATAGCCACATGTGATGAAAAGTTCAATTAATACATTTTAAGTTGTCCCAATCATTGGATTTATATAAAAAACTAAATTCCTTTTTACAAGCCTTGAAGTTTTGCCGTTTCCTCTGCAGTCTGTGAGGTAGGATAAATCAAAGATGTCTAGTTTAAAACTTCAAACAGTAGGAGTAAACTGAATTGCAAGGTTTATGTGGAGGTTCAATATAGATCAAATTGTTATTGATAGTGTAATCTCCTCGTATCCTGCAGGCGATATACCCACTCAAGTCTAACAGCAGAATAAGGCTAAGGGTTGAAGGCAATATGATATAGGTAATATTAATTAATTATTTCACTGCATGAATGTAGAAAATCAATAAAATAATCACAGTATTATTTGGATTGAAATAACAGAAGCGGGATGTCAGTATTGGGATGTAATTTATTGAATGATGTGGGAAATAGCCAGGATCAATGATTGTACCAGGGACCTCTCATATGTTAAAAGGCAACCACAAGTCCACAAGAGCCACAATGCCTGCAGGTTTTCCTCCTTGTCTTTTAACCAGGACTGGAGGAAGCAGCTGTGTACAATTGCTCAATTAAGGCCAGGATTCAATCCGATCGCACTTTGTCGGCTATGTGCCATTTAAAGGTAACTTTCCGGTTGAACTGGCATATGCAGCGTTTACCATGAATGCTGTCTCCGCGAACACGGGAACATTGCCTTTATAAAGTGCGTAGCCGACAAAGTGCGATCAGATTGAATCCCGGCCTAAGAATCATAGAGAATAGAACCCCCCTTACAAACCCATCTATCTATGCAATTGAAATTCTGAAAAAAGCCACACTTAGCCACACCAGGTGTGGCTATAGTTGTGTTTAGTAGGACTGTAGATACACTCTTAGATAAAAGGGTTCCAAATGGGTTCTTCGGCTGTCCCCATAGGATAACCTTTTTTTGTTCCAGGTAGAACCATTTTTGGTTCCAGGTAGAACCCTTTTGGGTCAATGTAAAACCCTCTGTGGAAAGGGTTCTACATCAATTCCAAAAGGGTTCTACCTGGAACCAAAAAGGTTTTACCTGGAACCAAAACAGGTTCTCCTGGGGACAGCTAAGTACTGTGGCTACCCTCCTCCTTTGGGAAGTGCTCATGTTTCCACCTCCTTTGGGAAGTGCTCATGTTTCCACCTCCTTTCAGTTTCCCTTTTTTTTTTATCTTTCCTCTTTATGTCACTTATATTCATCATGGCCTACAAGCTTTGGACTCAATCTTTAATGACCCTTATGTGACATTTCACAAATTAGTTTATTCCACATTTATATTATCACATTTGTTTTTCTATTAAAATAATGCATTCCTGCTCCTGGTTTGATTGGTACAATTACCATTTTGACAGACTAGTTTGACAGAAGTAAATGACAGACTAGTTTTATCCTCTACTCTTATAAATCTGCCCCTCTATTGTTGCCAGATTATTATACAGTATCAAGACTTTTACTTGGCAGAGATGCTGTGTTTTAACCACTACTTTGAGTGAATTAAATGCTTAACCATTATATTGGCCCACCCTCCTAAGGGATATTTTCTTACAATTGCCAAGCTTTCTTTTCAATATCCCAAAAATGTTCAAGTTTTTGTGTGTACAGTGTCAATGGAAGGAAGGTGAAGGGGTTCCCTGACCTTTAGCTGTCCCAGCATAGAACATCTGGAAGCCAGATGTGAGTCTCTCTTTCTGAAAAACAGCTGTGAATCAGTGCCTTCGTTTAGGGAAATAGCTTCAACCCCTCAACTCTCTGTGTAATTTGGCTTTAATTACATTGGAAGAGGATGCTCAATGTTTATGTGTTTTTACAAAATAATATTTGTCTTCCTTTTGTGTAGGGGTTTTTGACAACTGCTCCTACTCCTTAAGTGAGAAAGGATGGTCAGTAGGTATTCGGACAGTAGAGCCCGGGGGGAGAAAAGATGCCAGATTCTTTTTTACACTTCGTACCGACCGAGCTCCCAAAGCTACGACTATCTACGGGTATCAGCGATACCACCCTAACTCCTGGACTCACCTGATGGCCAGCTACAATGGTCACAATATGACCCTCTACATAGATGGTGCCAAGGTTGCGGAGAGCCGTTTGCAGTCTGGTAACCTCTACAGCCCGTTCATGGAGACCTGTCGAACACTTCTTCTCGGTGGGGACCAGTCAGACCTTGGGCATAACTTCCGAGGGCATATCGGGGGCATTGTGTTATGGGTGCTCCCTCGCACTCACGAGGACCTCCTGAAAGGGCGCTCTCAGATTGATAAGAGGGAACCAAACCTCGCTCTCTGGGCGGACTTCTCCGAGGTAGAGCAACAGTGGAGTCCTCATAAGGAGGGCTACCACCCGTCCATAGTCATCATCCCTATCCCTGAGCAGGAACATGTGTCTCCCTTCCTGCCCCCTCCCTGTGGATTAACAGCCTGTGACAACACAGACATCATCCTCGGCTACAATAACCACTGGCAGCTGCGCACAGAGAAGAGGATCCGCTACCGCATTGTCAACATCTGTAACGACGACGGAAGCCATCCCACCGTCTCCCAGGCCCAGATCCAGATGCAGCACCAGGCACTTGTAGAAGCCTTCCGGTCCCACAACATCAGCTTGGAGCTGAGCACGCATACTGTCCAGAACACATCTCTACGCCAGCGCTTCATCCTAAGCAACTGCCAGATCAGTAAGATTGGTAACAGGCACTGTGATGCGGAGTGTGACCACACACTGACGGGCCATGATGGTGGGGACTGTCTGCGCCTGGGGCCCTGCTACAACTGGAAGAGGCGGGACGGGGTGTGCAACAGAGAGTGCAACAGCATCCACTATGACTTCGATGATGGAGACTGTTGTGATCCGGAAGGCACAGATGTCCTGAAGACATGCTTCGACCCAGAGTCCCCAGACAGGTGAGATATTTTCTTTCAATTTGTTTTTGGCAGGAATCCTCAAGCCTGCTCCTAGAGAGCCACAGCAGTACTGCAGGTGTGATGGCACTAGGCTAGAACAAAACCTGCAGCAGGATTGGAAATCACTGGTCTATGAGTTTTTCTGTAACACTTTACATTAGGTGCTCTTATACCTGTGCTCTTATACCAGTAATTACTTTAGTAAGTAGGAAAAAAATATGAATAGTTGCTGCGTTGGGCAGTTGTCCCAATCGTTTAGACATACAGCAGTAATTAGTCACAAACAATACCTTTATGCATTTCGGGGTCCAGAGCAGTCTTCTATCTAATTTCAAATAAAATTAATGCATTTATAATGGTGTTATTTACTAGTTCTGACAAAGAAAAAAATAGGTTTTGTCTCTGTCATCCTTAGCCTTCCTTAGCTACTGCAACCAGAAAAGTATTGTGCTGCCTGCCCCTGTATTTATGGGACTTTGTGCATGTTGTGAGTTTTTAACGATAATGACGGTAATGCTATTGAGGCTCTACAGAGGCCTTGGGAGCTTAACAGCTAATTAGCGATATCTTGATTTACTAAAGAGGCCTTAAGTGTCTGTCTTCAAGGCACACAAATTTAAACTCTGGAACAGTTTTCGAAAGCAAGTGAAACTGGGAATGGAAAGAGAAGCCAAAGTATACACTTATTATGGCTAAACAATGAACGCAGAAGTCTCCTCCGCTCCGTTCTATTCTTTTTGACAGGCAGGCTTATTTGGGTTTCAAACAAAATACATGATGTCTTGCCATAATGTCTTTCTTGCTTAATAGTGCACAGCATGTAGGTAGAAATACTTAACCTGCATTTGTTGTCTGATCCATTTCACAGATGTGATACAAATCAATAGACGATCTAATATATATATATATATATATATATATATATATATATATATATATCAGGAGGTTGGTGGCACTTTAATTGGGGAGGACGGGCTCGTGGTAATAGCTGGAGTTGAATCAGTGGAATGGTATCAAATACATCAAACACATGGTTTCCATTTGCGCCGTTCCATTTGCGCCATTATTATGAGCCGTCCTCCCCTCAGCAGCCTCCACTGATTATATATCTTGATATACTGTGCATGTTCGAGCTTCCTATGCATTGCAAAGGATCATAGACTGCATAAAATGAGCTACAATTTCCTGTAGATTATATATGTTAGGTTAATTGTTTTATATATATATATTATTTGAGGTTATTTTCAGGCTGAAATACATTGGGGCTCCATTCCCAAACTGATTGTTGGGGTTTATATGGTATTGATATGATAATTATACATTTTTATTTGAAGCAATATTGCAATGAATTTGGGGGTACCTGTCCAACAGAACCAGTGACTTTCTCTTCTCAAGGCGGCATACTGTGTTAGAAGTTGCCTAGTTGGTAGCTGGTAGTGGTGTGTCTTTTAGGTCAGAAGTTTTCAGACAGAGTTCCTGATCTATTCAAAATGAATTCCCGCAGAGATTACCTGGGCACTAATAATACATTTGGAGTTCAGTCAGTCAGTGTGTTGTTTTGCACAGAGAGGGAGGGCTGGTATTTGTACTTTAAAGAGGAACAACAGCAGCTAGAAAGCCAGGCCCCAGACAGATATAAAATGAAGTGTGTGGAAGGCATGAGCGTAGAACTGACTTCTGATTTATAGCTTGCAATGATGTAATCTCTCTTTATTACTTGCCAAAGTTTTCCCTTCCTCTTACCCTTCACTAAAACTGTATGAATTGTGAATCCACCAGAGATGCAAATGCTTCATAAAACAGGGCTCTCTGGAATATCTGCAGCATAGGTCTTTAAAAGGTTCTTGACCTGAGCTAGTTGGAAAAGTGCAATCTATTGACTGCAATCCAGAATTTTAGAATAATTAATGCAGGGATGACATTTTGATGGCATCTGTAGAGTGTACAATTTTATCTTTGGCTCTGGGATTTTTGGTATTTTTCTGTCTGAGTTATTGTCCAGGTATCTGCAGCTCTGCAATAGAACTCAATCCCGAGCCAATTGCTGTCACTACACAAATTTGTTGTTCAAGCAGACAGAGAGACAGCCATGAGGAATGGCCAGGTACCTGAAGATTTAGGCAACACAAGAAAGAGAAAGGAAAAACGAGGAGGACATTTTAGCCATTAATGCTGTGATATTCCCCTGCTGCTGAAGGGATCCAGAACTGGTTGTTTGAATCCGTTTGCAAGGCAAACTGGGTGGATCTCAAAAATCACTTTTTCTCCAACAATGAAAGAATCAGGGTTTAAATTAAGCATGAACAGAATGGAACAAAATATACATGGCCTTTGAATACGGTTCTCCAGTCCCAGTTCAGATTATCCAAGAAACACAGACGATTTTGAACATTATTCTATAAAAGTTGTGCAATATAATAATTTTTTAGGAAGTAGGCAATGTAATACCCCCTTTCCGGATGTATTGTTTTGAAGTTTGTTTATGAATATTAGAGTTCTCAACAGACTGAATGTTGTACGAAGCTATACTGAATGGATTATATCAACCAAAACAGTACTTAAAAATGTAGAATTCAACATAAACAATCAATGATTTATTAAAAACAATCAATCTATATTTCATATGTTATGAATATGTATTATGAAGCTCATTTGACCTAATGCTAAATTGGAGCACTGAAGCAGATTGGCACAGCTTTTGCTTGTTTAATTAAACTTTAATGTAAGGCAGGCTACACTTGGTCAGTTCTTGGGTGGTACACATCCAAGAAACAGTAGGTGGTTCACTTAATGGGCTAGACGATTTGGCAGGTTTCAAAAGGGCATTAAGACTCAGACCCTTTCAAATTAATGGGCCAGTGATAGGTGCAAAGGCTTTCCAGCTATAACAGCAAAATAGATAAATGACGCGGCATATTCTAGAGTAAGGATTGTGAAAACAAACTGTCAAATTGACCTACTAAAAGCAGGGAATTCAAGAAAAAAAAAATGCTAATGACATATACTTCTTCTCCTTGCTGCAGAGCCTATATGAGTGTAAAGGAACTGAAAGAGGTGTTGCACCTGAGCAGCACAGACACCCTCAACGTTTTCTTTGCCAACAACTCAGCCCGTGAAGAGTTAGCAGGGGCTGCAACCTGGCCATGGGCAAAGGAGGCCCTCAACCATCAGGGTAAGCTCAAATCAAATCAAATCAAATTGTATTGGCCACATGCGCTGAATACAACAGGTGCAGACATTACAGTGAAATGCTTACTTACACTTACAGCCCTTAACCAACAGTGCATTTATTTTTAATAAAAAAGTTAAATAAAACAAATGCAAAAAAGTGTTGAGAAAAAAGAGCAGAAGTAAAATAAAATAACAGTAGGGAGGCTATATATACAGGGGGGTACCGGTGCAGAGTCAATGTGCGGGGGCACCGGCTAGTTGAGGTAGTAGAAGTAATATGTACATGTGGGTAGAGTTAAAGTGACTATGCATAAATAATTAACAGAGTAGCAGCAGCGTAAAAAGATGGGGTGGGAGGGCAGTGCAAATAGTCCGGGTAGCCATGATCAGCTGTTCAGGAGTCTTATGGCTTGGGGGTAGAAGCTGTTGAGAAGTCTTTTGGACCTAGACTTGGCACTCCGGTACCGCTTGCCGTGCGGTAGCAGAGAAAACAGTCTATGACTAGGGTGGCTGGAGTCTTTGAGAATTTTGAGGGCCTTCCTCTGACACTGCCTGGTATAGAGGTCCTGGATGGCAGGAAGCTTGGCCCCAGTGATGTACTGGGCCGTATGCACTACCCTCTGTAGTGCCTTGCGGTCGGAGGCCAAGCAGTTGCCATACCAGGCGGTGATGCAACCAGTCAGGATGCTCTCGATGGTGCAGCTGTAGAATTTTTTGAGGATCTGAGGAACCATGCCGAATCTTTTCAGTCTCCTGAGGGGGAATAGGCTTTGTCATGCCCTCTTCACTTCACGACTGTCTTGGTGTGTTTGGACCATGATAGTTCGTTGGTGATGTGGACACCAAGGAACTTGAAGCTCTCAACCTGTTCCACTACAGCCCCGTCGATGAGAATGGGGGCGTGCTCAGTCCTCTTTTTTTCCTGTAGTCCACAATCATCTCCTTTGTCTTGATCACGTTGAGGGAGAGGTTGTTATCCTGGCACCACACGGTCAGGTCTCTGACCTCCACCCTATAGGCTGTCTCATCATTGTCGGTGATCAGGCCTACCACTGTTGTGTCGTCGGCAAACTTAATGATGGTGTTGGAGTCGTGCCTGGCCATGCAGTCATGGGTGAACAGGGAGTACAGGAGGGGACTGAGCACACACCCCTGAGGGGCCCCCGTGTTGAGGATCAGTGTGGCAGATGTGTTGTTACCTACCCTTACCACCTGGGGGCGGCCCGTCAGGAAGTCCAGGATCCAGTTGCAGAGGGAGGTGTTTAGTCCCAGGATCCTTAGCTTAGTGATGAGCTTTGAGGGCACTATGGTGTTGAATGCTGAGCTGTAGTCAATGAATAGCATTCTCACGTAGGTGTTCCTCTTGTCCAGGTGGGAAAGGGCAGTGTGGAGTGCAATAGAGATTGCATCATCTGTGGATCTGTTGGAGCGGTATGCAAATTGGAGTGGGTCTAGGGTTTCTGGGATAATGGGGTTGATGTGAGCCATGACCAGCCTTTCAAAGCACTTCATGGCTACAAACGTCAGTGCTACGGGTCGGTAGTCATTTAGGCATGTGATCTTAGTGTCCTTGGGCACGGGGACTATGGTGGTCTGCTTGAAACATGTTGGTATTACAGACTCAGTCAGGGACATGTTGAAAATGTCAGTGAAGACACTTGCCAGTTGGTCAGCACATGCTCGGAGTACACGTCCTTGTAATCCGTCTGGCCCTGCGGCCTTGTGAATGTTGACCTGCTTAAAAGTCTTACTCACATCGGCTACGGAGAGCGTGATCACATAGTCATCCGGAACAGCTGGTGCTCTCATGCATGCTTCAGTGTTGCTTGCCTCGAAGCGAGCATAGAAGTGGTTTAGCTCATCTGGTAGGCTTGTGTCACTGGGAAGCTCGCGGCTGTGCTTCCCTTTGTAGTCTGTAATAGTTTTCAAGCCCTGCCACATCCGACGAGTGTCAGAGCCGGTGTAGTACGATTCAATCTTAGTATTGTATTGACTCTTTGCCTGTTTGATGGTTCGTCGGAGGGCATAGCGGGATTTCTTATAAGCGTCCGGGTTAGAGTCCCGCTCCTTGAAAGTGGCAGCTCTACCCTTTAGCTCAGTGCGGATTTTTCCTGTAATCCATGGCTTCTGGTTGGGGTATGTACGTACGGTCACTGTGGGGACGACATCATCGATGCACTTATTGATGAAGCCAGTGACTGATGTGGTGTACTCCTCAATGCTATCGGAAGAACATATTCCAGTCTGTGCTAGCAAAACAGTCCTGTAGCTTAGCATCTGCGTCATCTGACCACTTTTTTATTAACCGAGTCACTGGTGCTTCCTGCTTTAGTTTTTGCTTATAAGCAGGAATCAGGAGGATAGAGTTATGGTCAGATTTGCCAAATGGAGGGCGAGGGAGAGCTTTGTATGCGTCTCTGTGTGTGGAGTAAAGGTGGTCTAGAGTTTTTTTTCCTCTGGTTGCACATTTGACATGCTGGTAGAAATTAGGTAGAACGGATTTAAGTTTCCCTGCATTAATGTCCCCGGCCACTAGGAGCGCTGCCTCTGGATGAGCGTTTTCCTGTTGACTTATGGCCTTATACAGCTCATTCAGTGCAATCTTAATGCCAGCATTGGTTTGTGGTGGTAAATAGACAGCTATGAAAAATATAGATGAAAACTCTCTTCGTAAATAGTGTGGTCTACAGCTTATCATAAGATACTCTACCTCAGGCGAGCAAAACCTCGAGACTTCCTTAGTATTTGATTTTGTGCACCAGCTGTTGTTTACAAATATACACAGACCGCCACCCCTTGTCTTACCGGAGTCAGCCGTTCTATCCTGCCGATGTAGCGTATAGCCCGCTAGCTGTATGTTATCCATGTCGTCGTTCAGCCACGACTCGGTGAAACATAAGATATTACAGTTTTTAATGTCCCGTTGGTAGGATAACCGTAATCTTAGGTCATCCCATTTATTTTCCAATGATTGAAGATTGGCTAATAGGATTGATGGGAGCGGCAGTTTACTCGCTCGCCGTCGGATCCTTACAAGTCACCCCGACCTACGTCCACGATATCTCTGTCTCTTCCTCATGCGAATGACAGGGATTTGGGCCTTGTTGGGTTGCTGTAGGATATCCTTTGCGGCCGCCTCGTTGAAGAACAATTATTCGTCCAATACGAGGTGAGTAATCGCTGTCCTGATATCCAGAAGCTCTTTTTGGTTATAAGAGACGATGGCAGAAACATTATGTACAAAATAAATTACAAATAACGCGGAAAAACACACATAATAGTACAATTGGTTAGAGGGCTGTAAAACGGCAGCCATCTTCTCCGGCTATATCCCTTCCTTCTGTCTTTACCTGAATCAAAGACAAAAGTCATTAAGCTACACAACCCTTCAAAAGGATATGCATGCTAAAACATGCCCAACTAGATTATATTGATGTCTATTGGATTATGGTTAGTAAAAGTTACACAAAAGTAAAAAGCAGAAGAGGAGCAGGTAGGAATTTCTCTTGTCTTCAAAATCTGGTTAAGATTCTCTCTCTCCCCCTCTCACTCTTGCTCTCCCTCCCTCCCACTCGTTCACACTCTTCCTCCTTCACTCTCCCCCTCACTCTCCTCATCTCTTGCCCTCCACTCTTTGTTCTCAGTATTAGCCGTAACAACATTAATGAGCCTTAATCCTGGGTATAAAAGAAAACACTTGCAGCACACATAGATTTCCTGGCAGATTGCCTCCTAATCATTAGGGCTTTCTACTGTAAAGACAATCCCAACAACAACCAAACAAAAACAAGAAATACCAGGGTAATGCCCTGTTGCCATTCATACATCCTTGCCAGCCCATTTGACTGTTTAAGCGCTCGTTAAAGCTAAGAGTTTTCTCCTCACATCCAGCTCTTTCATAAATCCCAACTTTACCTGAAGTGGGAAGGTCTTTTTCTAATTGGTTTGGACTCGTATTATTTTGGCTGTGTATTGCTTAAGAAATTGTTCTACCAAATAAAAAAGACTGTACTGTGTTACAGTCAAGTTGCTTCTTGTAAATTATACTTTAATCTTCTATTCTCTCCTGTGTATTCCCTTCCATCTACCGAAGAGCTTTAAATCACTCACCAAGAGTGCTTGGCCGCGTAGTGAAACCCCTTTAAAGTATTATTCTCTGTTCAATCAGGTCTGTTGTTGTGTTCCCTCTGGGTTGTGTCTTACCTCCTGGCACATTCATTATGGGCCCTGGGGATGGCGTGCGGAGCATTCCAGCACAGATGTCCTTTTCTTCTTCCTCAGGGTTGATTTGCATCAACAAGCCAGTCAGTGTTTTGGGCTGGGCTTTCTCTGATGTGTCCCTGATGGACCACCGTCTTGCAGGTTTCCCTCCCCTCTTTCAACCCCACAGCTCCCAGAATTTAGGATATTTCACTCAAAGCCATGAATGATACGGGGAGAGACGCAGTGGTGTCACGACTGTAAGAGAGAAGAGAGACTTTGTAGTGTCAGTTGTGTAGTTACTTTTCCCAGTCTTCTTTTTTAACAAACTGTCAAGCTTGTATATCAGATGACACAGGAATATATACAGTGGGGTTCGAAATGATTGACACCCTTGATAAAGATGAGCAAAAATTACTGTATAAAATAAATAATTAAAATACTGAGCTATATTGTATGCTCAAAAAAAGGGGGACATTTTATACTAATACAATTGCACAGAGAAATTGATTTTTTTTCACACTTAATAATTTTCTCTCTCAAAAAGGTAGGGTTCAAAATTATAAAATGAATTCCCTTCAATACCTCACCTTGTTAGAATAGAGGCACTGAGCCTTATTCTAAAATGGTTTATGAGTTGGAGAACACAGTGAGAGGGATCTTAAACTATTCCTCCGTACAGAATCTTTCCAGGTCCATGATATCCTTTGTCTACGCTTATGGACAGCCTTCTTCAATTCAAAGCACATGTTTTCAATGGGTTTCAAGTCCGGAGACTGAGATGGCTATTGCAAAATGTTGATTCTGTGGCCAATTAACCATTTATTTGTGGATTTTGATGTGTGCTTAAGGTTATTGTCTTGCTGGAAGATCCAAGTTTCAGCCTCCTGGCAGAGGCAACCAGGTTTTTGGCTAAAATGTCCTGGTACTGGGTAAAGGTCATGATACCGTTAACCTTAACAAGGGACCCAGGACCAGTGTAATCAAAATAGCCCCATAACATCAACGTTTCAAAATCCAAGGTGAGGTATTGAAAAGCATTGAAACAGGGGTGTCAATCCTTTTGAGAAAAAAAGTATTACTTGTTAAACAACATCTCTTTCTCTGAGCAATTGTATTAGAATAAAATAATATAATTTCCCAATTTGTTTTTGCATATAATATAGCTCTGTATTTGAATTATTTATTTTGTAAAGTCCTTTTTGCTCATCTTTATCAGGGTGTCAATCATTTCGGAGCCCACTGTATGTTTACCCAGACCTGATGATTTATGTCTGAGGACAAACCATGAGAACCTTTTTAATGAGTCTCATCAGGACTTACGGTCAGGAAGTTTTCATCTGACAAGCGGATCCTTGTAATACATCTGTCAATATTTACAGGTTATAAATGTGCTATTGAAGTGAAGTTGTCTCAACGGGCCCAGTGGATGTCCTCACAAATTGAATAGTCTTTCTAATTAGAAAACAAATAGCAATTATATTCTATTCCAGCTCTTGAAGTTGATAATGGTCAATAACCTCTGATTCCATATTTCATAAATTACATCATAAGAAATAATGCAAATTATTTCCAGGGATAGCACTATACTTGTTTCTTACATGCTGAGTTAAAACTGCTGAGTGTTTGCCTCATGTCTAAGTGGTTAAAAATGTCACATCGTTTAGGGTTTTTATGACATTAGTTGGTTATAAAACCAAATGTTAACATTCTATTATTCAGAGGGCTTGTCAGACAAAATGTGTTCGACTGTTTGCTTGAGATGGCAAGCTTGACTAGCTAGTCAAGAAACACACAAAAAAACATTGAAACAGAAAGAAGTTGACATGAACAGAGATTGTGTCCAAAAAAACGATGTCCCACTGTGATCATGGAGCTAGATCCATCGTCTGGGATAGAAGGTATTTACGGGCTCTAAGAAATACCACCTAAGTATTTGGGAAGCAACAAAGGCAGACTATTTCAGCTATCTCACCACCTGTTGAGTTCTGTTAGAATGGTAACATGACAACGATATCATCCCATCCTATCCACAGGTGGAATGGTGCTCAATCCATCATACTTTGGCACCGCCGGACACAATAACACAATGATCCATGAGATGGGCCATATATTTGGACTGTATCATGTCTTCAAGGGGGTCAGTGAGCGGGAGTCCTGTGATGACCCCTGTCAGGAGACCATTCCCTCCATGGAGACAGGAGACCTATGTGCAGACACGGCTCCTACACCAAAGTCTAAGGCCTGCCATGACCCTGGCCATGTCAACGACACCTGTGGGATAACGCTCTACAAGGACACACCGTACAACAACTACATGAGTTACACAGGTAGGTCTACTGTAACCTCTCTGCAATGCAGTCAGCATAAGCTAGACTGCGTCCCAAATGGCACCCTATTCCTCATAGTGCACTACTTCTGACCAGACCCCTATGGGCCCTGGTCAAAAGTAGTGCACTATATAAGGAATAGGGTTCCATTTGGGACACATCCCTAGATTGAGGCAGTGGTGCTGTATTCCTACTGCAAGACCACAAAGGTCTACTGTATATATGAGGTTACAGTACGTCCAAGTGTATTGCATTTGGACTATGAATTGCATAGTATTGCTAATTCATCCACATCAAACTTGAGTGATCAAAATTCCCTTTGCTGTTTAGATGATTTCCGCTGGGGACATTGACTCCACTCTACTTTCACTTCTTCTCCTCAGACGATAACTGCACCAACCATTTCACACCAAATCAAGTGGCTCGGATGCATTGCTATATGGATCTAGTCTACGAGAACTGGCTGAACGGGAGAAGGCCCACCCCCATCCCTCTCAAGCCCATGATGATTGGACAGAGCTCAGACTCTGTCTCCATTCATTGGCTTCCACCTGTAAGGGGGCCACTTCACCAAAGGTAGAATAATCGTGAAGCTACATTTTTTCCTCATATCAACAGTAATGAGATAGGATACATCCCAAATGGCACCCTGTTCCCTATATAGTGCATTACTTTTGACCAGGGCCCATAGGGAGCCCATAGTGCACTATAAAGGGAATAGGGTGCCATTTGGAATGCAGAAATAGATATTCATAGACAATTTCAAAAAATGTCTGATACTTACATTTGAGCACCTCTATTGACAGTTCTCCTACAGTGGATAGTGTAAACTGCAGGGACTGTGAGGCAGACGGTGTGTACCATCAGTATGCCTATGAGGCCACCTCGCCCCGGGTCTGTGACTCATCCGGATACTGGACACCTGAAGAGGCTATTGGTCAGTATTTCTGTTTTGTCATTGATGGACCTGTGTGGCTCATATGGTAGAGTATGCTGCTT